>NC_134700.1:137389052-138616552 GCF_043290135.1 Rhipicephalus microplus
CAAATCCAGAAGCTATAGCGAATGCCTTCATTAATTATTTCAAATCTTAGTTCCTACCGATAACAGCATCACCTCTTCATTTTACGAGTGCAGCAAGCTACCAGCTATTCCTAATCTTGAATTGAGCTTCTCTGAAGTGCATACTCTAATAATATTTGTGCATACTCTAATAATATTTTTTAAGTTACGAAACACTCTGGCCTAGACGGTATGCCAAATATATTTCCAAAATAGGACTCAGCATGGTGGGCTAATTATTTTACCGTAACATTTAAAAACTGTAAATCTTTGGTACAGTTCCCCAACTGTGGCCAGTATTATAGGTCAATATCTACGCTTTCTACACAAGCTCCACACCTTTGGAGCATATAATTAACAAATACTACTTAGAATACCAAAAATCAAACCGCATATTTTTCCATTCACAGCACGTCTTTTGTGCTGGGTACTGCTTGAATTTACACACAGCATTGTTGCTTTCTTTAACGACAAAAGACATATTTGGCCATATTTATTGAATATTTTAAAGATTTTTGCAGGGTTTGCCATGGTGAACTTTTAGGTTCTTCACAATATTTTTGCAGCAAAGAACTCGCTGATTGTATAGCCGATTACTTGCGATCGTGCTGAAAATTTTGTACGTTTAACCATGCGAAGTCATCTGACGTTTAGATCACATCAGGGGTGGCTTTAGGCTCAGTGCTTGGACAGCTTTCGTTCATTATTTATATAAATGACGTAGCCGAGATTATAAGCCACACCCAAAATAGACTTGAAATGTATGAAGATCACTGTGTTATCTATAAAACCATCTCAAACACTCAAGATCAAGATGCGCTCATTACTATTTTATCTTCATTTTGTTATAGGAGTGAAACATAGCGATTGTCTACTAACTGCAAAAATACCGTAGTCATTACCTTTTCTATTAAAAATGGTCTCTTCATTATAAATATTGTTACGGTTGAAATAAAGGATATGTGCATTTATTTACAGGGTGAGGATGAAGTTCGGCAGTCGTGGTAAAGATAGAGTCCTCATTATACCGTTAATATGTTCAGTTTGGTTTTACCTTCGCAATGAAGAAGAGTTGTACAGGAACCTTCCAGCGAGTAATCTTCCTCATCCGTTTTACGCCGGCTTCCACTTCACTGCTTGCATCACGTCCCAGAATGCTGTACATGATCGACTTTTCCATCAGATTTCCGTCGTTTCCTGTCTTCCGCAGGCCCTGAAATATTCAGTTTAGAATCTCTTGCATGTTCATTCCTCAACGTTGAGTACCTTGGCCATGCCGAGCTATAATTAGGAGCCCTGCAACACTATTTTAAATAGTCATAGAACGGACTCACTAAAAGAGGTCATTTTCCTACGAATTCATCACCACCCAATTTTAGGAATTGGTCCTCTGTGTCGTCGTTCTGTTCTCGCGCTATAACTATCGTCATGTCATACGAACTAGCCCAAGCTGCCACACTTCTGTGCTGTACGTTTGGAGTTAAAAGATTCGTCGCACGCTGCATTTGCGTTCTCTCTTGAGCACTTGAAACCTTAAGCGCTTATCAACGTTTCACGCACGCGTGGGGAAGTCACGTCCTCCCGTAATTGTTCCAATAACTGCCAAGCACGCTACGTTCAAATCACCCAATGGCTTATACTATAGGCTTGGGACGTGGTGATTTTCAGACAGTAGCGTCATTTGTCGAAAGAACAGAGAGCGATTTTGAGCTGATTTTAATCATTCATAATTAATGCCAGGTCGTGTACTGCGCTATGATATTCGGCACGTGAGTTCTCGGGAGCCTCGACTATGATAG
The DNA here is from genome assembly GCF_043290135.1 of Rhipicephalus microplus. NCBI lineage: Eukaryota > Metazoa > Arthropoda > Arachnida > Ixodida > Ixodidae > Rhipicephalus > Rhipicephalus microplus. The sequence goes on from NC_134700.1 coordinate 137,390,870, forward strand.
GCAGTGTTTTCTAACCATGCTCAACAGGCGTTGCCGGGCGCCTTTATAGCAAGCTTAGCATGAAGAAGCTTGCATTCATCTCCGTTACCCTAAGTTTAGGGGGAGAGAGAGAGGGAATATTGGAAAGGCAAGGACTAGTCTACGTCCAGTTTTCTAGCCTATACATGGGAAGGCGAATAAGGCAGTAAAAGAGAGAGAAGAAGAGGCACACTTCAGAACACACACAAAGCGACACCTATCACAGGCGGTAACTCATCTCTGTTGTCTTCAAGTACTCCAGGAAAGCTCTTGTGGCTTTCTAGGCTGAAGTGTAGTGTGCGCAATCTCCCGAGTGTTAAGTTTAGAGAAAAGATGATCCTTTTTATCAGTTGAATGAGCTAGGCTGAATTTTTTTGCTTTTAAACCTGCTTTTGTATGGTGGTGTTTTTTTTTTGGCAAAGTATTGCAGCGCATAAGCCATTGTAAGTCATTGCTACAAGTTCTTCATCTTCGGAGCGACAAATCACTGTTAAAAGCTTTCTTGCAAATTCTTAGAATTGATTTCTTTTGTCAGCGGCGAGATTATATAGCTGTTAGACATAAATTAATGCGCCCAGCTAACTTTATTGGCAGTCTGTGTGAAAAACGGGCAGTAAGTAAACCTTCGTTGACTACTTGGATACTGCCAGATGTCCAGTGCAGTTGCCTGTTTGCCGATAATTATCATATGCTTCAACAGCTCCCGATGAGAAATACAAAGGTTGGAGGTCCATGAGGGCTAAAAATGTGTTTCTGGCTATCAAAATTTTTTATGTATGCATGCGCGACGTCAACACTATTGTGATTACCTACACCATCATTTCTACTTAATGGCACCAGCGTTCGAAAAAGTTCATCATTGTTGCGACATGGTACGCTAGTAATAAAAATCACATTTGGGAAATTTCGTTCTCTTTTCAGCGCATTGTTTGTCCTCCACACCTCGTCTATTTATTAGTGGTACACAATAGGCTATATTATAAGAAGAACATTTAAGGCTAATTTGAATGCGCTTCTTTTTTCAGTTATGTGTTTTATATTCTTGCCGTTTAACATGAAAGTGTTTTAGGCCGGAGCCCAACAAGGCTGTAGAGAGGTATTTCCGACACGGAAATCACTTCGAAAATGCGAATGACCAGAAGACAAAGAAAAACTTTGGCCAACAGCCATCAAACTTATGACTTCTGGGTCCATGATAACAGCTGCCCGGCACGCTATTCACTGCACCATGGATTTTTTTATTATTATTACCGGTACACTGACATCACATGCACGCCAACGACAGCGAACATTTGCAATGACACACAATTCTACAACAATGTAAAGATAACAAACAAAACATAAAACACGACCAAGTTTTCTTAAAAGTTCTAAAGGTATGTCACAGGTTACACCCAGGCCAGCCAGTTTGGAACAAAGTCTTGTAGTTTGAGCACATGGGAAGGCGAATAAGGCAGTAAAAGAGAGAGAACAAGAGGCACACTTCAGAACACACACAGAGCGACACCTATGACAGGCGGTGACTCATCTCTGTTGTCTTCAAGTACTCCAGGAAAGCTCGTGTGGCTTTCCTGCAGGGCTTCATATATGTACCGAACAACGGTCTTGCAGGTAACTTGTCAGGGTCACAGTAATATTCGACAATTTTCGCCCATCATGAACAGTGAAGGCCGAGAAGCATAATTACTTCAAAAGGTATTCTATCCTCATCTTCTATCAGTAAAAACGTGATCTCTAGTAGAAGCAGTAGAAATTCCTTTTCAGCGTTGTCTGTAAAACAACCAAAGTACACCACTTCCCAACAGTGCAAAAATACGTGATCTGTTTTGAAAATCAGTGAGCTCTTTCAAGCCTTGGAACATCTTGTTTGCTATGGCTTAACAGTTAGCCCTCTTTTGTTCACCCTGTACACTGAGTTCATGTTTGTCAATTATACATAATGACAGCATTTGCAATTTTAGGCTAATGGAAGCTGAGGTGAAGGTATGGGCATGCGATGATCACTTCACTGTATGTTGTGCATCGAAAGAAAGTGTGCAAGAGACAATAAGCGTTGTCCAAAATTTTGACCAAATAACCAGAATCAAAGTGAACCGGGGGAAAAGTTTGAGCTGTGGCACGTTGAATGGTTATCACTCCCAGAAACTTTTTTTCAACATTAGGGGATATACAAGTTCCGCATTGTACCTTAGTGTAGGCCTTCAATATAATAAAGGCAGTGATAAATATCGGAAGGACGAAGTACATGAAGTCCGAGAATCAACATGGCGCTGGGACGCCACTTGTTTCTCAATGATTGCTAGGACCACTGTTTAAAATATATTTTTATGAGCAATTTTTGGAATGTTATGCAAGCACTGAGTAGTACATGAATGCATGTGCAACATCTTAAGAAAATATTTGCTGTTTTGGTATAAAAAAGTGCAATAGAACGAATTTTTTATGCGAGTTAAAAAAAGAAACTCAGCTCTCCGTAATTCTTTGTGTGACAGCTAGTTCATCACTTATTTCTTCATTGAGTACATTCGAAAATTCTTTTTCGTGAACAGTGTGCCAGTTACGCCTTCGCTGCGTGATTCAAAAACATTGTTGTTTCCACCACAAAAATACCTGGAGCCACACGAGGCTTTTTCGAGGACGTTACGCACAGTGTCCGTTTCCTCTGAGTAATGTTTTCAAATCAATAGCGTCGTTGGCAACCCGAACTAAACTCTATGAAGATATATGTGACACAATCTTTAAAATATCTATGTATAGCTCAATACATCGTGGATGCGAATGAAAGGACGTACTCGCAAAAGTTAGAAAAATACAGGTTCACTCTGGGGCAACAAAAACGTTTTTAATTACATTCAGACACTTTACCAGTACGAACCGTCTTGAAAGAGTGGGGCTTATGTATGCCATGGGGTTCTCATCGTGTTGCCTGAAGAAAACTGCGCACACATCACTTGCTTTGTGCGCTTTAAATCTACACCTTTTATATCGACCACTGTCCTCTTACACCGTTCTCTGTAAAGTTACCTATCCAAGTTTCAGCAACAAACTTATAGCTCAAACACCAGCAAGATAAAGAGTCACTCGTTAAAAAGTATGAATATTAACAAGCCACCAGGCGTTCTCTCGGGTACCTTTGTCAAAGTTCTTTGCCATTGCTATGAAATTCTGCGTGTTTACACTTCACATGCCATGGTGAAAAGGTGAACAGTATGCCAAAATGTTGCGAAACTTAATGAAGATTGTCGGTAACTGTCAAAGACACTGCGCTCGTAAAAAGCTTGTTTTTGGGACTCGGTGCTTTAAACTTGTTCTATAATACTCAGCGTCCGGAGGCACCGGCAGGCATTTGCTAATTCTTACTTCTTCAGCAATCGGGAATTCTATGGCAATTGTTGTCAATAAATCACCCATTCCGAAACAAAAGACCTTTTCATCTTCTTCAGAAATAGATTTATTTGGCTTCTGTATGTCCGGAGCAGCGTTTATATGAGAACTCACATATTTCACTAATAGTTTTAACTGTTTCATTTATTATGGTGGATCTTTAAAGACCACTTCAAGCACACTACCTGTTCTTACCTTGAAATTCGGCGTAACATTTTTGTTCTAATGAGTTTACGGCAGCTGCATAATCATAACAGGCTTACTTGTTAATTCAGGACTTTTGAGGAGTATACTTACATCAGACAACCAAAGGAAGTAGCAGTAGCGATACATTGGTCCCCACATCGGCATGTATTGAGATGGGTCAGGACTGCTAGCTTGCACAAACTTTACGCAATCAGCCTGCAATAAGTAACAGTCTCAAACCACAAACCCAAAAGATTGAACAGCTTGCATGTCATCACTTTGTTTTCTGAAAACCTGACAGAAAAGAAACGCTCGTGCCTCCTGCACACTACGCTTTTATAGTGGTATTGTTTTTGTCTTTTTTTCATTGTGATCGCTATATGAATGTTAATGCACTCCCGCTGTTTGCTGTAATAGGGCGCTTGTTGTATACGCAAGTGCAGGAGGGCATAGTCGGGGAAAACTGCATATAGGGATCAACGTTCTGTGAATCTTGTATATTTTCACTATAGGCGTGTTGTTTAGCTACCTTGGCACAACCACAGCAGTCAAATACTAGCTTATGGTAAAATTAACTCTAATAAACAATATAAAATCTCGTCATCACATATCACGGCGGCAGAACAAAGCAATATATGCTTGTTTATGCACATATAGTGCTTGGTTGGTCTCCTTCTTAAACACTGCATTGTCAGGAAGAATTTTTTAGGTGCCTATATGACCTCAGTTTACTTAGTGGTAAAACCCCAGCTTGAAAAGTGACTCTGTGCAAGGCAAGACAATCGAATAATGAAAACATATCATGACATAGCCGCAGATTGAAATAAACATATTGTACAGGTTTGCTTTCTTTACCTGTTCTACGGGTATGACAACATTTAATCAAATGCACAGAAAAGATTTCATCGAGAGCCGACCTGTTATGTGAATGCGTGGAGGCACACTAACTGTTAACGGTTTGCAGACATTTTGAAACACAGAATTCTCATCACAAAGACACGACGTTCATGCCCACCCAGCAGTAGTGTTGGCAGAAATTGTTCTTGTCGAAGGGAGGGGCTATATATATATATATATATATATATATATATATATATATATATATATATATATATATATATATATATATGTGTGTGTGTGTGTGTGTGTGTGTGTGTGTGTGTGTGTGTAAACTCGGTAAACCTTGCCTCCCCTCTTCGCCCAATATATAAATATATATATATATATATATATATATATATATATATATATATATATATATATATATATAACAGAAAACAATCCGGGCGAAGAGGGGAGGCGAGGTTTACCAGGCTTTTTCTGGTCTGGTAACTAAAGAAGTATACTTTATTTTCCTTAAATCATGAGTGATGAGGCTGTATCTGGTGCAAAAAATAAAAACAATATGAACCTCATAGCTCAGTGTGACTAAAATGACACCGTAAGATTCTCACAAATTTATCGTCCGTTAACCAAGTGGAGTGATGCTTCTCTAGTTTTCTTGAATATCGCAGGGAACATATTGCGGTGTGACGTATTTTCATTGTAAATGTCAACTAATTGAGCCAACAAAATATTCTAACCTAATTATCGATACGTACCCTGCAGTTGACCTCGAAGGCACATCGAAGCAAAGACATTCCCAGAGGAGACGGTGCTCCCGGCAACACTTCTCTGAAAATAGGAACAAGGAAGTACCAAGAAAAACGGTTTCGCACTGCAATTATTTGGCACGTGGTGACCTTGTAAACTGGCTAGATTTTTTGGAGCGCTCAGTGCTTACGTGCTCCTTCACATTGAGATACTTTTGCATACTCACGAGACGTTTCCTGTGGTCAAAATTTCTTTTGCCGATTTCAGACCATCGTTGAATTCATTGAGCAACTCGCAGTCACTCTCCCTGAGAAATGTTGTGACAGGACGGCACTGCGAGCAACCCCTCATGTATTAGTACGCCCTAAAATAAACGTTGCTCTGTTCTCTTACCTGCAGCATAAAAAAGTTCCCGTTCTGCAGTGCCCACTCAATATCTTGCGGCGTTGTGTAGGTTTGTTCTATCTGTAAGCAGATGAGTACAAAACCCTCTCTTAAGTTTGCTGCTTCATGTTCCATGAGTAACTGCATACTCACGTCTCGATTACCTACTGTGAAATTCTTTTTTGTTCATAATGTAATTGCTGTCGGTTTCATGTCCACCTGACATTTTTGCATAAATACACGCTCAGTAATTTTTAACGCTGGAGCCCTTCTAGGCGAGAGACAGTTGGATCGTATATATTTCTCTCGCTGTCTACCTGGACCCCATATCTAGGTAGGTACACTCGCGCTCGTTTCATTACTTTTGCTCGGTTTATGTCAAAGTTGGCATGCCGTAACAACAACGTATGAACAACATCACTGACAAATTATGGTGTCGTGTCAAGTGCAGGAGTAGCATACGTTTGGAGGCAAAATTACAAACATGTGGTATCGTAGTATTCCTTCGTGCATAACGAACACGAAAAACAGTTCGATGACTGCGACGACAACCATACTGTCCCCATCAAGACACCAATGGAGATAATACCGTCATGCTTGTTTCCTCACCGGTGTATGCAGATGCTAGAATATCTGTGCGTGCATGCACAGTACAGATGTGAAATGGTTGCTATTCCTTCAGACTAAGGTAAGTGGTACTGATTCGTGTTTGAGAGACGTTATAGCAACCTTCAAAGGACGAATGAATGACGCAAGCGACACCACAAAGCACTTTATGTTACACAAATATACTAACACTCCTGCATGCCTCTAACGTGATTTACAGCAGACCTAAAATATAACAACTTATTTTTACCTGTGTACCAATAGCAGCCAAAGCCCGAACGTCTTCTTCTGAGATGCAGGAACGCTGAGCTTTCTCCTCACTCACCGGTACAGTAGCCACGCCGTCACTCTCTGTTGGCAAATGTGAAGCCACATGACACACATATAGTGAACATACTTGAAGAACTCGAATCAAAAGTTAACCTTTGATTACGCTGTAATATTCCATTCTAATATTGCCGTAGAACATAAATGTTCCTTCAGTACTTTACGCAACCACATTAAGTTCAATGGTGACTTCAGGACATAATTTCAGCGTTGTCAAAACGCACCAAACCTTTCAATACGTTTACTCGCATGCACTCGTGCTGGTTTGTAGCGCCAGTATTTTAGAAAAAGTGTCTCATCATATTTTGTTGAATAAGACCACTCGTGGACAGACAGACCTTTTTAAATTCAACTGAAATTGCTATTAGTAGGTCAATAGTTGCTACTGACTTTTGTGCTGTTAGCCACCATTCCCTCGTAAATATTTCTGGTCGGTGACGAGTTGGGCGTCACGTATCGCGAGGTCACTAGACACACACACAACACAAACAGGCTCTCATGAAGTCTGTCAGAGCGAGAGCGTTTTTTTTTTTTGTCTCCCGAAGAAAAATATTTCTTGGGGCAGCCACCTAGGAAAGCCGGATTGTAATTATTCAATCGATACATCAGGTGCGCGACCATAGAAATTATGCAAGTGTGGTCAGAAAAATGCACAACTCCGCGCATATCGCGCTTGGCGTATACGACCAGCTCTGGCCGCACGCTACCGGAACTACTCGCGAAGGCCACTGTGCGAAGAAGAAGAAAGAGAGAGACACTAACTATCCAGACCAACAAACAGAGCTGTGTAAATGCTTGGGTTTGTTTATTTCTAAGGCACCCAAACATGTTCACTTCTAATGTAAAGACGAAAAGCAAGTTGCACTATAAATGGTAAAATCTATAGACTGTTTGCTGGTGTGAACGCATATTGCAATAAGCCTCGCTAATGCTTCAACTCTTTCCTGTTAATCAGCCACAAAAATTAAAGCGTGCAGCATTTCCTCCCTGGACACTTTCGCCTCTAACTATAAAAAAAGCTGTACATGGCATTATTGGGGCAAAGAGAAGAATGTCACAGGCTGCGCTGATGCAGACTACTCTCCTCTTCTTAGCCGAGAACTATGCTCAGCCCTCGCACATTTACACCGACGCCTCAACCACTCAGGAAACTTCCTCTTGTGGACTTTATATCCCTTCTACAAAACAAATGCTATCCTGTCAACTGCAATGGAAGACATCCTCGACAGCAGCAGAACTTCATGGCATCAAAGAAGCTGTCCTCTACATCTTGCGCCAAACGCCGGACCGATGGCTAATTTTCACCGACTACAAAGGAGCACTACAGATATTGTTCAACCTCCTAAAGAAAACAAATTGTCATCCCATTTCGTTCGACATAGCATATCACTGGCGGTGACCATCATAGTACATCACCTGGCGGTGACCGCAGGGAACTCTATCACATTTCAGCGGATACCGGCTCATTGTGGAATTTCCACCAACCAAAAAGCAGATGAAACAGCACGCAAGGGTTTTCGACAGCACAATTACAGACGAACTTATTTCACTAAATTAGATGCAACCCAGATGACCAAAACACTTGTGACTGAAGAAAATAAGAGACGCTAGAACATTCCGACACATCATTATGCCTTCCTTCACTCAATCGACCCCTATCTGAGAACAATATTCTCATTAAAAATTTCTCGCCATCTGCAAACGCTATACTAACGTCTACGTCTAAACAGCGCCTATGTTAACAGCCTACGGTACCGCTTCGGTCAGTCAGCGAGTCCGTATTGCAACATCTGTGCATCCATCGAATCTGTGGAACATATATTGTTTGAGTGCAGAGCGTATGCTGAGGAGCGTGCGCTTTATGAGCATCACATGCATTCCATAACCGAGAGAACTTTCTCTTTTGACTGTTTATTGGGACCTTTAGCCTGCCCCACATTACAAAGGCGTGCTATGAAACTTTTATTTCCGTACTTGGACAGCATCGGTCAGCTAGACAAGCTGTAGCTGTAGCTTGACACCACGAAAAAACTATCAACACACGTCCTCATTGAATGGTTAAAATGTGGCCTTTTTCTTTATTTCTTTCTATTCAATAATCTATATTGTGAGCATTGTTTACGCGTCCCATCTTTTCATCTGTACATACTCATCATCACTAGTCAAGCTTAGGTTGTGTGGCACATACTCGAGACAATAAAAAAGAGTCTTGAGGGTACTGGACCCCGTCTTACAAGTGGTGGAGAGTGCTGCCCGATTCCTGCGTCCTCTCGCGCTCTCGGACAACCCCAGCGTCTTCTAGAACACATCCCTGGAGCTCCGTTCAGGCCGCCGCTTAAACGACCTGGGTTCGGTAATGTCGCAAGCCGACCAGCCCAGCGCAGCAGCTGCGCCACCGCTCCCACCGCCAAGAAACCCTTCTCACCTGGTCACCAGCCCTCAAAAGGATCCTCCGCTGTTCGCAGGGCTTCCAGGTGAGGACGTGGAAGACTGGCTCGAGGAGTATGACCGCGTGAGTCCCGTCAACAACTGGGATGAGCCTGCGAAATTCACCCACGTTGCATTCTACTTGAGCGGCGTCGCAAAAACGTGGTTTTTAAACCACGCTACAGATTTTTTGACATGGCCCGCCTTTACGCGCCAGCTCCGCCAGATTTTCGCCAATCCATCGGTGCGCTCGGATATCGCCAAGAAAAGGCTTGGTGCACATGTTCAACGCCCCGGCGAGTCTTACACTTCTTACATTGAAGATGTTCTCGCCCTTTGCCGCCGCATCGACAACCATATGGCGGAAAACGACCGTGTGCGCCACCTGCTAAAAGGCATAGCGACTATTGCTTTTAATGCGCTTGTGGTGCAGAATCCCCAGACCATAGCCGATGTTGCAGCTACCTGTCAGCGCCTCGAGAAGCTTCAAACCACTCGGGGGCAACCTGATATGCCTGATCTCAGCTCGAGTCAAGACACAACAGAGCTGCGTGCATTGATCTGCTCTATCATCCGCGAGGAACTTCATGCACAAGCTTCACCTCGCCCCCTTGATATCCGAACGACGCCACCTGCTACTAGTTTACGCGACGTCGTGAGGGAGGAACTGGCATTGATCACAGGTACACCAGTTCTGAGTTCACATCCTGTGCCCATTCCAAGTTATGCTCACGTTGCTGCAATGACACCTGCGCCCCAGCAAAGACTGGCCTCGATGACAATCTCACCAGTTCCGAGCTCATATCCTGTGGCCTTGCCAACTTATGCTAAAGTTGCTGCTAGGACACCTGCACCCCAGCAAAGCCCAATGCAGCTACCAGCGGCCGAATCGCATGGTTCGCTCAACTTACTCGCACCGCGACCACCTTCCCAGCCTTACAACGACTGGCGCACTTCGCGGCCGACTTGTTTCTATTGCGGCATCCGCGGTCACATTTCGAGATTTTGCCGACGCCGTCAGCGGGACGAAAGACGAAGCTACGATAACTTTGAACGGGACGACTTCTACCCCACTGGACCACCCTATCGCCGACTGTGTCAGAACAGCACACGTCGGTCGCCGTCTCCGCAAAACTTTGGCTCAGTTGGCAGTTCTCGTTTCTCACGTCGTCGGTCACCTTCACCGATGCGGCGTTCCTCTTCTCCTCTCCGACCTTCTACTTCAATTCCTGACCGCCAACTGGAAAACTAACCAGTGCAGCTTTGGGCGGGAAAACTTCATCTTTTGAATTGCGTCAAACTCCTCCGGACCGCCCATCGAATGTTTTATTAGTGTACGTTGAAGGTATACAGACAGAGGCACTGGTAGACACAGGCGCATCACTTTCCGTAATTCGTGCAGACTTTTGTCCCCGCTTGAAAAAAGTTAGGACGCCATACGATGGCCCTCCCCTTCGTTGCGCAGATGGAGTCCCTATTCAGCCTTCAAGTGTTTGCACAGTCCGCATTTTCATAGATGGCATCCTTCACCACATTCAGTTTCTTGTACTTCCTTGGTGCACTCACACAGTAGTTTTAAGATGGGACTTTCTTTCTTGGGCATCAGCTTTCATATCGTGTCGTCAGCGAGTAATTGAAATGTCAGCTAATGAGAGTTCATCCGATGTCGATCCATACAGCTTCCATTTCGTTGCTGCCGCTGATTGTTTTATTTCACCAGGAGATGAACAAATTCTCACGATCACTTCGGATACTATAGTTAACGGTGACGTGTTCATAGCCCCATCAGTACGCTCCAAACCAGCGGAGCTTACCATAGCACCCGGCCTTGTGCGGTTTAACGACAGTAAAGCATTGGTCACCGCCTTGAACCAAACTTCATCACCAGTGATGCTGCCCCAAGGCACTGCTGTGAGCTGCTTCGCTGACAGCGAGCCTTTCTCGCTGGTTCCCCTTCACCCAGAATCAACGCCTTTGTCTGCTACAACTGATATGAAGGCTACCACAGTTGCTTTAAATGACACCATAAGTCCTCACCTCACTGCCGAGCAAAAGAGAGACCTCTTAGACCTCTCCAAAAGCACAGCCTTTTGTTTGACATAAATTCCAAAGTTCTGGGCCGCATCTCCGTTGCAGAGCAGAGCATCGAAACCGAAGGCAGCTCAATTGCACGCCGCCGCTTATACCGTCAGTTTTCGGTGGAACGGCAAATCATTGAGGAAAACGTGACCGACATGCTCAAACGGGATATTATTCGACCTTCATCTATCTCTTGGTCGTCTCCTGTGGTGTTGGTCCAGAAAAAGGATGGCTCTGTCCGCTCTCTTGTGTCGATTACAGAGCGCTCAATAATATCACGAAAAAAGACGTATATTCGTTGCCACGCACAGATGATGCCCTGGACTCCCTACAAGGCGCAGAATATTTCTCCAGCCACGACCTCCGGTCCGGGTAACGGCAAATACCTATGCGCGAAGCAGACAAGGAGAAAACAGCGTTTGCGACGCCTGACGGGCTTTACAAATTTAACATCATGCCTTTTGGCTTATGCAACGCTCCAGCAACATTCGAGCGCATGATAGATACCATCTTACGTGGTCTCAAATGGAAAACGTGTTTATGTTACTCAGACGACATCTTAATTTATTCTTTTACTTTTCCTCAGCACCTTAAGCGTTTGGATGAAGTTCTAACGTGCATTTCGAACGCTGGTCTACAGCTCAATACAAAGAAGTGTCACTTCGCCAGCACAAGCATCAAAGTATTGGGTCACCTTGTCAGCGAAAATGGCGCTCGACCCGACCCCGACAAGGTTGCTGCCGTAATTAGTTTTCCACGTCCGGGCAATCAAAAACAATTGCGAAGTTTTGTGGGCCTGGCGTCTTACTTCCGCCGCTTCATCCATCACTTTGCTGTTATTGCGGGGCCGTTACACAAGCTTCTGACGTCAGGAACTGCTTTCACGTGGACTGACGAGTGCGAGTGTGCTTTCCAAGCCCTTAAGCCTGCTTTGATATCAGAACTCGTCCTCCGTCACTTCGGTGAGAGCGCACGCACTTTCCTGCACACAGATGCCAGTGGCCACGGAATCGGTGCTGTCCTCCTCCAGCGCCATGAAACATCACGTGAGCGAGTAGTTGCATATGCCAGCCGAGCACTAACACATGCGGAGCAGAACTACTCGATACCAGAGCAAGAATGTCTCACTGTCGTTTGGGCCATCCAGAAACTTCGACCTTATCTGTATGGACGCCACTTCACTGTGATCACCGACCACCATGCCCTATGCTGGTTGTCCTCGCTGAAGAATTTGTCTGGGCGCCTCGGTCGCTGGATACTGCGTTTGCAAGAGTACACTTTTCACGTTGTGTACAGGTCTGGCAAACAGCATCAGGATGCTGACGCTCTCTCTCGCTGCCCTCTGCCACTTTCATCTTCAACCACGAATCCTCAATGCCCCTCAGGTGATCAAGCGGCTTCCTCTTCACCCACGTTATCACCCCTGGCAGTTGCTGGGTCACTATGTTTAAACAGCAGCGCCCAGTTTGCCGCGTGCCAACGTGACGAACCCTTCTGTAACCGCATCATCGGATACTTGAGTGTCTCGTCTTCTCCACCTAATGCCAGACTACGTCGTCAGCTGCGGCAGTTCAAGCTAGAGAACAACGTCCTGCAGCGCTATACTTACAATGCGGATGGGCATCGGTGGGTGTCAGTACTTCCCCGATCGCTGCGAAAACAAGTTCTCGAAGCATTGCACGACGAACCATCAGCTGGAACCTTAGGATTCCAAAAGACCTACAACCGCGTTAGGAGCCATTTCTTCTGGCCTGGTATTTCTACCTTTGTGGCTAATTATGTCGCTTCTTGCACACTTTGTCAACGCCGGAAACGACCAACTTCAGCTCCTGCTGGGCTATTACAATCCATTCCATGTCCCGATACACCTATGGTCGTTGTCGGAATAGACCTTGTCGGGCCACTTCCCGTAACGCCAGCGGGCCACCGCTGGATCGTCACAGCTGTCGACCACCCCACACAATACGCGAAGACTGCTCCTCTACGCACTAGCTCTGCATCAGACGTTGCCGCCTTCTTTTTAGAAGCCATTGTGTTGCGTCATGGTGCACCTCGCGCGTTGTTGAGTGACCGAGGCAAGGCCTTCCTGTCCACAATTCTCGATGAAATCCTAAAAACTTGTGGCACAGTTCATAAGACCACATCCGCTTATCACCCGCAGACAAATGGCCTGACAGAGCGATTCCACCGGGCTCTAATTGACACGATATCCATGTACATCGGACCGAACCACGATAACTGGGACAAAATCTTGCCGTTCGTAACATTTGCACACAACACCACTGTTCAACAAACCACCGGGTGTTCACCTTTCTTCCTCGTCTATGGTCGTGCACCGACATTCACTATTGACGCCTCTTTCTTCAATGTAACGACAAAAACGTCCACGACTACGCCAGAACATTTCGTTTCCAGGCTCGCTGAGGCACGGCAACGTGCTCAACTCAACACGGAGGCGAGTCAACAAGACCGCAAGCAACGCTATGACAGCTTCCGTCGAGACGTCACTTTCCTTCCTGGAGATGAAGTATTACTTTGAACGCCTGTTCGCACTTCAGGATTGTGTGAAATGTTTCAGTCACGCTTTCTCGGACCTCACGTTATTTCTGAACGGACATTTCCTGTCAATTACCTTGTCACTCCCGTCGAGGGTTCCTCAGACCATCGTTACCATGCCTCTGAGATAGTCCACGTTTCACGTCTTAAACTCTTTGTTCGCCGCACATTTCCTGCCTAAGTCTCGGCCGGGCCGGCCGCTCATGCGCGCGGGGAAAATAAGTGTGAGCATTGCTTATGCGTCCCATCTTTTCATCTGTACATACTCATCATCACTAGTCAAGGTTAGGTTGTGGGGCACATACTCTAGACAATAAAGAAGAGTCTTGAGGGTACTGGACGCCATCTTACAATATTCACAGTTTGTCTTCTTTTTTTGCTCTCTCTCTTCTTACTTGTACTTTCAATCCTCAATCCCCTTCCCCACGCAGAGTAGCCAGTCAGAGAATTTTACATGCCGGCTGAATTCTCTGCATTTCAATAAAGAGTTTCTCTCTCTCTCTCTCTCTCTCTCTCTCTCTCTCTCTCTCTCTCTCTAGTCACGCATTTTTTTCTCCACCCACCCCTTATTCACTATCTACCGAATAAAATTATTCTCGGACTGACCGGTTCGGTGAAAATTTGCTTTTTCCCTGCCTTTGTTCCCGACAAAACGTTTTTCGGTGTTGTGCGATGCTTGAATGCGATCATGGAAGTTTTTTTTAGAGATAACATATTACTTTTAGGCGAATAAGCAGGGATTAGGGGTAAATGTTTGGGTAGTCTTTCGACATCGCACGGAGCTTCTGAAGGCAAATTTTGGCCATCATATAGACGCTGGCGAAAAGAAATTGGCCCCGTATCTGCATTTATTCTGCAAATATCGTCGGAAGACGATAGTATTTCATGTGGAGAGAGTGAACAAAACAGTTATTTGATGTTCTGCGCAAGAAAATCGGTGAATCGTATTCTAGAGGTGCTGCGTTACAGTGCCTCGAGCGTGCAGCGGAGGCGAACGAACGCATCAAGTCACGTCACACGTGAGACATGAGTGCCATCAAACAAAGCGCGTGGCTCTGAGACGGGTGTGCGTGCCCGTCTCAGAGCTGATAAGGTGTGGAACGCAAGGTGACGGGTAGGTTCCACCACCTTCTTGTTTTACCAAAGCGTTGGAAACACTTTCCTTTTCGTGCAAGCGTTGCATGTTCAGCGCAGCGTGATAAGCGCTACGGTCCTTAAGATTACCTATGTGTGCCTTTGCTAGTAAAAGGCACACATGCAGAAAATATACGTGTTGTTATGGTGCCCCATACGTGTGCAATAATTGTTTTTCATTCGACAATCGCGGAAGTATTAACGCTGAACCTTGAGCAACATTGGTGGGCGCTGTGGATGGGGTCGGCCGTTTCAAGTACCCAATGCTGTTAAGAGCGGACAAACAGACAAATGTACAGACAGACAGACCAAAATTTTTGCGTTGAAGGTCCTCAAGAAAAACTATCGTCTTTAAAATTCACAATCCCAAGGATGCCATGCACGATGGCCCGAGCTTCTCGGGCAGACGAGTTTGCTTCGAGCTTGGTCTTCCGCGGCCATGGTATGAAGGCAGTGCTGAGTGCGCGATAGCAGCGTTGATAAAAATGGCTTCAAGAACGCGCGTGGCGTTAGAAACGCACGTGGGGCATTTGCGGTGGTTATCGAAGAAACACCGTGTGCGAACACGTCAGCGTCGCCACTCAGTCAACATTTTAACAGGGCAGCGACGCCAGCGTCATTGCCGCGCTATCTTTTTGCCAACTCAACACGCGCCTCCCACGGCCATGTTCGTGGGCGTTTCTCCTTTTTTGGACAAGTTCTTCTGTTCCACCTGCAGCATGGAAATTTGCACTCTCGAAGGCAGCAGGGGTGCACACGCAGCACTCTTGTGCTGCTCGTTTCGCTCTATCAAATATTGCAGATAAATGTAAGGAAGGTGGTCACCAGGGGCGCTCGCATCATGCCGGCAACGCGGCTGTGATTGGCAACGTGGTGAGCGCGGTGAAATTGAATGCAAAACATAGTAGCCGCGTGGTGATATCACTTTTACTTTTGAGTGCGCGTGTGCATAGTCTGCGCGATAAAGCTGATAAATTAATCGTGCCGCTCGGCAAGAGCAAACATGGTGGGCGTACCCGATTTTCGCCGTTCGCGTCTGTCAATCAAACTGATTGGCGCGTGAACTCGGCTACAAACTCGCTGATTCTGAGAAGGCGCGAGTTCAACTTGGGACTGAGATGGCGCGAGTTCAACTCGGGACTGAGATGGCGCGATGGTGCGTTTGATGCGGTGAACGCTAAGCGGCAGCTTCTTTGCATATAAAATAATTTGGCCAGATTACGCTACTTGTGGAAGGCTGGAGCCATGGAGAAGCTTGTGAAAACCTAGCTTTTTGCAGCTTTTTAAGTTGGTCGTCTGCTCATGTGCGTGATCGGTTTCGAGTGAAGACCGCATCAGCTCTGTCTTAAGTTTCATCGAACTAATTTACTGAGGCCTAATGACCATTACACTGAGCAGTCTTGCCTTCAATGATAAGGCTTCATATAAAAAGTAATTATCCCAGGTGCAATTAGCAATACCCTGATCAGTATGAAGCTTTTAAACGTAATCCTGACTAGCACGATACCAATTATCATCATATTAGTAAGCTCTGATTAGCATGGTTTCACTTCGTGTGCTCATAATTAACATAGCAGTAATCAGCAAAGTTTTGTTAGCGCATCAACTAGCGTGCCTTGGTTAGCCCGGTTCTAGCTTTACTTGGCTTCATCAGCACGGTCTTCCTAAATTGTAGCGTAATTACCTCGACCTTATCATGGCTTGGCGTAATTAGATTAACAATAGCATGTCCTGGCGTAACAAGCAAAGCACACCATCCAGCTAAAGAGCTAAATAGCCAGCCGCACGTGCATGGCTGCTAGCGGGTGAGGAAAACAACGACGACGTGCACCGGCCGAGCAGCGCGCTTGAATGTACAGGCTGACACGTGGCCTCAGTAGAATGTACATTCCGACACGTGGCTTCAAATTTAGCTTATTTCGCGATGTAAGAACGCTAGGCTATTATATTACTGATCTAAAAGGGCACCGTGCTGATTATTCTAAAACAAATTTAGTGCAGGCATTAAATGCTTCAAAATGAATATAAACACCCCTGCCTCTAAACATTATCACCCAAAACGTTTCCCCCACTTTTACTGCATGGGTGCACTTCTGCACTTATTGGAACGACCAAAATATGAAAGAAGATACCTCTGGTTTGAAAACACTGCCCAACTTAACCGACCATCCTTGACACGATGATTGGTTCCATCTTAACCAATAAAACCCAGCATGCTGAGGGGTGGATTTGACATTTTCGTCCTGTTGGTTCGTACATAAGGGGGCTTCGCCAGAGCTCGAGAATATCCCCATTTTCGCGAAACTCGGCCGATTCTGCATAGCGCCCCAAGTTGGTTGAAACGTTGACTGATGCAAAAGATTTTAATAAAACATTACATCTGAGAAACACGCACTGTCACCTCTCTGTTTTTATTGGCCTTCCAATGCCGGAAATCTTCAGCACATGAGGCAATAGTTATCTCGTGTTAGGGAATGTAGCTAACAAGCAGACTCCTTAGGTAGCACCACAGGCAACTGCGTTTGTTTTACCACGCTGGTTTCACACACATTGTAAGCAAACAGGTAACTCTAAAATTTAGGGTTCAGGGGTCACTGCCCTGAATAGATTATACTACTTTTATCGACTCTGTCAACCGGGAGTCAATTAGTACTCTTCCGAATAAATGTGTCAAAAAATCCACGTATACACATGCCTGACGTCGTTGTGTAGAGTGACTTTTGTCCGATTTGACTCGACTGGATGCTGGGATCCTCCAGTCGCCTTTTTTTCAGCACGAACGTGTCTGGCTCTGCAGAGGCCGAAACCACCGACTGCGCAATGTAATCATGGAGCATTCTTAAAAGCTAATCAATAACCCTATCTCCTTCAAATTGAACAAAATTTGCCATTGATCCTTTTTATTTTTATTGTCAACACAACCAAACTTCACTAAAGTGCAAAAAATAAACAAATTGTATATTGCGTAACTAATTTATTTTGTTTTTTTCTTGATGTATATGATACAGTTTGGTTTTAGCTATGTTTTGGACTTATTACAAAACTCTGTCAACTAGGCAATAAAGCAGTTACACTGCTTGAGGGCTGCCCGGCGCACAAAGCAAGAATGATGTTTTCTGTGCTGGGTTTACAATATTTCGTATTCTATACTTAAGCTTGCAACAATGAAACAGCATGTATGGTCATCGATGGTAATCTCGTTCACCTGGTCTGTTACGCAGATTCTAGTACTAGAGCGAGACACTTGCTCCAAAACACCACTCTTCTTTCTAGGATCCTGAGCAGTGCACGGATGAATATTGCGCTTGTCGGAATATAGATTTTCACACAATAAAGGAAGGTCGCAATTCATATCAAATGGTCTCGTGGACGCAAAAGGCTGGTCATCTTTTTTAAATGAGTATCTAAACTATAGCCATTTCTGTCGCGCGAAAAACGTACTGTTTTACACGTTCAAGTCTGAAAAACTGTGGATATGACGACTAACACAAGGACAAAGAAGATTACGTGCTCACCACGCTATTTATACACGCTCGTGGCGTAGTTCGCCTTTTGTGTGGTTAGTGAGAGCTTCAAAGCCATGGGGAATGACTTTCAACTGCTAATTGTATTGCATTCATACCATACAGTTTCATGTTATTACATGCACAAGCCTTGAAGTTAAAGCAGGCAATTAGTAGTTAGCAATAAAAAGTCGTCACACCCATCTATTCATCTTTTCTTTTAGTTCGCTCAACTCCAGTAAGCCAGAGTGCGGCGCAGGTGTAATACAGTACTATACTTTTGTATGGCTACGCGCTTATATATATTTTTTAAGTCTAAGGCGTAACGACAACAATGGACCAAAGGGAAAGTACACACACACTCTCCTTTTTTTTTTTTACTGTTGTTGCGCCTTACACATCAAAAATGCTGACCTAACACGCTCACAGTCTGCCGTTCTTATACTTACTTCTCCAATGCCATAATTTGCAGCTACTGTGATGAATCCTGGGTTTCCCGTGAGTGGGTCGCAGGTGAACATTACACCGGCAGTGTCAGCATCCACAAGCTCTTGAACTACCACTGCCATAGGCACGTCCAAAGGCTGCCCATATTGTCTGCGTAGTTGCAAGCAGTGAGATGTATTCAGCAGCGACCACGTAAACATTCACATTTTCAAGATTCCTCGCTGTCACGTTGCCAGACAGCACGTGCGAGGAGTTAACTATTCGCATCTTATTACTCAGAGCATCATAAACAAACAAACAAATATTTCCTATCTGTCTCGCCTGTGTTCTTTCACCATTCTTTTTTAATCTTTCTCTCCTCAAATTATTCACATCATGCGAGCATCTATTACTTCACGAACTGATCAGTCGTAATCTTGCAACAGGACTGGATATTTGTACCGCACACTTGAGTTTATAAATATACAACTTAGGAAACAAGATTGTAACTGCGCTAGGAAAAACAAGTCCAGGTGACAGGGGCTGACCTATCAATTTCAAGTTCATTCTCATTATGGCGTGGGGTCTGAAGTGGAGAGCGCCACGCTCTTGGAGTGAACACACGCAGTAGACGCGGTCGGAGCAAACAACACAACATTTATTTAACTACTTTTAGATCGACAATATCGCCAACCAAATTCTTATAACATCGATTGTAATCAACAATATATAACAACCTTACACAAAACTACACAACATTCCAAAAAACATAACAAACACAATAACACTCTCAAGGTGGCTTCGCCAGCCCTTAACTTACCACGAGAGCCCACAGCAGACAGCCTCAGTGCCGTCAACCGCAGGCCCACCGCTAGAGACACCCGTTCCCAACAACCGGCACCCGCCAAAGAGACCCTCTCATCTCAACCGTGCCCCCATCAAGGCTCTCCGCCAGGCGTCACCACCGGCAGTATCGTTCTAAAAACTCCAATGATGATGGTGGTGGGTGAAAACGCTCGCGAGCCCAACCCCCCCTACCGCTGAACAGTTGTCACCCACTAAAAGGCGGCCTGTGTGCGAGACACATGCGCCAAGCGGCGCAAACAACTTTACAAGGGGTGTCAGCACCCTCACATCAGGTATGCAAATACGCACGCGCGTGATTTCTTGCATTTAGTGCACTGTCAATTTATTGATCTAACTTGACTAACAAGGGTCTGTGCAGAGAGTGGAGTGTACAGCCATGTCTGCGCTGGGATCTTTGAGTACGAGTCTCAATCGTAAAAACCGGAAGCAGAAAGACGTGTGAGCCAACGTTATATCGTTTTCTTTTTTGCTTGGTTATGTATTGTTTTTTTTTTTTGAAGATGTACGCTGGTAAGCTCTGACATGTATGCCTAATTTCATAGCAGAAATCTATGGCGAATGTATATTCATGATCGCCGGTCTGAAACACCGATAGATAAGATGAGAAATGACTGAGAAAGCAAGGAGCTTCAGCAAACGCCTGCTGGTTGACTGTCGAAGAAGGAAAGCAGGCCCAAAACTTGAGATAAAACAAACAAGAGTATAAAACTTAGCAACATTCCTTACAGTTAGCTGATGGTAAATATAAACAAGTCAAAAAATAAACCCCTATATAAATAAGTAAATAAATATAGCAATGAAAATTTGCTACCTGCCCATCTGAGTTATGTTACTAAAGTGAATCAGAGTACTAGTTTGTTCTTCATAGTTTACCATCATTAAGCGCGAAAGAGTTTGAACGATAGGGCTTTCTTCCAAATATTTTGCGTCGAAGTGTGGTCAACCGTTTTTATGGACTGAATAACGCATGTACGCACATGATGTGCGTGAATTACAGTCAGTCTTATCAGGCATCAGGAACATTTTAGTGTACTATCAACAAAATGAGCAGGTATTTTATTTCATAGATATTCAGGCAGAAGTTAGGATTAAAAAATCAATGGAGGTGTGAACTGATGAAAAATAACTCGGGTCAAATGCCAGTCGAGGGCCTAAATTTCAACAAGTTCCCTTCTTGAAATGTTAGCTCTATCAATGGTTCTTGTTCAATGCGGATAGTTTCACTACATTAGGACAGATGAACGAGAGGATAGCATGTCAGTTTCGGTTGTTGTTTTTGTGTCGCTATTCAGTTCGCGTTCTTGGTCACCCACGATACGTGAAGAAATAGAAAGCGTGATACTTCCTGACGGGAAGCCACAAAGGTTAACAGCACTAATGTTTTGTTCCCAATTAACGGTATCACTTTTTGGAACAAAGCAATGCGCACAGGGTGCGTGACAATGTGTATTGAAGAATTCACAGCTAAGCATACAGTGCCTCTTGCGCAGTTGTACCTTCTAAATTGTGCATTAGTTTGCCACAAATAAGATTCACTCAGAAATCTACTGACACAGAACTTTAAAAGCGAGGAACTTGGGTGGTAGATTTGTATGGACAAGTACGTATCATCTGCGAAATTTCAACGAATAACACAGTCTCTAATATCCCTGAATCCAATTTGAAAGTTTAAAATGCATGCCTCAAACTTCACGCAAAACGTTGCTGGTTTTCGTGTCAGCCAACCGCCGCTTCCGTCACGCGTTTGTTTTGGATGTTACGATCCTTGCGAGCACATTCCCCTGGCCGAACTTTTCAAGACAATTGGGGAGCATACTCGCAAGGGTGCACAATGCGTGACGTATTTGATTGAATAGTTCCCTCGCCAGTAATTTCATCAGAGGCCAGGAAGGTTTAAGCGTCTGCAAGAATGTTTTCGCGCCACCCAAGATGCCTTCTTTGGAAACAGCTGTCAACGCGTAGCTCATGAGCACGTGGGTTAGCGTGTTTACGTTGCCAGCATCATTTAGATGACAACCACTTTGGGCACTGCCTGAATCAGTGCTCTCTGAAACTGAAATTACGATCCAGGTAATTAAAATCGTCTTTAAATAATTATTCGTTGAGCACTTGAGCAAACCATCTTTATAGCCGTAATAAGTGAGTCCTTAGCCACTCATTGCGAAAAAACGATAACACTGAAAAATCAAGAAGGACCATTCCTGCGTCCATGCTCCTATACTGTTACATGCCATTATTTCTTTATTTGCTTTGTGTGCATGATCCTTTGATGCATTACAGTGGAGTGCCGATTGGCCCATCTACTTTTCAGAATACATTACACGAGAGCAATATAAACCACCAAAATATGCCTAAATAATCAATGGTTTTGTCATTTTGTGTGGAAGAAAGGGGAGGGAGGGTAGAGAAACGCGACCGGTGTGGCGCACCGTCTTCATCGCGACCTGACCCTGATGACATTTAAACGTTTCCAGAATGATCCTTTATTTATTCATGGATCACTCGGGTGGCTCTTAATCACCATCCCGGCTACGACTGCTTGAAACAAAATGCTCAACAGCACAGAACGCATTTGACCCAATGTTCACGTTTTATATCATCGTTGCTGTACATAGTCTGAAAACATGAAGTCCAGTAATTGAACAAAGCATTACGATCTTGTTAAAATGTACGAATGTGCTTGGAAACAGTGAACTGGGCCTATGAACAGCGAACTTGCACTTTATGACGCATTAGTCACACCTAATTTTCGCGCACAGTTACCCAAGCCAATGCATTTGATCCGAAGCGCACGGGATAGATTAGTTTGTTAGCGTAACTGCGCTTCAGTTCTAGGTTAATAGAGTATATTTTTACTGATGAATGTTAAGCGTTTGCGTTGCGTGGGTGGAAGTTCTTTGGGTTGCATCGCTGCATCTCCCCATTGCCCCGTGGTGTTTGAATCGTATTGTGGCGAAATACAATAATTAGCAACAAAATCTTCCATATATATTCAAGATTACAATAGTACAATTATATTTTTTCTTAATGCAGTGCAAACCTACCTTTTATAGTTCACATTTGTGAAGCTGAACTGCGATGCCCAGCATTCTACTACAGCGTTGATCACCTTAAAGGGAAAACAATATTTGCATGTATCTTGGGAAATTGGCACAAATAATGTGACTGTCACAAAAAGAAAGTGTGAACTTAATTACGTTCTCGGTGCCACGAATTCCAAGCAATGTGGTCATTTGACCGGCGGCTGACATGTCCTCCGAGTCTTCACCTACAGGGAGACATGCACACGAATTGATGTTTCTACAGTGAGAAACTTATGAAAACATCTTTGTTCTGCAGAAAGTTCAAAGGCTCACCTAAAGCTGACGATCTCACCGCAAACATCTTGTCTTTATCAAACTTGGTCAAATGCTCAGAAATCGCTTCCTTGATATCCGTGGGCATGCTTAGTCTCTCAACGGCACCAACCATCCTTAAAAAAAAACATCTTGATGCACGCACATACGTGGAACCAATGTCATGAAAAAAAAAAAACTTGCATGTCTACAGTGGGTTTGATGTTTGTCGGAAAGGAAACTTGAGTGTGCACTGAGACATTATTTCATGCATCAGAGAAGTTTTGCTCTTGCGGGAGGTGATCGTTTGTTTTCGGCACTTAAGCTTGCGGTAAATAGTTTAACTCCCGTATTCACAAACGCTCCTCGACTCGACTTCCACCCTTCACTTGACAGAGTTGAGCACTGCGCCACCGCTCGGCTGAAAATGAGGTGCTACTCAAGAATCGCAGCCAATTATCGCTGATATGCAATGACTTGCCGTGCCTAGAGACGGCGCTCCCACCGGCTTTCTCAAGTGAAGGTGAAGCGTTGAGTGAAGGGACGTTCTAGAATACGAGGGTTAGAATGACAATGAAACGGCTGAATTTTCAGTGAATACGCACAAAAAAGACTCCCGCACAGTCCGGCACCAATTTAAGGAATGTAGAAAGGATTAAAGACTAAGATCAGAAGAAGATCAATGATGAGGTGGGATTTAAGCAGCCAAGAATTAGAGCTTCAAAACGGGAAAGCCGCGATATACAGAACTCTCCGGATCTCCGAAAAGAACTATGTGGAAAGCCTGGGCAAATTTGTTCCTTCGGCGATGTATTCTTGAAAGCATC
Organism: Rhipicephalus microplus; assembly: GCF_043290135.1. NCBI lineage: Eukaryota > Metazoa > Arthropoda > Arachnida > Ixodida > Ixodidae > Rhipicephalus > Rhipicephalus microplus. The sequence goes on from NC_134700.1 coordinate 137,414,522, forward strand.
CCAGCAAGCTTCACCCCAAACTGAGTTTAAATTAACCGATACTCCAAAGACAGCGTGCTCTAGTTTTGTTTACTTTCAAAATGTCTCCTTTTTATTATAATCCCTCGGTGAAATAAATTCTCAATTGACTAAAGAAGACCACTCCTGCAATTTCTATGAGCACAATTGTTTCTTTAGGAAGAAAATCAAATTTTCAGTGTAGCTCTTGCTTTCGACGTCACTAGTTAGGAGGGAAGCAATGCGTTGTCCGTGAGCTAGAATTCTAGATAGCTGCAATTAAATAAATTAATATAAAAATCTAGTGTGCAAGGAGGTATGGAGTCCTCTCTGCAAGGCAAGCAGCGGTTTCTACCACGGGAGCCTGTCGGTGCCTAAAGCTGCTTGGTAAAAAAAAAAACTCAATATGAATGTCATGTATTTGTAGGCATCTTCTAGCGCATGTAAGATTTACGCGGCAGAATAAGAGAATCGGATAGCGCGTCGAAACACGTAAACTGCACGACCAGTGGGTGGTTTGAAGCTGCCCGCCCACTACGATGTGTGCAGCTGGGCAGGTGCACGTGGCACCTTACGGGCCCGTAGAGCGCACCTCACCAATGTACAAGAGTACAAATTATTGCCTAGAGCCCACTACGCAACTGCTCTTGCAGTAGGCATTCTAGGGCAGTTTAAAACGATCAAAGTTACGCGCACGTTTCTTGTCATGCGGCACGGTTGAACACAATGCTAACAGGGTTCGATTATGCTATTGCGTTCTACTTTTCAAGGCACAACTCTAGAGTCCTTCAAGTCTTTATTAATGAATGGACGGTTAATGTTCCCACCCGTTGATTCGGTGTAAATAAGGGAACCCATCGACAGAAACACGATTCGTAACAGAAGCAGACTTAACAGGGGTAGTACAGTATTCTAGACAAGCCAGCTGATTTTTCAATGCCAAGAGCAATCTTGTCGAAGGCTCATGATCCTCTTTGGCACTGTACTTTTAAATACTCTGTGGTTGCTGTCAAGTGCTGTCACTGTCTCCTGTATCCTTAACTTAGCAAGCCTATTTATTCGTTGGAAACACGCCTATATTCTCAAGATAAAAACAGTTTGGCCTCTTGACAAAAAAAAATTTACGTGTTGCAGAATGTTTATTGTTTATCATACCACTAAATAGTCGAGGTGGTTTATAATAAAATAATTTTAAACTTTCTTTTGTCATGTATAAAAAGCATATACTCGAAAGCTGGATAACTTTAACTAAACAAAGTTTTACCCAGGTTACAAACACTACGTTTTTAAAACGAAGGATTTCTAAAGGATGAATGACCCGCAATTGATATTTGAAGGAGCAGAAATTTTTGCGTTGTAAAAGTGGTTACACGTTACAATGACAGTCAACTGTCTGGTAAATGTTCGCTTTTATTTTATATATTTTTAAAGATTATGATTGTGTGGCGAAACTCACAAAATGAAGGAAGAACTACGATCTTTTGCAGGAAATGTGAGCGTGTGTCTTGAAACTGGTGCCGTACCATGATTGTTTCGCCCTTGATTGTAGCATAATAAATAAAACGGGGAGAATTCGTTTAGCGCCCTATTTCTAACAATTAGTTGGAAATGGCCATTGAAACTAGCGATTCGACAAAAAATTCAAGTGTGAACATTGACGGCCTCTCAGAATAGCTTCACTCAGCAGATAAAATTTCACCATGCACCTCTGTTCAAAATCACGTTAATTATAAAATATGAGCTTGTAATTTTAAAGTGGAAATGTATCGGAGAGGCTGCAATGATGCCTTGGTTGCAGTTGCAAAAAGAATATTCATTGTGAAGCTACACGAATAAAGTAGGGTTAAGTAACGTAGTCCCAATAATTATGGCTACGTTATGGTCGGACACAAAACTTTAATGTTAATCTTTCTTTTTACGTTTCCTAGGCAGAAAAGTAGCATTTCGTGTTCCATGATCTATTGCACATATCACATTTTTGTAGAAGTTTTTATCATTCTATTTTGAGTAGGGTTCTATGCAGCTATTTAAATCATCTCTGATGTGTGTAAAGACTACCTAGTAAAGTACACATACTTGATGCAAGCGTCTTTCATAGCCTTCTGCCAATCATCCCTGCAAAAAAAGTAAGAAAGAAATTTAAACTGGCTACTAAATTATCCCCGCCACCAGCACAAAATGAACCGCATTACGTACTTGAACTACTTCTTCATTCATTTCATCAAACCAAACGTGTATCATTCGTACATGTGCCCGCAGGTAAAAGTGAGTGGAAAGAAAAAGTGAAGTTACTTGATGAAACTTTTCGTACTTCCATAATGGAGCACCCACAATGAAGATAGAGTTACCGCCTTTTCAATTTCCATCAAGCCACTTTTTCTCAATGCTCAAGAGCCTCGGCAAGGTTAGCGTGCTTAACACCTTTTCGACTGCCTGCAATAATCATCGAGTAACACAGTACAAACTGCTAAGCTCGTAAAAAACATATGTCGCAATTTTTTGAAAAAGAAGCAGAACCGGTGCTTAAATGTGAAATATGCTTTATTGATCAAGCATGTTTCTGAGGCGCCACAAAGAGGTTATCTAATTAGGCAGCAATGTTATCATTATCTGCCATCTATCTATAACTATTGTCGTTTTCGTGCTCAGAAACACATTTAAAATAAGGCATTATTGATGTAAAACGGACACTCACCCAGTCATTGATGCCTCCATTTCTCGCATCAATTTTCGAAAAACCTCATTGGAGGAGAAGAGCTTGTAAGACGTGGTTGTGACAATAAATCCACGAGGAACTGAAAACTAAACCAATAGAAAGTATTGTGAAATGACATTTCTCGTATGCACCCACATCACACTGAAGAACGCTTCTTTATCAAAGTAAAATACACGTGGTATATGTGACTTTTGCGACTTGTGTTTCCGCGTGAACTTACAATCATTCATTTTCTTTTTCATTAATTGAAGAAGGTGTCAAGTCTCACGCCTGAAGGACCAGCCGCACCAATACGATTGCTAGAAGAAATAACAACAGAAATGAGGAACCTGAAGGAATAAGACATGACGGTGTACCTGAGTTAAACTTCAGCTCGAACCTGTTGTTCGCGCCACTAGGCCTTCTGCACTCTATAAGCTATATCGACAATGCCACGCAGCAGCTGTATAAGATATTCAAAATAACACAGAGATAGGACAGCCTTGATGAGTAACTGCGTGCATCTCCGGTCCCACAACAAGCTGCCAAGGTGCGTTCGGTGCAAAACCACCAAATCACAGTCAGTGTATTTGGGTATGTACTCCATATCATGGCGAGCTGTTGTTGTAGGAGTGGTGGCCTCATCTTGTGAAGCCTATTGCAAATCAGAGAACTTGTCCGCAGTGATCAAGACTACACACCTAAGTGGTTCTCGCCATAAGAAAACCCAAAAGGCGTATCAGCTTTGGGCCCCATCCGGAGAGCCCAAAATGCGGCAGTCAGGCTTAGCCTGCCCGTTCCAACGTAGGTTAAGCCCTCTGCGTGCTAGTTGCGTTTCTCAGGACTCTAACTAAAGCTCCAACATCTTCCGTTTGTTCAACAGGTACATTGCAATACACAAAAACCCTAGTCATAGTCTTTCGTATGTTGTCTTATATGGCTGAGCGTTTTCTTAACTTTATTTCTCATTGCATGAAGTCCTGTAGAACCAAAATACGTGCAAACGTTTCGGAGATCTCACTGTAACATTCCTACTGAATATGTCATAGAAAACTATGAGTGCAAATGTATGAATCAAGAACCACTGCATATTCAAAAACATTTTTCAAAAGCACCATAACATAACAATAAAACAAACAGGAAAGCCTGAAATGAAGTCATAAAGCGTCTTTCTCTCCACAAAGAATCTTTCAATGGTGCGTTGACCACCACTAAAAAAAACAAAACAGCTCAGCAGTAGCCGCGCGAAAACCGAGGAAGTAGCATTGGTGGTGTTTCTTTCCTCCTTCCCCTCACCCTCAATTTCGTTTCCTGCTCCTTGCTGTACTATATCCTACAAGGCTATGCCTCACGTTTTTACTTCTTCCTTTCGCTCCTCTTCCCCCTTCCATCGCCGATGCTCTCCCTTTCCTCACACTGACTTTCCTATTTCTCCTCCTTGCTAAGCTGCAGTGGGCCTGATGATTCATGGTATGCTTTCTTTTGTTTTTTGTTTTTTTCTTCTCTATCTTTCCCTTTGTCTCCTCTCTTTCTTATTTCTTTTTTCTTCCGCTTTCTTTTTCATTCTGTTTCTCAAACGTTTTTATGCCTCTGTATACATTTATTTTGTCTATTTTTTCTATGTCATCTTTTGTGTGCTACTATTCTTGCATTTTCTCAATATCTCTTTCTCCACCTTTCCATCTATCGATTTTTTCCCTGCCTTTGTACTGCTTCTCTCGCTTATTCGTTTCATTCCTTCACACGTCAGCCTGATGGGCACATATGTTCTCGGATAGAAGCAGAGCTTGCAGAAAGAGGCGGAGTAAGTCCGCGCAGTTCATAATGACGAAGATAACTAGGGCTCACGACTAACGAAGTTTTCTCGAATATAAACAGTTTCTGTGTTGACGATCCCATAAGCCATCGATAGGCTTTTGTGTTTTCATAACATGTCAATCACAAAAATCATCACCAAATACTAAATATGCGATGCCTTTCGCAGTGGTCAATTCCGGAAGAAGTAGTCGTCATTACCTAAAAGAAACAAACAAAGCAACACAGACACAAGCACAAGCAGACGCACAATACACTCTTCAGTGGTATTCGTGTTTGCAGGATTAGCTTTTTTTCTACAATGGCTATATCCTAAGTATCATGAATTTCGTCGTTCTAATATGCCTACCGTCTTAACTTCTTTAGCGATGGAGTGCAACACTGCTAGTGACGATCCCTTGCCTCCCGTCAAGTCAGGCATCTTGCTGCACTCGTTGTGGAAATCTGACACAAGTGGAGAACTTCCGCTCAGGTCGTGTTCTGCAGAAGCGAGCAAGAAGTACATCAAATACAATTCTCTTTATTTTTATGAAGAGTAAAACATATTGGCAGCTTTGTTGTCAGAAGTTAAGTCATAAACACAGCCAATTAAAATTTATTAGCCAGTCATTTACCGTTATTTCAAAATCAACGTCAGTTTTCAGCAAACATTGAGAAACGACGGTGCATTGATTCTACACCAGAAAAAAAATGTATTGCTGTGGAGTGGTTACCTTGAATAATCTTGTGCTTTATGTAACCAGGAAGGCTGCAAATGCTTTGTTGAGATCTAAAAAAATTTAACAGAGAGAGGGGTTTATTTTCAGGGTTAATTATCTGTGTTACTGCAAGCCCTCATAAAGAAGGTAGCTTCATTTTCATAAAAAACAATGAAATAATGTAATTTTTGTGGAGCATACTTTGTTTATAGTAGGCCTCTCGCTACGACATGTTTCACTGAACCGATGCTTGCGTCACAGTACATGAATCACACCAAACTTACACACGTTTGCTTACCTCTTAAGAGCAATACTTAAGCCGCATCCTTTATAGTTCTCACTTTTGAGGTCAATGGCTGCAACGACGACTCCACAAGATCTGTGTCCGTGGTAGAAGACGACTTTGGGTGGAACTCTTTTTGTAGCTACAGAAATGGTGTAATCACCTGCGCAAGATCTTCATCGTCACTGAATGTAGCACTGTACACTCTAAAAGATTTTACACCCATAAGGGTGTATTTGTTTTGTCCCATGGGCAACACACTTTTATGGTGTCTAGGAACACCCTAAACAATAAGGTGTTTAGAAACACCCTGAACCGTAGGGTGTAAAAACGTTACACCCTACTTTAATAAGTGTATGAACACCCCTAAACTATGAGTGTTGGATGAAGCTACACCCATGCGAGTGGCGTGTACACTGAAAACCCCCTTGAAACGCTGGCAGTTATATGGATGAGCATACTGAATCAAATGAAGCGCGATTAATGGGCAACAAAATCAGAGACACAGGAGGTGAAGCTTAGACTTGTGTGTTGAGTAGAGCCTTTCATAGCACTTCATTCCATCAAATATACATCACCAACTGGCCCAAGCCTGAATTGTTCTCAGGGAGAAGCATATATGAACCTTCTCTGCAGCTGACAAAATAAGGTACCATGGTCTTGAATGAGCTGCATGAGACCAGTGTATATATGTGTACGTAGACTGGGCCTTAAACAACAAAGACGCGGAAGGCACTTACACACACAGACACACGCACACCACAGTAGTGCAAGCAGTAAGTAACCTGTAGCGTAAGGTCCAACCGAACATAACGCCGAAGCAAAAAACAATCAAGCCCATATGTTAACATCTGCCTTTATTATAGAAAAACTGCAAATCTGACACACAGGACTCTGATAGCATTCTGTAAAACTTTGAAATATGTCACGGGACCAAGTTTCTTTCTCTCTATACTAAACATTCATTGTTTTCAATACAATAAATCTCCACATCTTTCAAAACATTTGCGCTAGTCGGGCAAACGACTAAGACGTATGGCGTTTGATTGACACCTATACAATAGAAAAAAACACGTAGAAAGAGTAAACGAGTTTCTGGAGTCACATTTACAACCTATTACATCTCGCAGTATAAATGTCGACATTAAAAAAGAGAACATTCAACAAGGTGGTGAAACTGGGGTTGTATTGATGTACTGTCAGTGCTGGTATACTTCTAACTGCAAAACCACTCGCCACTGCTGCTTGCACAATCATCTTCAGCCGCTGAGATGACTGGTGCCTTCGAGAGAAGTGGGGTGAAGCTGTTCTTTCTGTACAGGAAATTCAATCCCGGAAACCTAAAATAAGTACACAAGAAACAATGACTGAAATTTCACAAAGAGTGCAACATACAGTGTGCACCATGCATAACTAACTACTTTCTTATGTGTAGGTGTAAATTGAGTGCATAGCAAGCATATTCAGTGGCATCGGGCTCCTATGCAGTGAGAAACGCTAGAAAAGGTATGCTGAGCAATAAACGCCATAAAAAGCGCACTGTGGCAGAATCATTATGCCTTTCGTGCCGTAGATATGAACCCTACTTTACCCTTTCAGCTTGCTCGCGCAGGCAAATAAAAAGGTGCTGCTCCAAGTTCATAACGTTCCATTAGCTGCATGCAACGACCAATCTAAGTGAATGTCAAGTTCTATGCTTAAGTATGCATCAACACAGCTGCATGTGTATTTCTGCAGATCTACCATGGTAATGATTCGACTAGTTTATTAAAAAGAATACAGCTAGTACGATGCGCAACGACATATACATATTTTATCTGTATTGCACAAAAGCACAATGCCACTGAGCATACATGACTGTATGCGCATTGAGAAGGTATTCAGTGCAGGTAAATTGTAAAATTAAGTACTGTACAGTTACGTATTAAAATGCAAATGATACTAGTGTTCTTGAGTGGGCTGACATTGACACGATTATATAACGGAAGAATTGACGTCCCAGCCATCTTGGTGACCACCGCAAATGTATTCGAAAAAAAAATCGCGCTCATTTTACTGCATTAAACAAGGTAACTGCTAGAATATTTCGCAGACAAATAATTTATTGGTCACGTGGGTGCCTTCTGAACTTCCCGTAATCTCGTCTGGATGTTTGTGAAAAAAATTATTTCATAAGTATATCTTCTTCCGTGCCAAATTTGGTCTACAAGTTAAGTGAAGGGCTTGCGTAAAGTGTTTGAAGCTCAGTAATATTATTACCATTTTTCGACCACATACGCCTCAAATAATTTAGCCGAAATGTGTTATATCTGCATTTTTCTATATTATAGCTGCACTTTGAATGAATATCTGAGGAGTGAATGCTTAATTTACATAAGGCATATTTGGAGGAAAAAATATTTTAGACCTCTCAAGCTGTCAAACTTTACGAGAAAAAATCGCAAATTTCACAAAATAATTGTTTTGTCTATAATGAGACGCAACTTCCACCATGTGGTGGTTGAATTAAAATAGACTTTGTACCTAAATTGAAGCAAATAAACAGTTCTTTTCATGTGCCAAATTTTGTCATAGCAATTTATGTTTTGAGAAAAAGATCACAGCATATCCACGGAGTGAATAATGATGAGTGGGGCGTAGCGTTCGTCCGTCCGGACGCAAAAACTGATGGACAGACAGTCTGACGCCAGTATGGACGAACAGAAAGACGGACCGCCCCGCCGCGGTGGTCTAGTGGCTAAGGTACTCGGCTGCTAACCCGCAGGTCGCGGGTTCGAATCCCGGCTGCGGCGGCTGCATTTCCGATGGAGGCGAAAATGTTGTAGGCCCGTGTGCTCAGATTTGGGTGCACGTTAAAGAATCCCAGGTGGTCAAAATTTCCGGAGCCCTCCACTACGGCGTCTCTCATAATCAAATGGTGGTTTTGGGACGTTAAACCCCACAAATCAATCAATCAATCAGAAAGACGGACGGACTCACGGACAGAACCGACACACGGAAGCCCGGACGGATGGATGCACAGACGAACGGACGAAAGCACAAATGTACGGACGAACAATTCGCCACACAAATCATCATTTTGTCCTTGTATATGCTGTGAAAACCACTAACGCTATCTATCGTGCAGCTCATCAAGTGGCTACATAATACTAGTGCGACTACAGAGGAGGGAATGACCCACGGCCTCAAGAGCTTTGCCCCTAAATGATTTTTGAAGTTCCAAGTTCCCCATTCGCCATTTAGTCATACAGCAGCCGACGCCTCGAAGTTCCCCATTGCCGTTGATGGGAAATTTCAAAAAATATTTTATTCCTTGAAATAGAAATTGTAATGATGAAACTTGTCACATACAAAGAACTGTTTAATTGCTTTCAATTTAGGTAAAAGGTGATTTTTATTTGGACCGCCACATGGTGCAAAATGCGCATCAATACGGACAAAAATGACAATTCTGTGAAATGAGTGATCTCTTCTCGTAGATGTTAACAGCTTAAGATGTCTAAAAATAATTTTTCATCAAAATATCTTTTCTGTGAAGTAAGTAGTCACAGCTCAGATATTCATACAAAGTGCAGTATAGCAATGAGAAAAATCAAACATAACACACTTTGGCTAAATGCTTGCAGACGTATGTGGCCGAAAATTTGTATTATTATTGCCGAGTTTCAAACACGTTACATAAGCTCCCTTACTTAACATGTACCGAAATTGGTATAAAAAACGGTGCGGTACTTGTAAAATATTTTTTTTTTCACAAACAACACTCAAACAACAGTCTGGAAAGTTTGAAAGGCAACCACGTGGCCAAAAACATGTTTCTCTCCGAAATATTCAAGCAGTTCACTGTTTTCAGTGCATTAAATCAGCACGATTTTTTTTTTGTCAAAAACATTTGCCATAGCCGCGAAATTGGCTGGGAAATGTCGAATAAAGTGAGCCTGTTACCTTCACTCAATGACCATTGCATACTGCTAAAATAGGGCCATTTGTTTCAATCATGCTGTCAGGGTGAGAAAGCATAACTCCTTCCCGCTGCAGCGTAGGCTGTTCAGTGGCTGTGCGTGTTGTGTTCCCAGATAGATATGCTGCCCAGTCTTACATTTTGGCTGCAACACATGCTTAGATACCGTGCAGTATGTATAACATTAAAGTGTTTTTGTGCAACAAAAAACTAATAACACGCTTCACATAGCGAAAATACCTTTAACATCAGAAGTACTTAGCGAAGTTAAACGCCAAAGCGAGGTGATGGCAATAAAGCTCTGAATAACAAGAATATTTTGAAAGTTACACATGATGGAAACAATCTGAATAAAATGTGCTCGAACGTTAGCAGTTATGTTCAAACAAGCGTTTGCGCTGTTCAAGTAGGCAATTCGACCACACACACGCAGACTAAAGGTCTGTTCAAACAAAAGTCCAGCTTCAGTGCTCGATCCGCTACATAGGCACGGCTGACAGCAGTGTCACGCTACGTTGCGGGTGAACGAAAAACCGGTGAAGACAAATTCAAAGAAATTGGATGTATTAGCAAGTAGGCAAACTTCGCGAGGCGCACCTAACGTGAAACAATATGTTGTGTTGTCACCCGATGCATCAACCCGAGTTATAACGGTATAGTGTTACCGCACAAAACGAGAAAGAACCGAAAAGAACGCCATGGACACCACGCCCTTGTTTTCCGTTCTCGGTCTTTTTGTGCAATAAGAAAAAAAAGAAAGTAAATGAACTACCAACATGCCCAAGCATATGCGTCTTACACGGTTGATGCTTAGAGCAACGCTTCCTCTAAACAATGCCTGGGAAATGGCTCGCGCTCCCAGCGAAATTGGCCTGCCTTTAGTTTTGAGCAAGCGCCGCGCGGTGGCGATCGCGACCGAGATTATTATCACGGCAGCGGGCGGTACCAGCCATAGAGTTTCCCGAAATTAACTAAAAGGCACTCTGGCGCTGCGATCGTTCAGTGACCATGGGAATGATGGGTAGTACACACATTTGCCTAGTCTTTGTATTTGCGGGCGGCGAATCGTACTTGCGGCTTCGTTTATTACTGGTTACGGTTTTGTTTTGAAAGAAAGAACGAACCATTTTGAACTTAAGGACTTGATTTAAAATAGTAAGCTTAAAAAAATAAGGTTGTGAAGCACAAACGATGAACATTTGCTAATTTATGTTTTCGTGAAAGAAACAGCTCCAAGCCACACGAACACACACGGAGCCAGAAGCAGGCCAGAAGTACGAAAATTAGTCAAATATGTGTACTACCCATCATTTTCATGCTCGTTGAAGCGCCGTGTGTTGCAACTCCCATAGACACTAGCGCCAGAGTTCCCTCTAGTAAGTATTGTGGGAAACTCTATGGTACCAGCTAAGCGTTTTTCATCTGCGACCCATAGGGGTGCGTCAGTCGAGAATTGTTCGAGACCTGCAACTGTGCACCACTGTTTCTGAGGCTATGCAAAGTGTTGCGTTGTTGCACCGTCCGCCACAAGTGACGCTAGCGACCGAGAACATTTTCAGAATGAAGGAGGGAAAGGGTCTGGCAGCTGTTTTTCTTCTCATGCGGCAGGCATCTTCCTAGAGGACGCGTTGCTTAGAGCTAACAGGCGCCGTCCCCACACATGTGTCAATTGGTAAACTAAAATTGATGTGCAGCACGAGCGGGCCCCGTTAAAAACGGCTGCCAACAAAGGGCACCGCAAAAATCTGTTCAATTTCTTCGCTGAACCTCAGCGGCGCACGCTCACTCTGCTTTGTGCTGCAAATGATCTAAACAAACGAAAACTTGCCTACAATCACACTTCGCCACCATCCCCGTGAAACAGTTCGGACACATATTCTCGCTAAGTAAACAAATGCTGATTTGCCCTCAACTAGTTGAAAACAAAATTGTTTGAAGGCGTTATTCTCGTGCTCACGCCGTTAACAAAACGCTGAACGGAACAACGTGAGAGCGGTACTCACTATTTCACTTCGAGTGCTCCACAATATGAATCCACAGGTCCAGTCTTCAGGATGGTGCACCTTCGCAATATTAAGCACTGACAGAACACACTGGTGGAGCACAGAGCGCAGGCACATTTCAAACTAAAGGACGACTAATAAACTTTACCGATCGAGAAGCCACGCGCACCACACGCACACACACGGGAGGGTTAATCGCCAGCGCACGCAGTGACATGTAAGACGATGTCGACCCCTTTCCCACGCTGTGAGCCCGGCGCGCAGCAATACCGGGCGGCCACGGAGGAAGGCGGGCAGCCAAGGTTGTCTAGGCGACGAGACTTGATGGCGCCTTGTGGCGCTCTCAGACCGGCTAGATGCGGTTTAACGCTAGCTCCGGCCCTCTGCTGATAACGCGGGTGCTGCTTTTATTATTTTTTTTTTTGTGGCAGTGATCTGTTGCGTTATACTTGTTCTTTAACAGTGTATCTGAATCGCAGTGAACTTTGTGACGGTTCAGTGCGGCAAGCATGAGCTACTAGTCAGAACGCGCATTTGTAATATTCAGGAGCAATGCTTAGCGCACCTTCACCGACCTAATGTAGTGAATTTTGGTGAAAAAGCTAAGCTAAGCTGATGCTTTTTGCTTAGCTCTATGGGTCTTTAGGGACTGTACATTCAAGGTCACGCAGGCGATATTTTATCAGCACTTTCGTTTCGGTAAATACATTGAAACATTGCATGCATCGGCCGTCACACTATTCGATGAGAACATATTGCCACGTGCGTACTGCTAGAAAGACGAAGACGACAGCGCATACGCGCATCTGCACGCTTTTATGCAGCAAGCAATAACGAGAAAGAAGAGGAACGCTCTGGCACGCAGTAAATAAAGATACTGACCTGCGGCTACTTTCTCAACCTGTTAATTACTACTTCTGTCTTCACGTTGCGGCAATACATTTGTACTTAGCTTGCAGTCCTTGGAACAAGACCACAGCTGAGAATATTTCATCAATGCTGTTTTCTCACTACCTACAAAGTCAAGGCTTTGACCGAAGCACGTCTTCTGGGGAAGTTACATAAAAATAAAAGAAGGGGATCCACAAAAAAAAAAACGGAGAGAGAGAGGGGGAGAGAGCGAGCTAGAGAATGCGTTTCGGCTCTCATGAGGACAGCTTTGTTCGCAATTTAGTCCACAAGCCTCCCGTCATTGTGAGCAAGGCTGCGTCAAGGTCACCGAAATGTCCTTATTCTGCATTTTTCTTTATGGTCGGTGTCCTCTTCCTAATTTTCATGACACACTCTTAAGGACACATGAAGATGAACATTCGCTACAGTAATTAAATAAAACATGCCTGCTAAAAATACATGACGTCAATGTTCGTTTTTAAGGGACCCGATGGCCTGCTGACGTGGTGGTTATGGCTAAACAACTGTGCTGTTTTTATTTTTTTTTTGCAGGTGGTGGACGTTTTATCTCCAGCTTTAAAAGCTTCGATCTTATGGGGGAGAGGGGAGTGTTCTATGCATTGCTACACCAATGTGCGCAACAATAGCTTGTTCAGGTAAATCAGTGTACTTTGTGAGTGTTTACTAATCACGCAAATGACACAGATGAAAGAAACAGGTACAGGAGAATTGGCCCTTACTCTGTTGAACAAGCGTCGCTCCTATTGTATCTTCCATCTTATAGTAGTTTGCGTGCTTTATCAATGAAAACTCCGTTTCAGTCACATTACTTTCTGCTTCGATTCATTACTAGACTGGCAGGGAGCTAGTAGTGGGAGCCTTGCTGGTATCAAGATGGTTAACGTATACTAACAGTATAAGCAAATTGGCCCGAAAATATCGTGCATTTGTAGCCTTGTAGGCACGTGTGCTCAGATTTGGGTGCATGTAAAGAACACGAGGTGGTCGCAATTTCTGGTGCCCTCCACTACAGCGTCTCTTATAATCGTATGGTGGTTTTGGGTCGTTAAACCCCACATATCAATCAATTATTTGTAGCCTTGCTCATTACACCCCAAATATAAGGGTGTAAATGGGGTGTTTAAGGGTGTTTTAATTACGAACACCTCAAATTTCACAATGGGACGTAAAAGGGTGTTCATATGGGTGCTTTTAATGCGTACACCCGTTTTACACCTTTTAGTGTGTAAAATTTTTTAGAATGTACACTACAATTTAGTAACACCAGAATGAAGGAGAACTCCTGAATTGTGGTAAAGCACTTGAGAGGAAGTTTATTATGTAGCATGCAAATGCACGCTTAGAATAAAAAAATACTATAACAAAAAACCTATTATAATAACAATATTTGTCACAATATTTTTTGTCACTAGTGCACACATTTATGTTGGGCATAGTTGCACAAAAAAAGGGAAAAAGGTAAGCTGCAAAAGTTTTCTGTATGCTCAACTTTAATGGCACAAGTACTCCTGGAAGCTCGTGCTATGTGAAAGTTACATCAATTTTACACTCCCAGGCCGTCACCACTCCTTCTTCATCTCAAAAAACGCCCTTGCGTCGAAAAACTATAGGTGATATTTTTTAAAGGCTATAACCGTCATCGGCAAACGTTTTTTCTTACATGACGAAAGTTTCTTCCTTCTACATTTTTGAGTTTTTATTATCAATCGTCGGGTAATACCCCCAGCGGTCGTAAAAGATGTGACTTGTTGTATGACACTGCAATTCTAACTTTAAAAAAAAATGGGTCTCTAGAGGTTGCATTTCTTTTTCATGAAGAGTAGAGGACAAATATTTTGACCGATCCCAAACTTTGTGACAATCGATTTTGTGCGAACCAGTCAGCGAGTAGGATATGCCGCATTTTCTTGGTTTAAGCACAGAGTTGTGTGATGGGTTAGCATGTTTGAGTATATATGAGTGGTTGTGCAGCCACTGTGGCCTAACTAGATGCACTGGCGCCTAAAGGCAACGTGCTCCGAAGGAACGTCAAAACCCCGTTAGGACACAATGGTATGTCCTATCGAAAAGAAGTGCACACTTTGGTGCAATAACGTGCATATCAAAGTAAACGTCATCAGGGTATTTCTCCTGGTTTGATCAACAGCAGACAACAGTTTTCTGAGTCACTGCAATACATATGCATATCACATTTTTCGTCAGAGTGGACAGCCAACTCTATAACGTGAGTTCTTTTCCTGAAGCGGTACGTAGCTATGCTGTACAGCACTAGGCTGCCAATCAAAACGCCTGGGTTCAATACCAGATGAAGCCAAGCTTTTATCGGTTAAGCTCCTTAAGATCAAGGCTTATACATTAGCGTTGGAGTCGGCGGGTACCGTAGATGCCACTGACGATGGCGATGTTGCTTATGAAGATGCAGAACCAGCGTGTTAGAGACCACACATTCTCTTTCTGCCATCCTGGTAAAGCACGGGGACCCACTATACGTCATGAGAATGACGATGACGATCACAGACAACGACTGCCTTGTGCAGTCAGTTATGTCTGGATGTGCTCTATGATGCAATTTTTATGACTAGAAACAAGCAACTGCCACCGTCTGAACGTGCCCAGACCTCGTTTTGCCAACTTTACGCTAGATCTGATACCACAAAGCAATAATAATGAAGTAAAAACGAAATTGACAACTCCACACAACATACCAATAAACTTTGTGTATAACGGTAGATGCCGTCGCACTGATTTATATGCGTAATTGGTGAATCTGACGGCTGATTTGCGGTAACACGGAACGAACCCGCTGCTTCACCCACTCATCATCATTCACTTCGGCAATAGGCCGTGACTTTTTTTTTATTCTTTACATCCGTCGTGTAGTTGCCCGACTGACAATGGCACCGACGCCGGACATTCTTCAACCTAGGTTTCTCAACGCTATCACGACAAGATTCTTACATTCTGTCCTCACCGTTCCTGGAATAATATAGATTGCCAAACATTTATAGAGCACACACGCATTCCACGGACTGTGGTATCGGGGTGTGCACAACATGGGACCCATGGGAATCTGTTCAGTATCTGCGAGACAGGTACTTATAAGTGTCGAATGACATTGTTTTTTTGTTCTTTAGGCAACGATATTCTCTTGCGTTAATTTTCATATACATGCAATAAAAAGGAGAAAATCCCGAGAGCGTCCATATATAGGACGAGGGATAGGTGGATGGACAAATGTATAGATCAATGAGTGATGCCAGGCTGTTACGTAACCCTTTCCTCATATTACACATGTTAATAAGATTCTTTAACCGACCTTAAACCTGCAAGGGGGCCTTTTGCGACGCAGTTTCAAGCGCAGGGGTAGCTCTGCGATAGAAAAATAGGCTGCCGCAAAGAGGGCCTGGGCTTGCATCCCAATCTATCCCGGGCACTCTTTACTTATGTCTTTTTCATTTATTGTGAACGTGGTTAAGGACACTGGCAGCAGTGGCGGAAAACTACTACAACAATATCAGATCTTGTTGTGATCTCATAGCAGCTTTCACCGTAAAACTACGACGCCGAATCATATATTCACCGATTGAGTATGCTTCCTACTGCTTTTCATTGTCATTTTTGACGTAAGTTTTGTTGACGATGTCACTGATTTATCTAAAGGTAAGGAATTAAAAAACAACGCTATATTTCGATCCTTTAGTACAATATTGGAACAAAAAACATCCACTAATGCTACCATGTTGAATCTCTAAGGATTACAAAATAAACTACCCTTGAATGCCATCCCGACAACTCACCACCTCGTATATGCAGTTGGCCACATTCAGCCTTCAATTCGTGCTTGCTCTTTTCCCCGACGTAGTCAATAGATCGCATCTCACATGAGGGAGCGTAAACTGATCCGTAGTAGATCCTGGAAAAGTAAAATGCCCCTTGATTTCTCACTGTTTTTTATATTACAATGGCGTTATTATTATGCAGGCAAACGCTGTCGCATGCAGTGGATCCTGTAAATCAAGCCCCTAATGTAGCCAAGTTAAGTTGCTCTTTCCAGCTAGATAATATTACAACGCGAATCCCAAGTATCTTTTCCCTAACATTGGTTTGGGCAGTGGTACTCGATAAGAGTTGATAAGAGGCAAGAAGAGAAGACAGACTTGACCTTGCCTTCCATTTGTCCCTCGTATGAAATTCTGCTGTTACGACCAATCTTTTTCTACGAAGTAACTAGCTCCAGCCAATACCGATTAGACGTTTCTTTTGCCATGAATGAGAACGCTACGCTTATGTAGCCTCGATAAAAACTAAGCACTACAGCCAATAACGCTGCACATTGTCTGCCACTGCACGCAGAGAGCACTTTGCCAATGAAAGGAGCAATATGAGTAAATAGAAAGGAATAATATGAGCAAATAAGTTCCGCAATGCCTTGTCCCCAATGAATTTGTGCGTTTGTGTGCGTCTTCAATGATTTTTTCATGATATATATGTGCTTTTTTTCTCATGGCGTGACATAATAAAAGGCGCCTACTCGATTTGGTCATTATAAACATTTTAATGCGCTTGCTCATTCAGTTTCTGCGCTAGGCTTAATCATTATTTGAATTTTTCGACATGCGCAGTAGTATGCATATGCTTGCATTTGCCAGAGAACATAGCGCGATGTGGTTACTGCCTCAGCAATTTCGCTCTTGCAAACATTCAAAGCCACTTGAATAACCCCAAAAAAACTAAATACCGATTTCCCATCATTTCCTTCTGTTAGAAAATAAACCTCACTTTTTTCACTAAAATCACTATATAGGTAAATCGCAATTACAAACGCTGTACACTGTTCCAGCTAACATATCATGCATTCGTCACAGGTAGTCGTTTTAAAATGGCAATATTGACACCAGTCTAGCAAACACAGGCTCACCCATTTCTCGCTCCGTATTTGCTCGTGCGAATCAAATGGTACATGACCCCATTCTGAAATAAATGCAAAGGCAGTGAACAGAAGCAAATCAACACAAATCATTGCGTAACGCGAAGGCGCAGTCATCAGCGTCACAAGTATGTGACACTGACACATTGTTAGAGCTAAGTTTTTAAATATTCATTACAATTAATACCACTGTAAATGTAGAAACTAACCTGTATTGTACAACAATATTAGGCAGTGCATCGTTTTTTACAAATAAATATGTGTATCGTAATGGAACGAGGAACAGGTAAAAGCAGCCTCAACTACCAACGAAAAAAAAACGTCAATGCATTTTCCAGCTTCGCGAACATCTAAAAGTTTTATTCGCGCCTTTCCACAATCATATTATTAGCAGTTGGCTCCTCTGCTACGTCACTTTTTCTTAGGTGTCCTTGAAGTTTTTGAAACCCCGACTTACAACCTTTCCATCTTTTTGACATGTGAACGCACCTCCACGATTGCGATGGTGTGAGAGGAGGTGACTTACCACTGTGCTGCAGAAATCGTCCAGATCCCAATTTTGTCCTGCATTCATGCTAGCATCAAACGCTTCAAAAACAGTAAAAAGTCGCAGCGTTCATTCACACGTGAAGAGAGTGAAGAACAAAAGAATGGAAAGAGGAAGGCAAAAGACAGGGAAGTTGGCGAGACGTTTGTCCAGCTGGCTACCCTGAGAAAGCTTTGTAAAACATTTGAAAGAAAGTTGGAAAGAAAAGAAGAAAAGTACTGGAGAAGTGAGCGTTCTGAAATATTTGCAGACGGATTAACTACCCATTAGTGTTTCTCTGTCACGGCTTTTCCGCATACTTATTCCAAACTTACTTTCATTCAGTACATGACCTCATCATCATTACTTATTTCCGCCGTATTATCAGTTCTATGTTTCTGCAAAGCGTCGAATGTAAGCAGTCACAAGCGTTAGAGGAGTTAATGAAACATATGCGTCATTTACTCCGGTGGCATCCGGCAAGGTACTAAGCGCGCTCTTCAAAGGTCGATCTCTGCTTAGATTAAGCGTAAAGCGTGCGGGAAAATGCAAGCGTAATTACTTTTAATCAATTTTTAAGCTTCTAAAGCACTTCATTGTACCTCCTATTCTGGTGACACTGAATGATGATTCGCAACACTGCTCGGTTGGGCGGTAGTAATCGGCAGTTGCTGCCAAATTTCCCCACCATAGATCCACGCTTTTGTGAAATCTCAGATACTCTAGTCCACCCAAAGTTCTTACGCATTGACCTAATGTTACAATGTGCAAATGATCATTACCTCAAGGAAGCCGATGTGGTGGTCTTCTTCACAGACGTCCACTTGCATGTTTCCTGGAACCAAAGGCTCTCATGTTAGGTTGGATCTGACAACGCCGCACACAGTGTTTCGAGCCTTCCGGAGTTGGTGCCTTTAGCTAGGATGTGAACGTTGATCGGCCAGCTATAACCTCTAAAACAAACACTATGTTACGCAAAGCCATCTCGCGTAAAGGACGTTCTACGTTCACCACCACCGTTTTAACTGGCGGTAACTACCATTCCCATGGTCGCACAAAGAAATAACTAGGAGATCAGATGTTGAAAATACCGCCGCTTTTGCACGATATATAATGATTGCATGATGAAATAATGTAAAGCATGCAGATGAGCACAGACTGAAGAAAATCAAGGCAACAAAAGAGTAGAATACAAATTGACAGAATGCACTTCACGTTCTAGATAACTTCAGCTTTGGCATGCCAAATTGGCGTTGCGCAGTTTTATGGAGACACAACAACAAGTGTGCGTGTTGTTGGTTTCAACTAGAGTAGTAGACACGCATGCGGGAGGTAGCTTTTGATTCGCATGTGAGTCTAGGCGGCAAATGGCGCTAACATGACTAGGTATGGTCATATAAGTTTTGTGCCTTCTTTGTTTTCAGCGCAGTGCGCCCTTTCTGTTGGCACTTGACCTCTGGAGTACTTTGTTCTTTTATATTGTGTCCATGTCTGCACTTCTTATTGTCTCTTTATATGAAGCCTACCAACTAAAGCTGCCGCTTCAGTCATTTTGAGCTACACGATAAGTGTGGTAGAGGCATGGGACAAGGAGTCGACGAGAACTGTCATTTCAACTAATACGTTTGAACCCAATACATGAATAACTAAAACAATATAGCGCACGTGATCACCGCTCATTCATTTATACATAAATACAGTAATTGATACAGGAGACCATTTAACAGCAAATACAATAAAAAACACCAGGAAAACCAACCGTACATGGATATAAGTTACACTTGTGCAACAACTAAAGTAGTCTGCTTATTGTTAGTTGGACCAAAGGAAGAATTGCGCACACAATCTCTTTAGGGATAGCCACAGCCTCAATTATCATGTGTGTGTTATCCTGGTGATTCCTAGCTGAACTATGTTTCTCGTCGATTGCTGGAACGCATTCACATTACGAGCAATTAATCGCAAGGAAGCCTTTCGTTTGCTAAAAAAAACACCTATTACCGCCAGTTATGGTGGTACAAATTAGAAGTTAGAGACACTATGGCATCATTATCATTACACTATAATTGCGTCCACTCTGCATTTCAACGCCGTATACCATATTTACTCCCACGCAACCCGCACCATCAGCAACCCTGCGAGGAAACGTTTTTTTTTTTTAAATGATCCAAAAATTTTGCTGCAGTGCTATAGATTCTCTGTATAGCTGCGGTCGCACCCGTTAAGACAGCTTTGAACACACATATGTTTCTCCTGGCTGTCCACGAAATTGTCACGCAATAAGCTCGCGTCTTCGCCTCAGAAACGAGAATGCAGAAAGCGCACTTCTAGTCCTGTAAGGTCTGCTTCTCACGGTGCATGATTAGGGCTTGCCTGACGATAATTAGCGATCCTTTGTGGTCAGTTGACCGACTACGTAAACAAGTCTTTTATAATATCTACTCGCGTGTATTTTTTTCAGTTTTTTTTTCTTTACCAAGCAGTTTTAGTCCAGCCAATATACATTCAAGTCGACTTACAATCGTTCAATCATGAAACAATAAAGCCTGTAATTACCAAAAGCTTCTTAATTAGCGAAGTTATTATTTCGGGGCAGTTGTAGTAGCTTCATATTTATAGTATACTTTTTAATCCCAAGAAAATGTGCGTTATCTGAGATAACTATCGAGATTCAAGGTACCGATAAGGCGACATAGAAACATGCCGCACAGAGTGCGCAAGGTATGCCGCAGCTGTGTAGCTCCATGTGATTCTACGACGCATATGAAACTCAGCACGAAACTATACCCCCTATACTAATCTTTGCGGATTGTGCGATCTCAAAAAAAATTTTGTATGACTTCATCCCTCCAAGCTTACCTTGATTCTTGATTTTGAATCCCCAGAGGTACAGCTCTCTCCTCTCACCATCCACTACGATTTCACCAGACATCATACCAGCTTGATCGTACGAGTCCATTTCAGTCGTCAATCTATAGGAACACGGAAAGAAATATATATTGTGGTGAAGCCTTCGAACAGTGGGTCGTCCTCTCCAGCGCCTTCTAGTGGGTTGCCCTTTTTAGCAAGAAGAAGAGCAGCTCGTGCAGAGAGTCGGTACCCGCATTGACTGTCGCTGTCAAGCATCGTCGACAAGTGTCCGCCAATAAACGTCTCAACAATTTGGTGGAGAGTGCTGTGCCCTTCTAACACCTTCGGTTAGCATTTGATGCCCCTGGAGCTTCGATCCCGCACCGTGCCTTCTACCATGCACCAAGACGTCGCACAGCAAACGCTTCCTCCTGCGCCGACGCCATGTTCCGGTGTTCCCCGCATCCGCGACCCTCCTGTCTTCACCGGCGCGGATGGCACCGACGTCGAGGACTGGCTTGCTATGTACGAACGCGTCAGCGTCCCCAATCATTGGGACGAGGCAGGTAAACTCGGCAACCTGGTTTTCTACCTCGCGGGTGTGGCCGGCATGTGGTACAACAACCACGCATCCGATTTCCCCACTTGGTCCGCTTTTAAAACCGCCGTCGTCGACGTGTTCGGCCGTCCTGCCGTTAGTAAGCTTCAAGCCGAACAGCGGTTACGTGAACGAGCACAGCAGACCGGTGAGTCCTTCACAAGCTACATAGAGGACATCCTTGACTTGTGCAAGAAAGTGGACGCGAGCATGTCAGAGGCCGACAGAATTACCCATGTTCTAAAAGGCATCACCGACGATGCCTTCACCATGCTCCTGGCCAAGAACCCTCGCACTGTGGCAGAGATCATTACACTTTGCCAAAGTTACGAGGAGCTGCGACGGCAGCGCTCGATGACCCGTCGACCACCCTCACGTGACGCTGATCTCTCGGCCTTGTCAACACTTCCGGACCACACCGCCTTGCTTGCTGAAATCAAGTCATTCGTGCGTGAGGAAGTTGCCCGCCAGGTCTTTTTACTGGCCTTTGTTTCCCCGCAACCTGCTGAACAGTCGTCAAGCACACTTCTGCCTCCCCTCCGCCGAGCAATTCAGCAGGAAATCGCGGAGGTTGTTCCAGAATATCACCAGCCGCCTCCAGTATCTACACCACTCAGTTACGCCCAAGTTGTCGCCAGGCCACCCCCACCGATTCCTGTGACTGGCCCTCTTGGTTACACCGATACCATCGCCAGACCCCAGGCCTTCGGAGAAACTGTGCCGCCTACATATACCGACGTCATCCACGTGCCCCGTGTGCCGCCCACTATGCAGTTATATCAGCAGCCGGCTCGCCCATCGCGTTCTTCGACATGGATGGGACCCGCGAACCGATGGCGCACTGTGGACAATCGCCCCATCTGCTTTGCTTGTGGTTGCGTCGGTCACGCGACCGCAGGTCGCGTGACCGACGCAACCACAAGCAAGAAAAATTGGAGCGACCGCAGGTCGCCTCCAATTTTTCAAGCCAATCGAGCCGCTTTTATGACAAACCGCCACCTACGTCACCGTCGCCCCGCCCGGCTCCATCTACCCGCCGCTCACATTCTCCGCGACGTCGCTCACTGTCGCCGATGCGGCCACGTCCACTAGAGGGTGACCAGGAAAACTAGTCGTCGCAGTCCACGAGGCAAGGGCTGCGACGCTGTCGAACTGCGGAAGCCCTCAGGAAAGACCATCGAACGTGATAGACGTGCTTGTGGATGGTGTTCGTGCATCTGCCCTTGTAGATACTGGAGCCGCCGTATCCGTGATGGACGCAAAGCTTAGCCGATTACTGCGCAAAGTGACCACGCCACTTTCCGGGCTCTCCCTCCGTACAGCCAGCGCCCAAAGCATTCACTCTACAGCGATGTGTACAGCTCGCCTCATGATTCAGGACGTGATGTATGCCGTCGAATTCATCATAATTCCTTCATGCTCTCACGACGTCATCCTAGGATGGGATTTTCTCTCCCGCCACGACGCCGTCATTCATTGCGCACCAGCAGAAATAGAGCTCACACCATTCTCTTCTTTGACGCCGGCCGACAGTCCATCTACTGCAAGCAAGTTACTCGTCAGGGACGACACGCAAGTGCCTGCAAACTCGTCCGCGGCGGTGTCGGTCTACTGTGCAAGTCTTTCAGACACCGCTGCACTCCTCTCACCATCTCACCGTGTTTTTACCAGAAAAGGTTTGCTGGTTCCTTTCGCGACCGTGCAAGTAACTCGCGGCAGCACCACTATTTTTGTTCTGAACTCATCCCCGTACAGTGTTACGTTGGTGCGAGAGGAATGTCTCGGCAGCGTGGAACCCATCGAAGACGCACAAGTCATGGATCAACCTGATGACACGCACTGTCGAAGTTCCAATACGCTTAGTGCTGTTTCTACATCTGTTTCATCATCCGCTCATGTATTTGGTCCTTCCATTGCCGACAACCTTACGCCGTTACAGCGCTCCCAGCTTCTGGCCCTGTTGGAAGAATTCCGCTCTTCTTTCGATGTATCTCAACCTTCTCTCGGCCGCACATCCACTGTTACGCATCGCATTGACACAGGCGCACAACCACCACTACGGCAACGTCCATATCGCGTATCTCCCACAGAACGCCGTGTAATCAACGAGCAAGTGGACGACATGCTACGCCGCGATGTTATTCGACTCTCTAACAGCCCCTGGGCGTCTCCTGTCGTTCTCGTCGCGAAGAAGGACGTTTCTGTGCGGTTCTGTGTGGACTACCGACGTCTCAACAAGATCACTCGTAAGGACGTGTACCCACTACCGCGTGTGGATGACGCGATTGACAGCCTGCAAGGAGCCGAATTCTTTTCATCTCTAGATTTGCGCTCAGGGTACTGGCAAGTACCTATGGCTGAGGACGCTCGACCGAAGACCGCTTTCGTCACTCCCGACGGCTTGTACGAATTCAACGTCATGCCGTTTGGGCTGTGCAATGCGCCTGCCACCTTTGAGCGCATGATGGATACCGTTCTACGTGACCTGAAATGGCACACGTGCCTGTGCTACCTCGATGACGTCGTCGTTTTCGCTCCGGACTTCTCCACGCACCTTCAACGCCTGCGGCATGTTTTAACGCGTCTGAGTGACGCCAGTATGCAACTGAACCTAAAGAAGTGCCGATTTGTAGCTCGGCAGTTGACAATACTCGGCTACGTCGTGTCCAAGGACGGAATTCTCCCCGATCCAGCCAAGCTTCGGGCCGTGACCGAGTTCCCCAAGCCGACATCCGTTAAGGAACTGCGCAGTTTCATAGGACTGTGTTCTTACTTTCGGCGCTTCATCCGAAACTTCGCGTCTATCATATCGCCGCTGACAAACCTCCTCGGTAGTAACGGGCCTCTCCATTCGTGGTCATCACAGTGTGACGACGCATTCACAACGCTCCGTCGTTTACTGACGTCGCCTCCCATACTCCGCCACTACGACCCTACTGCCCCTACAGAGGTACACACGGACGCCAGTGGTGTCGGTCTCGGCGCTGTCCTTGCGCAGTGCCAACCAGGGTTCCCGGAATATGTCGTGGCGTATGCAAGCCGTACGCTTACAAAAGCCGAGACTAATTACACCGTCACTGAGAAAGAATGTCTGGCAATCGTCTGGGCCCTTACCAAGTTCCGACCTTATTTATATGGTCGCCCATTTGATGTAGTCACCGACCATCACGCACTATGCTGGTTGTCATCATTGAAAAATCCCTCAGGCCGTCTCGCCCGGTGGGCACTTCGCCTGCAAGACTACGACATCCGCGTGCTGTACCGCAACGGAAGGCAACATGCTGACGCCGACGCCCTGTCGCGCTCTCCCTTGCCTGACGACAATGCCCACGACTCAGCATCTCACCTTGCCGTTTCTTCCATTAGCATTCATGTCGTTGCTACTGAACAGCGCAAGGATCAATGGATTGCCTCACTGATAGACTTGCTGACTGATCCATCCACTACATCCACTCGCGCGGTGCGTCGTCAAGCCCACCATTTCGCCGTTCGCGACGACCTTCTCCACCGACGCAATTACAGCGGTGACGGCCGCCAGTGGCTACTAGTCATACCCTGCAGTCTGCGCTCTGACATATGCGAATTCTTTCATACTGATTCGCAATGTGCGCACTCCGGCGTATCGAAGACATACCAGCGCATTCGCCAACGGTACTTTTGGCGCGGCATGTACCGCTATGTGCAGAAATTCGTTCGCTCCTGCATAGAATGTCAGCGCCACAAAACTTCAACGCACCTGTCGCCGGTAGGTCTGCAACCTCTTCCTTGCCCTGCCAGGCCGTTTGGGCGCGTTGGCATCGATTTGTATGGGCCACTTTCACTAACGTCGGCCGGTTACCGCTGGGCCATTGTTGCTGTGGACCACCTCACGCGATACGCCGAAACTGCCGCTCTCCCCGCGGCTACAGCGAGCGATGTGGCCTCCTTCCTGCTCCAACGATTCATGCTGCGACACGGTCCACCTCAGGAACTGCTCTGTGATCGAGGCCGCGTCTTCCTGTCTGAAGTCGTCGAAGCCATTCTCAAAGAGTGCAACGTTGTTCACCGCAAAACTGCCGCTTACCACCCGCATACGAATGGCCTCACTGAACGCTTCAACCGTACGCTCGGCGACATGCTCTCCAAGTACGTCGCCGCCGATCACACAAATTGGGATTCCATTCTACCCTTCGTCACCTATGCATATAACACCGCCCCTAAGAGCACTACTGGCTTTTCACCTTTCTTTTTATTATATAGAAGGCACCCGTCGCACACCATCGACACTATACTTCCGTACAAGCCAGATCCGTCAGAGTGGGCGCCTATTTCTGCTACAGCCAAGCTTGCTGAAGAGTGTCGAGAGCTTGCAAGGACCTTTACAGCTCATGATCAAGAGCGGCAAAAAGGCATTCGCGCTGACACCAGCACTACTGCGCCCATGTTCCTCCCTGGAGCGCTCGTCTGGCTCTCGATCCCTACCACTTCAACTGGCCTATCTTCAAAACTATTGCCCAAATACGAAGGCCCCTACCGTGTCGTCGAACGCACTTCCCCTGTAAATTACTTAATCGAACCCATCGAACCATCTTCGGACATGCGCCGTCGAGGGCGCGACATTGTCAACGTGGAGCGCCTCAAAGCCTACCACGACCCGCTTATAGTAACCAGCTGCTAGGTCGCCAGGCGGCTCCCTCTTCGTACCCGGGGTAGTTGTGGTGAAGCCTTCGAACAGTGGGTCGTCCTCTACAGCGCCTTCTAGTGGGTTGCCCTTTTTAGCAAGAAGAAGAGCAGCTCGTGCAGAGAGTCGGTACCCGCATTGACTGTCGCTGTCAAGCATCGTCGACAAGTGTCCGCCAATAAACGTCTCAACAATATATATATATATATATATATATATATATATATATATATATATATATATATATATATATATATATATATATATATATATATATATATATATATATATATATATATATATATATATATTGAAAGACGCAGGCAGACTTCACCAGGCAAGAGAAGAGTTTATTCCGCAATGTCTCCCTCGGCTCAGAACACCAACGAGAGAGGAACGATGATGATGGGCATGTAAAAGTAAGAACGATGAAGTTCTTGGAATGTGCTTACGATTTCCTCCCTCTTCAAAGCGGCCAACCTGGCTGCAACTCAGCAGAGATCGGCTGAACGAGTAATAAAAGACTTTATGCGCGAGTTGTGAACGATTTCTGTGCTGCGCAGACGGCGGTCGGTGACGGACTGAAGCGGGGTGACCAGATAGTTAACTGGAGACGTCTGTCGTACAACGGTGTATGGGCTAACATACCGGTGAAGAAATTTCTCGCAAGGCCCCAACGCTCGAACCGCGGTTCATAGTAAAACCTTATTGCCCGCATTAAAGGCCACGTCGCTTCGTTTGCTATCACAGCGATGTTTTTTTTTGGGGGGGGGGGGGGTTGCTGTTGTGTTTTTGCGAGCAATTTCATGGCAGTGAGTGATTAACGCTGCGAACTCTTCTAGGAGTGAGGTACAGGTCGAAGATTATGCAAAGAAAAATGCCGTGTCGAAGACCGAGGAGGTAGATCGGCCACACAAAAGGAAAAACGGGCTGTAGCCAGTTTATTGCTGTATTGCAGCATTGTAGGCGAAGGTGACAAATGGTAAAATGTTATCCCAATTTTTGTGGTCAGGATGTAAGTACGTGGATATCATGTCAGAGTGTTTGGTGGAAGCGCTCGGTAAGGCCATTCGACTGCGGATGATATGTAAAAGTGGTTTTATGCGTTGTATTATACACACCCGGCGGACTTCCTCGAGGACCTTGGAAATGAAGGCTTTGCCACGGTCCCTCAAAAGAACGCGAGGGGGCTCCGTGGCGCAAGACGATGGAGGTCAAGAAAAATTCGGCGATTTCTGTGGTGGTAGCATAATGAAGAGGTGAAGTCTCGGCGCATCTTGTTAGACGGTCGACTGCAGTGACGATCCAACGTTGACCGGAAAACGTCAGCGGCAATTTAGAGCATCGTCTTTTGGTTTGATGGTCCAGGGAGCTGTAGCCCAGCTGTGATATTCTCGGGATCAGGTTGGATTCTGTCTTTGGAAACCACGTGACCGAGGCTTCGATGGTTTTGCTGGCATATGTGCCCTTTTTTGTATTTATTTGAAGGCGAGCCTTGGAGAGACATTGTAGTACTTCGTCTAATCGTTGAGGATTTTGGGCAAACAGAGATGAAAAAAACAACAATATCATCTCAGTAACAGAGGCAGGTCTTCCATTTCAGGCCACAAAGAACAGTATCAATCATGCACTCAAACGTGGCTGGAGGGTTGCACAAGCCGAATGGCATTGCATTAAATTCATAAAGGCCGTTTGGCGTAGCAAATACAGTTTTTTCTTTGTCAGCCTCGTTCATGAGGATTTGCCAGTTGCCTGATCGTAAGTCAAGGCTCGAAAAATAGTTTGTTTTTGTTGTGTGTCTAAGGCGCCAATTCGAGGCATAGGATATACGTCTTTGCGTGTGATCGTATTTAACGCGTGGTAGTTAATGTGGAAACGAACAGAGCCATCCTTCTTTTTAATTAAAATGACTGGAGATGTCCAGGAACTCGAAGAAGGCCGTCATATATTTCGCGGTAGCATCTTGTTCACTTCTTTTTCAAATATTTCTCTCTCTGACTGAGAAACCTGACACGGCTGACGGCTTATCACCCGAGAACCGTCGGTTTCAGTGTGATGTACAGCCGCGGAAGTCTGACTCAGTGATGTGGCACAGCTATCAAAGCAGGTTTTGCGCTTCAGACCAACCAGGTGTGAGGTCTGAACCAATCGCAGCTCAAAAAGAGAAAGAGCGTGAACCTGGAGCTGGTACTGCTGACGAAGACGGGCAGAGTGCTGCGATGGAGGTCAGTGGAGAGGTGCCGATCTTTTCCACTGTAATTCCTTTCGACAACAGCATATATTCTGCAGTTTTGTTACAAATGGGCCGAATAGCGCAGTCACGGGAAAACCAGAGGAGGCAAGAGGTAACGAGAATCACACGGGAGGTGCAGCGAAAAGGAGCCACTAGTGCATCACCGTCGGTCACTTGGGTAGATGCGATAGCTATCACGTGTTCGTGACCAGGGGATAGGACGCAGTCTTCAAGAAGGACCAAGTTGGAGATCAAGGGTGACGAAACTGAAATGAGCGCATCCATTGTATGAGTGATGTAAATGACGTTCTCTTTAAAGGATATAACAGCGGAAGCATAATGCAGAAAGTCACAACCAATGATAATATAATAAATGCACGTGGGCAACACAATCATCTCGATGTGGTGACGTATATGCCGTATGCAACATCACTTTCGCCTTCGAATCCTCTTTAGCTAATCCTTAAAGGCCGACATGGAGTTCTTTCTTCGGTGTTCATTTTGGGCAAATGCCTACCTACACTGCAAAGCTCTGACATCAGTTATCTGCGTGAAGCGATGCTTACCTTTTAACCGCACGAAGAATCTCTAGCGTAGACCCTTCCGCACAACACTCCGCCAAAAGTGCCGGCGCCAACTGGGCGGGATGCTCCAGTGTGTGTGACACGGTCGACCAGCTGAAAGCAATGAAAAAACGAGGAAATGAGAAAGCCAGTTATGAGCGATGGTCATATAGCGCGTGTGAGTATCTGGATTTAACAGCACAGTGGGGTCTGGAGGAGAATTCACAAGATATCTTTTTCGTAAAGCTGTTTAGCGTTGAATGGCCGACTTAGATTATATATGCCGCATTAAGTGCGGCTGAAATATTCTCTCAGGTGCATTTTTTTCTGGAATGGTTTTGTAAATACATGCCCTGTTATGTTCGATACTGCTTCCTGTGGAGAGGCCGAGGTTCACAGTGCCTGGGCAAGTTCGTTTTTTTTTTACGTTCTCTTGCAGAAAAGAGAAGAAATAGCTGCTCAAAAGCAAAAGAGACCAAGTAAACAACACACCTTACACTAAAATAAAATATATACAGTTTTTATTTGTATTTACCACATAATGACTGCTAATAAAAACTGCCATAAAGCAATATTTGACAAATAAAAAAGGCCAGGCCTGCACTTTTGCCGTGACTCTGCACCGCAGAGTCACGGCAAAAGCCGAAAGAGCGCCATCTCTCTAAGCCATTTCACACTCTTTTGTATCTACTACTACAACAAGGACGCTTGGAAGTACCCACTACTGTATTATTTGATTCCTTGGCTGATGACAATGAGGAATTATGAGAGCGCCCTTCGTAATGGATTGGAAGCATTCAAAGACCTACTCCTAATGCAATTCATACTGCGTGACGCCTAGTTGCACAATTATCATTCTATGACGCGTGGTTATTATCTTAATATATCACTACGTTATAATGCGAATGTTAACACGGTTTCTTCTCGATACAACGCTTGCGTAGTTTTTTGTGCGCTGTACTTACGAGCACCGGTATTTGTAAGGCAATAGGAACAAAAAACTGTGACTGCAACGCAGAGCCAAACCCCCTTCACGCACACATTTCGCCCGAATGGCTATCCTCCTTAAGGATGTTTATAATGAACTTGACTTTCGACCGCACTGCTACCCCATCTCAGTGAGGTACCTAGCCTCGCCACATTTCTTGGGCAGCGCATGATGACGAACTTTCCCTACACTGTAGCACTTTTGCCTTAAAGATTTTTTCTAAGCAGTGCTTGCACACTTATTGTCACTACAGAACTGCAACAGTGTCATTCTGTACAATATTGTCCAGTATTTGAATACTGATTCTATTGAATACCGTTCCTTAAAAATGAAGCCCAAGTAGCTGAGTCGTAAAGTCCTGGACCAGCACGGATAGTACCCAGGCTCGAACCTCGTTCCGCTCTGCTGGGTATATTTTCCTATTTTGTTTTTTTTTTGTTCGACAGTGGCTACGAACGCCTGCGGTGGCGGCGGACAACTACGGCCTTCTTGTTGTGTCTCGTGACAGCTTTCACAGTAAAAAAAAATAACATTGAGCGTGCATCACGGTGAAGACCTAAACATTACCGCAAGCAAAGGTAAACTGCAAATGCACTCCGACTCACGTGCTAACTTATACTCTACCATGAATCTTCTTTCATGACCAACGCTGCTTTTTCACCCACAGCCATAGACGCCGACGTCACCGGGACAAAATTTTCGCGAAACGAGCTCTTACGCGCTATGGCGCAGTTATGTTTAAATAGAGAGAGGGTGCTTTGCAGTTTTAGTATATTGCGCGCGTAATCTGCGAACCACAAACAAATTTTGCAGCTGATTTTAGGGGATCAGCCTTGTACCAGGAGAATTCGGCTAGGTGAAACCTTGAGGAAACAGAACTGTCTCTAACATTTCACTATAAACATACCTCCTTACTTCAGACATTGAAATTCTTATTCTTGATTTCAAACTTACACTCCTACACATTCGGAGAATATGTGATGGTGCGGCACGCATGCGTACTGATGGATCTTCCAAGTCATGTACTTCCACCGCAGCACCTGTCCAGCTATGCAAGAGAATGTTAGCAACTGATCTTTTCAATTGGGTGGTGTATTAGCCGACCATTAACTATAGTGAGGAAGTGTTAGTTCCTTGTCCTGATGCCAGCAGCACAAATGTGGTTAAAGGAGCCGTCATGGCATTCTTAGAAGCTACAGACTGGATGCACGTGTTTAGAGTCACTAAGTGTTAGAGTTACATTACCATATACTCATTTCCCTACCTTACTATCGCCAACCATTCCACCTTCTCTTCCCTGTCACCCTTCCCCAGTATACAGTAGCAGGCCGGAGCAAACAGTACCCCAGGCAGAATTCCCTACCGTTCTGTCAATATTTCTCTTTCTTTGTCTTTCTTGAATAACAGTTTAGTCGGCTGCTGACAACAATAAATGTACCTTGCATTGATTCCTCTGAATGCACAAAGTATCTGAAAAAGTGGCATTCTGTTATTTGCCGCTGCTGATGTGGGTGAAAACCACGCATGCTGCTTATTCTTAACAAACATGTAAATATGCACTCCTTTTATTCACTACAACTGGAGTACCGACTATAGCTCAGCGCCTTAAACAATGCACACTTTTGGCCGTGCTTGAACTTCAAGCTAGCAGGGCACTTTACTTCAAGATGCTTGTATTCAATACATACATGAGCCCAAGCTTCACGTGGACTTCGGATTCGACGGATGGTCCCCTTGATGAATCATCGTGTCTCCTGCGAGAAACAGGCGAAGTGTTAGCTTTGACCACCCGCAAGAGTACTTGTAGTTCTCCACCAATTAGTCCCATCTCAAGAACATTAGTAAACATGAGGAATACGTCGAGCTCTTTCAATGTGCACGATGCATAAATTAACTTTTATTATTTGTTATTTTCGCACGTCACATTTCTTCGCTTTGTCTTAATGTTGCTTTCAAGATGTATCAGCTTAGTGGTTTGTTGGCTGCGTTGCTGTTTGTTAAACTACACAATTTGCACTGTTCAAAGAATGTTCAAAATTAATTTAACATAGCTGAGCATTCTCTTCTAACGCAGACATTAATTTTTCTAGTTCAGACAACAGCTTAGATTGCTCCACTTTCTAGATGGCGTGTTCTCGTGCTCTCGGTATGACTGTTTGAGAGTTTCTGCAACATCCATACGTGCCGTACTCCAAGGATAACGGATACCCATGTTAAGAATTCTTAACTTGACTTTCCTAAAACCGAATGTCTGTTTTCTTCTACTATTGTGTTTGTTAGGTAGGTTATGACACCGCATAGTAGTATCTACTGATCGCCACATAGTCAGTTACATCGTCGTATACTAGGCGATGTTTACTTGTGGTTTACTTGTTTCTGTCTCATTAACACTCTGAAGGCCACATGACGTTACAATTAGGTCGAGCTCACAGTTGCGGATTATAATGTGGCCACGACAAATAAGAGTATTGCGCTTGTACACATATAGTAAAAGCTCGTTATTATAACCCAATTACTCACAAAAACAGATAATGTGGAACCGTTGTCTGGTCCCATGAAACATATGTGTAGTTTGATGGCATTCAGCTGTTCTTAATGCGGTCACATGTGGCTTTAATTTGGCTAATTCAGATGATTCTCAAAGCGGGTCGACCCAAAAGTGTCGCAAATATGTGGCGCAAAGCAGAGAAAAATAAGGTGCCGCAATCTCTATCACCATCGACGTGGGCCGTACTGTTATGACAATAACGATGTGCTTGGTTGATTTTGGGTTAGCACTTTCGGGGTTAGTGGAGACTTGTAGATGTTAAGCCCCAGTCACATAATGGGCAAGGTTGCACGCGGTGCAAACTGCGTCTTTTAAACTTATCTTGTGTAAAGTAAGTACTGGATTTGCGTATTGTTAAAAAATATCCGGCGTTTTACGTCCCAAATACAATATATTATTTAGAAAAACGCGTTGAAAAGAGTTTTGAAAATGTTGATCATCTGGTGTTTTTTATCGTGCACTGACAGCACACAGTATACATGGGCTTCTACCATTTCGCCTTCACTGAAATTAGATCACCACGGCCGGGACCTAACCCGGGACCTTCAGCTCGGTAACCAAGCACCGTAGTCAATGATCCACCTTGGCGTACAACGTCTTCATCAAGCAAATGAAAGTGCATTGATATTGTTACGTGAAAATGACACGAGGCGTGTCTATTTAGAATCTATATTGAAACTTATGCGTATAGCATCGACTAAGTTGGAGGACAGCACGCACAACCGACAGACCACTTCCTCGATGTCGTCTTCCGACCGCTGATATGTCCGCTACGTAGCATTACCCCCCCCCCCCCGGCGGTAAAATCGCCGTATCGGTGCACATTAATTACGGTCTTTAGTAGGCAGGTGGTTAGGTTTTAGCCGGCTGACGTGCACAACATCACTGGGTGCAGAAGCAGGCAGGCTTGTGGTTTCAGATGCAGGAATGATCTCATTGGTGACGTCGGTTACCTGGCGGAGGATACGGTAATTAATGTGCACCGAGACAGCGCTTTTATCGCCGGGGAGGGGGGGGGGGGATGCTACGTAGCTACGATGCGTATCGCGGTGGGCTATCGCGAAGGACCACGGAGTGGAGCAGGAAGACTGCCACAGATGCCGCGGCAGATGAAAGAATGACTGCCGTCTCGGCATACCGTGTAAGATGATCTACGCAGACAATTATTCAATGGTTCTTATTTTTAGATAACGGAAAGGGACCCATGATGTCAATTCCTACTTGTTCAAAAGGTGTGCTGGGTGGTGTTAATGCCTGAAGGGGACCTGGTGTAGCGGTGCCCGGGCGCTTGTGACGTTCACACGTCTCGCAGCTAGCGACTTAACGCTTCGTTGTTTCGTACATTTCGGGACAGTAAACGCGTTCTTGCGTGCGGTTCGGCGTTTGTACGAAGCCTAAATGAGCGGATGTCACATCGTCATGCATAGCACGTAGAAAATTGGAGAGAAGGCTCTCGGGGACAACTAGAAAAAAAACGTGCTCCAGGTCTGCAGTAGTTAGTTTTATAGAGCAACTTGTCTCGAACCGTAAAGCGACTGCTTTGTTGGGAGGCACGTGCGGCGGCAAAAAGGGGATTCAGGTTGAGATCGGTACGTTGTTCTCTCTGCAAGTCAGCCGCGTTGGGCAACGTGCTTGTAGCAGCCGCAAAGCAGTCGTCAAAATTCTCAGCATCGCAGTCGGTAGTCGCAAGAGGAATCCAGGAAAGGCACTCCGCGTCAGCGTGACGACGGCCACTCTTGTACGGCATCTTAAAGTCGTATTCCTGAAGTCGCACTGCCCAACGTGCGAGGTGGCCGAAAGGATTACCCAAACCCACCAGCCAGCATAATGAACGATGATCAGTAATCATCTTGAATTGCCTCCTAAAAAGACAACAGAACTTCTGTACGGTGATAACAGCTGCCAAACATTCCTGTTCCATAACTGTGTAATTGCGTTCTGATTTTATCAGGCAACGGCTGCAGCTGGCATATGCCACGACATGCTCTGCACCACTGTGATGTTGTACAAGCACTGCTCCTACACTGATACCACTAGCATCATTGTGGACCTCAGTCGGGCAACATGGATCAAAGTGACGCAATGGTGGTGCTAACGTTAGTACTAACTTAAGTTGTGAGAATGCGGCATCACACTCTGGTGTCCAGTTGAATGTTGCATCATTTCGCAAGATGCTTGTCAGCGGGTACACGATCTCCGCAAATCGTGGAACAAAACGACAAAAATGTGAGCATAGGCCGACAAATGAGCGAAGTTCTCGTGCGGACTGCGGTGATTTAAAAGAGCTAACTGCTTCTATCTTGCGAGGATTAGGTCTGACGCCATCCTTGTCAACCAAGTGCCCCAGCACGAGAGTTTGGCGTTCACCGAAGCGACATTTTTTTGGAATTCAGAACCAGCGCAGCTTTTTCGATGCAGTCGAGAACAAGACGGGGACGATTGTTATGTTCCTCCAACGTACGGCCAAAGATCACAACATTGTCAAGGTAGCACGTGCGTATTTCCCATTTTAGACCACGTAATACTGTGTTCATAAATCTTTCAAAGGTGGCTGGAGCATTACAATGGCCAAAAGGCATGACACTGAATTCAAATAAGCCATCCGGAGTTATGAAAGCAGTCTTTTCTTTGTCGCCGAGTTCCCTAGGTATTTGCCAATGACCGGACCGCAAATCAAGCGTTGAATAATAGGAAGCGGCATGCAAGCAATCTATGACGTCATCAATCTGCGGTATGGGATATACATATTTCTTCATCACAGTGTTTATACGCCTGTAATCTACGTAGAATCTCAGGGAACCGTCCTTTTTCCTGACAAGAATTACCGGGGCTGCCCACGGGCTGCGCGACTCTTGCCCGACACCTTTTTTCAGCATGCCCTTTACTTGTTCGGCGATAATTTTGCGCTCACAGGATGACACTCGGCAGGGATTTTGGCGGATGGGGTGTGCAGAGCCGGTGTCTATTACGTGACGAGCGCGGGATGAGGGTAACTGAAGGGGTGCATCTCTATGCTTGAAGCCAAAAGTAGCAACATGCCGGGAAAGGACCTGCACCAGCGCTTGCCATTCCGTCGTACTGAGAGTCTTGCTGATCATACCGAGCACTAGATCTTCATTATGCCGAATATCACAAGGAGAAGAAGAGGTGGTGAGGTGCGTAGCTAGTGCTGCTATCGAGCTGCATGAGGCTTCATCGAAGAGAGTTATCTTCATCCCGCAGCAAGCACAACCGGCGTGGCAGAACAGTTCGGCGCCCACAATGCTGCTACTCCTTTTGTCATGCACACAACAGAACAGGGCACAAGTATGTCCTTCTTAGAACAGTTCTCGCGTAGAGGCCCCACTGCGAGGTCAACACAAGCATCATCAATCACTGTGGAAGAGACTCGAATAAGTGTCAGGCACCAAGATGGTGCTATCACTTCATAAATCACACTAATTGTGTTGCTGTCTTCACCACAGTAGTCTTCTTCGGAAAGCGACGTTAGAAACAAATTGTTTAATGATATTTCGCCACTACCACAGTCGACGGAAACACCGCATTGCTCCAGAAAATCTATACCAAGAATCACATCGTGCGAACAACAAGATAGAACGAGAAATTCGGATGCAAATACTTTTCCAGCCAATGAAACACTGACAACCCCTACAACAAGAAGACCAAGCCACTCGCCGCCTACACCACGAAACGTGATTGTATCGTCCCATAAAAACATAACTTTGCGACCTAAGTGGTTTCTGAAGGCGAGGCTCATCACTGACACAGTCGCGCCAGTGTCAACTGACGCCATCGTCGGTATTCCATCAATCAACACATTCACTTTGTTTCTGAGCATAACAATAGGCAGAGGTATATCTTGAAAAAACCGTCCGGCGACCTCACCTTCATTGGCCGCGAATGCTAGTTGCCCGGCGGCGGAGCAGACGAACGACGCAGAGGAGACGGCGAGCGACGAGAACGGTTGAATGGTAGTGTCAAAGTCCGCTCGGATGCTGGCGAATGACTGCGTCAAGTCTCGCACGAAAAACGATCACCTGGAAACAAATCAGTTGTCCGCAGGTCATATGAAGCACTGGGTCTTGGTGGCGAAGACATGGCTGGTGTCCTTCGTGATTGGCGGCGCTGTTGGCGGCAATACCGAGCGATATGCCCAGTGAAACCACAGCTGTAGCACACGTGAGGGTTGCAGTTTATACTGTATTCATCGGAACAAATTCTGGGCCGCTGCTGTCGGCGAGGAAGTTCGTTATCACGCGAAGAACGGGTTTCTGCCACTCTCTGAAATTTATTGTATTCGTCGTAAGTTGAATCTTGGTAGTTGGGTCGGTGCTGTCTTTGCCGCAGCGGGACGCAGTCTAGCTGAGAGTCCCGAGTATAAGAATGCGGCTGTCCTCGTCGTGATCGTGCGTCATAGGCAGGTCCTCTATCGTAGAGACTTGGCAGATACTGAGGTGTGGCATCAGAATCCTCAATGCCATCCGCCACTCAGTGCGAGGAGAATGAAGCAACGTTTCGCTCGAACTCTGGTGGCAGGTAGGGGGGATGAGTGCTTGGGCGGTGTATCACTTGCGCGTACAAGCCGAGTTCTTCACATACTTTTTGCCGGATCGTTGATGCAAGATCAAGCAGCTGGTTGCTGTCTATACTTCCCATAGTCGTCACATTGGCTAGTCTGCCGAACTTCGGCGTGATGCGCATCGTCTTTAGTTGCTCAAAAGTGCGGCAATGGCGAATGACATCGGCGACAAATTTCCACGTGTCTTTCGCGATGAGGAAACTGTAAACATCCTCGGTGATTCCTTTTAGAATGTGCCCGACTTTGTCTTCCTCAGACATTCTGGAGTCAATGATCCTACATAGCTTTATAACTTCCTCAATGTAGGTCTTGCAAGTTTCACCTGGCACTTGAGCGCGTTGTATTAGCGTCTGTTCTGCTCTTTTCTTTTTCGTTGTGAGGTCGCCGAAACGCTCTTTGATCTCAGAAACAAATCTGTCCCACGTCGTTAGCGTTTCCTCCCGATTCTCATACTACATTAACGCAGTATCCGTCAGAAAGAACGCGACGTACAAAAGCTGAGAAGCGGCATCCCATATGTTGGTGGCGCTCACCCGTTTGTAGTGGATGAGCCAAGCCTCGACGTCTTCATCTGGGCCGTCGGCGAAGGGATGAGCATCTCTCAGTTGTGGAGCTGAACTGGTTGGCGCTGAAGTCGAGAAGGGTCGGTGTTCATCTGCGTTGTGGTACATGTCGAGTCCAGATTGATTCGGGGGAAGTCCAGCAAGGCGACAGCTTCATCGAATAACTTGCGGTTCAGCATCCGTCTTCGGGTGTCGATTACCCAGCACCTCCACCACAACTGTTACAGCGAGCTGTGGTGAAATGGTTTTATTTACAGGAGGTGAGCGATGGTCGTTCGCGGCAGCGCACTCCGATCGTTCCAAGCATCTTCGTCTTCCTCTCCTTCTCTTCTCTGCCTTTTACTAGTCCGTTACAACATCATGATTTTCATGTTATGACTAGTCACTTGAGCTCGTGATACAGTTATGTTATGTCATAAAATTTTGGTATCGATTTCACCATCGAAATGGTCACAAGAGCTGAAAGTCGTAGGCGGATAGATACATAGATAGATAGATAGATAGATAGATAGATAGATAGATAGATAGATAGATAGATAGATGGATAGATAGATAGATAGATAGATAGATAGATAGATAGATAGATAGATAGATAGATAGATAGATAGATAGATAGATAGATAGATAGATAGATAGATAGATAGATAGATAGATAGATAGATAGATAGATAGATAGACAGACAGACAGACAGACAGACAGACAGACAGACAGACAGACAGACAGATAGATAGATAGATAGATAGATAGATAGATAGATAGATAGATAGATAGATAGATAGATAGATAGATAGATAGATAGATAGATAGATAGATAGATAGATAGATAGATAGATAGACAGACAGACAGACAGACAGACAGACAGACAGACAGACAGATAGATAGATAGATAGATAGATAGATAGATAGATAGATAGATAGATAGATAGATAGATAGATAGATAGATAGATAGATAGATAGATAGATAGATAGATAGATAGATAGATAGATAGATAGATAGATAGATAGATAGATAGATAGATAGATAGATAGATAGATAGATAGATACGTTCACAGTCGCCGAAGCTCGCTTAAAAAGGCTTCGCATTTAAAACTCAATCTGCGTATGCCAGGTGGTGGCGCTAGCTTGCCACCTCTGCTCATATTTCACAGGAGTGCGACTGGAATATTTATGTAAAGTTTTTGAACGGGCGGTGCGCTATGGTCTTCCAGTACTAGCACGGGCACAGAGAGCAATAGTGGCGGACCTCCCATCTGCTGATGTTGAATCTGGGTTCTTCTTGGCCCAGTAAAGCTCAATTCACCTTCGCCTGCTTTGTCGATGCAGCCTCACGTGGCACACATGCTGCAGACAGCGGTAGGTGATTGCAACGGCATTTCGTGCGCACGTGCTGCAGTTCACCGTGCATGCACACAGCGTGCAACCGCGTGCCACGGACCGGCATGGTCCGACTAACAACACAAAGGTACCGCCTTTTCTCAATGTGAATTCCGTCTGCACCGTAATGAGCTTATGATGAACTAGAAATAAAAGTACAAGTAATTAGAATAAAGGCAAGGATAATGTGTGGTGTCACATGACCGCCACAGAATCCGCATAGCGTCCCTTACGGCTCGTTCTCGCAGTGTCAAGACTTGCCACCTGGTGATGCCACATGCTGCTTTTTGTGAATTTTGATCGCATTTTCCAAATACAAGTACTGTGCAAACTGCAAAAATAATGCTTGGCTTAGAACCTACAGTTCAGACTCTTTTCACTACCACCAGCCTCTTGTCACACGTTTTGAAACTTTGCCAGCTGATTTGACTATGATATGATATAGCTAGTGGTGACTAATGAACCCACAAAGGCTTCTAATGTAAGCCTCAAGTTGGCTGAATGATGAATAAAGGCTGGTAGTGCTGGTTGAAGAGTGTTATTGTTGGCAAAACTATGGTTCTGTTGGTCAGCATTGGAAAGTGTCGGCTGATAAAAAAACAGAGCTTCGCTAATTTATGCTGACGTCAGCTATTTTTTGCTAATATTTCACTATTTCTACTCAAGGTTGACTAGCGTTGGCCAATTTCATTGTTATCGTATTTATATTTATGGTACTCAACTCCAGTTTTATTTATCACATGAAGTTGCACTGTTTTACTGCTTTTTGCATTTGAATAAATCTTTCAAATGACCACTGTTGAACACAAACTTATTTTTTAAATGTTTTCATTATACTTTGGATATATTGCAACACATGTACACTTACTTAAAATATGGTTTTGGGACGTTAATTTCCACATATATTAATAAATAATAATAATAACTCATTTAAAATACTTTTTTGTTGTACGCCGCGTATAGAACTGCCATAAAGGACCTTCAGACACTCTCAAGTTGTTTGCAACCAGCTTTTCCCCAGAGGACTCCCAAGAAATTAAATTGTAAAGAACTGTTAGAAATAAAGATTTGATTAAGTGATTGATTGATTGATTGATTGAATGAATGTAATAATTTATTCATTCACTGTGCCTTACATGGCACGAAAGTGTATTGTGTAAGATAGCGAGTACAAAGCTAATATTCGAGAAATTAGACCAATTATTACAAAGGAATAATAGGCAAAACAACCTTAAAAAACAGTTCAGGATCGGTAACGCAGGCTAGTGTGCTACAATGATTGGTAATACAATAAGCCGCGCCTACGCACGTTATCCACGCACTGCATTTACGCACTGCATCTTAGAAGTTTCTGCTGTAGTCAAGTTCGCAATTTCTCTCATTGCAATGTGTTCAGTTTTTTTAATTGAGCACATATAGCCACCAACCTGAGCAGTCCATTGAATGCTACGCGCCACCGGCGGTTGGCAGCCAAGCACTGGAGCCTGACACCGGCGGCAGAGTAGCAGCTTCCAGCACTGCGGTCGAGCGTGACTTCCGTTGGTAGCGAGTACTTCTTCCCATCGCGAGTGTACAAGACGAGCCACAGCTCGGCCACGTGGTCGCCGAGGCGGGACACACTCACAATGAGACGGTCCCCTTCTGTGTTGACACCGCAGAAGAGGACCTCGTCTAGGCACTGCACGCAAGAAACATACGTAAGACGCGGTCTTTCCTATACACATATTGGTGACGTTCTGGCCGGTATCCGAGGCACTCCCTTATGTTAGTAGAGTTTTAAAAAGGCAACGCTGTATTATGGCAAACATAATAAAATAAACTTTGGGCTAGTTGGTTTAGCATTATGAAACATGAACAGTGCGAATTCAACACGGAGACATGAGATGAGACATTGGCAAACGCTGAATGAGCAAAAATGAATGAACTGTGGCAGGAGTGAAGAAGCATGAGCAACTAGAAATATAGCTTAATGAAGATAAGCTATGAATTAGTTAGTTTAGCGTTATGAAGTAGAACAGCACGAATTCAAAACGGGGACACAAGAAGAGACACAGCCCCGCAGCGGTGGTCTAGTGGCTAAGGTATTCGGCTGCTGACCCGCAGGTCGCGGGATCAAATCCCGGCTGCGGCGGCTGCATTTCCAATGAAGGCGGAAATGTTGAAGGCCCGTGTACTCAGATTTGGGTGCACTTTAAAGAACCCCAGGTGGTCGAAATATCCAGAGCCCTCCACTGCAGCGTCTCTCATTATCATATGCTGGTTTTGGGACGTGAAACTTCACATATCTATCAAAAAGAGACACAGTCAAGCGCTGACTATCAACCGAATTTTTATTCCACACGAAAGGAAAGTATATCCAAAAATATATGAAGAAAACATGAACAAAACATGAAAACCTTGTCATGTGCAAGCTGTCCTGTTATGAAAAAGAAACGTTCGTGCACTATCAAGCGTCACACACAGTACGTAAATGCTTTAGCAACGTCATCTATTGTATTCCACTTTCACGTAGAGGATGCTACGCAGGCCAAGAAGGAGCGTGTCTGATTGACCACCTTCGTGAGTGAAAGAGTATTGCGTGCTATACTAGATAGGGCTTTTAAATGCGAAGCATTTCTTAGCGAGCTTCGGCGACTTTGAGCGTATCTATCTATCTATCATCTACCTATCTATCTATCATCTATCTATCTATCTATCTATCTATCTATCTATCTATCTACCTATCTATCTATCTATCTATCTAGCCGCCTACGACATTTAGCTCTCCTGGCTATTGGTATTAATACCAAATTTGGTATGTCATAAAATGACTGTATGACGAGCATAACTGACTAGTCATAACATGACTATCATGACATGTACGTCATGAATGCCATGACTTATATTTTAAGGTCTTGCTGCTTTTGAGGTAGTTTCATTCACATGACATGTTGCAAAATCAGCATGGTATGACATGACTGCATGACGAACACAAGTGACATACCCTAATGTGTAAATCATGACATGCGTGTCATGTAAGTCATGATTCATGACTACGCACCACGCTCATGGTATGCTCGAAGTCATTTCGCTAGCTTCATATATACCAAATTTGGTGTTACGGGACGCGAATGGATGACGAAGGTATGTGACTGGCGCAAACATGATGATCATGAGATGCATGTCATGTAACAACATGACTACATGCGACACTCTTGATATGCTCGCGGCCATTTTGCTAGCTTCACATACACCAAATTTGGTATTACGGGACGTGAATGAATGACGAAGGTATATGACTAGTTCAAACATGATAATCATGAGACGCGTGTCATGTAACAACATGACTACATGCCACACTCATGATGCGCTCGCGGTCGTTTCGCTAGGTGCACATATACCAAATTTGATATCAGGTTACGTGAATAGATGATGAGGGTAAATGACACGTCCAAACGTGATAATCATGACACAAAAGTCACGTGCGGCATCATTTACCTCCGCCTCGTATTGTTGTGCTCATTTTAAAGTGACATATCAACATTCCTCATTCATGCTTCGCATATCAGCGATTTTCACTGTATGTGGGATATGCCAATTTTTTTCGCCATTCATTGCTCCACCTGTGGTTGCACCCCATTGTTTGAGGAAACCACAGTCATTTGGCAGACATCAGGACAAGCGCACTCACGAAATTATCGAAGTCACCTATAT
The DNA here is from genome assembly GCF_043290135.1 of Rhipicephalus microplus. Classification (NCBI taxonomy): domain Eukaryota; kingdom Metazoa; phylum Arthropoda; class Arachnida; order Ixodida; family Ixodidae; genus Rhipicephalus; species Rhipicephalus microplus. Next base: position 137,456,992 of record NC_134700.1, read on the forward strand.
CGCGCAAGAGAGCTCAATAAGAATGCCATATCTGTATATTTATTGACATCAGAATTATGTCTTAGGAGCGAAGCTCCTTACGCCGTGGGTTTTAAGTACCGTGTCGTCGTAGTCGTCTCACCATAACGTTCGCTTCAGCGATGTTCAATGTTCAATTTTTGCTAAAAACAATAAAGAACGCATTTTATGATGAAAGTTCTGTATACAGTTTTGTTGCGATCTCCTCACCCAGCATCCGTTCAATTGCCAAGACACGCAAACTTATCGGCTGGTTTTCCTCATTGAACACTTGCTGTAATGTATCCGCGCTCGCCTGTGCCAGGCGTCTGATTCGCTGCTTCGTACATGTGTTAGTACAGCCATGTTCACCACATTGGTTGTGTGAGCTTGTGTATGGCAGAAATAGCCCATGATAATCTCGTATTGTCTCCGTCACCGTAATTACGAGCGCCTGAAAATCTGTGGGAAGGGAACACGGAAACCTGCGATGAAAAACCTGTAAACAGGGTTTTTGTCAAACCACCATTTTGACAAGCGGACTTGTCTTCCTAACGGCTAGAAGATAGAAGAGAAAATAAGAGGACCTAAGCTGATTTAGCTTTGAGGAAGACTACTCTGCTTGTCGAAATGTCGGCTCGACTTAACCCCTATTTACGGATTTTTCATCTCAATCATGAGGGTGACACGTTCTTGTTTTTCTATAAAAGGCCCTCATATCAGTAAACTGAAAGAAAGAAAGAAAGAAAGAAAGAAAGAAAGAAAGAAAAAAGAACGAAGGAAAGAAAGAAAGAAACAAAGAAAGGAAGAGAGAAAGAAAGAAAGAAAGAAAGAGAGAAAGAAAGAAAGAAAGAAAGAAAGAAAGAAAGAAAGAAAGAAAGAAAGAAAGAAAGAAAGAAAGACCGAAAAGGAAAAAAAAGAAAGAAAGGAATAAATGAAGGACTGGTATGCCGATAACTACATGTTCGATTAACTCTATCGTCGAGTACAAACACCCAACAGTCAACGGGGAGATGGCGTCTACTCTTGTCGTAATTTTAAGGCAAGTTTTCACCAAAAAAAAACGACGCATAGCTTCGAACGCGTTCAGCGGAAAAAGCAGATGCATGTATAGCGCTTGTGCTGCGCACGTCTATATTCTTTGTATCAGTGTCTTTTGCACTTCGCACTTGAAGTTGTGCAATGTTTACCAACTTGCCCAACTCCCCGCACTTATCAAAAAACGGTGTTTGTGAGCACTTTCTCGGCCACCTGCAGAGGCTGTGCGGTTGATGAGGGTTTTTGTTATCGATGGCAGTCCACTCGGTCAGTGCTGACGCACTTGTTATTTTACCCGAATGCTCACTCACAAACGCTACCCGTCTTATGAGTTGACGAGTATCGACTGACCACGCACCCTCAGCCCACAGATTGAATCCACGGATAGCGTAACTTACTGAAACTGTTATTTTCGGAGCTTTTGTATAACCATTACTGGCTGAAAGGGAATGTTGTAACTACCCATACAAAAGTGCTCACTTTCACTACTGTAAATTCAACAGCTAAGTCGGTCAAGAGTTCGATTTTCATACCACGACTTTCTTGTGTGGGATACTAATAATACACACCTTTGAACAGAAAAAACATTGGCATAGTGAGAAAAAAGCCACATAAGTAGGGACGTTAAACAAATTAACATTCGGTTTCCTAGCCTGCATGTGTTGAAAGGATAGAAACAGCATAAGAGAGAATTGTAGACAGAACCATGCCCACACTGGAGCGCGTGCATCGAGTATATATATATATATAGGTTCTTCTTTCTGCATTCACAAACTCACCTGATATGTATCACTCGGTTTACCCATTGTTTCAGTTGCAGTAATATGCTTCATAAGACTATATCAGGGCAACAATCATAAGCCGAACTCAGTTATCTTTTGCCCTGCGTACTGCTTTTAAGCGCGTAATGCTCATTAGGCGCACTAGAATGATAAGGAAAAGGAGAGAAAACGATAAGGTAGGTTCGTGCATACAGGTCTTAGTACACCAGCAACGTCTTCATATCTCTCTGTGCTACCAGGGCCCATATCCACGTTTAATAATTTTGGGTGCAGATAATTTTCATGTCAATGCAGCTGCACTCATGAAGACACCGAAAAATACCCAAACCAGATGTTTCTGAACCAATTGCAATTGATATGCATCAAGAAGCTTCTGTAGTAGAGGCTAGAAGCCCACTTGCCTTGTCCAAGCGTGGTCTTTGCTGTGGGCATTCCTTGGACCACTCTACTGGTGTACAGACGGCTCCGCTGTGTATGACGTCATTGTACTTCTCTGGTTCTAAGTAAACAAATCGCAGCGCCTTTCTTCGCAGCAGGTACGTAAGACGCACCAAGGCCACAAGATATCGCAGTAGAAAACTCAGACCTACCAGCAAACAAAAAAGAGACAAAGATAAACGAAACACATCACCTCGGGACTACGTGCATGTGTCAGCCTTTCAGGAATGCTGCAAAACACTTTTGAGCTTTGACAACAAAATGACACATAGCACTCTGAAACAACGCTAATCTTGAAAAGACGGCGCAGACGGAGTTTCTTTATTTTAAAGATTATGTCGCTGTGTGGTGAGTAGTCGTTACAAATAAAACAACTTCGCAATAACAACCGCTACAACACACCTAAAACTACCAGAAAGCAAAAGTTTGAGCACGCTGATTTGAGTGCATCTTAAAAACTTCATATAGATGCAACCAATTACGCCTATTTCGGGCTTCATTATAGCCAAGATCAAAGGCCACCGAATCTTCGTTGGCCTGCAACGTAATAAGAATACGGTTACGTTACTTTTTCATCGGTAACAATTTTAAATCGCCCCGCCGCGGTGGTCTAGTGGCTAAGGTACTCGGCTGCTGACCCGCAGGTCGCGGGTTCGATTCCCGGCTGCGGCGGCTGCATTTCCGATGGAGGCGGAAATGTTGTAGGCCCGTGTACTCAGATTTGGGTGTACGTTAAAGAACCCCAGGTGGTCAAAATTCCCGGAGCCCTCCACTACGGCGTCTCTCATAATCAAATGGTGGTTTTGGGACGTTAAAAAAAACAATTTTAAATCGTTCTTATAGATTCACCCAGTGGCCATGCATCTACTCAGTGGTTGCATTTGCGGAAATGACGTGTTTAAGAAGATATGGCAAGGTACTGGCAATGTATTTTGCTGGGACATCACATTGTTGTCGTTATCTCTATTAAGTGTGTGTGAGGGGGGGGGGGGGAGGGGATTATGAATTATCGTTGCCACTAACCTCATAACCAGCGTTTTCGCGTATTCTAGAATGCGGCTATACGAAAAAGAAAGCTTAAGGCTCATCTTTGTTTCAGTGCATAAGCAAATATTTCAATCCTTGCCCCGAACCAAGTGATCACAAATTCTTACGCTCTGTGTCATTCAAGTTGCGACGTGTAATCGAGTAAACAGCGTAACAAGGGAGTGGTTGAAATCTGAATGCGAACAATGGAAAAGAGCTGACCTGTTTTTTTATCATCACAATCAACAAAAAATAATAAATGATCACTTGGGATTAAGCGTTCCAAAATCACGATATGATTAAGAATGGTGACGTAGTAGAGAACTCCGAATATTTCGGCCACCTGGGGTCCTTTAATGTGCGCATAAAATTAAGCACACGGGCTTCCATTATTCCTTAGTTAGAATGCGGCCACCACGGTGGTTTCTTGATCCCGAGACTGTTGAAGTGAGTAGTCTCGCGTCACAGCCACTACGCGACCACGGCGGGTAGCATTATTACCAAGGACGCTAGTCTTGTAAACGCACCACACAGCCTGAAGTAACATTGATGAGGATGTGAATTACAATTATGGTGGTTCTTGCCATCGAGTCCTCTCTGGCGAATGTGGAAGGGACCCTAGTTCGTGGGAGTTTTCTCTAGTCAACAATTTTTTTTCTACTCCGCAAACGTGTATAACAGTCGATGGCACAAGAGATAAATGAGTTCGATATAAGAGAGGGAAGGTGAAAATTGCAGTTACCAGTCATGTGGTAGTAAAAAACCAGTATGGTAAAGCAGAATAACGAATTCAAGACATACATGTATGAGGTTTGCTAGAGATGGAACAATCATATGGTAAAATAAGTTTACTAATACCAGGTTCAGTAAATTACGTACTAGACTTTCAGCGTCAAGACTATATCCGTTCTATTGTGGCCAAGCTAACTGCGTATTGTCTTTATATTTCTCGTCCATGATGAAGCAGCGAAGTCACGAAGTGAAGTTTAATTTGCTTTTTCTGTTGTATGAATGTGCAGGCTCCATGGGCTCACTTATGAACTGAGACCAAGTTTGATTGCGGGTGAATTAGTTATCAGTAATACACTGCCTACAGAAGATCACGGCTAGCTTATCCGCCACATTTGCCCTACTTAGAAATGACGTCTTCTCTGCTGCAAATTACCTCGTCAATAGACTTGAACGAGACACCAGCGGCTGTACCTTAACAGCTAATCTCGACGCTAGTCTTCAGAGCACAGGTTCTTCTCGCACCGGCGGCAGCATTCTGATGCGGGAGAAATACGGAACCATGCTTGTACACAGACGCACGCATAAGAGGTCTACGTTATCCATGTTTTCCAAATCTTATATACCTCGGTGTACGTCACGTTGATATTTTGTAGCGCAGTAGTTTGGCATTCAGAACCCAGAATTCACATGGCTGTTGTAGTTCACACACACAAGCCATCGTACGTTCGTTTATGCTCCTCGTGAGCGACGTCTATGGACATTAACGATGCGTTTTCTTCATGCTCCGCACAACGTTCGCTGCGTATCACTAAACAAACTGATATCGGTCATGGCGGTCACGCAATCCGCTCCTTGCCGCCTCACTTATCTTGGTGCCTCTGCAGTGCTCTTGTAACGCACGTGCCCTCTCAACCTCGATTCCCCGGCGCTATAAAGTGGAGTGACTCTGACGTATATTTCACCAGCCTGCTCGTGTAAGAAAAGGCGAAAAGATCAAATCATTATCGTAAACAATCTTTTGTTTCATAACCACGAGGTAAATAAGTTTTGGCCGTTAACAGAGATACAATGACAATATTTTCAGGCAACCAAGCAGGCATCATCGCGAAGTCGTATGCAAAAATAAAACCGACAAATAATAAGTAGCAGAATTTGCCACCCACCGTGATCCATCCATATTGCTAAGGCGCGCCGGTAGAGATGCGAAAGTAGAGCCCACAGAGCGGCCGTGAGTGCCGCTGCCACCGCCGCAGCCATTGCTCGCGTCTGAAGGTGGCTTTTTTAGAAACATCTGCGAAGACACGCACGCAATCGACCAGATAGGAGTGATTGGCGAAGGGCTGTCGGCGGAGCAAGGACGATCATAACGCTACTTGAGGGAGGAAATCGCCACTCGCAATAGGGGCGGAACATATGCACCATTATGCCACTCGTGAGAGGACATGTAAATGATTGATTGATTGATTGATTGATTGATTGAGTGAGTGATCGATCGATCCATCGATCGATCAATTGATTGATTGATTGATTGATTGATTGATTGATTGATTGATTGATTGATTGATTGATTGATTGATTGATTGATATGTGCGTTAACATCATTCGGGCGAGATCGTGTGCTCTGCAATTTTCTGCAATCGTCGAGATCGAAACCTCTCAGACATGAACGGGACAAGATTGAGACATTTTCACCAGGCTGGCATCTTTCTAGATATTTCTGCTTTAGCCAAAAACGACAGTACCGTTACAGCACGCATTACCTCACCCTATCCAAAAGAAAAATGCTGCGTTGATGGTGGCTTTGGAATGAAGAAATAAAGTACTCTTTCCAACAAGAATTATTTTGAACCCCTGGAATATTTTACACATATACGCCATCATTGTCTGCTATATAAAAGCAATGCATTGCATCCACTCGTCTATGTATTCAAACGCATTTGCATTCTTTGGAGGACAGCCCTCTAACTCACGCAATGTGTTAACAGTAATGACAGTTTAAATAATGCCTCTTTATCAGCTAGCAAACAAGTTCACTTACTATCATGTACATTTTAACTGCGCAGCACTTCAGAGGCCGTGCTGTAGTATGCGGTCATCGCTGTTTGGCGTAACGCAGATCACTTATAACTTGCTTGCTTGATTAAGTATAGCTTGCACCACGGGGAATTAGCCCATAAACCAGCGGTTAATGTGATGGAAATAATTTTCAAATTTTGATGAAGAAAAATAATTCTCAGACATCTGGGGAACGTAAAACTTTACAATCACAAGGTTACCTATGGTTAAAGTAGGTAAAGAAGCAATATTCGAAATGAATAAACGAACGAAAATTTCAAAGAACTACACTTTCATTAGTAAGAAATACAACAAGCAAAACTTCGTGTGTCTCTAAGACATTCGCAAACTGCAATGCGGATGCTGTTGCTGCGGCCCAAAGAAGAAGCCCCAATGAAAAGGATATTTTCAGAATCAAGGGTAATGCTTAGTTTTCTTAATATAGTTTCTAAGTGTTTTTTTTTTGTGGCTTGTGAAACGTTGGGGAATAAGTAAAAAAAAATGATCGATGTTTTCTGGCTCTTGACGGCAAAGCAAAGAGGGCGTGGTATAGCGTAGCCAGCTGTAGCATATTTAACTCACGCTCGCACCGATGAGAAGCCTTCTTCTTCTTGTTCTTCGAGCATGTTAATGATTATATTGAATGCGCAGCTTCCTAGTACGGCTAGGGAAACGTGACAACCCAAAACAAGTACTAGAATGAAAACACGAAACACAAGAGGAACATAAAGTGAGAAAAGGACACAAAAAGCTGAATAAATTGTAAATGTTTTGAAACAAATAAAAAGAACAGAAAAAGAAAAAACTTAAAGAGGAATATAAGACGGAAGAAAAATAAAACCTAAATAAACAAAAAAAAAGCTGCCCAGCTCCGTACCAAGGGCTTCACACCCCTGGTGCAAGCCACTTTACTTTTTTTTCATACTTATTTCTCTCTTGGTTTCTACCACGACGTGTGCGGATTGGTTCTCGTACTAGGCATCTATATTGTCCTAACCCATCTTTGGATGTGTACGGGAGTCCCGCAAGAACCTGTGTGGGAATCGAGAGCACATCCCGCCTTATGAAGTTTTGAGTGCATCTTAAAAACAAATGAAAATTTAGGCACTAGTGGTGGCAATCCTGAAGGTAGTGCGGAGCAGGGTGGTCTGCCTTGTTTCGCTTTCTTTCTTCCTTTTTCTCTTCCGTTATCTTTCTTTCTTTTTATCTATGTTTTCCTATTCTTTTTTTTTCTTTCTTGCTCTATATACCTTTATTTCCTTTTTCTCTCATTCTTTTCCTTTCTGTTGTTCTCTGTCTTTCCGTTTCACTCTGGCTTTTTTCCATTTCTGTCTCTTTGTTTCTCTCCTTTTTTCCTTCTAAGCCACGACACGCAGATGAGACTGGACGCACACGTTCCGACGTGGGAGCGACCCACTGCTCCAGCCGCCTTGAGCTGTAAAGTGTTCCTCGGGATCCCCAACAAAGTTCTGTGTCTGTCTGCCTGTCCCTTCGAACTCGTTCACTCGTCTGTCAGATTTATTGCATTCCGCGACAGGAAAGTTGGCCCACGTACTTTGGTATCGAGGCAGAAGATGAGGATGACAACGTAGAAAGCGTGTACCGGTTCACGACGGTCAGCCTTAGGCACCTTGAGTTTCAGTGGTGTAGTTAATGGTGTGCAAAAAATGAATTTAAAGTGACACCCATTGAATCGCGATGCAGAATTTTACCTCTAAATTTTCATTTGTACACGTGTGGCTTATAAAGCCCAGATTTCTGACCCCACCGTTTCGAAAGCATGGGTTCGAGCTTTCTGGTATATAATTTTTGGCATATAAATATATAAAAAATTTTCGTGACCTTCATATCACAAGTACATACTCATTTATTTTCTTCGTTATTTATTGCATGTATTTTGGCTCAATTTTCTTCATTAGTTCATTTTCACTTTTTCTCTTCTATAACAATCCATATAATAGACGGTTAGCACAAGTGATCTTTTCGTTTCCCTAAAAAGTTTTCTTAAACCTACCCTCCCTTTTTTTTTTCTTCAAAGCCCCACTGGCGCACAATTCATGGCCGATCCCTCGTGGTCGGTTGAGCTACTTCTCTTGGGTCCAACCAACCAACCAACCAACGATGGTTATCGTTTTTGTTCCCGACTGATGGAGTTTCTCCTTGTTTAAACAGTTCCGCCGTTATGATGCCCTTTGGTTTTTTAAAAAGAATGAATAATTTAAGAAGAAACGTTTATGTTATTCACTTCAGATAATTTCTGTACTAGCCCATCGGCGGATTCGTATTATGCACCTCTGAAACAACATCGAGTCGGACGCAACGAATTCACGTGCCGAACTGGCTAAATATGCGACCACCACGTACGAACATATCTGCGATACGTTCTTTCGAAATAAACCAAGTGCTTCTCCTCACATGCCACTTTCCTTGTTACCACGATCAAATTAAATCTTGCAGCATTTATGTATGCAACTTCATCCTGCTTTTAGATACAGCCTTAGGGTGCCGAAGCAATTCCGTATCTCTTCATTGTTAGTCAAGCATGACAGGGGATTTGGACCTGATTTAAGTTTTCTGGATGAATTCTCCCACCTTTAACAACCCCCAGCGCGGTATTGTATGGTACAGCTGGCGCTAACGCGCGACATTTGAAAGAAATATCCAACACAGATAGCAGCCGGCGGAGGAAACCATTGTCCTTAACATCTTGTTTAATACGGTTGTCAGCAAAGTGACAGCTCGCCCAAAGGCATGCATGCCCAGTTTCTGACCTCCCCTTGTTGCTACGTGGTAAAATGAGAGGATGCGTAAGCTCATTATGTCGATAATTCTCCGCGCAAGTAGATTCATTTAACACTCTGCTGTAATCAAGCGTCAATAAAGGCACGCGTCCAATTAAGAAATGTAGCGCCATTTTCATGGGCTCTCTATCGACACTGTCCGCACATTCACACTGCCGCAGCTACTTCAGTCCACGCTGGTTCCACAAAGGGATGTAAGACAGCCTCCCAACCACACAAAAAAAAAAAAACAAGATCAGCGATACGCTCACCACAGTCGTTCCATATTCTTGTTCCTCGCTAGCTCAGCTGCCCGAGTAGCGTGCACCAGGAAACAGCCAGCGTCACATGGATCGCAACGATTGCGTGAATACGTTGCATTATTTCTCATGGTCACGCTCTAACGAAACCAATTTAACATCTATAGTAGCCTCGGAATAAGGAAACCTATCACAAAAAAACCGGTTTGCGACTTGGCGCGAGTTACCTGCTGCGTCATAGGATACTCGACTGACCTACGCGTGCATATATGCAAGCCACATTTCACATTCAAGTGATTGCTTAATACTTCTAACTCACTTTGTCAGTAATTGCACCCTTTACTGATTGCTGCGACGCACCTGAAAAACTCATTTATTTATGTAAACATTTGTTTTTTGATATCCTTCCTTTTTTTCTTTTCTTCTCTTTCGTTCTCTTTCATTTCTTTCTTTGTCGAATAACTTTCTTTGCCGACAAAAATGAAGCTCGCATCACCTGCTACTTGATTCCACTTACTTCATTTTCAAGCAAAGTAAGCATGTTAACGTGTCATAAAATGTGTAGTACTGAGTTATGACAAAGTACTGCGTCGTTAAGCTACGTTAAACTACGTTAAGTTCGCATATTTGAGTGAAGTTGAAGGGTTAAGTTTGATCTTTCAGTTCTTTCGCTAAACGATGTTTAGCGGCAATATATTTACATATATTGCCGTCTCTGGTTTGCACGTGTATGTTATATCTTGTTGTTTTTTTTACTTTTATTCAATGTTTGTTTTGATGTATACTGTTCGTGTATTCACTAAATAAATTTTTGTATATATCACTGTCTTTCATGTGCATATTTTATCCTCTTTCTTTTTTTGCTGACTTGCAATGACTTGTGACCCACTCCTGCCTAATGCCTAAAAATCAGACCAGCCATATAAATGAATGAATGAATGAATGAATAAATAAATAAATAAATAAATAAATAAATAAATAAATAAATAAGCTTGTTTTGTCCAATGCACAAAATTGCACTTGTGTAATGGTGTCTCTGTCACAGTGACGAACTTGTAACACTAATTTTAAAGCATGCAAATTCAAAATCCACTTGCACTATACTGAGATTTTAATTATGATATAGCGGCATGCTTTCAAATCTCAGTGGTTCTTATATAGTAAGTTTATGAAGCCGATTTCCGCAGCTATTCGAAAAAAAAAGAGAATTGTTAAAATAGGTTACCGACTTACATCTATCAGCTTATAATGTGGTTAAAAACACCCATTATTTTTATGGGTGTTTTTTTTTTTGCAAATGAAAATCCAAAGTCCGCCGTTTATAGTTGAGCCCATTGCTTCTATTGAGCTCCACGATAACAACTGATCTATTTGGGGCATGTGATGATCAAGATACTATATTGTCGAACAACTGCCCTCTAAAACAAACATTAAGAAATTACTTTTAAAAAACTTGTCACAAGGTATACATAACTGGTAGCGAAGGCTCCATAGAAGCCAATACGTTCGAAAATTGGTGGCTGATCAGATGCTCATGGGGCTTTATTTGCGCCACCTTTGTGAGGAGGGAACACTTCCAGTCGAACAAAAAAATAAAGCGAGTGTGGCGCCATAGCTGGTAAACAAGTGACGTCATCTTGTTGTCACTAGCGCGAAATTCGATCTCAAACTGCTTTTCATAGGTGCCTTATCACTGAGGAGTCACACTAAGGCGATCGCCAGTGAGTCCTCCACGAACGCTCTTCAGGTAAACGCCAGCTAATACCGATTCATGACTAGACATTGATATTTTAGTGTACTACCAATCAGATTGCCTCAGTTTTACTATTATTTTATGTAACTTTTTTTCGGTGTTCATGGCATCTTCTACAGTTGTATTGAAGCACCAACAGCATACCTGTAACATCTGCAGCGCTGCATATTTGCTTCGCACATAGCAACTTCTTTAGCGTGCACAATGCTTGTGTTTTTCAGTCCTAACAAGAAGAAATGACGCCTAGTCACGCCAAATATATGACGTTTTAGTTTTATTCAATGGTCACAATAACTCGAAATATTTATACTGCACACAACGACAAAAAGCACAAAACGTTGGCGCACGCTATATAGAAAAGATATGTTTTGCATTATGCTCCGATAAATTACCGCTTAGTATGTGAGGAACACTGAAGCATGTTATGGGGTGTGTCATCGCAGACGAATTTTACGAGTATGCCTTTCCACTGCCACCTAGACAATTACAGGCTTGCTCACTGCTTCTTTATCGGGCTCTGGCATCAATTTGTTCAGACCAGTGTGTTTGGCTGCACAGATGTTGCTATGCTTGCTCTCGTCGCTCGACAGACATGGATTGCCAAGCACAACGTGTTCGCGGCGTGCTGGTGTGCTTTATGGAGACTCGAGAAGACTGTGTTTTTCCTGTGTCCGTGAACTGTAGTGCGGATGTCAGATGTGCATCATGCACTGGATGTTCGCAATCTGTACCGCTGCAAATCAGAACGGTTCGGCCAGGCTGCGAGGCAAATTGTCATGGCAAAGGGAGCAAAGTTGCGAGTGTTCTCGTTTCCTAATTGCAACCGATGAACGAAACGAGGGCGTGTCATTCGTCGAGCTGACGTCGACATACGTCTTCTTTGTGACCCAAGTTACGCTTGTCCATACTACATATTTCTATGTCGTTCCAATGGCACCGTCTTGACCATGTTCCGTTCTTGCTCTAAAATAAAGGTGTCGTGTGTGTTTTTGATTTGTTAGCGTAAAGCATGGCATTAAAATAATAAATGGGCGTTGCATTACGTTTTCATAACATTCATTTTTCATTTAGGGTCCGTAAATATTTTGATGATGGTGATTAGCGCAGCGGACTTCTCCTTTTACGTATGTTCACTTGGTTGAAAAAAGGAAGCAATTGTGTTGTATTGCTTGGTGCATCGAATTTGTACATAGTAATTTCTTGCCACTTCTCCAACCACCTTAGTGCGGTATTATATAGACTAATATGCTTCCTTGAAGTTTACATGCGTGTAGACACTTACGGTAAAGCGCTTTCTTAAATAGTTTTCATGTGTGTGAACTCTACTTCAAGCGCAGATATTTGACAACCACTACCAAATATACCAATCTAGGAACCGACAGTGCAGTACAAGTGCCCACGGGGGCTACACAGTTTAATATAGACCCAGTACTAACATTTTTTCCAAGCCTTTAGTGATATGGTAGACTACGCACCACTGCGAGAGGGGCCAGAGCAAAAGAGAAACGCCCCTGCTTGTGTTCGTCACAAGACATTTTTGTGGAGGAGGAGGAAATAACTTTATTAAAGAAAAAAAGAGGCAAGGTGTGGAAGAATTGTCTCCTTCCCCTAGGTGGCAGCCATGAGTTCTTGAGCTCTGGCGGCATCCTCGGCTTGCCGAAGGACGTCGAGTTGCACTTCTGGGTTTGCGCTTAGCAGTGCCGTCTCCCACTGCTCTCCATTGCTGTATTTTTATATTGCCCTGTTACTGATGGGCAAGCCCACACTATATGATTAAGATCCGCCCTTTGATTGCATAACTTACACAAATCTGAGTATATCTCTGGGTAGATGTAGTGAAAAGTTACCGGGTTCGGGAACGTGTTGGTTTGTAAGAGGCGCCATGCCGTCGCCTGCTGCTTGATGAGCGAGGTATGTGCCGGGAGGAGTCAGACCTTTCCTAGCTTGTAGTGTTTTGTGATATCTTCATAACTAATCATACGGTCCCTCTCCGCCCCCGGACTTTGCGCTGTGCCTGTTCGGTCGGCCTCTTCTCGAGCCAGGTTGTGCGCTATTTCGTTTCCGGGGAGGGAGGAGTGAGAAGGTGCCCATACAATATGAACTACCCGCTTGTCGCAAAAGTTTTGCAGAATTCTTAGCGCTTCCGGTGAGATCCTTCCGTTGGCATAATTTTTAACAGCAGTTTTGGAGTCGCTGATCACGACTTCCACTTTTGTGGACGCTATTGCTACTGCTATAGCCGCCTCCTCCGCCACTTCTGCCCTATCTGTACGTACACTGCCACTGACGTTGGAATCCCTTTGAATATTTGTTGCTACGATTACCATGCTTCGGCAATTCTCGTATTCTGCTGCATCTACATAGACCACGCCCCAGGCGTTGCCGAACTTTTTATGTAGGCTTTCCGCCCTTTCTATCCTTCTAGCGCGGCGATGCTCAGGATGCATATTTCTAGGTAATGGAGGCACCACGATATGCCCCCTTTCCTCCCGCGGAATGCCCTTTTTTACTCCATGTTGCACATTGTACGTGACGCCAATTGTGTCCGAAATATGCCTGCCCGTAGGGCACTGGGTTAACCGATCATACTGTGCTATCGTGTGGGCCTCTATTAGCTCTGCGAGCGTGTTATGTAGCCCTAGTGCCAAGAACTTGTCATTCGACGTATTTAGCGGTAGACCTATTGCTTGTTTATATGCTTTCCTAATTATGCAATCTATTTTGCTCTGTTCGGCTGCGTATAGTTTATGATATGGGGCAACGTACACGATGCGGCTGACTACAAAAGCCTGGACTAAGCGAACTAAGTTGTGTTCCTTCATACCATAGTTTTTCTTGGCTATCGGTTTGATCAGTCTGCTTGTTTGGTAGACGCTGTTCTCTAATAGCCAAATAGTTTCTCCATTGTGCCCATTCTCAGATATACGGAGGCCGAGAAATCACAGGTTTGCCACCACGGGCACTTTACTTCCCCCTGCGAAAATCGGGATGTCTGGCCTTTCCTGTATGCTTTTGTGTCCCCTATATGTGGGCCTCTAAATGAGCAATTCCGTCTTTTCGGGAGAACATTTTAGCTCCTTACCTTCTACATATCTCTCTACAGTGTCAACAGCTTCTTGTAATATGCTTTCAATGTCGCCGTCACTCCCACGCGTCACCCAGAGGGTGATGTCGTCTGCGTATATGCTATGTCTGAGGCCCTCAATCTGGTCAAGTTTTGCAGGTAGGCCAATCATCGCCACATTAAATAACAGGTGAGACAGCACCGAAACCTGTGGCGTCCCCCTACTGCCCAATTCAATCTCTTCAGACTTTGCCTCTCCGACCACAATTCTTGCAGTGTGGTCGGATAGGAAGTCTCTCACATATGCGTAGGTGCGCTGTCCTATCCCCAGTTTCTGAAGATTCTCTAACATGGCTCTGTGTGTGATGGTATCAAAGACCTTAGTGAGATCAAGGCCGAGGATAGCCTTAGAGTCTGAAGATCTGGTCCCCACGTCGCGTATTTGATGCTTAATCTGTAAAATGATGTCCTGCGTTAATATTTTAGGTCTGAAACCGATCATGATATGTGGGAAGAGTCCGTTTTCCTCCATGTAGGTAGTCAGACGCGTAAGGATGACGTGCTACATGAGTTTGTTTATACATGAAGTCGGTGAAATTGGTCTAAAATTGTCCAGCTGGGCTTTCTTTCCCGGCTTCGGAATCATCACGACCTGAGCAGTCTTCCATTGACGTGGGATAGTCCCACTCTTCCAACACTTATTCATGTACTCAATGAGCGCCTTAATGGATTCGTCGGCCAAGTTCCTAGGCGTCTTATTAGTTATTTATCAGGTCCCGGAGCATACCTCGGGTTTAGTCGAGCGAGCTCAAATCTAACCTTGGCGCCTGTTATATCAGCATCGAGTATAAGGTTGTCCTGTCCTTTGTAACCGGAAAGTGGTTCTTTTGTTGCGTCTGCGAAGTACTTTTTTCGTAGCTCGTGGAAGAGCTCCTCCTCTGTTCCTGCATAGTTATCTATAACGTGTTGCAGCTTATGCCTCTGTGCAGTCTTTGTACTTTGCTGGTCTATGAGACTTCGGAAATGTTCGAAGTCTTTGACATCTTCATTTCCCTATCCATCAAGTTACACGTGGCTTCCCCCTGCTGTTGGGTCAGCCGATTCGCATGCAGCCCTATCTCCTTGCCTAATGCATCTACTTTCTTTTTTAAATTACGATTGTATTTTTGTGTTTTCTAGCGCTTTTGGATGCTAGTCCTTGCCTCCGACAGATGCAACAGTTTGCTGTCCATCTCCGCCATTCCCGCTTCTTCGGGAACAATTTTGGTGGCTTTTTTGACACTATGTTGGAGCTTCTCTACCCATTTTTCTATATCTACTATGGTATCATCCGAATCCTCTTCTCGAATCTTGCGGAAATAGTCCCATTCTACCAGTGCCAGTTTTCTGTCTTGCTTTTTTTGAGGGCCTGCATGCACCGTTGTAACTACAATATAATGATCGCTGCCGAAATTCTGCTGCGTGTTTACCCATCGCGAGTTTGCTACGTATATCGTAAAAGTTAGGTCCGGTGTTGTGTCAGTACTAACGCCGTTGTCTATTCTTATGGGCTCCTCAGGATTCGTTATCGGCGTAAGGCCCTCGTGTTGAGCGTCTGCCCATAAGTTGCGTCCCTTTATATTCTCAACAGTGTATCCCCAAGCAGCGTGCGGTGCGTTGAAGTTGCCGACTATGACGAGAGCCTGTCTCTCCGCTATGCTCAAGGCTTTGTGGAAAAGTGGACCAAACTTGAGCTTCTGTCGCGGTGGGCTATAAATTTTAAGCACGAAGAGGCTTCCCTTTTTCTTACGGGAGGGTATTATTTCTATAAGGACGTGGTCTATGCTGTGCACTCCGGTATCATGCTCTACAGCCGTGAGGTTTCTATGCACCAGAGTTGTGACAGTCGCCTTCTCACCAGAAGTACTATACGGCTTGTACCCCGATAGATTTGCCGTCCCCCTGGTCTCCTGCAGGGCGATGACATCTGGCGCCTCCCTGTTTATCACGAATTGCTGCAGGTTCCCTCGTTTTCAACGGTACCCGCGGCAATTCCGTTGCCAAATAATGTACTGTTTACGTGGCGCCATGCTTATTTACGGGATCCTCCCCGGTGGTCTTGCTAGTTTCTGCTGTGGGTGTTCTGCTATACGGTTTTAATTTAACCGGCCCTGCACCAGACGACCTAATGTCCTTCGGCGTGCTCTCTATTGCTAATACCCTGTGTTCGAGTCCATCAAATCTCTGCTTTATTTCGACGTGCATGCAAGTAATTTGGTTTTGCATTCCATCAAACACTTCTTTGAACAATCTCTTAACCTCGCTAATCGAAAAATTACCGGCTTTTTCTGCCTCTTCCTGCGCCCTCCTATTTAGTGGCGGTGACTCCCCACTTGTTTTCGAGGGAACAGATGTTGGGCCTAGATTAAGCGTTGGTATTTTGCTAACAGAGGGAGTGTTAGGTGTTGCACCCGCGTTGCGCACCTCCTGAAGTTTCGCATTTTCTTCTTTCAGTTGTTTAATCAGTTGTTTAATCTCTTCTTTAAGCGTTAGGTTCTCTCTAGTGATCTGTTCTAACATTTTTTTTTAATCTGCATCATTTCCTTTTCCAAGGCGGACCCTATAATATTACTTGGAGAAGCAGTGCCGGAGACCACACTGGCAAAGCTCACCTGCGTGCTGCTGCTCTCTCGAGTGGCTCTTGAGTGGAACCTTGGCCTTGATCATGATCTCGGCTTGGAGCGGGACCTGGACTGTCTTCGACTCTTTACCCCAGTAAGCTTTGAGAAGAATGCGGAGTGGTCTCGTGCGTGGCCGTTCGCACTGTTTTGCCTGTTAGTGTCCTTGTCCGACTGCTGACTGGTTGTTGTGTTGTGGTCCTCGTCATGGCATACGCCGACTTCCTTGTACTGGTAGCAGGCTTCAGTGCATGCTGCCCGTGCTTCCTTCTTGTCTCGCCTCGTCCGTTCCCAGCGACGCCTCCTAACCAGGTACGGTATCTTGCATCTTGCCGTACATCTCTTGTCTCCAGTGGGGTGATCTTTGCCACATGACTTGCATTCAACTTCACAACGGTGATGTTGCGCTGGATTACCGCTTCCACATCCCCTGCACACCTTGTCGTTGGGGTAGGGACACACATCTGCTCTATTTCCAAGTCTCCCACAACCGTAGCAGACCTCGAAGTGTTTTCTGTAGAGCGTGCACTTAGCGAGCATTGCTCCATACCTCACATATCTCGGAACGCGAAACCCCTCAAACAGCAGAATAATGTTGTCCGTGTTTCCTATTCTTTTTGCATGGAGAACTCGTAGGTTACGTGGAGTGACCAAGTTGCTAAGGATGTCTTCTGGGCTCTCTTCCTTGGACACCCCTCGTATAAGTCCCTTTGACGTGTTCTCCGGGGCTGCCCTGTACGCACAGGTCTCAAGTTCCTGCTGACCTATTCGTAGTTTGGTAATAGCTCCATACTGCCTGGCTCGATCCTCCGACGCTGTACTGATGACGGGTATGTTCTGCGTGTTGGTGATGCACATACTGTCTTCCACAGCCACCTCCCGGCCGACTCCCGCAGCGTTGCGCAGGCAGCAATATATGAGATCCATCCTGTATTCTGAGACGTTAAGTCCACCACGCGGACGCACAATGACCTTATAGTTTTCCGTCGGCAGATTAGGCAGTCGACTCGCCTTGATGATTTGTCGAGCGGCTCGCTCATTCTTCCATTTGTTTCCTGGTGCCTTTTCTGCGAAGGGCGCCTCTCGCTGCGTATTTCCCGCTGAGCCGGGCTCCCGGTCGACCTGCGTCTTGGCGCCTTTTCGCACTTCGCACCAGCCTGACCCTTTTTCAAACTCTTCTGGTGATAAGTCTTCTCCATTCACAGTTACGACCTCCATTTTGGCATAAATCGGGCCTTCGAAGAGGAACGGGGGGGCTCCGAACAGCTCCGACGGCGCGTTCGGCCGAGCACCGCCGCGGCGGTGGAGACACTAGCGTCCAGTTCGCGTTCGCTGAGCTTAGCTGCCGCGTTGACGTGGTGACCCAGAAAACGCGGTTGTTGCACCAAAAAAATGCAGCCCATTTGTCAGAACGTGGTGTCCAGAAGATCTCCAGAACTTCCGTCGTCCACTGGTGTGAAAAATGATGCTAGGAACTTCGATATCGTGCCGATAATCATAGAAAAACTGCGGAGCCGGTACGACGTGCGTCCGCACTCCTTGGCCCCCAAGCGGCAACCAACATTTTTGTGCAACGAAATACTTTGTTGCCTCTTGCAGTGGTCTTCACCCTGATATTGTGCTGAATGACATACTTGTGGCAGCAACAGGGATACTGCTCAATAACTACGTATCTAAGAAAACAGATGTTTGAAATAGTGCAAAAAACTGCAGAAACTTCACAAATTAGTATAGTAACCGTTTCACTGCGTGTTCTAGATGGTGTGTCTGTGTGTGCTTGCATGTGTGTTTATGTGTGTGTGCATGTGTGTGTAATTAAAGAATGAATAAAATTTACCTTACCTATTTCGCCTCTTTGATGGTCCATCAAATTTTTCTCTTATAGATCGACCACACGTGCGATAGCGCACATCCTATGACTTTTTCAGGGAATAAACGGCTCACGAATTAATCTCTAAACGCTTTCAGTCGTAGTAACACTTTCCTTAAACTCACGCCTTTTTTGTCGCCAAAGGCAGAATAAAGATATTAAGCATATAAAACTTTCTCGAACGTTTCATGTTTTAACGGGAGACGATGGTGGCAATGGACTCACAGCCTCCCGTATGCATGCTCGCTCAGGCAAGGCGAGTGACGTCACGGTGGCAGTGAGCAGGCCTGATAATATTCTTCTAGGTGGCATTGACCTTCGCATGCACTGCGAGGGCTGCAATGAGTAATAGTGGCGTGGACAGAGGGCACTAGAACAAAGTTTTTTCATAATTACAAAAAATGACATATTCTTCGCTCATTACGCCTGCATAATACTGTTGGGGGAACAAGATGTCGATTGTAAAATAGTTATTTCTTCGCCTTTGAATAAAAATTGGTTTATCACTATTCATGGTGTGAAGTGTGGCAGATGAAGGTTGACCTTCATCAGATGAAGGTTGATGGAATGACCTTCCCCACGATGTTGTTTCAATCACCTGTCCATCACGTTTTATTCAAAGTGTGTCAATGCATCTGCAATGTTAACCTGTGGCTTTTGTATCTTTGTTGTACAACCCACCCCTTATGTAACACCCCCCCTATGGGGTCTTTAAGGAAATAAAGTGAAGTGAAGTGAAGGTTAAAGAAAACAAAACAGCAGCTGTGGCTGTTATACGTTAACGGCATCTTTTGCAAAACACGTATTCCATAAATGGTCAAAAACTATCGTTGGTTAACACCTATAAATATCTAAGGGTTATGATAAATGCCGATCTGAAGTGGAGTGAGCATAATGCTTGATTGATTGATTTGTGGTGTTTAACGTCCCAAAACCACCATATGATTATGAGAGACGCCGTAGTGGAGGGCTCCGGAAATTTTGACCACCTGGGGTTCTTTAACGTGCACCCAAATCTGAGCACACGGGCTTCGACATTTCCGCCTCCATCGGAAATGCAGCCGCCGCAGCCGGGATTTGAACCCGCGACCTGCGGGTCAGCAGCCGAGTACCTTAGCCACTAGACCACCGCGGCGGGGCGTGTGAGCATATTGCCTACATTGACAAAAAATCTTTACATTTTGTGGTGTACACGTATCCCGAAGGAGTACGGCCACCAGCGTGGGTACGGTCTTAGCGAGCCGCAGGGCACGCGTTAACCGTCGCCGTGGCGGGAAACACGATACTGCTCAAAGTCGCAACACTTTATTGTGGCGACACCAAACGCAGTACAGCCCGTTGCAAAAGGCGCGGCGGGAAAGCAAATAGGCTTATCCACGCCACGGGCACAAAGTACTACACAGGGTGCCACGAGCACGTCTCCGCGGTAAAGGTGATCCATGGAGACACCGGGACAAAGCCCCGGTTGCTCGAGCGAGGGCAAAGGCGCTCGCGTTGGCTTCGGAGGAAGACGGGTCGGCGTAGCTAGGCCACGCACTAGGACACCGTACTGCCCTTCGGCCGTGCGTATGAGAACGGCAGAAAAGCCGGCAAAGCCCGCGCAAAGGCAGCGGGCTAGCCTCAATTCCCACAATTTTTAAGACGTGCTTTGCGCAAATCTACCCCAATATAAAACTGCTTGCGTATTAAACTTTTATCCGCGCGATCCTCAAACTCTCAGTAGTGATTTTGGATCCTAACAGCCAAGTAAATATGATTGATTTCCAAGTGAAATGATCATTTCAAAGAAAATAATTCGATTTGTTTATAGCCGTTACTGCTATCTTACGTCACACAGTGGACTGTTGAAATAAATAAGTACATTGTTGAATAAATACATTGTAGGCAAGACGGCAACATGATTTATTAAAGTATATGTTTTTAATTTACCACGATAAGGTCCAAATAAAAGAAGTTGCGTATATATAAACTGCTCACCACCGATCTACTTGCTTCAAGCATCCAAAAAATTTGAAGGAATATTCCTGTAAAACAACAGCCTTTAAAAACTCATTTTTTTCGCGCACTGTCAATAACTTGAATGCTCTGCCTGGGGATTTGATAAACTGTGAAAATGTTTATTCGTTCATGGTAAAACTTAAATAATGGCATGGCACATGACTTTCATCTTCTTTTCTCTTTGCCTTGTATTATTTCTTAAAATATTATTATGGTATATGCTTCTGTTCAAGGATTTGTATTCTGACACATTGCTGATTTTCCCCCGGTAAATGTCGGTTCTTTTTTTTCTTTTTTGTTTTTTATGAGCAGATGGTTGTCATTGCTGTTGTGTTGCTTTTTTGTTTTTCTTTTTTTTGTGGTGTGCGTGAAAATCGCTATTATTGTGTAAGTACTAGCGTTTCATTTTTCTCGCCAGTGTAGCTACGCTTGGTATGCTTCTTTTTTCCTGCATTTCTATAGGTTATCTCTTATGTAGCACCCATCCCTACCTATGTGTGAGGCAGGCAGTATTTCTGAACTAAATCAAAAATAAATACTCAAATAAATAAATAAATTTGTGTTCATTTCCTTCACACATAGTCGCGCTTCAATCGCCGCTCCCATAACTCCTCAGGCTAATGTCACTGGCAACAGCTTCTGAATCACTTTTGTCCCGAACTTTCGCGACTGATTTGAATAGACCTTGTGTGTCAAAAATAAGTCACTGAACAATGGAGGTAAAACAAAAACTACTTGAGTAGCGTCTGATAATAGACCACCACGGTGTTGTTGCGGTCACGGTGAACGGCTGCTCACCGGAAGGTCGCTGGTTCGGTCCCGTCTGCGGCAGTCGCATTTTGATGGACGCGAAAGGATAGCGACCCCTGCACTGTACTGTGTTAGTGCACGTGAAAGAGCACAAAACGGTCAAAAATTTATGAAACCCTTGTATTATTTATTTATTTATTTATTTATTTATTTATTTAGTTAGTTATTTATTTATTTATTTATTTATTTATTTTTCAGAATACCTCAAATATCCTACACAGAACGTTTTGCATGAGGAGTGGGAGAAACAAACCAGTTAAGTTTTACAAAGTATGACTCAACGGAGTTCTTGAGTATGAGTGACGTCAAGGACGATGCCTCTGGGAAGACTGTGGCAGTCGATGGCGGTCTTGGCTAAAAATTTTGTAGGTGCGTGGTAGGACGGTCATGAGGATCGTATAGAGTTCTAGCATGTTTGATGCGTTTAAAAATGCGATGAGACCTCAGTTGATGTGAGAACCATTACGATAAGCATCTGAAGACTAGGCAGACCCACTTTCTTTTTTATGTATATACGATAATATTGTACCAATCATGAAAATCAAGCGACGTGGTTTTCTATTGCTTCAATTGATCGGTTAGAACCTTTCAGGGGGATCCCAGACAGAATTAGCATACGTATACTACAATTAGGAGCTGCTGTGAAAAAACTCGTTCGAGATACGGTTAGTGACAGTGGCATGAACGTCCCTAAAGTGAGTGTTCGGATGATGCAGAGGCTGCTTAATGACGTCGGCTTTGGCTTTTGAGATGTTTTAGAGAAACAACATCGTCTTGTGGTGGCAGTACCAGCGTGCCTTCCGACAACTTCGCGATCAAAAACAGTTCTTATGGAGCTGTTCTGTGTGGAACGCTTTGTTGGAAATATTAAATAGGTGATTTTTCTATTCACCCAGCAACCGAAGGTGGTAAAAATTTTCTATCAAACTGCTAAAGACAGGACTTGCGTTTTGCTGCAGCTTGTGTGGTGTAAGATGCAGCTCGCATTTTGCGGTACCTTGCGTTACGCATTGTGTGATGCGTAACTTTGCTCGTTCGCTGAAGTCTCTCAGATGCATTCACGTATTTTTGCCTTTTCTGCTACGGCATTCTTAGATCAGCTGAGCAGTGAATATTTTAAATGCGGAGAGGTCGAGAATCTGGCGTTGGTGGTGCCGCCCACACCCTCACTGCACATGCTCGCGCCTCCCGTCTCGTGCCGCACACTAATGTCTTGTGCCCTTCTCTCTCTCTCGCCTCGCAAGGCTAACGCAGGCAACGTCTTATGTGTTGAATTCCAATGGCAGATTGCGAGCGCTAGGCCGGATTGCGAATGAAGCGCGCTGATCTGAGCAGGATTGATCTCGCCAAATCCGCGATTGAAACGCGCGCCTCTCTACGGGAGCTGTTGGTGAGCGGAAATCCAGCGAGGGAGCACGAGAGGGTGCGAGGGAGTGCGAAGCGTTTTCTGGACATCCGTAGGTGATTGGATGAAAAGCGGACGCACAGAATACGTCACTTGAACTTCCGGTCTAGTCCACTGATTTTGGCGAAGCGAGAATTCTCGCTCCACAGAGCAATCTGTGATCTGCGGTTGCTCTACATTTGCCATTGGAACACACAATTCACGCTCTCGATCTGCGTTGGAATGTGATTGCTCCGCTTAGAGCAGAAAACCTAGATCTGAGTCTGCCATTGGAATTCAACATTAGTGAAAAACTGACTACTCGCACTACACGATCGTTCAGTGGCCAACCCGTATATGTAGGCACTGCATCGCACGTTCGAAATTCAGTCAAGGGTATCTTTACTTGGCCTTCATTTGAATTCACGCTTTTCATGACTCGAGTAGATGCGATGAAAGCAACAGTACCTTCAATTAGTAGTGACGCACAAACCAACATCAGTGTCTCTCCACTCATTCAAGGCAACGCTCCTGCTCCATTCATTATATGAGAATAATACGGACGAAATAACAATTAGGCCTTCCAAAAATATGCCTCATTACACAACATTCACGTGATAATCCTACCATCCTATGACGCATTTACTCGATTCACCCCATAGAAAGATGCAGGCGGCTTTTTTTTTTTTCATTGATTGTCCTATATTGCGGAAATGCGGTGTCGGGGTTTGATAACATACCCGATTTTTGTTGTTTAGCAAGGACGTGTTCTTGTATGATGCGTGCTTTGTTTTCCGGGCTGCGAAACGAACTGGTGATCACCACACAGAAACGGACACCTGCGCTTTGAGAAGTGGTTGAGTGAACAGTTGCTGCCCCAAATCATACCACGCAGCGCCACAGTCATGAATAATGCGCCATTTGGAAGCGTTCGCTTCGAGAAATCACCAACGTCGTCAACATGAAATCACCTTGGCTGACGAAGAAGATTATCGTGTTTTTCCCAGACTAATGAAAAGCAGAGCTTTTGAATTTGGTAAATGACCACAAAGAGATGTTTTCTGCCAATTATGTGGATGTTTTGGTGAAGGCTGCCGGGCACGGCTTCTTCCGTATCAGGGTGAATTGAGCTTTATTGAACTGATATGGGGCCAGGCGATAGGTACGTCGCTGCGAATAGCGCAGCATTGACCCTTGATGGCGTTGAAAATTGGTGTATGATAGCACCGATCTTGTAACGTTAGACGAATGGATCCGGACGTGCGCTCATGTTAAACAGATCAAAGGGTACCTTTAGCAAAGTGAGCGCCTCATCGACGAAAACCTCGAACAGCTTATAGTTCCATTCGGGTCAAATTCCGGCAGTGACAGTGATGACAGTAACAACTACAACAGCGCAATGGAATACGTTACGTGAATGTAAACGCAGCAGACAGTTGTAAACTCACTGAACGTAAATTGTGATGTGTCCTGGCGCGTATCTAGCGCGTGGTTTTGTTTTCCAAAATTTTTAATGTGCTAGCATTCACAACGAATAAAGTGCTTTTACTCATGACCCTAATTTGAAAAATTAGCATAACGCGTAATTGCACCTCCTTGCTACACAGCCTGTGTATTTTGCACAAGAAGTCATTTGAACAATGCCTTATTCAATGCGAAATCCTTAAATCTTAGTGCCTAAGTGATTACACCCCTCTCGCGAATTGTATAAGCATAATGTGGGCAAACTTTTTCAGCGCTTACAAACTCTATAACTTTTATGAGTGGAAACTTGTACAACCTTTTCAAATTAGATAAAAGAATGCATATCAGTACGATGCTTGCACACGGGTGATAGTTAATCGCCTGCTAATATGCAAGGAGATTTCCCATTGCGAAGGCGTAGTGACACGCAATGCACTGCTGAAACCGAAACCAAAACGCCCGCCGGAAGTGGCCAGACAACTAATGCGCAGTAACACGTGTGCATAAGTTCCGCTTACGTAGCTTTGGCCGTGCTGCCACAGAAACTTGTCGCCGAGTGTAAGAGATATTTTTTTTGCGTTTTCGTTATGTCAGTAATGAGGGTGCTTAAGCCATCGGAAACTCACCATGATAAAGATGCTAGAGCAGTGGCAACTCCCTATGATATGAGTGCTTCAACACGTGAACTAGAATGAGCGAGCACCATTGTATCTACAATGGACCTACTTCGTTTCGCCGGTTTGCGTCTCTCGCTTTCGATTATAGAAATGAGGGAGCATGTAGGCGAAATAATGCTGCAGAACTAACAACACTGTCATTGTTGTCAAAAACACTAGGAAGTACTAGAATAGCGCACACAAAGAAATAGCTGGTGCCCTCAACGTACGCTAACTTAGTGTACGCTGTTCTTAAACTCGTTGATAACGTGATTCTCGTTGTCTGCCGGTTGACCTCACCGACACTTTAATTTTGCTTTCACCGTCAAATTCGGTTGCATTGAAATACTCCACTGCGATTCCAAACCGCCACTTTTCGGAAATATTACAGCCGCAACGCGTCCTTCGCCGTAATCAAGGATTTTGATCTTTCGATTTGACAAGACCATCTGCACCATGTAATCGAAAAGCTGTTGATTTCATACTAATTATTATTCTAAATATTATTTCTAGCCATTTTAGGATGTCGGCCACCGTATTAACGCAGCGAGAAAACATCGCACTTTCCTCATTTATAAATATTTTCAGCCACAATTATTTAAAGAACCAGTAGAGCCCTTTTAAATTTCCTTTCCTGCTGCTTTGATTCCGGGCGATACCCATCTTTCGCCATGACTGTAACATTCACTCATCCTCATCTTGTGCCTACACTATGGCTACTATGAGTCAGTCTGCCTCCAGCCGCCCATAGTGAGGCCCACGTGGTCAAATCAAAGATAATTACGATAGTACCAGACCTGCTGTTATGAGACAGTTTAATGCTCTCCCATAGAAGAATACATGGTACTTCACATCATTAAACATTTTTTCTAAATATGCCGTCATTGCTAAATGCAACTTTCGTTGTCGGTGACGACGACTTGCCCGTTCAAATGTATTGCTTGTTGGGGAAAGTTGGAACATACTCTAAGTCAAAAAAGATCAAAAAAGGCACTAAAACACCGAAAACGGAAAAAAGTGAGAGGCAGAAGAAGAGAAAGTGCACACAGAGTTTGCCCGAAGTCACCTACCGACCTTTCATACGGCGGTGAAGTGATTTCTCACGAGAAGTGCCCAGTTCATCCAATTTTCTCAGTTGTTACCCTACGAAACAGCTTGGGTTTGGGTTCTTTAGAGCTTGAGTATCTTGTTGACATCATCCGCATGGCCCACTGACTTAGGCTAGAGAAATTTTTTAATGGCATAATTTGAACTACACTGTTACATACCCATTTTTTATTTGATACCACGTGATTTATTACTGCAGTTCTATTTCTTGGAGGAAGAAGGTCTTGTCAGTCTTCTGCAGCAGGAGCCGCAATTTTTCTCAGTAAGCCTTTATTGCCATCCAGCTGTACATAGTCACCTTCAAAGAACAAGAAATATTAATGAACGCTAGCTAATTATGTAGATCAGTATGAAGTACACGTGTATATTATAGTGACTGGCATTGACATTTCTTTGTTATTTTTGTTGGTGCTCAAGGCTTTGCTTTTTTTCTCATCGCCATGGCATTACGCTACCTAACTACAAATACCAGTGCGAGAACAACCTAATACACAATGAAAGCACAACACCTAGCCCTGTCTAACAAGTAAAGTTAATTTATCAAGATGAAACGCTCTAAAAACATCAACACCCTTGTATACGACCCATAGGTCGGTGAATTCACTCATGAATAGAGTCACTTAGACTCACTCAGACTCAGATCTAGCCGTAAGTCTAAGTGGGTCAGGGTTAGCAAAACTTTGGTGAGTGTGAGTCTCAGTGAATTTGGTTGAAGAAAATTTTCTTGAGTGTGAGTCCGAGTGAGTTTGGCTCAGGAAAACTTTGATAAGTTTGAGCCCGAGAGAGTTTAAAACGCAAAACATATTTCTTGGGTGAGTCTGAGTGAAATTCGCTTTCTCTGGCCAACCTAAGGACCTGTGTAGTCGTATTCAGCATTACTCTCAGCCTTATCATTACTCACAAGTATTCAAACCAGTGTCGTTGATACTCCGTTTGAATATTTAATTATTAGGGGCGTGAATTGAGTAGGGGGTACCCATATCTCTACTCAGGAACTCTTTCAGAATATTTCTTTATTATGTCTTATGCTGTTAACTCTTCCAAGAAAAATGACCTTGTTTGGAAGCTATCAAAAGTAGTTTTCAACTATGCTATGTCCAACGGCACGACGAAAAGCACTGATAACGTGAAATATTGGTGTTAGGAGCATTGACATCATGGTCAAGGAAGCTAATTTTGGGCTGACGGACTCATGCGTTGACTCACTCGGACTCACTCAGACTCAGATCAAGCCGCCAGTCTTAGTCCGAGTGAGCCCGCGTGAGCAATTTTTTGGTAAGTTTCAGTCCAAGTGAGTCCGACTGATGAAAATTTTTGTGAGTGTGAGTCCAAGGGATTCCGGCCCAGGAAAATTTTCGTGATTCTGAGCCCGAGGGAGTCCAAAGCTCAAAATATATTTCATGAGTGAGTCTGAGTGAAATCCACAAATTTCGCCGACCTGTGGTACTAGTACACTACGCAACTTGGAATACTTTGCTGAGAATGTGTTCCTCTCATTGTAACAAACATACGGAAATGGCTAGTATAGGATCATCTCGCATCACTTTGATAAATAAAACACTGGCTTGTTTCCAAATCCTTCCGAATTTCCGCTTCATTATAACAGTGGCGGATTCAGAGGGAGCGGTAGGGTGATCACCCTACCCCCAAAAGTGTGTGTCAGCAACCCCCCTCCCTTAACTGTAGTATCTGTAGTTTATGTCCAATTAATCGGTATTACCAATGAATAAAACCACTGTGAGGGCATATTACCTGCGTATATGCCATGAAGGGGCCTTTTTCTCAGTAAAAGCAAAAGAAGTCATAGCCCTGCCCCCTTCTCAAGTGTTACTTGCAGGTTAACGCCCCCCTCTCCATAAAATGGGTGGCCGGATCCACCCCTGCATTATAATGACAATGTTAAAGAAAAAACTGCACCCACACAACCGAAACTGAACAGCTGAAACATGTTAGATCGGCAGACCATGTGGATGCAACTTTGTCCGGAATAAACCTATCGCTGCACACTTTTTTCATTGTGATGTAAAGTCCCGTACAAATAGCTGTCCTGGCACGAAGCTTCCTCTCTAGTACATTTCCATTCCGTAAGCGTGCGGTAACTTCCACTATCAAGGAACACAGCTACTAAATATTTCATCACGTAAACTTCACAATTGGTCTCTTTCCACCTTCTTCATTTAAAATAGAAGTACATATGGCCGACAGAAGTGCTTTTAAAGCTCACGCACTTCCCGTCAAAAGCATTTAGCTTAGGAGATTTTCATTCACCACGCTAAAGACAAGCTATCTACAACCTGGTTTCACCAACCAGATCCAAAGAATGCTGTAGATGCGGTGCAAGATCCACCTGGGTTGACAAGGAGCCACAGAACCACACGTTTTAATCTCCAACAAGTTATATCTCAAAGCTGAAAAAGTAACATACTGCAATACCATTGCAGTATGTTACAATACCATTGGCTGCAATACCATTGGCTATGCACCATCGCATGTACACTACCTCACCACGTTTTTTCAGGACATCAGTATCAACTCTAAATGTTTGCCTTCTACATTTGTGCAGCCTTGTTAAAAATAGATACTAGCGTTATCATTGAATTTTTTTAGCTTTGATGAACCTGAAATATCATCTTTCCAGTGCAAAATATACGTGGCGTCCCATGGCTTCCTTTTGAGTGGTTGCTGTAATTAACGCTGTACTCTGCGCAGTACAAGGTGAAACGTCTTAGAAATTTTGTTTATGCTAATAGGAAATACGCAGTGGCTAATCCTACTATGCAAAGGTACGCACCAGTAGCAAGCATCATGGTGATGCCTTCGACCCCGACGATGCACGGAAGGCCGTACTCACGAGCGACGACAGCACCTGCGAGAAATGTGATAAGCAATGCTGCTCTCTGTCCTCGTAGCTTTTGCTTGGATGTCTGTAGTTAAGTGGTAACGGAGGGCATGGCAACAGAGTTTCACAGTGTCTTCAACGAAAAGTGTGCTTCGATTAACTGTTGCCTGTATACATCTTTGGGGCATGACGGTTTTATCACTGCGTTACCGTGTTATCTTAGCCGTTTCAGGCTATGCCCACTACTCATGTGCAAAGGTTACTAGTCTCGCAGCAACATGGTACTCCCCATGTCTCTTCCTACCCAAATTTATATTAGTTACTTGCTGAACAAGGCCGCTGAAGGAACTTCGTCAATAAAGTTTCTCAAGAAACTCCTCGGGGTCCGTAAAGAACATGAAGCTATTACCACAGAGAGAAAGGTAGATTAAAGACAGCGAGGTTAACAAGCAGGAACACTGGTTTTGCACAAGATAAAGGTGCGGCAAGAAAATGAAAGAGAAGATAGTCTGTGAGGACACCCCGAAATCTTGACTATGGCATTGTCGGAAAACCTTGTCTGAGACCATCCATACATTAGCGTTCAATCTGCTTTCTCAAAAAAAAAAAACTGTGACCCCGCTTTCAGCCATTTTTGCTGAAGACCGGATAGGCTTGTGCCCAAGAGTTTTGTCTTCTGTGAAAGCACAGCTGTCTAAGCTGACCTGATTCGGTTGAGAAGGCTCTGGGTGTTGAAATGGGTGTTCTCATAGGGGAGGTGAGCTATTGTTTCGCTGCAGCCGCAGAGTTCACACAACGAGCTATCCCAATGGTTCACACAACGCAGAGTTCACCCAACGGGCTATCCCAATGGTGAATGAATATGCACTCGAGAACGCCACTCCAAGCCAGAGATGGACGAGAAAGGTAGATAGACGTCGTGTTAGACTGTATGGGATGTGCAATTGAAGGTCACGGTCTAAGGTATGTAGGCGAGTACTTTCGGGGAATTCCACCAATTCAAAGAAATCACGTACTATCGCACAAAATAGTTTTCCTGAGTGAGATCCTAATAGCGGAATGACAACACTGCGGATGCCATCATGGGCAGCTCGGTCAGCTACGTTCGCCTCTTAAACCAACTTGACAAATAACTCAAGACTATAGCTTCAATACCATATCAGGATCATGTGCTTTGCGTCATTTCGAAACTTACCATGGGACAGCGGACCTCCGATTTCTGTTACGACTCCAGCCAACAGCGGGAAGTATGGCGTCCAACCGGTGTCAGTGGCATTTGTTATGAGTACCTCACCCTTCTGCACATATGAAAACATTGGTAGTTCCGTGAAGGACAAATAACTGTTCCTTTAGCTTGAGAGAAATATAGGGTATGCATAGTTTCTCACATTTGCTTAAATCTCAAGAGCACAGGGTCTGCAATCACAATTCTCTGTTTAAGTAAAGATAATGATTATTTTTACTCAGTATTAACCGCAATATAGCAAACCCGCACACAGCAGATGGCTGTTAAACCTACTTGATAAATATATGCGAACAATAGCAGTGCATTTTTGTGGTATACAGAAAGCGCTTGCCAACACCAACATATTCAACGCTGCGCTTTCAAAGGCACCGTTTCGGAATATTCTGTCAACCGATTAAAGTGTTGAATCTAAAGCAATGTAATAAAGATGACTGCTAGCTTTTGCACAGAGTCCTAAGTGCACTCTCTGTGGAAGCTGCAGTAAATTCATTACTAAGCCACAAACGGTTGACTATGCATGGCAGTGACTGAGTCGCGCAAATTCGGTAATATTTATAGTGGCAGGATAGCTAACCGCCGTACATAAAAATATACCAAATCAGCCAATGAGCTGAGTTACGTTACATTCAACTAACACGTGCTCTCCTACAGATTATATAGACATATGTGTGTAGGACTGCGCTACCTAAAATGTTTCGCCTGAAGCTATGGCGAAATATGAAACAGTAGGAACGACATGTTGCTTTTCATAACATGGGTTCTAATTTGTTTGAGCACTGCTTCAATATCTTTTTGGTTTCTCATTGTGGGCACTCTACTGTGTTATAGTAATTTCTAATTGGGCGCTCGTTCTATAAAAGAAAAATATTGGCCGAACATACCTGTGCCTGAGCTTAACTCAAACTGAAGTATCAATGTTTCCGTTGCTTTACTTATGTTTGTTATATGATGCTTACGACAATAAAGAGTGTTTCTCAGAATAGTCAAGATTGCATTCCACGTCCTTGCTTGTCACAACATCTTGCGGACATTATCCATTTCGCGCACTTGATACCTTGCCATACAGGGTATTTATTACAATACTTCGATTGCATGGCACATTTACATATACTCACTACAACCAGAGTGGTGTTGGGATAGTCATGTTACACAAGTAAACCACAATAACCGATGTTCGATCAACAACAATATTTTCTTCATCATGTTACCTGAATGAGGTGGGCTTCTTCAAATGACAGCACCACGCGCGCTTTGCCTTCCACAACACCCTGAGACATCGGACTTCCTGCACAGCAAAAATACCGTGCGGAAAACATAATGCAGGAAAATGCTGTTTTAGATGCTTAAGGGTAGAAAAATTTAACTATTACGGGTCCTATAGTGAACATCTTGTAGTAAGCCTTCTCTAAAACGCCGTACTGTGTCGCAAAGTTACTGTATTGCAATTTTGTACATTCAGTGGCTTTGGGTTGACACCACTTTTTTTATACAGTTAGCCAACACGGTAACCGAAACCTCTCTAAAGACGGCTATTCTTGGATAGGCTATGCTTAGGTAGCATTTACTATTCATGTAGCATACATAACGAAAAGATAATCACCATGTAGTGGTAAACGACCAGGACAACTACCGCGGAATGCTCTTTTGATTTGAAGCGCGTTCGCTGTTCGCGAACTGTGGGTGCCGAGCATGTTAAACTGTTTTTGCTAGCTCGGCTTTCGGTCTGACACTATACATCGATTAAAAAAAAAACCCCTTTCTGAATTGGTTGAAGTTTTGAGTGGTAGAAATGATGGCCAGTGGCTGTTGGGCCATATCTTCCTTTGCGTAGCCTTTCTCGGTGGTCTCATCAGGCATTGTCTGGGCGGAAGGGAGCGTGCAGCTTCGGAGGTCTAGGTTTAAGTATTCATGCTCTTCCACTACTCTGGAAGGGTGTTCAGTAATCAACGCTGAGTAGCAGACATAACCCCAGCCCAGAAAAAAAACAGTCCA
Organism: Rhipicephalus microplus; assembly: GCF_043290135.1. NCBI lineage: Eukaryota > Metazoa > Arthropoda > Arachnida > Ixodida > Ixodidae > Rhipicephalus > Rhipicephalus microplus. The sequence continues at coordinate 137,488,940 of NC_134700.1, forward strand.
AGGCGCTTGCGAACAGCACTCGCGTTTCCCAACAGCCTCCCGAAAGTGAATGTCTTGCCCCTTGACCAAGTCAACCATTTATTTTAGCCATAGAAGAAAAGGTTAATATTTATAGCTGATGACTGAGGTGGGGAAAAAGAACTGTGTACAAGTTGATGTGTGAATAGTTTTTCAGGAGTGAAGCTCCTAAAGGTGTGGCTCGGTTCATTTCTTGTATGTATGTATGTATGTATGTATGTAGAGAGAGAGAGAGGTAAAGATGCAAGGAAAGGCAGGGAGGTTAACCAGACGCACATCCGGTTTGCTACCCTGCACTGGGGAGGGGATAAAGGGGAGAAAAGAGGTTGCAGAAAGATGAGAAGGTACACACAATCACGAGCACACTCGGGGAGCACACAAAGTTTACAGGCGGTCGCTCAGGTTCGTTGACTTAAGGTAAAGTAGCAGTGCTTTAGTTGCTTTCTGGGCAACTGAGGCAGATGCCCAAGGTCCTAGTATCTTCTGCACACAAAATGGTCCGGGGTCAAGTCGATTCAAAACCATCTGTAGCTGGCATCGCTGTGTGTCGTAGCAAGCGCAGCTGCACAGGACGTGTTCGATGGTCTCTTCATCTCCGCAGTAGTCACATGTAGGAGTGTCTGCCATACCAATGCGAAAGGAGTACGCCTTTGTGAATGCAACACCCAACCAAAGGCGGCATAACAGTGTCGCATCGGAGCGGGAAAGTTGTGATGGTAGCTTTAGCTTGAGCGAAGGATCCAGTTCATAAAATTGACACCTTTGGAAGCTGGTAGACGACCAGAACGTGCGTGGTAGATCTCGAGCCAGCAGGTAAAGTTGTCTTGCTGCATCATTCCTTGATAGAGGAATCGGGACTACACGGGTTTCTTCATGGGCTTAGCAGGCTGCATCATCGGGTAATTGATTTCCGGTAATACCGATACGTCCAGGCAGCCATTGATATATAATATCATGCCCTCGTGCTAGAGCTTCATGATGGCAATGTCTTATTTCTTGTACCAGTTGGTCATGGCTCCTCCTACGCATGGCAGACTGCAAACTCTGAAGCGCTGCCTTCGAATCACAGAATATGGCCCATTTTCCTGGACGTTCTTGAACGAGATTTTGTAAAGCAGCCCTTATAGCAGCAAGCTCTGATGCCGTAGATGTAGTCATATGCGACAACTTAAACTTGATTGTCATTTTTGCAGCCGGAATTACAGCGGCACCTGATGAGCTGCTGAATGAGACGGACCCATCAGTGTATATCTGCGTTCGGTCTAAGTACAACTCATGTAATAATAGCAGTGTTGCTTGCTTCAATGCTACTCTGGAGTGACTGCTTTTCTTTTTGATTCCCGGAATTTCTAGACGTACTTGCGGCTGGTCGAGGCAACACAAAGGGCATGTCGTTCTCGCAGCTGGCGTATATCCTGATGGAATGCTGTTTAGGTGCTTGGCTATGACGTTTGAAAACGTAGCACGTGGTCTTCCGGAAGGTAGAAGGGCCAAGTGGTGGTCGGGGACACGGCTAGCATGTCGAATGTGCGCTCTGAGGCAATCCACAACTATACATGTCCTGACCGGATGGTCTTTGGCAAGCATGATTGTGGCATAAGTAGAAGCGCATCGGGGCAGTCCTAGGCAGATACGCAGTGCCTGACCCTGCAAACTCTCCAATGAATGAGTATTCGATTTGCAAGTGTTAGTCAGTACCGGCAAGCTGTAGCGCAATAGACCCAGAAATAGGGCCCTGTACAGCTGTAGCATGGAGGCTACAGAAGTTCCCCATGCTTTACCGCACAAGAATTTGATGATATGCACAATAGATAGCAGTCTCTTCTTCAAGTACGCACAATGTGGGCTCCACGAAAGGCTTCTGTCGATTATTATGCCCAGGAAATGATGCGTCCGTGCATATTTGACACTCTGCCCATTGATGTAAACAGGATATGGCGTCATTGGTTTGCGTGTAAACGCCATCAACGCGCACTTCACAGTTGATATATTTAGGCCTTGTTTCTGAAGGTAGGCTGTTGTGAGGGTTGCTGCCCGCTGTATTCGTGCACGCACCTGAGGGCGAGTAACTGCAGCACTCCAGAGGCAAATATCATCGGCGTATATGGATAGGCACACCGACTTTGGCAGAACCTTCACCAGACCAAGTGAGGGCCACAATGAACAATGTGGGGCTTAAAACACCTCCCTGAGGTACTCCGCAGTAGGTGTAATGTTGGGCAGTTATACCCTCATATGTTTGTACAAAGAAACCCCTGCCAGTTATATAATCTTTTATCCATTGAAACATTCGTCCACCAATGCCCATTGCTGCGAGAGAAGTGAGGATGGCATCGTGAGCTACATTATCATATGCACCCTTCACGTCAAGAAAGAGTGCCACTGATATGCGCTTGCGACTTTTTCCTTGTTGAACAAATGTCGATAAATCAAGGACACAGTCAATGCAGGAGCGGCCCCGACGAAAGCCTGCCATGCAAGAAGGGTATTTGGTGTATCGTTCCAAGTACCACTCGAGACGAAATAGAACCATTCTTTCCATCACTTTTCCGAGGCAGCTTGCGAGGGCAATAGGGCGATACGCTGTCAAGTCCAATGGTGATTTTCCCGATTTCAAAGTGGTATTAATCGACTTATGTATGTATGTATGTATGTATGTATGTATGTATGTATGTATGTATGTATGTATGTATGTATGTATGTATGTATGTATGTATGTATGTATGTATGTATGTATGTATGTATGTATGTATGTAGGTATGTATGTATGTATGTGCCACAGAGGATGCGAGATGGGAGATGGCGGTGCTTGGAGAGTTCACTAGGTGGACGCATGGACGGGTGGACAGACAGACTCGCAGATGGACGGATGGATGTATAGACGCGCGAACGTACGGACGGATGGACGAACGAACAGACAGACAGACAGACAGACAGACAGACAGACAGACAGACAGACAGACAGACAGACAGACAGACAGACAGACAGATTGATGGACGGACTCATGGGTGGAGGCAAGGACAGACGGATGCACGCATAGATAGACACACGGATGGTCGCGGGGACGTACGGAAGGAAGAACTAACGGACGGACGGAAGCACGGACGCGATGACGGACGCTTCGCCCCACTTATCATCATTCGCTCTATGGATATACTGTGATTTTTTTCTGAAGGGTAAATCTACAGCGCGCTAATGAAGAAGTACTAAGTATTTGGACTAATTAGTACAAAGATTTCTGATAGTCTCTTCATGTAAGCAGACGTGCCATGAGAAGCTGCATCTACACAACATCGTTCAAGTTGTATGGAAATAATTTTTCGTGGCTTATTCGTTGGCGATAAACACAGCGCCTTGGATGCCATTATTTCACTGCCTATCAGAATAAGAGTTTAAAAATTCTGCTACGCTTTCGTTGCTCCGATTGAACGAAAATATAGTTGACCATGACTCCAAAGGCAAACATTCGGTGCTGAAAATTATTAATCGAAATCTGAGAAACCATGTATTTGTGCTCAATTTCTAATTCTGTACCTTGAAAGTTTTGAAAGGTAAAACGCGCCTGGTTCTCTATACTACTCACAACAACTGCAATAATAGATTACAGAACTGTAACAGAAGTTACAGAACTGTTTACGCCAAATAACCTCTAATGCGTCATTTAATGTTTCTGATGTACTAAAACACTGGTATCTGCCATCCATTCATCATATCTAACTCTCGGTTGTACAAAAGTATTAGTTCCCGTAGTGCATGAAAGTAGCCGCTGGTATAAATAAACATCACATGCCTTTCACCTCGAAGTCTCCTTCAATGTGCCTTTTGATGCGTTCAATCTGAAAGAAACACGACGGAACACGGTCACGAGAAATAATGAAAAGCAGCCGTTCTTTCAGCGTGTTTTGTCAGCGTGTTTCTCGCGGCAAAGAAATCCTTATTCAAGCTCATATTGTCAAAAACAAAATATTTACTTAGCTGAAGAATTATTTCAACAATAATATTTATTCATTAATTGGTTAGTTATTATATTTGTTTATTCATTTAGTTAGTTAGTTAGTTAGTTAGTTAGTTAGTTAGTTAGTTAGTTAGTTTGTTTGTTTGTTTGTCAGTCAGTCAGTCAGTCAGTCAGTCAAGTCAGTCAGTCAGTCAGTACGCCCACGTCACAGGCTCTGGATAGAGCATAGCGTGAGAGGCATACAGGAGAGGGGGATTGAGAACGTATACAGTTGAACTATACAAATTGAATAGTACGTAACACCAACTGTAATAATACTAATAAAACCCTTATTACAAAGAAAATGCAGCCACCCATTAATTCACATCTGTATAAACAGCTCTGAAACTAAGCTATGTGTGGTGAGAGGGCGGTTGCTCGCGGAACAAATCGCTCTTGTTGACAGCAGCTGTCAAGATGCGAAGATCATTTCACAAGGATATTGCTTATGGCAAAGCAGAGTAAGGTTGAATGCGCTTGTTTTGCGAAAAACAAACAAAAAAGTCACGCGTAATGCTGATTTTCCAAGCGTTCAAACATGCGAACAGGTTGTTCAGAGGGGAAAAAAATTGGCCTTATTAATGCACTTGTGAAACGACACAATACGTTATTAGGATGTGACACGATGCGTGTTACTAAAGTGTTTTAGCCCTTGCAAATACCTGCGTCTTTCCTCCACGAAACATCATTTAGGCATTGATCTCGCTCGTACGAAAGCACAAAATTTAAGTGCAAGTTATTCTGCCTTAATTGCAAAATACTGTTTAGCCCCCTTCAGGGTTTATATCCTTCCAATTTTTCAATAATTCCATGAGAGCGTTGACCTCTGGACTTGGTAGCGCCTGACACAGGCGACAAAAATAACGAGATTTCACATATGATGCACACTCTGCTACGCTGTTTGTCTGCAGATTTATTGATACCTTATCGTCTGATCCCGTGTTCGAAAAGCCGATGCTAGTCATAGTATCGCTGATCTCGTCGCTTCTCATCAATATTAGAAACCATTATATCCCACGCTGGACGACCGCTCAAAAATATTTAAAACAATGTGAGAGCTTACATGTCGTGAACTCATCGTTTGCTGTAAAAACGAGTGCATAAAATGGCCGTAGCGTTACTAAAATATTATTATGTTTCTTTCAAGTGCAATAATTTTGCTCTTAAATCTTGATATGCCAGCGCCACTGGAGTCCCGTGTATTCCTGTTAGTGGTCCTTTAGGAGCCAAGGCCAGAAACACCCATGTCGCACATTTAAACTGATAAAAAACAAAAAAAGGTTACCGGCTTTGGGATTCCCACAAATATGGATGGGTATGTGTCTTTATCAAGCAGTGCATGAATTTTCAGGCGTCGCTGAGCTCTGGAAAAAGAAAAAAACATACAAACGCTTCCATACAAAACATTTGATCACTGCTGTAAAATTCCGGATATCGTCACCTGAATCATATTCTTCAAGAAATAGCAAGGATTTCAAGAATATGATCATGAGATCGTCGTGAGAAACGGGAAGTCGAAGCGCTACATCGACCCATTTTAGTACATTTAGGCACGTGGAATTCGACAGAAAGGTAGCCCCCTTGTGGTGCAAAAATATACCCATAAAACAAAGAACATAGTCACTATAGTCGAATATTTGTCATTTTTTCCCACATGATTTTAAGCCAACATATTGCGACTAAAGCCAATGGCGTATTGCGGAAAGTGGACTATGAAAAGTGCTTGTGATTGCCTCCTGCTCCGTCTATATGCTCCTTTCAGTACGGTGTTGTTACCTTTCCTATCACACAATCCATTTGACAAAATGATTGAAAAAGTTCCATGTACTCAGGCTTGACCTAAACCATCGCAGCTTCGCTGCACAAGTTTACCGATACCTTCTAGTAAAAGAAAAATTCACTACAAGAGGATTGGACAAATAATGGAGCCTTAGAGCTCACCCTTCGGCGGTATTTCGAACTTCTCAGAGCGCAAGTCGCCTATTACCACTGTAGCTCTCCTTTCTTTCAGAAGAGATCTAACATATTTATACACTTTTTCTCAGCAGCAATACATGTTAAGGTGTTTCAGTACGGCTTCGTGCGACAGGTTGTCAAAATCCCCTCTTACGTCTAGTGGAAAGATGGCTCTCTGAGTTTGCGTGGCCAGTCTTTCTGTGACATTTTCCTTGATCTCCAGTAGGAAGTCTTACGTGAACAGTCAAGCTCTGAAGCAAAACAACCTTCAATCTGGCGATGAGATTGTCATCAAACCTACTCCAACAAATAGCGAGGATTAACCATGCAAGATATGCTGTCGACCTCGCCATCTGGACTACGCGGGGGATCCACAGGCCAACAGCGAGACGCTCTGCAAGAAGCTGTCGAGCAAACAAAAAGATCTCTAGGAACACGTGGACTGACGTGCGCCCTAGAAAAGTCTGAACTCTTAATGCTAAGAAAGCGTTTAAGAGCCCGACAACCACCGCAGACACGGCACCCAGAAGTGAAGGTTGGAGGCATCGTAATTCCTCAGGTTTCAACGCTGCGCATTCTCTGACTGCTTATTCAAAAGGATGGGGCTGGAGGAGCAGAGTTAGAAAAAGTTCAGGAAACCGTGCAACAGGTCAGTCCCCTGATAAAAAGGGTGACAAGCAAAAGCCACGGACTAAATAAAGACTGCACGAAAATGATCTATGCGTTAGTCACAGGCATATTTACGTACGGGACACCATATGTAGATATGAAGAATAACTGGAGGATTAAACTTAACACTCTTATCAAAAAAGTCTACAAAATAGCCATGAACCTGTCACCTTATACATCCACGCAAAAGTTGCTTAAAATGGGAGTGCACAGCACATGAGAAAGGCTCACCGAACCACATGTCAACCGGCTGGAGAGACTGCAGCTGACGAATATGGGTAGAGCCCTGGTCCAAGATTTGGGTTACCGCATCGAGCATGACAAGCACGTCCCTCACCATGTCCCGTACGAGATCAGAAATTACTTACATATAAGCAATATACCAAGGAACATGCATCCGGAATACGACAAAGAAGGAAGACAAGCCAGGATATAACTGCTCAAGCAGATACTACAACGCACCAACAGCAATGAAGAAAATGTGAAATACACGGACGCAGCTGCTTACCTTACAAATTACTGTTTTCCTATAAGCGTGGTCGACGAAAGTGGCAAAGAATTGAGAGCAGCATCCATAGGTGCCAAGGACGGGAGTACATCGGAAGAGCTGGGCACAGCCATGGCCATTGCTACAAGCAAGGATACGCTGGCTACCGAGATAATAATTTCGCAAGAGGTGGGTAGAAGATGAATGAACGGAAGGATTTGAAAGGCAGCACTACATGTCTTAAAAAGCACCAAGGTGGATGAAATAACCATATTTTCGACACCGGGACTTGAGTCTCTCGCGGGGAACCAGATGGCTCACGCCGTGGGTCAAGATCATGCACCCCGAGCCACGTACCGACAGCTGTCACGTACCGGTGGCTGTCACGATGAGCATGAGCGCATACCGAAGCAGTATGCAGACATTTTGGCACACTACAGGAAGCAGAGGAAGTGGTATCTGCTAGCCCACAAAAGTCTGAGTAGAGAACAAGCGGTGACATGAAGAAGACTACAAGCCGGAACTTTCCCACACCCTATGTATCCAAGAATGTTCAGGTGGTACTGCAAGTTTTGCACTCCAGACACGCGCAACACTCTGCGCCACATGGTGCTGGAGTGTCGCAACAATCCGGACATACCACCGTCGTCCCCGCCAAGTGCAAACGCGAACGAAGGGAAAGAAACGGATAAAGAGGAAGCATTCGAAGACCAGTGGGAGGCTTTGCCGGTGACCCAACACCCTGACAACCAGCTACGATTGGTGCACCGGGCTCGAGCGGCGGCAGCGAGTCATGGCTACCTGGACTGAGGAGGCCACGCACCTTAGGACTGAAGTACAAAGAGCCTGGTCTAAATAAAGTTCATTTCATTCATTCACTACAAGCGGCTGCAAAATTTTAGGCATTGCCCATATATCAAGTTGTCAAGATGCACACAATCTTTCTATTATCAATGCTGACCCGCAGGTCATGGGATCGAATCCCGGCTGCATTTTTGATGTAGGTAAAAGTGCCGTAGGCCCGTGTGCTCAGATTTGGTTTCACGTTAACACTTTCAGACGCTATGTACACAGTTGTGTACACCACTCGCTTTCGTAATTTGCATCATGCAGAGGCTAAGAAAGAGCAAGATATGCATATGTTATATGATATGTTATTCATATGTGATTTGGGTATGAGCCTCTGGGTAGCGGAGAACAGGCAGATTAGAGGAGAGGACGTTCGGCTAGCGAGATAGGCCTCCGGTGCACGACCCCTTGAAGTTTACCACTAAGCCACAGCGTAATAAACACATTACTAAACGTAACAATATGGTCACTTTTTTGAAGGTGCTAGCACGTTTGACGAGTCATGCGATGTGCCGCTTCCTGCAATCAACGTGAAAAGTAGAAATTTTTCTTGCTGACAATCGACATAGCCAAAAATAAATTTGCACTATATTTCTAGCCTGAAATTAAATTTTATTTAAGTCAAAAGTAAGCATCAATGACTTCAGGACAAAGACGTATTTATTGAAACTTGAATAGAACGAGTTACTATGACACACACAGATTAAACAAATATTTTGTTATTTTTCTTCTAATAGAATATTGAGTACTTTGCAGTAACGTTGTAGTGATCTGACAGATTCACAGACATTTCTCAGTAGTTGGCGTCTGAAAGGTTTGAAGAACCCCAGGTATTCCGAGATTTTCGGAGACCTCTACTACGGCATTTCTCAGACTCATGTGATGGTTTGATGACGTTAAACCCCATATATCAATCAATTATTGAAACAATCCTATGTTTAAGGTCTAGCTGTTGACTATCCTGAAAAATAGATATTTCTGGGCAAACCTACTAGCCACCGAACATTTGTGAATGGAATGCAGGAAACAAACATCGGCAGATCTCACGTACCTGGGAATCGACGTTATGCGAGACATGAGGAGGAAAGGTGACCGTGTAGCAACTCTTTCATTGAGCTACACGTCATGAAATGACGCTAAATATATGTACAAATGTTGCACGCACAGACATATGTTGAAGAGTTGCAGATGTTCATATAACCAGTTGTTTGCACATGCGCGACAATGCCAACTAGAACATGCGTATTAGCAACACGAGAAGCTGATATGAAGCGCTGATGCTCGTGAGGATGCTGACCCTGGACATTGCTACATAAATCAACTGCAGCGCATGGCAACTGACCACAGTTGACGTAAACCCGACGTGACGGCTGTATGAAAGGAGTACATATGTAATGTTTATAAAATTGGGTCTGCATCACTGCAACCACTATTGGCGTTTCACGAAGATTTGCGTCTAGTTGAAAAGTAGTTCCAAGACCAGGCCTGACTCAGTGGTAAAATGCTTTATTGCCGCGCAGAATGCTTAGGTTCTATTCCAGCTGGGACCCTGACATTTATTTGTATTTGTCGGGTCGACGCTACCGATGTCGCGTATTTCTTAACGCTCGCGCGTTAAACTTGCCCCTGGGTGTCCTCGTCGTTCCTATGTATTGATACTAAGTGTCCATCACCTGTGGCACACACCCGCATAGCAGCGGCACATACCTGCCCATGGGTAAGTGCCACTGGAAGTGTTTGACGACGTACGTGACGGGATTGTGACAATGTTCATGTCCTGACCAACGTGTCCTATTCGTCAAACCGTCTTTCCCTCCCATGCTGATTTTGGTGAACGCCAAGGGGGTGACCACGAGAGCACCGAAACGTAAGCGGTAGATAGATATAGAGATAGATAGATACGGTGAAAGTCGCCGAAGTTCACTAAGAAATGCTTCACATTTTAAAAAAATGACAGCATATCCACGGAGTGAAAGATGGATAGTGAAGTGAAGCGTCCGTCCGTCCATTCGTTCTTGCTTCCGTCCATCCATGCGCGCGTCTGTGTGGCTGCCCGTGCGTCCATCCGCCCGTCCGTGCGTACGTCTGTTCGTGCGTCCGCACGTTCATCTGTGCGTCTGTCTCTGCTTTCATCCATGCATCCGCTCCTGCGTCCGTCCATGCGTTCATCCGTCCGTGCAGCCATCTGTGCGTCCGTCCATGCATCTGTCTGTGTGTCCATTCGTCCACCTATTCAACACTCCAAGTACCACCATCTCGCATCTTTTCATCATATATTCTTCATATAGAAGCACCGCCATCCAGCGGACATTTCAATGACTCAACGAGAGGAGGCACACGCACACTTTCTTACGGCTTGCGCTTTGTGTCTACTTCCCACCTTTAACCACCTCGAGTTCATGGTATATACTAGTTCACTGTATCCATGGCACTGCGGCCCAACGCTCGCTAAACCTTTCTAAAACCTAGGAGGCTACGCCCAGCGAGTATAACGTAGCAACCCTTTCTTGTCTTCTGTGCGTTGTTGAACAATAAAAAATTCGCAGCGTGCGCGTTTACTAAAAGCCTAATTCTCCTGTCTATCATTCTCCCTTAGCAGCCATTGGCTTGTACATTGAGCACTGTCTTTTATTGTTCAACAACGCACAAAAGAAATTTCTCACTGGCACCACCTTGGATGTCAAAATGGTATACTTGTTACATACTACTACAACGGCTACGAAGGACGAATGGGTACCGCTATAAGAAGTTTCGCCCCTAAAAGAGAAGTATAGTCAAATCTAAAGTAAAATAATTTCTACGTGCTTTTTTCAGTCTAGATCACCAAAGCACGAAAATAAGGTAATAAGGTAAATAGGCAGGTGGGGCTGAGGACGCCGAGTATCAGAGGCACTGCAGGCTTTATTTATTTATTTATTTATTTACCTATTTATTGTTGCTGTTCTTGATTGAAAAATAGAAGTGAACGGCCAGATCTGGACTATCTCGCCAGTCGAGGGCCGTGCCCAAGTCCAGAGCCTCCGAACCACCACCTGAGACCGTCAAGACTAAAGTATTAGCCCATTCAGCAATATAAAGCCTGTTTCCTCTCTTTTTTTAACGTCTGTTCTTTAGCAGTGCACGTTAGTCGAGCCCTGACTAACGAACCATGGTCATGTGATAGTTATAGTACTTGAATGGTGACCAGGAGGTGACGGGGTCGAACCTCGGCCGTGAGGACCACATTTAGGTGGAGGCGAAATGCTGAAGACCCGTGCACTTAGGTTTAGGTGCACGCAAGTGAACCCCAACTGAACAAAATTTCCCACGCCTTTTGAAACGTTGCTTCTCGTGGCCATATCAAAGTTAATGGACTTCAACCTTCTATAGTCATTAGCGTCGTGCCCTCACTACCAGCTTCAACTAATGCATATACCGCGATAGATGGGGAGGGAGTGCGATTTGCCGAGCTGAAAAGACCACCTATGGGGGGAAGAACATCGTTGTTTGGTACCTAAATAGGATTTATTTCCCTCACTTTTTATTTCTGTGAGTTTTTTTTTTTTGTTGTTTACCTCTACTTAATAACAAAAGAAGAAGCTATCTAATGGGTTACAAGAATAAGCAACTGTGGGGACAAAGAAGGACGCAAAAAAGCAAAAAACAGGAGTGTAGCCAGAACTAATACCCAGAGATCAAAATACACACAAGCTTTCACACACCACACACCCAATTACTACTGCTCACTACAGAAAATGACCGTACTATAGGATCATTTCCTCAGCCACCATGACGTGTGCCTATACTTACATAAGAATATTCCGTGCATAAATTACTTCAGCATTAGCACGGTTTAAAAAAAAATAAGACAAAACAGAGACATCTAATTGGGCTCGTTTGACGGCGACAACAGGTTAACAATTTGCTGTAGCAACAGCTCACTCACTTGAGGACGAGCTCTGGATTCCTGGTTTGCAGCAAGATGCCTATCTCCTCGTAAGTGAGGAAGAACAGCAGTTCCGGTGAAGGGAGCCTGCCTTCGCGAACCATGCGTGTCGCCAGCTGGTGGCACACCAGCCGCAGCTGGTGGATGACACGCACTACAGCTGACTGCGACGAACAACACAAGCTTCAACATGGAGGTCACTGCTACACCAACGAATGGCAAAAAACACCTTAGTGTATCTCAACCATGATATTGGCGCCATATAATGATACAAAGGAAACCTTAAGTGCTCTGCGTGTAGGCTTCTTTCTCACACGTAATCATGATTTCACACCTTTTTGCCTGATAATTAGTTGTCACGGACAATAATAATGAAGCTTGCAGACAATGAATGGATACAATATGTACAACAGTTCATCAGTAGCAGTATGCCTAAAGGTAAGAAATTGTGACTAAAGAAACAAGTGAAGCAAAGCTGCGCATTCTTATTACAGCAAGAAAGAAAATGTAAAATTTACAGGCTTCACTCTCTGCGTGAGAGTTCAACACACAGGCTTCTTGGGGTGAACGTCATGAGTCCTGCTAAATAATAGATTGAATGAGAACCAGCTTTGCTTTACAGATTAAGACTAAGCTCGCAACCTTTTTACGTTTTGATCCGGATTACTTTTTTATTTGTGCGTATATATGCGCTGCAGCACATAAAAAAATGCGGCACGTTATAGGCCTCGGAATATTCTGCCATTAGTGATGTGCGACGCACATCAGGCAGCCGTAAACCACCAAAGGTCTTACATCGAGCGGCGTCTTGCTGCTTGCTGACAGAAGCGGTTGAAAAGGCGTACGCGGCGGTGTCAGCCACGGCAAAGGCGAACGATGTAGACAACTGTAGCGATGAGTCACCTTTCGTCTGCTCTTTATCGCTGTGATGTAATCCGGGGTGACGTCGCAGAAGTGCGGCGTAAATGGTCATCAGTGTTTGTATCATAAAATTGCTACTTCAAAGACGAGTCTGAAACCGCACGATGTTTGAAACCTAGAATTCAAATTCACTTCACCCTTTGAAGTGCAGAAAAGAAGTCTGAATTTCAGAGGTTGTTGTCTTCGTAGATACAACATTAGGTAGATCGATGAAATTTTATCGCAAGGTATTCTTATTGAAGTGTTCTCAGGATGCTTGAATGGTGAACCTTTGGACCGAATATATTACAACTATGTGTCGAATACTACTAAAATACTTCTCAATTAGTAAAACAATTTTGAAGACTGGCCTAGAATTCTACATAATATTTCAAACAAATACTCACAGACTGTAACAAAGCAGCAGTATCGTTATATTCAACCAACGAAAGATACCACAATTGTGTAAAATGATGTAAGCTCGTGTACACAAGTACCTAGAGCCTTCGAAATATTCTTTCACTTTAAGGTGAATGCAAGAATTACTTCAGTACTCAAGGTGCAGCTATGTCGCCATCATTGAGGTAACCCGAAGTTCTGAAATAAAATAACATTAGAATCATGAATCTCATAATAATAATAGTGGATTGAGGACTATTGTTTTCAATGACCCTAGATTTTAAATAAAGGATTCCTTCGTGCGGTGATGAGTAAGCTATAGGGTCTTGAAGTTTCCGTAAAAGCTTGACCTACGTTCATTTTGGTAGTTCACCAATTAAAGCAACAAAAAATGGTTCTTCACTTTCCACGTGTTGTTTCCTTGAGATTCTTGCATCAGCGGTGACTTTATCCTTCAAAAAGTATTCGAAAAGGTAATCTGTGTTTTGAAGATGTGCGAATAATTTCGAGTTGTGAACCGGCTATAAAGCTATTTGATTCGACGTTCGAATTTTCTAATATGCGCACACTTCTGCAAGATAGCTAATTTAAAGCAACATAGCAGTTAGAAATACGGGTGTCGCACTTCGCTTCGTCGTAAAAATCAAGGTTAGAACATGACGTAATCATTTGCATATTGACAATAAACAGATCTTGACTGTGCAAAAGCCCCGTATGGCCTATCAACTAATCAGCTCCTGCGCGGCATACACTTAGCAGTGCTTTCCTCTTGCTTTGATAAATCATGGCACCCCCTAACCCTCAGCCCTGTAAATTGTCGACCATGGGCTTTCATGGTCTTTTACACAAGATAACAAATCAATTCATACCTTATTTTACTTTTAGTGTTCAATACGCACCTTCGCCGCCTCCCGAGCAGCAACACCGCTTTGTGCCTTTGGTGTCACCAGCTTCAACATCATCCTGTAATTGAGAGTTCAGACATGATTCAAGAAGTTGAACTGATGCCTTTTAGTTTTTACTCCTATCGCTATCACTCCCATTTATATCTAAACAACTTGGAACACGTTCAATTCCTTTCTTGCTTAACTTTCGTGGGAACGTACCGTCGCTCAGGAGTGGCACCGGCGCCGCTGGCCACTGAACCTACGAGGGGCAGTGCACATGCTTATTGAACTCCAGAAGCCACGCATTTCGTGGGGCACTTTAGGCAAATTCTGTTCTCCTCAGTGACGTCATGAGACACTTTACAGCTTGTACAATGATGCGTATGGTTTGTAGCGGCAGCATATGAAACCGACAAATGATGTCATCTCGGACTAGTTTCAACGGAGCGTTTATGGAGCACGCCCTTCGCTTTATGTGTTTACTCAGTGTCATGCTACTCAGCCCCCCCCCCCCAAAAAAAAAAGATTTAGACAACGCACACAGAAAACACGAAGACCAGCGCAGACTCTCAATTGACTTATTATTACTAAGCCGCACATACATAGGCTCTGAAACAGATATGATCACATGCTTATCCAAGATTATAAGCCAAACAAAACCAAGAGGCTGCAAGGAACCAAGTGATCGATCTGGGACACTACGTGCTGAAGAATTCAAACACACCAATTTTTTTTCTGGTAAGGCTGTTGATGGTCTGCTGATGCAGCTGTCTCCAGCGATTGTTGCCCTTTAATTGTGATTTTAGTGCCTTCGTTATGCTGTGACGTGAGAACAGTTGCCTTTTCAAACAATGGCTGGCAACCACATTCAGAACAATTTCGCAAAGCAGTTTACTAATGAAATACCAACTAGCTCAATGCCACACATCACTTTAATACGCAACGTTTCGGTCAGGTGTCACATTACCAAATGTTGTTTGGCCGAGCTGTAACTCATGAAATAAGCAGTGTTTCGGTGACGACACCGTACATCATTCTGTCCTGCGATGAACAGCTTCGGCAGATGAACCAACTGAGATAAAGCATTCCATCATTTCCCGGTGCTGTCAGCCAGTACAACAATATGGCGGTCCGGACAACGTCACAGCAATTACCCAATACATTTAAATACAGCTTGTTTCACCGTGTCAAAATTGTCCACGAGAAGGGAGAAGGAGGCGCAGAAAGCTTCATTCAGCCAAAGTATACCAAAATAATAAATTTAGACAGGCGTAGTCAGGTCCTCAGTCCAGGGATCCGCTGGCCCGAACTGCTCACTGGGCCTATTCACGCAAAGCTACATGTACAATTCTGCAAGCCATGCATCCGACTGCCTGTGCAACATGTGCGGTTACTTAGTAATGCGTAGGCTGTCCGTGTGTGTGGACCTCTTGGTTCACTCCCATGCTACGTGGCTCAGTGTTGGTATGTCTGGAAACTTTGCACAGGCTTCTCTAAATCTGGCGAGAAATATTTCGCTTAGGTTATACTAATTAGGAAAGCTATTCGACTGTACGCATCTGTAGTCCCTGACTTTGTTGACCATCCACGAAAGAATTGCTGCAGGAAGTGTGTAAAAACTTATTACCGACTACTGTGCAGAACAATGTGGGCCGATGCAAATCAAATAAGTGCTGACATGTTAGACTTATGCTGACTATACCTAGTATGATCATTTTCATTCGAGTCGCAATTACCTATGGGTGGGTGGGCAGTCTAGCTTCCAGCATAACGTCAGCCACTAAGCCACTCACCTACTCATACATGTGTAAGTGAAACAGAAACACGCCCACGAATGTCGGCGATGCGTAGTGTTGACAATGTGTTACTGTTGATCCCTGCGCCTTAGTAGTCATAAGCATACTTTTTTATTACAACCTAAACAAAATAAAATAGGAGGAAGCACTACACCACGAGAAAGGAAGGGTGTTTGCGATCTACTAACGTTACACCTGGGGAAGGGTGAGACACGTAGTGTGTGCCAGTGTTTCCGTAGCGAAACATTTAGCCATTACTGCCTTACTCACTACCGGTCCACTAACACATTGTCACTTCGCAGATATGATTCAAGAAGTGGTGTTTCATATGGATGACTTTACCGTAGAGATGCACGTTTGTGTGTCTGTTTTTAGATAACAAACTTGAGCACCTTAATAGATGTGTGTCTGGGGCTCTGACACCGCTGCTACGTAAAACATAATGTTTTATAATAATTTATGCACTAGCAACGACACTAATAATATGCACCGTATGACTTGGTGGCAAGTAGCGGGATTTACCCCATCACAAACGAGCATGACAGCCGTTTATGATGCACCATGACGACGATATGACATACCAGCCCCCTAAAGTGCCTCACTTTTAAAATCTACACACACAGTCATCACTGTCGCAACAGCAATGACAACAACAAAAAAAGTACCGCAATCTCACTCAGTTTTCTAACATTTGGGGCATCAAACAATGTGCCTGTTGATCATCGAATGTTTGCCACGCTGATATGCACTTGTGCTGCTTGTTCTCGGTGACTCTCGCCCACGATCAAGGGCATGACTGATTGGGCACAAGATAAATCATTTAAGAATGCCCCGCGTGCAAGCAAGCACTTCAAACGCTTTACGTGCTTCAAAAAGACGTATTTTCTACAATTTTGTTCATGCAAGCCTGTGATGCTTTGCACACTTGCGTGCTTCTACATCGCAAATAAAGTAGCGTCTATGTGCCGTTTTTTATCCGAATTCACACTGATAATTTACAGCTGTTAGTTTCTATTGCACTTGTATTCTCTATTCAGGCAGACATTCATTCTTACTGAAGTAGCAGAACTACTTGCCATAATTCGGTGACTTTACGTGTAAAGGAGTGAGTGAAGAAATTATGCAACATACTTTACAGTTTTAAACTCCTAGGTAGGTTTCTGTATATATAGTTTAGTCTTGTGGTTAGGGATCGTAATGCGACAACAATATTCTACCTATGAAAGGCACACAGTAAAATAAATTATTACAACAAAAGGCCATTACAACAACGAAAGGCCATTACAACCACGTTTCAAATAATAGGCACATGCTGTGCACAAAAGCCAAGTCCAAACTTCAGTGCAGAAAACCAATAGCACTTGTCGCTATTGTACAATTTATTCCACAATTAAGTACAAGAAGAACATCTACATCAAATGTATGTTGGCGCGCTAAGACATAAGCAGCACAACATATCTTTCAAGCGAAGGCTTACAAGATGGTGGTGTTCTAAAAAAACAACACCGCGAATAAAAATTGCGACACGATTACCCTGGAAGCCCTCTCACTCACAGTTGGTGTGTACTGAAAAAGTAAAAAAACGCCTCTTTCCCTGGCTGGGATGTAAATATGGGTTTCCCCGGTCGTAAATCACGTGCCTTAACAGTACACCACACGTCCATGCATGTCCAACAGGGGAGCCTACATTACTGGCCAGTCAAGTGGGGCACGTGAAATTATGTGAAGCAGACGAATGCATTTTTCGGATGCAGAAAAGAGGTCTTGTTTCCGAAGTAGAATTTACTCGGCTTCTCGTGAACTGCTAGATACCGGTAAAGTACTCGGATCTACTCCTTGATTGATTGATATGGGGGGGGGGGGGTTAACGTCCCGAAACCACCTTATGATTATAAGAGACGCCGTATAGTGGAGGGCTCCGGAAATTTCGACCACCTGGAGTTTTTTAACGTGCACTCGAATCTGAGCACATGGTTGGATCTACTCCTCCTTCTCAACAACGTTCCACTTCAAAATTTCTGTTCAGATTTTTAGAGGAAAATAACCTAATTGATAAACAGTACATAAATCGAGAGTAAACGCGAACAGACGAGAACGTCTAAGACAACTCACACTAAGAGAGGGCTACTTTCAACTGATCTTATATCTAAGCACGAACCAACAAATACATACCAAGCCGAAGGAAATAACAGAAACGAAAAGAACTGCCTGTGGATTCACACCGTTGAACCAAGCACGTGGAGAAAGCAGTATCACGACTAGGCAAAACATTCATTTTACAGCGGCAAATAGAGCCAAAAAAACTCTCTTTAAAACAGTCATGTAGAAGGTTGACTGATGCACATGTTTTCTAATCTTATCCCGTACGCCTCCGGATTCCCCCTTGTCATGTTACCAGGTGCCTTAAACTCGCGCTTTGTCCATGTCAGTTCTTTCCTACGTGCTTGTCTGTTCGCGTTTACAAGTCATTCATGCACACCAACTAGTCTACAAGCATGTGTTAGTTACGTACATCATCACGTGCAGACATGCAGATTTCACGATCATAATTTTTTTTTCATTTTTTCTCCCTTCTTCGGCCCTAGTCTTCCTACGGCCATTCTATCTCCCATCCCCTTCCCCAAAACAAAGCCGCATGTTGGCACCTTTTATACGCCGACAGAATTCTGCATGCGTTATTTTCCTCACTAAAGTGCTTTCTTCATATTTATCGTTCTGCGGCCGATGCGAAAGAACAATTGAGAAGCTGTACACTTTTGAAGGCAGCGTAATTGAAATATCTCGTGCTAGTGGAATACAATAAATCAGCTGAACAACGTGTAAGGTCGATTTTAGGCATTGTACAATCATGGCGGAGGCCATGGCCCATTTCAAGAAAACTCTGGCTTCCAGGAAACTGGACTACCAACCGACATCTGCTTGATCCGTGATTTTTTCGTTCGACCATTCTACATGCTAAAGAACACTGTTGAGAACTTGAAGGACTACATGCTTTTCATTCCATATTAAATCATCTTTGATTCATACCGAAAGCAGCGTTTTGTGAACGACCGCTACTGGAGATACGGGCTCCCCTAGTCTCCTAGATATCATCCCTGTGTAACAGGCGTTATACAGTCTATATAAAAAAGCTGAAGGCCGCTTCTTTAAACTTTCCACCTTCCTAAACCTATCATGGAAGGCTCAAGGGAGACATTGTCCACAAGCAGAAGTGACGATAACCTTATTTTGGTGCTGCGTTCTCTCCTTAAACTTACACGTACTCAGGGCGGGTCTGACGATATCACCCCTCTACAAATTCTACAGAGAATTAGAAAATATTGCACACCATTTTCTCTCATGTCGCCATTATTCCAATGTTAGAACACGACTTCTCATTAGTCCCCTTTCAGAAATACGAATAGCCTTAACTGAAGAAATTGTGTGAAGCTTCGGCGCCTAAGGTTTGAGAAACTGCCACAGGGATGTCTTTATTGCCATGTGTATTTCATGCAAACTACCAAACGGGTATACTTTTACTGTTGCCTTTAGAAGTTTTTGTTGTTAAAATGCAGTAAAACTTGACTAATCTCTTCTGAATTGCTCTGATCAGGTCTCTGTAGCAGTCTGATATATGAGCTGAAAAGCATATTACTTGTAGTCTTATTTCAAAGTAACACGTACCATTAACAATTTAACTTTTTATATCTACTTACATTTTCAAAAGACCTGTTAAATTTTCAACTACTGATTCCTGGCTGAACTCTCAAAGTGGGTGCATGTCACTGGTTTTGAAAGACAAACAGACTCTCGATTTACTGCGACATTGAAGTTTTACAAGTTTTATTTCACCATTTATTCAAAGCAACGTCCACACACCACTGCGCCTATATGTACGGCCTCATGCCAATGCAGAATGCTTACATTGGGTTTACGTTTCTCCGTGGATGCGCCTCACCAAAACTTTTTGAAATCAACTTCAAAGCGACGGCGAAGATAAGTTAAAGCACGGTCAAGCTCCTCTGAGTTTATTTAACAACGAAATGATAGGCGCGTTGCCGGCAGACCATTTGGACCGATGCACCTGGCATCGCAACAGACTAAACGTCGGCGCCCTTAATCACTTCTTCAAATAACCATAAAACTAATCCACTCGAAGAGCTTATTGCCTCACAAATTCAACGCCGCCAAAATTTTAAGAATCCATCCATTGCGAATGGAGTTACAACAATTTGTCCCGTTCTGCAATTGCATTCTCTTTTCTCTTGTCCCGACAAAAACGCTGAGATCTTTGACAACTTTATTCTTTTTTTCTTCGAATGCGTGGCTTTGTGTGTGTGTGTGTGTGTGTGTGTGTGTGTGTGTGTGTGTGTGTGTGTGTGTGTGTGTGTGTGTGTGTGTGTGTGTGTGTGTGTGTGTGTGTGTGTGCATGTGTGTGTGTGTGCGTGCGTGCGTGTGCGTGTGCGTGTGTGTGTGTGTGTGTGCGTGTGCGTGTGCGTGTGTGCGTGTGCGTGTGTGTGTGTGTGTGTGTGTGTGTGTGTGTGTGTGTGTGTGTGTGTGTGTGTGTGTGTGTGTGTGTGTGTGTGTGTGTGTGTGTGTGTGTGTGTGTGTGTGTGTGTGTGTGATTCCGCACGCACGTGTGAACAAGTCGTGACCTTGCCCCGCAGCGGTGGTCTAGTGGCTAAGGTACTCGTCTGCTGACCACCCGCACGTCGCGGGAGTGAATCCCGGCTGCGGCGGCTGCATTTCCGATGGAGGCGGAAATGTTGTAGGCCCGTTTTCTCAGATTTCGGTGCACATTAAAAACCCCAGGTGGTCAAAATTTTCGGAGCCCTCTACTGCGGCGTCTCTCATAATCATATCGTGGTTTTGGTACGTTAAACCTTACAAATTAATCAATCAATCAGTCAAATCCAAATTCGCGACCTCCCGCGGCGATTTGTCGAATGACCAAGCATGCCATGTTCACCGTCAGCCAAAGGCTGATAGGTGACTTTCGACGAGTGATTTTTGAGCGTCTTCCGTCATTTGTCGAGAGATTGGAAAGCAATTTTCGGCCGAGTTTGATAATTATTTGTCTATTTCAGGTCACGTGCTGCGCTATGTTATTTGATTGCACATTCTTAGGAGCCTCTATTACCAATCAGCAACATTTTCTGGCCATGCTCGAAAAGTGTTGCAGGGCCCCTTTAGGTGTTTCTCAATAATATTTTACGGTCATTACGGGCAAAACCAACATGTACGTTTCCAAGTGTTGTAAAAAAGCATTCATTATACTTTATGCCAAATCAGGAACGCAATAACACAGCAATGCATTCGCTGGTGGTTAACTTTGCCCAGGTTTTACTTCCACCGCACGGTCACGAAAAGTAACTTTCTGCAAATAGGTATACGTACAAAAGAATGAAGCAAGTTTCACTTTCATGTAACTTCATATCGCTTTGTTTTACAATCGGCAAACGAGCGCTGCGAATCTTAAGAACATAATTCATCTGACGCATATCCGAAACCTTTACTTCGCATAATTCTTATGGGGATACGAGTGCCATTCTGGAATCCTGCGTAGACACTAGCGAAAGGTTACCCTCTATAGGTATTAATGTATGAAACTCTATGGTGGAAACGTTTTCGGGTAAGATAGTGCTCCAAGTGCGTCTTAGTGTTACTTGGTCTCTTTAGCAAGCCTCTAGTTGGAGGCGAAGTTCATTGGAGATTCAGTCACCCTTACTCGTTTCTACGTGTTATTTCTTAAAAAACATATATCTTTTCATTTAAAATAATGTAGCGTTGACACTAACCCATCAAAGCCACTTGATCTCTAAGTGGGCACTACAAGAAAACGGCATGTCTCCGAGATCTTTGGAGCGCAAACATCTCGGAAGCTCCCACTCCAGCAATTCGTTTAAAACCTCATAGGTTTCGACAACGAATATTCGCTATGGTCCAGCATTTTCATTGAAGGCGAATTTGTCATATTATGCTAGGCAGCCGCGGTACCGCTGAGAAGAGGTGTCTGTTGCATTTTCTTAGCACTGTAGAATACTACCTGACAGCCTAGCAGCTCTCAGCTTCACATGACCCGTATATCGCCCGGCCTTTTCTTAACTGTTTCAGACTTCATATATTCAATATAAAAAATATGGTCTAGTTTCGAACTTCTGACCTTGCGCGCTTAGGCCAGCTCAGTGCCCTGTATGACCTCCTCTCAACGCGTTCAGTCTCTCCTAACTTCGTCCTGTCTAACTCAAAATTGGCAGCCTTGGCTTCAAAGTGTCCGCAATGTCGGAGTTTTGCATCTTCATTTGGTCCGAATGCAGATGCTAGACCATTCCAAATTGTATATTCACTTAAAACGCGTTATAAAAGAGCCGTTAAAAAGAAAAAAGAAGAGTTCTGGGGTGCGGCCTCGCTGCAGCGACCACCTGCTGGTAATGCACTTCCTCACCAGAGCACGATTGGCCACCGTGGTTCATTACTTGGCCACTACCTCCCATGACTACAGCAATTAACTCTTGGCCCTGAGTCATCAGCGGCTGCGAGGCAACTGTCCAAGGCCGCAGTCAGACCTGCGACGCAGTGTAAAGTGCTAAGAATCTCTGGGTCCGACCGGCTGCCATTGGAATCTGAACTTCGCTACGCTCAACGCTAGGACGCTGCCTAGTGAAGCTAGTCGTGTTCTGGTATTCGAGACATTAGTGTGTGAAATGGGATGTAATAGCGATAGATTAGATTTGTGGAGTTTAACGTCCCAAAACCACCATATGATTATGAGAGACGCCGTAGTGGAGGGCTCTGGAAGTTTTGACCACCTGGGGTTCTTTAACGTGCACCCAAATCTGAGTACACGGGCCTACAACATTTCTGCCTCCATCGGAAATGCAGCCGCCGCAGCCGGGATTTGAACCCGCGACCTGCGGGTCAGCAGCCGAGTACCTTAGCCACTAGACCACCGCAGCGGGGCATGTAATAGCGATATGCGAATTTACGAGGACAGGTGAGGCTAATGGAGTGCGGAAGACTCGACGCGCTCTATGCTACCATGGATTAGTTGACAGAAAAAGTGACAGCTTTGCCGGAAAAACAAAACAATGAAAGCGATAGCAACAAACTGAAAGGCCATGCGCAGAATGGAAAGCAGATCGAAACATGCCCCGCGTTCCTCAAGCACAAATGACGCGCGAAACGTACTCACAGGTACGGATCCACGCGAATAAGCGTCTCATTTGTTACTTTGCTGTGCCTGAAAAGCGCGCGTTTTTTGTAAACGGAGACTGCAATGATTGCAGTGACCTTCGTGCACCCGGTAACTACAGCGGAATCGTTCAAGGTAAAGACCGAGGTCGGGCAAGGCGTACGACCTTCTCCTCCTCGCTGACGCGAGATAAGGGCGCGTGAGGGAGCGTGGCCCCCATTCTCTAAGCCGGGCAAAGTACGCGTAGCAGATAAGAGTGGGTGATGCGCGTTCATTGTGCCATCTTGCTGGTATTACTGAAAACACTATCCCCCCCCCCCCCCGAGATGCTCGTGAGCAGCGGTAAGTGGTAGATATAAGTAGCTTGCCGTTTGAACAGTGAACGATGTGCTCTGTGGTAGCTCAGTGGTTAACACCTCGCTATCACGACGCACAGGTCCCACATTCAATTCCGTGCGCCAGAGTGTTTTTTTTCTTCCTTGCGTTTTCGTATATAATCTTACAAGGAAACGTATACTTGCCGATATTTACGATGATTACGCGCGATGGCAATGCTTGGCACACTGGCGGGCTGGGAACAGTCTCTATCCACTTCGTAGTCTTTTCTCTTGGCAGGGACCCTCTACCGCTTTATGCCCCAATCCCACTACTGCCTTGTGGCACTACCCCGCGGCGTTAAAGCGCCAACCCGGCGCTTGTCACGAAAGGGGAGTGTTGGGTGACACATAAGGCTTCAGTCTTACGACGTGCACAACAGTGGATGGTGGTGGCATTTAGTGGGCTTCGTCGACGACTCGCTGTATCTCGTAGGTGAGGTTGGTGATCTTGCGCAGGACTTTGTATGGTCCGTCATAGCGAAATGAAAGTTTTTCTGAGAGGCCGATGTGACAACATAGGGTCCACAAGAGTACGAGAGAATCTGGTACATAGGAAACTTAGCTGTGGTGACGATCGTATCGATCTTTCTGAGAGGCTTGAGAAAGTACGAGTCGTTCTCGGGCAATCTGTCGTGCTGCATCGGCTCGCTCTAAGGCATCGCGGACGTATGTGACAGGGGAGCTTGAACCAGCGGGAAGGAGTGTATCAAGAGACAGAGAGGGTTCCCGTCCATAAAGAAGGTAGAACGGGGAATAGCCTGCGGTGTCATGTCTGGAGGAGTTGTAAGCGAAGGTGACGTAGGGTAACGTTGCGTCCCAGTCACGGTGGTCTGGAGAAACATACATTGACAACATATCTGTGATAGTGCGATTCAGGCGCTCTGTAAGTCCGTTAGTTTGTGGATGGTATGCCGTTGTGAACTTGTGGTTCGTGGAACAGGAACTTACGATATCCTGGACGACGCGAGATAAAAAGTATCGGCCTTGGTCAGTAACGAGCTTTCGAGGAGCGCCGTGATGCAGTACGATGCCATGCAGTAGAAAGTCGGCAACATCGGTAGCGCAGCTGGTTGGAAGAGCGCGGGTGATTGCATAACGTGTCGCGTAGTCGGTCGCTACGGCAACTCATTTGTTCCCGGATGCAGAAGTGGGAAATGGCCCGAGAAGTTCGAGCCCTACGCGGTAGAATGGTTCAGCAGGGATCTCAATAGGGTTAAGAAGGCCAGCTGGAAGCGATGTTGGTCGTTTTCAACGTTGACAAAGGTCGCAGCTGGCGACATACTTTTGCACAGAGCGATATAGGCGTGGCCAGAAAAAACGGCGCCGGACGCGATCATAAGTGCGGGTGACTCCCAGATGACCAGCGGCAGGTTCATCGTGAAGCTGTCGGAGAACATCTACACGCAAATGGGAAGGCACGACGAGAAGGCGGTCAGGACCATTAGGGCGCATGTTGTGGCGGTATAGAACACCTTCCTGAAGTAAATACAAGTTTAGAGAAGTGGGTGGAGTAGCGGAACTCAGGCTTTCTATGATGAGAAGTAAATCCGGGTCGCGGCGTTGCTCAGAAGCGATATCAAGAAAGTCTGATATTGATAAGACGTAGCCTTCGTAGCTCTCTCTGTGGCGTCTGGTGGATCCACTGAATACCGTGAGAGGCAGTCGGCGTCTTGATGGGGGTGACCAGATTTATATCACAAGGCATTAGGGCCACAAGGCAGTAGTGGGATTGAGGCAATATAGATACTTATACATATACGTTGAATGACATCGACACTGGTGGAAAAATCCAGCCGAGAGTGTCTATATAATTGCTATCGCAATACAAGAACTAGGACCAGGGTTTTTCATACACAAGAATATCGCTGAAAACATACAGGAATACTCTAGCATCAGTGAGAGAGTGGCAACGACAAGGGCAGATACGACAAGGGATATGCAAAGGGGCAAACCCACTGGTGACGATAAGATAATGACGGACTGTCTGAAAGATGGCTGAGAAAGTGTGTTAGAAAAACTGGCCACTTTATGTAAAAAGTTTCACTTGACAGGCGTACCAGAACCTTGGAAGAACGCTAACATCATCTTAATCTATAAAAAAGAGACGTCTATGACTTGAAAACTATGGGCTGATCAGCTAATTGTCCTTTCTCTACAAACTATTTACCAACATTAAAGCTATTAGTATTGGGACGACTATAAAGTTCCATCAACCAAAGGACGAAGCAGGATTTCGTACAAGTTACTCCACAATAGACCATATTGCTACTGTCAATCAGGTAATAGAGAAATTCGTAGAATACAACCAATCATGATACATCGCTTTCATAGATTACGAGAAGGCGAAGTCGATAATCACTGGGCGTGAGCTTCCTAGCGCTGCTGTTTTTCGCAAATTTTGTAAGTTTTCTTACTCGTCTTCTGTATCTTACTGCCAAGAGTCGGCCTCCACCTTCGCGGTGCACCAGGCGCCATGTCTCCAAGGCGCTGAAGCCTTACCTTAGGCCACCACGACGTTCGAAAGCTTCAGCTACTGGTAGCAGCTATTCTTCCCAGCGGCCATCAGATGAAGACGAAGTGATGATTGCGTCCGAACAGCAAGATATTCCCGTGTTTCGCGGACCCGAGGAGAACTGTGACGGCCCCTCGGCGACACCCAACGCCAGTGATGAGTGTGTTACTCCGAAGAAGGCGCGAACTGATAGTCAAGGGGATTACAGCGATACAACGATCATTAACTACGTGGAAATTAACTGTGATATAGAAGGAGAAGACAGGCCTTTCACAACAGTCATGTACAAGAAAGCCAGACCAGCGGAGATACCTGTGATTTACAAGCTGACAAACCCTAGCGCCTCATTCTGGAAAGTCAATCTGAACAAAATGGCCAGTGAAGTAGTATCTGCTGCTAAAGAGAAAGTGCAGTCGTTCCGTGTCAATAGAGATGGCAAATTTTCCGTGTCGCTGCAGTTACTGCATCCTCCAGACCTGTTTAGTTAACGCATGTTGCTGGTCTTGAAGTGGCACCGTATATACCGCAGTCGTTTGTGAGGAACCTAGGAAAGATTAGACAAGTACCGGTGCAGTACACTGAAAATCAACTGCTTGAATATTTAAGAGACAGCGGTGTAATCTTTGTCAGGAGACAGACTAAATGGCTCCGTTGTGAAGATAGTTCCGCAGAGCCGCATTTACTCGGCAGTGCAATTCTTGAGTTCTTCCCCGACAAGCCACTGCCGCCTCGTATCCTCTTAGGCTTCACAAGTCATCCAGTGGAAGAATACCTACAGCCCGCTACAGGATGTTTCAACTGTCAACGATATTGAATGTTGCCAAATCGTGCCATGGACAACTTTGCTGCAAAATGTGTACAGGAGCACATGATTACAAAGAGGGTACATCGAGGAATCATCCCAAATGTGCCAATTGCAATGGAGACCACGTAGCGTTATATGCTTGTTGTCCGAAATACCAGGCGGCTACTCGATTAAAGCGACAAGAAATTTTTCTTGGAAGAGCTCCAAAAAAGGGGATCGCCATGTCCGAATCCTGAAACTCTACATACACTCTCTATGACTTTAAAATCACAGAAGAGTACATCACTATCTTATGCGATAGTAGCCAAGCGTGCTTCAGCTCAGAAAAACAAAAGTACAACCAAAACTGACCATAGAGGACGATCACCAAGTGTTCAAAGGCAGACAAGCGACAGCCGGACACCGAACCCAACAGTAACCCAGGATAACCAAACGTCTACACTTTTCACCTCGTCGAAGCCAAAGGCACAAGAGAAACGTGCACCGAAAGCAAATGATGTGGATTTGGTTAGGCTGATGCTCTTGCTTGCATTGAAGGCAATCTTGCGTGTATTTCCAGAAGCCAATGACCTCCCAGAGGTGAGTCCAGTTCTTTCATTAGAGCCTCTAGTAGTACAACAAAAAATTGTTGTATAGCAAAATAGCTCTACATATGAATAACTGTTTCCGCAACACAGATGTGTTTCAGTGGAATTCCAATGGCCTTAGTTCCAAAAGCGCAGACTTTAGGAATCTTGTTTCTCAGTATAGCTTCCCCGTTCTGGGTCTAAATGAAACCAATGTTGGCCCTGACTTTAGGATTCTAATTATGTCACATACGCATCAAGACGAAATCCAGGCTTGAGCAGGACACTTTTATGCGTACGGCGCGACATACCCTCTTTTCTTTTATACTCGTCGCACTCGATAGTGCGAGAATTTGTAGGGTGCAAAATTCAATTCCAGAAACTTACCATCACCGTAATTTGTGTTTATTTGCAACCATCGACACGCATCTCCGAATCCTCCCTGGTTCATTTATAGGGTAAAGCCAAGGTACTTGCCCTCTTCTGTGGAGATTTCAATGCATGCAATACCACGTAAAGTAGCACTCATACCGATTCACATGGAAGAACACTTGAAAAAGCAATTGATCAATGTGGTCTTGTTGTTCGTAATGATGGGTCAGCAACCTTTTTACTAGGATATTATTATGCCAGCAGTCTAGATTTGGCTGTAGCCTTCCCTGACATTGCACGAGATATGAACTGGTGTACAGACCTCAAAACACGAGGGAGTGACAATCACCCAGTTCTCATGCAACACACAAGAATGCAAGTGCAAACGACCACATTGATTTCGAAGCTAACTGGCTAGAAACTATTTCGTGAACATACTGGACGTCACTTGATGAGAGTTAATGAACTGGATACATTCATGTCCTGCATTAAAAGCAGTTACTCCCGTGCGACAAGGTTTACAGCTCTCCTAGCAGGCCACTCCAGTATAGATGAAGACTGTGAGCGCCTACGGGCAAATAAAAGACGAGCAGAACATCGCTATCGCCACACTGGAAGTCTAGAAGATTACAAGAAAGTCACGCCACACACATCCGATCTAAGCGACACATTCAAAAGTTAGGTCGGAAACAATGGCACAATTTCTGCAATTCATTGATCCCATTTACTCCATTACCAAAATTCTGGCAAACAATCACTGCTTTAAATCATCCAGTATACCAGCGAAACCATATCTCTTGACCATATCTCTTGGATTATCCGAACGGGATGTTTCTAATAAGTTTTGCACAATGCTTACTGGAACTGGGCAATTGGTTCACAATACTACTGCACTGCCTAATTGTGTAGAGCATCAAATCCAAGATGCATACGCTTTATCACATGCTCAACTGGATAACACGTATTCTCTACTAGAGTTGCGTACTGTTCTATCACTTAAGAACGGTCACCGGTCCCGACAACGTATCCTACAGTGTTCTGAATAATCTAGGACTCAACGGCATGGCAGTTTTTCTACGGATATATAACGGCATGTGGACCGAGGAGTACGTTCCATTGTGTTGGAAGGTCGCGAGAGTCGTCCCACTGCTGAAGCCCGCTAAATCGCCACTTTCGCTTGACTAATTACGACTAGTCAGCCACACTAGCTGTGTATCGAAAGCCATGAAAAAAATGGTTGACAGAAGATTACATTGCTTGATTGTAGCTAACAACTCTCTTCCAGAACAGATGGCTGGCTTCAGACGACGACGATGCACTAGGGACTCCGTCTTCGACCTCGTTACATTTGTACAACATGAGACGAGCTGTGGAAACATGGCTGTTGCGGCGTTCATAGATATTAAGAAGGCGTTCGACTCTGTGAGCCACCTTTCTGTGCTGTACGGGCTTACCTCACTAGGGGTTCATGGTCGTATCCTTCAATAGATCGCCAACTTCCTGCGTAACAGACAAATATATATTTCAACCAATAACGAAGACAGCGATCGTTTCAACATCAGCAGAGGTGTACCTCAAAGAAGCGTTCCAAGTCCGCTCCTTTTCAATGCTGCAATGGCAGGTCTTTCAGAAGTTCTGCCCGAAGCCTTGAACATATCCATGTATTCTGACGACATATGCATATGGACGTCCCAAAAATTACTGGAAGTGATCAAACATCGGTTTAAACAAAGACTAAATACAATAAGTTATTTCCTCAAAAAGCGAGGCATTCAGATTTCTGAGCATATTCGGTAGTTCTGCCGTTCACGAGAAAGACAGTGAAAAACTTGAAGCTTTTGTGGATGGCCAGAGAATCGAAATCACCCGAAAGCATCGCTTCCTGGCGTTACCTTAGATAGCCAGCTCAGATGGAGTCAGCATATTGCTGATCTAGAAAATTAAGTGAACTGCACCATAATTGTTATACGTTGCATGACAGGAACGAAATTGGGTGGTACATCAGCGTCTCTACTCCACGTCCATTGTGTATCAATCCACAGAAAATTGCCTACTTTGCGCCAATTCTCCACAACATCTCTCAGACGTCTCTACACCGACTACAGCTGTTACAAGCACGAAGCTTATGCATATGTATGGGGGTTCCACAGGCAACATCAAGTTCTCTGACACTGGCAGAGGCATGAGAACCCAACTTTATAGAAATTAAAAATGTTGAGACCTGTCGGCACCTTTTTCGACTAGTCACGCAACACTCTTCACATCTGCTCATATCCAACATCGTCAACCGAGCCGGAGCGCAAATACACCTTGTGTACCAACAATACATTCCCCGGCTTCTTGTGTCGAAACATTGGCCACTAGATCAAAACCACCCACCATGGCTGCTTGAGCTGCCAATGATTGAAACTTAAATAGAAGGACTTCGCAGCAAACATGAAGTGCCAATCGTTGCCGCACAGCAGTTGGCACCACATCATCTGTTTGACAGGTACCAAGGATACACTCACGTGTACACTGACGGTTCTATCACCAAAGAGACAACAACATCGGCATTTATAATTCCGGAATTGCACGAAGAATATGCATGTCGATTGGGCCATCTCTCCTTTTCAACAATGTTGGAGCTCATAGTGATTTTGAGAGCCATAGGCTATATTAAACTTTCAATGACACCAAGAAAATGAGTGGCAATTACAGACTCTCTGGCAGCACTCGCATGTGTGGAAAACGCCACTTCAAGACACATTTATTTGCGTATAGTTTACGCTATACTAAAAAAGTTTTCAGAAGCTACGAAGTCGAATCATCGCGTGACATTTCAGTGGGTTCCCAGTCACTGTGGAATTGAAGAAAATGAAATGGCGGATGAGTTGGCGAAAACCGCTCATAATTCTACGCAAACGTGCCTCATTCCAGAATCTCAATATGATGTAAATAGAACTTTAAAAACAACAAAACGTGAATTATGCCTGTCTACCTGGTTCACAGACAAAACAAAGAAATCGATTCTATATCCCGTTGATCCTAATCTTGAATACTAATTAGACCGTGACCTCCCAAGACGTATCAACACACTCATACATTGACTACGACTCGAAACTGCTTACACAAAGCACTTCCTACTTCGTATCAGCGTGCAACATCGTCAGCATGTTTAAACGCCACGACGACGAGGATATCTGTCACCTCTTGCTCGACTGTCCGAAACACGACACATACCGAAGGCGACTAGAACAGGAACTTCATAAGTTATATCCTGAGCAGTCACTTGCGTTGAAACAAATACTAGGTCCATGGTCATCCAAAATAAATGGCAAAGCAATGAAGTGGCTGCAACAGTTCTTCGAAAAAACGAAGATTTGTGACGACTACTGAGCGGACAAAAGTTGAAAGTGAGCGTGGCGTCTACGTGTTTGTTCCGTTTATAGGAGACCTTTTGCTCTCACTGATGTAGGACCGTATATATGTATATATGCTATTGTGTTTTTTTTTCTTTATTTGTACCAATCAAGTGGAAAGGGGTAGCCGTCGCCAAGTAACGGTGACAAAAACTTGTTTATTTTATATTTCAATAAAACAAGAAAAGGTGTTTGCCTCAACCGAGAAATCATGAGTAATGCAGGCACTACTGTATCAGGGCATCGACTAACCTCACATAAATATACTGGAAGATATCCACTGTGAATCCACAGCTGCTATAGTTCTCCATAAAAAAGCGACAGAACCTCAATAAATAAAGGCGTACGACAAAAAGACACAATCTCTCCAATGCTAGTCACCGCGTGTTTACAGGGGGTTTTCAGCGCGCTAGATTGGGAAGAGTTAGAGATAAGAGGTAATGGAGAGTATCTTAGTAACCTTTGATTCACTGATGATACTACCTTTATGAGTTACTCAGGGATGAGTGCTCATGATTACTGAACTGGACACGTAAAGCAGCAGAGTTGGTCTGAAAATATTATGCACAAAACTAAAGTAATGTACAACAGTCTCGGTAGAAAACAGCACTAAGTGACAAGTGGAGAGACGATGGGAGTTGTAAAAAGTATGCTTATTCAGGACAGGTAGTAACCGCGGAGCCGAGGTGTGAAAGTGAAATAACTAGAAAAATAGGGATGGGGTGGGTCACATTTGGCAAGCATACTCAGATCATAAATGACAATCTGCCACTTACCCTCAAAAGGAAAGTATACGTACAACAGCTGCACCTTGCAGGTGCTCACTTACGGAGTGTAATTTTGGAAGCTCACGAAGAGCGTTCAGTTTAAAATGGGTAAAACGCAGTGAGCAATGGGGACGAAAGTGATAGGTGTAACCATAAGAGGCAAGAAGAGGTCACAGTATGTCAGGGAACAAACCGGTGTTGAAAAGAAATGGACATGAGCCGCGCACGTAGCGCGTAGGTAAGATAACAACCAATCATTAAGGGTACCTGACCGGATTCTCAGAGAAGGCAAATACCCAAAGAGAAGATAAAATGCTAGGTGGGCCGATAAGATTAAAGAGTTCGCAGAGTATGACATGGCCGCAGAAAGCACAAGACTGGGTTGATTGGCGGGTCATGGTAGAGTCTTCTCCTTTGCTGTGGGCGTTGTCAGGCTGATGATGATTATGAGGGGTTGGACACATCCTAAGGCAATGTTTCAAACGTATACTAAGAACTTAATTGTCCTTACCTTCGAAAGATGGAAATGCTGGGAGGTGGAGAGGAAAGGCTCCGTGAAGCAGCTGATGCTCCTGAGTCAACCTGGGCTTTTGCTGCGGCCTTCAATGCGGCAATAAATACAAACAATACCAGAAATCATTTTCATTCAGAAAGGTTAGACATTAACAGTTAGGTACGAAAACTCTGTCGTGACGAAAAAATCAACTTTCTTACTAACCATCATCAAAGAAACAAGTAGAAAAACGGAAAGCAGTGAACTCATCATCTCGTACCGCTTGTACCACTCGGATAGCTTTTGAATGCAACATGCAATTTACAAACTCAACACCTCGCTATGATTATCTGACATTGTCAGCTTAAGTGTCGGTATTTATGTGGGCTTTACCATCTAATGACAGGATGGCTCACTGCTCTCCCATAGTCAGTACGGTGTACTAGATATCGTTAAATACTTTGTAAAACTAACATTTTCAATATCGGGCCGCTCATTGCTCCCCAGTAGAGTACATTGTACTGTAAATTGTCGAACATTTATTCTAAACACCAACTTTTACGCAAGGAATCTTTTACAGAGTTGAAGCGATATCCCTAGTAGCAAGCATCATCGCCACACTGTTGAACAAATTTTCACAATTTTGCGGCAGCGTCATGTCAACATTTTGTACTACTAGGGATGGATGAAGGAGGATTTGGCACAGGCTTGAGACCACCTATCTCTATTTAATAATAGTTTGCTTCTGAACACACTACCGAAAACGTGGCGCTAGTTTTCCCAACTGAACCAACCAAATTAAAGTTGTGTATCTCAAGTGTCTCTCTTCTATCATTGAAATCAATGCTTTGTGCGAGCGTATAAAGTTGCTCGGCTACGAGTGTTGGTTGTACAAGCTACGAACACCGCGCTTGCAGCGTCTGTCCATGCGACGCACTGAAAGCCCGACCACATGCACCCGTTGCAGCGCGTGAGCATGTGACTCTTGAGGCGGCGCGGTGCCCTCTCTCTCCTTTGGGGAGACAGTGCGTTGCCACATCAAAAATCCACGTGCTAAAGCGCTGCTATTCCATTCGCGTGATATTCCTGATCGTTTTACGTACTTATGAGAGTACACAGCAAAATAAGCTTTGAGGAGTTCA
Organism: Rhipicephalus microplus; assembly: GCF_043290135.1. Taxonomy (NCBI): domain Eukaryota; kingdom Metazoa; phylum Arthropoda; class Arachnida; order Ixodida; family Ixodidae; genus Rhipicephalus; species Rhipicephalus microplus. Next base: position 137,522,427 of record NC_134700.1, read on the forward strand.
TTATGCAGTCTAAAAGATCTGGAGGTCATCATAATGATGGGTCTGAAAAAGAGAGAGACAGAGAGACAGAAGAAATTACCATCTTCATTCTGGTATTATTTCAGCGTTGTTTTGGGTGTGGTATTTTCTTTCAGCAAACCATAGGTAGTGACAAAACAACCAATGTGCGACTTTTTAATACGAAACTTTTTTCATAAGCTGGGGCCTACAAAGGCATATTTCGGTCATGAAGAAAGCGTTGCGAAATTGCATTGCAGTGAAACCTCGGAACTTAGATTTGGGTTGCACTCCCAAGCGCTTTCTATTGGGCATCTCTGAAAAGGACATCACTTGTGCTGAGATTACATGCCTGGCCATGACTCCCCGTTACACATTGTCACTAAGAGGTGGCTAATAAACACCTTGAAGAGTGCTGCGCCCGCGGAACTTCGATATTGTACCCTGCCTTCTATATTATGCCCCAAGACGCTTCTCAGAAAATGCCTCTTCCCGCGCTGCCCACTTGTCCCGGTGTCCCAAGTATCCGCAACACCACTCACTCAAGCCTTGTGTCGTCAATCTCACTATTTTAATACGTGACAGCCTCTTGTGGCGATGTAATTACAATGCCGATGGTTGCCAGTGGCTACTTGTGATACCCTGCAGTCTGCGGTCAAAACTATATTCGTCCTTCCATTGTGAGCGACAATGCGTGCACTCTGGGGCATCCAGAACTTACCACCACATTCGACAACACTACCTGTGGTGACAGATGTATCACTGTGTGCAGAAATTCTTTCGTTCCTACCTCGATCGCCAACGCCCAAAACCGTCAGCACACATGTCGCCAGTCATTTTGCAACCTTTCCCTGACCGTCTGTTTGGGCGCAAGGGTATTTATTTGTGCGGATCACTTTGACATCGCCTGAGTAATCGTCACCATGGACCATCTAATGGGATACGCCGGAACTTCCGCCATCTCGCCGGCTACCACATTTGATGTTGCCTCCTTCCTGCTGCACGAATTCGTACTGCGTCACAGTCCATACCAGGAGCTTCTCAGTGGCGAGGCTGTGACTTTATGTCAAACGTCATTGAAGCCATTTTCACGTATTGTCATTGTGTCCACCGCGAAACTACTGCTTGTCATCCGCAGACGAATGGCCTCACCAAATTCTTTGACGGAAACCTTCAAGCCATTTTTTCAAAGTACATAGCCGCTGACCACATGAATTTGGATGCAATACTGCCCTTCGTAACGTACGCTTCGTAAAGTACGGCCCTTATTAGCATTCCTGGTTTTTCACCCATTTTCTTACTGTACAGAAGGCACCCGTCGCACACCATCGACACAACACTCCCGTAAACGCCGGATCCATCCATCTAAGTGTGTGCCCATTTCTGACACAGCCAGGCTTGCTGAAGAGTGTCGCGAGCTTGCTAAGAATTACGACAAATGAACAAGACTGGCAGAAGAGTAGTTGTGATGACTTCGTCACTTCTGAGCCCACGCTCTTCCTTAGAGCACTCATCTCTCTGTCCCTACCTCTGTAGCTGGCCTCTCTTTAAAACTACAGCTGAAATACGAAGGCCTCTACCATCTCATCGAGCGCACATCTCTGGTCAACTACCTAATCAAAGTCATCGAAAAATTTTCGGGCATGCACCGTCATGGACTCGGCATGGTCAACGTGGAGCACCTGGAGGCCTCAGTGACCCTCTCATAGTGACAAGCTGTTACATCGCTGGGCAGCTCCCTTTTCGCACCAGGTGTAATTGTAGTGAAGCCATTAGAACATAGAAATGGGTTGCCCTCTCGAGTGCCTTTTAGTAGGTAATCTCCAAAAAGGACGCCGCTCGTGCTGAGAGAGCGCGATATTGTCAACCTGTAACTTCTGAAGGCCTACTATGACCCATTCAGTCATGCGTGGCCGTGGCTGTTGTAATTAGGCATTGTCACTGAGTGCCGGCTAATAAATACATTATTAACGCTAAAATATGGCCGACAAAAGACATGTAAAAAATCAGAGCTTATGCGCGAAGTGAATGATGATGAGTGGGGCAAAGTGCTCATACGTCCATCCGTTCGCGCATGCGTTCGATTTCGTTCAAGAATGCAGACGACGAGCGGGTAACACCGAGGAGGCGCGAGCCAAAGAAGCCGAGCGCAAGTGTCTTCCACGTGCCCGCCGCTCTGCACCGTCAATGTTCTGCCAACAATCTGCTACGTGCGGCGACTAATCAGGAGGCTGAAGGAGGCACTCATCGACAAAGCGTGCGCTGTAGCCAATCGGAGAAGAGCGCCACTTCGGAGAGTAGTGGTAGAGTAATGCCATCTATGTAATGAGATGAGACATGGCGATCCATTTCTTTTGCCGTCTTTTCTTTCTCGGTTACGCGTGACTAGTCACAAGGTTAGACTAAAAGGAGCTTAGGCCCTGAAAAAACTTTCGTCACTGAGAGTCGAACCAACGCCCTTTCGTTCAAGTTGATTGATTGATTGATTGATTGATTGATTGATATGTGAGGTTTAACGTCCCAAAACCACCATATGATTATCAAAGAAGCCGTAGTGGAGGGCTCCGGAATTTTAGACCACATGGGGTTCTTTACCGTGCACCGGAATCTGAGTACACGGGCCTACAGCACTTTCACCTCTATATACCCAGTCCATATACACTCGACAGTGGAAGCAACACCGAAGGCTGCGACGCATCGAACGTCGCAGGCTGCAATGCGCAAGAGCCTCTCGTAGTGAACAGGGTAGAAGAAGCTTCTGAAGAACTTTCTACCAATTCAGAAGCATTATCTTCATTGCCCGAAGTGCATGAAAACAGCCCACAAACTACCAGCTGCCGACTGGGCCCCACATCAAGTTGTGAAGAAAACGAGCGCGATGTTCAAGAAGGCATCTCACCGCAATGCGTTCCACAGCAACAGCAGCAACGCCAGCAAAGGCAAGTCCAAGACTCGCAGACACTCCAACGGATACACCGAAAAAGACGACGACGCAAAGTCAGCCTCTTAAAACAAATTCAAGACGTCAGGCACCTTTGCATAAGGGATCGGCGCCAGAAACGCTCTTGGCACAAAATATCAAGACTGCGCCTAAGATTACAGCTCCGAAACCTCAGGAAACACCAAACAAGACAAGAAGTCACCAGTTCTACCACGCAAAGATTCAGACACCATCCCATTAGTTCACGACAACAGAGCCAACGCCACAGAAAACTACAAACGAGACTGAACGCTATAATTTGTACAATGCACGAACATAGACATAATTCCTTCAACTTCAGTTCTTCTACACGCACGCTACAAGCACTAATTCTGTCTCAGCCGCGACACAGAATACAGCGCGTACGACAAAGGATTCTGCGCCTACGACATTCGACCTTAAAGTGCTCCAAGGACTTCCAACCGTCTTCGTTCCTAGCAGGTGCTCAAGTCACGTCATGGTCAGTGCAGTTTTGCAAGACGCGGTTACCTTCTCCAGAACGCCACAGCCAACCTCGCCCGCCAAAACTCCCTCATTTACCGGACTGCTGCACTCTTTTCTGAAGTTATGCTAGTTTACGGAACACCACGGGGCCATGAAACCAATTGTGCATTTTGACATTTGTGACTTCTCAACCTCTCCTTGTTTACTTTTTGTTGTGCGTAATCCATGCGTTCTTTCGGGGGGAGGGGTAATCGTGTGACGTATGAGGTGATGATTGGTAGAGGCAGAGAAGGAGAGAAGGAAGAAGTGCAGAACGGAATAAACATGGGGTATGAGCCAGGCCACGTCTCCCATTCATCGTAGCGTCACACGGAAAGCCTCACCGGAGATGTAGCCGGTAAACTTGATGATCCTCTCCTGTTCCGACCATGATGCAGCGGTAGCGTGGAGCTCGAACAGCTCGAACCAGTTCTGCACGCGTCCATCGTCCGCTTCTCCGGTGTACTTGGAAATAGGAAGGTCAGTCGATGGTTCCGTCATGATGGTTGAAACGGTGTCCAGTGGTGATGCACTTCTGTGGTCCGCGTTCGGTCATTGCGTCTCGCTGAGGTCTTCCATGATGATGGCCGGCTGATGACGTGGTTGCAAGGTCTTCATCCTGTCGACTTGTGTGACGCTGTGATGAATGGGTGACGTGGCGTGGCTCTTACTCCATGTTTATTCTACCTGCACTTCTTCTTTCTCGGCTTCTACCAATCATCGCTTCATACGTTATATATATATATATATATATATATATATATATATATATATATATATATATATATATATATATATATATATATATATATATATATATATATATATATATATATATATATATATATATAGTGTCACGACCAAGAAAGACGCTGGCGCTTCGGCACGTGGGTAGCTAGAGCAAAGAAGAGGAAGAAGACAGAATAAGAACAGCTGGCCCAGGATCGGGTGTTGTCTCTTGTTCTCTGTATAGTAAATCACAATGGCACAGTCCGACAAGTGAACCCTCTGCAGAAAGCCACTGGTACGCGTCTTTGTGGTTCGTCGGCAGCGCGAGCTTCTCCATCAAGGAACGCCGTTCACGCTTCCTTAGCGATGGGGTACCACCGACGCTTCAGCCACCCTTCAGACCATCTGTGGACAGCGTCCAGGCCTCCCCTGTGGTTCTAGGCCATGACCTGATTGAAACCCTGCCACCGTTTCACGGCAGGGATCCGCACCGGCTCCTGTCTCTTGGGAATGCCGCTCACGTTTCCCATGGCCTACGTTCCCGTTGCGGTACTCTTTCAACAAACGAGCCGCCACGGAACGCCGTCCAGGCTTCCCTGCTCGTCAACCTCAACGGGGTGAGTGCTGCAATTGCTACTTACTCAAAGACCACTATCACTGACTCAGCGGGATTAACGCCCGATAGCACCGCGGATCTGCGGCGTACCATCGTGCTACTCCGCTTCGAGACTAACGAACTGACAGCGTTGATCGCCGAGCGAGCTCCTACAATGTTGCCAGCATTGTGTTACATCAACGCCGTGTTGGATGTAGCTGCCTCATACGACCTTGAGGCAAGCACACTGGAGCAACGCAGGCAGCTTCAATCTTCTCTCACCGAGCTCTCACATGGCGCTGACGGCAGAATCCATAGCCAAGGACGCGTGAACAGCGTCCCTTGTGAAATGGTACCGATAACGTGTACTGAAGCCGCCGAGGAGGCCTTGACGCCGTCTTCAAGCGGCGCTTATCGCGGCTGTCCTGGATGACGAAGCCGGGACGTAAGACTTCTTCTTCGTCAACTGTGCCATCTTTGGCTCCTCTTGCTCTGCGGCCACAAGGAATCAAGATGCTCCTTGGTTCTTCTGTACTGCGGCGTCCATACACGTTAACGCCACCATAACTGTACATCATGCTGCAGACACCAGGGGCGTACGAAGGCCTCACCTCGGTGCTCTGTGCGAGCTGGTCACTGGCTGGCCGATCTATCTCCGATTCCTCCTCAACGCACGCCGCCTCCTGGTGATCCGCATGGCATTTACATGGTCTCAGAGTCATATTGCGTTGCCCGTGATCCGAAGTAGGGATGTACGCCGGGAGGCCGGAAGTGCTGATGTTGACTTCGCCTGCTTGCGGCACATCACTACCGTCGGCTAAGGCGTGGTGGGCAGATACGGATAAAACAGTCATATAGTCCATTATACTGTCTTTGGCAGACATGGATTGATTGGGTGAAGCACTCTCACACTCGGCCAATGACTGCCGCGTAGTAGGCAAATCCCCCACCACCTGATCACTGAGTCTGCTCTCCTCGCTATTATCACTGAGAACTGTTGGTATCGTAGACAGGTAGGGTGTGTCATGTCGTGATCCATCCGGCAGGACAGGGGTAAATGACTCCACGTGCCCAGGAGGTGTCGGGTTCGAAGGCCGCAATGCCAATTGATGAGGCTCGAGGGTGGTCTTATTGCCTGTTGTCAGACTGGAGGACTGCGATGAGACATCGAGCTGCCACCCCACTTGAGCTCGATATATGGTAGTAGGCGCGTTGACGAAGGGTCCAGCTACCCTGTGCCCCTCTGTATCTCCCCCCACAAAAGATCACGGGGTGGCCGATGGCTGACACGAATTTGGGTCCGGTACCAGCGACGAGTCTGGAAGCTCATGTGGAGAACTGGAGTGCACATCTGGAGCCTCGAGATGGAATCCTTCTTAAACTCCATCCTTGGTACCGGTCAGGTTGGACTGGGTGGTGGAAGGGAGATCGGAGAGTGTCTGGCCGAAGGCAGCTATGAGCTTGGAGCTCCACTCCACCCAGGACTGCTGCTTGAAGCCTTCATACCGGTGCCAGGCCACTGCACCTTCCCGAAGATGGTCTACAGCCACGGTCCATTGCTGATATATATATATATATATATATATATATATATATATATATATATATATATATAGTATAAAAAGAGGTCGACAAACGTGCGAAAAACACTAGTTTTACTAACGTTTCGGCAGGTGGGCCTGCCTCCGACGAAGGCAGGCCCACCTGTTTTTCGCACGTTTGTCGACCTCTTTTTATACTGCATTTTCCACCGGATCCATTGAATATCACCCCACCATATATATATATATATATATATATATATATATATATATATATATATATATATATATATATATATATGTATATATATATATATATATATATATATATATATATATATATATATATATATATATATATATATATATATATATATATATTAGTTAAGATGAATGCCCACTACAGCAGCGACAACGACACGTTGGCGCGAGCTAAGGCTGCGTGGTTGCTGCTGCGACGCCGCCAGTATAGTCGGCCTGCTCTTGCTGCTTCTGTACCGGCGGTGCTACCGCTTTAGACCTTGTATTTACATTATATTTTGGTGGAGAGTGCTGTGGTCTTCCCCAGTCCTGGACCTGCGTAGCCGAAAGCTGCCATTCTTCATGCCTGACGACGCTGTCTTCACACCCCCACCGCCTTCGCCACGCAGGGGCTGTCCCGGTGCCGAGATATTGCGAGAACCTGACATTTTCAACGGCACCGACGAGAAAGACTTTGAGGATTGGCTGGAATATTATGAACGAGCCAGTGCTGCTAACAAATGGGGCGATCTGGCGAAGCTTCGTGCCGTGATGTTTTATTTAACGGATTGGACCAAGCTAAATTACAGAAACCATGAAGCGGATATCCCCTCTTGGACGACCTTCAAAGCCTACATCACAGATGTTTTTGGACGCCCGGGTGTGCGCAAACTTCGTGCAGAACGTCTACGAAGCCGGTCCTAACAAACTGGTGAGACATTCACTAGCTACATTGAGAACATCCTCGACCTTTGCCGGCGTGTCGACCCGACGATGGCGGAAACTGACAAGATACGACATATCATGAAAGGCATTTTCGACGATGCCTTTCAAATGCTGCTCTCGAAGAAGCCTGTCAATATGTCTGAGCTCATCGAGTTGTGACAGAGTTTCGACGAGCTCTGACGACAGCGTCTTCTCACGCGACGCCCTAACGTCTTGGATGACACACTCTCAAGCCTAACCACCACTTCTGACTTTGAGTCCCTGCTATCGCAGATCAAGTAGTTTGTTCGTGCTGAAGTCACTCGTAAGCTATCGCTGCTATTTACAGCCGGCCAACCACCGTCACCTCTGCCAGAAAACATTCGCCAGGCCATCAAGGAGCAAGTTTGCGAGGCGCTGTCGTCTGCCCGTGATACTTCACCATTGCCGACCCCTGTTGCCTGTGCCGAGGTAAATGCACCTCTTAGCTATGCTGAAGTGGCCACTCGACCACCTCTTCAGACTTTTACGTCACTGCCATCAGCCGTGCCATCGCGACCCACTCCTCCGTTCGCACAGTTAAGGTCCCTCCAGAGTAGTGGACAATGGCATACGCTCGACAATCAGCCAATATGCTTTGCCTGTGGCCTACCTGGCCACATAGCGCGATACTGTCGTCGATGCGTCCCTGTCTACCACCAGAGCTACCACTAGAGCTTCGAACCTGCCCCTTATGTGCCACCACGCGCTTCGTTCACAGGCTCTCAGCCCCCTGACCAGATATCATCGTACGCTGACCAACAACCTCCTGTTAACCACCGCTCGCCATCGCCGATGCGTCATCGTCCTTCATCGCCGGAGCGGGAAAACTGATTTCCGCAGTTCTAGAGGCAGGAACTGCGTCTCCCACGAAAAGACTAAGGCCCCTCTCTTCCCCAACGAATGTTCTCGGCGTATATGTGGACGGCGTCGCTGCACTCGCTCTTGTCGACACTGGTGCCACAGTTTCAGTGATCAGTCCCAGACTCTGCCACTTGTTAAAAAAGTTATGACGCCAATAGCAACTATATCACTTCGTACAGCCAGCGCAGAGCACATCACGCCGGCCGCTGCCTGAACTGCTCGCATCGCGACTGATGGCCTCATCTATGTTGTCGAATTACTAGTGTTGGATTTCTGCTCCCATGACCTCATTTAGGGTTGGGACTTTCTCTCCGCTAATAAGGCCGTCATCGACTGCTCTCGCACTGAGGTACAACTTGAAGTGTTTTTTCACCTTTACCATGGTGTCTTGCCACTCGCTCGCCGAGTCGAGTGCCCTTTTCACACCATCTGCCCTTTTCGTTCGCCGCAAGTGTTCGCCGCTACCTTATGCCCTTCTAGAACTTCATTACGACGTCAGCAGACTGCTCATCTCGAACCTCTTGTCATGTCTTGTAACAATATTTTGGGGTGAGTGCGTCGGCTGGGTTTACAGTCTCGACCCTTCTGCAATTGTCGACATGCCGACTGGTCCTTCCGCCAAACACGAAATTGCCGGAGTGACCTGTGCCTCTTCGCCGCAGACTACTAGGCCTGACGTACTGAGCAGCTTCATCGCCGACACGTTCACCGTTCCGCAACGTGCTCAGCTTCTACGACTGCTGGAGAAGTTCCGTTCTTCCTTCGACTGCCAGCATACTCCCCTCGGCCGCACGGCCACTGTGTGTCACTGCATCAATACGGGCACGCATCAATGCGCCATTGCGTCCAAGACCCTACCGCGTGTCCGCACCAGAGCGCCAGGTTATCGATGACCAAGTAGCTGGCATGCTGAAGCGTGGCGTCATCCAGCCTTCGAATAGCCCCTGGGCATCTCCAGTCATTCTCGTTAAGAAGAAGGACGGGTCAGTTCGCTTTTGTGTTGACTACTGTCGTCTTAACAAAATAACTCGAACGGACGTTTACCCCTTACCGAGAATAGACGATGCCCTTGACTGCCTATAAGGTGCGGAGTACTTCTCTTCTATTGACGTATGGAGTGGCTACTGGCAAGCCCATCTGGCACCTGAAGATCAGTCTAAGATGGCCTTTGTCACACCTGATGGCCTTTGCGAATTTTGTGTCAAGCCTTTTGGTCTTTGAAACGCGCCCGCTACAATCGAGCGGATGATGGACAATCTCTTGCGTGGCCTGAAGTGGAAAACATGTCTGTGCTACTTGAATGACGTAGTTATATTTTCACCAGATTTTCCAACGCATCTCCGCAGGCTAGTTGAAGTACTGCAGTGCCTAAGTGACGCCGGCCTTCAGCTCAACCTGAAGAAATGCAGCTTCGGCGCAAGTCAGCTCACCATCCTCGGCCATGTTGTCTCTAAAGACGGTGTTCTTCCTGACAACGCCAAGCTTCGGCCAGTTGCAGAGTTCCCTAAACCTGCTTCCCTGAAAGATCTGCGCAGCTTTCTTGGCCTCTGCTCGTATATCCGCCGCTTTATTCGGAATTTCGCTATGATCACCGCCCCCTTGACTGAACTTCTGCGCTGTGACTCGAAACGTTACGCTTGGTCTCCCGCCTGTGACGATGCTTTCGAAAAGTTGCGCCGCCTGTTAAGTTCGCCGCCAATATTACGTCACTTTGACCCGACTGCTCCGACTGAGGTACACACCGATGCCAGCGGTGTTAGACTCGGCGCCGTGCTCGCGCAGCGCAAATCGGGATTCCAGGAATACGTAGTCGCATACGCAAGCCGTACCCTCACCAAAGCGGAGAATAACTACTCTGTGAGAGAGAAGGAGTATCTGGCAAGTATATGGGCTCTCAGTAAATATAAACCATACCTATATGGTCCCCCCTTCCACTTAGTCAACGATCACCATGCGCTTTGCTGGTTATCCACATTAAAAGACCCCTCCGGCCGTTTGCAACCGCAAAGCTCGCTGGGCTTTGTGGTTGCAAGAGATCGACATGCGTGTTGTGTACCGGTATGGCCAACGTCACACTGCTGCCGACGCCCTATCACGTTCACCTGTATCTTCCGAAAGCTCTGCATATCTATCTGCTGTGGACTAACTGGTTGCGTTCCCAGACAACTGCGACATGGCGTCTGAGCACCGTAAGGATGACTGGATCAGCACTCTTCTCCGATTCCTTTCAGACCCGTCAACTTCTCCATCTTCTCGAACGTTGCTCCGTCAAGCGGCTCACTTTGAGGTCCGCGATGGCCTCCCTCATCGCAGGAATTACAAGTCCGATGGCCGAAAGTGGTTACTCGTCATACCTCGCCATCTTCGAGCTGCAATATGTTCAGCTTTCCACACTGACCCTTAGTGCGCTCATGCGGGCGTCTTCAAAACATATGCTCGGCTTTCCTCCCGGTTTTATTGGCGAGGCATGTCCACCTTTGTGCGCAAATACATTCAGTCATGCCCGCAGTGCCAACGACGCAAAGCTCTCCCTCATCAGGCCTCTGGTCTGATCCAGCCAATCTCTTGCCCAGCCAGGCGTTTCGACCGTGTTGGAATCGATCTGAATGCGCCTCTTTCATTCACAACCTCCGGTAACCGTTGGATCATTGTCGCTGTCGACTACTTGACGCGATACGCAGACACAGCCGCTTTGCCTGCTGCCACAGCACGCGATGTATCATCTTTTCTCCTGCGGAACTTCATTCTCCGTCAGGGCGCACCACAGGAACTTCTCAGCGACAGAGGACGTGTATTCCTCTCTGAAGTCGTCAACGCACTCCTTGCCGAATGACATATCATTCACTGGACTACCACCACCTATCATCCGCAGACGAATGGATTGACGGAAAGATTCAATCGTACCCTAGGGGACATGCTATCTAAGTATGTTGCCTCAGACCACTCAGATTGGGACCTCATTCTGCCTTTTGTGACGTACGCATATAACACTGCTCCACAAGCGACTACGGGCTTTTCGCCATTTTTTGTTATATGGCTGAGACTCTTCCAACGCACTAGATACCATTCTACTCTACCACCCCCATTCCTCCGAGTCTACGAATATCTCTGAAGCTACCCGCCGCGCCAAGGAATGCCGTAAGCTCACCCAGTTGTTTACAACCATCGACTAATGCAGACAAAAATCTCGACGTGACGATAACCAGCCGTACCCTAACTTTGTACAGGACACTCTTGTGTGGCTTTGAGTTCCCGCAGTCCCTACAGGCCTTTCCTTGAAGCTTGTTTCAAAATACCAAGGACCCTACTGCATTGTGTCGCAGACTTCACCTGTTAACTACATCGTCGAACCCGTTACGCCATCCACAGACCAGCGCTTTCGGTGTTGTGAAGCAGTTCACGTACAGCGCTTGCAACCTTAGTACGATCCGCTCGTACTCTGTCCTCTGTGAGTCACCAGGACGGCTCCTTTTTTGACGGGGTGACATCTAGTGAAGAGGAATGCCCACTACTGCAGCGACATCGACGCGTTGGCGCGAGGCGCGAGCTAAGGCTGTCTGGTTGCTGCTGCGACGCTGCCCGTATACTCGGCCTGCTCTTACTGCGTCTGTACTTACGCTGCTACCGCTTTTGACCTTGCATTTACAATATATATATATATATATATATATATATATATATATATATATATATATATATATATATATATATATATATATATATATATATATATATATATATATATATATTCTTTCTTCACTTTTTACAATACAATTTGGTGTAATCACTTCCCCTATACTTTCCTTGTCATTACTGTTAGATCTCATGAATATTGTGTCAAAACACGGAAAAACGAGCCCTTAGGTATATATTTCTTTCCCTTATTCATTAACGAGGGTCTCGTACTGGCAGACGTGGTGCCTCAGGTTGTATACGAGGGACTATTTGTCAGCTACCAGCTCCTAATAAGTTCACGTGCTCTGTGACGCCACACAGGCTAATAAAGAGTGTACCACACTCGCCGCAATGGCTACTGAAGGCGATGACTGACACTCCCACGTTTAAATTCACATATATACCCAATAAAGAGGCTGGGAGGATACGCGCCGCATTAGCTCAGTGGTAGAGCATCAAATGCGTTATTGTAAGGTCGCAGTTTCGGTTCCTGCCCACGGCAAGTTATTTTTTCACCCACTTTTCTTTCTTCACATTTACATTACGATTTGGTCTAATAACTTTCCCTATACTTTCCTTGGTATTGTTTTCTGTTGGATCTCATTATATTGTGTCAAAATACGGAAAAGCGAGCCCTTAAATATACACTTCTGTCCCAATATATATATATACATATATATATATATATATATATATATATATATATATATATATATATATATATATATATATATATATATATATATTATGAGGAAGAGCTTTATTTGAGACAAGCTCGATCTGGCACACACTGATGATGGTATCTACAGATGAGGAAATGATACAAAGCATGATGACACATCCAATTGATAAAGAAGACTTCGTGACCGCGCTCACACTAATTCCCCGTGACGCTGGAAGCAGCCTCCTCGCCGCGCGAGTGACAATATTAGGAATTGCGTCGGGTATCCAGCTTCAGTCGAGAAACGTGCATAAGTTCTGTCCCATGGCAGCGATGGTCGAAGGGAGCGTTAAGTGGTGAGATACAGTAATCAACGGGGGGGACGTTTGTTAAATGACCATATAAGGTCCTATAAAACGACTGAGGAATTTTTCACATAAGGCGGGCACACGCGCCGCAGTCCAGAGAAGAACTTCGTCTCCTGAAAAAAAGGTGACAGCATGGTGAGTTGAGTCGTAGTGAGACTTGCGAGCTTCCTGAGAAATGCCGGTGTTAATTCAGGCCAGATGACGGCAGTGCTCGAGGCGATACAAAATTGTACGGATAAAGGGCCTGCTGAGGTAGCAGGGGCCACAAGTAAGGAGACGTCCAGAGCTATATAAACTTGAAGAGCGGCTATGGCCTTTAAAATAGGGAGAAAATTCGGTATTGCATTGCGTAGCCGTATTGTGGGCGAACGTTACGAATAGAAAAAGGCGTTCCAGTTCGTGTGGTCAGGGCTGACGTACATCGCAATCATGTCTGAGATTGTACGATTAAAGCGTTCCGTCAAGCCGTTTGTTTGTGGATGATAAGTATAAGTTGTCTTGTGGATGGTGTTGGTGGTGCGTAGAGCCTCAGCAACAATAGAGGAAAGAAAGACCCTGCCGCAGTCACTGAGCAGAACACGTGGAGCACCATGGCGTATATCTATGTTACGCAGAACAAAATCGGCTACTTCACTGGTTGTACCAGCGTGCAGCGAAGCTGTTTTCACGTAACGAGTGAGGTGGTCAACAGCCATCACAATCCACGATTTTCATTGGAGGTCACGGGAAGGGGGCCGTACAAGTCTATCCCGACGACTTCGAATGGCAACGTGGGACAAGTAAGAGGTTGGAGAAAGCCAGAAGTAGCAGTAGTGGGTCGTTGTCGCCGTTGGCATAAGGCACACGAAGAAACATATTTGGCAACGATGGATGAGAGGCCAGGCCACGTGAACCGACTGCGTATTCTGTCTTACGTTTTGTGATAGCCGAGATGCCCAGCAGCAGGATCATCGTAGAATTTCTCAAGAACCGGACGCTGTAGACAACGCGGTATAACGGGTCCCATTTGTCTCCTTCAACGTGATAAATATATCGATGTAAAACACCATCGTGAAGCTTGAATTGTTTGAGTGGTCCACGAAGTCGGGCGTTCGGAGGAGCGGATGTGCCTTCTAAGCGTCCTATTATGGAGCGGCAGTAAGGGTCAACGCGTTGATGCGACACAAGGGTAGATGGGTGGCCGGATCTTAACCAACTGAGACCAACAATGGTTAATGCCACGGTGGAAACTGGTGACGGTGAGCTTTCACGTTTGTGTAGAGGGCAGCGAGAGAGGAGCATGAGCATCTTGGTGCTTCTTACCAGACCTGTAAACGACCTCAAAATTTTGCTCTTGTAAGCGAAGCACCCAGCAGCCAGGGCGGCCCGATAAGTTTTTTAGCGACGAAAGCCAGCTCAATCCGTTGTGGTTGGTGACGACTGTGAAGTGGCGACCGTTGAGGTATGGAGGCAATTTTTGTACCGCCCATACAACAGCTAGGCACTCTTATTCAGTTATTGTGTCATTTTTCTCAGCCGCAGTCAAAGCACAACTCGCGTGAGCGAAGAAACGCTCGCGTGTGGTGTTTTCATGCTTCAGTAGAACGGCACCAAGACCATGACCACTGGCGTAAGTGGGAAGAATGGTAGGTGCACCTGGATCGAAGTGACATAGTACCGGGCCGGATGTCAGGGCTTGCTTCAACGCCAGGAAAGCTTTTTCACAGTCTTCGGACCAGACAAATGCCGTATTACTTGCGAGCAGTTGATGGAGTAGAGATACAAGCCTTGCAAAATTGCGTATAAAGCGCCAAAAGTAGGATGCCAAGCCGAGAAAACTGCGCAGGTCTTTTTGACACAATGGACGGAAAAACTCGACAGCGGTAAGCTTTTCTGGATCCGGTCGAATACCGTCTTTGCTGACTAAGTGCCCTAGAACATTGATCGTCTTGCTTGCGAACGTGCATTTTTTCGTATTCAGCTGTAATCCAGCTTTTGCAAGGCAACCTAGGACTTCATCGAGACGTTGCAGATGTTGCGAAAAGGTAGACGAAAACACTAGGATGTCCTCGAGGTAGCATAACAAGGTTTTCCACTTCAGACCCCGCAGCACGCTATCGATCATACGTTCGAAAGTAGCGGGCGCGTTATAAAGTCCGAAAGGCATTACGTTAAATTCATATAGCCCATCTTGGGTGGTAAAAGCCGTCTTTGTCAGATTCGGACACAGGTATTTGCCAGTTGCCCGATCGCAGGTCAAGGCTGGAAAAATATTCTGCGCCATGCAACGAATATAGTGCGTCGTCGATTCGTGGGAGAGGGTAAACCTTTTTTCACGTTATTTTGTTAAGTGCCCGATAATCAACGCAAAAACGTACTGTTCGGTCTTTCTTTTGCACCAAAGCAACTGGTGAAGCCCATGGACTCGAGGAAGGACGTATGATATTCCGTCGAAGCATGGAAGCTTGTCTGAGACGTTTTCCTCGATTATCTTTCTTTCTGCAAGATTCACGCGGTATGGATGCCGGTGAATGATTCGGGAGCCATCAGTCTAAATTCGGTGAGTCGCAGAAGTTGTCACACCAAGGACAGCAGAATGAACGTCAAACAAAGAGAGATGTCTGTTCAATAAATTCAGCTATTCTTGACTCTGAGCTGCTGTCAAATCAGGGCTTATCGTCATCGATAGAGAAGTGGGAAAGTTGAGTGGTGGCGCGCTTGGCTCTGGTAGGTCTTCTCGGCTTGGAAGGGCAACAATTGCAAAGGGATGCGGGTCAATAGCACACGTGACTGTTGATCCACAGGGCAACAGTAAGGGTTTGGAGGTCGGATTTGACGAAATAATAAAAGCAGACTCTTCAGAAAAACGAACAAGGCTTGGAATGACCAGAATGCCTCGATGTACCGTGTGGCCTTAAGGTAGTAGAAGCACGTCGCAATCCACAATAATGTTGCAATTAACGCTGATTACTTTTTCTCGGCATGGCCAAAGAACATAATCTGAAGTGGTGACGAGGCCAATGCACACTTCGTGTTCCGATACACAAAAGTCAGTGAGATTGAGGTGGATGAGGCGCTCACCACACGATATGGAAGCGCATGCAGACGACAGGAAATCCCACCCCAAATTCAGTTCGTGGGTGCACTCACGGAGAACTGCCGCGGCAGTATGATGACGAATACCGTCTATGAAAATACGAACTGTACACTGGGCGAGTGGGTGAGTAATGTCATTCGTCATAGCACGGAGAGACGGGCCCGAGAAAGGTGTTGTGACTTTGCGGAGACGGGAGCAAAGGTCAGAGCGAATAATCAAAATAGTAGTGTCAGTATCCACTAGAGCTTCGACGCGTATACCTTCTACTAACACTGTTAACACGTTCGATGGTCTGTCTGGAGGAATTACTGGCTGTCCAGTGGATGCAGTTTTCCCTCCTAAAACTTCATTGGAAAGTTTTCCGAGTGGGCATTAGGAACATTGGAGGCAGGTCGCAGAGGCGACACGGAACGGCGATTGGGAGATAGTGAGCGGCGGCGAGACTCACGGGAGTTCGCAGGAAGACCAATATTGTAAGGTGGAGAGGGTGAACGCTGAAAGAAAGACTGGTAAGGCGTGCGCTGGTAGTTCAGGAGTGGACTGAAGCGTCCGCGTTCCTCTGGAGCATAGCCACGTTGGTCGTCCTGTCGGCGCATACGGCAAAAGTGAGGTGTGACCCCTATAGCCGCAATATTAGGATTGGGTGAGGAGGACGCGGTATGGTGTAATACGGCTCTGGGCGTATCGGTGGTGACACTGACGTCACAGGTACATGGCCACGTGGTGATGCAAGGATTACCCGCCCGCTTCCGGCGGCTCTCCGTCGCTCCTTTCTTCTTCCTCTTCCTCTTTTCCTTCTTCTTCCTGTTGTCTGTTGCTGCCTCATTCGCCCGTTTGTCTTCTTTTTTCCTCTTTTCTTCCTTTTCTTTTTTTTTCTTTTTTTCGTTTTGGGGGTCTTCAAACTGTGAGAAGGGCCCCCTGCTACGGGGACTGGTATCATTTCGCTTATATCCTCCTTAGAAGGCTGGTCCACCAGCCGAAACTGTTAGAAAAAAATAAATACTTCATCGTTTGGTTTCCTATACTGCACTATTTTCGAAGGTTTTAACTGTTATTACGGTAGCCGGAAGAAACTCTGATTCTCTATTCAATATATATATATATATATATGTGTGTGTGTGTGTGTGTGTGTGTGTGTGTGTGTGTGTGTGTGTGTGTGTGTGTGTGTGTGTGTGTGTGTGTGTGTGTGTGTGTGTGTGTGTGTGTGTGTGTGTGTGTGTGTGTGTGTGTGTGTGTGTGTGTGTGTGTGTGTGTGTGTGTGTGTGTGTGTGTGTGTGTGGGATATGGCACAACGGGAGCGTTGTCAACAAGGATAAATATATTTATTTCCCAACAGTTTCGGGAGGGGTCCTCCTTTCATCAGGGGATGAATTATATGAAGGGAGGACCCCTCCCGAAACTGTTGGGAAATAAATATATTTATCCTTGTTGACAACGCTCCCGTTGTGCCATATCCCATACCTTCACAAAGACTAACTGGACATTTATTACTCCCACTATATATATATATATATATATATATATATATATATATATATATATATATATATATATATATATATATATATATATAGGATTCAAGATCATCCCCTACTATGCACTAGAGCTATGAACTTGTATGAACTGTGTTCGCTTACGTTTCTTTTAGATAGTGCGAATGGGCTACTCACTTTTAGAGACTTGACGAGAGACGAAGAATCGAGTGACCAGGGCTTGGTGTACACGTCGAACTAAGGAGCAAGATACAAATCATGTATTCACAATAGTAAGGGCTCAAGCATGCTCATACTGTCACCAAGTCAGTAATTGCATGGCAATGTCGTTATGTATATACTTCTTACGTACTCTCCTTCCTTGTTCCTCACCACATGAAGATCTTGTTCAAAATAGTACAGTACAAAGAAATGAGCATGTTAACTAAAATGTAAAGAAAGAAACAGTCATGCATTTGCTAGTTATTACATTCACGTTGTTCTTCAGCCAACTGCAGTTCATATTGAATTGCCACAAAAACCTATAAAAGCGTAAAATGTAATTTTGGGCTAGATGGTTAGTTATATTTTCAAAAAACGGCAGTACACACCGAGTTGAAACACAAACACGAAAAGGACGAAACAGCGCTTGTGTCGTCCTTTTCGTGTTCGCATCTTAACCCGGTGTGCACTGACATATATAGTGATTATAATGCGAAATTCGCCCGTGAGGCAGACTGCAGTGTGACCTCGATGTTATTAAAATAATAAAGTTTGTTGCCATTGTTTTGCACTAACGTAGTTTCCTTCACGAAAACCCAATGTTGTGGGGCACCCTTCATCATCATCATCATCATCATCATCATCAGCCTGACTACGTCCACTGAAGGACAAAGGCCTCTCCCATTTTCCGCCAGTTAACCCGGTCCTGTGCTTGCTGCTGCCAATTAGTACCCGAAAGCTTCTTAATCTCATCTGCCCAACTAACCTTCTGTCTCCCCCTAACCCGCTTTTCTTCTCTGGGAATCCAGTTAGTTACCCTTAACGACCAGCGGTTATCCTGTCTACGCGCTACATGCCCGGCCCATGTCCATTTCTTCTTCTTCTTGATTTCAGCTATGATATCCTTAACCCCCGTTTGTTCCCTAATCCACTCTGCTCTCTTCTTGTTTCTTAAGGTTACGCCTACCATTTTTCTTTCCATTGCTCGCTGCGTCGTCCTCAATTTAAGCTGAACCATCTTTGTAAGTCTCCAGGTTTCTGCTCCATAGCTAAGTACTGGCAAGATACAGCTGTTATATACCTTTCTCTTGAGGGATAGTGGCAATCTACCTGTCATAATTTGAGAGTGCTTGCCAAATGTGCTCCACCCCATTCTTATTCTTCTAGTTACTTCAACCTCGTGGTTCGGCTCCACGGTTATTACGTGCCCTAAGTAGACATAGTCTTTTACAACTTGAAGTGCACTATTACCTATCTCGAAGCGCTGCTCTTTTCCGAGGTTGTTGTACATTACTTTCGTTTTCTGCAGATTCATTTTAAGACCTACCTTTCTGCTCTCCTTGTCTAACGCCGTAATCATGAGTTGCAATTCGTCACCTGAGTTACTCAGCAATGCAATGTCATCGGCGACGCACAGGTTACTAAGGTATTCTCCATTAACTCTTATCCCTAACTGTTCCCATTCTAGGCTTCTGAAAACCTCCTGTAAGCACGCGGTAAATAGCATTGAGGAGATTGTGTCTCCCTGCCTTACACCCTTCTTGATTTGTATTCTGTTGCTTTCTTTATGAAGCACTATGGTAGCAGTTGATCCCCTGTAGATTTCTTCCAGGATGTTTACATATACTTCATCGACGCCCTGATTCTGCAGTGTCTGCATGACGGCAGATATTTCTACTGAATAAAACGCCTTCTCGTAATCTATGAAGGCTATGTATAGTGGTTGGTTATATTCTGAGCATTTCTCTATTACCTGATTGATAGTATGAATGTGGTTGATTGTTGAGTAGCCTGTTCAAAATCCTGCTTGTTCCTTTGGTTGATTGAATTCTAATGTTTTCTTTACTCTGTTAGCAATTACCTTTGTAAATAGCTTGTATACTACATAAATCAAGCTAATCGGCCTGTAATTCTTCAAGTCCTTGTCATCTCCTTTCTTATGTATTAAGATGATGTTAGCGTTCTTCCAAGACTCTGGTACTCTTCCCATCAGGAGACACCTCGTAAACAGGGTGGCTAGTTTTTCTAACACAATCTCACATATCACGAAGTCACACAAACTTGCATACGACAACGACAGCAATGCAATTTGCCACCAGAGTACTTCACACGAGAGGGGGCTGTCGTACTTCACCGGCTGCCAACCAGAACTTTCCCGAATCTGCACTTGACGCTATAAATATACCGGACTCGTTATATCCATGCCTGTCCAGGATGTGATCCTACTCCCGCAACCTTTCACATCATCATAAAGTGTACAGCTGCCTACTTCCTTACCCTTCCACCAATTCTTCAGTGCACCAATACCTCGGAACTGTGGGAAGGCACCCTTCGCGATGGTGCCCCTAAGAACTGTCGGGTACTCTTTCTGCGGGCTTGGACTGTCGCAGGGGTTCTCTTAGGTGTACTGGAAGAGGCACCCTCTCGGTTTTCTTTAGATTTGAATAACAAATGTTTTCATCATGACCATGACATCCACGATTACTTCCTCTAACGTGTCGTTTCTACGCATGCATCGTACTGAAAAATCTTCGACTATCTTCCGCTAAAGAGAAGCAGAGGGCGCTGACGCTTACACTCGCGGCAACGTTGATGCCAGCACTCATCAAGCCAATATCAACTAAAGACGCCGTTGACTGAATTCTGGGCGCGCGATCCAGTGCCTAAATATACGGGGTGGATAGTGAACTGTTGTGCAGCACACTCGGTTTTTAAGTGTGAATGCATTTCTTAGTCAGGGCTATGTCAGGCATCCGGCGTTGTCCATGGCGGTGTATGCTCGCCGGCAGGTCTTACTTCTCCACTCTCACTCCTTTTCCTATTGAAACAGCTGTTGGCACGCACACCTATCTTCGCCCCTACAAACCGGAGCATGCATTGCGAGAAAGTGTAGGAAAGAGTAGGTTCAGTCACTGTTCCTTCTCTCGAGATTCGTTCTGTCTCCTCCCTGCGCCCCACTCTCCCGTCCGCTCGAGCCTCACTCTCCACCTTTCGCTGCCTGGGCGCCTCTCAAGAACATCCGAAATGTGTGCATTAGACGCCACTGTGAAACGCCAACTCTGAGCCGAGAACGCTGCAACCCAAATCTCCCGTCCTTCCGCTCCTCGCTCTCAACCGTTCACTTACTAGGCGCCTCTCCAGGCGATGACAGACGTTTTTGAAGTCGAATGCCTGACGACAACGGTACCCTTTCTCAGCGCGAGAAATGCATACATCGCACACAACTACTACATAAATCGAAGACGCACGACCCATGGCTTAAGGATCTCCGCCTTTAAAAATGCTCCACTTCTAAAGGTGCTTTCACACGCGAGAAAAATCCTTCTCCACGGACCGAACGGTCACGTGACCAGTTGCGTTCGACGAAACCGCGGAGGCCAGGTTTGGCTATAGATGGCCAAATTGGTCTACAAAAAAAAAATCGGTGAGTTGGCCATGTGGCTATATTTAGGCTGTTGAAAATCTGCGACTTGACTTTTTTACTATATCTTGCACCCTAATCCTGATCAATACATTTTTTTGTTTTATGGAAGAAAATAACTTTGAAGTTTCCCATTGCCATGATGATACTTATAGTGCGAGAACAAAACGATGACACAGAGACAAGAAGGACACGAAGGACACGAGCACTTGTCCTTCATGTCCTTCTTGCCTCTGTGACGTCATTTTGTTCTTACGCTATAACTATCGTCATGCCATACCAACTAGCCCAAGCTGCCACACTTCTAAGTTCCCATTGGTGGCTATCTTTCCATTTCGTCATACGGCAGCTGCCGCTTTGAAATTCCCCATCGCGGTCAACGGAAAAGTTGAAAAATTAATTGCTTCCTTCAAACAAAAAGATGCAATAATAAAATTTGCAATAAAAAAGAACTGCTCATTTGCTTTCGATGTAAGCGTAAAAGTAATTCTTCTTAGGACCACCACATGGTGGAAAGTGCGTCTATCTACGAAAAAAATCACAATTTTGTGAAATTTCTAAATTTCCCCGTGAATTTTTTCAGCCTCAGAGGCCTGAAAAGATTTTTTTCCTCAAAATGTACCTTCTGTGCAGCCAGTATTGATTACTCAGATCTTCATAAAGAGTTCAGTATTGCAACAGAAAAATGCAAACATAACACATGTTGACTGAACTCTTGGAGGTGTTTGTGCTAGTAAAATTGCACTAGTATTATTGAGCTTCGAACAACTTACACAAGCCTCTTCTCTTAACATGTAGACCAATTTTCGTTTAGACAGGAAGATCAGTACTTTTAAAATATTTTTCCCACAAAAAACATCTAAACAACATTCCAGCAAGTTTAAAAGGCAGCCGCGTTATCAAAAATTTTTTTTCTTTTGGATTTACTGTACCATTTCACTGTTTTCAATGCAACAAATCAGCACATTTTTTTAAATACATTTCAGATTGTCGATAAAATGGCTGGGAAGTTTGGCATGGAATGACTGACATGCTTCTTCTAGATATAGCTCCGCGTTTCCCACTTACGCTCGCCCCGCGATAAATCGTGGCCGAACAACCGAAGACAGACAGCGAGTGTCATTTCCCTCTAATCGGGCAGTAGCCTTCAATACCTCTGACACATCGCGATATAGGCGACCTTAGCCGAAGTCTGGAGTACAATCAATGGCACTCTTCTGGCTCTATCACTGCTTTCTTTGGTTGCACTCTCCCTATTTTGCTACAGGTACCCCAGGTGTCTGTGACCAATATGGCGTGTTTTTTTTCAATAATCAATCATTATCTTTGGGCGTTAGTCGTCGGGATCGAGAAGTATCCCTAAGCGTCAACGTGGATGCATTTGCGTTAAAAGGTGGTTTAGCTGCCAAATATTAACAGACAATGTTTAAGCTATGGTATATAAATTTACAGAAAACAATAAACTATTCCACAAAGGAGACGATTTACTTTCATGTTATACTAATTCACATGATGTTGTAATCAACCATTTTTTTAATGAATTGAATTGTAGCGCCCTGTTTTTGATTTCTTTTAGTGCTGCCTGTCCACCACGTACTGCTCGTAGCTATGTAAAAAATGACGACGTCCAAATAGCCAGCTGCCAGCAAACTAATTCATTGTCACTCTCATGAATACGAAAGAATTGCGAAATATTGAAGTTTATGCTGAACCCTCGTGTTGAGAAAATTGGTACTGTCAAGGTTATCTTTACCTTTAATACTACGGCTGAAAACTCCTTTAGTGACAATCGGGAATACACACAACATACCACAAAGTTGGAGGCATATATTCCCAGCGATTCTCTCAGATCACAATAAAGATAGAAAGGAGCATGTGTTTTAATCTAACGATGAGGACAGGATCTAAAGTGAGGCAGGACAACAATGGTAAGGCGACACTGAATGTATGAAGTACTCTACTTTAGTAATTCATCGTGAAACACTTTTTCAGCCTTTACCGGCCTCTTGGAAATGCTTAAAAAAATATTCCGGTGATATTGTAACCAGCTTCCCGGCTTAGTGAAAAAATGCATTTTACGAACGGGAAATGCTGCTGTGAACAGCTCAACAAGATTTTCAAATCGTAAGCGACGCGAGGAGTGTTCAACCGGAGGACACAATTGCCACGTTTTCAAGTGAATTCTCTCCAATTCTGTTGGGAGGGGTCCAGCTGTTTGTTGGCAAGCTGCATATATCTGACATTGGCTGATAGCTGACCGATGGGCTTAAAGTTAAGCTGCTATTCTCGCCATGCGGTGTCGCCATGCGCAGCACCACAATTTAAGGTGCTTTAAATTACAATGCAGCTACACCAGTATGCCAGAAATCACAACGAGAAATAGTGCTTCTTCGCACGCACTTGCTGTAATCGCTTGGGATGACGCAGCTTCTTTTCCTCGTGTCGTTTCTGTCAGTGTAGTTTTCAGCGCGCTCATCGGCACGAAAGAAGACAAATATTGTTTGAAACGTACCACAAATTATTGTGACTCCGTTCGTGCTTGAATGAATTCTATTTTTTGGCGTTGCGATTCCTATACCCGGTTCATTAGATGAATGGTTGAAAAAGTCGTTCAGGATCCTTTTTAGCATACACTGTTTGCGGGGTCTTGTCCTGCACTTGATGTTCTCTGGCAATGTGCCTACCAGCGGCAGTCTTTCTTTTGCACGCGTCTAAGGGAAAGACCCAAAGGCTATGATACACTAATAGTGGCTGGTCACATATTATTGGCACGGAAATGCTACAGTGATATGAAAGGGAAGTCCTGATACCTCCTTCACAGACCGATGACCATGTTTCTCCATGAACTGCCGGAATTTCCGTCCACACTCGTTCTCTGATTTCATCAGCCACTCTGAAGCCTCCTGTGGAAAGAAAAAATTGGAATTGAAAATAATCATTGAGCAACAGCTGTACCAGAACACGCACTTGAACAACTATTCTACAAAATACGCATCATAAAGCGGACATGCCTGCAACTCGATCAAAAACAAATCCGGATGCAGGCCATGACATGGACACCTAATAATTTTTCCAAGAAAAAAAATAGAGTTCTTCGCTTTTTTCTGTCTGTCCCTGCTCGAAAAATTGCACTGATATAAAATATTTAGGTAAAAATGAGGTCTAGAAGTCATCGGTTACAACCTCCGACCACCGCTGGCAACCGCCATTCTGTCATGGCTTGTGTGAAGTCATGTCATGCATATGGCGAAGCCGTCCTCTTTAACGTAGTTTGAGCCGCCGGACATTCTTCAATTTCAATTTCATACTGAGGAAAGCTGAAATAGCTTGATTGTATGCACAGCTGACCACCAAACAAAGTCGTTCGCTAGAATGTATATGCTCGTGAATCAAGCGGCTGGTTACGTAACATTTATTGAGTGCGGCAGTGTTTCAGATGCGAAGGTTTAATAGACGTGTATGCTGTGCGTGTGCGTGCGTGCGCGTGTGTGTGTGTGCGTGCGTGCGCGTGTGTGTGAGTGTGTGTGTGAGTGTGTGTGTGCGTGTGCGTGTGCATGTGCGTGTCCGTGCGCGCGCGCGTGCGCGCGCGTGTGTGTGTGTGTGTGTGTGTGTGTGTGTGTGTGTGTGTGTGTGTGTGTGTGTGTGTGTGTGTGTGTGTGTGTGCGTGTGTGTGTGTGTGTGTGTGTGTGTTTACATTTCTGCTGTTTCTGGAGAATATACAATGCGGTATAGCGCTGACATCAAACGAGGCAATCTTCATGTGTTTGAGAGACTTACGTAACAAATGTATTTGTCGATAGGCAATGTTTGTCCATTTGTGCATATTAGGGCTACTGAGTGGATTTACTGCAGGAAGAGTATGAGAGAAGCACGACTCCAACATGCGACTTTCAGTTGCCGGAGCAGGGGCCTTTTATATTGCATAGTATTGGGCGAGATGCCTTGCATTTAAGGCTTGAGCATGCACGTAATGTGTACAAAGTGCACTTTATACCAGGTAACGTTACGCAGTGAAAATACTTCCTTGTCTAGGTTAGAAACTGCAGGGTATTTGTAACGGCTTATTCAATATATGTACTTTTCTTTTTAGATTCCCCAATGCAGCTGAACGAGTGTGCTGAATTCCTTTTTTGACTGATTTGAATTGCTCATTTTTCAGAAGTATGCGAACAGAAAATGCGGAATGAAGCAAAAACACATGGGACGGGGACAATGGTTTCTTCATCTACCTGCTTTGTGCAATCGCGCTTGGGGCAAAAGTAGTTCAAGGGTATATAATTCAATCGGTTACGCTACCAGTAGAGTAGAAGCAACACATTTTGTACCACGTACACTTACCTCCGTAGTCATGCTCAGAAACTTCTCCCTCTCCGGAGACTCTCTCAGCACGTGACCCAATTCCTGCAACAAAATCGTTGTTTTCATAAGTCCATCGTCATCGCTATTATCATGCTCGCCATAATCTACCTTTCTTGTATTCACTCCCGAACAAAGGTGGCACCAAGACATCTCATATGCACATCTGTTTAGGCAGCTAATCATCTCTTCAACTGCGGATTCTGTGCTCTATAGCTAATACGGGAGCCAATTTCCACGTACGCAGCTTTTGTACCATGCAGTGCTTACAGAAAAAAAGCAAATTAGCGTTTTGTGCACTAGGGGCACAATGCGAAAAAGTCAGTGGAGCTGGTGAGCACCTAGGCAGTCCCGGCTTTCTCTGTTTCTGTAAGTCGTTCAAGTTTTCTGTTCCTTTCTTCCTCGATTTCGTTCTGCTTGCCTGGGCACTGTTTTTTTTTTCCTTTTTGCTCTGTTTATCTTCGTTTATTTGTACCCGCTGTGGTGGAGCTGTGGTTATGGTGATCGGCTGCTACCCCAGAGGTCGTGGGTTTGATTGCGGCTGTGGCAGTCACAATTCAAAGTAGGCGAAATACTAGACTTTCGTGTTCTGTGCGACGTCAATGCATGTTAAGAAACAGCAGATGGTGGCAATTTCCACTCTGCTCCACTTCGACATCTCTTACAATCATATCGCGACTCTGGTACGTAAGACCCCTGCAGGTATATTCACTATCAGCTTTCGCCCAACGGCAAAAAAAAAGAAACTTCATTGAAAAATTTAAGAATGCTGAAGTATTTATATTTTTCATAATTTGTAGCGGTGCACTAAACTAATTATTATAGTCACTTGCTTTCTAGTCAGCTTTTTCAGTGAGCTATTCCTTACTTTCGTATTTATCTCGTGGGCTAATAAAAACGGCAAGTAACTACGGCGTTAACGTCGCTTTTACGGCTACCAATAAGATAGCTAAGATATGCTCCCTATAAAAAAACATTAGAAGCCCCTAAGTGAGAGCCTACCATCAAACCTATTTTGGAATTGGGCAGAATGTAAATATACATCAAATTCGATTAATTCACAGCTTCATACACGCAAACAAAATGAAGGAATCAGTCTAATGTTTGACACCTGATTTATTGATAACAGATATTGACATATCACATAACTGATCGGAATATAACTTGCATAAAGCAGAAATCAAACGTCTGAACAATTATCTCTAACGTATACCCCCATACGTGCCGGATTGTAAGGTATCGCCCCATGTCTTGGCATCCTTAGCGGTACTTTTTCTCACGCTCTGAGCCTTGTTGATCATTAGTTGTTGTTTGTGCTGTCCCAGGTTCTCTATTTGTGTACGTGTTGACACTTTCCGTTTTCCAACGTGAATTCATACTGACTAGCTTATATTTATTTTTAACTGAGTTGTGCAAAAAAAATTATTTGAAGTACAAAAGGAACACACCAGGACACAGCGCACACTAACAACTGAACCACATTCAAGAAAACCTATATATGCGGTTACGAGAACACGTGCGGTGAAAGGAAATGATTAGATGAGCACACAGATTGTAATAACGATGCACTTCCAGAAAATCTACCACGTCAGTGGGAAATAACATAACCGAGGGCGGCGCGACACATGAATCACCAGCTTTGTTGATGGGATACACCTCTCTATTTCCCGCGCTACTTTGTCCCTGAAACTGGCTCTAACTACCGTATCACCAAAGAAGGGCGCGCAGCCGCACTCTATTCAATGCGACGATTGGTTAGAGCAAGGGTGTCCCTTCAGAGAAGCTTCAAGTGCACTCGGCGTCACCAAGTCCACGGCGGTTATCACGAGCTACAGAGGAAGGCCAGGTTTGAAGCTTCAAAATAAGTGGATGGTGGACCGGCTCACTAAAGAACACCTTTGAACACTGGTGGTGGACAAGGAGGGCTCTTTCGCAGTGTTGCCCGCGTGCTTGTTCCTGGAGAAGGCATCGCGGGTCATCGAGAAGTGTCTGAAAGGAATTGATAAGAAGCCGGCGGATGTTAAAAAAACGGGCGATGGCTCTGCTGCATGAGCTACGGTTGGATTATCTACGTGCTGCAGTGAAAAAGGAAAAAAGGTTCGCTGCTTCAAATGTTCTTCGCAGTGAAGACCCACAAACTAGACACACCGTTCCACCTCATAATTTCTGAGCGATATACTTGGTAGTATGAGGTTTCAACGTTTCTACAGAAACATCTGTCTTCCTTACGTTTGTTGGACCCATTCTGGGTCAAGAACTCTGAAGAAGTGACTAGTTTTCTAATGAAGGCTGCCCCGCAGTCCCTGTCAGGGTTCGGTGTGGAGGTGAAGAACCTTTTCTACTCTTTTTCACGGGATGAGTTGTTGAAGTGTGTAAAAGACTGCATTCAGTTACACAATGACGAACTGAATTTCCCGGACAAGTGTGGTGTGTCTGTGGCTTTGTTTTTTTAGCTTTTGACTGTGTGCTTTCCTCAGCTATTATCGGATAGAAAGGAGACGTATATACTCAACTGTTCGGGGTTTTATAAGATTCAGTGTCATGCCAGTTTTGAGTGAATTTTTCTTAAGTTCTGTTGATTGTGACTTAGACTTGGCCCTGCAAGGCGTTGTTGTTGAGTTGTTTAGATATGTGGACGATTTCTTGCATTGGTAAATTTCAATGGGCGTGTGCAATCATGCGTGATTGTGCTCAAGAATTTCAAGGACGGTGGAGTGGGACTGCAGTTCACCTTTGAACTCCCTCAAGACAAGTATAGTCAGTTTTTAGATTTAAAGGGGTTTTTCAATGGGTGCCATACTTGTTGGATGTACGCTTTAACAAGTGAAAAGCCTGTCCTAGATTTTTGGTCCGGGCATTCTAAAGTTGTAAAGATTGCTGTTGCAACGACGTGTTTGAAGGCGGTGCTCAAGAAGCCTTGCCCGCACAGTATGGAGGAAAGCCTTGAGAAGTAAATCGACAGGCTCAAGGTGGCTAGGTTTTCTGAGGACCATTTGGATAGGCTGGCTGAAAGGATTCTGCAGGATGTTAAATCACAGGCAAGAGGCTCCGTGCTTGGTAGTTTGCTTGAAGGAACTGCTGGTTGCCAGCATCTCGTACCTACATGGAGTCACACCGTTTAAAGAAAGTCGGAGGAAGGTGCGGCTGCAATGTTTTCTTTTGAAGAGGTGTATCGCGTCAACAAAGCTGTTGATTTATGCGTGGCGCTACTGTCGGTTATGTAACTGCCGGCTGAGGTTCCAGCTTTTTTGGAAGCGCATCATTAATACAGTCTGTCTGCTTATCTAATCATTTTATTTTACCGCACGTGTTCTTGTAACCATATATATATATATATATATATATATATATATATATATATATATATATATATATATATATATATATATATATATATATATATATATATATATATATATATATATATATATATATATATATATATATATATATATATATATATATATATATATATATTCGTTTTTTGAATAAAGTTTCAGTTGTAAGTGTGCGCTGTGTCCGGGTGTCTTTCCTTTTTACTTCAAATCATTTTTTTGCGCAACTCAGTTAAGATGAATTACCAACTCGCCCAGCAGTCCGTGCTTCTGATATTTCTGTTTGAATTCCTCTTTGGTTTGAGAACTTCTGAGCTAAAAAGGCAGTCACAAGCGAAGAACAAACTCTACGTCGTTCTATCAGCCACTGTCATAGTTTCGGCGCCGCTAGTCATGGCACAAGCATGATCATATGCATCAGTTGGAGATAAGAGTATCTAGCTCTTAAGTGGCAGCCGTTGGTCGTAGCATGTTAGCGCCTGAGTTATTTGTCTGTCGTTCTTCGAGTGTGACAGGCCATTATGTTGAAACAGGAGACAATGTGTTGAAACGTGACTGAGGTAGGCACACTACGACCGTTGTCCACTGGCAGTCAACCGGCAATATAAACACAAGAAACCCTTAGGCTGCAACATAATCAGGCTCCATGTGAGACAAGACCTTCAATAGAGACAGGAGAAAAGGGGCGAAAGAAGGCTAGTTAGCGCAGCAATGCATGAGTCTACGTGGAAAGATAGAGCGAACTGGCAAATAAGGTGAAGCGCTTTTTATCATTCTGGCAAACTTCGAAAGCACACCCCGCAGAAGGTTGAAATTTTAAAAATGACTGTTGTCCGTTGTTCGGGATAACGCATATTACAATTCAAATAATATTTTGCATGTTGATGTGGACAGAAACTGCTAGTGTCAGTGCACTATTGTTTGAGTCTAATCGTTGATGAAATGGAAGAAATTATAAAGTGTTTTATTGACTTTTTTATAGGCTAACCATGTGCTGCTACCGTTATTGTGTTTAAGGCAAGCGAACCATGCTATTAAACTGGTTAAATTGGTATTTACAAAGCACGAAAGTGCATGTTAAATCTAAAACAACAACAGCAGTATTTTGATGCCAGAGCAATGGAAGAACACCGGTGTGTTTAGGCGTCACACGTGTCAAAGAGATTCAGTCAAAGCTAAACCGAAGATATCCCTGGAGACGGTCAAAATTCGTTGTAATCTTTCTGAAATATTATTTCTACTGTATTATCGTAAGCATCTAACATCACACGCAAATCATACTATAAACAAGTTTATTAGCGTGCAGTTCCCAATATTTGTTGTGCATCCCATTTTTAGTGCATAGGCTGCATTTGTATGTTCTATTGCACGTATAGGCTAATATTGACGCAACTATCTCGCGTAGCACTTTCCACAAGATAAAGCCGCGGTGTAGCCTACGCCGGGTGCTCTACGGGCCTTCCTAAGGCTGTAATACTTGGCAAGATAGTGTTTTAATTTTCTGTACCATTAGTGCAGTGCGTGCAGAAAATAAGTGCATAATTGAACAGCCCTGCTCGTGGGTGCAACACTACCGGAAACCTTTAAGCGATCTTTTAAGAGTAGCGTATCTATTGCTGGGGTCTACCAGGACTTTACAGACGTATTTCGTTCGCGAATATGACGTTGTTAAGTGTGGACTAACCGATGATAAATAAAAAGCCACAGTTTCACCGCAAAGATAAAGCAATGATTGTGATAGCAACAAATTTTCTTGTTTCACGTTGGCAGCGATCTCTTCTGGATGCGCTTTCACACAACTCTACAAAACACCAGTACCCAATCTTCGCTCACGGAGCAGTGATTCCCGTGGTTAAGCACCACCGCTATTTAGGGGTCGTCATTGATCGCAACCTGTCCTGGTCAAAGCATGTGACTGTGCTGAGAAACAAACTAATCAGTTTTGTGTATGTTCTTCGTGTTATAGCAGGACTGAGATGGGGCCCTTCGGAGAAAAGTCTTCTGCAGTTATACAAGGCATTGTTTGTGGGCTACATAAGGTACAGCTCACCTGTGCTTTCCAGCATGTGGGCAACGTGCCTTCGTACTTTAGAGAGCCTTCAGGCACGAGCACTGAGAATATGCCTTGGCCTGCCACGGTGCACATCTACCTCTGGCACTATAGAGGAGTCACGCACATACCCTATACAGGTTTACACGTCCTGTGAGCCTCTTCGAGTGCACCTTCGTCTGCTGACCCGACATGCACAGCACCCGTTATCTTCGCTACAAGTGGACCGACCAGGCTGTACCTATTCGCGATGCCTCGATACGCATAGACACATGATCCCGTCAGGCTTTGCACCTGCCGTAATCTCTGCAGTGCCTCCAAGGACATTGACTAAACCGCTGGTGTGCCTTCACATACGTGGAATTTCGTGTAAGTCGCATGTTTCTTATATTGCCCTCAAGCAACTCACCTTGGCACATTTAGATGACCGATACAGCGACTCTGTGCACATTTACACCGATGGATCCGTAACTTCATCCGCCTCAGCTGCAGCCTTCGTGATCCCTCAACTCGGTATTTCCCGACAGTACAGATTAGATCATAGGTCATCTTCGACAGCTGCAGAACTTGTTGCTATACAAGAAGCCATAAAATTTGTGAACGACCAAGCACCGCGTAAATGGACGATTCTGTCTGATTCAAAACCAGCGCTTCAAGCTATCCATTCTTGCTTAAGAAGAGGCCAATTTTACGAGTTAACGTTAGGAATCGTCCAAGCATTTGACCTAACACACAGGGGCGGTCACTTGATTACACTCCAATGGATTCCTGGACACTGCGGCCTGGTTGGCAACGAAACAGCCGATAGCGAAGCAAGAGCGGCAATATACAACGCTCTTATGTACGTCAAAGTACCTTACTCGCGAGGTGACGTCAACACATTGTTGAGATCACTCATGCGCGAATGCGCTGCCACTTACTGGTTGCTACCAGATCACCGGAACAAGCGCCTGCGGGAAACAGACCCCAGTATGACTATTCGTCTTCCAGATAAAATCAGCCGAAGACATGCTAACATACTGCACCGAATTCGCCTGGGCGTCGCCTTCACTCGTCACTACACCCACCTAATCGGCCGTGCGGACAGCTCAAATTGTGAACGCTGCCAAGTGCGCGAAACGATAGCTCACATATTTTGTGACTGTGCATTATACGTGGCACAAAGAGAAATGCTAACTGCAACGTTGGCAAGCATTGGACGAACACCATTGAGTGAAAGCCACATATTGTCAGCAATGAACGACCAAACAGTGTCAAAAATTGCTACAAAGGCTGTTCTAGACTTTATAAAAAGCACTGGACTAGAAACTAGACTGTAGGGTACTATACTACGTGGTTACTGTACATACGCACCACTTCTTCTTGTCCCCATCATCACCCTTCATCCCTCTTTCTTTCCCCTTTCCCTTATCCCCCGTGTAGAGTAGCAGGCTAGAGCGAACTAGCTCAGGCCGACCTCTCTGTCTTCTAATAAATTCTCACTCACACACTCACTCTACAAAACACCAATTTAAGAGAATACGGCTGCTGCAGCGACCCTTTTTGCGCATTCTTTTTCTAGTTGAGAGCACTGCACGTATAATGTTATGCGAGCCACCCACTGAAGGCTCCCGAGATAGCAAGATAACATACGTCAGCGACGACCACACTCGTAAAACAAAAAGTCGCAGCTGCTTTTCAGTGGATCCCCGCCCTTCTTGCGTATTAACGTGATAGCATTTGAAAACTCGTGTAGCACAAATTCCGCCGTCGGCGTCGGCACCATTGGTTGTGAGCGAAAAACCGTCTGTGAGAGAAAAAAACCAGAAAGAAGCAAAAGAAATAAAGAATAAAATTTCAGGTCCCATTGAGGACTGAACCTGGGCCTGTCACGTGGCAAGTAGGTGTCTTACCACAATGCTACGGCGTTACTTGCTGCTGCGCCGGTACAAAACACTAGATAAAGCCATGTCAGGGGAGTGAAACTTCCTATACCCTCCATGGAACGCGATATTCGCTCGCAGCGCCGCACGAACGCCTGGTGTTTGGGGGCGGTACGAAAACATGGCGGCGCATCGCAGACATGCACTGGGGGACGCCATCTTGATGAGGACTGAGGATCCGAGTGGCGAGGGGGGGGATTTAGCGCCAAATTCAATTGGGATGCACCAGCAAGCCAAATTGAGCGAGTGGAAGGTATTCAGATGGCGAGCACGCGACCTTCTTCCTCTTGCGCAACCCGCCACATGATGAAAACGGCCATCATTGCGTTCTGATTGATAGTCTGCCCATCCACCTATTTGTGCACTACTTATTCTAAGTAAGACGTTTTTGTTTACGTATACACATAAATTAGACAAAATAAAGAGCAGAGTTTGTTTGAAAGTTTTATTGCCTAAACGTACGGTTTATGCAGTACAAATACAACTTGAATGTTTTACTTTTTTGGTCGCATACAAAAGTGGACCGCACATGCCAGCATGCTAATAACCTAGTATCAATCCAGTGCACATTGCCACACATACGTATATACAAAGACAAAAGAAAAACAGTAATAACTATACACAAGTTCACAGCACGTATCCCGATATAAAATCATCCCATGAGTGGGACAAGATAATACGGCACACCGCACACTTAGGATGCAAGAGGAAATGATACAAAAACCATAAGGTACCGGAGTTAGACAATGCTACATTTTTTATTCAGCATCAGGTTTCTTTATAAAAGCTGAAGCAAAAATTTACAAAATACTGAAGCCACTATAGAGTGTTCTCATAAAATAACACGAAGGGTTTATGCTTTCTTCAGCGTAACATACCTATATTGCTTAATGAAAAACACAAAAACAAAATACAAGCAGATAAATAGTACACACACATGTCCGCTTCAGAGGCAGAAAATGGTGACCTCAGCTATAGAAGTAGCAATGACTCAAAAATATGGAAGTAGCGCCTACTTTTGCGCATATGTGTGTCTTTTTGTCGTCCGTGTTTTCTGAGCGCTCAGTTTTTCAAGACCTCAAATATGCAAACAGAATCCTAAAAGTTACAAAAAACTTCCGCATTTTTTGTGCTGCAGTAGATTTTCTGGTGCGCTGATTAGCCAAGGAGATGTTCACGAAGCGAATATGCCACAACAGGCGAATCCTTGCAAAGAGGTGCACAAAGGCTTTCTTGCATTCTTCAGAGCAGAATTTTTGCCTTCCCATACAACTGTGCAAAATGCCTGCCAAAACTCCACTCACATTAGGCAGGTGCGCCACAACACCGATATATTCCAAAAAGCAAGCTTCCATGACCTTAATATCCTGAAAGCAATCGTCAGAAGGCATTGTTACATTGCCAAATAAATCTGAGGAGATGTTGCTTGCCTTAAACATAGCAAAATACTGGTGTGATGCACAAAGCTGGTGGTCGCCTTTCTTCAAAAGGGTGTTGCACACACAGTGTGGAGGCCTGTGAAACAAAAATTGCCGTACGAGATATCCCCCAACATAGTAGAGAACGTTGTCCTCTACTATATCATGGCTAACGGGCTGTTCCTCATCAGGAAGCATATCGACTGTTGGTGCTGCATCACAAGTAGTAGGAAGCGAATGAGGTGGCTCTGACATTTGTGACAACACAGTGCTGCGATCCTGTTCACAGTTTCCTTCTGAAAAAAGGGCAACCAGTTTGCCAACAGAAATGTGTTTCAGACCTGTTGTGAACTGAAGCACATTTGGGTTGTCATTGCAGCCATGCTTTAGCCTAAGAAGCCCGAAAAGGTTTTCCAGGGGGTCCTGCTGTAGCCAGCGAGTCAAGAGAACACGAAAATCAAAATCTTGGAAGAGGTCGTCCCAGAGGAGAAGGATAGCCTTTAAGGTGACCTTCCATGCCTGAACTGTGTGTGGTTGCCGAGGCCCGTCAAATTTCCACCTTTCAACCCACGACAGGCACTCCCGCAAAAAGGCTAGGTGTTCGGACCCTTCCGAAATTGCATAACGTAACTTGTCACTGGCTTTTTTTTACAGAAGAGCTATTCAGACAGTCGAATAACTTATCTATCTTCTCGAGAAAATCAGCTGTTGGTTTGGCGGATGCCGGCAACACGCCAAGAGCAATGAATACATCAATGGCCACTGAGACCGATTCGCTCATCACCTGGCTGGCATATTTAAATTTCATGTTATTGAAAGGCTTCCGGTAAATGTGGTTGTCGGTTAGTTTCTTCGCCAATTTGAGTTTGAGAGGATGCGAGCTTTCGTATAGTTGCGTAATGAAAGACCAATCCACAATTTCTTGCCCGATATGGAGCTTGTGAGGTGCGCGGAGATTATTCCTTGTGCATTTAAGTAAGTGTGGTGTGTCATATAGGAAATAAATCTTGCGGCCTTCAAGCACAAAAAACGGCTCTTCAGGCGTCACACCTAGCTTACTTGCCAAAGTGATGTTGCTTCCCCCCTGGTCGCAGATGAGCGCCTTCACAAACAACCGGGCTCCCTGCAGCTGCTTGATTATTGTTATGATCAGATGATGAAGAGTATCTGCGTGTGTTTTGGTCCTTGATACTGTGTAAGCAACAGGCTGAATCCACGTTTTCGAAATGCCTGCCACAAGTATCAGGAGCGCTGAATTTGCCACGGCTGGTGTTCTTTGCCTACCGTCATCGGAGAATCCCATCACAATGTCATGCTTTGCATCATACTGCAGATGTTCCTTCTAGGACATTTATTAAAATATTAATGTGCACGCACGATCTGTTAAATGCCAATTTCGGGTAGCTTCTTCGAGGGCTTCAATAGCGGTTGGAATAACTCCGGGAGTCATCGGAATATTTCATAACCACTGCTTTAGCGACCTCACAGTTGGCATGTCAAGCAGTCTTGACAGATGTCTGTACGCTTTCGGACCATGAAAGTATAAGTTTAAAGCGAACTGGCGGTGCTCAGGCGACCACCTCCGTCCTCTACGTTTCACGCCATTAATTTTAACTTGAGTCTCAAGCAATCTAAAGAATGTCTTGCGGACATAGGGCCTGATAGCATTCAACGCCTCGGACTGGGAAAGCTTTTTAACCTTTCTCTTGCCAATTCTTGACAGTGCCTTCCAAAGCCTTGAATTTATCTTCTCCAGGTTCTTCATTTTTCTGGCTGTCCGGGGCGAGCACCTAGAAGGCTTGTGTTGTCGATCGGCTGGATTGAAACCTGAAAGATTTAGGAAAAAAGCTCATTTATACTGTGTTTTTGTGAAAGCTGACCATGATCTTTAAACCTAGTAAAAGTTCTAGCGGCTTTTAGAATTTAAGTGATTACTTCCATGAGTAATCAGTTGGTCATATTTAGTTCTCGATCCTTCACTTATTCAAACTTGGGGCATTGGGAACAGGCCTCTGATAAGCACACTGCTGGGCATTGAGCCTACTAATGGCATGTATAAGCATCGTGGGCAACATGAAGCGTCAACTAATTTTTCCTAATCATTAGCATACTCCTTGTTAACAAACATTATTGGTTATACGTTTAAAATGGTATGTTTAGGAAAAAACAACGAATTCATAGTCTTCTTGAAAAAACACTAATCCCTCTTATAATAATAATAATAATATCTGGGGTTTAACGTTCCAAAACCACGATATGATTATGAGGGACGCCGTAGTGGAGGGCTCCGGAAATTTCGACCACCTGGGGTTCTTTAACGTGCACCTAAATATAAGCACACGGGCCTCAAACATTTTAGCCTCCATCGAAAATGCAGCCGCTGCGGCCGGGATTCGATCCCGCGACCTGCGGTTCAGCAGTCGAGCGCCATAACTACTAGACCACCGCGGCGGGGCACTAATCCCTCTTAGGAGGCAACAAACAAGCAAGAAAGGGATCGGACAAGCACTCGTCTCGTCCTGCCTTTCGGTATACATCGCTCTGGTTCTCGTCCCCTAGCAATGAACTAGCTCGCCCAGCTGACACCGTAGTGCACTTTGGGATCTGTTAAATGGTACGTGACATTTAAACGATAGCTGCAGGGCATTAATTTATCTGGAATAGTTTTAAAGAGCTTAGAGAGCAATACGATTTGCGTACATGAGGGCTCAGTCTGTTGAACTTCTTCATCGGCGCTGTGAGCGGGCATTGCAGTGGTATTGGCGGGCCGAGGAGAGCCTGTGAAGAGAAATTGGCGGAGCACAGATTTTTGCGTGACATACATACAGCTGGTATAAGGCGTCACATTAAATATTTGCAATTACAATCACTCAGGGCGTTTTCTCACTATTAATTGGTCTCCTCGCGTATTATGTCTCAGTACGAGTAATAAAAAAAGTGCAAACACACAAAAAGAGAACGCTACGTGTCACTCACTAAATATATGGGTGTCCCAACTATCCTAAACCAATATTTTAAAAATCTTAATGCGACGTGCCTAGAACAGGTTAACATCGTGGTGCCCGTGATGACCTAGCGCGTAACCGAATTCTTGCCAATTACACTTATTTGGCCCATTGAAAATAAAAGTAATTTTGTAATAATAAAGCTAATAAACATAAAGTACCTTTTGGATTCTTAATTTTAAAAGCGACTTTGAACTAGGGTGTCGAAGAATATATATATATATTTCTAAAAGGCCAGTTCTGTTGCTCCCACTGTCAGAGCTATCGCGCAATTGTTTTAACAGCGACACCAAGTTGGCCGCTACTCACTCGCCATGTGCGAAATAGCTGATAACGCGCCACATGGAGTACTCTCTCAAGTTATGAGGTCATTTTCACCTTTTCCTGTAAAACGCTACGCCACGGGTAAAATAGCAGAGACAACTGAATCAGAATCGAGGAGGTTACATGTAGAGCGTTCTGAGTGAGACGTTTGCTCTAAATTTAACGATTGTGAAGCCGGCAAATTTTTTACTTAGCTAGTTATATCTACCAGCAAAATCATGCCGGCGAATCCATGGATGCTGTGTACACCATGCGTTGGTATTGTTGGTGTAATCTGCGCGAGAATCTTAAAAATACTGAGTCATGATAACTCGGACAGGTACACATATTGAGTATTAAAGCATTTCTGTAAATAGATGTAGAGGCATGAAAGTTTGTGCTGTTGTATGATCACTTTACAGTATTCCCACCTGGACTTTCGACGTGTGTCTGCCCATCGCCAAAGATGGAAACTGTTGGCACAGCACATCTTAGCAGCCTTGTCTGTCCAGGGTCTGCGTAGTCTCTGCTGGTGAAATGGGCAGAGCACAGGCGGTAGCTGCTGTAGCTCTGACGAGGTGGTAAATGAGCCAGGTCCTGCCGTGTCGCATACTGAAGCCAAGCGCGAGATCTGGAAAATCAATGTGTACGTGTGTAGTATTTGGGTTAGAATGGATTTATTTCTGTTTTCAGGCGTAGATGGATAGCTTTGAGTGAAAACTGGCATCTTTATTTGAAGTAAGCGTTATTTGATACATTTCTCATCTTCCTTTTTGAATTGAATTTTTGTAACCGAGATGACTTGTGATAGCAATCCTAGAAGCAAACTTTAAAATAAAATCTGTCTTTATTATTAAGAGACGCGGATACATGCTTCTACTTGCGCGATAGTAATGTTTGGTGGCAACGACCCCAGCTTTCCTCCTAATTCAAAATATATTTTTGCAGACAATAGCAATCATCCCAAACCAAAATCTCTAAACAACTATTCGTACATATATACCCTCGCGCACTGCGTATTCCTCGGGTATTTCTCGCGCCCTGCTGCAAATCTTTCATAAAAACCTTATTAAAACCGGTAATAAATT
This sequence comes from Rhipicephalus microplus, assembly GCF_043290135.1. NCBI lineage: Eukaryota > Metazoa > Arthropoda > Arachnida > Ixodida > Ixodidae > Rhipicephalus > Rhipicephalus microplus. Next base: position 137,560,972 of record NC_134700.1, read on the forward strand.
AGTAGAACACGTAAGTTTACATTGTCCAATTATTTATGGGCTTTTAGCTGCAATTTCATTCTTGTAAATATATCGTAATTGTACTTAAGGCTGAAACTGAAAACATGAAATTGAAGTATACATTATACATTATTACTTTATAAATTTATTGCTAAATTCCTCTGCAATATGCCGTGGATTTACGTGAGGCCAAAATGAAAACACACAATTGAAACGCAATAATGTAATAACATCCGTCTAAACTCGCAAGTGTAATAATTTATGTACTCAGTACTTAATTAACATAGTACTAACAACACATGCTATGAACGTATATGGACCCTCCCTTATAGCCAAAAGATTATGGGAATCGCCTTCCTCTAGCTATGGACATAAATAGGCTGATAATATTCAAGAATAATAATAACGCATGCAGCGAGAACAGACTGAACGCAGGCAATCAAAAGGTAATAAAAAGAGTGCGGATAAGCTTACACTGTTCTATTAGTCACTGTATATGCTGCTACAAATACATTTGTGACATGCCTTGCATTGCCTTGAGCCAAAGTGCAACATCGAAATGCAATGCACGATCGAAACTCATTAAAATGAAAACGCAAGTATAAACAATCGTGCGTAGCAAATGTATTCGCTGGAATAATTTCCAGATGCTCTGCTGTGCATGTCATGTATAATTGAAGCTGAAAAGCAGACAATCAGAATGTAATGAATAAATCATGTACGTGTAGCTCAATTAAATTACACAGCTACTGCAGCAACCGCATCCTGATATGCCGTGCAAGCGTAGAAAGACAAAACGAGCAGCATGCAGATCGTACCTTTCGTCCGCCGGGATCCGAAAAAATTTTATGCCGGTGTGTCGTGAAGAATTCTGACACCACTCAGCGCAGCACGATTTGTGATGACGGCGAGAATCCATGGATGCGTCTGTTTGGCTGAATCTTGCATGGGTTTCGCTAAAACAAACTTTACAGCGGTAAAAGCGGCCTTTGGGACACCGCAGGCTGTAGCATACATGGGCGCGCGAAAAGAAACGCCCCTTTTTCGCCGTGAGAGATAGGACGACTGCGCAGTTCCCGTTTTCCACTTCGGGTGGCGCTCTTATTTTCGCAATCTCGAACTGCAACCTTTAGGTTCACTTGTGTAGTAAAAACTCCGGAGTTAATGAGTAACCTAGTAATAACTATAAAATAGAACAAGAACGTTCATTTAGGTAGTATAGCCCCCAAACGTTAGGATCGCTGTGGTCACGGGACAGAAAAACCGCGAAGTTTCACCCCCCTGGCCATGTAGTGGAAGGACTGTCCTTAACGCATTTTGTTCGGCAGGTGTCATGACCAAAAGAAGCCCATTCGGCGATTTGTAGGCGCATTAGGGAGGCCATCAAACTACGTCGAAAAAGTCCGGGAGAGTGCAGCCAACGCTGCTAAAACACACAGAAACTTTCAAACAGCTTTAAAAACAGACAACTATGTCCATCTAGCGAAAAATATGTCTTGCTGTTCCAGAGGCGTTGATTAAGCAAACAGCAAACGCTAGATAATGTGACACCATATGTGAGGCATTGTGAGACTCTCTATGCCCCTTCAAGGAAATGCCATTTCAGCAAACCTTGCATAGATTCAACAAACCTTGCGTTTGCATAGATTTAGCTTTTCATTCCCACGACACCATTAAAGAAGTGAAGTACTGCAGTTGCCATTTCACCGACCTTAAGGTCATGCTTGTTGCAGTTGGCCGGAAGAGGTTTTCAGAATAAAAAGTCGAACAATTGCCAGATAACTAACGCAAGACGGATGACACAGTGCGACCATTTACGCATACAAGTGTCCCGCCTACGCTCAGTTTCTAATATAGGACCATGTGGCTATATCTCTGCACAATATTTTCATGAAGTAGTTATAAAAGTGCTGGTAAATAGATAAAAAACCTGCAACATTCCTATAGATACGTCGCTTTGATTGATTGATTGATTGATTTGTGGGGTTGAACGTCCCAAAACCACCATATGATTATGAGAGACGCCGTAGTGGAGGGCTCCGGAAATTTCGACCACCTGGGGTTCTTTAACGTGCACCCGAATCTGAGCATTCCTATAGATACGTCGCGCATTTGTGTGTGTGTGTGTGTGTCAGTCCGGCGAACAAAGTCGTTCGCCGGAATGTATACGCTCGTGAATCAAGCGGCTTGTTACGTAGCATTTAATGAGTGCGGCAGTGTTTCCCATGCGAAGGTTTAATAGTCGGGTATGCTGTGCGTGTGCGTGCGTGCGTGTGTGTGTGTGTATGTGTGCGCGTGTGCGTGTGTGCGTGTGTGCGTGTGTGCGTGTGTGTGCGTGTGTGTGTGTGTGCGTGCGTGCGTGTGTGTGTCTGTGTGTGTGGGGGGGGGTGTCTTTAACAAAACATATTAATAAGTATGCACTTCGCCATTGAAGCGTGCACTAAGGGCTGGATCTCGCCCAACTCTTAAAGGCGAAGCTTAAGGGTCCCACAATTTTTTTCACGGTTGTTAAAGACCAGTGGGGCGTTTCCTGTCTAATTAAGCATTCCAATCTCGGTCCAACAGGCGGGAAGATCTTGCCGCATTCGCCTCAGAGCGACTAATATGGGCCGGCTCGTTCGATCTCCGCAGCAGACGACTTCGTCGGCCCCTACAGTGGCCCGTTACCCACGGGTAAAACGCACGATGCGCTTGGGGATCTTTTCAGTTTGGACTATGTACGTAACATGACGGGAAAGAAACGAAAAAATTGATGGAGACTCTCCATGCAATTGCTATCTTAATAAGACCAGAACAAAACGCTCCGTTATCGAGAATCAAACCCGCGACCCCTCCCTCCTCAGCGCGTGGCACTAAACGACTTAGATACAATTCGCAGATTGTTCGGCTTGCTAACGGTGCGCCATTTATGTACATCATTTACCATTGGTGCTACTGAAAACCTAGTGGCACTTCAGTCAGTTCTCATTATCACTTGCGAGATAGCACTAAGGTCGCACTTAAAGGTCGTCACAGCGCTCGTTACGATGCGCGCACTCCCCCTACCTATATAATCTGTACTTTTCTCTACAGGGTGTAATTGGCCGTGCGCTGATCTCGTAACAGAAGCTGTTTGTAGAGTACTTCTAGTGCCTTCCCCGGAAAGTTGAAAATACCGAGCACACGAAGCTCACTGCTGCGACCGCGCTTACGAAAGCAGCGTACTTCTCAAGCCCACAGCCAGTCAGAGCAGGATGCCCTCAATGCCGCCCCCTCCCCCCCCCCCCCCCGAGAAAAATTTTTTTTTTGATGTAGAAAGTTTTCTACCGGCGACCAATTATAAAAATGGTGTTTTTGAAGGCATTCAACAAGTACCTGCCCCCTCCTTTCTCCGGGAAAAATTGGCCCCGTATCTGCATGTTAATGTGCAAATTTCGTCGAAAGACGATAGTCTTGCGTGTGGAGAGAGTGAACAAAACCTTTATTTGTGTTTTGCGCAAAAATATCGTTCAATGGCATTCTGAGACGCGGCGTTAGAGTGCCTCGAGCGTGCAGTGGAGGCGAACAAGCGCATCAGGTGATGTCACACGTGAAACAAGAGCGCCATCTGGCAGTTTTATTGGAAAACGAAGCGCGTGGCTTTGAGACGGGCCTGCGGCCCGTCTCAGAGGTGATTAGGTGTAAAACACAAGGCAACTGGTAGGTGTCATTACCATCTCGTCTTAGCAAGGCGTTGGAAACACTCGCCTTTTCGTGCAGGCGTTGCACAGTCAGCGCAGTGTGATAAGCGCTACGGTCCTTAAAGTTACTTATGTATGCCTTTTCTAGTAAAAGACGCACATGCAGATTATATACGTATTGTTATGGTGCTCCATACATGAGCAATAATTGCTTTTTATTTGATAATTGAACAAATATGAACGCTAAATATTAAGCAACATTGGTGGGCGCTCTGGATGGGGTAGACCGTTTCAAGTACCCGGTGCCGGTAAAAGTGGACAAACAGACAAATGTACAGACAGACAGACAGACAGACAGACAGACAGACAGACAGACAGACAGACAGACCAAACTTTTTGCGTCGAAGGTCCCCAAGAAAGACTATCGTCTTTAAAATCCCTAGCTACGGGCCTGGCTCTGCTGAAAAATAACGAAGAACTGTGACACTTCTTAGCTCTCACACGTCCCGTGTGCGTGATTTTTGTTGCGTCGTTTGTCCTTGAGCAGTGTTGTGCAAATAGTCAGCTGCCTGCCATTTTTTGCCTGACAGTCCAATTAGTAGCTATGGCATTCATTACTTCGCTCATGTGGCGAAACTGGGATTTTTTTATGTGATTGTTGATGCCATTTTGCCGAAAACCAATAGACGTCATTAGACAGCAATGCCAAACACATTAGATAAGCTTTCACACTACACTACCTATGTGAACAAACAATTCACTTTTGGTTATAACAGATGCAAAGATAAAATGGTGATCCATGTTTGTTTTTGTAATTCCTTAAATTTAACGAAAGCTTTGTGTGTTTTATAGGAGCTTTCTTGCCGAAGCTTGAATGGATAAATGTTTAGGCTGCTTTCTGATTGGTCGGTCGGTCGGTCGGTCGGTCGGTCGGTCGGTCGGTCGGTCGGTCGGTCGGTCGGTCGGTCGGTCGGTCGGTCGGTCGGTCGGTCGGTCGGTCGGTCGGTCCGTTGGTCGGTCAGTCGGTCGGTCGGTCAGTTTTAATGTTCCAGAACAACCATATGATCATGAGAGAACCTGTAGTGGAGGGCTCCGGGAATTTCGACCACCTGGGGTTCTTTAAAGTGCACCCAAATGCTTTTTTTTTTCATTCAGATTTCGGGAGATGATTAGACTCACCTGAATCATTCGAGGCACGTCGGCGCTTTCTACCTCCACACCATATAAGATTTTAGACATCTCGCTGAAGATTTCACTGCTAAGCCCTGAAATAGAGGCGATTTTTTAAGGATCGAAAAAAAAACAATCTACACAAACAAAAATGTTTTGGTAACATTCGTTTTAATTGATTACATTCACGTGATTACAATGTCTTTCTCTACTTTACCCACCTAATAAGATCTATATTTCTTTTTTCCTTTTCCGTTTTACCTGTCATGATTCACCAGAGTGTATTGGGTATAATGTAATCATTCAGAGATGCAGCAGAAGAAAACAAATATTTCACAAGGCAACCATGTAACTATTTGTATGTCATTCAACAAAGGAACGTAAGTCAAGCAACCTTCTTTCGCTTGTTGTGCATCAATTAGTTCTATACTTGTTACTTCACTGAGGCACAAAAATCCTCGGGGTCATCACTGATGCTGGTGTGAAACGATTGGAATTATTAGGTAAAATATGCATTACCTGGTTTGCGCCTGCTGTAAATGAAATGGCTCGTTCTTATGCTCACTCGCGGATGTTGCTATGTATACATTTTAGGACTATGTTACTGGATCCCTATTTGATGTTCCCGTTAAAGCTCGCGTTGAATTTAAATGAGATTATTCTTAATCCATGCCTGAGACTTTAGATCCCGCAAATGTACGTTTCTCAAAAAACTGGCTTAGCAGCGCTCTTTATAGCTCTCTCCAGGTACACTATGCGAGGTGGCTCCGCGAAGATGGAAGTAAACAGCTTTTATTTTGCTGGATTGAATTAAATTGGCAGGGAAATCTGTTGTTCACCAGCAGCCTTTTCAGAAACATAGCGTGAAATGGAGCGGTGTGATTGTAATGTGCTGTCGAAGAAGAATAAACGGAGGCATTATCTCCTAAACAAACAAGTATATAGGGGGTTGATCGAGGTCACGGGGGCACGCGCACACTCTTGGTGCGGCAATTTGCCTGCAGTAGTGACAATACACGTCTTTTCAGAGAACAAGCGCCTTTTTACATTAAACGTCTTTAGACATCTGGGGAATCACCCCTATTTTGTAATAGCATGGACAAAATGCTGCTTTCGGTTTTTTATTCAATTATATGGACACCTTCCATAATTTTCGTCGTCATTATTATGTCCCAGATCTGTATATGTATGTATATATACGCATATAAAAACCACAAAGAAAAAATAAAGCAGAACAAAAAACTCTAAGGCACCGAGCGGAGATTTGAACCAGGGACTCCTTGTTTTCAGTGTGCTGCACTAAACAACTAAGTCATTCTGCTCATATACTGTCAATCACCCTACAGGTGGGCTATGTATATGCATCATTTGCCAGTGGCTTACTGGTAATTAAATGAGAACATTCTTGAACAGAGCATGTACTTCGCTTGGACAAGCGATGCTGCTTTCGCCTGAACATTTAGGTGTACGATGGCTTCATCAACGGAGGGGTGGGTTCACTGAAGCAGATACAGTTAGATGAAAGGGGCAGTTCAAAATATCTTTGACTCCACTTTCGCTCGGAGGCAACTAGGAAAATTTGCTCGCATCAAGTGCAGGACTATTCCGGAATTTACTGGTCCTTCCATACCTAGGAATTCAGTTCCCTTCAAAATGTGCGCCGTCACTATCCCTTCAGGCAGACAAACTCAAATTGCTGCCCAAACTCAAATTGCGTTGTGCCCACAAGACGTGCTGATGATAGTCACTGGAGTCTTCAACGTTAATGTACTTACGTGAAAAGCAGCGGATTCTCACGTTTCTCAATGCCGAACTTGAACTTCGACTCCTCGCGCAGTCGACTACTCACAACACCGGTTTAGATAGTGTGGTTACTGAATGACTGTCAATTCAAGCTCAATCCACCACATTCACTACATTTCGTCCGTTACTTCGTATAACAGTCCGACGTATTGTTATCGCATTCATTGCTTGGGTCTTGTGACGAAACTGTAACTTTTTTTTCTTATTTGCGTGGATGCTCATGATAACTGAACCAGGATGCCACATTTTAACCATCTTGTAGCAGCGCAGTTTTTAAGTCATTCAGTTACTCAAATCTTGTTATTCATTCCGATAATGCGTCTACTGATTCTGATTACGTATGCACCAGAAGTTGGTGTCAATGAGTACACTTTCTCGAGTTTAGTTCACTGAAAAGCTTATATGCTCTCAGTTAATTTATGTAGACACGTAGGCTGTACGCTGCACAATTCTTCATTGCCTGCAGAGCCGTGACCAATTCAAAAGATTAAAAAAAGGCTGTGAAAGGGCGTTTTTGCAATAGGAGTGTTGTTATGAATGAAAGCATTCCACATGTGGATGGTATACCCTCGTGCGATCAGTTTTTGTCTAACGCTGAGCTTTGTTGAGACTCACACCGCGCTGGAATTAAACACACAAATAAAAGACACACTGAAGCACAGGTAGGACACACACGAGCGCGAATGTGTGTCCTACCTGTGCTTCAGTGTGTCTTTTATTTGTGTGTTTAATTCCAGCGCGGTGTGAGTCTCAACAATGTTCAACCAACTAGCCCCCACTCTTGCCCTTCTAACGCTGAGCTATTTTATACATAATACCGTCATTTTCTTACCTCGTTTAGCAGCACCGAGTATTTGAAGTATGATGGCACTGTAGAAGGACGATGCCATCGACTTCTTCATCAGAAATATTCCAGGCTGTAAAGTATGCAAACAAAAAGTGACGTTTAATGGAGCCGTTTCTGCGACATTTGCTTGCGCAGAATAAACAAAAACTATGTCCCAACTTACACGCGTAATTCAGCAAATAAATGATAAACGCATTCCCCCTCCCCCAAATAGATGATGTTTTCACTATAGATGACTCCACCACAAAGACACGGATAATAAATTGCAAAAATGCAAACACAGGCGTTTTTTTTTCTTGCTTGTGTCCTTGATTGTGCGCGTGCCTTATTCAGCTAAAAAAAAGCATGGTTGATGTCTCGGTCAGTAAAACACTTAAAGAAAAGGTGTCCTTAAAGAAGCAGTTTATATTTACGGTACATTGATATATAGGAAACTTGCTCAATGCCTATTGGTGTTCGAATACTATAGCACCACATAACGAGACGCATCCATGTTGGCGCTCAGTAAGACATTTCTATCCCGACAACTAACATCCACCATTAATAACTAAAGAAACGTCTATGATCATTAATACTTGTGGTAGATGAAATAATTGGTGGGATCGGAACGAGAGAAAGCCATGTGACAGCCAAAAGAGCGTGATTGATTGGACAGCGAACATGGGTTAAGATCGTCTGCTCGCACCATGTTGGAGTTGTTGACACCTCGGCCCAACCAGAGAAAAAGCAACACGTGTCTCACTTTTTTTTGTTAGCCACGATTGTTTGTTTGTGCAGTAAGCGTAAGTTGAAACGCGGAGGTAAAGCCAGGTGATGCCAGCGGTGGATTAGCGGGCGGTGTCGCCTCCTTTGGCGTCGCAATGCTATTTTGGTATGGATGGATGCTCTCAGTTACCCCTACACTTGGGGTAAGGTCGCCACCTGTGTGCGTGTTAAGGCGTTGAAAAAAATGCATTTATGGTGCTAGAAAGGCAGCGAATGGGACGGACTCTTAAACACGACGCCTTGAAAGATCTAAACGCCATTTTCACTGTCACGATGCATTACTGCACAATACCAGGAACTGCGAGAAGGCAATGGTGGATATCAAAAGTGTATCTCGAAAGCTTGCAAAATATGTCACCTTGGTGCAGTGGGTAGCATGTCCAGAATATGTGCTCATGGACCCGAAGGTCGTGGGTTCGACTCCTGTTCACAGAACTTTTTTTGTTGTCTTCTAATTGTGCTTACTTTCGGACGTCATTTCCGTGCACAAATACGCCACTAAAGTTTTGGTGCACACCGTAATAAAAACTCATGTGTGAAAATGAACCAACGCCAACTAGCCCAATTAGCCGCGCTACTGCAGTACATTTTAAAAAGCTTTCTGGAGTAACTGCGCAGCTACCCCGAAAAGAGCGTTTTGCTTCCCCAAAATACAAAATGAGTGCAAATATTCGCACAGGGCACGGCAAGGAGGGGCACTTTTTTCCCTGAAGAGGAAACGAAAGTGGGAATGTGGGCTTGTTGGTGATGCATACGAAAGAATTCTACCAAGTCCTCTCAGTCTATCCCTTCCTGTTTCCCTATTTCGCTTCGCACTGCAAAAAATTCTTTCCAATTGAGATGTAGAGCATTCTGTTTTTTGGAGTCACTGCAGAAATGTTCGTGCCGTGTGCAAACGACCCATTGATCTCTACGTAAGCCTGTTTCCTTCCATATGGTGCCGTAAAGTGGTGTCGTGTAGTAATTAGTGTGCGCGTATGCTGATTGAGTTCCCTTGAGTTCGAATCTCTTGTGTTTCCTGTCATTTTTTTTTAATTTATGTCTGACTGCGATGCTTGCACACTAAGTACACATCTAATCACATATCTTCCCTCCCTTTAAAAAGCTGGTGAATTCAACCAAAATCTGATTTTTCTTTCGCGAAAAATAACTGTTGATCCCTCGAGCAGCAACCGCAAGAGGGCGGAGCAACTCCGCAGTTCACCCTAAAATAGAGGAATGACTGTGGCAGGTTAGTTGCTCTTCTAAAGAAGCAGCCGCGATACCCCTCTTCTTCCTTTGCTTCTTACACGCATGGCACATGTTTCTGAAATTGATAGTTCTACTGTGGTGCTCTAGCAGCGAAGGCACTCGGCCCCTGGCCCGCAAGTCGTGCGGTCAAATACCAGCTGTGGCGGCTGCATCTTCAATTGAAGCGAAAGTGCTGTATGTTCGCGTGCCCAGAGTTGGGGTGCACGTTAAAGAACACCTGGTGGTAGAAATTTCCGGAGCCCTCCACTATAGAATTTTTTATAATCATATGGTGGTTTTGGGCTGTTAAACCCCAAAAATTATTATTATTATTATTATTATTATTATTATTATTATTATTATTATTATTATTATTATTATTATTATTATTATTATTATTATTATTATTATTATTATTATTATTATTATTATTATTATTATTATTATTATTATTGAGTGAAACGAATATTTAACGGTGTCATTTTCAGTGAAGAACACCATTTTGCTCGAGTGAGGACATTTGAGACATGTCGCAGTATTTGAAAATACTCCTCAAACACCATGACCGCGAAATTTTCAGAAATTCTTCGCTCATAACGGGTTTTCAATTTTTTGTATTTCGGATCAAAGATTATCCACTAACTTTAGCCTGTTCAATCATGCAGTGTTCGAAGCAAAACGCCCTGGGGCAACAATCAGAGTGATGCTGTGTGTCAGAAGGAACATTCCCTCTACACTGGTGGCTACTTCAAAAACAGATTCTCTGAAATTTGTTAGAATCAAAGTGAAATTTGGTAAAGTTACTATGACTGTAGTTAGCGTGTACGTGCACCCTCAAGCAATAGTTTCATCCTCTGAGTTGGCTACAGTGTGTAAGCCTCATAATCATTCCCTAGTATTACGTGGTCATTTTAACGCGCATCTTGACTTCCAGGGCAGTGAACATAGTGGTGCAAGAGGGTTTGCTATAGTACAGATATGCGAAGACCACAGCTACGCTATAATTAAAGATGGTTCTCTGACTTTCCTGTGGTGGCATAACTACTGTAGCGAGTTACACATCACTATGTGCTCCTCAGTCCCCAGCAGCTGCGAAGCAAGTGACTACAGCGACGGTCAGTTCTGCAACGCAGCAGAGAGTGCTAGGAATCTCTGGATCCGGACAGGCCGCCATTGGAACCTGAACTTGGCAACGTTTAACACTAGAACCTTATCTGGTGAAGAAAGTCTAGCTGTACTATTCGAGAAGCTAGAGTGTGTTAAATAGGACATAATAGGGCCCAGTGAGGTTAAGAGGAAAGATGAGGCCTATACGGTGCTACAGAATGTGCATGTTTTTTCTATCGGGGCTTGGCTGACAGAAAAGAACTAGGAGTGGGGTTCCTAATTCATTAAAATATAGCTGGCAACATAGAGGAATACTATAGCATTATTGAAAGGGTGGTAGGTATCGCATTTAAACTGAATAAGAGATACGAGATGAAGGTGGTACAGGCTTACGCGCCTACATCCAGCCATGATTACGCTTCAGTTGAAAGCTTCTACGAAGACGTGGAATCGGCAATGATTAAGGTAAAAACACAGCATACTATACTCATGGGAGACTTTAATGCAAAGGTAGCGAAGACGTAAGCTAGAGACCAGGCCGTAGAAGATGATGGCATCGGTACTAGAAACGCCAGAGGAGAGCTACTAGTACAATTCACAGTACCCAATTATTTACAGATTTCGAATATCTTCTACCGCAAAACAAGGATGCCTTAAGTGAACATGGAGGAGCCCTAATGGCCAAATAAGAATGAATTAGACTTTATAATAAGTGCACATTCAGGCATCGTGCAGGACATCAAAGTGGTTGGCAAGGTACGATACAGTGACCATAGAATGGTACGGTCTCGAATTCACCTAGACTTGAAAAAGCAACAACATAAACTGATACGCAAGAAGCCAATCAATGACCTGGCACTGAGAGGGAAAGTATGGGAATTCAGATTCTCGCTTCAGAACGGGTACTCGACTCTCAGTGAGGAAACCAACCTTAGCGTAGAAACAATGAATGATAATCTGACGAGTGTCATAACGGAGTGTGCAGTGGAAGTTGGAGGCAGGGTAGTTAGAGAGGACACTGGCAAGCTTTCCGATGAAATGAAGAATCTCATTAAGAAGCGTCAAATCATGAAAGTGTCAAGTATAACAGACAAAATAGAACTGGCAGAGCTTTCGAAGTTGATTAATAGGCGTAAGGTATGCGATGTAAGAAGGTATAATATGGAGAGAATCGAACACGCTCTGAAAAAACGGAGGAAGCGTCAAAGCAGTGAAGAGGAAACTTGAGATAGGCGAAAATCGGATGTATGCACAAAGGGACAAGAAAGGCAAAATAACTACCAATATGGATAGGATAGTTCAAATAGCGGAGGAGTTTTACAAAGATCTGTACAGTAGCCGGGAACACCCGACCTTAATACTATACGAACTAGCAGTAACCCAGGAGACACCCTACCAGTAATGGTAGAAGAAGCCAGAAAAGCCTTGGGGAGCATGCAAAGAGGTAAAGCTGCCGGTGAGGACCAGGTAACGTCAGATCTGTTTAAAGATGGAGGACAGATTGTGTTAGAAAAAACTAGCCACCCTGTTTACGAGGTGTCTCCTGACAGGAAGAGTACCAGTGTCTCGGAAGAATGCTTACATCATCTTAACACATAAGAAAGGAGATGACAACGACTTGAAGAATTAGAGGCAGATCAGCTTGCTCTCTGTAGTATACAAGCTATTTACAAAGGTAATGGCTAACAGAGTAAAGAAAACATTAGAATTCAATCAACCGAAGGCACAAGCAGGATTTGGAACAGGCTACTTAACAGTCGACCACATTTATACTATCAATCACGTAATAGAGAAATGCTCAGAATATAGCCAACCACTGTACGTAGCCTTCATTTATTACGTGAAGGCTTTTCATTCAGTAGAAATATCAGCAGTCATGCAGACACTGTGGAATCAGGGCGTCGGTGAAGCATATATAAACATTCTGGAAGAAATCCACAGGGTATCAACTGCTACCATAGTGCTTCATAAAGAAAGCAACAGAATACCAATCAAGAAGAGTGTAAGGCAGGGGGATACAATCTCCCCAATGCTATTTACCGCGTGCTTAAAGGAGGTTTTCAGAAGCCTAGAATGGGAACAGTTAGGAATAAGAGTTAATGCAGAGTACCTTAGTCACCTGCACTTCACCGATGACATTGCATTGCTGAGTAACTCAGGGGATCAATTGCAACTCATGATTACAGAGTTGGACAAGGAGAGCAGAAAGGTGGGTCTTAAAATTAATCTGCAGGAAACTAAAGTCTTGTACAACAACCTCGGAAGAGAGCAGCGCTTCGATGTAAGTAATAGCGCCCTTCCAGTTGTAAAAGAATATGTCTACTTAGGACAGGTAATAACCGTGGAGCTGAACCACGAGATTAAAGTAACTAGAAGAATAACAATGGGGTGGAGCACATTTGGCAAGCAATCTCAAATTATGACCGGTAGATTGCTACTATTCCTCAAGAGAAAGGTATATAACAGCTGTACCTTGCTGGTACTTAGCTACGAAGCAGAAACCTGGAGACTTACAAAGAGGGTTCAGCTTAGATTGAGGACGACGCAGCGAGCAACTGAAAGAAAAATGGGAGGTGTAATCTCAAGAGATAAGAAGAGAGCAGAGTGGATTAGGGAACAAACGGGGGCTAAAGATATCATAGTTGAAATCAAGAAGAGGAAATGGGCCAAGCATGTACCGCGTAGAGAGGATAACCGCTGGTCATTAAGGGTAACTAACTGGATTCCCAGAGAAGGGAAGCGGGTTAGGGGGAGACAGAAGGTTAGGTGGGCAGATGAGATTAAGGAGTTTGCGGGTATAAATTCACAGCAGCAAGCACACGACCGAGTTAACTGGCGGAACATGGGAGAGGCCTATGTCCTGCAGTGGACGTAGTTAGGCTGCTGATGATGATGACGATGATTTGCTCCTCTAAATTTGGGGCTGGTGCGGACTGGACTGTAGACGCAGATGCAAGAAGTTATGAGTTAACAGTATTTGTATATAACCCAAAGCTCCAGAAAACAAAATGTCATGAAAATACCAAATTCGGTATATGCGAAGCTTGTGAAACATCCGCGAGCACATCATGAGCATGGCATGCAGTCATGTGGTTACATGAGATGCATGTTATGATTATATTACGTTTGTACTAGTCATATAACTCCCTCGTTTATTCGCGTCACGTAATACGAAATTCGGTACATGTTAGGCTATCGAAACGGCCGCGAGCGCATTATGAGTGTGGCACGTAGTCATGTGGTTACATGACACGCGTGTAATGATTATCATATTCGCACCACTCATAAGGATCTCTCATTCATTCGCATCACGTAATACCAAATTTGGTATATGTAAAGATATCGAAATGGCCGCTAACGCATCATGAGTCTGGCATGTAGTCCTGCGTTACATGACACGTATGTCATGAATATCATGTTTTCACCAATCATATATCTCCCTCGTTCATTCACGTCACGTAACACCAAATTCGGTATACGTGGAGCTATCAAAACAGCCGCGAGCGCATCATGAGTGTGGCATGTAGTCGTGTGGTTACATGACACGCATGTCATAATTATCATGTTTGCATCAGTCAAATACGTCCCTCGTTCATTCGCGTCTTTTAATACGAAAGTCGGTATATATGAAGCTACCGAAACGCCCACGAGCACGTCACGAGTGTAGCGTGATGCACTCTCGCCGACGTCCGTGGTCGTCAACCTGAGTGAGTCCGGTGCGCCTCCGTCTTCCGGTGACTGCAGACTTGGCCCCTCTGCACGGATTTACTGTGCCGGCATGTGGTCTTGTGCGCCCAGTGTGGTGCGTTGTTCCAAGGGCTAGCAGCTCCAGCAGCACGCCCCTCTCTACACTTTCGCCAAAGGTAAAGGAGCGGCGACCACGAGCGCGCCGATCGGAGGTTAAGAGGAGACGCAGATCGCGGGTGCGCTCACAGCACGCAGTAGCCGCTGGCAGCGGGCAGTTGCGGCCCGGCTTCTATTCAATAAACCTGATTTCTGTCGGTCTCAGCCTCTTCTCTGAGGGTTCCTCTGGCTAGCCGCAGCCTCGAAACCTCTACAATTTGAAGCTAGTGAAATGGCCGCGAGAGCATCATGAGCGTAGCATGCCGTCATGTTCTCACGTGACAAGCAAGCCATGATTATCATGTTTCCACCAGCCATATACATTCATCCTTTACTCATGTTACGTAAAATAAATTTGTTTTATGTGCCACTAGCGAAACGACCGCGATCGCACCATGAGCATGGCGTGTAGTCATGACTTGCATGACATGCATGCCCGTATGTCCACTTAGAAGTGTGGCAGCTTGGGCTAGTTGGTATGGCATGGCGATAGTTATAGCGCGAGAACAAAACGACGACACAGAGACAAGAAGGACACGAAAGACTAGGGCCATTGACTTAAGTTCGCCATGCAGTCATATCATACTATACCAGTTTTTCAATAGATCGTGTTAACGAAACCGCCACAACAGCAGAGAGATCACGACCTATAAACCATGACATTCATAAGACATATGTCATGATTTTCATGTTATGACTAGTCACTTAAACTCGTCATAATCAAGTAATGCTGTACCAATTTTGACATAGATACCATTATCGAAATGGCTAAAAGAGCTATAAGTCGTAGGTGGCTAGATATACAGATACATAGACAGATAGACAAATATGGTCGATGCCGCCAAAGTTCGCTAAGAAATGCTTCGCATTCAAAATCTTGCGCCACAGACAGTACCATACGTCACAAAAGAAGCCCTTGCAGGTACTCCTGCGCTTTCTGCGTTGAACTGGTCTATGGAAATGACCCCAATCAAAATGTCTTACATGAATTCGCAGTGTGCATGTATATTATTTTTAATACGAAGCAGCTCCTTTTCTAGCCTGCGTAACGCTCTTCCTCCGTATGAACGCAACGCGTGCCGCAGATGTTGGCGTGGTGCCAAGTGGGTCACACCATTGCTGCTCGTTGACGGCACGCTCCCCTTTCAGTGCGTGCTGACGTAACTCTTTTCCTCACCTGGCACTCGCTCACCGCGGCGCCAGCAGCTGCCGCCTCGTCCAATCACCCGCAACACCTGCCGCGACCACAGTTCGCTACACGTACCGCCCACTCGATGGTTCACGCCCAATAAACCTGACGCACGCCTAACGTACGCGTTCAAATACGTATGTACATATCTCACCTACAAGAATTACCCCAGCCATCGCTTCAAAAGAATCTTTCAACCCGAGACGCCACCCGTGTGCAACGCTGCCCCTCCGTATCCTCTCAAGGTTCCCCTCGGGGTGATGGTCCTCAATTTCTCTTTAGTTGTTTTATTTGTTTCTCTCTTTATCCTTTTTCGTGGCTGTTCTCCTACCAGGTTAACCTCCCCGTATTTTGCTTTCATCTGTTTTGCTCTTTTGGCTTGGGCAAGTTCACACATACTTGGACAGATGAAACTTGACTTAGACGTTGAAGTGTAAACTTCAACGTCTAAGTTATTGAATGGCAAATAAAATCAATTGTTAGTTGGCGCTCGTCGCTTTTATGTGTCTCCTCTCTTCGTTTAAGTCACGCTGCATTCGTGCGAGTCCGTTCCTCAGGGAGTTCTTTTGTTCATACCTTGCGAAGATGGTGTATGTTGCGTCCAATGTAGTCGTACACCTGCGCTGCCGTCATCACGTCATTGACTGAAAGACGGAGCTTTGTACTTTGCCTCGAGTGCTCCTCCACACCACATGTAACTGTAAGCAGCACCTGCAAGACGAAACGTAACCAGGGAAAATATGTAACTGGAGGCACTTAGGGAGCAGTACGGCATGTGATTTACACTAGAAAAATGAGTTTAGCACAAGTACAAGTGTACTGCGCGTGTGAAAAAAGAATAAAAACAGAAAAAACGGAATATGTTTGAATAGCTTGTCGGGATGCATAACCTTCTAGATAGCTGTGCGTTCTGCATAGAAGTTACTGTTGCTGTGTCGTAAAAGCCAAAGGCCAACTGCACGGAGTCGATGCAGAAAAAGAAAAGGGACTAGTAAAATGGACAAAGCACTAACTTTCAACTGTAACATGTCGCAGAAATGCAGCGTAAAATATGAAGGGAACGTGACTTCAGCAAGTACGAAAACAAATAGAATAGCAAACGGCACAAAAAATATACATCACGAAGACATACATCACTTGTCTTAATCACATAAATAAGGCTAATACTAAAGCGCCTTCTTTGTTGAGAAAGCAATGGAGGGCATGCTCACTTGATTCATAGCCAACGTGTTGTTCTCCGCTGCCTCAACGCTCTGATAGTTTAAATTTTTTCTCGTATACTATGTTATTTTCTTTTATCTTGTTGCTACAGTCAAGCTTAATCCCACTTGCAACATGGCAGCGCATAGCCTCACGAGTTCAATAAAGGAGCATGGTTTTTGCTTACTCTAATTTTTATTACTGAACGCGTTTCTTCTCATCGGGTATCATCCCAAATAAATAACAATTATTTGATAAAAAAAAACTAGTTGAAGCCTACCCTCTTTCTTTTTTAAACACGAAAATGTTTCAGGCCGTGGTCCACCACGGCTCTGCTGACGTACTTCCATTACGGAAGTGACGTTGAAAAATATATGATAAGAAATAGAAGAAACTGCAAAAAAACCGTAGGCAAGCATTTGTCGCGTGGAATCGAACCAGCTAGCTCTCGACTCCCAGCGCCGTGGAGTGTGCGTAGTCGGGAATGCCATTTATATACAGCAAGCAATTTATATACAGCGTACACCGTTTGGCCGTCCTCAGAGCTTCGACGTTTTAGCGTGTGTTTGTAATCAGTGGCAAAATGGCGTGATATGCTCGAGTTTGGCGTGCTCTGAACGTCATCGCCTCCAGGAAGCGCCGCCTCCATGGAGCATCGTCACTCCTGCGCGCGTGCTTATCAGACTCGTAATTCGGGTGAGGACGTAGGTGAGCTTGTACGTTGCCGCTGGCACGTTTACAAAACGCGCACGCTGCTGACGCACGACACAAGAAGAATTGTGGCAGTTGTTCACGCTTGTCCGGTGTATACTTATGCGCTCGTTTTGTGCGTATTTCTTTCCGCTTGAATAGCGCGCTCTGTGTCAAGCTGTGTCAGTTGTTAGGCTGCGCTCATCCTGTGTGTGCTTATTTCGTGCGTGCTTTCTGTTTAAGGCGTGCGCTAGAAGTTTCAATATTTTTGTCATGCTTGACGTGACTAAGAAATTTGGTACTCTTGCTAAACAACGCACAAAAAACGCTCTGCTACCTCTGTAACGACATGTTTCACTTTCGTGTTAAAACGATTTCTCTATAAGGGGATCAGCCACTTCTTTTCTGTTTGTTTACAAGCTTTACATAAATAATTCTCACCTCTGCTAAGTAGTACAAATGCACCGGAAGCTTCCACATGTCCAGCTTCCGGACTCGTCTTACAGCATCCTTCACGTCATCGCTTGTGTCACGCCCGAGTATACTGTGCAAGAATACCCTGTCCATGAGACTTGCGTCCGATCCTGTCCTACGTTGACCCTGGAATGTGATTAACTTGTGTGTGTTCGGCCGCATAGGAGGCTGGGAACATAATTCTTAAAAGTGTGCGACAGTAACTCTCCCACGGTGGCCCTTGCTCTGTACAAGAGTAATCAAAAAGAAGCGCTCCAAGTGCTCTTGAAGTATTCCTGCGCCTACGAAAATGACTGCGTGGCTATTGCTTCCCAACCAGATAATACAGGAAAATGCTTTAACTGCAATAACAAACCTGATTGTGGCTGTCGTGTAACGTTTCACTGGAATCATTCATGAGGCTGCTTCAAAGGCAAAGGAAGGCGAGAAGTTCACTGAACAGTACAGCATTGAGAACATGCATTTAAAACATTGACCTGACCTTCTTCTGGCCATCTACATTCAAGACACCAAATGATTGATATGTGAGGTTTAACGTCCCAAAACCACTATATGATTATGAGAGACGCCTTAGTGGAGGGCTCCAAAAATTTCGATCACCTGGGGTTCTTTAACGTGCATCCAAACCTGAGCACACGCGCTTACAACATTTACGCCTCCATCGAAAATGCAGCCGGGATTCGATCCCGCGACCTGCGGGTTAGCAGCGCAGTACCTTACCCACTAGACCACGACGGCGGGGCAAGAGACCAAATGCCAAGGCACGCGAAAGTGACGGTACCTTTTACAAGACGACCTAGTTCTCTTACGAAATTCTGCATCACTTTCTAGTGGCTCTTCCTACACGGCAAGTATCTTGCATGCCCTTAAGATGCGTGTGCAGTTTCGCCAGAAATATTTTAAAGAGCGGTTTTATTTCCGCAGAAGCACACAGAATAGCGGAGTGAAGCTAAAGGCCGTTCGGTCGTGGAGCGTTTCAGCTGGGTTACGCTTTTCACTTTAAATATCCAACAAAAAAAATCCAACAAGCCTTTCAGCTAATACAAAAGAAACACCCAAATGGACGCCTATCTGCTACCAGGTGCCTTCACTGCATTGCTTTCGCTCTTTTCTTACATAACTCCACGTTGGTTTACAATTACGTCACTTCTTTCAATCAAGACTGACAGCTCATTCGCTTGATTTATTCTTCAATGGCATCTCACTCAAGTGATTCACTTTTTTTTTTCACTTTATCACTGATTACGCTACAATACGTTCCTCTTGAATTCATTTAAATATGTACTAGCTTTTTCGCATCGTAACACCTTATATGAGGAAATCACTTTACACGAGACGAGCTCGAGCTGACACACCCTCGTGATGATATATACAGATGAGTAAGTTGTACAAATGATCAAGTCACGTCCAGCCGACCATGAATAGCCAGTGACTGTGCTCACACTCTAATTAAAATCACAACGATTGGTACAGTTTGCGTTCACGACGCCACCATAGCAAAGTTTTAAAAATAATCAGCAAGGTGATCGTGTAAACACCGCGGCTACTTTTTGAATACATGAGCGAACATAAAAGGTATCAGGAAAATGAACGTTTGGGTGTTTTTCAAAAAACATTCCTTTCATATTGTATACTCACGTCGGACAACCACAAGAAGAAGGTGTAGCGATGCATGGGCATAAATATCGGGGCGTACTGCGTCTGGTCAGGGTTGAAAGCATATGAGAACCGCATGGCGCCGTCCTGGGCATAAGCACAAGAGTCAGCCATTCTCAAAGAATAAGGTGTCCCCACGCCAGTAGACTCAGCTGCACCTATGACCACTCGAGAATGCCCCGAAAAACGCCGTTGGTGCAAGTTGCGATAAGAGTTCGTTAAGCACCTTTAAAAAAATTGACAGTGCAAATTAATGATATACTAAACACGAACGAGGAAGATTATTATGCCGTTCATTACTTCCATGTCATGGTTGTCATGTTTGCGCCTCGAATTTGTGTTCATCGTCCTTTCAAGTCACGTAATACCGAATTTGATGTATGTGAAGCTATAGCGAAACGACTGCAAGCGCATGATCAGCGTGGCATGTAGTCATGTTCTTACGTGACACGCATCTCGTGAATATTATGTTTGCACCAATCATATATGCCGTCGTCCATTGACGGCCCGTAATACCAAATTTGCAACGCATGAAGCTAGCGATATGACCGCCAGCGCACTGTGAGCGTGGCGTGTAGTCATAACTTGCATGACATGCATGTCATGATTTCCGCGTTAGGATCTGTCAATTGTGTTCGCCATGCAGTCATGTCATACCATACCAGTTTTGCAATATGTCATGTAAACGAAACCACCACAGCAGCAGCAAGACCATGACATGTATATAATGACACTCATGACATACATGTCATGAATTTCATGTCATGACTAGTTACTTATGCTCGTAATACAGTCATGTTATCCCAAACCGATTTTGGTACAGAGCCCATTATCGAATAGGTGACCGGTAAATTGGGCAATCGCAGGGAACTGTGGGATACGACGGCTTCCGGCTCGACGCTCTACGCAGGTCAGCAGCGGCACGCGCACATTTTTGTACTGATCCGTTAAAATGCACCTCTTCATGCAGTGTCAATGCTTTAGAAGTTGTTTTTTTTTTTTTGCGTACCGTGACTGTGACGATGACAAGCTACGAAAGCCATGAACAGTCAGGAAGCCTTTTTTATCGCTCTGAATTGATCTGCGATGCTTTTATGCTGCTCCGGGGTACCGTCAGTTTGGCTAGCAGATCAGTCGATACAAAAAAAAAACAGTTTTCATTGTATGATACGTTAATGCAGATAAAAAGTCACCATTTGAAAGATCTCAGGGGATGGGAATGATTGTAGCAGTGTGCTAAGAGTTCATTTCGGGATCGCTGCTTCCGCCGACATCGTCGGTCAATCGGCATGAAGCGCAGCCCTTATTGAACGCGTCGAGATTTTTTTTCTAGCGTTCAGCACGCTATCAGATGCATTTTTTTTCGAAACCAGATTCTTATTTCAATGCTGATTTTTGTCAAGCTGCGCGACACGTTGGCACATAAACAATACAGTCAGACATAGACGGCACCGAATAATCGAAATCTCGCACTTTTTTAACAAACTTCTTCCTTTGGGTGCCGTCTTGATGCAGAGTTTGACCACAATAAATGCAAATGAACTCGTCCAGCGCTTCGTGTAAACTTACTCTTGAGTGAAACGTTCGCGTTTTTTGTCTTATATATTGGTGCAATGACCGGCGCTAATCTCGTATGACAGGCAGATTTCGCTCGTTCATTCCCATAACATCTTTGCTAGGTGCACCTGTGCGACAATTTATTTCTCTATATATTATTCACAGCAAACTCATGCGTAAGATTTTTATTAGCGTGTAATACACACGTTCCTGTGATAAAATGGTTTTCGCACACTCTGGGTTCAAAGTTCCGTCCTCAAAGGCTACCTCTCTCTGTGGTTCTCTTGACAGCCGCGGCCCACCTCATTTTTCTTTCTTCGTTCCATGAAAACCGATACACGCCGTTTGCCTTTCACGCTCAAGTTGGAGCAGCCAACGGCTGAACAACCAATCATGGTTTATCAGGATGAAGATAAAAGGGCGACCGCGCGCCGGAATCCTGAATAATCTGAGGCTTGCGGCGAAGCGGTTCACCGTCGTCTACTCTTCTCGAACCGGAAGCCGGTAGCAGACGATGCATCCCACAATCCCTCGCTCTTCTACTGGTCACCTATTGGCCAGGAGAGCTAAAAGTCGTAAGCAGCTAGATAGATATATAGATAGACAGATGGACATTCATGGTCAGAGTCGCCAAAGTTCACTACGAAATCCTTTGCATATATAACGTTCATATTTTTGCAAACACACGCGTCTTGTACACAGGCCTCAAAATAAAACACGTAATATCGCAGTAATGCGTGGTGCAAGAGTGTGTTGCCATCAGGCGTAAAAACATGTGATCATAATAACAGCTTTGTGGTTTATAGGCAGTCACCCATTACAAAAGACACGCCCGTTACTGATACAATAAGACCACGTAGTGTCTGACATAGTATGGCCATAGGAAGTTCGAAACACGCGCATAATTGCTTCCAGCAAGCTCTGTATACGCAGTTTGAAAATTTTCAATCACACTTTACGACAACGCGACCGAGTGCATGATGCTGGCTATGGCATGGAGCGTCTCACACTACTTTTCTTCTTAAGCTTAATCACTTAATCAGGCTACATTAGTAATTATTGACCTAAAGATGAAACTACGCACGAAATTCTCATGACAAAGTAGATTAGTTTGAAAAGCTTCCAAGTAAGCATCTTGTAACTTGCTATTTAACGCTTGTTTTTAATTTTACTATAGGTGCACGAATAATAAAGAAAATAGCACGAGAAATGCCCGATTGCGTGCCGGAACACACCTCTTTCAAGCAAGCACGCGAGTGCCACAAACAAGTGTGCAAGTACTCGTAGGGAAAGTGCGTACACCGCCGCGACGATCACGTGCACCTACTTTCTGACTCCGTCGTACCAGCTTCTCCCAGATGAAATGATTTGGAAAAGTGCAAAGTATCCCTCAGTGATTCATTCGGAACTGCTGTGTTTTGCTGCCGTGGCTTTTCTACAAGTTTCGTCGCTCTAGCGTTCCCGGACGCTACTGCTGGGACAGCTGGCCGGCTCCGAAAAATCATTGAGACTTCTCCTTAGGTGAAATGGTTAATAGTAGAGCGATGAAGCAACAGCGCGAACCCCCAAGAGAGAAGACACGGACACCCAGTGACTGTGTGTTCGTGTCGCCTCTTTTGTGGGAGTGCGTTCGCGCTATTGCGGCCCTATTCCGCAGTCACGACGCCGAAGAATACCGCAAAATCATCGGTCTCGCCCTGACCACTGCCGAGTCCCGAAAATTGTGGCCGATGGCTGGGGGGATCAACGGGAGCAGACGTCGCTGCTTACCCGTCATTCTTGAAGGTTGCAAATAAATTTTATTTCTCTGTTTCTGTCTCCCTCGCTCGGCGAAAAATCAGTTTGATATTAATTTTTTTCTTTCAAGGTAGAGGGGGCGGGGAGGGCGCTATTGCGCTATACGGTATAGATTACAGAAAAAGAACACTTGGTTACCAAATTGACGTCCCGGACCAGACAATGTCATTCGCTTATTCATTTAGAATCTATGTCTACTGACATTGTCGATGAGCAGGCCGTGGCGGCTGAACGCTGCCAGCAAGCGTTGATGTGTGCATGACGTTTAATGCACGATTAGATTATATTCGATTTTGCTCTGGGATTGTACAATATCTGTCAGAAATACCAAATATTTTTCGAAAAGACTTCGCAAAATCAGCACCAACTGGAAAATCATGAAGCAATAAAGCTTTTCAAAGGTAAACGTCTATTTTCGAGTTTTAATCACGAAATTACCAATGTGCATGCGACCGAAGCTTTTACGAGACTTCATAAGCTACAGCCATTCCCAAACGAAGACCTTTTAAATGCGAAGCATTTCTTAGCGAATTTCAGCGACTTAAAGCCTATCTATATATCTAGCCGCCTGCAACCTTTAGCTCTCCTGACCGTTTTAATAATGCTACCGATATCAAAATTGGTATCGCAGAACATGACTGTATGACGACTGGAAAAGTTTGCGCTACAATCGCTGCGGAATATGAAGTTAGGGAGGAGACAAAAATAAAAGGGGACAGTTTGTCTCCTCCCTCACTTCGTTTTCCGCAGCAATCGAGAGCAATTTTTTCCAGCCATGAAAAAACAGCTTGCCTAGCACCTGACTTTGCTAACTGTATGACGAGCATAAGTGACTAGTCATAACATGAAAATTATGACATGTTTGTCACGAATGTCATGATTATTATTTCATAGTCCTGCTGCTCTTGCAGGGGTTTCGTTCACATGACATGTTCCAAAACTGGTGTGGTATGACATCACTGCATGGCGAACACAAGTGACAGACGCTAACACGAAAATCATGACATGCTTGTCATGTAACAACATGACTTCATGCCACACTCATGGTTCACTCGCGGCCGTTTCGCTAGCTTCACATATACCAAATTTGGTATTGTGGGACGGGAATGGATGATGAAGCTATGTGACTCGTGCAAAAATGATTATCAGGAGATGCTTGTCTTGCAACAACCTGACTCCATGCCACGCTCATGATGCGCTCGCGGCTGTTTCGCTAGCTCCACATATACCAAATTTTGTATCGCGTGACGTGAATAGGTGACGAAGATAAATGACATGTCCAAACATGATAACCATGGCATGCATGTCACGTAAAACATGAATAAATGCTTCTCCCATAGCGTGCTCATGGCCGTTTCACTAGTTACACATATACGCAATGTGGTATTACGTGACCTGATGGACGACGAATGTAAATGCCGCGTCAAAACATGATAATCATGATGTGCGTGTCATGTAGTACACGACTACAAGCTACGCTCATAGCGCGCTCGGGGTCATTTTGCTAGCTCAAAATATACCAAATTTAGTATTACATGACGCGAGTAGGCGACGAAAGTAAATGACACGTTCAAACATGATAATAATGGAAATCATGTCATGTGACACTGGATTACATGCTATGCTCATAGCACGCTCGCAGCCATTTTTCTAGCTCCACATATACCAAATTTGGTATCAGGTAATGTGAATGGATGACAAAGGTAACTGACACGTCCAAACATCATAGTCATGACATGGAAATCGTGTACAACATTATTTACTTCCGCCTCGTGACGTTGTGCTGGCTTTAAAGTGACATATCAGCCTTCCTCATCCCTGCTTAATATATCATCGATTCCCACTCCACTAGAGATCTGCCAAGTTTTTTAGCAAACCCTCTTTTTACAATCCTCGTTCCCGTCTTCATGTTGCCTCGTTCCCGTCTTCATGTTGGAACAATTGAATGCGGGCACTGCCACTACACTCGACTTCACAAGTCACAACAGACACAACTGTTGTATTGACGTAACTTTATACGGATAAAGCGATCAACACTGATGGTTACGTGCTTTGTGTCCGAAGGCGATATTGTGAGGACAACTTCATTTCTTGCATTACATTGTAATGAGTAGTCGTTCCTTTCGGTTCGACCTTGTTTAGTTTTCATGACTCTTTTATTTAAGAACAGGTGACAAGGTATCAGCTGCGTTACTGTAGTCCTGCCCTATTCAAGCCTAGTGTGAAAAAGTATTGCGACTGTTTGGTCACTTCTATATACGAGGTTACCTTCATTTTCATAATGGCGAATGTTTGAGTTGGTTACACGTAACAGCGATACTCTTTGTTGAATGTGAATACTTGCTCAAAATGAAATGTTGTATATAGTAGGACTGTTTGAAGCAGGTTCTTTTATTATTCGAAAACTATTCGAAGAATGTTTGAATGGTATACGGATTCGATTCGGGGTTTTTTTTTTATCCTATATACCTTCGATTTGGTTCGAAAATTTACTTGTCGCACTCCGCTTTTGGTGCGAAAATTCCCTTCTCGCAGTCCGCTTGTCACATTCGCGTCAGTATAATAAAAGCAACCGTGGAACAAGCATGAATTGGGGGGTCCAGCTCATTTTAGGTCACGTTATTTATAGGTCACGATGGTATCGGCGCAAAACTTCCGAGACAAGAAAATTGCATTCGCCGCAGTCATCGTATTCCCTAGGTTGATCTTAGTGTGATTATTTGCCCTTGATAAGTTATACTAGGCATATTGGTAAAGACTTTGCGGCCACAGATTCGCGGAGCAATTTAGTCATATTAGTAGTGTCATTCTATGTCTCCTAAAAGAGCTGTTCCCTGGCTCCTTTATGCGACAGCTGCACATAATGAGAAAGAGCTTGCATGAAGACGTACCCTACAGTAAATGTCAAACGCAGCACGCAGGAAAGATAAAGTGAGGGGTGGCATCGCTCCCGGAAGCACTTCGCTGAAAAAAAGAATAATAGCGTCAAAGTACCAAAAGCCTCCCATTGAAAACAATGATAACTGAGGCATAACAATGACAAAACAGTAAGTACACCGGCACAAAAGGCGGGACAAGTAGACGGGACAAACCTCTCATTGTTCTGTGTAACAATGTTCAGATATTATTATCTGCACTTTGCAATAATAAGTAGCATGTATGCAGCCCCATGATTTTAAATATTTCCATGCAATGTTGAAAAAGTTGCAGTATGCAATGCTGTGAAATTTTATTTCATATGATAGAGCTACTGTGGGTAGTAGCGTTGCAGGTCGCTGTTGCGTAAAACTGGTATGAGCTTATTCGTTGTGCTTTTCTTACAATAATACATTTCAGGGTTTTACGACCCAGAACCAAGATATGATTATGAGGGACGAAGCAGGGGAGGCATCAACAAATTTTGACAATTTGGTGTTATTGACCATGAGCGTAAAAACAGCAATAGAATGGTTACCGAGGGATTTGAAAAGCAACCGAATAATGAGGAACGTTAGATGGTACAGCATAGCCCGAATTCCTAGAGGATAGCATAAACTGAAGATAATTGATTCAAGACTTCTCCCTGCAGAATACATATATATTAAAACAAGCTGACAATGACGACAACGATGGAGCACAAGTTTGCAGGGCAATGTTGTGAGGACAAGTACAGCGATTGGGCGAGTTGGTCCACACAAGTGGAGTAAGTGCTTTCCACAGCTGTAGTAAGTACAGTAAAGCACTTACTGCACTCGTGTGCAGTAAGTGCATTACAGCACAAATGAACGATATCTTTTCAGTCTCCATAGCATCTCTCTACTAATTTTTAAAGCGTAGTCTTCAAGCACACACCCGTGAATGCCGCATCATCTATAATGCGAAACCCAGAGAACGGTCACGGCAAAAAGGAGGAAGAAAAGCTGTTAATTGCCAAAAATTAGGTCCGACTCGTTGGATCCGCATATATATTCTACTAAATGCAACAGGCATGGTGTTTTGGCGTACACACTGCTGTGTCCAAGCGGTCTCAACTGTGACAGAGAAGCAATCATCGAGCAATCTCAGAATTCGGTGTTCACATCTGTTTGTAATTGCAGCTTTGAAATAATCCATAGAGACGATTCTCTTTATTCAAAGACGCTCTTCAAAAGTCACCATAAAGCGTGCATAATACAGAAAATTTTGAACGGCTACCTCATGTTCCCTTTTGTGAGAATTTCTTTTGCTGACTTCAAGCCGTTGTCAAATTCGTGAATCAATTCGTTGTCCGTCTCTCTGAGGAATGTTGTCACGGGCCGAGACTGTAAACAATAGCATAGGTCAGCGTAGACTGCTTGCCCGAATTCGCCTCTATACAGGGAACCAAGATACTGTTTTCTTACTTGCAAAAAGAAAAACTTTCCATCGCTGAGTGCCCACTCGATGTCCTGGGGTATTGTGTGCGTCTTCTCAATCTGTGTGAAAAATAGGCAAGGAACTATTGAACCTCGTACGAACATGACAACTATACAGCTGCGAGTTCTGAGTGAGTTCATGACAGGAAAGTATTTGTGAAAACATTTGCCTTCTTCTGTTTGCCACGTCCATTCCCTCGAGACTGCATGCGAGGTCCTCCGTGACCTCAACTCAATAACTACCACGTTCCGTTCCTTGTTGTACAACAACACGTGTTGTTCAGGCCTGTTACGCATGACATTGTAATATTTTCCCACGGTCATTTAGAGGACTCTGAACTTCGAAGATAAAAGCCTTTGTAGGCTCATCTATGTGGTGACCGGATGCGTCCCGTCATGCCCTGCAGTCTGAGGAAAGTTTATTCAACCAGCATACGCAAGCGCTAGAGACACTTTCACACCAAACACTTGGAAATTGCGCTTAGCATCCTTTGAGAATTTTCATCATTCCGCGTGCAAGTGCAAAGACTCTTCGGCAACCTGCATGAAGTCTGTGCATCTGCAAAGCTTCTCTTTAGATTTCGTTAGCGCATGTAGTTTGGGATCATACCAACCATGGCATAAAGCGCCACCCCTAAAAATCTTTCAGTTATGTTTAACATCCCTTAAGCTAAAACCACAAAATGCAATGTATGAAGTGAATATTTCCTAAAGATGGTGATCGATAAATTAAAAGCTACAACACAAGGCGCCTAAGTAGATCAAAGCCCATGATAAACACCGGGGCCGCGTGTTTCCGCTTCGCTGGTTTGGCATCTGCACGAAATGCTCGAGCGGTACGGGCGTTAAGACTATCTCCCCCTTACATCCTCACCGCCATCTCTTGATGGCCTAGCGATGCCTGTCAACGCTCCTGCTTCGACGTTTCGTCGCAACTGTCGAGTTAGTCAGATGGCTCACACGTGCATGGGTCTCCCCTGTCCCGGCCACTGTCCACCCACTCATTCGAGAAAAGAGACGCACATCTCGTTCCACTCTGGCCGACTCCGTTTCAATAGGCACAAGCATTCATTTAGAACCAGTTGGTCGTCAATTTTCGGCTATCAGCCCTTACATAAAAATACACGTCACTCCCGCCACTAGCTGCTCTTCGCGCTTAAAAAACAAGTGCCGCGCACTCAGATTGATTGATTTGTGGGGTTTAACGTCCCAGAACCACCATATGAATATGAGAGACGCCGTAGTGGAGGGCTCCGGAAATTTCGACCTCCGGGGGTTCTTTAACGTGCACCCTAAACTGAGCACACGGGCCTACAACATTTCCGCCTCTATCGGAAATGCAGCCGCACAGCCGGGATTTGATCCCGCGACCTGCGGGTAAGCAGCCGAGTACCTTAGCCACTAGACTACCGTGACGGGGCGCCGCGCACTCAGGCAACGAGCAATGTGAGATGAGAGCACAGGGGTTGTACGGCTGACAGCTAGGCAATGCGGGGTCAATAGGTGCAGTCTCACAGTCCATAGACATGCCTTTGCACATTAAACAGCCCCTAAACCAGTTCGAGTTCAAGGATGACACAGCGGTTCCTTTTCCGCCTTCACTTCGTACCTACAGGCGCTATCTCATCCTCGCTCCTTCATTTATTCATGACAGATCGGGACATTGGGATTCCGCGTTTTTCAGCCACACGCTGGTTTTCCAACTTGCGTAGTCTAAAATGCCCAAACCGAAGAGAAATCAGTTCTTCTTGCACGATGGTCATACAAGACGAGGCAGCCGGGCATTCGACTGAATGGCAGTGCAGGCTAGGCGACAATTTACTGCCGATATCCTTTGTATATGGACCAGTATGAAGCCTGTTTTCTCATTGTTGTTATTTTTGTGTAGTAATAGTAGTAGTAGTAGTAGTAGTAGTAGTAGTAAGATGTGTCATTTTACGCGTCAAAGCCAAAATGTGGTTATGAGGCACACCATACTGGAGGGCTCCAAAAGTTTCGACCATCATAGGCTCATCAACAGCCGCTAGCGCCACAAGCAACACGGGCCTCAACGATTGACTTCCATCGAAAGACGACCGCCGCGGCCAGGATCCAGACCGTGAACTGCGGGCGAGTAGCCAAGCACTATAACAATCGCGCTATTTAAACGAAGTGTGACCATTACCTAGGCATGTGATAGCGGACGCGTAGAGCTTTACGCCAATCCCCAAAGTTCTGCGTCTATCTGAAGGGCAATTGACATGTATAACCTTTCAAGAAAGGAATCTTCGCGCTGATACTTAAAACGAACATCTTCAAAGGACTGAATTCTGTGCACTATCTCTAGGCCATTAAAACCATTTTCGGAGTGTACAGTACGTAATAAACTACGTTGCGAACTGGGTGCAAGTGATGTACGAAAGCGGCCTCGTTAAACCATGACATACCTGCATGCCAATAACTGCCAGTTCCTCGATGTCTTTGTCGTTCATGCACAAGCTCTGGGCCTTCTCCGAACTCAGTGGCACTGTAGCCACGTCGCCACTCTCTGTAATAGATTGTGCGGATGTCAAAAATAGTCGTTCTGAACATGCAGAATACCAGGATGTAGACCGGGTCCCTCTAAGGTGGGGTTTCGCATAAACACCTATGAAATGTTTCAAGAAATGTGCCTGAAAATCATCAGAAACAAGAGAATTGGGATGTTGGTTTCCTCCCTTCACAACTGCTCTTTAGCATTAGACATGGTAACATTGCCAGAGAATCGCGTGTAACAGTAACTGAATAATGTAAATGAAGGGACTCGTTAATTAGGGCAGACAGACGGTCAGGTTCAATGAGAGCATGCGAGCTCTTTGCAACATCAGTCGTTTGCCACTTTGATATTTTCAAAAAGCGAAAACGTTTATAAAGGCAGCAAGGGAATGTTCTTTTTGCCTTGATTTCTGGGCATTTTAGCTTACATTCTATTAAGCGTTCTCAATGTAATTCAAGCTCTTATGGCAAAGTGTTGCGATCGAAAATCAGAGAAGGGCTTCCAAACACACTTTATGTAGTGCAGCTAAGTGAGTTTTTAAAGAAATAACGTGATGAACGGGATTATAATGATAATATTTTTTTTATTTTACCATCAGTACAAGAAATAAAGATGAAATGGGGGGGGGGGGGTGAGACAATTTGTACGACGGAGTTCCCATTCCCATGCAACGGAGCACACTCACGCACGCTCACACACACAAACAGGTCCATACATGTGCACAATAGAGTGATTACAGGGATTTAAAGTAACGTGAGTAAAGCAAAACATAAAAAACAAAAACATGCGCACAGCATCACCACTCGCTCTTCAATCATACAGATGCATCAATAACTCTTTATACACAAAAACGCGCGAGCATGCACAAAAATATCTGTACGTAACTACGCACACATATATTTCGTGATTAAAAGAGAAAAAAATATGGACTGTCAACTGCTGTGGGGTAATGTGGGTGAAGATGAGCCGTTATCAATTTCTCTGGGCTGAAATTTTGCGTATTCAAAGTTATTGGTTTCCGGAAAACGAATATGTTCATCAGTGAGCTAATTGAGTATGGGTGGTAACTGGTAGTGGTCCCTAGTTGGTGTGGGTAGGCGATATGATCCAGTGTGTTTGGTGGTGGTGTGCGTAGTGACACTGAAATAATCTCAAAGAGGTGAGACAGCGTAAGCTGCCCTGGTGTATTTTTTAAACTACTTTACATCTTCGTAGCAGTGTGTAGTGGTATAATTTAAAGATAATCAGGTTGTCATACTGCACCAATATATTTCTTGTACGCCCACAAGGCAGTCTATAGGCTGCTCTTAGTAGCCGTTTTGCACAACTGATATTCTTTGTAGATCTGATAAAGTGGTTGTGGCCCATATGAGTACACAGTAGTTTAAGTAGGAGTGAAATAGAGAGTGATACAACATTAATTTTAATTTTTGAGGCACTAGGGTTATGTGCCGCATAAGCAGTCCAGCGATGCGGAATGCTTTTAAGAGAGTGTGGTTACCGTGGTCGTCCCACAGCATAATTTTTTAGAAGTGCGCCCCCACTGATTTGAAAGATGGGACAACTTCAAGAGGGGTTGAATGATATAAAACACTTGTGGAGACTGTAACAAGTTTTTTTCCTAGAAATGAAGCATGATAGCGTTAGACTTTGGCACATGGCACGAAGGTCTTAGTGGAAGCGACCCTGGCTACACAAGAACAAATGTTGCTACTTTTTAGAGACATTAATTTATAGAACTGTGATAGAAGTGTCGAGCAGTGTTTTAGCACCTACTTGTTATTTAGAATGAATCCTTAACTATATCAGTATTTGTACTCACCGGAAACAGCTGTGAAGACGGACTTATGACCTATTTGCCTTGACTCGATGGTAGCAATTTTATCTCCCGTTTTTCTAAGAATGAAGGTGTCCGGGTCTGCTGATGCTGATACGACAGACTGCACAATTTCAAGAGTATTGCATATCAACAATAAAAAATTACAGTTTTCCCGCAAGGGAGAAGCCAATAATGCGATAGCAACAAATGGTAATGTTACACACAGTCATGCTGACAGCTAACTCTTGTGGATCCAATATCACTTAACTCATGAAAACTCTGGTCTCAGACCATTCGACTGCTGCATGGAGTCGTGTTATTTTCACGCCGTCTCTTCACTTTGAAGGCAACGCATGTAGAAGCGCATACGAGCCCAGCGCGGATGTCTGTCAAGATTGCGCGCATCAGCGGTCGCGACCGTAGCCTCAGAACCAAAGTTCACAGCTGCTGCTTCAGCAGGACATGTCCCTTCATACTTGTTAAAGACGGACGGGACGTTTGTTCTCTGCTTTGGCATTCGACGGCCGCTCAACGCGCGGTGAACCTTATCACATGCGCCCTCCGAGAGATGACTGGCTCGTTTCATCATTGCTTCAGCCTCGTTCATCGCCCCGCTCGCACGCGCTTACCGCATGTAGAACACACTATGTGCTGGGGCATGATATGAAGTTGGGCTTTTTACCTTACAGGATGGTGACGGCAAAAGCGACACCGACATTGCGGCGAAATCCAGTTGAAAAGGTCCATGTTTCGCCGTCGCAATAATAAGAAGGTAAACTTTTATAAAGAAAAGGCTGGGGAGGTACGCTTGGAAAAGGGGGTATCCTGCTTGCTGCTTCATCATGTCTCAACAGGAAAAGGACAAACAGCAGAGGACGAAAGTAATAGAGGGGGATCTGATGAGTCATTGTACCAACGTTGTTACAAGCATAGACCTGTCGAATGTGCACGCAAAACTTAGGAATAGGCTTGCGCCACGCACGCTGAGAAGTACCCAACTGAAATCTATTCTAATGCGCCACCTTAAAACATAATCTTTCTAATGCGCCACCTTAAAACATAATCTATGTCGACTGTAACAGATGGGACTTGGCAAGAATGTCGCTATTTATTGTTGTTTTTACGCTTCTTTCACGACATGTGATCACAGTGTACTTACTCTGAATTTCAACAACATAAGATTGGAATAATTTTAATTCATTAACTAGGGCCTGGTTCATCGAGGTCCGCCTGTAGCTAATTTTTATGAGATACATTTTGAAAAGGGCTGAACACAGCTGTGCCTCGCGTTCAATGAACATATGACCAGTCTGACTTTCTCGGTTCGACTCACTCTGAAAATGTACGACTCGAACATCTTCGTGTCTCCATGTTTATACGTTATCGGACTTTCATTAACGTTATTCAGTTGCCAAATGTCACACATCATTGTGAGGGCTGGTGGTGTGAAAATTTTGCCAGACAATAAAATTGCAAGTGTACCCCACCTTCAACTGACATTAACAACATGCCATACTCGCTGCTTCCACTACATACGCACCAATCGTCATTCTAGCACTGACACGAAATTAGTGATGTCAGTCATCACGTGATCAATTCCAACTTTTAAGAAAGATAATAATTACGATATAAAATTGTGTAAAAAGACAGAAAACACAAATTGTGATGATCTCTTTACTTCTCCGATTCCGTAGTTGGCAGTCACGGTGATGTACGATGGGCTCCCGGTGAGCGGATCGCACGTGAACATGACACCTGCCGCGGTTGCGTCCACGAGTTCTTGCACCACCACTGCCATCGGCATGTCCAGAGGCTGTCCGTATTGCCTGCGTGATGCCACCTGAAGCAGCTGTGGAACAATGCTCACAAACATGCGTGCTGCTGGTAGAATAGATGCAGTGGTTGAAGCAGTCACACGTCGTGGTTTAAACGATAGGCTTTACAGAGTTACAAATTAGGTCACACTAAGTAAGTTCGCCTTTTCTTTCTGTCCTATTTAAAGATAGTGTTGCTCTTCTCGGAGTTCAATAGCACAGAGCAATAGCTTAGTAATGAAAAGTAACTAAGCCGAACGCCTTACATGCCGTTCTGCATGCAGCCTCCAGTCGTTTCGTTTGCAGTCCGCGATTTCAATATGAATAAAGTATATGTGATGTTTTAAGTAGTTTTCGCATTAGTTACTACCCTATTGCGACTATAGCGCGTTGTTCGGGCGAGCCACGGAGACTGGAGAAGCTTTTTGGCGTCCATTATAGAGTTATTCTAGAGATCAGTATCAATATCTTACCAGAACCCTAACTCCAAATTATCTTGAGAAATGATCCATATGTGAGATATATGGCCACAACCCTGTGAGTTTGAGACAACGGCGTCATACGTTAAACTTGATTCACCCAACCAAATCTTCCCAGGCATGTGAGCGAATCTTGAACTTAATAGAAGATTTCGCACTAAATTTCCATTTTAACATGCAGAGATGCTCTTGCATTTGACCAACATTAAATGTTGATTCCCGGCGTTCTTGAAAAATTCGTGAAATCTTCGTTCAGATCACGGTTCTCAGACACCTTATCCGTAGCCCGCTTGAAGCCCGCGGTTTTCAATGAACAAACTATTATAACATTTTGAATGGTATTCGAATTATTTTTTGCCTGTTGCCATTATAACGCCTTGTTTGAAGTGGAGGAGGCATAGAGATAAAACTGGCTTCAAGCATTTTTTATTCTAAAGTACCTCATGCGACCACTATGTGTTCATACATCACGGTAAAACAGAAACACTTGATCAAAATTTTAGTCATTCTGCAGAACTGCAATCATAACATCTCACCCCCCCCCCCTACGCTCCAACCTAGGTTTGATTTGATCTTTATTTCTTTATTACGTCATAGGGAATGCGGGGCTTGAGGGAGTCCACCCCCGAACTCATCTTCACTATCCCTATCTTCCCGCTTCTTAGATTAGATTTCAAGAGTCCGGCCTGGTTGCTGAAATCATGTAGGAACCGCTGATGTACGCATATGTGCGCATGTGAGCACCTATAAAATCACAATCTTGACTATAATGTTTCTACATTCGTGCCCTAATAATTAAAAGCCTCTTGATACAAACTGTACGCCTAAGG
The DNA here is from genome assembly GCF_043290135.1 of Rhipicephalus microplus. NCBI lineage: Eukaryota > Metazoa > Arthropoda > Arachnida > Ixodida > Ixodidae > Rhipicephalus > Rhipicephalus microplus. The sequence continues at coordinate 137,595,789 of NC_134700.1, forward strand.
AATTATTGGTACTTTGAACATTATCAAGTACTTCACTCCGAAACCGAAGCCAGTTTTTTTTTTTTGCTATGAAACATTGCTTTCTAATCAGGTGCTTGTTGCACTACTGTGCCTAATAAAAACCTGTCCAATCAGCAAATTAAACATTTGTATGAATAACAGAACATAAAGGAACTGTTTCTTTGCCTCACAGCTCGTAACTAAAGCTCACCTTTTGTAGTTCACGTTTGTGAAGCTGTACTGCGATGCCCAGCATTTCACTACAGCGCGAACGACCTTCAAAGTAAAATTACAGATGTAAGATTGTTGCAAGTCAAAGTAGCTGACGTTTAAAAAAGATCAGCGTTATTACGTTTTCGCGGCCTCGCACACCAAGCAGTGTTGTCATTTGACCGGCGGCTGACATGTCCTCCGAGTCTTCACCTGTATTGGAAGCGCGCCTTTAAATGCATGAATATGGATACATTTTATATGTTCCTGTACGTTCAAAACCTTACCTACAGCTGAAGAACGGACAGCAAATGCCGTGTAGTTAGGAAAGGTTGAGACGCGATGGAAAATTTCTTCGGCTATTTCTGTTGGTATCTTCATTGCTTCGATAGCATCCACAACCCTGCGCAAAATGAAGATGGTGCGAACAATGAAAAAATGAAGGGATGACAACCAAAACAATTCTGCTGCCTCCCGCCAAGGTAACATTTACTTTATCAGTTTATGGCTGCAGCGTTTTTCGTCCAACATATCCTCCAATTTGGAAAGACATTTTAGGTCAAATGTACGTACACATTGACATAATGATTGCCTGTAGACTTCAAAACGTATGGTTTTTCTCTGGTGAGTGAGTGTGTGTGCGAGTGAGAGCAATTTAGTGCGGTGCATGCGCACGTCTGCGCACGTGCAAGTGTTTTCCTCAATCGATCTGTCATCGCTGCTGATAATTTAATCCTCTTCTATGAAATATTCACATCACCATCCTGTCCAAACAGACGCTTTATAGTGTCTAAAAAGTATGTAATACTTACCTGGAGCACGCTCCTTTCAGCGCTGTTTGCCCATCTTCTCTGGAAAAGATTTTTAAATATATAGGGCGGTCGCAACCAACACCAGTCGAATTACTAAGTATGGTTATATGGCTCTTCTTTAGTTTTTCGTGATCATTTCACTTTTGGCCGCATTTTGCTAACCACACGCTTACTTCTAGTAACGTCGTAGTTATCAAAAAGTAAAGACTCCACAATTTACTTGGGTTATCTCTTTGCTCCCGCAGTTATTATGAGGAATGCAAGGTGTACTTTTATTGGTATTCCTTGCATTCCTTGTGTATAGTGCGACGTTATGACACTAGTAAGAATTGACAATTAACAAATGCATGACACCACTGAAAGTTTGTTGAAACTGTGCAAGTTGGAACTTGGACGCAAGAAAGGTTATAATTTCTTTTCGCCATAATATTATAAATCATAAAACCATTCCTCCATGAGCACAAAGTAACCAAGAAATTCTAGCAGAAAAACGCACATCCCGCTGGATATGACCTTTCAAACAAAATTATATTTGCCTATTTTTTTTGAGACACTGATTCGTTCGCCATGGCGAAAAAAACTCACTGGTTTCTTGCAACCTCAATCTGCTGGACCAGCTTAGCAAGTTCTTCCTTGGTAGAAAAAAGTTCGTATGACTTGGTCGTTACGATGAATCCACGTGGTACTGAAAACTGAACACAAACGGTTATTTACTGCGCTGAATACGCATGAAACGCATCATTACAAACTATGAAAAAACATAACTGAGAGCAGTTAATTAGCAAGGAGTTAAGTATTTCACATTCACCCAATCTCACACGGCCTGGGGTACACACCCGGAGGAATTTGTTCTTCATGTATCCACTGAAACAAGCTACAAAATCGCAACTTATATATTCGTGCACCTCAGAGGCGTAGCCGGAATGTTTTTTTGAAGAAGAGGAGGGGGGAGGCATCCCATTTATATGCGTATCTGTCGCTCTCTATGGATGGATGGACGGTTGAACTTTATTACTTTATTACTTAATTGGCCCTCAATGCTATGGCGAAAAAATTTCCGAAGAAAGGCTTGGACCTCACCTGGCATACTCACTCTGTGGCGCCTACATAGTAGCCTGATTTCTGAAAAATTGCGAAGGTCTTACATGCTAAAACAAAGCTGTGATGACGAGGAACGCCGTACATTTCTTTGTCCCAAAACAATGATCGCCAACTGGCCTGTTTGCGTTCCCTTTTTTGAAAACTCGGTGCTGGCTAGTTTTATCGCAAAACTTTCGTGCCACGCTGATAACGTGCATAGTAATATAGAGAACGGGCAAACAATAATGTCAAGAAAAGGGCTGTGTTATTGTCTGTTGGTAGTCATCAATATTATTTCTTAATAAAAACGAGACCTTCAAATTGCCACTTGTTTCCTTCATAACGTGCATGTCATTCGTGACGTGCACGTTAGGTATGAATCGATATTATTTTGACTGCAGTGAAGATTGCTAACAGTGGCACAAATGTTGTTTTACAGATGACATGCATTATATTAAATGTATGATATGGTACAAACTGCATGCTGTTCCACAGAAAATATTATGCTGATATTCCTTCGGGCATATTTTTAGGCACGAAAACTGTCGAAACAAAGTGTGTGACGTGGTTGTTGTACGAAAGGAGATAAGTGATACACAGCAATAACCACGTTCCGCTATTTGCCACCGCGCACAAGGCCAGGTGGAACCTATAGCAGTGACTTAGAAAGATAAGCATAACCTTCATCTGAAGGTCGGCGCACGACAAGCATCACCCCTAATAGGGTTGCATCTTTTTGTCTACAGCCGGTTCATGAAATATTCACTTACGCAGATTTTTACAGAACGTCGTATCCTCATGAAATTTTAGATCGAGAATTTCGAACGTTGCCATTTTCATGTAGTCTGAATATAATGATCACGTAAAGTGGTTACTATTGTCGCATAAAGTGTCGCATGTACTCTCACGTATTTTTTTTATTCTCTGCTTGCCCCACCACGATGCTAAAGGGGCTAAGGTACTCGGCTGCTCACCCGCAGGTCGCGGGATCGAATCCCGGCTGCGGCAGCTGCATTTCCGATGAAGGCAGAAATGCTGTAGGCCCGTGTGCTCATATTTGGGCGCAGGGTAAAGAACCCCAGGCGGTCGAAATTTCCGGAGCCATCCACTACAGCACCTCTCATAATCCTATGGTGGTTTTAGGACGTTAAATCTCACATATCGATCAATCTCTCAATTATTTTCTGCTATTTGTAATCCATGAATTTGTAAAACTCTTGTGTCCAAGCAGTGAACAGCATTTGTAAGATCATATCTCTCTGCCTTACGCCTTTCTTTATTTAAATTTCATTGCTTCCTTCATAGATGACAATGGTGGTTACGGAGTCACTGTACATATCTTCCGGTATTCTTATATACGATTGATCTTCACCCTGACTTTGTATTGGGTGGATGACATCTAGTGTTTCGGCAGTGTCAAATGCTTTCTTGTTATATATGAAGGCTACATATTTGGTTTGGTTATATCCTTCTCTACTACATAACGGACCATGTTATTGCAGACTCATATCAAGCAGCCTCTACGAAGTTCTGTTTCGTCCTTCGTGTCCCTCAATTTCAGAGTGGTCCTAACTTGTCAGTGATTGCTATTGTAAATACGTCCCAAACAACAGGACCGTATGCATATTTGTCTCTACCTTACTTAAGATTTAGTATCTTGAAGGTTTGTAGCTACGTATCAATAGGCAGTGCCAGATATTACTTTCATTTGCCTTTGTTCTCTGTCACACCCTCACTACTAAAAATATTTGTTGTCTGCTTGCTAAGTGTGCTAGGAATGAGGATTACAATTATTGCTTTTACAGCTTCTAAATGTTCAAGGCCATAACCTATGAGCGTTAACTTGTAAAAGCACCTTCACCATTGTCGCAACACTTCGAAACAAACCGCCATTCTCATTGCGTTTGCGCTTTCATATCTTTTGTCCCAGTGTATTGCCCCTCCCCCCCTCATAACTGTTAATCAACTCTTGACACTCGTGAAAAGCAAGCTTTATAAGCAGCAAGTAGCCAATGTCTGTACAACGGCGCACCGTTTTGAACTCTGTGGCGATGGAGTCCAGCACTGCTAGCGATGATCCTTTTCCTCCGGTCAGTTCAAGCATTTTGCTGCACGGGTCCCGGATGTCAGAAACAAGTGGACATACTGGAGGTACCTGATGATCTGCGCAATGTCAGAAAATGAGCACTTGTTAGAGTACTTATAGGCAGTACAGACTGAAAGAACACTTTCACCGAACAAGCAGACCGGTACACTAAAGGACAAGTAACGAAGTAGGCGTATTTCCAATGGTCAGCTCAAAATTTTTGCAGTGATCAGGCAACGACATCAGAAACATATTTTCAAATAGCGATCTACTCCAAACGATTGCTTCACATTTTCTTATTGATGGTGGCCCGACATTGAGAATTGTCTCAAGCTACTGAAACTATTGTCATGTTTGATATGTCATTCGCACTTCACAACAACTGTAACTCTTATTTCTCTAATTTCATAGTTAGAAAAGGCTGATTTTCTAAAAATGTGTATTCTCAAGCAAGCGCGTTTTATTTTACACCATCTCACTGTTCCTTTACTAAGTTGGCAAGCTATTTACTTATAGATGCTCATTCTCTATATAGCGCTCGTTCCTAATGAGGAAAAGTTATTTTCATATACTAAATTATTAGGCAGGAAAATTTTACACACCTTTCAGGAAATATATACATCATTTTCGACGCTCACCTTCAATAATCTTGTGTTTAATATGCTCTGGAATGTCGTCAGTTGTCTGTTCGGACCTGCGTTTAGAACAGGATAACTGAGGTTAGTCATTTCAAACAAATTAACGTATTCTTGTTTTGTTCCACGTTTTTGTTCCTAAAAACGTTGAGAGTAACATTCGGTCACGTGGTGAGAAAGCGACAGTTTAGACGTGGCAAGCGAACCCTTTTGCCTCCAAGACTACGTAAGCATGGCCACTGGGTAAGAAAAAAGAAGAAACCAAAAGGTTCAGAAGCAGCAGAAGCCGTCTAAATGAACTAATGGCTGCTGCAACGCCACAAGACGCGTTGCACCTAGGTGGTTTTAAAAATGCAGCAGTGTCCTTGTGCTGCAGGTTTTTTTGGAAAACAATCATTATTTCTAATCATATCACCGGCATTCTTGTGTATGCAGTTTCTTCTGAAACAGCAACGTCTTATGTTGTAATTAAGACTTTGTGCACTATTTAGTGTCACACGCAACTTCATCGTGTTGCTTAAGCATGTTATTTTTATTAATACCCTAAAAGACTTAAATTTTCCGCATTATACTACAAACGGAAGGTAATAATTTTCACAATACAGAAAAGCTTATTGCTTCCAGCGGGCTGTATCTACCTTGAATTAGAGCCAAACTAGAGGTCTTCTTCAGGGCTTGGTTCTCCCACTAGTTTTAACATCTTGTTACGCTCAATACTACTGTCCGTGAAGGTAAAAGTACATGTATGTGAGATGACATTGCGTTTTTCGTGTCTGACGGTAACATTCATTTACTACACTCAAGATTACGGTCGTTTTTATCAACGTTCAAAACCTGGTTTCAAGATATTCTTATGAAAGTAAACGTTACAAAAAGCACTATAATAGTTTTTTTTTTCTTTTGAGATGTCCGTCAATATTTCCCTTCAATATCAGCACGAAAGAATTCGCTAAGTTCACTGTATGAAATATCTGGGCGTTCTGTGTGGTGAAAAACTGAGCTGGTGTAATCACATTGAACATAATAAAATTTAGGCTACACGCGCATGTGTGATAATAAACAGACTTGGCCGCCTCCATTCCAGTCTCCGCAGGGATACCCTGATCATGATTTACCGCATGTATGGTCACCCAATTATCGAGTTTGGTTGTGTATATTATCTGGTGAACGAACTTACAAGACTAACCCCCTAATTCTTTAAGAGCAGGAAGCTCTACGCAGTTGTTTAGGTGTGCCAGAATTGATGGCTAACAACGTTTTGTGTCATGAAGCTCGAATACCCACCCTTGTGTGCAGATTTTATATCTTAAAAGTTGAAATTTAGTTAAAAATATCTCAATCTACTTTGAGAAGGCGGCAGTTCGTATTTTTGTCGAACCCTGTAATTTTTTCCATGCGAAGCATTTCTTGGTGAACTTTCACGACTTTGAGCGTATCTGTTTATCTATCTACATAGCCGCTTACGGTTGGGTGCTCTCGTGGTCACCTCCTTAACCTGGTGTGAACCAAAAAAAGCATGGGAGGGTAAGATGGTTTGACAAATATGACGCGCTAGTCAAGACATGAATCATGTCACGATCTCGTCACGTACGTCGTCAAACACTTCCCGCCAAACAATGGCACGTATCCACGGACGGGTATGTGCCCGACATCGGTAGCGTCAACCGGACGAATACAAAGAATAAATGTCGGGTTCCCAGCTGGAATCGAACCCAAGCATTCTGCGTGGCAATGAAGTATTTTACCACAAGTCTACGCCAAGTCTCGGAAGCACTTTTCAAATAGACGCTAATCTTTCTAAAACGTTCATAGTGGTAGCAGAGCTGCCTACCCAATTTTATAAACATTACATATGTACTTCTTTGATGCAGCCGTCACGTCGGATTAACGTCAATTGTGATTTTTTGCCATGCACTGCAGTTTCTTTATGTACAGCAGTGTCCAGGGCCAGCATCTTCGCGAGCATCAGCGCTTCATATCAGCGCTTCATATCAGCTTCTGCTGTTGCCCATACGCAAGTTCTAGTTGGCGTCGTTGCGCAAGTGCAAACAACGAGCTATATAAACATCTTCAACTCTTGAACATATGTCTGTGCGTGCCACTTTTGTATATATATTTAGCGTCATTTCACGACGTGTTGCTAATAAAAAAATTGTAACAAGGTCACCTTCCCTCCGCATGCTTCGCATAACGTCGATGTCCTGGTACGTGGGATCTGCCAATTTTTTTAATGAGCACTGGGCCCGTCTACACAAACCTTAAGTGTTGTTTGTTCAGACCCTAGTAGACGCTTTAGATGTTTTTGTATACGAGATTATTCAATCAGACAAACCGATCGGCACCTTGCGAATCGAACTCAATGATATCTTTCCACTAAATGTTAAACATTTGCCTTCTAAGCATTTGATTGGCTTACTAGGAGAACCCTTGTCTCAATTAGCACCTATTACTGTAACTGCAACAAAGGCATCTATAAGTGACGAAAAAGCAGGTGTAGGCATTTTTTCCCACTCATTATCCTGGTCATTCTCATTAGGCCTCAGATAGTACACCCATATTTGAAGCGGAATGCACGGCTAATATTCTAGCTATTACAAAACTTCCAGTGACCCAATCGGCAGCTGTGATAGCGAATTATTAGCTATTCTTGTGTTGATTCTTATCATCATCCTCAGAATCAGCCGTACTAAAATTCCTTTAAATATTTGATCCCAGCGAACTTTACCCTCGTGCGACTGATATGGGCGCTAGGTCACTGGAGTATGTTTACAAATAGGATGGCTAACTTACTTGCGCGAGCATCTTTTGATGGATTGATTGTGTAAGTTATGCCTCTTAGAGCTTCTGTTATGGCAGCGAGATTCAGAAAAATGTCATTTCTTGAGGATTCAGTAGAGATTGCTACACGGAATCGAGAGTTCTCGTACTTGTATTGTGCAAGAAGGGAATAAATCATGTCCCACGCGTAAACTGGAAGTCCCCATAACAAAATTAAGATGCTGTATGCCAGCGTGAACTTCTACTTGAACTGGTCTGGTCTGGCGCCATCCCCTTGGTGTTCTAGCTGTAACAATCCTGAGAATATCGATCATTTTCTGCTTACACGTTGCCGTTTCAGAAATAAAAAACTTTTTTTTTCAAATTTTATTCAAGAAATTAGGAATTCCTCTTAGCACTACGAATATTCTGTCCGCTGGGGCTGCTTCACAGAAATTTTGTCAGAGTAAATTTTTCGGAGTCCTCATCAGATTTCTCTGTGACACAAGAAGACTATCTTGCTGAATCATTTCTTGCTCCAAAATTATCATAGTTAATTAAAACCGAATTACTATTTTTTACCCTGAACGGCCAACGTAACCACCGGCTTCTTCGCCTACCCCCCTCAGTACACCTGAAACAGAGCAACAAGCAAGCAATAAACGAGGAGTTCTCCGCCTGAGGCTCGGGTCTTTCTTACGCGACACGTGGTACCCAATATGCGCATTTTTTATTGTGCTAATGAAAACGTGTGTCATGGCGTCTCCTCGCGACATACTCATTTTTTGGCGAGATGCAACGTCTTGTTCATGCCACAATCTTCTTTCTCACTCCCTTTCTCTTTCTCTCTGCATTTGCGTCTTTGCGCTGGTCGGCACAGAAGAAATAACGCTAAGACAGGTTGAAGAGGAGGCGACACAAACACGACGCCGAGTGGAAGAGTAGCAAGGACGGCCGCCACATGAACTATGTCCTCTGTGACGCTAGCCACACATCCTGGTGGAAGCGCTTTTGGCATCGAAGGCCTTCAAGTTAGTCGAGGTTCGCGAGCAAAGGGCCATGCTTGTAAAAGCAAATTTGTCTTAATTCTCTGTCATAGGATATGACAGATTCAGTTACCATGGTTTAACGAAGCCAGCATCCCCCCAGATAGGCACTGTCTACGACCTCTCTCCTTCGTTTTCTTCTTGCGCTATTTCTTCATTGAAAAACATCCCTCTCTCTCTCTCTCTTTAAATCTGGACGCGCGTGGCTGTACATCTACGAGCCATCTGCAGCTCATGGCCCACAGTTTACAGCAGCCGCTCACGCGGGAAGTGCACAACACTTTGACTGTAACAGTATGAACGTATAGAGCAAGGACTTAGAGAAAAACATAAAAACTGAAGAAGTTAAGAACCTCGCAGCGTGCGACGGCACAGAGAGTGATAGACAGAACTTAAGACAAGGGTGGCAGCAGAGTGGTTGGCAGAGCTAACGGGTAGCCTATATGCTAGTAGGCTTCAAGAAAAAAAAAGATGGAGCTGGGCAGGTGTCGCGATAGGATGGAGTTGGACTATGTTAGCCGATAGGATGGAGTAGGACTAGGTTCCTTTGACGGTGTAGCTAAGATGTCACTTGGCCTAAAACAGAACCGTATCGTGCCGGACAGGGTGAATTGGAGATCACGAGGTACAGAACATCTTCCAGCAGTAAACATCCGATTTTGTGATGCTAATAATGACAACGGTGACGAACTTTCATGGTTGACAATGGGCTGCTGTATCTGCTGTTTTTTTTTCTTATCACATTAGCTTTCGTCGGAGTGAGGTTCTTTTTACCAAATTATGCAAAATAATACTTGATGAAATTCATAAATGCTTTCAGGCGCATCACGGGGCCATAACCTGGTAAGATTTCAAACGTACGCGGCTGTAAGAAAAAGGTGCGTTTTTATACTTACCTATTAACAAAAGAAATCATAAGGCCGCGTCCGTTGTTCTCATCGCATTTGATGTCAACAGCAGCGAGGCGGACTTCAGAAGTTCCGTTTCTTGTCAAGGCCACAATGGGAGCAACACGCTTTACGTGAACTGGCAGCAGAACCTCCCCTATATGATAAAATATACACAAGAGTGTGGAATTACGTTAAATCACTCTTGAATCATCATATTCCTGGTGTTAGGCACACAAAACGCGCAAAAATTGTTCGTTTTTGGTGGTGAACAGAACACAGTTGAGAAAAAATCACTCTGCAAATTATTAACCGGCAATGAAGCGTCATGCAATCAACTTCAACATATTTCAAGAGCCCTTCTCCACCACACGTGTAAAGAAGAGGAAGCATTTTTTTCTTTCCTCGTCTTCCCTACCCTTCCTTGTAGCACTATCTCCTCCTCGCCACTTACTTTTATTGCACTAGGAATTATATGGACAGTCCGACTGGTTTTCACTGTTGGCGCCGCCACCGCCATCATTAACGTATATGTATATGCATATATATATATATATATATATATATATATATATATATATATATATATATATATATATATATATATATATTGTAAGCACATTCCAAGCATTTGATCGTTCTCACTTGCACATACCCATCATCATCGTTCTCTCTCTTGGTGTGGTTCTGAGCCGAGCCAGACATCGCAGAATAAACGCTTCTGCTCGCCCTGCCTGCTCGCCGTACCTAGTCTGCCTGCGTCTTTCAGAGTGGTGGAGGTGCTGGGTACAATCGGCGACCAGATCGGAGCTCCAGGTGGGAAATGAACGTAGGAGGACGTCGGGATCTTACCCCGGCACTTCCACCACCCAGCCACCCACACCCAGCCACCCACACAGGTATGCAGACATCGGACCTAACGCCTAGCCCTAACGCTACAGCCCCTACGCCGGCGGCTGCCCGCTCTTCATCTACTGTCACCAGCCCTCAGCGCGAACCGCCCGTGTTCGCGGGTCTTCGCGGTGACGACGTCGAGGAATGGCTTGACCTTTACAACCGTGTGGGTTCAGCCAATCGATGGACCGAAGCAGAGAAACTGAGCTACCTTCCTTTCTATTTGACCAGCGTAGCCAAAACCTGGTATTTTAATCACGAAACTGACTTCGTTGATTGGTCGACCTTTGCCAACAAACTGCGACAAATATTCGGATGCTCATCGGGTCGTTCCGAAGCCGCGAAACAGAAGCTGGCTGTGCGTCTACAACTGGCACATGAGTCGTACACTTCGTATATCGAGGATGTTTTGGCCCTCTGTCGCCGTGCGAATAAAGACATGACGGAAGATGAGCGCGTTCGCCACATCCTTAAAGGAATCGGCCCAATCGCATTCAACGCCTTGGCTGTTGGCAATCCCGCTACGGTTAACGACGTCATTTCGACATGCCAACGCCTTGACCAGTTGCAGTCCCTTCGGCTTCAACAAGACAGTGATCCACGCCTGATGCCTCCCTCTGAATTAAAAACCCTTATCCGCACAATTATCCGGGAAGAACTTCGAGACCTTGAACAGCAGCGGTCCACTGTCGCCTCCGCTCCGTCTCCACCATTCGACCTGCGGAATCTTGTTAAGCAGGAGTTAGCGGCAATGGCGACACCGACATCCCCGGTCGCTCCGCCAGCACGCCCGATGCCCACATACGCCGATGTGACGCCCAGGTCGACACCGGCAGCACCGGTTGTTCAAACGGTAATGCCCACATATGCGGAGATCGCTGCGATTCCGCCTGCTCCCGGGGCATCTAGCTCTACGGATACTGCTAGTAGCCATTTGGCTGCTATGCGAGGTGGAATGACTGCTGCACCCTTGTATCCTCAGTGGCGTCAATCCCGTCCTGTTTGCTTTTACTGCGGTATACGAGGCCACATTTCTCGTTACTGCCGTCGCCGCCAGCAAGAGGAACGACGAGGCTATGCTGAGTTCGAACGAGACCGGTTCCGAAGACCAGATCTTTATGCTCCAGACACCTACCCGTCCGCGCAGTACCGGTCTCCGTCTCCTCCAGTGTCCCCTCGTCAACATCAGGAATACCGCTCCTCCAGACGACGCTCTCCATCGCCCTATCGCCGCTCCGCATCGCCACTTCGTCCAATCATCTCCCGTCCTGTTGACCAATCTTCGGAAAACTAAGGATTGCAGTTTTTGGAGGGAAAACTGCGTCCCGTCGACCAACAAAAATACCTCCTGTTCGCCCAGCTAATATGTTGTCAGTGACTATTGAAGGTATTCCTGTGCAAGCTCTCGTTGACACCGGTGCAACCACTTCTGTTTTGCGTAGTGACTTGTGCTCGCGCCTCCGTAAAGTCAGAACGCCCTATGTGGGACCTGTGTTGCGTGGGGCAAATAACGTGCTGATTCAACCTGACGGACAGTGTACGGCTCGTGTTTCTATTGATGGTATACGTCACCACATCGAGATGATTGTGTTGCCCACGTGCATTCATGAACTTATCCTTGGTTGGGACTTTCTGCATTCTGCTTCCGCTGTTATATCCTTTAAAGAGAACGTCATTCACATAACGGATACAACGGATGCGCCCATTCCAGTTTCATCACCCTCGATCTCCAACTTGGTCATTGTTGAAGACTGCGTCCTGCACCCTGGTCACGAACACGTGATAGCTGTCGCATCTACCCAAGTAACCGACGGTGATGCACTTGTGGCTCCTTCGTTTCGCTGCACCTCCCGTGGAATTCTCGTCGCCTCTTGCCTCCTCCGGTTTTCCTCTGGCTGCGCTTTTCTGCCCGTTTCTAACACAACTGCAGAATCTGTGCTGCTGCCCAAGGGAATGACAGTGGCAAAGATTGACTTCTCTCCATTGACCTCCATCGCGACACTCTGCCCGTCTTCGTCACCAGTACCAGCTCCAGGTTCACGTTCTTTCCCTTTTCGACCTGTCATTGGTTCAGACCTCACACCAAAACAGTCTGAAGCACTATTGGCCCTTTTGGCTAAGCACAAAGCCTGCTTTGATAGCTGTACCACAACACTGAGTCAGACTTCCGCGGCTGTACATCGCATTGAAACCGACGGTTCTCGTGTGATACGCCGTCGCCCATATCGGGTTTCGCAATCAGAGAGAGAAATAATTGAAAAAGAAGTGAACGAGATGCTATCGCGAAATATAATACGACCTTCTTCGAGTTCCTGGGCATCTCCAGTCGTTTTAGTTAAAAAGAAGGATGGCTCTGTTCGTTTTTGCATTGACTACCGCGCGTTAAATAAGATCACACGCAAGGACGTATATCCTATGCCTAGAATTGATGACGCTTTAGACACACTGCAAGGGGCGAACTATTTTTCGAGCCTTGACTTACGATCAGGTTACTGGCAAATCCCCATGAACGAGGCTGACAAAGAAAAAACTGCATTTGCCACACCGGACGGCCTTTATGAATTTAATGTAATGCCATTCGGCTTGTGCAACGCTCCAGCCACGTTTGAGCGAATGATTGATACTGTTCTTCGTGGCCTAAAATGGAAGACCTGCCTCTGTTACTTAGATGATATCGTTGTTTTTTCAAGTACCTTTGCCCAACATCTTCAACGATTAGACGAGGTGCTACAATGTCTCTCCAAGGCTGGCCTTCAGATAAATACAAAGAAGTGTACATTTGCCAGCAAAAGCATCAAAGTCCTCGGTCACGTCGTTTCCAAAGACGGAATCCAACCAGATCCCGAGAAGATCGCAGCTGTGCTACAGTTCCCTCGACCGTCCAACCAAAAGACGTTGCGCAGCTTTCTTGGTCTCGCGTCCTATTTTCGTCGCTTTATACGCAACTTTGCTACCTTAGCGGCTCCGCTAAATAAGTTATTGGCCACTGGTGCTCCTTTCTCATGGTCCAACGACTGCGAATCTGCATTTGAAATTTTGAAAGAACGCCTGACTTCCGGACCAGTGCTGCGCCACTTCGATGAGAGAGCGCCTACCATACTCCATACTGACGCAAGCGCACAAGGCATTGGAGCAGTCCTTCTGCAGCGTGATTCCACCTCTAAAGAGCAGGTTGTGGCCTACGCTAGCCGGACTCTGTCAACAGCTGAGCGGAATTACACCATCACGGAGCAGGAGTGCTTGGCTATCGTATGGTCGATACAGAAATTCCGCCCGTATCTCTACGGTCGGCACTTCACCATCATCACCGACCACCACGCACTCTGTTGGCTTTCATCAATGAAGAATATGTCAGGACGTCTTGCGCGCTGGATACTGCGCTTACAAGAGTACGACTTTACAGTTACGTACAAGTCTGGCAAATGTCATCATGATGCCGACGCGCTGTCCCGGTGCCCACTTTCGCTCTCTCGTGACAATACGTCCACCGCATCGCGTTCGAATGACTCTGACACCCAGCTTGCCTCACAACACGTATCGCTCGCATCGCTGGATCCAATGCAGCTATCTTCGAACTCCGATTTACGTTCACTTCAGCTGGCAGATTCCTACTGTCGGTCTTTCATTGATCGCCTTCGCGGTGTCACTAAACCACCCAACAGCCGCTTGCGACGCCAGCTTCGACAATTTCGCCTTCAGGACGGTGTGCTTAAGCGCTACATTTACCATCCCACCGGTAACAAGTGGGTGCCAGTTCTTCCCCGCTGCCTTCGTCTTCGAGTTTTGGAAGCATTCCACGATGATATTGCTGCCGGTCATCTAGGCTTCCACAAGACCTACGATCGCATCAAGACGCGCTGCTTCTGGCCTGGCTTGTCCACAACGGTGGCCAAATACGTGGGCTCGTGCGCGTTGTGTCAGCACCGCAAGCGATCCACATCCCCGCCTGCTGGTTTCCTTCAGCCTCTTCCCTGTCCCACCACACCATTCGAATTTGTCGGAATAGACTTGTATGGTCCTTTGCCGTTGACACCTTCCGGTCACCGTTGGATCGTCACTGCAGTCGACCATCAAACAAGATACGCCGAGACTTCACCTCTTCATTCTGCTACCGCCACAGAAATCGCCAATTTTTTCTTGAACTCCATCGTCTTGCGCCACGGAGCCCCTCGCGTCCTTTTGAGTGACCGTGGCAAAGCCTTCCTTTCCAAGGTCCTGGATGAAGTCCTGCAGGCGTGCAATACAGTGCATAAAACCACTTCTACATACCATCCGCAAACGAATGGCCTTACCGAGCGCTTCCACCGAACACTCTCTGACATGATATCGATGTACTTGCATCCTGACCACAAAAATTGGGATAACATTTTACCGTTTGTCACCTTCGCATACAATACTGCGGTACAACGATCAACTGGCTACAGCCCGTTTTTTCTCGTGTACGGCCGATCTGCCTCCTCGGTCTTCGACACGGCATTTTTCTTTGCACCGGCTCCAAGCAGTACCTCGCTCCCAGAAGAGTTCGCAGCCCGAGTCACACAATGCCGTGAAATTGCTCGCAAAAACACGGAAGCAACCCAAAAGGAGAGAAAACATCGCTGTGATAAAAAACGACGCGACGTGGCCTTTAATGCTGGCGATAAGGTTTTACTATGGACCCCGGTTCGAGCGTCGGGCCTTTGCGAGAAATTTCTTCACCGGTATGTTGGCCCATACACCGTTGTACGACAGACATCTCCAGTTAACTACCTCGTCACCCCGCTTCAGTCTGTCACTGACCGCCGTCTGCGCAGCACGGAAATAGTTCACGTCTCACGCATGAAGCCTTTTGTTACTCGTTCGGCCGATCTCTGACTGGCGGCCAGGTTGGCCGCTTCGCAGAGGGGGGGGGAAATTGTAAGCACATTCCAAGCATTTGATCGTTCTCACTTGCACATACCCATCATCATCGTTCTCACTTGCACATACCCATCATCATCGTTCTCTCTCTTGGTGTGGTTCTGAGCCGAGCCAGACATCGCAGAATAAACGCTTCTGCTCGCCCTGCCTGCTCGCCGTACCTAGTCTGCCTGCGTCTTTCAATATATATATATATATATATATATATATATATATATGAAAGTAGATGCGCTTTCACATAACAACTGTTATATACGGGAACCCCGTCTTTTTCAAGGCATAATACTATTTACACATGTTCGGGGTGTTCCCGTCGAAACGTCGGCACAATAAACAGTTGTTATGTGAAAGCGCATCTACTTTCATATTTATAACCTTGCGGCAACCTAAGTTATATATATATATATATATATATATATATATATATATATATATATATATATATATATATATATATATATATATATATATATATATATATATATATATATATATATATATACGGGGATGGATGCGCTACCCTCTTTCTGCGGAGCGCGAACATCGCCATCCTTTGCGGCCGGAGTCCAATACGCACGCGCTTATCTCATAGCGAAAAAGAGGGGGTAAGGGGGGGCCTATGATTTCCGTCATACCGTGGCAACGATCAGCGGGCGCCTTGTACTCCCACTGCTGGCTGGAGTGTCTACAGGCTGCGCACTCAACATGAAAAAACAGTGCCAAAATAGTAACTGGAGCAGCCGTGTTCTCTTAAGGCACGTTTACACTAGAGAGACACGACACAAATTTAAGTCAGCCTACTCTATTTGGGAGTGTCTTTTGTCTTGTCATCGTCATATTTACACTACAACGATGCAAACAGTCCGCCGGTGGTCTCTGGAAAATTCCGTCTACGCATTGTTGTGCTCACAGTCTTTCGTTCGCCAATTCTGTGGTCACAGTGGAGGCACACGCAGCGACATCGACTAAACTTCCACACCTCCACCTAATTTTAAGCCATGCTCCTTGCTCTGTAATTCTCCTTGTCCGACTACGTGGCACTGCCCCCGCCATAACGTTGAGAGACGGGCGTGGGGATACACAAAAAGAAGGAAAGAAAAGACTTCCATGGGGTGTGCAATATGTCTATTCAAACTCCGTGGAAGCCTTGGAGGGGGCATTGTTATCTGCCCCAAGACTTTTCCTAGCGTGGTCGTTTGAAGCCAAGACATTGGCAAACTTTCGCTCAGCCACAGATCTCCCGATGACACGCCGACGACTGGTATGCCGACGCGTTTTGCTGGTCTTTTTGATCTTTCATCGTGGTACACTACAATGACGTACTGTCTTTTGAAGCGTCTTCGTCGTCGGAGGCCTAGTGTGACCATGAGGTCTGGTGACTTCGTTGGCGGGTAGCTCGTCGGCCAATGGTCTGCGTCTGCTTCGTGTCTTCGTCCGAATGATGTCAGTGTCGTGCCGCTCGAGTGTAAACGCGCCTTTACACCAGCGTTTTCTTGAGTTACGTGAGATTGGATGCTGACCTTGCTTCACAAAACATTATTTGGGTGCACGTTAAAAAACCCCAGGTGGTCTAAATTTCCGGAGCCCTTCAGTACGGCGTCTCTCATAATCATATAGTGGTTTTGGGACGTTAAACCCCACATATCAATCAATGCTTCACAAAACATTCGAATAAGTTGCTATCGCATTTATTGCTTCGCCTTTTTGGCGAAGCTGCGACTGTTTCAAAGCGCGTTCACAATGTAAGCACAACGCATCAAGTCCAATAAGATTTCACACTTGTCCGCTACACGCTGTTACATCCGCTTGCATAGTCGAAAACACACAAAATCAAGCCAACTCAGTTGATTGCGCATGATAGTCATGCGAGACAAGAAAGAACGGGTGGGCGGCTGCATGGCAAAGCAGTGTGTATACTTTGCAATTGATATTTTGCCAATATGTTCCAATCGGAACTATGTACTGTAAGGACGTCGTGTGAATCACTGTTCTTGAGCCACGAAATGCGCCAGAACAACAAAAAACGCTAGTAGTGAATAATGCCCTTTTTTTCTGCATACTCGGTGGATAGTGAGGGTCCCTTAAGAAAGACACCAAGTACTGAGGACTGGATCCAATACCGCTGTAACAAATACATGGGCACTGTGTCAGCCCCGTTAGCAATAATGCCTCAATAAACCAGTTCTAAGTTTCGCGCTTCTTCTATTCCGTACTCTCTTTTTAATTTCGTTTTTTTTTTGCAGCATTGGCAAAAAGTTTCAATATGATCGCTTTAGAACATAACGCATTGAGAAACTACGTTTTATGGAAGCTTCTCAGGGTGTCATGTATCGTGAAGAATTGAAGTGTTGGCATGGTCACTGCCATAGATAGCTATAAAAGTTCCTGCACGCGTCGTAGCACGATGGCAAACTTTGATACATTTATTATACCGTTATGTGTTCTACCACCGCATTTCATTGCCCACGAAAATTTGTCTGTTGGTCACACAATTTTTGGATATGGCAGGTTGTTGTAATGCGTAGATGAAAGTTACGTGCGGTGTGGTATTAGCGATTTTCTCGAAAACCAAAAAACTTCACTTGGTTAAGACCAGAATGAACACTGCAACATCCTTAATTCGAGTGCCAAACAAGCCATGCTTCGTAAGGCCTCTGTTACCCCTGAAAAGGTGACCTGAGATGTAAGCATCTCATGGCATGAATATCCCGCTGGTTGACTTCGACAGAGCAGGGTAGACCACCACCATATGCTTCCGGCAAAAACGGGATCCAGCAAAGAACGCAGCGGCCGCTATTGCAGCGAAGCCTACAGCAACCACAGCAATCAAGCAAGGCTTCAACGCCCACTTCTGTTCTACAGTTCGAAAAATCGTAGCCGCTTCGAGACTTCCTCGGCTGAAGAGAGTCCAGATAAGGTCATTCTTCGGCCCGCGAAGGCCTTCACGTTTCTAAGGAGGACTTAGTGCTGCTGGCGAGAGCTCTGACTATGGCCTCGGCGCTAACCGACCAAGAAGCATCAAATGATACGGTCCACCCCAACAAGGTACAAAATCTTCTTCCTGTTTCGACCCCGGTAAGATCTAACGCTGTCACTTATACTGGCATATTGCAAAGTCACACAAAAGTCGGAGCTTTCATTATTTTCACCTATGTAGACGCATTAGAACACCATTGTAAAGAGGTAATCAGAAACATTGACCTCTCGATAGATGAGCACACTCTCCTAAACATGACCGTAGATCATAAGGCACTAATCCAGTCATGCTCTTTAGGTAAGAATATTGAAAACGGCCGTTTTTTCCTAATAAACCAAATATGAGCTTTCAAACAGCTAAGAAAAGGCCAGTCGATCTGCGATTCATGGGAAGTTGAGAGCTCCTTGGCTGTAAGGTGGTGTTCTACAGTGCTAAGAAAGTCCAACAGAACCCTCTACTTAGAGATTGCGTAGTAGCCTAGCATACAATGAAAAAAGTCGGTTCAAATACAGATGTCGGACAATTTCCAATTGCATGTTTGCGTAGAACGCGTGCCTATGGAATCTTTAAAAAAAAATAAAAGCAAGTCTGGGGTGTGGCCGCACTGGCGACCACCTGCCGGTAATTCTTTTTCTCACCAGAGCAGGATTGGCCACCCTGGTGCAGTACTTGGCCTTCAATCCCCAGCGGCAGGGAAGCAACTGTCCAATGTGATGGTCAGACCTACGACGCTGCTTTGGGTGCTAAGAATCTCTGGGTCAAGAAAGGACACCATTGGAATCCTAACTTGGCTTCGTTCAATGACAGAACGCTACCTAGTGAGTCCAGTCTAGCTGTGCCCTTCGAGGAGTTAGCGGGTGTGAAATGGGATGTAGTAGGACTCAGTAAAGTTACGTGGACATGTTAGGCTTACACAGTGCTGAAGAACGGACGCGTCTTATGCTACCGTAGATTAGTTGACAGAGAAGAGACAGGGGTGTTGTTTCTCATACACAAGAATATCGCAGGCAACACAGAGGAATACCATAGCATCAGTGAAATGGTGGCAAGTATCATAATTGAGTTTAGCGAAATGTACAAGATGAAAGTGGTACAGTACTATACACCTACATCGACCGTCATGATCATTTGCTTGAACGTTTGTATGAAGACGTAGAGTCAGTCATTGATGCAGTAAAGGCACGGTGCACAATTCTGACGGGCGACTTTATGCCAATGTAGGCGAGAAACAGGCGGGAGACAATGCAATGGGGGAATGTGGCATCGCCTCCAGAAATTTCAGAGGGGAGTTATTAGTGCAGTTAGCAAAACGGAATAAATTACGGATCTGAAATACCTTCGTCAAGAAACGGGCTAACCGTAAGTGGACGTGGCAAAATCCCAACGCCACAACAAAAAACGAAACAGACTTCATTCTTTGTGCACACCCAAGCATCGTACAAGACGTAGAAAGGTAGCTGGCAAGATCCGGTGCAGTGGCTATAGAATGGTAAGAGCTCACATTCGCTTAAACTTAAAAAAGCAAAGGCACCAATTCATACACAAAAGTCCAATTATTGTGCTAGGGGTGACAGCGAAAATACAGGAATTCAGAGTTTTGCTTCAAAATAGATTCGAGGCTCTAAGCGAGGTAACTGACGTTAGCGTTGACCCAATGAACGATAACCTTGCTAGTATCATCAAAAAGTGTGGAACAGAAGTCGGAGGCACAGTCACTAGACAGGACGCTGACAAGCTCTCTCGGGAAACAAAAATAAATTCATTAAGAGACGACAATTTACGAAAGCCCCAAATGCAACCAACAATATAGAGCTACCGGGGTTTTCAAAATTAATCAATAGAAGCAAGGTAGCCGACATCAGAAGATATAACATGGACAGAATTGAGAAGGCTGGAAAAAGAGATGGAAGCCTAAAATCTGCAAAAGCAAACTTGCGCGTAGGCAGAACTCGGAAGTATGCATTTGGGAACAAGGAATACAATGTCATAAGCAATATGGATTGGACAGTTGAGGTGGCGGAGCGGTGGTACAGAAAGCTGCGAAAAATTCAAAACAACGAGGATTATTACGTTAAGAGAAATAATAGTCCAGAGATTCTACATCCTAACACTAACGACGGATGGAGTAACGAAAGCCCTAGAAGAAACGCAAAGACGTAATGCCGCTGGTGAGGATAAGGTAACAACGGCCATGCTCGAAGTTGGCGGAGAAATTGTGTTGGAAAAACTGGCAACCTTATAATCGGGAATTGTACCTGAACTTTGCAAGAGCGCAAACATCATTTTATTCCGTTTTCAGTAATAATACTCTGGGAACCTCATCTGTGCACAAGTGTTATGTACTGGATGTCAATGTCACTAATAAAACTGAAACTGCATCCATAGAAAGTAGAAGTCAGGTACTTGAAAATTGCAGACCGATCAGCTTACAGTCTGTTCTCGAGAAAATAATAACAAAAATAAGAGCTAATAGAATTACGGCGACATTAGAGCTCAATCAATCAAAGGACCACGCAGGCTTTCGTACAGGTTACTCCACAATAGACCATATTTCATCACCATATGAAAGAGGTATCTGAGAAATGTGCCGAATACAACCAACCCCCATACATAGCTTTCATAAATTACGAGAAGACGTTTGACTCAGTCAATACATTAACAGTATTGCAGGTGGAACGTAGTTAGCCAACAAGCAGCGCCCCCTACGCATCGGGGATTAAACCCGGCACAACGAGCAGGCGCGGATGGGTAAGAGAACCGCACCAGGCATGGCGGCCGGCAGCTAGAAAATAAAGAGTACGTTCAGTTTCTTTGTCACCAAGCGTCCCTGTCTCCTAAATAGATGTCACTCCCAGACCGGAAGGAGAGACACCACAAAGTGGCGACGAGTATCACCTGTTCCGGAGAGAACTAGAAGACATGTCAAAGAACTGACGCTGCTGCTGAGAGATGAAGGTAGATCACAAAAATAAGTAACACAGAAGCCATTCTGCCCGCTTTCCAGCCATTCAGTTCGTACTCGGACGTCACTCGCTTAGCGGCGGACAAAATGACAAGCACGTGTTGAAAATCGTTCGCTAGTAAGAAACATAAAGAATGAAGCTCAAAAACTTGCGATGCTGTTGCACTACGCTGGAGATGCAGTGCACATCTTTCTGGCGCTTCAGGATCGAGGCACAGACTACACCACGGCGGTTGCCAAGCTGAACGCACATTTCGCACCAAAAAAAAACGTGGTGTTCGAGAGACACGTGTTTCGTCCAGCAAAGCAAAGCACCGAGGAAGCTGTCGACCAGTTGCAAGTTGGACTGCGAAAGTTGGCCGCGATGTTCGTATTTGCAAACGAAGAACAAGAGATTGCCTCGCAACTGATAGGAGGCACCAACTCAGCTAACCTGCACCGAACTGCACTACGAGAGCGTGACGCTACACTACAGAAGCTCAAGAAAATTAGCGGCAGCTTCGAGACAGAAGAACTTCAAGCAGCCAACATGAAATGCCGCGAGCACGTAGAACCAGTACAGGAAATTTCAAAAAAGCAGTGGCAGCGTGGCCCGCCTCCGAGCAACCAGATCATGCACAACCCTTCAAGCGACCGACCAGAAAGCAAACAGTCCCATAACTGCACCTGCTGTGGATGAGCGTGGCTCACAAAGGAAGCAAAGTTAGCTGTCCAGCTTGGGAAGCCATATGCTACATGCGTCCGAAAAAAATCACTTTGTCAAGTTCCGCAGACAAAGATGAAACGCACATTCTGTCAATGCCGCGTGCATATCTGCAAGCACAGAGCAAAACACAAACGTGGAAGATTATGTCTTTTGTGTGCAAAGCCAGAGCCACGAACTACCAGCGGTAACAGTATCCATCAATAGCACAACACTCGAGCTTTGTGTAGACTCTGGAGCTGGAGTAAACGTCATCGGTGAGGTGACTTGGCGGAAGCACCTACACATGCCACAGCTGGAACGCACAGTCACAAAGCTGGTGCCGTATGGAGTCACTCAAGAAATTGCAGTCATGGAGAAGTTCTCAGCAACGTTTCTGGCGCAAGGAGAGATCGTGGAAGCTAATGCATATGTCGTCAGAAGAGCGCACTGATCACTCCTCTGCTACAATACAGCATCAGACCAAAAGCTCATCACGATACTTCGGCTGGTAACTGAACATAGCGGCAATGATGCGAATAAAGTGTTCCCAAAGCTGTTGGGCAAGATCGGCAAGCTCAAGAACTTCCAAGCCAAGCTTAACATCTCAAAAGACGTCAAACCAGTAGCCCGACAACACCACCGCATCCCGTCCTTTTCCAATTGAGGAAAGCACTGGAGAATTAACTCACACGCCTGTAGCAGCTTGACATGATTGAGAAAGTGACCGCACCAACACGCTAGATGTCACCAATAGCCATTGTTCCCGAACGTCATGGCCCTAACGCAGTCAGAATGTGTGTAGACATGCGAGAAGCTAGCACGGCCACTCCTGGAGAACGACACATCATGCCCACCTTAGAAGATGTCATCAGCATTCTAAATGGTGCTGCCTACGTTTCAAAGCTGGACCTCAAAGAGGGCTACCATCAACTCGAGCTGGCCGAGTAATCCAGGGTAGTAACCACGTTCTTAACCCACTGTGAACTAAGAAAACACAAGAGGCTGTTGTTCGGCGTAAATGCTGCAGCAGGAATATTTCAAGATGCCTTAAGACCAGTACTTCCGGATGATGATGGCACAATAAGTGTGAGCGATGAGATCCTCATCTCTATACGTACTGTAAAAGAACATGACCGAAGACTTCGTCTGGTAATAGAGCACCTAGAGGAAACTTGGATCCCGCTTAATGAAACCTAGTGCATCCTGGGCACTAAAAAGCTGAAGTTCTGTGGTCACGTGTTCTCCGCTGCAGACCTATAAATTGTTGAAGCAGTAGCCGCAATGACATCACCGAAAAAACTACTGAGGTGAGAAGTCTCCTCGGCATGCAGCAGCTTGATTCCTCGCCTAGCTTTCTCAGTAGAGCCACTGAGGGAGCTCACACATGCCAATGCAAAATTTCGCTGGAATAGAGAGCACCAAAACGCCCTGGACAAGGTACATAAAGAAATATTGCAAATGCGCACTCTCGCACATTTCGACGACACGAAAGAGACCCACATCATAACAGACGTTGGAACAGAAAAGATAGCAGGAGTGCTAGCGCAAGAAGACCCAAAAGACAAAAGTCGAAGCATTCTGGCCTAGTTCAGCAGAGCTTTAACTACCACAGAGAGAAAGTACCCCCGCCTTGACCGTAAAATGTTGCCCATTCTGGCAACCATTGAGCATTTTCGGATGCACCTCGCAGAAGGCATTTTACAGTGAAGACATACCACCTGTCCCTGGTGTTCATCATACGAAAGCGAGGCATCAAGCTCTCAGCAAGACTCGAACGTCTGAGCCTTGGGCGACAGCACTACGCCTTCAACGTTGAACACATTGCTGGGAAGGACAACCCGGCATACTACCTTTCAAGGCACACACCAGCCAGCAACAATGTTCTCACTAGTCAAGAAACCTGTGCAACAGAAGAGTACGTCACCTTCGTTGTCGAATCCACTATTCCGAAGGCACTAACTGCGCGTGAAGTCGAGAAAATGTGCACTGCTGACTCTCAAATGCCGCTTTTCATCAAAGCATTGCGGAAAACTGACCCAAAAACCTGTGAAGACATGTGTGAGAACGACAAGCTGGCACTATTTGCGCAAATCAAGGATGATCTCACAGTCTCCGAAATTGACATCGTGCTCAAAAGAACAACACTAGTAATCCCTGAAAGAGCACAAGCCCAAATTCTTTCCCTCGCACATAGAGGACACCAAGGCTTGGTGAAGACCAAACAGTGGACCAGGGAAAGTTGTGGTTTCCAGGGATTGACATAAAAGTAGAAGAGGCAATAAAAGACTGTGAAGCATGCCAGACAACTGTGGTTGAAAACAAGATGTCACCTCTAGTCATGACACCACTGCCAAGTGGACCCTGGCACTTTGTGGCCATGGAGTTTGTGGCCATGGACCCTGGCTGTCTGTGGCCATGGAACAAGTACGTTCTAGTAGTTGTTGACGACTATTCGAACTTTTCTGTAACAGCGAATTTTCCCTCGCCAACTTCAAAGGCACTGACGCAGAGACTAAGTGACATAATCACTGTACACGGTACACGGAATGCCATAGACGCTAAAGACTGATAATGGCCCTCCATTCTTTATTAAAACAGATTATAAACGAAGGAATTTTTGTCACTGTTACTTGGCGACCGCTACTCTTTCGACTTCATTGTTACAAATAAAGAAAAAAATAGTATATATGCATATATGCAGTCCTACATTGCTGACAGCAGAAGTGTCCCTATGGTCAGAACAAACACGAAGTCACCACGCGCACTTTTAGCTACAGTCCGTTCAGTAGTGGTCACAAATCTTCGTTTCTTCGAAGAAGTGTTCCAGCACCTTCATTGCTTTGGCACTTGTTTTAGGTGGCCATGGGCCTAGTATTTTATTCAATGCAAATGGCCACTCGGGGTCTAACTTATGGAGTTCCTGTCCGAGTCGCCTTAGTGGTGTGTCGTGTTTCGGACAGTCGAGCAAGAGGTGATAGGTGTCCTCGTTGTTCTGGCCACATGAACATGCTGACGATGCTGAACGTTGAATACGAAGTAGGAAGTGCTTTGTGTAAGCAGTTCCGAGTCTTAGGCGATGTATGAGTGTGTCAATTCGCCTTGCAAAGTCGCGGTCTAATTGGCATTCAAGATTAGGATTAACAGCATGTAGAATCGATTCCTTTGTGTTCTATCTGAACCACGTAGACTAGCATAATTCACATCTTGTTGTTCTTAAAATTCTATGTACATCATATTGAGATACAGGAATGAGGCACGTTTGCGTAGAATCATGAGCGCTTTTCGCCGACTCATCCGCCATTTCATTTTCCTTGATTCCGCAGTGACTGGCAACCTATTGATACGCCACTCGATGATTCGACTTCGTAGCTTCTGCACGCTCCTTTATTATAGCGTATACTATACGCACATCAACGTGTCTTGAAGTGGCATTTTTCAAGATGCGATTGCCGCCAGAGGGTCTCTAATTACCACTCATTTTCTTGGTGCCAGTGACTGTTTAATGCATAGACGCCAGCCTTATGGAAAGCGACACCATGACATACAAGAAAGCCTTGAAAACATACTAAATGAAATCATTCCAAGTCGAATCGGTAACGCCCTTCTTTGCATGCTAAATGTCTACAGTTCCCGGTCCCACTGACACCGAGACATTATCGAACTTCTCACACATTGTCACCTTAGCAAGCTAAAGTCCATCGTTGCTAGTGACATCAATATCGCACAACAGTGTCTCGGGTTACGTCACCAGTGCATAAAGGAATAAACTTTGCGGAGTGTGCGGACACCCTCGGCAGGAAACTAATCATGGGCTCAAGGTTTCCGACACGCAGAGGACATTCTGTTCAGCGGAACACCACCCCTGATCTGACATTCCTAGAAGTGGAAAGTTCATGGCACGACTGCTAGAGACCTGGGTCGTGATCATTTTGCTTAATATTTCAACGTTCCCATCACACCCACCCGTCCCACGACGTACAAGTTCGCTGATTGGAACCTTTTCCGAAGCATGTGCGGTAGCGAGTACAGAGAAGGAGATACCATCAAAGAGTTTCTGGAAAATATTATTTGTACTGTGGCTAATGTCTCCAAAGAAAGGAGCTTAGACCTGGACATCTGAGTCATAATATCCAGTCTCGCACACTTCCTGCAGTCAAAGAATGCGCTGAGCAAATGATAGAATCTGCACAATCTAAACATGTGGCTCAAATATACACTAATTGAAATAAACAAACAGATGAAAGAATTTCCCAGAAAGCGTACCGCAATTAGACGAGGCCTCTAATGAAGCAGACAATAAAATAAGAAGGAGAAGTAATTCGAGCATTCTCAGGAACATTTTCGCTGAAAAAACGAACCAATCAAATGTAACGCTCACATATTAATCTAAAGGCTCGTCAACCTGCACACGAACGAAGGCACTAGTCCCTGATACATTGCTGACACTTTGGCAGGCATATATTTCCTGGTAGAGAGCAAATCTGTCACCTCAAGTGAACTGACGAAATATTACAAGGGTACACGAACTTTGTACTTTCCGACTTAAGCGGCTGCTTGGCCCCCAGTCGAAGTGGATTCAGAAAAAAACTGAACAAAAATATATATGATAGAGACACCAAAATCATTACGAGCAAAATCAACGTTATATCGAGTTAAGGCCAGGTACCGCATGAATTGTGAGCTGTCTATGTAATTCTCATGCCTAAACTCGCATGCAAAAGAACGTAAGACTTATGTCGCTTACTGTGATCCTCGGGAAGAGCTCTGAGCACGCCATTTATAAAATAATTGCATAGCACATTGACGAAAGCAGCCTATTTCGCCACTACCTCTGACCCTATAGGCTGCCAAACATCGCTATCAACGCAAGGCGCCATGCTCTTCACCGGCAGCGCCTTCACGTTTATTGAATTCACAGACCTGATTGGCATGCTGGCACTCGCCCTAACCAAGACCTTCGACACACTGAGGCATGAACACATCCTAACAAAATCTTCTCTTTGATGTCCTATTAAAATTCATCGCCTATGTAAGACCGTTTCCGCTGACCAAACGGCCACTATAAATATCGGAATAATCAGAAGCCGAAAACACAAGCTAGGCAACATCGTCTCACCGCAAGGGTCAGTGCTTTCGCCGTTTGTTTTCAACATTCCAGTGCACGATCTGTCCAAACAACTATCGAAAGTCCAGGCTGAAAGACACATGATTTAAGTGAACGACATTACCATTTGGTTTTCGAGTGCCCCAATAGGTACACTAAAGCAGAACCCACAGCAAGCGCTGGACAGCACACAAGCTTTGATTCCAAATACGCGACTGAAGCTATAATCGAGCAAAGCTGAGCTCCTTCTGTGTAAACATGCCTCTTAGGTTTCTGCCCATTCACCTACACAAAAAAACGGAGGCAGCATGTTTACACATGACACAATCAAGGTTGTGAGCACGGTCATTGCGGCTTACAGCAATGACAACCTGGAGGCGCTCAAATGCATAGAAAAGAGTGTCCTTGGCTTCACCTGTGTTATATCATTGGTCGTACGCCGGAGGGACGGTATGAAAGAGGACAGCATCATGAAAGCATTTCGTGCCTTTCTCATGAGCCACGAAACGTTCGCTGCTCTTTTTCTGAATTGTAAACAGATAGCTTAGCCAAATTGGTACTATTATTAGAGCAGGATTGAAAAAAGTCTTGAGCCTCTCTCGCTACACCAGTCAGTAGTGACTCCTCCAAGTGGGCCAGCACAATACAGCTGGAGAACTCAACACCGGTAGGGGACCAAACCCCCCTCCTCTGGGCCAGCTGCCCAACACCGTGACCGCTGTACCACCAAGTCGCCCGAAATAAAACATTTGAACACACGCATCTGCTTAAAAACAATTCAGTAATCACCAGTCTCACGGTGAGACGCAAATGATTCTTCGGTGTAAGCTGGTAGGCGGTGGGTTCACACATCACATTCGACCTAGTGTGAACCCACTACCAGTAAAACCATCTGTAAGCGCATGTAAACCTCCACGCCAGCGCGAAGAGTGTATAAAGTGCACTGTGACCTATCCCAGCACCTTATAGGTAGAAGCTATTCTTCAACGTGATATCACTTTCATTAAGACTGCAAGCGTTGAAGCTCGAGCAGTGCTTGTAACTCATCTGGATAAAGGAGAAAAAGGGTGGGTTTAGGTGTTAAGAGAATGGTGCGGCACAAACAGCAAAAACTCTGAGCAGAAAAACAGCTGTACGAGTATACGGCAAGTTAGGATGCATTCAGTTCTGCGAATATCTAGTATTCTTGCTGGTTCTTCAAAGTCCCACCCGTGGAAAGCTTCATAACCAGATAATGTGCAGCTGGCCAGACAAGTTACCTCTACTTGATATACCTTGACATGCGCTTCTTTTTATGTAGCGTAAACGAACACTGCATTTTCAACTGACGAGTTTGAATCTCCGTTTTCTCTTCGTGGACTATTACGAAGAATAGTATTTGTACGAGCAGTAAAAAAATCAAAGCATATCTATGACGTGAATGAAGACGAGTGAGGCGAGGTGGATGGTCACACGCACGGACACACGGATGGTCGGATGGACGCATGGGCAGACGGACTGATGAATGCTTTGCCCCACTCATCACCATTCACTGGGCGAATGTGCTGCGACACCGTTTTTATTATTGGCATGCAATGCAATGCAACTGGCTGCTACGCCGACTACGACGACACAGGACATACGGCCCACGGCACAAGCGGCTTCGCCCCTAAAAAACGCGTACCATAAACAAAGAAAAATTAAGGACAGAACAGAAAGAGAGTCCTTACTTTTTCTTTTATGATGGTACACGTCTTTTCAGTAAGCATATACCAAATTGCCCAAAACAAATATTTAATAAATTAAATTTCTGCCCTCGTCCTATGGAGTGGTTCATCTAGAAATATTTTGCTCTAATTTACGAACAACATCCATTCAAAAAATAAAGATTCAATCTCGTTGCAATAAAGGCGTGAAGGCGAGTGCACCAAGTCAGACATGTATGGGTAAAGTTTGGGGGGGGGGGGGAATCCGGCATCGTAATCTGGTAGTTTATATTTCTGCCTTCTAGTAGAGCGCTATCGGTGGATCAAGGCATTCACAAGCTCTCGCGCTTCCTTGTACTTCGGTCTTTATTTCTTGTATTATAACATTTCTCTCGAATTCCCCGGGGCGTCCTTAAGCTCTCCCATAGTAGAGTAACTAGTACTTTAAATCTTTACCCACTTTTTCTAAACGCACTTTCTGTCGTCGTTGGCAACCATGCAATATGCAGAGAGCACCTCTAAGCGTAGTCACTTTGTGGCAGATGGACTCTCTTGTTCACGGCATAATTTTTGTGAACATGACCTCATCAAGTGGGACAGCTTTATGCTGTCCCATAGTAGAGTAAGAAGCACCATGGCCACTGGATGAAAAAACATCACAGCATATCCAAGGAGTGCATGATGATGAGTGGGTGAGGCATCCGTCAGTCAATCCGTGCGTCTATACACCCGTCTGTCTGTCCGTCCATCTGTCTGTCTGTCCGCCTATTCATCGGTTTAAGTGTCTGTCTCTCAGTCTATCTGTCCACATGTCCGTCCGACGAGTGAACACTCCAAATACCACCATCTCTCATTTTTTTGTCATATATTCGTCATATACATGTACAGCCAATCAGCCGACATTCGAAGGACTAAAACCACAGGTGGCTACCACATACAGGAGACGCACGATCCCCACCTTAAGGAGCTTCACCCCTAAAATAGCTATTCCTTTTTCTTTTAGAGTGCAGCGTGCGGAATCACTTCTCTGGGTGTCCTGCCACGTGGCGACGTCTGACACAAGACGTGCGTGGTACTCATACATATAGAGAACATTATTGATACAAGAGCGAGCGAAGTCCTAACACCCCCTCAACCAGTCGGTGGTTCCACGTAGGTCGGCACCGGAAGGTGAAGACCACCCGCAATTGCCCGGGCACTCTTTTTGATCTTTTGTTCCAGATCCCGACTGGGTATGGATTGGAGCTACCATTTGAAATCTATAGGGCAGTTTTTAAATTGGAAGGAAATGTAGGAAAGTTGCAGGTAGCAAACACTCGAGCTCCTCCGAGATCTGCAACCGCTAGTGGTAAATAGTGTCAACAAATAGATTGCCGTTAATACTAGCTTAAAAGCGCAGCTTCAGCATATGAGGGTCGAGTGTGAAGCTCTCAAGAATACAGCACAGGCCCAGGCCCGGTGTTCGTCAGTAGAGCAGCGGCAGGCTAAGAGAAGGGTCGGTACGGAAGGAGAGGTGGTGGCGGCTTCCGACCTGGATGTCTTGGGAGCAATCAAAGATTTACAAAAGGTGATAGCGCGGCAGGCGGAAGGCTTTGACCTAATAGCGTGTAAAGTTGCGATGATCGAAAGCAGACTCACTCCAGGCGGGAACTGTTTTGTCCTGGTGACGCCTGCCTCCGTTGTTCTCTCCGAGGGTCCTGGTACGCCGATTGATCAGACTCCCGTCGTTTTGGACGTGCCGTTAAGACGGCAAACCTGTAGCAGCAGCCACCGCTCCCAACGCAACTGAGTTCGTCCTTTGGCAGTGCAACTGCGCGGGGTTCAGGAAGCGTAAGGCCTCCCCAGCAATACATTGCTTCATTGGCGGTTCGGCCACAAGTCATTACTTTACAAAAAACCATTGATGCGGTGGTTGCCTTACCCGGCTATTGATCTATATCATTTAGGGGGGCAGGGCAACGTGGTCTAGCTCTTTCGGTTTCGAACAAACGTGCGCTTTGAGAGCACACGCTTGTGCTCAGCAACTCTACTTTGGAGGCTCAGCTGGTTGGAATTATCCCGAATATTTGGCAAGTGCAGCATCGTACCGAATGTTTACAGCAGCCCTCGGAATCACTAGCAGGCGTTCTTCTCGGTGGTTGCAAAGGTGGGTACTATTACAAAGCGCACCTCCGACGATGTTACGAAGGGCGCCACGAATCCCACCGCTGACCTCCACTGTTACGAATGACGGCGACGCCAACACGGTCCCGAAGGCGCCACTGCTTCGAACTCCGCCGGGAAGGTCACCAGCCGTTTGGTAGCGTAGCTTTCTCAGCTCGCGACTGCTCTTGCGCAGAGCTGACACACGAGCGAACGAGACGATCGTCTCGTTCGCTCGTGCTGTACATAACAAGGTTTATATGCTGTACATAAACAAGGTTTATGTACAGCATATATACAGAGGCATTACAAATTCGGCACTGGGGCCGAAAGCTTAGAGGCTCGAAGAGCCGAGCTCTCTTCTCTGACACATAGGTCTACTGCTCGCGACGTGCCGCATGGCTTTTTTATATGCACCGGGAGTATTTTTTGAGTAACCAAATGTCCAACCAGAAGCGCCGCTGGCCGTGAGGTCAGAATCCTCCAATGGAGTCGCCGCTGGGCCACGTCATTCTCATCCAATCCAGAGCCGCTGCGCGTGGTTGCAGCCAAGGACGACTGACGTCGCCACGCATTGCATAAGACTCGCCAGACAGGAAGGCGCCTATTGCTGCAACAGGCTCGCTGTGCGTGCGCGACAGAAAGGCACCGCCGCATGATGACGCTGTTGAGTTGTTCACGTCAGGCGGGCTCGCGTGCTGGCCTTGACACAGATTGCCTTTTTCAGAGGCATGGACGTTCGCTGTAGACTCGCAGGCATAACAGCACCCTTGCAGGCAATTCACCGCTCGTAGCTATCGGTGACCTTAACGCAGCTCATCCAGCCTGGGTTTATCCAAACGCCACTCTCAAGTAGAGAAACCTTGTTAAAGCTATGGCAGACTGTTCTTTGGAGATCGTCACCTACTCTCAGTTCCCAACTCGGCTGGGCAATTCCTTTTAAAGAGACGCCACTCTACCTCTGGCATTCATCAGAAATGTCGGGAGGGTTTAGTGAATTAACTTGCAAGAAAGCCTGAGAATGTATCACTTAATCCTAGCAGTCACGCAGGAAACCCGGGCGGCTCCACCTAAAGAGTACATGGGGACGGACTTGGACAAATTGAGGAAGCGCCGGAAAGCTGATAAGACTGAATGTGCCATGTTAAAGGAACTCTTTTCTCGGCTAGTGGAGGATGAGCTCCTCGCAACCAAGACTATCCAAACTGACTTACAGGTAGATACAATAGACTGGTGCCTTGTGCATGCATTGGAGGCTAAAAAATCATTGGTTGAGAGAAGGCATTCACAGAAGCTAAATAGAAGGTTCCGCAAACGCATAGCTCTTTCCAATAAAGGTATGGAAAATTATAGCCAGGTGCTTTCTAGGCAGTAGTGGAACAAGATCTGCTCAAAAGTAGACAAGCAAATGCGCAGGTAAAGAGAACCTGTTTAAAGTAATACTCGGTCAGACAAACTCTATAAGTAATCAGAGGTTGGCAATCGACCGCTTAGTTCAAGCATGGCGGAGCAGTGTGGTCACTGAAACCACTTAGGTAATTTGCAGAGTGATACCTTGCACTTGGCCCCTTCAGGGACTGCATTTGCCCGGTCTACCAGACAAGGCCGCTCGAAAAAATTGACTCGTCTTTTACGAACCCCGAGATCAAAAACGTGCTTCATGCGCTTAACAGCCGCTCAGCCCATGGTCCAGATGGCATTACGAACAGGTTGCTGCGCAATCTCGACGATAAGTCCATCGCTAAGTTAACGGAGGAGGTCAATACCTTCTGCGCAGAAGGTTACGTGCCGGAGGCATCGTGTGCACCGCCTCGGTAATAGTCATTCCCAAGCCAGGCAAGGTACTCGCCACGGAGAACCTACGTTCCTTTTGCCTCAGATGGTGCGAGGGGAAGGTGATGGAGTATGCAGTATACAAAAGAGTACCTTAGTATACTGAGAATAAAGAGCTCCTTCCGTACAACGTGGTAGGCTTACGGCCAGGTCTCTCTACCCAGGATGTGATGCTGCTGATTAAGAAGCTAATAGTCGACTGGCACACCGCGAGATGTTGGGGAAATATTGGCCCTTGTTCTCGCCAAGGTCTTTGAGACGATTTCACATCAGTTCACCCTGGAGGAGGTTGAGCGCATGGGATTAGGTCCCAAGTTCTGTATCTATGTCCATGCCTTCTTCAGGGACCAGAAAAATTGGTGAATTAAAATTGGAAGCCTTCACTCTGGGTGAAAAGGGCACGCCGCAGGGATCGGTGATTTCACCCCTCTTGTTCAACATAGCCAACAAAGGCCTTTTGGAGAACCTATCCACTGTATCCATTACCAACTACCCCTTAATTGCTGACGACATTACAGTCTGGATTATGAACGGTTCGGATGCTGAAGTGGAGGAGGCGCTCTAATCGACTTTCTCTATCACAGAAAGTTTTCTACGGGGTACAGGGCTTCAGCTATCCTCTTCTAAACTGGAGTTGCATCTAAATCGGCTGGTTAGACCCGGTAGAGGGCACGAGTCACCATTTGATCAGGTGATGATTATGATAACCACATTAGATGGGCAGTCGATTCTTGCAGTCAATTGTATTCGGGTGCTTGGCTTCCTTCTTGAATCTAACGGCAGAAATTTGCAGGTTTTGCCCCGTATCACCTCCGAAACGGAGAACATGCTCAGACTGATATTAAGGGTTTTAAGCCGCAGGGGAGGGCTGAGGGAGAGCAATCTCCGTCAGCTCTGCCATGCATTCCACGTGAGCCACATTAATTACGTGGACCTCGCTAAATTGCTTTAAACGCGAGAAGGATAAACTCGACACTTTAATGCGTAAAAACATCAAAAGGATGCTACGCCTCCCCATAAGCACAGGCAGGGACAGGCTCTTGAGTCTGGGAATGCACAACACTCTCTCGAAATTCCCCCAGGCACAAACACTAGATCAGATGACGCGGTTCTCCTCCACGAAAATTCGGCAGCGTCTCCTACAGTCACTGGGATATCATCATATGACAGGGGAGGAACAGAAGATCGTCTTATCACAAACAATGAAGGGCGCGATGAGGTGGCACCCTTCCCGTGTAACATTCCTCCGTAGTGCAATGTTGGCCAGTGGAAGGCACGGGCCGAGCCTCTCCTTGATTTCGTGGCTAGTTTCACGGGCAATGTAGCTTTCGTCAGTACAGCGCAGTATGGCCGCTGCAATTGTTTTGTGCCTCTGGTCATTGATCATTGTCGCGTACTCAACTCAGCTTCTGTGAGGAAAGTGTCCGACTCCGTAGCACAGCAGCTAATGATAGCCTTGGATAACGAACCCCTCACGTCCGGAAATACTTACTGACTCCAGGGCTGCCATCTCGGCCTTTGCCTCAGCGATAGTCTCCAGGAAGGCTGCCACAATTTTAAATTTTAGGGCAGTAGTAGGCTACCACAATATCACCATTTCCGGCCCACATGGGCTGAGAGGTGCATGCGACTCCTTTTAACGCCAACGAATTTTGCCATAATCGTGAGCGAAAAAGCACGTGCCGTGGCGGTCTGGGTGGCTAGGGAGCCGGGTTCGCGGATAACTTCAAAGGTCGACTAGGCACCTTTCACAAAGTGACGTCACAATATCGATTGTCTAGCCGAAGATACCTGCTTCCGCATTCTAAGTTCACTGGGCCACAGTCATCGATTCTTCGGATGCTACACATAGGTTCATTCTCGTCTCGTAGCACATTCAGCCACTTTGCTGATGGCATAACTCCAGGATGCCCTAGTTGTGAGGCACATAACTGCGGACTCGCTCCCATGCTCTTTCAGTGTCCGGCGTTACACGGCGCAAAGTTCATCACAGAAGAAGACTGGAAAGGGCCGTTAAAAACTCTAAGCTCCCTGTGCAACGCTCGGCAGTCCAGGAGGCCTGCGAAAAAGCGGAGGGCCATGGTATTCCTGACTCGGCGTCGACGTGGCCAGCAACTGCGGCGGATTCCTCTTAGAGGGGTGTCTGAGCAGTTCTTCAGGACCAAACAAAGTTCATTTCATTTCACGTTAATACGCCGGCGCCTGCATTTCTTGTGGCTCTTTAAAGAAAGAAAAGTATGACTGATTTCTGTAACGGAGCGTGCAGCAAAGTAAGGGGTCACTGGTTCGAATCCCCGGTCGAGCAGGCTTTATGGTTTTCGTCTGATTTGTCTTCCTTTGCACCATTTTTGTTACTGTAAAAGGGTTTATTGACGACTGTTGCGACGGTGGTCCTACAAAGAAACACGATCGTGCAAGAGCAACGGTCAAGCAGATGCCGGCGATGATCAGCACGAGCCGAGCGAGCGAAGCCCAGCACCCAGTACCCAAGCGGTGGCGATGTTGCTTGCCAACGACGCTCTTTCTTCTTCACAATTTGCCCCCGCCGAAAAAGAGCCATCCTGGCGACCTAAGAGTCTGGAGGCAGAGGGCTATAATATGGCTTAAGGCGGGCGACGTGGACGATGTCACGTCCACGCCGGCGCATGTCGTCAGATGGGGAAAGTGGCTCGATGAGAAAATTCACCGGCGAGGTTTGCTCCAAAACGCGGTATGGGCCCTCGTACTTTGGAACGAGTTTTGAGGAAATGCCGGGGGTTTGGTAAGGAACAGCCAGCCATACAAGTGATCCCGGGGAATAGCTGGGGCTTTGTGAAGAGTCGACGTTGTTTTCTTTCTGGCACTGTTGTTCTCGAGACGTAAAGGTGCGTGCGAGTTCACGGCACTCTTCCGCATTTCGTGCAGCTTCGGACACAGATGGGCATTCGGATGCGTCAGGACGGTATGGAAGGAGAGTATCGATGGTGTGGGATGGTTCGCGTCCATAAAGAAGAAAGAAAGGTGAAAATCCAGTGGTAGACTGTGCCGCGGTGTTATATGCGAACGTAATGAATGGAAGAATGCGATCCCAGTTAGTATGATCGGATGTCACATACATGGCGAGCATATCGCCAAGGGTGCGGTTAAATCTTTCCGTGAGCCCATTAGTCTGCGGGTGGTATGCCGTGGTCTTGCGATGAACAACATGGCATTCAGAAAGCAGAGACGTGACGACTTCTGATAGGAAGGCTCGACCTCGATCGCTTAGTAGTTCTCGAGGTGCACCATGTCGTAATATGAAGCGATGAAGGATGAAGGATGCTACGTCCCGCGCAGTGGCACTTGGAAGGGCGGCGGTCTCAGCGTAGCGTGTTAAATGGTCCACAGCGACTATAATCCACCGATTTTCATCTGATGTTGTCGGTAGAGGGCCATAGAGATCAATTCCGATCCGATCGAAAGGTTTGGCAGGGCACGGAAGCGGTTGAAGCGCACCGGACGAGTGGAAAGGCGGTGATTTGCGACGTTGACAGTCAGGACAGCCCATAACGAATTTTCGAACGAAATTATACATTCCGCGCCAGTAGAAGCGATGGCGAATGCGTTCGTAAGTTTTGAAAACTCCGGCATGACCACATTGGGGATCGTCGTGAAAGGAGGCGCAGATTTGTGATCGCAAGCTGCGCGGGACAACCAAGAGCCACTTACGACCTTCGGGGGCGTAGTTGCGTCGGTGTAGTAGCCGATCACGAATGGCGAAATGAGCAGCTTGACGTCGGAGAGATCGTGGTAGCGCAGTGGTTGACGATCCAGAAAGACAGTTAAAAAGAGAAGCGATCCACGGGTCCTTGTGTTGTTCACTGGTAAAGGAGTCGAGGTCGAGAGATGCGATGGAGATACCAGTGGTTCCGCAGGCCGAGTCGGTAGGTAAAGGCGAACGCGACAGGGCGTCGGCGTCAGAATGCTTGCGTCCGCTGCGATAGATGACACGAATGTCGTACTCCTGGATTTGCAGTGCCCACCGAGCTAGGCGGCCAGAAGGGTCTTTCAATGTGGCGAGCCAACAAAGTGCATGGTGGTCCGTTAACAGGTCGAATGGGCGACCGTACAAATAAGGGCGGAACTTGCGAAGCGCCCACACTAGCGCCAAGCACTCTTTTTCAGTGACGCTGTAATTGGCCTCAGCTTTAGTAAGTGTGCGGCTCGCATAAGCGACGACGTATTCGGAGTAGCCCGGCTTGCGTTGGGCGAGGACGGCGCCTAGACCAACCCCACTAGCGTCTGTGTGAACTTCCGTTGCAGCTGTTGGGTCGAAATGCCGAAGAATTGGAGGAGATGTTAGCAGACTACGGAGCGTGGCAAACGCGACGTCGCAGTCAGAAGACCAGGATGAAAGGTCTGCATCACCGCGTAGGAGGTTGGTCAGTGGTGACATGATCGATGCAAAATTTCGCACGAAGCGCCGGAAGTACGAACATAGTCCGACAAAACTGCGTAATTCTTTCAGTGTAGTAGGTTTCGGGAACTCAGCGACTGCTCGCAGTTTTGCAGGGTCGGGTCGAACACCATGCTTGGAGACGATGTGCCCTAAGATGGACAGCTCTCGCGCGGCGAAGCGGCACTTTTTAAGGTTCAGTTGGAGCCCAGCGTTGGTTAAACACGTCAGAACCAGTTGGAGCCCAAGCAGATGCGTAGGAAAATCGGGGGAGAAAACGACAATGTCGTCGAGGTAGCATAGACACACAGACCACTTCAGTCCACGCAGTGTGTTGTCCATGAGCCGTTCAAACGTGGCAGGAGCATTACAAAGACCAAATGGCATTACGTTAAATTCGTACAGGCCATCTGGTGTAATGAACGCAGTTTTCTGGCGATCAGCTTCTGCCATAGGAACCTGCCAGTATCCAGATCGTAAGTCTAAGGAGGAGAAGAATTCGGCTCCTTGTAGGCTGTCAAGGGCGTCGTCTATGCGCGGTAATGGATAGACGTCTTTCCGCGTCACCTTGTTTAATCGCCGGTAGTCGACGCAAAATCGAATCGATCCATCTTTTTTTCGAACTAGAACGACAGGAGATGCCCAAAGACTGTGCGATGGTCGAATAACACGACGGCGTAGCATCTCTTCGACCTGGTCGTTGATGACGTGACGTTCTGCAGCAGAGACACGGTACGGTCTTTGACGCAATGGCTGGTGCGAACCGGTGTCAATGTAGTGGTGCACTGCGGAAGTCCGACCCAATTCCGGCTGAGAAACGTCGAATGAGTTCGCGAAGTGCTGGAGGAGATTAAGAAGCTCGGCGCGTTCATGGGCACTTAAGGTGTCGGCGATGGAACTCGAGAAGGTGTCACTCGATGAGCACTCCAGTGGGGAAAGGGCATGAAGTTCGGTCGAGGCGCTACTGCACGATTCGTCTGGCATGTTAAGGAATAAAGAGGAATCGAGGTACTCCACTCGACCGAGACATTCGCCGGCTAGTAGCGTAAGCGGTGCAGAAAGGGGGTTGTGGACGAAAATATTGCTTCGGCCCGCAGTGACGTCGAGTGTAGCGAAAGGCAAGGAAACGGCTCTGCGGCTCATGAAAATGTCGGAAGGTGTAAACATTACTGTAGCATCGTTATAGTCATCGCAGCAAACCGGGACAACGGCAAGAGAGGCTGGCGGAATTTCAGTGTCCTCACGCACGACAAGTTTTGGCGACCGCTCAAGGGTTTCGTGCAAAGGTTCGTCACACAGGTGCGAAAATTGAACTTCAGCGCGTGCGCAGTCGATGATGGCATGATGATTTGACAGAAAGTCCCACCCGAGGATAACGTCATGCGAGCACACCGAAAGGACGATGAACTCGACAACGTACATAGAGCCTTGGATAAATATGCGGGCCGTACAGGTGCCAAGAGGTCGGACTTGTTGTGCGCTAGCTGTACGAAGCGATAGTCCAGAGAGCGGCGTGGTCACTTTGCGTAGGGAGCGGCAGAGCTGGGCGGCTATAACAGAAACGGCAGCACCTGTGTCGACGAGGGCAAAGGTAGAAACACCATCGACAGATATAGCGACGACGTTAGCTGGTGAAGTGCGAGGACTTGAGCATTTCGACGACGGCGCAGTTCTTGCCTCTGGAACTGCGGCGTTCAGTTTTCCCGGTTGGAGGAAGCGGGTCTAGGACGCATTGGGGACAGTGATCGCCTGCGAGGAGATGGGGAGCGGGGAGAGTGAGTTTGAGGCTGGTGTGACCGAGACTCAGGAAAGTTAGTGCATCCATACTGCGGTGAGGGATAGGGAACAGGTATGTGCATGGGCTGTGGGTCATACGGTAACGGCCGAGTAGCGTCGTGGAGTGGTTGGAAGCGACGACGACAATATCGTGCCACGTGTCCTGGAGTACCGCAGGCGTAGCAGATCGGTCGATTGTCAGGAGTGCGCCAGGAATTGCTGACTCGTGGTGCGGCCCAAGGTGTCGAAAATGGGGCGGAGTGGGGAGCGACTGAAGACATGGGTGGCAAATGCTGCTGGCGGGGTCTGCTACGTACCACCTGGGCATACGTAAGAGGCGCGGCCACGGGCTGCATAGCCGGCGCATGGGTAACAGGCATGGCCACAGGCTGCTGGTGGGCAGCGACGGGAACAGCCTGAGCTACCTCTTCGGCAATAACGTCGCGGAGTGGTGAGGGCAGACGAGAGGACGGCGGCTGCTGCGTGAAGGGAATCAACGACAGTTGCCGAGCTACTTCTTCACGCACAAAGTCTTTAATCTCTTGCAGGTTTGGTGAGTGGTCGGGAACAGAAGTGAGACTGGAGAGCGAGTCGGCGTGTGAGGAAAATGGCCGAGTCAGGGCGCGCCGCTTGCTCAACTCGTCGAAACTTTGACACAAAGTGACAAGTTCCGCAACGGTGGCAGGGTTACGGGCCAGGAGCAGCTGATATGCACCGTCATTTATCCCTTTGAGGATGTGTTGAATCTTCTCCGACTCGGGCATGGTGGTGTTCACCCGGTTGCAAAGACCAATAATGTCTTCGATGTAGCTGGTGAAAGATTCCGTTGGCTTTTGTGCGCGAGTCCGCAAGCGTTGTTCGGCTCTGGACTTGCGAACTGCGGGTCGGCCAAAAACGTCAGCAAACAAGGTTTTAAAGATGGACCACGTCGTGATGTCGTTTTTGTGGTTGTTATACCACATTTCGGCCACGTCAGTGAGGTAAAAGATGACGTAAGTCAATTTGTCCGCGTCATCCCACTTGTTGTTTGCGCTCACCAGTTCATAGTTAGCGAACCAGTCTTCCACGTCGGTCTCATCAGCTCCGCTAAAGACCTTGGGCTCTCGCAAACGAAGAACGCCGGAGTTGCTGGGGGATGGAGTGGAAGAGCCAGGTTGCGCGTTGTTGGTAGCCATGATGGGAGGTAGCGTTCGGTTGCGCAGCTCCAGGTTCAGGCGACGGCGAATGGCAGCACCCAGGTTCAGGCGACGGGGAATGTCAGCACCTTCCACCAATTGTAAAAGGGTTTATTGACGACTGTTGCGACGGTGGTCCTACGAAGAAACACGATCGTGCAAGAGCAACGGTCAAGCAGATGCCGGCGATGATCAGCACGAGCCGAGCGAGCGAAGCCCAGCACCCAGTACCCAAGCGGTGGCGATGTTGCTTGCCAACGACGCTCTTTCTTCTTCACATTACATATATTTCCTATTCGAGACATGGCAGTGACAGCAAAAACCAGTCCACGGTGCCCATATGATTGCTATTTCAATAAAATGTAAATGTATTTGGACAGCGTGAATACGTTGCACCAGCAGTGCGAAACAAATACAAAATATCA
Organism: Rhipicephalus microplus; assembly: GCF_043290135.1. Taxonomy (NCBI): domain Eukaryota; kingdom Metazoa; phylum Arthropoda; class Arachnida; order Ixodida; family Ixodidae; genus Rhipicephalus; species Rhipicephalus microplus. The sequence continues at coordinate 137,636,273 of NC_134700.1, forward strand.
ACAACTTCTATGAAGGGTTCATTGAATTTCTGACAAAGACATTCTCAAGACAAAATTTTGAACCTACATGCATGATTGCACACACTCGTAAAGTTTAGCATTTGGTTGATATCTCAGTTCTAACGTCCCAAAACCACCATATGATTAAGAGAGACACCATAGTGGAGGGCTCGGGAAATTTCGACCACCTGGGGTTCTTTAACATGCACCCAAATCCGAGCACATGGACCTGCAGCATTTTCGCCTCCATCGAAAATGCAGCTGCCACAGCCAGGATTTGATCCCGCAACCTGCGGGTCAGCAGCCGAGTACCATAGCCACAGGACCACCTTGGCGGGATAATTATTGCTCTTCCAAATATTCGTTGAGACAACAAGTTTTTTGGCGGCTGTGGGGTGAGGGTGCGATACTGATGTTGCAGAGACACTAGAAAATGCTACAACGAACGTGAATTACGTCATATCAGTGCTTCCTGAGAACAGCGTTCCAGGAAAACCAGTAACCTAAGTTAACTAGAAAGCTCCGTGTAGCCACAAGCTAAAATATATTTCGGAGCTCACGAATCACCTCGGCAACTCCGACAGAAGTTACCGTAAAAGCAGAACTAAACTTTATCGATGCACATCACAGCGTTGCCACAACAACAGGGCAACGCTGCGTGGTCACGCCACTTTTCTGAGGCACTGTTGTCACTTGCTTCCTGCCTGACCTCAGCTGGTATCTGAGGGCAGGGCTGGGCAACGCTGCGTGGTCGCGCCCCTATTCCGGGGCACCATTGGCTCTTGCCTCCTACCTGGCCTCAGTTGGTACCTGAGGGCTGGGCTGGGCATCTGTGCCTCCCACCTAAACCTGGTATTATCTCCTTCTTCTTCTTAGGTGTGAGCCCGGCATATGTCTTTGTATGCTGTGGAGTAGTACGTGTAAATCAGTGAATGTTAATATATTTGTCTGCCTGAAGCGTACGCAACTGCACAGAACTCGTAGCTTTGAAATTCTTGTGCAGTGTTGGGTAGTCTCTTCAAGTTCGTGTGATATTGCATGATTGCCTTGTAACCGTAGAACCTTTCTAAAATTCTTCTCAATAAAATCTCCCCACTGAAAACTGAGCGTGAAAACTCACCGCTTCTTATATTCAGCCTGCTGCACCCGGTGAGCCAGGCTACGTCCATTTCTACATGGCTGCACTCGATCGACCGCATCATGGACGCAGGTGCGTAGAAGGACCCGTATGAAACACTGTGGTAAATAAGGTGGCACAGTCTTGCTTAACCCAAATATTGATGCGCACAACTCAAGTATACACGTGCCTGCAGACCGTTGTCTAGAAACTTTACCTCTACCAGTAAAATTGACCTTAAAATTTTCCCATTTGTAGTTCAATTTTCGAGAGCCACCCATTGAAAAATACAAAAAAGCTTCCTTCGCAGCGTAATTGCTAATTATAAGAAAATTACAGGAGACAGCTGCATTTTGTGTAGCGTAAAAGATTACATAATATCGCAGCTCCTTCCTGATTTTAAACCAGCAGTTGCGCGTACCACGTCAAAAAATGGCGAAGTAAACATTCATTGTTGTACTGCTACAGCTTACCCATTTTCTCCTCCATAGTTTGTAGAGCAAACGTAATGGTACATGTCCCCATTCTGCAAGAGATGAGTAATCCGAAGTTATGTCTCGTCGCACGTCACACCATACGCTCGTACATCCAAGACATCTGGACAACGCAGGACGCTGACATTCACTTCAGTCGACGTGTGTGGGAATATTAGTCTGCGTCCAATTTAGCGGCTAATATCCTTTATTGGAACCGGCAAGCACGCTGAGACACAAAATCTGAAAAGGAGCACATAGAGCTCCCTCCGTGTTCCTTCTCGTTATCTATGTTCCAGGGCGCTTGCTGCCTCCAGTGCGTTCATTTATATCTGCCAGAATGAAGGCTTTCGAACGGATTTTACGATACACACTAGTACTTCGGGAACTAATTGGAACTAATTACAGTGCTAGCAGAATGGGTTGTTGGCCATACAGTCTAAGACACTATCATTTTTCTTATTATCGACATTGCGCTTTAGGGTGTGTCATAGATATGTGAATTGTTCAGAGCACTCACAGAAGACTACTTGAAAGTTTCGTCAATACTGCTTCTTGAAATCACTCGTATTTATCATACTTCTAAAGGCTTCATCTTCATGGAAATTTTGGTTAGCCAGAGTACGGCGTGTGTCTCTCACGCAGCTGAACCACGATCACTCACGCTCAGCCGATGTGTTCTGGTGATATCAACCTTACAGAATCATCGGCGTTCCCACTGGCTTCCTGTCACAGTGGAGTGCTCTTTGCGTAAAATATCGCTGTTTGGTGGCAACAAGCGTACAATCGGCACTTTCTCCGGCACCTTCTTTCAACCAGCTGTGATGGTGTGCCGTAATGTCTCACCAAATTAGACCGCCACATTTTGTGGCACACTGCCAACACTGACTAATCTTGGGTGGTATAAGCTAACGATTGCTCTGCGCTGTTATAAGTGCAACGCAGCCCCATTTTAGTTTTACTGCGTTGAATCTTTATCACACTTTATACGCAGCTCCTGTGTGTTAGTTTCTGAGTTGTGAATGAATGCATGTCTGCCAAGGTGGATCGGTGGTTACTGGGCTCGCCTGCTGACCGAAAGGTCGCAGGTTTGATCGCAACCGTTGCAGTCGCATTTCAAAGGAAGCGAAACGGCAGAAGCCTGTTTACTGTGTGATGATAATGCACGCTGAAGAACACGGTCCAAATTACCGGATACCTCTACTAGGGCATTCTTTGCATTTAAATTATTGTTTTTTGGGACATAACACCATATTATTATTATTATTATTATTATTACTCTTATTATTATTATTATTATTATTATTATTATTATTATTATTATTATTATTATTATTATTATTATTATTATTATTATTATTATTATTATTATTATTATTATTATTATTATTATTATTATTATTATTATTATTATTATTATTATTATTATTATTATTATTATTATTATTATTATTATTATTATTATTATTATTATTATTATTATTATTATTATTGTTGTTGTTGTTGTTGTTGTTGTTGTTCTTGTTGTTCTTGTTCTTGTTGTTGTTCTTGTTCTTGTTGTTGTTCTTGTTGTTGTTGTTGTTCTTGTTATTCCCGTATTCATATTGAACGGATGACAAGACTGACATATATTGGTCCGTTGAAACAGCTTGTACTTCCTGTGTCGTTGCTGAACAGAAACTAATAATACGTATAATTCAAGTACAAGGTATCCGTAACACAAACTTAAACCTATTCTCTGCCTAGCAATGGTAGCGTTCATAGGATCTGGTGAGTTTTCAAGCAGGTTAAGATGACGCTTTCCTTTGGAACCTCAGTGTTGTCATGCTTCGTCATTGGCACTAGACTGTTTCTAGGTAGCAAACATGCTCACCTCGAGGAAGCCCAACTGATGATGTTCTTCGTGAGACGCTTGTGGGGCATTCCCTAAAACAAACAATTATATCAGTCATTCATTAGCTACTGGCAAATCAAGAAGCGTGGGTGAGTGCACGAGGGACATGACAGCAATGAGCAAGTGATATCGCAATCACACAACGCCAAAGTGGGAGTATCACATGTTTGTGTGTTCTTTTTCGTTAGCGTACAACGGAAGTTTCTGACGGCGCAAACGAAAATGCATAATAAGTAGACAACTACGCAAACACTAATCAGGCTATTTCCAGTACGAAAGCCTACAACATCTTCGTTCAATGTCTTGTTCAATGTTTTGTACCACTTGCGATATTGGTTATTAAGATATTTGCACAGCATACACATTCATTCACGTCTCCCAATGAGGCGTTGGTGTAAATTAGAGCATGGTTAAATTTACGCCAGACACGAAATAGCAAAAACTTTACCACCCATAAACATGCGCAGATTTCCTTGAGGTAGGGGGACCGAAGGTCGCCGCGACGCCCCCTTCTCTATTAGGTCAGTGTATAGGGCAGACATTTCTCCTCGCCCTGTTGAGGCGACCACAGAATGGCCAGTCCACCCCCCCAACGCACGCCTATGTTACCACCGCCTGTTCATGTAGAAATTAAAAAGTAAGCCTGAAATCTATGTTAAACTTTTAACGCTTAAAAAGCTCTATCATCTAAAAGTACCGGTGAAACTATTGTCCTTTATACAAAAATAAATCAAAAAGGACCGTTTCGTTTACATAGCAGCAGGAACAGCAGTTTTCACGAATGACGAAACTGAGAAGTTGAAGTAACAAACGGCCAATGTTTCTTGTGCATCGCAATGCTTGTTGGACGTCCGCAAATAAGCCTTACACAGTGTATGAGCAAATAGATATTTACCTCGACTCCTTATTTTGTATCCCCACAGGCACAACTCCCTGGTGTTGCCCTCTACAGTCAGCTCACCACACATCATGCCAGCTTGATCATACGTGTCCATTTCACTCACCAACCTGAAAAGGTGCCAGGTAAAATCATTTGCTGGCCTTAAGAGTGATTGCACCAGCCTGCACGTATGCGTAGCCTACTCAATGTAATCTTAGATTACATTGATTACTTACGTTGACTGCCTTGAGTACTTTTTTCTACATCCTATAAGAACGCTCACTTTGTAAAGTCAACAATAATTGGTATTCTTCAGCCAGCGCCTGATGACGTCACATTGATTTCACGAATATGTCATAAAGACGTCACACATTTTCACAAAATGCGATGTCATCGCATCGCGGTGATATTTTTTAACACTTCGTGCTTTTACCGTCATAGACAACTGTCAGTTTTTGTGCTTAACGAGGCATCGAAAAATTTTCTTATAGTGAAAATATTGTCGAACAAGCGTTTCTGTGAAGTCTCTGGTTCCCCGTAGCTCAAAGAGAGAACAAGCCATGGCACGTTATCTCATTGCTTCTGTCCGATATTATGACGTAAAACCGTAGTTGTGAGCAAAATCTGCAATCTATAAAAACGCTCACCTGGTGGCATCCTGAAGCATACTAAACGTCGACATTTTCGCTAAGCTTTCAGCCAAATGCGTCGGAGCCAATTCATATGGCATCTCCAACGTGTGTGAGACCGTAGACCAACTGCGTGAAACATTATACAAAACCTACGTATACAAATTCCAGAAGAGCCGTGTCAGACCCTTAATAAAACACTTACATGAATCCAAATTTCACGGGAACTTCCAGTTCTGGCGAAGCCAAACTGTCGATTCGATGGTGTTTCCTGTGTAGATAATGGATACGTAATTGTAAGGCCTTTATGTCTCAAAACCACGATACAATTATGAGGGACTCTTCAGTGGAAAGTTATGTAAATGTTAACCATATGGCGTCCTAAACGAGCCCTTATTGTTTCGCCTCCATCGAAATGCGGCCACTGCGCCCTAAACTTCACCCATGAACTACTGGTCAGTAGCCGACCATCATAACCTTTAGACCACCGTTGCTAATTTATTACAGAAAAAAATACTAACATAGTGATCCAAGAGAATCGATTGGATGGGGCAAAAAAAGGTGCTAGAGAAAGAGGTTCTAGAGGCCAGCAGGAATGTAAGACGAAGCAAAGAGCGTATAGTCTCGCCCTTAGGGTTTTCGCCAAGGATTAAGTATTTATTTTGTTTTATACAACTTTCATGGTTTCTTAGAGTGCAATAGTTAGTTTATCAGTGCTCTTTGCAGTTCGGACTAGGCATTATTTTTTATTCTTTGGGTACCCCATCAAATCAAGTGAGTACTTTCATTCTGCCGCATTTAACATGCTGCAGAAGTCTAGTTCGTACCGTCGACGCCAACATTACATCAACTGAGATTCTAGAACTGTTTTCGCAAGCAGGTGGTATTCAATTTGTCCGTGTGCACGTGTTCTTGCCAAAGATAAAATACCAACTGAGTCTGACATAGTGACATTTGCGGGGTCAGTCCGGCCATCAGAAATTAGGGTGTGGCCCCTTCTTTACCGTGTTGAACCTTTCTCCCCTAGCCTTCTTCAAAGCGTGAAGTGCTGGCAATATGGCCACAGCATGAAAGTTTCAGGACTGCTGTCAGGTGCAGAGTATGTGGAGAAGGGCCCATTTCTAATGGTATCAAAGGAACAATGAAAAGTGTGGGTTATGTCAGGAAGCTGATGCTGCAGACTTTTCAAGCTGTCCTGCAAAGGGTCGTAAACTGGAAAATGTTGAAATACCAGAACACAGGCGATATTTTTGTACGCAAGCAGTAGCTGAAACTCAAGCACGAAATGTAGATTATGCTAGTGTTACAGCCCGTCATATACCAGAAATGGAAGGCTCGCCCTCTGTTTCTATTGCGGAAGCAATCAACAAGGCAATGAAAAGGGCAATGGAAGGCGTAGCTGGGAGTCTTTGCGAGACATTGGCCCATATGCACACTAATTAGATGGCCCACTTATTGCCCGCATAACAAAATATCAGCCCGCCCATTCCAAATAGGGACGGTGAATGACTTTCAAAGGAGGCTCTCTCAGATACCTCGTCACCGGGGGCACAGTTAGCGGGTGCATCTGCTGAACTTAGTTCGTGTTACAGCGAAGCTACGAGGAAAGACGTGCCAGAAGCAGATGAGATGGAGATGGATCCCCGATCACTAAAGCACTCAAGATCCCCTCTGAGCAAGAAAGGTACTACATCCGGCCACTTGAAGTCCAAGATGTCCAAAAGAATAGCCTATCTAACGCCAATTCTCTAAAAGAAAGTATATTAAGCAAGAGAGTCACCGAGTCTATTTTAGCCAAACCATGAGGTAACTTAATATGATTTGCTGCATTTGCAGATCAATTCACTCAACAGTAAATGATTGAACATTCTTAGCATCGCAATTCAATCTAGATATCATTGAATTACAAGAAACCTGGCTTTCAACGCACTGGTCCTTTCGATTACATAGATTTAGACGTTTCGTGTAGGCCGTCCATCAAAAGGGGAAGGTCTGCCATTTTTTATTAATATTATAATGTTGGAGTCTAACGACGAAAATTTCATACATTCCTATGTATTCTGAAAGGGAATTGTTTTGCCTCAGGCATCACTTTGACAGGTGGCCTGCCTTTCTTACGAATCAATGCATACTTCTCTACAGGTGTATTTGATACACAATTTTTGGACGTTATACAGACATCTCATTGTAGGGATATAATTCTGGTGGGAGATTTCGACTCACACTATACCTGTTAGTGTTTTCGAACCTATCGATATGGTAAATTATTGTGGGAGGGGACAGCAGATAACGGCTTGAGTTGCCTGAATTCTAAAACACCCACCTTTATTAGTGGAGCTCTTACTCGGCATTTGATTCAGGTTTTGTTAGTTCTTCCATCAATTGTTTGTCATGGCCTGCCTTGGAGTGTGCCACCAACAGTGATCACTTCCCATTGATATTTAATATTACTTGTTCTATAACACCATCATGCAATCAGAATCTATTTGTACGAGCACATTGCCAGGGGTAATAATATCAGACATAATTGTAACAGTTTGCTGACTGCGCGGAAGTAGGTCAGTGTCTTTTGCAACAACAACAAAAAAAACAAAGTAGTCCGTAATCTGCTTGAAGCGAATAGGCGGTATCGATCATGTGGAGAACGCCTTTCCGGCAGCAGATAGAGGCGGACACTGTTGAAGAAAATGTCGACCTAATATGAACTGTTGCGCACACGAACTAAGCACCACGAATTTTATGTAATCCAGAATTCCATCATTGTAGACACGAACAGTGCACTGGATTGAAGGTAGAATGGCGCCCCCTTGAGCAGCGAGCAACTTAGGTCCTCGTACTGTGTAGTAATTTTGCAGAGACAAGCGCACGAATCACGCAGAATAACTGACAAATCAGCACCAGGGTCTATTATTGCCTCCACTACTAGGCCTTCTACCAAAACAGAAATTATGCTATGGGGATGTCTTGCAGGAATTTATCTAACCTCGCTAAATGCAGCTTTTCTTCCTAAAGCTGCATAATATAGTTTTCCGTGCGACGGCCGATGAACTGAGAGGCTGGTCGAAATGGTGACGTAGAGCGACGAAGAGTGGATGGTAAGTGATGCCGAGCACCATACTAGCAAGGAGCCATTTCGGGCGTTCCTGATGAAGAGCGACCGTGGAGTGTAGCGTAAGGACGGCGCTGGAAAGTGGCCCCAGTGGCAAAGTCGTCTCGTTCATGAGTGTCGAACCGACGACGCTCGTCTTTCTGACGCCTGCGACAGGCACGAGTGATGTGTCCACGATATCTACAATAGTAGCCGGTAGGTCTCGTCGGGCGCCACGGTGGTTAATCAGGTAGGTTGTGCGCTTTGGGAGCCATGGGTGCTAGGTGTGCTGGCGCTGGTGGTGCATAGTAAGGCTACTTGCGTGGACTAGGAGCTAGAGACGCCAGGTGGGCTGACGTCGGCGTCGGTGGCATCGATGGAACGACGGCGTAGAAGCGGCGGCGGTTTGCGCGTAAGTTCGCGGGGCACGAGGAACATTAGCGTCTGTGTACGCTGCACCAGTCATAACCACCAACTCCTTCTTAACGATGTCACGTAAATAGGTATTGTTCTGATACCTCCGGTATCAGAAGGAAACGCATGGGCTGAAAAACCAAACTACTGCAGTTCCTCTCCTATGACTGCGCAGATATGGCTCGCCACAAGAAGTCGGCAGTGGAATTGTCAGTGATGTCTTCAGTAATGCTAACTGGCGGCAGCCGCATCAATTCAAGCTCATGCAGGCACTGGCACGTAGTCACAATGTCAGAGATGGTGGTGGATCTTTTACGGCCAAAGCATTGAAGGCAACAGGCCCGATGTCTTTAAGGAGATGACACACTTTGTTTGTCTCGCCTATGGAGGCGTTCATGCGTTGACAGAGCAAGAGAACATCCTCGGTTTATGAGATATACGAATCGCCGAGTTGTTTGCGGGCATCAAGGGTCCTCCTCGCCAGGCTGGATCGAACTGCCGTAGTACCGAAGACCTGTCGGAGATGTTCCCTGAAAGCGGTTAAGTCGAGGTAGTCGAGTGGGTGGTTAGAAAACCAAGTCTTTGCCACGCCTGTAAGATAGAAAGAGACGTGGCGGAGCGTGTGTGGATCGTCCGAATGGTTGGCTGCACTCACTATGTCATGCTGGTGTAGCCAGTCATCGACGTCCTGATGGCGAAGTCCAGCAAACAGAGGGGGCTCACGATAGAGTCGGCTGACGAACCAATAGTGAGGAGCCGCGGCAGTCACAGCCGAAGTGGTAGCAAAGTGCCCGAGGGTGCGTCCTGCGACATGTTGGTAGACAAGTACCCCAAACGGCGGCCTGAGCATATCTCCAAGAGGAAGCAGCCGACGAGTAGGGACGGAGAACCTCCACCACTTGTGACGTAGTGCTTTACACGTGTTTATTAGGCCTGGAAGACGTGGCCATACCAGTAACAATTGAATCACAGCACAGACTCAAGAAATGTCCCTACAAACGATGAAGATGAAGAACACCATGTGATGAATATTATGTACAAGTGATGAAGAAGCGTTGAATAAATTCCCAAAATATAAAAATTATAATAAACTTTTAAAAAATCAAGAATCTGACTAAATCATTCACTTTGAAGAGACAAAAGACACAAAAGTCATGATACCTATGCGCATTGTTCGAAAGAACGTGTCAAAAAGCTGAATTGATAGTTGAATCTGCAAAGAACACAAATCGCAGTCCATTGCGGAATCTAGTTTCTGCACGGGCTTTCAGACAATTAATGGCCACTTGGAAAAACTTTTGTATAATCAGTGTCCTGAAAACTGGACTCATTACAAGTTTTATTACGCAAATTTTGGGTGCACTGTTCCTTTAGCTAAAAAACATTGTAATAGAAAACAAAATGACTACATTTGAAACCCTAAAAACTAAAGTATCTTGTTTAGGTTCCTCAGACCGCGTAAAATTCCGCCATCCCCAACTAATGCAGGCTGTGAAATCACGTCAGCCGATGAGATGAAGAAATTTTTGAAAATCATAGCAGAAGGCTTGGAGTGTCAATTCACATCAAGTAAGTTGTATAGTTTGAGAACTGCGATGTTGATAACAGATTTTACTACAGTTACATTGGAAGAATTAGCTGAGGTTGCTTGGAATTTAGCCTCATCAGCTCCAGGTTCAGACGAAATTACAGCTCCTATGATAAAAATAATATTTAAATTATTACCAGGTAAACTGCTGAACACTGTAAATTATTCATTAAGCAACGCAAAATATTTCCAAAACTTAAAAAACAAGCATTAGGTTATAAAATAGAAAGCATACTACCCATTTCTTCTACTTCTAATACGGTAAAACTCGTTGAGAGTTCTTCATAAGAGAATCACAAGCTGGAAGCCAGGAAATTCATGAACAAATTTCAATCAAATTGGCTTCAAAAAAGCTGTTCGATATGGCGTGCTCGAGCTGATTTAGAAATCAATCGAAGTTGCCTTCGAACTACGTGACAAAAACTTTGTAAGGAAAAAGCATTTGCCTTGAGCTACGGTAACAAGACTTGGCTGAGACAGGAGCTTCAAGGCATGCAAGGCGCGGCATCATTAGACCATTCATATCTTCGTTTACGTTACCAATTACGATCATGTCTAAAGAAGATAGATCGTTTCGTTTATGCACTGACAACAGACTTATCAACCAGCAAACAATGTTCTTTCCTTTCCTAATGTAAAAAATCGATTAGATAATGGATGGGAGCGGCGGGTGAGAACGGTTCTTCAGAATAGACTTGTGTTAAGGATATTGACAGGTTCTACTTTGCGAAAACACAAATAAGTTCACGGCATTCATTACACTATTTGATGTGTACAAATATAACAGGCTTCCGCTCGGGTGGAAGCATTCAGGTGCATTTTTTTCAGAAAATCTGGAACCATGCACTGAAAGGTTTTGTTGGAAAGTTTTGTAGTGTGTTCGTTGACGACATCTTAGGAACTAGAGCCGACCATGCGATTCTCTTTTCAGCAGTGCTGAAAGCTCTCAGTGATGCAGAAATAAAAATAAATGCAAAAAAGGGTCAGTTCTTTGGCCGGACCGTAATATTTCTTGGCAAGCGCTTTGGAAAGACAAAAGCGCACCAAGGAAGAGAGCATAGTGCGAATCAGGTTCCTTGCAAAGCCCCATGGTGTTTATTCCCTTTATGTGTTTTTAGGCCTTGCAGTACACTTCAGGCCATTTAAAAAAGACTACGCTAGTGTCTCACAAACTTAACACAAAAAAGCGTGCCGTTCATGTGGTCCGAAGAATGTGAACGGGCTTATTTGAAACTGGTTACTACAATTTTGTCTGACCCTGTGCTAACGCTTCCGGATTTCACGTTACCATTTGAGCTCTACACAGACACTTCACGCTATAGAACTGGAGCCGCTTTGTTTCAAAGAGATGTCAAGAAGCTTGCGTCCTTACAACTGCAAGCAAGCGGCTATTTCTCTTACACGCTTACTTAGGCTCAACTTAATTACTGCACCATAGGGAAAGAAGCTCTAGGAGTTGTCATGGCCTTGAGATATTTCAGGACATACTTGGAAGGTAATGTTGTTCATCGATAACCAGGCTTTGACTGATCTGCTGCCTCTCGCTAATAAAATGGGGCATCATTGCCCGATAGACAAGCAATATCTAAAACTACGCCTTCGAAGTATCTCACCGGCTTGCACAAGATCACCAGTATGCTGATTCTTTGTGCAGACTGCACATACCCCAATAAATTGAAGCTGAACGTGCAACCTTTATAATACTGTGGGAAGGAAGAGGAAAATTGATATACATTTAAGAACGGAAGTGTACACGTGCGTGTGACACAGGGGTAAGCCATTCTGAAGCTGTATCATTCTGGTCCAGAGTCTGGAGGACATGATGGATTTTGGAGGACGTACAGAAAGATTCACTTGGGCGAACATGCAAGCGGATCTCGCTAACTACATAAAGACAGGCGACGAATGTCAGGTCTTCAAAGCAAAGTTCAGGCCCCGAGAGAATAAAATGGTAATACCAATGTACACTGAGGTACCCTTTGAAATACTGCGTCTCGACTTTGCGGCAGTCACGGAGAAAGGTGTGGGCAAGCGTTTTTGGTTGCCGTGGATCATGGTACACGCTATTGTCCTGGTAAGGCCGGCTGTGAAGATGCTCAAATGGTCATATAACTACTCGAGCGGAATCTGTTCAAGGATGCTATAACTTTACTTGCTGACAACGAACCAGCTTTTCGAAGTTTTAAGCTTCGATGATGGGCAGAAGAACAAGGCAATATATTACGCTTCCCAGCAGCATACAACTCTGAAGCTAATTATATTGAAGAGATGGTGATTAGAGACCTGAAGATGTTTCTGTCTTTCTACCAGTACTTCAAAGGTGGATGGAAATGTGCACTGTAGGTGTGCTGTGGCACGTCACAATGGCCCCTATATACTGCGCGGCTTGGATGCAGCCCCAACATTGCCTCTTTCAGAAAATCAAGCTGCTTCCGTGCTGATTGACAACTTGGGTTAGTTGACGAAACCGTTCTCAAGGACAAACATACAAGAACGAAAACCACGATATCGCCAAACAATGAAAAGGTACTTCGGCAAGCCTCACCGATGAGATATATCCGATGCGCAACCTGGAAGTATGGTTCTTGTGCGCAAAGGTCTCGACATCAAATCTCGGTTCATGGGTCCCGGCTTCATTACGGTGATGGCAAGACAGCAAGGCATGCTGAAGACAGTATACTACGAGGGACCTCGCGACAAGATTGAAGAGGTGTCTCTTTTAAATATCCTTCCGTACCATCTCCGGAGAGATGAAAACAGGGGCCCCAGAGTATATAGTGGTCCAAGAGAATCAGTTAAGGAAAGCGAGAAAAAAGAGACTAGAGGTAGAGGTGGAAGAGGTCAGCAGGAATACAAATGAAATGGCTGAAAGCAAACTACTTTCGTTGGAAGCTTATAATTATAAGTACCTAGACTGTCATATAGAATAAACTATATTACTACAGTTATTTGCCAGTTCGTTGTGAAAGCTGGACCAGCACACTGACATATTTAAGGTGTATATGTTGTGCAATTACAATTTACACTTTTGTAACATACACAATCTCAGAATAGTACACGCAGCGGAATTCTATGGTCTGCCATTTCGTAAACTCCATAAACAAGCGAGGGAAACTGAAAGATGCGATTGTTTCCCCATTACCTTTAAGTCACGCCGATATACCGTAGCAAAATTGCTAAGAACTTAAGTCCTCTGTTACCGAATTGGGTGTGCACAAAGAGCACCATCTTTAACGCGCCAGTTAAGCGTCTGCCGAAACTAGGCTGAGGTTGCTGTAGTCACTCTTAGCTAATGCCTAGACATCACATTTATTCAAGTTCTAACGTGGTATCATAAGTAAATATGTCTCGTACTAGCATGCCTGAGATTCATTACTTATCAAACGGGTAGCATTAAAAAATTGGTAAAAGGGATCGTTGACCATACAGCTGCCATTATACTATCGATGGGAATTCCGTCAACGTAAGCGAAAAAATGGACAGGTAGTAGACGAAGGAGGACTGCCACTTTCGTTTTGTAAAACACCACATTAACGTTGCCGATCATTGGACTAATGTAATACACAATATTTCCTTTCGTGGCGGCCGCTTCTAACATGTATCGCAGATGGCAGCAGTTGTCACTTACCGGAGGATGCCAATTTAATCTTTCTTCACAATATGAAGTGGTCTAAATGTTCGCCAAATGTTTTTGAATGCATAGTGTTATACTGGGTCAAGAAAAAGGAACGCACCTAATTAATGGTGACTGGCAATTCAATAGTAGTGGACGCAAATTTTGGACAAAAGATTCGACTAAGTATAATGTAATTAAGAAACGCAATGTCTGAGCATTTACCTCTCACATTGGTTCTAACGTGTGCAGCAGTACAAGTAGTGCTGCCTTACCTGCAAATGCACAGGTATGCCCTTCTGCCAACTTCTTTTTCCGGCTAAACGTGCGCTTTCAAATGGTAATCGACACTCTTGTTGTCCTATTATCTTCTCTTACGAGTGTGTCTGGACACCTTACTGTTCGGCACCGTGGCCGAGCAAACAAGATGAGGACAAAGGTTGGTGCGAAGACACGGCGAGTCGTAAACCTTCAACTATTTGAACAACCAGTTGACCAACAAGTTGAAAATTTGCCGCCCGCTTCGTCCTACCTCCCTCTGTACTCGTCTTTTTTGTGCGGTCAAGCTATCAAAGAGTAGGCACCAACCAGGCCAGTCTCAAGCTCCCCTTAGGACGCCTTACGTCTATTTAGAATGAAACCTCACTTCCAGGCTCAACACTGTTGTCTTCCTAATGTTTGGTTTTCGTTCCTATTTGTGTTGGCCCTGTACAAGCTCTACGCTGATGTCACTCACGCGCACTCAAGTGCAGTACATGCGCGTGGCATTAGAGTAGAATTTGGAGTGTACGTCATTCACTAACCTTTCGCGTCAACCAAACAAGAGCTATTCACATTTAGAATCCTACCTGCAGGTGTCCTTGTGCATTCAAGACATGTACAGAACCTAAGGGCTGACGCTAACCTGAGCAGCCCGTTGAATGCGACGCGCCAACGGCGGTTGGGAGCCAAGCATTGAAGCCGGAGACCAGCGGCCGAGAAGCAGCTTCCCGCGCTGCGGTCGAGTGTAAGTGAAACGGGCAGGGAGTAGAGCGCTCCATCAGCTGTGTAAAGGATAATCCATAGTTCGGCCAGGTGATTCTGTAGGCGGGAGACGCTCACCACTAACCGATCGCCGCCAGTGTTCACACCGTTGAAAAGTACCTTGTCTTGATCCTGCGAGTGCATTGGTGCTTTTTTTTTCTCGCACACACTTGAAGACAGTATCCGCAATGTCATTCCGCATATGGAGATGCAAGCATGAAGCTTTTCATTTGTGATGAGCAACTATGAGATGTTGAGGTGATGTTCGCATTACATGAACCATTTACATCTAAGACAATACCTTACAATTTATTTATAGGCTGAGCTTACCTAATTCACAGTCATGTTGACGGCTTACGATACCCGCACAGTTAGGAAGCTTACAACGCACGATGCGTTGCCTCTCTCCTTACGATCTTTAGAAAATTACATGTACCGGCATAAATAGTAAGTGCTCCAACTGAAGTGCCTGATTCCAGGTGCTATAGCGTAAAATTCTAGACTGTGCACCTAACAGCAATCTAACAAAAGCAAAATAAATCATCCCTCACCACCGAAGGAACTACATGCATCACAAAAGCCGGACTTCTGATGCCGGTGTCCCTTACACGCATCTTGAAGAAAGCTTCCCACTGCCTGCTACTACGCAGCAATACTTTAAAGGTAATATATTATGGTACCAGTTTTCCATGAGATCATCAATAATTACAAATTAATATATCGTTAGAGAGCGACAGTGAACTTGAGTGTATATCTTTGCGACATATTACCGGGCACTACCTTACAGTCTACTTATGGATTCCTACTTTTTTTAGCTCTCCCTTTTCCCGTGCACATTCGAGTGACCATTCCAGTGGGTTGCAGATGGCTCCACAGTTGATGACATCGTCATTGTGTGCAGGTTCCAAGTACCGGAAGCGTCGATCTTTCCTTCGCAGCAGGTATGTAAGTTGGGCCACGGACAGCAGATATCGGAACAGATGGCTCAAACCTGCGTGAAAGGCCCTTCCTTAGTCAATGCCATGCACATACTCAACATATATGTGCCCTGCTCTTTCTTGCATAATCAATGACCTCTTCGCTTTTCTTTCAGTAAACGATACCTTGCAGTAAAAGTTATAAGCATGCTGCAAGTGTACTGTAGCTCCAGCGTAATATTTGCCGATACGACAAAAACGGTCATGCTGTTTTCGCACGCGAGAAAGATATTCCGCAGAATAAACTCTCTACTATATTTTCTTCACTTAGCAGGACACGCTTCACCATACGCAAACCTGCTTCTATCTCTCTGTCTCTTTATCTACCTATCTATCTATCAGTTTATCAATCTATCAGTTTATCTATCTACCTATTCCTGATGACTCTCCACGCTGCTTTTCAAAGTGTCTTTGAGCGTCACCGGCCCCGCCGTGGTGGTCTTCAGAATAACGCGAAGGCAAAGCGATATACAAGAGGTAAGGTTCCATCGTTATCAAATGTCATCCAGAAAGATTTCACAATCTAAATGCAATATAGACGGTGAGCTGACACAAATATCGATATTGTTTTTTATGAAAAAGACTTGATATAGTTGTGTCAGCTCACCATCTATATCGCACTTAGATTGTAAAATTTTGTTTCTTAAAGAAACTTGATCACGATGAAGCTTCTCTTCTTGTATTTCCCTTTCCCTTCATGTTTTTTTGGTATATCTTATCTTCGGTCAATAAACCCATGTTTCAGTCTGAGCTTCTTTGTCTCCTCCTTCTGCATCCCATTAGTTCGCGCTGCCAATATTTCTGTATCAACCTTATTCGAGCTTTCCGCATGTCATTCTATGTGCTTAGGTATGATCGGAATTGTTCTTACAGAAACATATGGTAAATGTATGGAACAAATATAGAAAATATATCAATTCCGCAGGGAATTCTACTTCGTTCATTGAAAAGCAAAAAGATGACCGAGTTCTGAAATCCCCTACACAGGTGAACAAAGCATTAAAACCACGCTTTGATCGCAGGTATTTGTTGTTATAGCTGAAAACACGGCGTCACATTGTACAAATCCTGTGGATAATATTGCTTCATGGGCGGTCATTTCATGGCCGGATCTTGGTGGAAAAAACATGCTAAAATTTGTGACGCACTACCTACAAAAGAAGTTATTTCAAGTGGAAGAAATCGAACTAGAACCGTCAACTCTAACATTCCTTTTAAGGCTCAATACTTTGCCCCATTAAACCACCTAGTACTTATTTTGAACGAACCACATTGTCTAAATAACAGTAAGAATTTATGCTGGTGGTGACCTTCAGCTGATTAATATAATAATCTCGAAAATGGTGTACTAAAGACAACTTTGTATAAAAAACCATTTGACAAGCAACAATACTTAGATTATACAAGCCATCACCCGAGACACCGTAAACAGGACATTTTCAAAAGTCAGGCAAGGTTACGCAACATACGCGTAGAAAACTAAGACTACGTAAACACACTTACCACCCTATAAAGAACAGTATCAGACAAAAACCACCCTAACACATTCCTTCACGAAGCCTATACGGACGCACTGGAACTCGACCACAATGAAGCACTTAAACTATGTCCCAAAAGTACAACAATAGCAACTACACCTCTTCTCGCTACAAAGTTTTCTAATGCACTCCCTCACATGAACAACATCCTCACAAAATAGTATCAAATTCTAACCACCAACGCGAAACTTAAGAAAATCTTTCCCGAACCACCTAAAGTCGCCTACAGACGCAATGCTAACCTCAAAGACATGCTTGTTCACGCAAAACCTAAAGCAACGAGTAGGACAACGTCTGGTCCCTGTGGCCAGCCCAGGTGCTCCACCTGCAAACACATACAGCCGGCTACCAGCGTAAAAAGCACAGCATCTGATTCAATTCACAAGGTCGCAACGAGCTCCACCTGCACTTCAAACAGCCTAATATACTGTCTTGAGTGTACCACCTGTAAAAAGCAATATATAGGCAAAACTGGGCAGCCGATTCATGTAAGACTGAACGGCCACCGTGCAGACACAAAGTACGATTTGCCAAAAGCAGTAGCCGTTCACTTCAACGAAGAGGACCACAATTTTGACCAAGCAAAGCTTTTCGTTATCAAAACTAACTTACGGTCACCACGAGAGAGAAAATAGATGGAAATATATTTGATACACAAATTTAAGTCCCTGCACCTATCAGGAATCAATGTAGAGCATGACAATTTGGAATCACGGAAAGCCATAGCATAATTGAGGCGATATTTGCAGAGACAAGATACGTTCAACCTTCATATAGACATAACCAGTACTACATTGAATCGCTTCTAGCCCGCATTTCGTACTATTAATGTTCACGTTCATTTTTTCAATTTGAGTTATAGATATGAATTTGTGTATATACAACTACAAAATTTCTTATTTTTAGAACCGTTAAACCACTGCTTTGTTTCCTCTTTCCTCGTTTCTAATACCACTCCTACCGCGCATCGTTATAGGACATTGCCAACCCAGAAAGTTCTCTGCGTCCTTCCTCTCTCTCCTTTTTTTCTTCTTTTTTACCGTCTGTTTACCCTAACGTCCCACCTATCCCCCCGCCTTTTCTCTCCCCCTTTGTGTGTGTGTGTTTCTCTCCTCATTGCTCATTTTCTTTGCATTCTCAATTTTTTTTGTCAGCCAACATGCCGCCAAATTCTTGCATCAATTCCGCTGAGTGGACCACCTACGGGGATACGGAAAGCATGTTTTAGCCGATGACCTTCCCCAGTAAGCACGCGCTTTTCAGAGCCCATCCGGTACTGCTTACCACCGACATCTTGGCGTTTAAAAATACGCCGCCTGCTTCCCCGCCTGTTTGTAACTGCTTTCTTGTTGTATGCCTCATTCATAGGTTTTCGGGAACAGGCGTACACCGCTATTGTCGGCAAGCTTTTTTGGTAGCCGGACGCGGGGACCGTCTGCCTGCTCCGAAGGTTTAAGCTCTTTTACTTGTTCGGGTATGAAGCGGCCGCCACTTTTGCAGCACACCGCTCCAACTTTGCGCTTTTCCTTTTTTTCCCACTCTCTGAGAACATTTTTTAATCACTACCACCTGACTTGAAGTGAAGGGAGGACTTCCCTCTTCTGCTTTATAGTATTTTGCTTTTCAGACGACGATCATCGACAGGGACACGCGCCACCACCACGAGATGACGTCGCCATTAACGCCTTTAAAACTAACACGCCAAGGATGACACGGCGCCTTTAAAAAAGATAGGTCCTCGTACCGAAACGTCGGCCAGCCACTCTGAGGCACATCCACTGTTTATTTTATAATTATCCCACTACAATATCTCTACTTGTGTTTCAGAGACCCCTTACGAATTGTGCACCCGTGGTCACAGATCACAGCCGTGGCATAGGCATAATAACAATATTGAAGAGAAACTAACACGTTTAATAATAATAATAATAATAATAATAATAATATTAATAATAATAATAATAATAATATAACCATGAAGGGTTCTGAGGCACACCACGGCGATGAGCCCGAAGTTGCGATTGCCCGGGATGCTTTACCATGCGCCTAAGTCTAAGTACTTATACTTTCAAATTTCACCACCATCTGGACGCGACCGCTGCGGCCCTGACTTACCCGACTTCCTTTGGGTCAGCTGCCCAACACCATAAGCTCTGTACTACCTCGGCGACAGAAAGAAAACACTTAAACACACATATGCCTTTAAAACCAATTCAGTAATCACGAGCCTAATGGTGAGACGTGGGAAACGGTTTTTCTATCGAATCTTGGAGGCGGTGGGTTCATACATCATGTGGCTTAATGTGAACCCACTACCGGTGGAACCGTGTATAAGCGCATCTACCCACCCACGCTAGCGTGAGGGGTGTATAGGGTGCGCTGCGACCTATCACTGCACCCTGTTCAACTAGTAGCTGCTACCTTTGAGTAGCAGCTACTAGTTGAACATAATTTCACTTTGATCACGACTGCAAAGGCCGAACCTCCAGCAGTGCTTGCAACGCATCTGGGTAAAGGAGAGAAGGTGTGAGTTAAGGCGTTAAGGGGATGATGCTGCGCAAACAACAAAAGCTCTGTCCATAAAACCAGCTGAATAAATTTACGGCAAGTTAGTACGCATTCAGTTATGGAACTATCAAGTAGTTTTGCTGGTTCTATCTACGTTGTTCTATCTACTACGTCTACTACGACTACGTCGTTCTATCTGGCTAATCAATTGGAAATAAGCTTCTTTTCCACTAACACAAATCAACACTGTCTTTTTTGTTCACTACATAATACTTCAGACTTCTGTTCTGATTAACAAATTATGTTTTGGGTTTTACGTCCAAAAGCCACAATATGATTACGATGCACTCTATATAGGACGGCTCCGAAAATTTTGACCCTCTCGTGTTCTTTGGCGTGCACTGACATTGCACAGTACAGAGGTCTCTACAACCTTACTTCGTCGAAACGCGGCCGCCGTGGCCGGGATCGAACCCATGACCTTCAGCTCAGCAGCCGAGCACCATAGCTACTTTTCCACAGTGGTGGATTTCTGGTGGATTATTATGAAGAAACAGTAATCACATGAACCATGAACAAAACAGTCATATTACGTTGTCATCGATTCTTTCAAGAATTCTACCATTCACCTTTTCAGTACCCATGACCACACTTGTAGTCATTTGTTGTGACTAACGCAGTTGTTTCTGAAACGACAATTTTTTATTGGCAACTTGAATTTGCTGCATACAAAACGTTACTTTTTCTAAGCTTCACAAAAAGACGTTCCTAGTCTTGCGTATGTGACCCTTAGTGTGTTTTTAAATGACCTTTCTAAAAAAAAACGCCGCCTCGGCTTCCACCCGCTTAGACACAGAAGGTAGCAGTTACGCAAAATGATTTTTTCCGCTTTAGCATGTTTCAAACTCTGCTATGATGCCTCATAAACACTGAGCATGCCGGCTGCCGAAAGCGCTCCGAATCCCATTCAGCGGCGGCGAGATTCATCGAAAGGGCTGTTATGCTTTGGAGTCCAAACCGAGCTTCATTGCTTCTGCAAAGGCAACCAGCGTCAAAACCAGCGAGCGAGCCTGGCTGACGAAATTGCCGGCAACAGTGTGTCTCATGCACCGCGCGGCAAGCTTCCTCCACTCACGGGTCTGATTCTAGACCGATGATTGAGTCGACGTCATATAGCCCGGTACGTATTACGCAACTCGTGGCAACCCCACTCGCCCAGAAGTGCAATCCAGCGCTCGACCAGCGGCGGTTCCTGATTTGAGGCTGCTGACGCGAGTGTGAGTGGTGGTTCCTGATTGGAGGCTGCTGATGTAAGGCTCCCCAGGACCTACCTAAGTACCAAGTGGCACGGCGAGAAGCAGCAGACGAGAGCGTCGGAGAGCGTCCGAAGAAATTCCGGCCCGTCTTCACGCCTGGTGCGAGCTCCTGAAGCTGTCGGTCGTAGTGCCGAACATGTAACTCCTCTATTTATGCTGTACAAGAATGTTCCCAACTCACCATCACCTTGTCCGCTCCGTTTATCAGCTCTGCGGAAAAGCAGCCGCGAGCTGAGGCACGCGTTACTCAACAGTGGGGACAGCGGCGCATTAACTAACAGGGCCTTCTCCATGATGACCACTCTCGTACCAGTTTTTGCGGCGTCTGCCACCAGATCGGCTCACCTCGAACCTATAGGAGTGCTAACCGAGGAGTTAGGAAAATGGCGGCCGAGCCCGAGCCGTTTGTCATGTAGCACAGCGCGTAACAGAACATCACCAAATAGTATTTAGCTCACTCTGTAGTACATTACGTCCCAATCTCGTCGAAGACGAAGCAGTTGGCCTAAAACGGCTTAGCTTGTCATGGTCTTTCAAAGACGTCAGACT
Organism: Rhipicephalus microplus; assembly: GCF_043290135.1. Classification (NCBI taxonomy): domain Eukaryota; kingdom Metazoa; phylum Arthropoda; class Arachnida; order Ixodida; family Ixodidae; genus Rhipicephalus; species Rhipicephalus microplus. The sequence goes on from NC_134700.1 coordinate 137,657,880, forward strand.
CTGCTTAGGTGGCGCAGCGAAAAACACCGCCACCAGCACCCCCATCGCCGCACCAGCCATAAATGGGTAGTGCTAATAGGGTTGTCCGCAAGCAACGTGCATAAGCCTCCTCTTTTGTTGGTCTTTATGCATGGTTTCTTGGAAATCAAGGACCTGGCAAGCTTCTTCCTTCAATACAACCTCACTCAATAAAAGTCGAAAGCTCATCAAAACAAACTGCAGGATGCCGAAGATGTTTCAGTTATTTCAGCGTGTTGAAAGTGGCAATTTAATTGCAAGCACGCATCACATGACATTGATTTCACGGCGAGCACTCCAACGTGCCGTGGTCTTGCAAAGACGTCAGACTCTGCTTAGGCGGCGTTGCTTATAACGCCACCACCAGTACACCCATCGCCGCGCCAGCCATAAATGGGTAGTGCTAAGAGGATTGTCCGCAAGCAACGTGCATAGGCCCTTCTCTTTCAATGGTCTTGAGACATGGTTTCCTAGAAATCAAGGACCTGGCAAGCTTCTTCCTTTAATTTAACCTCGCTTCATAAAAGTAGAAAGCTCATCAAAACAAACTGCGGCATGCAAAAGATGTTTCAGTAAATTTGGCGTGCTGCAACTGCCAATTGAATTGCAAGCGAGCATCGCATCACATAGAGTTCGCGGCGAGCACTCCGACATGCGTTCTGTAAGGTCTACAAGTGTTAAACTTGGACATACACATGATGCCAAAGCAATAAAGTGGACACACGAGCAAGCTATTTTACGATCAGTGGTACAAAGCTCGCTTTACACGGCACGAATGGCCCTGGTGATTTTCGCCATTGCAGTTGCATTCTCCTTTGATTCCTCGACTTTTGTGTGTGTAAGTTTTATTACGCATCGTAGAATGTGATGTTGACGGCTCTCTTCCGTTTTTACACACTGCAAATGGGTATATGGGCCGGTCCACATTCCCTGTGTACAGCTAAAGGCAAAAACGAGGCTTCCGACATAGTTCCGACAATCTCGGAGACCAACGGCAAGAAAAACCAGATTGTGGTCCAGATCATTTTGTGATTTACGTTTATGACATGCGTGTTTGCATTTCATAGTTGAAGCTGGAACTTTGAGCATTAAAAGCACTACGTGTGTAATGCGGTGTGGTGGCAACATCTTCAGATTATTGGAGGTCACGGCAAGTCAAATGTTTATCTCAACTGTCAACTCTTGCAAGGTGAGTACCCGGATAAAGGCTCTGTTAAGCTTCATAATCAAAGTTACGACGGTTCTCCGCCAAGGCTACTCAAAACAGTAACTGGTGACCTATATTATGACACTTTCTCATGCGACCGTCTCTGGAGAACGCGCGTAATATCGCTTATCCAACATGTTCGCAACGATCCGTATCCAGCACTCTCGCCTTACTGCTTCGAGAAAGCTGCGGAAAACAGTAAAACTAAAGTCCTTTACGTCCATGACAATTCACAATGCAACAGTGGCGTCGACTGGGGTAATTTAGGGAAGAAGCTCATCTTAGTCTAACCTTGTCTTGCGTCAGGCGTAACCAGCAGAAGGGGAAAACGAGAGAAAAAAAAAGGAAGGCCGTATCTCTCGAACAGTAAAGAGATGGCGCCGTCTCATAGAAATGCATACAAACTGCAGTAAAGTGAGGATATTCTAGATGGAACTGTGCCGCTACTCTCTGTCGGCTGCTGCGCGGGCTGTGCCTGGGTGCGCGGGGAACGAGTGCTTCTCTCAGTCTCTTGGATTGTCACCGTACGTGGCGCATTGTTGGTGGGGCATGAACGAAGCAGAGCAGTGGGCGTGGAACGCCGCGGCAGCTCGTGCTCGTCACCTCATTGGTGGGGCATGAACGAAGGGGTGTGGAGGGCCGCGGCGGCTCGTGCTCGTTGCCTCATTGGTGGGGCATGGACGAAGTGGTGCAAAGGGCCGTGGCAGCTCGTGCTCGTCAACAAACAGACACGCGGACGGACGGACAGACGCACGTATCCACGACAGACGGATAGATGGATGCACAGATGAACGGACGGATGGACACACGCACGCATGAAGAGATGAATGAACGCACACGTGGACGGACGGACAGACGCGTGCACGGAAGGGTGAACGCCAGGACGACGGACGCTTCGCCCCACTCATCATCACTCACTTCATGGATACGCGACAATTTTTTTATAGAGCGTGGAGCTTTTTGCGTGAGCTCTTCTTTTCGCTGCCGTTCTGTAGAGTGAACCAACAAGCATTTCATGGCAGTTTGGTGACGCGTCCAACAAGCGAGAAGAAATTCTTAGCCCTTTTTTCTATCTGTTCAATTCCCAAATACACCTAATATTTAGCTCAATCGTTGGTTCGTACAATGTAGTTGCACCTGGTTGCGCAGCAAGCTGTGCAAGGGAGTAAGGCTTTGCACTACTCAAAGCTGCGTCGACAGGTGGCGCTGTCTGTCCACAAAACTCCAGACTCTGACGTCTATAGCAAGACCATGGTTTAAGAATAATCAGGTGTTGACACTGAGCGCGTCTGAGCGGCCAGATAATGTTTGGTCTCGCGGGCACACCGCGCTGCGAGCCGCGAGATGGCGCCACGGCCAACGGACCCAGAGTGCTGAAATTCCTCTGCATCCCCAACATTTTCGTTCCAAGCGGTGTGAGTAACACTTAAAGTGCGAAGTAAATTTGTTATTTCAGATTATACGCTAAAGGTTTACCAAGTTTAAGGATTCAGTAACACGAAAGTGCTTTGTGCAGGGTGTGAACGTCGTCAACACAGATAGGTCCGCTCACGCGCACTAGTGTTTTTGTCTGTTAATGGTACGGCTCAATGTAAACAAATCAATAAAAAAACGTTGTCCAGAGTGCTATTCCTCCATCAAAATACTTCCCCGTGGGAGAGAAATGCAATGAACTCCCACGTGCTCAAGTGTAGGTGCACGTTAAACTGCCCTGAATGGTCAAAATTAGACATGAGCCCTCCACTAAGGTTTCCCTCGTAATGAAATCGTCGTTTTGACACGTAAGCCCCCATTAGTAATTATTACCCCTCTATTAAAAGAGAATTGCTACTGCACCGAAAACATAGTTCGTGCGTATCACTGCTTTCATTTACACAGGATATCGTTGAAGCATATTTCCACTTGTTTAATGTGAACACGATATAAATCAACATTTAAAGCGCGCAAGTATTTCGTATCAAGCACGAAAGAGCGATGTAGTTGTTTCAGGAAATATATAAATATTTAACCAAGCAAGTATTTCATATAGAGCACACAAACGCAAAGTGGTTATCATGGCTAGATGTTACGATGCGAATTCACATATTTATGTCAACGATCACCGTCAGACGATCACTGTCAGACGGCACTTTGAAGAAAGGCACACGCTCCACACAACTCCAAAGTCAGAATGGTAATTCGGTGCAAAACACATTCTAACCATTTTGAGAACCTTTCAGCTATTTGATGTCACTTTCGTTGAAAAAATGGCGTTGAACATACGCGAAAAAAAAAACTGGCTTGAAAACAGCGTGGTGGCACATGCCAACAAAAAGACCCAGAATTAGCAGCATGCACGTTTCTGCCAAGCGTGTTACCCAGACCAAGATGGCCGACCCTGCTAGTCAAAGCGCCATCTTAGAAGGTACTGATAAAGCTAGGAGATGACTGATAACAGCCCGAACATTATCTGGACGCGCTGAGATAGCACTTTTTGACGCGTTCAGGGGAAGATGTCAGTACCTGTGTATTCTTGCGCCGTGAGCAAGACTAACCCGCCAAAATCTTTGGCACAGACAATTTCCTGCTGCTGCTCAGGCTTCACCCTGCGCCTCGAAGAGACCGAAAGCGGCAAAACTCACCGGAAGTTCACTCGCTTCGCCACCTAAGAAGACGGAAAACGACGCCTCGAGTTTGGAAAGGAAAACTTGGTACGAGAATATTTTTTTTGCGACGCGAAAACGAATCCACTATCTGTTTCACGGCTTTGGCTGCACCAGCTCGAATGACGTGATCTAACAAACCCACCGCAGATTCAACATGGCGAAAAGGCGTCGGCGGTGGCTCGCGTCAGCTCAAAACGCAAAGTACCCGTGCAGCATAACGAAGTTTGACGGCCTCAAAGAAAACGTGTGCGTTCATCGAGAGCCTCGGTTGGATTCAGATCGCCAATAACACTGGAAGTAGATGGTGCAGCAGCGAGTGGGCATGCCCAAGCGTGTATCGCTCTTGTGCACAGCCGGCTGATTCCGCCACTGCCGCTGCCTGTGCGTTCGCGTATGTTGTTTCTGCTAGCGTATCGCCCGAAACAACGTTGGAAAAGGTGCGAGTTGCTTCTTTTCAGTACTTTGCGTAAACAAATAGAATTTGGTACGAAATTTAAAGCAGCTCACAAATCAGGCGGAATAGAATTATTTATAAAGTTAGCGACGGCCGCTGCCCTTGTATCATGGCAGAACTAATGTGAACGTTTTCAACGTGGGTGGTCGTCTTTACCTGGTCACTCTGGCGTTTCCGTTTTTGCATCACTTCTCAGGTGGGAATTTCCCTTTAATGGCGCTGCAGGATGAATGGATGGATATGGCTGTACCCCTTAGATTGGGCGGTGGCTAGCGCCACCCAGCCGTAATACCTAATGAACCAAAAAGTAGATTTATTTTTTCCCTTGAATAGTGAGGTTGAGCATTCGTACTTTGCAGTGAAGGGTTTTATTTTCACTCGTGCCTTGACTTTAGCCACCAATCAGATAACCTCCTTCTTGTTAATTCTACCCGCTTAAAGTCTTTTTTTCCCTCACTGTGCCTAAACCCCAGTGCTTTGAAAAAACTCTGCACCATCATCCTGAACTATAGGGTGAAGCCCTTTACAGAACATCATCAAGTGTTCGGCAGTTTCTTCTTCCTCTCCACACGCACTGCATACTGTGTCTACCCCTTCATATTTGGCCCGATATGTCTTGGTTCACAATACTCCCATCCTGGCCTCAAACAGTAGAGAACTACCCCGAGTATTATCATTGATACTTTCCTCGGCAATTTCCTGCTTAAAAGTTCAGTATATTTCTAGTGCGGACTTCTTAATCATGCCGATTCTCCACATATCGGTCTCAGCTTCCTTCACCTTCTTGTTAACCAATAATTCTTCTTGGTTTGACCCCCTGCTGTTTTCCAAATATTTACCGGTCAATTTTCTGGTTCGCCTCTGCCATTTTGTATCGACATTCTTCATGTACAAGTAGCTGAATACCTTCCTAGCCCAACGCTCCTCCCCCATTTATCTCAATCGCTTCTCAAATTTTATCTTGCTACTAGCTTCCCTGCCCTCCCATATCACCTTGTACTCCCTGATTTGGTGTATTCCCGCGAGCTCCTAAGGCAAGCCTACCTACTCCACGTTGCTTAATTTCTAATCTTGCTTGAACTTCTGATCTCATGCACAAGACCGCATTGCCGAACGTTAGACCAGGAACCATGACCCCTATCAATATTTCTCTCACAACATCATACCTATTGTAATTCCACAGTGCCCTGTTTTTCATTACTGCTACATTCCTGTTACCTTTAGTCAACACATATATTTCGTGTTCCCTTAGGTACTCGGCCCCATTGCTTATTCATACTCCCAGATATTTGTATTTATCTGTTATCTCTAGCGTGACCTCCTGTATTCTAAGCTCACTACCTTCATTGTCATTAAAAATTATGACTGCTGATTTTTCCTTACGGAATCTGAAATCTAACCTATCTCCCTCATTACCGCAGATGTCCACCAATCTCTGCAAATCTTCCTTGTTGTCGGCCATTAGCAATTAGCACTATATCATCTGCGTACATCAATGCTGGTAGTGCCTGTTCTATGAGTTTTCCTTGTTTGACGAAAGAGAGGTTGAAGCCTAGTCCACTTTCCTCTCATTTGGCCTCTAATCTTTGTAGGTACATCATGAATAATAAGGGTGACAAGGGACACCCCTGCCTAAGCCCCCGTTTTACCTCTGCAGGCTTGGATACCTCTTTTTCTCACTTTATAATTACCTTGTTACCTTTATAAATATCCTTTAAACGATTAATGACTACATCTTCCACGCCTAGTGTGTCCAGTATTCCCCACAATTCCTCTTGAACCATGCTATTGTACGCTCCCTTGATATCCAAAAATGCTAGCCACAGGGGCCTGTGTTCCTTTTCTGCTATTTGATGCACTGCGTCAGTGAGAACAGATTGTCTTCCAACCTCCTGTGTTTCCGAAACCCATTCTGCAGTTCCCCCAGCACCCCTTTATCCTCTATCCATGTTTGCAGTCTTTTCTTTAGAATCTGCATCGCCAGCCTGTACACCACTGATGTCACTGTTATAGGATGGTAGTTGTTTATGTCAGCTTTCTCCCTCTTTCCTTTATAGATCATGCTCATCCTGCTAAGTTTCCATCCATCGGGAACTTCTCCATTGATTATTATTTTGCTCACTGCCTCTCTCAAAGCCTGCTTAGACTTTGGACCTAATGCCTTTTTCAGCATAATTGGAATGCCATCTGGGCCGGTTGATGTAGTACTAGGAACCCGTTTCTCATCCCTTTACCACTCTTGTTGTGAAAATGGAGTCATGGCGCCACTTGATTCATCCTTGTCTATTGTGATGCGTAAAGCACTTCTTTGTTGAAATTTTTCCGTCACCCTTGTTCTTATATATTCAATAGCTTCGTCCCCTTCTAGCCTAGCAGCTTGAGCTGTAGTTATAAACCTCTGCTCTAGGCTTGTTTCATTTCTTAGGGAGTTTAGATGGTTCCACAACTTCGCAGCTGCCTTTCTGTCCTTTTTATGTACTTCTACCAGCCACTGAGCTCCCTTTCTTGTAATCTTTTCATTGATCAGAAGAGATTGTTCCTTCTATAGCTTAGAAAGATTTCCCATTTTCTTTCAACATCATCCGTCGGTTCACCCGCTGCTTAGCATGTCTGTGTTCCCTAGAGGCTTCCTGACGTTTCGCTATGGCTCTCTTAACTTCCTCATCCCAATTTTGGGTTTGTGTCTTCTTTTCCGGGGTGACTTGTCACGTTCCTTAGCAAGTTCTGGCTCAAACAGTCTAATTAGATTCGTGTATGTCCACACTGTTTTATTATCCTCAGTGATTACTTTCTCAATTTGTTTAGTGGCTATTTCAATTTTCCTTTCTGAATAAAAAATTCTCCTGCAGTTGTTCATCTTGTCTCCTTCCCACTTTCACTGCTCTTCCAAAACTTAGCTTGATAGGTTTGTGATCACTACCCAGACTTCTGGAGCCACCTTCATCTATGTGCATTCCCATGAGCCTATCATACATCCTATGTGACATCAGTGCGTAATCTATCGTCGACTGCAGCCTTCCTACCTCCCATGTTATTTGCCCTTCACACTTCTCGGTGCTGTTGCAAATGATCAAATCAAGCCTTTCACACATCTCCATGATCATTTTGCCGGTCGGGTCGGTATACCCATCTATATTTTCTATGTGCGCATTCATATCTCCTAGTATAATTATCTCGCACTCTCCTCCTAACTCCTGAATGTCATTTGATGTACACTCTACCATTGCCTGGTTTTCCTCTCTGGTCTTTGCTTCCTGGCCTTGCAACTGTGAACAGGTAACGCCATGTCTGGCAGAAAAATGGAAACTGGGAATATACGTCGTGTTCTACCTTTTCTCCGCCGCGCTCGCTTCCGCGCACGTGCAGAGCTCTCACCCTGTCCTTCAAGTGCGTCGTGATGTACCGCTTGGCAAATACCTCACAGTGGGACAGGCACTTTGAAAAACAAACGTAAGCAAATGAAAAAAATTCTTTATTGACGTTTACGATGTGGAGCAGATGACAGACGACAACGACGTCGACTTCACGCGAAGTACAATTTCGACGTACGCGAGATTGCTTTTCTCATAAGTTAAATATACCAAAGTGTCGATATCCACGGTTCAATGAAGCCACGCACTCGATCGATGTTCCACGGCAACGGAAACTTCATGATGTTTTTTTTGCTTTATCTGCATGTTGGCAGTAGCAGACGCCACTAACGTTAACAAACTTTCGCGGCATGCAATAAATAAAGTAAAATTAGATGGTTGTAGTACTAAAGAACCTGATAAGGTTAGACTTATGTGCTTCGCACCACTAGAGCATCGCCCGCTGATCTTGTCGCGAGCCTTCTATGGTTTAGCTTTAACCACTGTGAACCAAGTTAAACTGCTCGCCACGTTTCTTCATTGCTCTTTTTCTCTTTTTTTGTTCGCGCGTCATGCTTGCACCCTCACTCTGAGAAAATATCAACTGCGCATTTGCATAAAACCTGCTGCGAGAACGCGGCTCAGCGTTCCGAATTTCAGGCACGGTGTGGTATCTGGCGCAGTCGCCACACACGTAAATGCACAATTGAAGCACTACAGAGCGTACGTAACCAGCACACACTCGGTGCACGTGAAAGAAAACCGCACACGTCCGAAGGTGACAATAATAATTTGTGTATTAAGTTCCAGTTATAATGAGCTAGTCGAAAAGATACCGCTCTAATAAACCAACGAAAAGAGCAAAACAGGAAAACTATGTCAGAATTTGCTGAAAATACATGGACGTTCATTCCGGCAAGATGATGCAGCCTTCCCGATGCGTGAACTGCAGACGGCGAACCTTTGACAGTGTGAGGAGTTCAACTTAAACTAACCAACTACACAACGTTAAGCGCGGGACGACGTATTCAAGTGTGAACATTTAGCAGCGACACCTACGTCTTACAAACACAAGGAATCAAAACACAAAGTGGTTTTAATGTACAACCTCAACTAGACTTTCACAACGCGCGGAGACATCAAGCAATCATTCCTGTATTATCTGGATGAAAGCGCCGCATTACGTGCTGATTCAGATAGTCGAAACAAACGATTTTAAGAGAATAATCGAGGCAATTAAAACGGAAGTCGAAACAGAGCAAGAACTCACGTTATACTTTTAACTGTGGTGATCCACGCTTGTTTTCTATCTTGTACAGCTTGTGCGGGAACCGTGGTGGATCGCGTGCCTAGTCACTGTTTGCACTGTTTCGACACACCGCGATACTTCGCGCCTCGCTTCCGCTTTAGTGAAACGCTCCTACCATTGCGGCAATGCAGCTTTGCAGAGCAAGACTTTGTTCAGTGTGACAAGTAGTAGTAGTAGTAGTAGTATTTTTATTTACAGTAAGCCGGATACAGAGCTCACTGCAGGGGCAAAGGGCTAAAGGCGAACATCCTGACAAAGGCCCTTGTCCCTCCGCAGTCCGTGACAGTGCAAAGCTTAGACATCAGCACTGACAAACAATATATATATTCAATACATTGGTTTCAAGCAACCTGAAATTGTAAACACAAAATTCAAACATAAATAGCATAAGAAGTTTACATAACTCATTTTGAGAATTAGAGGTCACTCTCGTTAAAATTCACAACTAAACAATATCAATGAAACAACTCAAAAACAGACACAAAATGCATGCGGATACAATGAATTCCGCTGTATACACTCGTATAATTGACATAGAAGTTTATGAACAATTTAAGTATTTGCAGAGGCATGAAACTCCATTACGTAGTTTCGATAGTGTAGACCGGTGGTTATGAATAAGTTCTTTATTTGTTTCTTGAAAGTCGCACTACTAGCCCTAAAGTTCAATTGATCTGCAAGGGTATTTAAAACCTGAGGTACCTGGTAAGCAATACTTTGTTTTTGATACTTGGTTCTTGTTCTAGGAGCTCGTTTCTTTTGTTCTCGCAGACTTTAGTGTGGTCTTTCGGTGCAACTTTCTTCATATAGCTTAGTCTTTTGTATTAACTGAAGTAATTTAAAATGATATAATTGATCAATTCTGAGTATGGAATGTTTAATGAATAGTGGAGCAGTGCGCAAGTCTTGTAGATTCCCCCTGTAATTTTCAAAGCAGCGCAATATTTTCTTTTGTATAGTTATTAACTTATGGTAATTCCCTTGTGATGTCGTTCCCCAGACTAACATCCCATAACTTACTTTAGAATGGAAGAGTGCATAGTACATACTTATTTTTAACCTCGATGGGATTAAGTGCATTGTTCTAAAAAAACAACCAACTATTCGCGCTAATGCGGTGATGTGTGTATTCCAGTTTAATTCCTCCTGAAACCATACACCAAGAAACTTTTGTTCCCTAACATGTGCGATGCAATTTCCTTCGAATTTTACAGCTATGTTACTAATAGGTTTGTTTATAGGTCGGAATATCATATAGTTCACGGGAAGGCTGCGAAGTTCCCTGCACCAACGGAAAAACGCTGCGCACGCGTGCCGCCGCTGTCGGGTGTCAGTGAAACAGGCTGAATCGGCCGTGACCACTGCGGCGCTTATCCCGAATTTCCCCAGAGCGTGTCACACAACCGCAGCGCGGTGTTGACATCGCTCCTCAAATTTGAGCTTCGGATCCTTATGGAACAAATGCGTGGTTATTGCGCGGTCTCCGCTATGGGTCTTTCAGCAGATGCAACTCTGGGGTAAAATTGCCATTGAGGTCTAGTAGTAGGTGCTTGGTGGGGGGCCTAACGGTCGTGGGAAGGAATTGCGGCCATGGCGGCTGCACTTCGATGAAGGTGAAATTCTTGAGGTCGGTGCACGTATATTTAGGTGCACGTGAAACAATACTAGATGGTGCAAAAGAATTTCTAGAGCCCTCCACTATAGCGGCGGTGGTGGTGGTGGTGGTGGTGGTGGTGTTTCAGCAGGCGGGGTTAGCCTGGCCTGCATGGCCGGCAATTGTTCCGCCTTCCACTATAGCGTCTCTCATAATCATATCGTGGTTTTGGAATGTAAAAGATCAACTATTATTATTATAAAGTCTCCAATCATCCTGCAATAATTTAAGCACTTCGTCACAATGAAGCAACACTGATTTACTGTTTCAAGCATTAAGGAGGTCATGTAGCAGGAAACTTCGTAATAACAGAAGGTCTGACTCACCGTGATCCAGCCATATACGCACACCCCGTTTGTACAATTCACCAAGCAGTGCCAGCAGAGCGGCAGTAAGCGCGGCCGCATTCCCGGCCATCGCTGGGAATCTGAACTGGGCGTCTGTTATCCGCGTCCGTACTCGATCAATAACATAAGTAGGGCACGATATCTCAACCGGAATAGCCGAGGTCCGCCATACGATACGAGCGATTGTCTTGAAGTGGGACGCAAGTCGCCAGATTGGGATGCTGTCGGGATGCGCGGTGCCTCGAATGCACTCGAATGGTGACAGCTGCTCACTATAGCGACGAAGTGGGGGACAGAAAGCGAAAGTGGTGAGGGAAAAAAACAAAAAAGCGGTGTCTTTCGCAAACAATATGGAGCACGCCTTGAGGTCTGCAACAAGATGGAACCATTTTTATATGTATACAGTACATTGATGACTGGCGCTCTGGGTTGCCCTGCTGTAAATTATCCGCTTTCGTCTCCCCTGCTACTACCTATATAGAGGTGGCACTGACGGACTCTTTGCCATGCCCTCAGCACACAGCAGCAGGACGGTTGGTGGTCGAGCACGCCTAATACTCATAGCAATTTCAGTTATTTTTCTCCTGGCTTTCTCTTCCTTCCTTGCAGCAGTTTTATAACAAAATATCGCAACAGCGGCCGTGTTTAGTGCCGTAGTTTTCCACCACCCCCGCTGGTGTCCGTAACAAAAATAAGCAAAAAAACAAAATAGGCAAAATAATCAACAATGAAACGGACCTCGAACTTGGCGCTTCTCCATGGCAGCCCGTTATTCTACTACAGAGCTATGCCGGTGCTTCAAACTCCTTCGCAAAAGGACCCCATACGGGCTACGTGTTGGCAAAGAACCATGTTATATGTGTAACATAGCGTGACAGAAGAGCAAATTAAATAGCAACCACGCGTCCTGCAATACAAATTACGTAATGAGTTGGTCGTTGAGAGAGAGAGAGAGATTGATTGATTGATTGATTGATTGATTGATTGATTGATTGATTGATTGATTGATTGATTGATTGATTGATTGATTGATTGATATGTGGGGTTTAACGTCCCAAAACCACTATGTTATTATGAGAGACGCCGTAGTGGAGGGCTCCAGAAATTTAGACCACCCGGGGTTCTTTAACGTGCACCCAAATCTGAGCACACAGGCCTACAACATTACCGCCTCCGTCGGAAATGCAGCCGCCGCAGCCGGTATTTGAACCCGCGACCTGCGGGTCAGCAGCCGAGTACCTTAGCCACTAGACCACCGCGGCGGGGCAGAGAGAGAGAGATAGATTTATTTACAGAAAGGCAGAGAGGTTGGCCTGAGCCATAGCTTGCTCTAGCCTGCTACTCTACACTGGGGACGGGGAAATGGGAAAAGAAAGAATAATGGATGGCGACGGTGAGATAGAGAGGTGAGTATGTAGTATTCTTTCTAGCTGAGACAAACTTTATAGCCGCGCATATAGTCCAGTTACTTCCAAAAAGGTTATAACTGCTCTTATGACCACAATTGCACTGTTGGTGTCTGGCCAAGGGCCCAGCACGGTCTCATCAGTTAATGACCTACTGCGATATCGTTCAGCAGAAGAAATCAGTGTTTGTCGTTCACGTCCGTATGCTTGGCAGACACAAAATAAGTGCTCAAGTGTTTCTGGCACATCACAGTATTTTAGGACCGGTGTCACTGCGACCGGTGATATGTGCGTAACGTCTGGTGTACGCCACACCAAGACGAATGCGGTGGATCATACTTGTGAGTTGCCGTTTCAATTTAGGAGGCATGCGGAACCTCACTTCCAGGTCCCATTTGTGAAGTCGCTGGTGTCGCCGTTCCGGTTTCGTCCAGTGCTCAAGTGTGTAGCTGCGCATCACGCAGCGAATCAGGGCATTCGTGTCCACTCGTGAAAACACAATGCGTACTTCATGGCCATTGCTTAAGGCATTTTTAGCTTCAGCGTCTGCGTCTTCGTTTCCCATCACGCCGCAATGCGCGGCAATCCACTGGAAAGTGATAAGATGGCCATTTGTTGAAGCAACATGAATAACTTCAGTGATTTCTGTTGCCAAGCTGTTATACGGACCTCGCTTCATGATGCGATAATGGTTTTCAAAGCGGGTTTGGCATCACAGAAAATCGTCCAGGCACAAGGTCGCTTTGCGGAAATAAATCTTACTGCCTCCCGGATAGCGACAAGCTCTGCGGAAGTTGATGTGGTTTTATGGTCCACTTTGAATCGTCGAGTAATATCCATGTCTGGGATGACAAAGGCTGCGGCGGAGGTGTTTAGAGTGGTAGACCCATCGGTGTACACGTGCAGAGAATCACCGTACGTTGTATAAATGTGATGTAGGGTCAGTTGTCTGAGGTCAACTGAAGAAACGAGCGACTTCTTCGCAATTCCAGGTATCGTAGAACAAACAGGTGGTTTACGCAGGATCCATGAAGGCACTGCAGGGACATTTGGCGGGGAAAACCTTGATGGTATTATATTTTCATGCCGCGATATTACTCTTGAGAAACTGCACTCTGGGTGAGTGTCGGGTAGTACTGACAGTGGGTGCTGTCTGTGTCGGCTCAGCAATTGAAGGGGAACTCTAAGTGGCTCGCAGAGCATGTATACACTGATGGTACAAGCCCGAGCCTCGGCTATTGTCCCATTTGTTGAAGTACAGCGCGTTAGACCCAAAAATCTTCGTAAGCATTGAGCTTGAACCCTCTCTAGCGTCTTCACACTACTAGGTCTCATATTGGAGAGCACCGGCATGCTGTATCGAATGTATCCCACAAATAGAGCATTATACAATTGAAGTAGCGATGATTCTGATGGGCCCCATCTTGCTCCTGGCACGTGGCAAAGAACGAGAGCAAAGCTATTCAATTTAGATTTAAGTACTGCGACATGTCTCGTCCACGATAGATCTCTGTGTACGACAACCCCAAGAAACTTGTGGTGCGTTACAGCAGGTATCAATGTCCCATTAATAAATATCGGGTATTGCAACATATGCTTTCGCGTGAACGCAAGCACTGTGCATTTGTCGATTGAAAGAGTGAGCCCCTGACGTCGTAGATATCTGTATATGATCGTCCCTGCACGCTGTAGTCGAGCTCGCAATTGCGGGCGAGTAGTTCCGGATGTCCATATGCATATGTCGTCAGCGTATGCAGTGATCTTCACCGTGCTGGGAAGCTCCGCTGTTAGGCCGATCATTGTGACATTGAATAGAACCGCGCTCAGAACTCCTCCTTGGGGAACACCACGATGAACCTTATACCGATCGGTGTCTCCATTATTTGTCGTCATGTAAATGGTGCGATTCCTTAGGTAGCTGAAAATCCAAGCATACAGTCGTCCACCAATGTCGAAATCTTCCAGTGCGTCAAGAATAGCATAATGTAGCACATTATCGTAGGCGCCCTTAATGTCTAGGAAGACCACCTCCACTAGTCTGCGTCGGCTTTTTTTCCTTTTCAACGCTGGTGGTCAAGCCGACCACACCATCAATGGCAGATCGGCCCCTTCTGAAGCCGTTCATAAATGCAGGAAAGTAGTTGTTGCTCTCTAGAAGCCACTCTAACCTTGACAGTACCATTCTTTTCATTACTTTCCCGACGCAGCTGGCTAAGGCGATTGGCCTGTAGGAGGAAAGTGCATAAGGACACTTCCCCGGCTTAAGCAATGCAATAATACGACTGCGTTTCCGATTGGCTGGGACTTCTCCTGACTCCCATGAGGTGTTATAATGAGATAACAGGATACGTCGTGCTTCCGTATCCAGATGGTTGAGTGCAGCATACGTGATTCCGTCAGGTTCTGGTGCCGATGAGCGTCGGGAGGCAGAAATCGCAGCGTCAAGCTCATGCATTGTAAAACGCACCATCGAAGCGTTCGTCAGGCGATGGAGGCGCGATGGTAGTAAGAGGCTCATTAGTGGCAAGACCATCAGTGGTGGCCACGATGAGGCTACAGTAGTCGCTGGCTATCTCAACTTCTGTCCGCCCTTGATGTAGAGCAACAGCTTGAAATGGTTGACGTTGTTGGGGAGCTGTCTGCAGACGTCGTACCACCTGCCAGATTTTAGATAGAGGTTGCCTAGGGTCCAGAGATCTACAGAATTTTCTCCAACGCTACCTGTCAATCTTGTTAAGATGCCGAAGAACATGTCGTTGAGCTCGACGACAGGCGGAAAGGTCTCAAGGGGACTTCG
The DNA here is from genome assembly GCF_043290135.1 of Rhipicephalus microplus. NCBI lineage: Eukaryota > Metazoa > Arthropoda > Arachnida > Ixodida > Ixodidae > Rhipicephalus > Rhipicephalus microplus. The sequence goes on from NC_134700.1 coordinate 137,673,067, forward strand.
TTCGTGTGTATCGGCGTTCTGCACGGCAACGGGTTGCACGAAGGGCCTCGTATTCGGAGTCAACTGCTGATCTCTGCATCGGCAGGTTTGGTTGTGCCACGCAGTTAAGAAGCAATGATGTTCTCTACCTCGGATGGATCAGTCGTGTGCTCACAGCCGGACTTGACAAATGCCTTGAACAGTGTCCAGTCGGTTTGACGGATGTAGCTTGTGGGTTTGTGCGGCGAAACCACCTGAACTGAACATAGGTTGAAAGGTTATCAGTGCCGCGAGTGTCCAAATCTGTGCACCAACATGCGGAAGACAGAAGGCTTCTGGAAACGAAACAGAGGTCGAGGCAGCTGCTGTAGGACGTGCCACAAATAAATGTAGGTTATTGTTGGTGTAGCTGTATATGTAGGTGTAGTTGCATATAAAATTGGCCAAATCCCTTCCGCGATAATTCATTGTAGTGCTACCCCAGAGAGGATGATGTGCAATAAAATCGCCAATCACAATGTGTGGACTTTGTGCTGCTTGAAGAATGGTCCCCAGGTGGAAGCAGTCTATCTGTGCGCTTGTGTATCTATCTTCCCATTACTGAGAATGTCCGCTTTTTATGTGTTATAGTCAGGTTCACGTAATCATTGCTGGTATGCGACGTGTCTGCATGTCTCAAGGACGTCAAATCACGGCGTATACAAACGAGAACTTTGCTCGTACGTTAATCACTGCGGGACCAAATCTGTATATATCTAGATATATGAAAAGCTGAAACCACATTCGGTTCACATATAACGATAACAAAATTTATATTTGAAAACCCATTGTCTGAAGTCAGACAAACGGCCACGTAGACCACGAGCATTCTGTTGCATAACAAGCGACTGGCGCATGCGTTCTTCGAACATCAATGCCATATTCACTTATTGTAGAACCTCTAGATGAGGCTCCGAAACCTCAAGTAGCTGCACAGCCGCCTTAGCAGCGGGAGTGTTTAGGCTGCTGAGGATCTTACGCATCGAACCCATCAAATTTTTAAGTATAGTCTTGACATCTGCGTTGTCCATCTTCTTGTTTTCTTCATTGGGGGTAGGGGCACTATGTGATGATGGCACTACATTGGATCGGCTCTTGACGGTAGTGAAAGCCACTGAGTCTCCGTCGTGGTGAGAGCCAATGACTGGTTGCCTTGTCCTTGCGTGGACTGTATTGGCACTTGAGCATCTGTATCCTCCTTTTTGGCCGACAAAAGTAGGCTAGGAGGTGGTGAGGGCACAGTTTTGTGTGTCGAATTTGATAAGCTATGAGCACTGCTGTTTCGTTTGCGTTGGTGTTGTGAACGATGTTTACGGCGCCGTACAGCCCTTGCAGCTTCTCTGTGAGTGAAGTGGTCTCGAACCATCTTCTTCAGGATACTCATTTCATTCCCCATTTTGGGACATTCCTTTGATGTTGCGCTGTGGGCGCCTGAGCAGTTTGGACATTTGGCCGCAGCATTGCAGTTATCACCATCATGAAGGCCACCGCAATGCTTGCAGGTTACTGCACCCTTGCAAACTGCACTAACGTGCCCATATTTCATGCTTTTATGACATTGCAGAGGTTTTGGTACGTAAGGACGTACCGGGTGCCTCACGTACCAAACTTTTACATGTGTGGGTAATGTCTTCGACTGAAACACTACTTCAACAAATCGCGTCTGTCCAAAGCGGTGACAACCAAGCACGGGAGCCAACAACGACAGCAGTTTCTCGAGACTCGAGTCTGTTATCTCCTCATCCACATCGTATATAAATCCTATTGTCGTTTCTTCGTCGTACGCGAAGAATGCGCGAACCGGAACGTTTCCTAATTGAACAATCGCTTTCAGCGTGTCCAATAAGGCCTTCGTAGTGTCTTCCACAGACAGGATGTTCTTTCGAGTATTTATGCGTATTTCTTTGACTTTCCCTGGGGCGATGAGCTCAAAGTACTCCGACAGGCTCTGCCTATTCAGAGAGTTCAAGATGCCCGTAATCGATGTCGGCACATACGAAATGGTGTACGACCGCATGCTACTCGCCTTTGTCTGTGCTTGCCGGCCAGTCGGCGATGTCCGGCTGATTTTCCTCTTCAGGCATCGGCTTGGTACGACCACGTAGTCACTGTCCGAGGCCATATCTTCAACGGAGGAGTCATCAGAATTGTCAACTTGGACCACGCTTGGCCCAGGGTGAGAACTTGCGTCAGACGCACTATGATGTGGTCGTCCCGGTACCGGTTGCTAGATGGTGTTTTGATCCCGCCATTTTAAGGGAGAACGTCCCTCCGCGGTGTGTCGATTATTGAAAAATCTTGGCAAAATAATTAGAAAACTCACAGAGCTCGAAGTAGAGGCTGTTCTCTGTGACCACTTCTTCTTCCTCCGTTGAGTGCTTCTAACCCATTATGGAAGGCTCAGCCACACTTCTTGATTGCCATCAGCCACAGCGTCACATAAGTGCACAGAAATGTAAAAAGGTGGAAGGTCGTTGAGTGCTTTCAACCTATTATGGAAGGTTCAGCCACACTTCTTGGTCACCATCAGCTACAGCGTCACATAAGTGCACAGAAATGTAAAAAGGTGTGTCGCAAGCACAGGACGTCGAACTCACTCGGATTCACTCAGACTCGGACCGACCCGCGAGTTTAAACCTTAGTGATCCTGGGTGACTAATATTTTCATGATTTTGAGTTTGGGTGAGTCCAGTTAAACAAAACTTTCGCAAGAGTGAGTTCAAAGTGCGAGATATACTTGTTTAGAGAATTTTAGCGAGCCTCACTTTTTTTGCGCGCTTACGGCCCTATCGGCTCATCCTCAGCATTACTATTAGTCATGCCTATATTCACGCTTGTACTCAAGTCTACTCACACTTACTGCAAATGGGTACCGTTCATTCAATATTTCGATACTCATTAACGAGAGGCGCGAATAGAGTAGGAGGGGTGCCTCGAACTTTTTCTCGCGAACTTTTTCAATGAATGTCTTGATAAATATATTCTTAGAATGTCATCTATTAAAAAAATGTGCTGACTTGTTCCAACGCAAGTCTTTTTCGGAGGCCCTATATCAAAAGGCGCCAAGAAGAGCACCGATAGCGTGAGACAGTGGTGTTAGGAGCATTGACGCATGGTCGAAAAAGGTAATTCTAGATGAACGGACTAATGAGTCGACCCACTGTGACTCGCTCAGACTCGGATCGAGCCGTGAGTCTGAGTGAGTCTGGGTAACTAATATTTTCGGTGGTTTTCTTTCTTTATTTGCTTTTTCTGTGCCGGTACAGAAAATGGAGCGAAGGCAAAAGACTGAAAGCCTGACTAAGGGCCTTTGCTCCAAATACAGTGAAGCAGACAGGCTGTCATAAGAATTTTGCAGGATACAGAAAAAATACAAAAATGTACAAATATACAGAAGGTACATGTGCAAACACTGTAACACATACAACAGTACTAAAGTGTTATTTCTAGTAAACAAATATATACATAACCATTGTAGTGTTTTAAATACCAATTAGATATATGTTGCGATTTCTCATGGCTATTGCAAGAGATATACAAAAACAACAATATACACAGGCAAGCATAGGAAAAAGAACACACACATAAAAAGCATCACATACTACTTGGGCAAAGAGCACACATTGAATGAGAGTCAAGAAAATTCAATGTTGTTTTCAGTCAATACCATCCTCATCGTATGCTTAGAAACTGTACAATTTATATCTTGGAGGCTGTCGATTTTGTCTAAAAAAGTGAGTATCTGAAAAGATGAGTGTTGTCGTCCGTAGATCGTTCCAGTCTTCGGAGTCCTTCTAGCGTAAGTACGAAAATCGTACATAGAACCACGAGAATGCAGTGAATGATAGAGTCTATTGCGTTTTATGTACTGAAATAACTTAAATAGTAAATTTGGCTTGCTTTGAGCATGCGATATTTCGAAAATAGCAGTTCTGTCCGAAAGTCACGTATAGGGCCACAAAAATCTTGAAAGATTCTCAGAAGTATTTTTTGTAGAATAACCAATTTAAAATAGTTCGTTAGTGTTGTAGTCCTCCACACAAGCACGCAGTAAGAAAGTCGTAAGTAGAAGAGAGTATAATAAAGGATGTTTTTTAGCCACATTGGTATGAAAGAATTTAACCTGTATAAGCAGCCAATACTTTTACTTAGTTCTGACTTTACATTGCTATATGCTCATTCCAAGATAGTTTTAGTGAGTCCGGTTGAAGAAAAGCTTGACGAGTTTGATTCTGAGGGACTCGGAAGCACAAAATATACTTATTTGGTGAGTCTGGGTAGTTTCACAATTTTTGCCGACCTAGGGTCACAGGTACTACACTCCTCCGCTGATTTATTATTAGGGGCATGTTCGATGCTTCTCTACTTCAAAAACTTATGATTATTCATAGCGTAGAGGGTATACCTCCCAGTGTACTTGTATTATTTACCAACGAAGCCCATAAAACGCCTAATATCAGTTTCCTCAGGGCCTGAATCATGTTCTCTCTTTTTCCAGGGGTAACGTATGTGATATAGTGAAGTATTAGAGTAAAATAACGACCATGCGTCACACACTGCGAATGACGCCACTAGTTGGCCGTTTAAAGTTACCAATTCACTCCACAGGGTTTAGCCATGATTCATGGTCAACAACCATCGCATCCACAAGGTGCACATAATCCCTTGCACAAGTGTAGAAGGTACCTCGTTTCGCTTCACGGGCTCTAGAAAAGCCACTCTTGCGGCTTTCGCTTTGACTGTGCTCCGCTTTCCGCGCATTCCTAATGTTTTCAACGCCACATAGTGTGAGCTTGTTTCGCAGAAATATTAATGTTGGGGTCATTGATTGTAAGCGCCAAAATTACGCTCGAGACCAAAAATTTCACGAAGTTGCAAATATGATAGATAATACGAACTTCAGTTCGAGTGAGAATTCATCTCAGGCTATTTTCGGGCTAGGCGGGTGCTCTGCCCTATAGCCGCGACATTCTTTTTTTTCTTTTCTTCAAGTACTTGTAGAAGAAAGCGCCATATGAATGAGATGTAGTTAAGAGAGTCTCAACGCATATAATATTGCGTGCAGAAGAGTCATAGTTGCGTCAGGCGTCAAAGCACTGGAATCGCACAACGAGTGGGTGTTTCAAAGGCCTGTTCATTACAAGGCGCTCACAAATAATTAACAATCACTATCCGCAAAGCATTAACAAAGCCAGCAGCTGCGTAGGTTCGCGTGCTACCTTATGGACGCGTATAGTGGTCCCCTGGCTGACTATAATCGGTAAGAGTTATGGCATAACGGGTATACTTAGCACTTGTACTTGCAGCATGCTTTCTAGAATAATTAGGAATGGTCAATGGCACCCGCAGAGACGCTTTCTTTCTAGAGTCATGCTTGACGCATCAACCGATAACCGAAAAAGTGGTGCGCACGGGGCCTCGTTACGCCTTCCCACTCTACTCTTCAAGGCGAAGCTCAAGCGTTCTCGAAATTCGCTTTGTTGCTGTTGTTAACGCGACACGGCTTGTTAAACTGTTTTGAAAATCTGCTTAGCATTTCCAGAAATTTGAAAATGCTTCCATGTTTTCGTCGATCCTATGCTAATTCTCTCCGTGTTATGTGCATTGACGAAGATAATAACGAAAATCGGGGAACTCTACAGCTTCGCCTTTAAGAGTTTAATGCGATAGCGATATTCTGTTTTTACTGCGTACTTCAAACACCTAATGTGTGAAATCTTTTCGAACTTGCTATGCTCCCACTACGTTGCTTTAAGGGGGCAGCAGCGCGCGTGCCCTTCGTAGTGGGTGACTGGCTCTAAACTATAAAATCATCATTATAATACCATCTTCTGACGTCCGCTGGCAATGTACGCTTGTGCCAGACATTTACGGCGATAGTTTATGTTGTATTGCGAAGCATGTATACAGGACGCGTGTGTTTGTAAGGCATGAAAGTTACTTTCAGTGCATTTCCAAGCAAAGGAAGTTATTTGTATTAACTATCATGTAAGAGAGAGAAGAAAAAGCAGAAGCAATTGGCTGTGTGTTAAAACACCCGCTTGCCACCCAAACGACCCGGGCTCGATTCCTGCTCATACCCTTAGTTTTTACTATTTATTTTACTTGCAATTTTCTCAATCTTTCGGACACGCAAAGGTTATTATTTTTCACTCACAACCACTGATGGCGACGCCGACATCGACGCCGACGCCGGAATTTCTGCCAAACAAGCTCTTCAACGCTACGACATTAATAGTATGTGAGAGATCGAAGTTCATTTTTTCATCAGGAACAGGTCGTCGGGCACGTCACAGTTGGTTGATTCAGGCTGTCGTTTCAACGAATGATGCAACAGGAAACCCTGGGCAGCCTGTTGTTTTTGTTTTGTTTTGTTTTGTTTTTCACTGCGAACTTAGACAAGGCACCGGTTTAAATACTGGTACGGTTTTCGATGGAAAATGAGCAAGGCATGAATATTCCCGTTCGCGATGAGCATGCCATGATTCATGCAATGAAAGAAGATAGAGCAGTGATGCTGCCCTTATCAATCGCAGGGGTTTGCCGCCTGTTTGTTTGCGTAACTGGGAGTATAATCGACAGCATCCACGCAAATTTATTATTAATGACTACGATAGTGAGAGAAGCGCATAGGATTATGAAGCGACGTCTTGATAAAGTGTTAATATCTAGTGTGCGTCGAGATTGTGTTGTCATTGGGGGTGTCATAGTGACTGAAATGCGCATTACAGATGCCAAGTGAAGTAGATAGGCGCGAGGTTTTTCTTGGTCAATGCTTCAAAATAATGTGCGGGTTGTGTTAATGTGTTGTGTTACTGCTGCACACACGTATATGGGTAACAATCTGTTGCGTGTTTGGGCATTCATTGAAGTAATGCTGTTCGTTCGTGCAAAGCGCACCACATGTACACCTGTGCGATGTAGTTAATTTAGAGCGATGACAATACAACTGAAAGTGTCCGTGACCAGACAAGAAATGTGTTAGGCTTTTAGGAGCGAGAAAGCACTGTGGAGTTTTCTACCTGACTTGGAATCCAATAAAATAATGTCGTCTCAAGTCCCTCAGTCTACACACGTATAAGTCCTCGTCAAGCATTATCCTCTGCACTTGCGGCGAGCCCTACTCCCGAACATGTTCGCGCCGTTTCAATATTCTCGAACCAAAAAAAAAACTGTAACTACATTTGTCTCGCATGAGACCCACTTGCTTGGAGTTTGTGCACTTGTACCACGGTGTCCACTTCACTCGAGAGCTTAAGTCCGGGTTTGCTCCCGTCATTGAATACCGAGAGCGGTGAACTCAGCCGGAAACCAAGAGGAGCTCCGCGCGCATTCTCGCTTATTGAAAACGTGGCCACCCTCAGTCGTAACGTGGACAAGAAACACTCTGCGCCGTCTGGACGTATATCATGAAACTGAGGTGCCTGTAACAAGATTAGTCTTGACGCCTTGGCTACTTGAAAGGGCTCTACGAAATAGACTCTCTCGTGAGTGAAAACATTCAGTCAACTCAGAGGAAACAGCATTCACCGATTTGTTTTGCTGATGTCTCGCTTTTTACGTCAGGGCTTATCACATTTCTGTTTGCTCAATTTTTCAGGCGAGAAATTCCTTTCCTCGGTCTACGTCTGCCTTTACACCATAACGAAGTTCACCATTTCCGTTGAGCGAGCTTCAATGAGCAAAGCACCTCAATAAAGCTATATAACCCAGGTCTAATGCACTGTAATGTAGTGCAACATTGGCGCAATTCATGCTCACAAAATTTTGAGCGTACTTTCTTCACTTTTTACATCAACCTTCGATAGAATCTTTTTCTGTGTTTCTTATTTCTATATATGGCTTAGAAGACATTCAAAAGCTTGTTTGCTATATTTTTTAAGGACATTCATACAAAGGAGTGAGTGCGAAGATATCTCAAAAACGTCTTAGTGCTATTATGTGTTACTCTAATGACAGCATAAATTTATTTATTTATTTATTTATTTATTTACTTGATTCCAATACTGCTACTTTCTGCTGAGAGAATAGCTGATACATGGGCAACAAGTGGGGTCCCAATGACTTACAAATAAATACGCAACTTTCAAAGCAAAGATAAACAGAGCAATTTTAGACGCTGGAAAGAACAAGAACACCGCAACACATTGGGTGGATACGCAATAGATTGATTGATTGATTGATTGATTGATTGGTTGATTGATTGATTGATTGGTTGGTTGATTGATTGATTGATTGATTGATATGTGGGGTTTAACGTCCCAAAACCACCATATGACTATGAGAGACGCCGTAGTGGAGGGCTCCGGAAATTTCGACCACCTGAGGTTCTTTAACGTGCACCCAAATCTGAGCACACAGGCCTACAACATTTCCGCCTCCATCGGAAATGCAGCCGCCGCCGTCGGGATTCGATCCCGCGACGTGCGGGTCAGCAGCCGAGTACCTTAGCCACTAGACCATCGCGGCGGGGCGATATGCAATAGATGTCGACTTCGCAAGCCTAAATGTAGCACTGAACAATTGCTATCATTGTATACACATTAAAAAAATGTGCTTCCTTATGAAATTTATTTTTATATATTTTATACTAATATTAATAATAAGGCAATAATAATCAGCAGCTTCAATAAACATTTGAAGCAAATTTCACGTATTATAACTTTCACGTAATTTCACGCGAATAACTGATCGAATGAATTTTCTACTAAATGTTGATTGCGGACCCATTGCAACTTTATACTACAAGATTACAACTGGAGCCGATAAAAAAGAACCACCAGGCCAGCGTGAAACGCGCAGCGCCGACACAGTGAACGCTAGAAGAGCGGCATTTCAGAGCCTTTTCTATATACTCTTTGGGTAACTGCTGCAGGCACTCTTTCTGGGTATCTAATGCTCCATAAATCATAATATTTGTGTAGTAAGGAGGTGTTCAGTGTGCTATCCTACGTTCTTCAGAGAAGCGTGGTACTCACTACATATTTGCAAAGAATTTCGGATATATTTATTGCAAGAGCGTTCACAAAGACACTCTCGTTGGATTTTTGCCGTCGCCGTCATGCACCGGTTATGTATATGTACTTATATATGTCAAAGAAAACATAAAGAATAGTAAAACACTGTAAAAAACTTCTGAAGCAACAAACCGGGAATTCTAATCAACGCTTGCAGCCCGCTGTGTTAACTAACACAACCATGTGCCTTGACTGTGCCAGTGAAATAATGGTGAGCTATTCAAATTCATCACTTCCTGCTCGTGGTACGCAGATCTCGAAACAGCTTAAGCGTATTTTCTATCACGAACGCCTTTACGTGTTCTTTCGAAAATTGCGAACTGCCCTTGAGACGTAAAAGAAAGAGTGGCCCCCTTCTGTCTTCTGTACCACTCATTAGGCAGAAGAGAAAAAAAAATTAGCAGCGTACCTACGTGCTTTGCTGACAAAGGTCGTCGAAAGACGATACTTCTGTCTGGAAAAACAGAACAAAATGTTTATTTGACGTTTTGTAAGAGAACCTCTGTTAGTAGAGAGAGTAAAACGTTTATTAGGCCATATGTTCCGCGTGAAAAGATCGGTGAGTGGTGTCCTTAGTCCGTCATTCCATTCACGAAGGCCTCGTTTCTTGCAGGTTTCATGAGGACCTCATGAATCTTCGGATCCGAGCTGGACGGGGCTGCCTCCCACCCTTTAATGTTGTGTTGTGTGAGATACGAAGGCGTGAGATTTGTGAGATATGAACGCCTTCTGGCAGTAATTTTAAGAAACGAAAGGTTTGTCTAGAACGCAAAGTCATTCGGAAATGACAGCACCATTTCGTTTAAGTAAAGCGTAGGAAACGCCCGCTATCTATCTATCTATCTATCTATCTATCTATCTATCTATCTATCTATCTATCTATCTAGCCGCCTAGGACTGTCAACTCTCCTGCCTGTTTCGATAATCGTATCTATACGAATCTTGGTATGGCATAACATGACTGTATGGAGAACCTATTTGACAAGTTATAAGATGAAAATCATGACATGTATGCAATGATTTACGTTTCATTGTCCTGCTGCTCTTGCGGTGGTTTCGCTCATATGGCATGTTGCAAAACTTGTATGGTATCACGTGATTGCATGGCGAACACAAGCGACACACCCTAACATGAACATAGTGACATGCGAGTCGTTTAACAACATGACTACATGCCAACTTCATGATGCACTCGCGGGCGTTTCGCTAGCGTCACATATACAAAATTTGGTGTTACGGTACGTGAATGTATGACGAATGTATATGACTGGTGCGCACATGATAATCATGAGATGCGTTTCATGTGACAACATGACAACATGCCACGCTCACTATGCGCTGGAGGCCGTTTCGCTAGCTTCCATTATACCAAGTTTGGTATGACGGAACGTGAATGGATGACGAAGGTATGATACTGGTGCAAACATGAGATGCGTGTCATGTACCAACATGACTACATGATGCGCCCATGATGCGCTCGCGGCCGTTTCGCTAGCTTCACATGTACCAAACTCAGTATTACGCGATGCGAACGGACGACATAGGTAAATGACATATCCAAACATGATAATCACGACATGCGTGTCATGTCACAACATGACCACATGTCACTCTGATGATGCGCTCGCGGCCGCTTAGCTAGTGTCACATATACGAAATTTCGTATTACGGTACGTGAATGGATCACGAAGGTATGTAACTGGTGCAAACATGGTAAGCATGAGATGTGTGTCATTTAACAAGATGATTACATGCCACTGTCATGTTGCGCTGGCGGCAGTTTCGTTAGCTTCATTTATACCAAGTTTGGTATCACGGTACGTGAATGGATGACGAAAGTGTGTGGCTGGTGCAAACATAATAATAATGAGACGTGTGTCATGTAAAGCGTGACTACATGCCACGCTCATTATGCGCTGGTAGCCGTTTCATTAGCTTCACTTATAACAAACTTGGTATTACGGGACTTGAACGTATTACGAAGGTATCATACTGGTGCACACGTGATAAATATGAGGATCTGTCATGTAACAACATGACTACATGCTGCGCTAATGATGCGCTCTCGGCCGTTTCTCTAGCTTCCCATGTACCAAAGTCGGTATTACGCCACGCGAACGGACGACATATCTATATGACACATCCAAACATGATAACCACGACATGCATGTCGTGTAACATGACTACATGCCACACTCATGATGCGCTCGCGGCCGTTTCGCTTGCTTCACCTATGCCAAATTCGTTATTACGTGACGTCAATGGCTGACAAAGGTAGGTGACTGCTGTGAACATGATAATCATGAGATGCGTGTCATGTGAGAACGTGACTACATGCCACAGTCAAGGCGCCAATACATTCCGACGTGATGCGGAGCGCATGCTCGCCGGCGTTCATTTTGTCGTGTCACGCCGGCGTGGCCACGCCAGATGCCGATCCTGCCATATATTCGTAGGTGCGCGCCGCGCTGCGTTGCTTTGACGCATGCACGTTTCAGCGAGCCCGGCGTCCCTCCGTCACGAAAAGAATGAGACGCAGTGTTGTCTGGGTAACGCATCGGCGCGAAATGCAGCATGTCGCATTTCGCGCCGGTTACCGTCGGGCCGTGCCGACGGACGCTGGTCACGCCTGTCGCGCCTGGCGTCAGACTATAAAGTGCTCGCGTTTCGCTAACGTAGCGTCGCTGTGCCCAGCGTGTGGGCACGTCAACGCTACATTAGAGTATATTGGGCCCTTCATGATGTGCTGGCGGCCGTTTTGCTAGCTCCACATATACCAAATTAGGTATCACGTGACGTGAATAGATGACGAAGGTAAACGGCACATCTAAACATGATAATCCTGACATGCCTGACATGTAAGAATATTACAACATACCCCGCTCATAGCGTGCTCATGGCCGTTTCGCTAGCTCCACATATTCTAAATTTGGTATCACGTGACGTGAATAGCTGAAGAACGTAAACGACACATCTAAACATGATGATCATTACATGGAAGTCATGTACGGCATCATTTACCTCCACCTACTGACATGGCACTGATTTTATAGTGACATATCAACATTTATCATTCGTGCTTCGCATATCATCGGTTCCCACTATACGTGGGATCTGCCAATTTTTTTTTCATAAAGGTTTAAGTATCATTGACGCGTGAACAGGCTTTAAATAGTTCTGTCCCTTTGCTGACCGCACCAATGAGGCCAGCTTCCGAAGTTCTGCCTTTTCACAGAATTGTAACAAAGGCTTCACGAAGCCTCAGAAAAGACTGCAATTTAATGAAGGCTTCTGTTGGCAGTGACCTAGCCGCACTCAGCTCCTTATGTGGTTGACATGCTATATTTGATCAATGAAAAATACATAGGCGCTATGATAACCAACGAGAACGTGAAATATACAATACCCATTGAATCGACAAGAAAACATTATACGTGCCTCTGATAGCACTGCTCACTAATAAAATTTCATATCTATTACGTGCCTGGAAGTGTTTCCTTTTTTCAATAAGCTACACAAAATTGTTACTCATATCCTGTAACTGTTGCCCCCTCGTCCACATATTTTCATGACCCGCCATACGCGTATTCCATCGTACAGAATAACTCTTTTGTTATTAGTCAGCGCTTGGTGTGTCTTTTCTTTAAGACTATAGTTTGTCTTAAGGTAATCTTGAGCCCAGAAACTTTGGTCCTTTTGTGCGTCTGTCTCCACGTATGTATGTATGTATGTATGTATGTATGTATGTATGTATGTATGTATGTATGTATGTATGTATGTATGTATGTATGTATGTATGTATGTATGTATGTATGTATGTATGTATGTATGTATGTATGTATGTATGTATGTATGTATGTATGTATGAATTGTCACATGATATCATAATATCCAGCCCTTTGACCAATGTTTAGGCACGATTTCAACGCCCTAATGTATTGAACTGCTGGCTGTGTTCATACTTATGAATATTGTCGACCAAAAAAGCGTTTTGCCGACGATAATGTGCTGCCACCTAGCAGTGTCCCTGGGTTCTGCACAAGCTCATGTTTCCCGATGGGCTGCCAGATGGTGACCTTATCCCACGAAGCGCCTGTTCTATTTTATTATAGACAGCCAGACGTGTCTGATTCAACATAGAAAGTGTGCTGTCTCAGGCAACAACTCAGGCTTCATCAGTCCTGGCGTCAAGGATGACGCCAGGACTGATGAAGTACGGCTGGCAGAAGACTATCGGCTTTTACCAACATTTGCAGTGACGCTCTTAGATACTGGTTATTAAGATTGATTGATTGATTGATTGATTGATTGATTGATTGATTGATTGATTGATTGATTGATTGATTGATTGATTGATTGATTGATTGATTGATGTGTAAGGTTTAACGTCCCAAAACCAACACATGATTATGAGTGACGCCGCAGTGGAGGGCTCCGGAAACTTCGACCACTTGGGGTTCTTTAACGTGCACCCGAATCTGAGCACATGGGCCTCAGCCTTTTCGCCTCCATCGAAAATGCAGACTACGCGCACTGGTGATTATGGTGATGACTCTATCGTGGCTCATACGCACTTAAGGAATTGTGCAATACGCGGCCAAAAGTTTGTCCTTTGGTTCGCGCTGCATTATTTTTGGCTAGAAACAACCTCTTTCACCTAGCTAAGTCCTGTAATCAACCAAATTAGTCTTCGCAATCGGCCAGTTTAATTATTTCAAGGTTTGTGCAACTTAGTGCAAGCCTATTTCTTCCCTCTCTTTCTCTACCTTCATTTCTTGCTGGCTTATTTGTCTTACTTCTTTTTCATTATTCGTTTCATTATTCGCATTGCGCAATGCTTGCTCCTAATTGTTCTTTCCTCCATGACAGGAATCCGACCTTCAATGCACTTCCTTTGCCGTGCAACACTTCTGTTGTTACAGGCAACAGCGATGGTGGTGCGTTCATATCCAGGCCACTATGGAACGGGGCAAGGTAAAATGACAAACCACCCCGATAAAAGAGTAGATTGTCGTTACAGAAACAGCCCATGATGGAGACAGCATCAATAATTTCAAAACGACACACACATTTGAGGTACACATATCTGTACGTTTTTCAGCGCCTGGTATTTCACTCACGATCATCAAATCGATGAGTTTGTGGTGACCACTCCACACAGACCTGTGCAGCCTCCGTCTCAACACTGATAAGCCCTGCGAGACACGGCCGCTTGCTGCAACACGCATCCGACAAAAGACAGAGCCACCGCAGTTTCACCAGAGGCTTACGTCACCACTGGTGGCTATATAGCCGAACCTACCAAGCTAGGTTTCACGTTTGTTTATCTAAGATTTCAAGCACAGTGGTGGCAGACTTGCCCAACTGCTGCCACGTTAATAAACGAGCGTTACGTTTTATGTTGTGATCTGTCCTTCATCGACCCGATATCCCACAAGTTCTCAGAGCTTCACTTAAAGCGCAACGTGAGCAAGCGGGGCTTCGTATAGTCTTCTGTGCACCAAAAAAAAATTTGAGTAGTTCCACTATGTGAAGGAGGATGACGAACGAAGCTGTGTAGAAGATGATAGAGCCGAGATTAGAAGTGGATTACGGGTACAGAAAGTATAGGCTATTTTTATTATTTAACTGGTAACATAACAGAGCACTCGCTTAAATCACTCGTATGCTATAAGAGAAGGTGCTATGCGAATTTAATTTTACCAATGTGATGATCACATTAACTGCACTCTATTTAGAGAAGCACGTTGACTCCCTCGGGGAGTCGGGCACTGATTTTTTTTTTTGAAAAACTTGTGTCTCACTACTCATATATAGAGGATAAACGTGCCTTTCAAGTGGAAGCCCATGCATATGAATTTCCCCTGCTTAAAATAAGATTAAGAAATTGGCAGAGTCCACGTGCAATGGGAATCGATTATATGCGAAGCACAGTTGAGAAATGTTGATATGTCACTTTAAAATCAGCACAATGATACTAGGTGGTGGTAATTGATGCCGTAAATGACTTCCGTGTCATGATTATCATGTTTGGATGTGTCATTTACCTTCGTTTTCTATTTACGTCACGTGTTGTCAAATATAGTGTATGTGGAGCTAGCGAAACGGCTGCGAGCACGCTATTAGCGTGGTTTGTTGTCATGTTCTTACATGACACGGGTGTCATGATTATCATGTTTGCACCAGTCATATATTTTGTCATCTATTGACGTCACGTAACACTATGATTGATTGATTTATTGATATGAGGGGTTTAACGTCCCGAAACCACCATTTGATTATGAGAGACGCCGTAGTGGAGGGCTCGGGAAATTTCGACCACCTGGGGTTCTTTAACGTGCACCCAAATCTGAGCACACGGGCCTGCAACATTTCCGCCTCCATCGGAAATGCAGCCGCCACAGCCGGGATTTGAACCCGCGACCTGCGGGTCAGCAGCCGAGTACCTTAGCCACTAGACCACCGCAGCGGGGCGTCACGTAACACAAATTTGGTATATGTGGAGCTAGCAAAACGGCCACGAGAGCATCATGAAAGGCCCAATATACTCTGATATTGCGTTGACGCGTGCCCCGCTGGGCACAGCGATGTTACGTTAGCAAAACGCAAGCACTATATAGTCTGACGGCAGGCACGACCAGCGTCCGTCGGCGCGGCATCACGACAACCGAAGCAAAATGCGACATGCTGCATTTTGCCATTTCGCACCGATTCGTTACTCAGACAACAATGCATCTTCCTCTTTTCATGACAGAAGGACGCTGCATGCACTGAAACGCGCATGCGTCAAAGCAACGCACCGCGGCGCACGCCTGCGAGTATATGGCAGGCCCGGTGCCTGGCGTGGCAACGGCGGCGTGACGCGATGTAATGAACACCAGCGAGCACGCGCACCACGTCACCTCGAAATGTATTGGCGCCTTGACTGTGACATGTAGTCATGTTCTCACATGACACGAATCTCATGATTATTATGTTTGCACCAGTCACAAACCTTCATCATTCATTGGCGTCCCGTAAAACCAAATTTGGCATATGTGAAGCTAGCGAAACGGCCACGAGCACATCATCAGTGTGGCATGTAGTCATGTTGTTACAGGACACGCATGTCGTGATTATCATGTTTGGATGTGTCATTTACCTATGTCGTCCGTTCGCGTCACATATTACCGTGTTTAGTACATGTGAAGCTAGCAAAACGGCCGCGGGCGCATCATGAGCGTGGCATGTAGTCATGTTGTTACATGACTCGCATCTCATGTTTATCATGTTTGCACTAGTATCATACCTTCGTCAACCATTCACGTCCCATAATACCAAATTTCGTATAAGGAAAGCTAGCGAAACGGCCGCCAGCGCATCGTGAGCGTCGCATAAAGTGATATCGTTACATGACACGCTTCTCATGATTATCATGTTCGCACTAGTCACATACCTTCGTCATCCATTCACGTACTGTAATACCAAATTCGTTATATGTGACGCTCGAAAAACGGCCACGAGCGCATCATGACCATGGCACGTAGCCATGTTGTTACATCACTCGCATTTCATAATTTTCATGTTGGGGTCTGTCGCTTTTGTCCGCCATGCAGTCATGCCATACCATACCAGTTTTGCGACATGCCATGGGAACAAAACCACCACAAGAGCTGCAGGATCATGAAATGCAAATCATGACATTCATGACATACATGTCATCATTTTCATGTTATGACTAGTTAAATATGTTCTTCATACAGTCATAATATGCCATACCAAGTTTGGTATCGATACCATAATCGAAACGGCCAGGAGATCTAAAGTCGTAGGCGGCCAGAATAGATAGATAGATAGATAGATAGATAGATAGATAGATAGATAGATAGATAGATAGATAGATAGATAGATAGATAGATAGATAGATAGATAGATAGATAGATAGATAGATAGATAGATAGATAGATAGATAGATAGATAGATAGATAGATAGACAGACAGACAGATAGATAGATAGATAGATAGATAGATAGATAGATAGATAGATAGATAGATAGATAGATAGATAGATAGATAGATAGATAGATAGATAGATAGATAGATAGATAGATAGATAGATAGATAGATAGATAGATAGATAGATAGATAGATAGATAGATAGATAAGATAGATAGATAGATAGATAGATAGATAGATAGATAGATAGATAGATAGATAGATAGATAGATAGATAGATAGATAGATAGATAGATAGATAGATAGATAGATAGATAGATAGATAGATAGATAGATAGATAGATAGATAGATAGATAGATAGATAGATAGATAGATAGATAGATAGATAGATAGATAGATAGATAGATAGATAGATAGATACGCTCAAAGTCGCTGAAGTTCGCTAAGAAAAGCATCGCATTTAAAATTCTATGAGTGTATGCTCCTGAAAATTACACCACCTCCCCTAAGGGCGCCAGGGGGTGATGCAGAGCACGCGGTTGTGCAGTGCTAGCAGTCGGTTTTTGAATCAAGAAACTCGCTAGCAGACGCTGCCTGCGTTGGCTTTGAGAGACGTCGGGGGAGAGGAGTGAGAGGGATGGGACGCGCGTCAACGCCGAATAAATCGCGCGCATGCAGAGTGAGGGAGGTGGTAGGATAGAAGTGGTAACGCGCAGCTGTTGGAAAGAGAGAAAAAGGAGAGTCGCGGAGGCATAGTGCGAATGCCAACGCCGGACGCTGGTTGCCGGACGTGCCCACGTGCTAGAGATTCTCGCATCCAAAACGCCCCGCTCAGCAGCGTGCATCTCTTTGCCGCGACATGCCTCGTCTTGATTGTGTGCTGTATACATTAGAGAGAGAGAGAGAAATAATTTTATTGGGTTGAAAAAAAGAAGGGGTTTAGCAGCTAGATGGGTGGGGCCCCATGTCCAAGGCTCCGCTGGCTTGCGCCGCCTGCCGGACGTTGTCCAGGAGTGCTAGTTGCACCTACAGAGCTTCACGTTTTGCCCATGATATTGAGAAGCGAGTTTAGTAGCCTGCGTCTTTTTGTCGCGTTATTCCTTTGGTGACATTTTGGTGGACTAGTGGTGTGTAGTGGCTTTCGGCTAATTTTTGACGCACATACTAATTGGACCAGTGGTGAGTTGTAGGACTACCCACGTTTCTGCGACACGTACAGTCTCGCTCAATACGAGTTACAATACGCTGGCTGTGTATAAATTGACCTCAACCCTAACCAATGACACTGACAAACGCTAAATTTGTTCCGATAGCACCACTAATTTAGAGTGTTTATTTCAACAATTTTTGTTATATGGGCGTCACTTTGCAGCGTATGCGCCATATTGACTACAGACAGCATGTTGCAACTCATACAAATCACGAGTGTACCCGCGCTAGGGGTCTTTTGTTCACTGGGTTACAGAGTTCGCGAAGTCACGACTAGCCTCGTTACATGCATCTCCACTGCAGAAACTCGTGCCTCCATCTGTTCCCCTTCAAACATTGCCTTTACTCATTGTAACTTCCTTTGAGTGGAACACTGCATATACACCCACTGCACCAAATAAGCTGTGTATTTTGAACGCTTAGGCTTTCTCTATATCTTCTCGCGTTACTTTCGCTTCCTCTAAGTTGCCAGCTTACCACAGTACAAATAACGACAAACCATCCGCCTTACCTCCCCGCTTTCGCGTACATGATTTGACACTCTCTAGTTCTTCATTCTCTACCCTACATTGATAATATTCCGTAATTCAATTTTATTACCTGTTTGCTTAAACCTAATTTATTACAGTGCGATAATGCAACGTCTAGAATCGAAATAACATAAATTACTCTTTGCTGCTATTCTGCATATGGTACACTTTTATCACTTCATTTCTGTGCCGGCGAGACACGCGTGAGAAAATGGCAATAGTTCACAGCCTCTTTGTATTGTAAAATAATAAAAACTTAATATATTAGGCGAAATGTCTGAAATAAACGTACTGCGGGACTAAAAGGTTCCGGAAACAAATAAAGGTGAGCTGAGACAGTCGTGCGGGAATTCTCGTTCCTCTCCCACGTACCCGAAGCACGTAGACCCGGTGCGGGCCAGAAGCTTCCTGCCGTATCTCGACGCCTGCTGCGGTGTCTGGAAGACAATTCCTTTCTTGCCGTCCTCGCCGAAACCGCAGGCGTAGCTGCAGTACCGGCGCCGCGACACCTTCCAGGGTGATGGATTCCAAGAAAGACACAGCTTTGAAAGACGCGAGACGCTCATGAACTCGGACTTGACCGTGACCCTCTGGACTCTGTTCGGGTCGCATGACTGTGAAGCGTTTGCCAGCATGACGGATACGGCCGTAGTCGGAAGAAACAGGTGGCAGATTGAATGGCCGGAGGGCGTCCTCATGGAGTTTTCGTCACCCATCACCCGGGACGGTGTAGGCCATTCGCTGACGTTGCCGAGCACTGACGTGGTCGGGTATAGCAGCAGTGACGCCTTCGAACCCAGAACCTTGTCAAGAGTGCGCAACCTCACCGCGTACCGCTTGGGCTGCTCGTGCGCTGCGGCGTATGGAACGAAGAACCCCAAGGTGCAGTTGGCCTTCCGCAGCGCTATTGCAATGTGCTTTACTGCGCGGAGGAAACCGTGAACGACGATACTGCATTCCCTAGACTCCTTCCACCATAGTCGAAGACCAGCGTAGTGGTCGGACCGGGCCAGAAAAGCAGCGTTGCGGACGAAGTCGTCCCTGACCCATTGGTCTCCCGACGCCAGGAGTCTCTGGAAGGCCGATTCCTGTTCGCGGACTGCCATGAGTATCTCGGGAGACCGACCACTGGTGACGTCGCGACGTGCCAAAGCTAGATCGTGGGGAAGAGACGTTAATTTCGACGCGTGCGTTCGGGACGCCTCAGACCGAAAAGTCATGTTCCTTTCCAAGATGTAGCAACATTTAATCAGCAGACCACAGTGCTGCGCACCCGGAGGCATCTGTTTTTGGTTCACAGTTTCGTAAGTGTCGATGGACCTGTCGCGATCTGTGTAGAGACAGATGGTGCCAGAATGTTCGGTAATGTCACGTCGTCGACTTGTTGCCTGCTTCGGTGGATTTTCGGTGGTGTCGGTATCGTTCGAGTCATAGTCATCTGCCCCTCTCGCAGCTGTATGAATATAAAGGGAATTGTGTAATGGTAAATTAAGACTAGTGAGTAATAAAAAGGAGAAGCGAGATTATAGAATTATTAAATGTCAAAGACTGAACACTAGCTGAAACATTTTTTGCACTCCGACAATGCACGATTGGTTTAAGGCAGTGGTCAAAACGATTGTATTTGGATATGACGAAGACCTTCTTCGAGCCGAAATAACAAAAATATTAGGCAAAATTTTCATCGTATTGTCATCAACAGTTCACTATATATTGTTATGCCTGCGAGTCCACAGCGAACGTCCATGCCTCTGAAAAAGGCAATCTCTGTCAAGGCCAGCACGCGAACCCGCCTGACGCGATCAACAACTCAACGGCGTCATCACGCGACGGTGCCTTTCTGCCGCGCACGCACAGTGAGTCACCTCAGCCAGCGAGCCGGCACCTTCCTGTCTGGCGAGTCTGACGCAATGCGTGGCGATGTCACTAGTCCTTGGGTGCAGCCACGTGCAGCGCAGCGGCTCCAGATTTGATGAGAATGACACGGCCCAGCGGCGACCCCATTGGAGGATTCTGACCTCACGACCAGCGGCGCTTCTGGTTGGACATTTGGTTGCTCAAAGAATCCTACCGGTGCATATAAAAAAAAGCCCTGCGGCGCGTCGCGAGCAGTTGATTTATGTGTTAGAGAGGAGAGCTCGGCTCTTCGGGTCTCTAAGCTGTCAGCCCCAGTGCCGAATTTGTAACGCCTCTGTATATATGCTGTACATAAACCTTGTTTAACTCACCGTCGTCTCGTACACTCGTCTATCAGCTCTGCGCAGAAGCAGTCGCGAGCTGAGAAACCTACGCTACCAAACGGCTGGTGACCTTCCCGGTGGAGTTCGAAGCAGTGGCGCCTTCGGGACCGTGTTGGCGTCGCCGTCTTTCGTAACAATATGCTGTTATAAGAATCTCTAACTACACTACAATATTTTTGGCAATGTGCACTCATACTTCACAATACTTCCACCAAGAAATTGAAAAATCACTCGTTCACCTTCAGTTATAACGTCACGTTTGCTGAAACCCATAAACTTAGAATTTGCCACACGTGTAATTAAACCTAGCCGCTTGAAGTAAATCCAACGCTCCTTGTCCGGCATCCCTTGACGGCACATACTAGTTTCTTATAAATACAATAGAAGCAACTCTGGCGCTAGTGTCTATGGGAGCTGCAACGTAAGGGGCTTCAGCGTGCGTGAGAGTGGTGGGTAGTACACAAATCAGTCTTATCTTCAATCTTTTTATTACTGTTTGCCTTGAATGCTTTGTCACGAGATGCAGTTCCGCAAACGTTTACCAGTTGCGCTTCACCACCGTCACATTATCAGCCTCACCGATTTGAATCTGCTCACAAAGAGCATAACGGTGCATTCTTTTATTAGAAACAAAACCAAAACAGAACAATAAACAACGCCACAAGTGGGTTCGAAGCCCGCAAGCACAAAAAGTAGGCAAATTTGTGTAGGCATCCATCATTCTCATGGTGACTGAACGACCGCAGCGCCTGAGTCTTCTCTAGTTAATTTAGGGCAACTCTATGCCATAAATCGTGGTTTACACGCATTAAACACAAATTAAACTTGGCGTAGAATGAATTTTAGAACGCTCCCTGTATAATATTGACTAATTCGATCATAGGTATGACATGAATTGTTTCACTATACTTTACGACTTACCACGTCGTCGTTGCTGTTTTTCTTTCTTTTACTTGGCCTTGAATTGAAGAGCTTTTAGGCGCAAATTTTGTGGGCTACAAAGCATGTTAATTTTGGCTGACATTGAGTGCATCAATAAGTGTGGCATTGAGAGCGCTCGTACTTAAAGGGAGTCGATGGTGCGGCATTCAGCCTTTCTCCAGAAAGCAAAATGTGACCTTGCGTAACGCGGGGATGTGCTGTCTACGGGAAAGAGTTATGAGCCACGGATAATGAAACGCACAATATCCGGGAATCTGGCATAGAAAATTGGTGCACATCAAAATAAGTGTTTTATTTATGCCAAAATGTTTCTTTAGGTGGCGCTGCAACTTTCTTTAAAATAATCGTCGAGTGTTTTCACTAAAGGAGTTTATTGCACCAGGAATCAACCACCTAAACAAATTTCGGGATTCACCCCAGTACGAGCGGAGTTACAGAGATCTACCGTACGTTTTAATTGCTTTCTGCCTTCTCTCACGCCAACAATCACGCACGTGGGGCACGTGGCGGCCTCCCACGACGGGCTCGGTAACTTTGATGCGCACGATGCTCAAAGCAGCCACATTTTGTGAACCTAACACGGTAATCTGCGTATGTAACACCATTTCTACAGAAAGAGGCAGGCATCCGTCCCACCCCTCCCCTGTGCGCATGCCTATACCAGCAGTGTAACTCACCCTCGGTGCTGCGTTGGCTATGCTGGTATACCAATACGATCGAGACGGGGCCGCCATTGCGCCCTTTCCTGTCTGTATACCTGTCCACAAGTCGAGCGTTAATTTCTTCCACGCGCACGCAATGGCTTCACTTTTCCTTACGCTTGAACTTTTTACCAACCTTCGCTTTCGCCTGGGTCGCTTTGACCTTTGGTGAACGCAATGACCTCCGCCCGAGCTGCGCTGGCCGCGGTGCCGAGCCCCTCGTTGGCGCTGATGGAGTCGGCACCGCGATACTGCAAGCCGCGTCGTTCAAGCAGGTACCCCCACAGCCACACGATGAACACCGCGATCACGAGGAGCACCAGGACGGCCAGCATGGCTAGTATCCACATTGTCCAGTAGTATTCGGGCCGCTGCGTCCCTTCGGCCACCGGAACAACGTCGGCCTCTGGGACGACGTCGGCGCTCGGCACTTCGTCCGTCCACGTGATGCGACGCTTTCTCCGCCGCCTGCCACGGCTACCGAGTCGCCGAGCATTTAAACATTATTATAAGAACCGCATAGGTCGTAGAGTACAAATGACGACACAGCAGTACCCTCTGTCTATAATGCATATTATTTGAAGAAACGCCGGATATGACGGTGATCTTAGTTGGCGTTTACTTTTAAAACATGGCGGCAACCAGTGCCAATCTACGTTCAGTCACATGACGCAAAATAAAAAAAATCACTCTTTCCGCAGAGCCAGGGTGTACCTGCCTTTCAGCAGTGTTAAACTTGAGTCCGCAGCTGTTCCCCTATTAAGCTGAATATCTTTTTTTTTAAGCTTATACGTTTTATGGGTCAAGAATAAATCAAGGTTCGGCCATACCTGGCGATGCATTGTCAGACTGTCATTGACATCAGCACAAACGATGCAAAAGAAAACAAGTTAATAAAGCATTCTCAAAAGTTATAGGGTGCAAACTGAATGCTTGCGTACAGCCGCCCTTGCAAAAGTCACATAACCTTACTGCAACATGAAGCTATCTATGACGTCACCTTGTGGAGTGACCATGACGTCACAAATCAGCAGAATGTATTCTTATATATTAATAATTATTTACTCATACTGTTGATTTGTCGGCTGTTGCAGGGTGGGTCAAAAGCAGATCTTCTGTATTACACTACATATAAAAACCGCACTTAGGCACACATTTTAAGAATAAAATACTGCATCTATAAATGTTCGAACCAAAACAGAAATTAAAAAATCAAAATAAACGTTAAGCCTACCTAAAAAAACACTGTGCTTATAGAACGCGTAAGGTATGCAATATCCGAAATGTAATGTTAACCAGCGGCGCTACAAATCACAACCGATCATTATCATAAGCAGACACACAGCCGTACATAAGCGAAATATTTTGTATATACATTAATCAACTATTACAAAATTAGCAATGCAATCTTAACGAACTGTGTCAAAGAAGACCACAAAATAGAGAACATACGTGCGTTATATGTCATCCAAGATTCTTTCAAACTCATGTGCACTGGTTTTGTTTTTATATCGTCATTGTGGCCTCATTAAAACGTATAATTACGCCATTGCACTAAATATTGCTTGGGTAAAGACAAGGAAAGCTGTTAAAAACGTGAAAACCATATTGGGCGCAGAATGCTTTACACGCTCCGCATCCTTGACTCAGTGCAAAATCACCTAAGCGCCTCAGGAAAGGACGAGGGGCGGAGGGGTGTCAATACAACACGCAAATGTGAAAAACAAAAGTAAGTAGATGGTATTCGCCATCCAATGGTCTTAGCAATACGGATTAAAGGTCATGTGGTTATTCTGCCACTGTTATTTGTAGGCATATCGGTAACTACTGTACCTTTTGTTGTACCCAATATGTTGTGCTTGGGTACAACCTGTTTGCTATGCTTGGGTACAATGGCTTGGGTACGAAAGAATTTGTTGAGATTATTACGTTTTTCACCTAAATATAGTGAGTGGAAACGCATACCTGCGTGGCAAAAGCTTCACCTCACCAAAGTGCGCCATATCAGAAAAGAAAATAAACGCGCAATCCAAATTTTACACACATTGGGGACGGTTTACTGCTTTCCCACAGTAATTTACGCGGTTTAACAAGTGCCGTGATTGTTACTTCTTCGTGTCTGAACAGCGCACTCCTATCGCGAATGTGACAGCCGCTCCAAGCGAAATCACGTTTGAGCCCTCGGTAACATCTGCGCACACTTATGGTAAAAACACAAGAGGTACCGAACTCCCCATCACGAGATAAGCGCCCGAATAACCACGCCCTGGAAAAGGCTGCTCGCGTCGCCACGTGCATAGGCGACGACCTTCAAAGGGAACCCTTCGCGCCATTTCACTAGTAACGACAAAAACACGCTGAAGTTACCCAGCTCCAACTACTGCTAGCAGTAAAGAGTTTATATAAATAGCCCGGTGATAGTAAGGTGAAGAACATACGTTTTCTGGCGGCCTAGTCGATTCACACCTCTCGATGCCGGTTGAGGCGTCGTAAGTTCGAGTGTCTGCGACGGAACTTTCTTTCCCAGAACTATTAGGTTGTAATTACCGGGCGCACAAACGTCACTGCACTCGTTGCAAGTCTCCGTTCGCGAAAAGGGTGCACTCTTCAGTCACAGCGAAGTAAAGTTGGCATTCATCTGTAACTGTGAGTACGCTTCTTGTGTAATTTGCACGTGTGAAACACGAGGCATGTTTAGATCTACTTGCCATTCTTCGCGTGACCTTCCGATTTGTTGCTATCGCGTTGATTGCTTCGCCTTTGTGGCAAAGCTGTGACTTTTAAAGACAATAGTCTTTCTTGGGGACCTTCGAAGGAAAAATTTTGGTCTGTCTGTCTGTACTTTGTCTGTTTGCCCACACTAACGATACCTCAAACGGCACCAAATGGCGAACCCCATGCGCAGCGCCCAACAATATTGCTCAAGCTGTAGCATTCATAGTTGGGTGATTGTAGATTAAAAAGCAATTATTGCGCATATCTGAGGCACCATAACACTTCGATGTTTTGTATGTCTGCCTTTATACTAGAAGAGGCACACACAAGTAACTCTAAAGACTGTAGCGTTTATCGCGCTGCATTGACAGTGCCACGCGATGCTCAAAGAGGTGTTTCCAACGCTTTTCTACGACGACAAGGTGGTGGCACCGGCCCGTCGCTTTGCGTTTTACACCTTATCACCTCCGAGACAGGCGCGCATCTTTCTCCGCGGGCGCGCACACCTTCGTTTTCGAAGATGACTCCCAGATGGCGCTCGTGTCTAACGCGCCTCGATGCGCTCGTTCGCCTCCGCTACATGCTCGAGGCACTCTAATGCAGTGCCTCCAGAATACCATTCACCAATTTTCTTGTGCAGAACATCAAATAAACGTTTTGTTCACTCTCTTCTGACGCAAGATTATCGTGTTTCAGCGATATTTGCAGTGTAACATGCAGATTCGGGGCCATTTTTTTTTCTTCTAAATTCGTCATATCTGTGACGGAAGTACGTTAGTAGAGCCATGTCGGACCCGGCATAAAAAGCTATCGTGTTAAAAAAACATGTTTCACGATGGATGTTGAAAATTTAGAGACTTTTAAGCTTCACCTTTAGGAGTTGAACATGAGCCACATTTTGCCCCTGTAGCGTACTTCAACCACTTCGCGGGTACTTTTATTGAATGATCTTACTTGAGAAGTTTGAATTCTGTATTACTACATAATCGATAAAGCTCAAAGTGGCTTGTGTCCCTGAAGCTTTCACATATGGCCGCATTCTGCGTAATAGGTAGTATGCTTTATACCACGAACAATTCTCTGCGTGATTATTTTTTGAACTTGCTATGCAACCACTACGTACTTTCAGATATTATGCCCAGCAATGTCTCAGCCTTTTTCTTTATAAGTGCGTGGCTTTAAACCACAAAGTCGTCATGATAATTACATGTTCTGACACCTGATGGCAATGTAGGCTTGCACCACGCGACATTACGGAGATATTACATATTCTATTATGAAGCCTGTATACAGGACGCATGCGTTTGGTAAAGCAAAAAGTTACATTCAAGTCGTTTTCAAGTATATGAAAGTATTTCAACTGTATTAGCAAGCAGACGCGTGGCTGTGAGGTAAAACATTTGCCTGACATGCGAATGGCCTCGACGGCATTCTCACTCAGACCCTGAATTTTTTATTCTTTATTTTATCTGTAAGCACCTCCATTTTCAACCATGAACAATGACCCTTTTTCAGTTATGAACAAGATGATGATTTTGCGGTGACAACCAACGACGTTCACGCCGGTGCTACCGCCAGCGCTGACGCCGCATTTTGGGTGACACGAGCTCTTTAACGCTATCACGTTAAAAGGAAAATTAGGCGAAGACATGCTTACCGCTACATCCTATATTAGGTACACCGCTATACGGTAAGTGAAAATTGACTGTATACAGCTCTTCTCATCAGTCTCTCTAGAGCCATCGTTGACAAAAATCTGCATGAACGTGACCTTAAACATTAAGGATCGATGGGACAGGTACCGCTGAATTAAAAAGTCTGAAGGAGGCTTAGTATTCCCCTTAACTTGAATAGGGGGGAGGACGGGTGACTACCCTCTCCCCGTTCCTCGTACACGCGCCGAGTACATTTTGTCGTAATACGTTTCGTGGAAAGCGAAAGCATATCATACCCTGCCTGGAGGAGAATCGGGGCGGACGCTGGGTCGCGCTCGTCGAGCCCTTCCTGATCGAACTCGACGGTGTACTGCGCGTCGTCATTGGCGCCCGCGTAGAAGAAGCTGTGGTAGCGAGGGTCCCAATACACGTCAACCGGGCTCCACTCGCGCGCCGCTGCAGCGGCTTCCATTTCGGCGCATAGCTGGGGTCGCCTATGTCTCAGGGGCAGCGGGTTGCCTCGGCCGTACATTGTTCTTCTTGTTCCCCATCGATGGTTTATACCCACTAAAGGGCATTGGGATGCCTTCTAGAGTGATTATTATTACCTTCTTCAGCACAGGCGTGTCTACAGGAAAGGGCAAAGAGAGCTCTTGTCTTCCCCCCTCAACCACTTTCCTCGACAGACGTCAGTGTTAATTGATCAGTGCGAAACAGGCAAATAATTATTTTACTTAAACAGAAAGATTACGCAGATATGTAGTTATGAAAACAACATTATTTTAAAGAAACGTGTAACAAATTACCGCCGTATCCACAGAGTGAATGATGTTAGAGGAGCTTGATCTGAGGTGATAGCCTAACCCGCTACTCTTCCGTACACCTACTATCATATATAGACGTTAAAGTGGCGTTATATGTGCATATACAATGTTCAGAAACTTCAATTTGCATGCACCATACTCATTTTGATGAGATATATGCATATTATATACACAAGAGATGTTCTTTTGCGAAGTATAAAAATGATGTCCCTGGATGAGCTTGGGAACTCGTGTCCCCTTAATGATAATTGCTTTATCACGCATGAACTATATATACTTTATGTACACAAGAGGTTTTATTTTACAAAGTACACCTCCCACAGGACACTCAGGTTCTTTGGTGCAGGCGAGGGAATCTAATTCATTAATGTTCATGTTTTCAGCGTTCTACGTCTCCGTGAAGCAGAGACCTTCGTCTATGGTCAGGATGGAATCATGTTCAATGTCAACAACGAGTGCGTTGGGCGACCACACGTTCAGAAAAGCAATGGTGAACTCGGTCGAGTTGCCGACGTCTTCTCGCAGGGCACGAAAGTACCTTTGCGTTAGCGTGGCCAACCAGTGCTGCTCGAGACGACACCAAAACTCGCCGTGCATGTGCTTGTGTTCGTTGTAGGTCTAGTGGCAGAAGTGGCGGCCCCATTGGCGTTGGTCAGGTACAAGTTGTTGGCGCTGGTACATTGACTGAGTGCCACGTGGACGAGTGTCTGCTGGTGTGTCTTGTTGTACTCGTGTACTACAGAAGCGTGTGTTACCCTTGAGACTTGTGTACCATTATGGCAGGGGCTGGCACGAGTGGGAACTGCTTGTGTCCGCGGAAAAAGCCCTACTTGCGATCGAGGGCGAGCGTGAGCATGCGAGGCTTAATAGGCATACCAAGGACGGTTCTACATTGTAGCCGTTTCGCACGGCTTCGCTAGCCAGCAGGTTTGGGTTTGCTTGACAACGAGCCCTTTTCGCTTCGAGATTCCGGCCGTGACCGCAGGGTCTTGGCGGTGAGCCCGAGTTGCTGCTGCGTCGCCAGACAGCCATGCTGCTGCCTTGGCTTCTGAGGTGCTCATGCGGCTGAGTGGTAAGAGAGATTTTTTTTTTACTGCATGAGCTTCCGGCGAAAAGAAAGAAAGCGCACGTGCCGAAAGCATATCTGAAATCACTAAAAAAGTGTACACGCCACTGCTGAATAATTGCATTGCTGAGTCCAAGCTGGCAAGTTCAGCCACCCCCTTTTCTGAACTGATTTAGACGTTCCTGCCTAAAAATGATTTTAAATTATCTGGATTTGGGTGACACTTACCTTTGCCGCAATGACGTTGTGCAGGTGATCAGTGGTGCGGGCCATCAAAGCGACGTTTTCGCACCTTGAATTTTATCATTGCAGAGGAGGTCGCCGCTGAGTAGGGGCTTTTAAGGTGAGAGAACCTGCATGATTTTATTTTTTCCTCACGGCCTGAATATTGCAGATGAGCCAGGCCCTACTTGTGCCCGAGGAAAGCCACCACTTAAAATCCTAATTCACATTTACTGGGCTTAATTGTCAGACCGGCATCATGTAATGTCCGAAGAGCCTTTTTAATGTTCCAAGTGCTCCCTCCACGTGTCTGTAGCAAAAGAATGTCGTCAATATAATACTCGACGTTACGAAATCCATGCAGTACTCTCCTCATATATTTTGTATACACTGCTGCCGCGTTTTAGAGTCCAAAGGGCATACACTTGAACTGAAATGATTCTCGCGTGCATGACAACGCCGTCTTTTTTTATGTACTCTGCATGGGCATTTGCCTATACCCCTTGGCCAAATCTCACTTCGAAAAGAGCATGTTTTTACCACCCTCTGCAAAGACTAGGTCCAGTATGGGAACACGCACACAGTCCGCCACGAGTATGCTGTATAGCCTTATGAAGTCTACACAAAATCTGTTGGAACTGTAAACTTCCTTAACCACAGACAAAAGGGCATTATAAGGCAATGTTGACCTCTCTCTTCCCTCTCTGCTCTCTATCTTTCATTTCCCCCATCCCCCTCCCTTGCGCAGGGTAACAAACCGGCTGCCTATAGGCTGGCTAACCTCCCTGCTGCTCTTTTACTCCTATTTTCCTTCCTTCCTGTTGGAACTGTAAAGTTCCTCAACCACAAACAAGGTGTGTTATAAGGTGATGTCGACCTCTCTATGGTACTAAGGCAGAGCATCCTATCTGCCTTCTTTTAAATGGACTCTTTACCACCAAAAGCAAACAAGGCAAACGATATTGTTTGACGTTAACGGGCGTTGACGTGGTACAGTTCAAATTACATTCAGTTACCTTGGTTTTTTTTTGGCAGGTGAGAAAACAAGTCGCCGTATTTCTACAGTGATTCTTGGAGTAAGCTGCTTCACTTGTCTTCATATCTGGTTCAATGATGACCTTCACCAGACCCACGGTCTTCATATAGTTGCAAGCCTGTACTTCTGTATCACCATTCTCTTCTGTAACTACCAGAGACGTCACTTCCAATTATTTTGTCTGATGTTTCTCTCGATACTTTTTAACATGTTTATGTGAAATATTTACTTGACATTTTTCATGAGCCATCCGCAGTCAACATCGTTCTTTTTCTGTGTAACCTGGAGGGGGCCTTTTCCACTGCATCAGCAATCTATTCCCATCCCTCGGCAATAACACTAGAGCCTTGTCTCCAAGGTTAAGAAGCCTTGCCACAGCGTTCTTGTTGCAGTGTACATTATACCGTTCGTTTGCTTCACTCAGGCTTTGATGCGCTAACTTGCATGTTTCTTCAAGTTTTCTTCGCAGTTCTAACACGCACGCCTTCGTCAATTTAACTTCGTTGTGATGCTCCTCGTTTGTTCATACTTCTTTATGCCCTGTAAGGGTCGTGCGACAACACAGCATCTTGAAAGGTGAAAAGTTGAGGCCTGCTTGTGGCACTTTCGTGTATCCAAACAATAATTCTGGCAAGTAGTGGTCCGATTCCATAGATACATCTTTTCACCATGTTCCATAGGTACATCTTGGCACATCTTTGTCATCATGTTTTTTAACGTGCCGTTGAATTTTTCCATCAGGTTATTGGACGTAGGGTGATACGGCGTCGCGAGCATCTGCTGAATTGATAACAGACTATAGAACTCTTTCATCAGATCAGATGTAGTATTTTAACCTCTGTCGCTTTGTACTTCTCTTGGTAGACCATATCAATATATATATCTTTATTGATGTTTCAGCAACATAGATTAAATCTCTATTTTTCAGTGCGATGGTTTCTGGATATCTTGTCACCACATCAACGATCGTGAGAAGATATCGGTTTTCCTTGGTTGGCGCAGTGTAATCACACGTATGATGTCTATTGCTACTCTCTAAAATGATGTCTTTATGAGAGGCATGTTTCCTAAGGGTGCTTGGTATATCCACCCTTTTGGAAACGTCATTTGGCAAACGTCACAAGGCTTCACATATCTCTTGACTTTGCTCTGTAGACCCGGCCACAAGAAATATTCAGTTATATTTGCCACAGTTCTCCGTATATGTCTTGTTGGCCGGCCATATATCTGTCGCGAGTCAAAGTAAGTGCCGCTTGTCGTAGACCTTTTGGTACTAGCAACCACAAGGCTTCTCTTCCCGACGCAAACCTACATATTCTATACAAAAGTTTCTTTTGTCTCTGATACTCGTGAGCAGTCCTACCTTTTCTCTTTAAGATCGTGTTTCCCAGTCTTTCAAAGGAGGTTTCAATGAGCGCATCTTTTCTTTGCATATATAGAAACTCTTAAGGCGTTACCTTCAGTGCCTCAACTGCAGGTACTTTCAGCGCAGCTAACGGCCACTGTGCCTTCTCTGGAATTATCTTGTCGTCACTGCTAAGGATACTGCTTTGACAGGTTCTTTCTCTTTCTCATCTTCGGTGCCTTATCACCGATCTGGTGTTCTCCGTGTATTTCCGACTCTCTTTGAGGCAAACTTGGTGCTCTTGAAGCTACACTCCTCCAACATGAATTAGGATCGTCCACATTCCTGACATCTGGTAGACTACAGAATATGAGGTTGTAGAGCAGTTCATCAACACACTTAACTGTAATCCACCCGCTGCATTAAGGCGTTAACGCCTGTATCCAGGCTTCAAGTAAAAAATGAACTGTGCTGTCGACTAGTATCACAGAAGTGTTTTCACCTATCACTTCCTCTTCACGCACCAAACTGCGCCTCATAAAAGTTACGTTCGTTCGGCTACCTCGAAGAACTGTGGCTTGTGAATTGTGAGCTGTGATATGGCCAGTGGATATGGCCCCTCCATCCTCTGCTGAGCGTCCTCATCGTCTTCAGCAGTTCCATTAGCGGGTGTTTTCTCAAACGATTCTGCCAAGCGAGGTGCTACTTTCTTCACGGGGACTACACAGGCAGCTTGTTCTTTGTTCCATAGTCTTCAGTCTTCGGGGCAATACTATTTCCGTCTACAGTGTTCACAAAACACTTTCATCTTACTGTTGTCTCCTCTGAAATGACACTCTCGGGAACGATGCCGGGCATGGTTACACAAGAAACACCTAATGATTTTTCGTATAGCATCCACCATTCACGGCTTAGCATCACCCTCCCTTTTACAATTATTTTGCTTCAATTTACTCAAATTGTTAGAGTCTTGCACTTCAACAAAATTATCAGCAAACTCAGCATAGTCCTAAAGCCATTTCAACACTCGTTTTTCAAGAAAAACACTGAGGTCTGGACTACAATAAGTCAAGAATTGCTTGATTACGATTCCATCTTGAACACCTTCATAAGTCTTCTCTGTGTCAGACACTTCCGTACATCTCTCAAAATAGTCTGTCAATCTACAAATGGTTTACCTGTCTCTGCGTCTTCCGGTTTATATTTTCGAAATTTTTCTCGAAATCCCCCAGCTGTTACCCTTGATCGTTGAAACAGCTTTTTTATCTTGTCATAATCCGCAGAATTGTACGCGGGCACCATTTCGAACACATTAATGCTTCGCCTACTAAACATAGATTCAGTGCTGTTGCCCACTCGATTCCCTGACAGCTTTTACCCACAGCGATTTTTTTTTCAAAACAGTGCTGATAAGCATCTAAATGATCCTCTTTGTCATCAAAGGGAGCCGTCAATATGCGCGGAAAATTGCTCTTTGCTCTAGGAATCCCTGTTTAACTTAAATGGATAATTTGGTATCTTCGTCTCTTCTGCTAGACGCGCCTGCTAAGCACAACTTTAAAAGAAGTATCTCCTTTTCAGCATCACGCACCTTGCGTGCATCTTTTTTCGTGCGCTCTAACAACGTAAGCGACTGTTTTCGGCTCAGTGCCAACACGGTCACCACTCCCAAGAATTATTTGCGATCCATCTTCCTGCTACATGCGAGACAAATTAGGAAGGATAATTGATACTGCCACGCTCGCCAATATTTTGTCATTGTCTCTAGATAGTAAACTATACAGAAACCCTTTCAATAACGAAAAAAATTTTTATGCGACAAAAATAAACTACATACACAATAAGTAGTAAAAAAACCAACAATATAAACCAAAGACCCTAGCACAACTATCTCCCAAAAACCAAAAAAAAATGGCAGCATATCCACGGGATGAATGATGGAGAGTGGGGCGAGCATCTGTCCGTATATTCGTTCTTGCTTCCGTTCGTCCATGCGTCCGTCTGTGTGACCGTCCGTGCGTGTGTCTGTTCGTGCATCCGCACGTTCATCCGTGCGTCCATACCTGCGTTCGTCCATGCATCCGCCCCTGTGTCCGTCTATCTGTCCGTACAGCCATCCGTGCGTCCGTCCGTGCATCTGTCTGTGTGTCCGTCCGTCTATCTATTCAACCCTCCATGTACCACCACCTCGCATCTTTTCATCATATATTTGGCATTTAGAAGCACCGCTCCAGCGGACATTCCAAGGACTAAATGAGAGGTGGCACACGCACACTTTCTTACGTCTTGCGCTTCGTGTCTACTTCCCACCTCTAACCACCTCGAGTTCATGGTATATACTAGTTTACTGTATTCATGGCACTGCGGCCCAACGATCGCTAAACCTTTCTAAAGCTAAGTAGGTTACGCCCAGCGAGCCTAACGTAGCAACTATTTCTTGTCAGATAATGCTCAATGTACAATGCAATAAAAGCTAATGGAGAATGAGAGACAGGAGAATTTGGCTTTTAGTTAACGCGCACGCTGCGAATTTTCCATTGTTCAACAACGCACAGGAGAAATCTCTCACCTGCACCACCTTCCAGGTCAAAGCGTAACACATGTCACGTACTACGCCGAGGGACGAACGTGTGCCGCTTTAAGGAGCTTCGCCCCAAAAGAGGTATTGTGAGCGCAGTTTCTGACTCTTTGTCATCTAGACATATCATCGTTTTTACAACTTCCTCATCTGTTGAAAACCAGGAAGCGGAGCCTTAGTAGAGAACATCTTGTTTATTAGACACTGGGTTCAAAACTAAAAACAAAGCGAATGCACGCGCGTTCACCGGGCACCCTCTTCTCCTCTTCTTCTTCTTCTTCGCCGCTCTTCTGAATTAATATTCAACAGCTCCCCAGCCGAACAACTTGCACGGGCTTTTTTCTATTAAGACGATTCTTTACAAGATATTGCAGCTTGTCCGGCATATTCGAGAGGATACAACAGTTGTATTGGTCTCTTCAACGTGATGCCACCAGAAGTGCCCACCTTGCATGACCGAACTTTGCCGTCCTTGCCCTGAAATAATTCTGTAAATTTCCCCGTCTTCCACAGTTGTCTCGGCGTGTTTAATTTTTTTTACTAGTACGATGTCTCCTTTTTTAACTGATTCTACGCTTGTGTTTTCAGTCCCATAAGCTGAACGAAGCTCTTGGAGGTACTCTCGTTTCCACCTGTTCCAAAGATTGTTTAACACTTGCTCCCTATGCTTCCATCTTCGTTGAAGAATGTCGCGTGACGATGAAGCTTCTTCCGATGGCGTGCTCACACAATCTGCAGGAAGCATACTCAGTCGTTGTTCTATGAGGAAATGGCATGGCGTAAGTGGGGTTGGTTCAGATAATTCTGCATACACAAAAGTGATAGGTCGCGAGTTCATTATTGCTTCAACTTGAACGAGGATGGTTGAAAATTCTTCATAATGAAAGCAATAATTTCCCAGTGTTTTTTAATGCAGTCTTCACACACCTAATAAATCGTTCCCAAAATCCTCCCCACCAAGGAGCCTGTTCGGTGATAAATTTCCAAACGATCCTGCGACTGGCGAAATACAATTGTACTTCTTGTGGTTTCATCAACTCATGAAGTCGCTGAATCTCGCTTGAGGCCTTTTTAAAAGTCTTGGCATTGTCGGAGTACACAATCCTGCAAATTCCTGGTCGAGACACAAATCCTTTGAAGGCTATAGTAGGAATTTGTCTTAACTAAAATTGGTGACGAGCTCCAAATGAGCAGCTCTGACGACTGCACATGTGAATATCAGTATGTAAGTCTTCTTTATAGTATCTGCCTTATCTTTTTGGAGAAGGGGTCTGGCGAAATCTACCTCACATACTTCGAAAGGTGGAGAGGGGGTGACACGGTCTTTGGTTAGATGTGCGAAGGGTTCCGAGTATGACTTGCAGAAAATCTCCGGCAGACTGTACAATCATGAATGACTGTTTTTACCACCTGACTGGCCCTCAGCATTGAAAACCTTTCTCTCAGTTTCGTCATGAGTAAACCGAGTTCAGCGTGTAAAATCCGTTGATGTTCTTTCTTCACCGGCAACTTTGTAAATGTGTCTGAAGCAGGAAGCAGAATAGGGTGCTTGGAACTTTCACGTACGTGACTGAAGTCGACCTCCTAAGCGAAGAAGCCTTAATTCGTCGTGATAAGGACTTAACCGCTGACGTTCAATGTTCATTCGCCGCACATCCGGTCCAAATACTTTGTTTTGCGTTTGACGTATCCAATGAATTTCTGCATCGTCTAATTCAGGTGCGGCTAGAGGTCTTTTCTTTCTGATGTCTGAATGTCAGCAATTCCTAGAAAACCGCTGTGTCCATGCAGTCGTACGCATCAGTCGGTTATAAGAGCTGTAGTCATCGATGTTTACAATCGTAGGTTCTGGTCATACAGTTGTTCTCAAACACATAGTTTCTTCTATGTCGATTGTGTCCTCGCTGTAGCAGTACTCGTTGAATGTCGTCTCAGTGTGGAGAAAGTTTGGTCCTTTCCACCAAAGCGAGCTTTGTAGGAGCTGCTCGGCGGTGGCTCCTCTAGACAACAAAGCAGCAGGATTTCGATCACCTGGGCAATTTCTCCACATATTCACTTCTGTTAAGGAGAGTATCTCAGACACCCGGTTTGCTACGAACTGTTTTCAGCACTTTGTTGAACTTCATAGCCAATTAATCACGATCATAGAGTCTCTCCACATAACAGTTTCAAAGTCTGATAACTTTAGGGAACGTCTCACTGTTGCAATAAGTTGAGCTGCCACAAGTGCTTCCATGAGCTCTAGTCATGGAACAGTCATCTTTTGTAGTGGTACTACTCTCGATTTGGCTATCAGAAATAGAACTTTCATGGCTCCATTGAAGTCTCTTATCTGAAGGTAGAGCACAGCGCCTTACGCAGCTGGGCTTGCATCGCTAAAGGAATGTATGGCAACACGAAATTTGTTGTCCGGAAGAAATTGGCCAAAATGTCTCTGAGCATCCAACTGGCTCACTATTATAAAGCCTTTCATCCATGATGTCCGCTCTTTTAGAATAGACTCTGGTAGGGGCACAACCCAAGTGTATTTCTGTAGCCACAGCCTTTGTATTATTAACTTTACCATGAGAACGAATGGCGCAAGGAATCTGAAAGGATCTTACATAAGTTAGGCAGAACTTAAAATATGTCGCTTCCTAATCTTTGGCTCACTTAATAATTCAAGCATCTTGTTTAGCAAGGTCTTTAAGATATCTTTGTCGGTATCCCAAACAAGTCCCAGTATCTTCTAGTTTTCTACATCGAACTGTATCTTCAAGTCTTGGTCGTTGTAATAGTTTCGTAACTGTCAATCATTTGTCGTCCGTTTTGTCAAATTTATCCCCGCCTCTTTCAGAATATAGAAACAAACTCGCTAACATTTGTTTGTGCTTCCTCTACGCTCTGTGCTCCGATGACCAAATCATCAACGTACAAATGGTCTTTCAGTAGTTTGGCAGTCGTAGGGTATTTGCCTTCCACTAGTCGGAAGTGGTGTGGCAGAGTTGCCGCAAGAAGGAAAGGGTTGCTGCAGGCACCAAAAGGAACCTTTGTCGTGCGTAGTTCTTCAAGGTTAAAAGACCCTTTCTCAAACCGGAAGTAACGAAATGCGTCTCGGTCTTGTTCAGCCAGCGACACTTGAAGAAATGCTTTTTCGATGTCGGCGGAAGTTCCAATCTTGAAGTTGCGAAACTTCAGCAGCAGGTCAAGAATGTTGGGGTTCATAATCGGCCCAGTACACAAGACGTCGTTGAGAGAAGGAGAGCCTGGAGCGTGAGACGAGGCCTCAAATACCACTCGTACCTTTGTTGTAATTCTGTCACGTCTTATACCGCTCTGTGTGACATGTAGTAGGCGACATGTTCGCTCGTACTGCTCGTTGGAACCTTCTCAGCGAAGCCATTGTAGTAGCTCCTTATCGTAGTGTCAAATTCCTTGTGAAACTCTGGCTCCCGACGAAGCTTTCTCTGTCGAGACCCAAACCTCTTCAAAGCGATATCTCGGTTGCCTTGAAGCTCGGAATAATTGTTGCGCCAACGGAGTTCAACCTCGTAGCGTCCATTAGTTTTAACAGTTGATTCCACGAAGTTCTTCTTAATGTATTCATCTTCTTTCGAATAAATCTCTTCGCGGGTCAGTCCCAGATGCTCCACTTCCCAGACTGCTCTCAGTTGCTCGGAGACGTTGGCTTTCATGAGACATACGTTGAAGGTCCTTACA
This sequence comes from Rhipicephalus microplus, assembly GCF_043290135.1. Classification (NCBI taxonomy): domain Eukaryota; kingdom Metazoa; phylum Arthropoda; class Arachnida; order Ixodida; family Ixodidae; genus Rhipicephalus; species Rhipicephalus microplus. The sequence continues at coordinate 137,710,800 of NC_134700.1, forward strand.
GTGCCTGGCGTTTCAAGCTTCAGCCAACTTCTGGTATCGCCATGTAGTGTTCATCCCACGATGGTTTCAACGGCGGTTAAGGAGTCATCCAGTCGATAAATTTCGCCACTGACGAGTTGCCAGTAATAATCAGCTCCTATAAGCATGCATATTTCAGGCTCGGATGAGACCTGGAATACAGTAACATCAGCCGAACGTAAGTTCCGGTCCTTTATTCTTTCAAGCACATTTGTCTCTGTTAGTGCTGACAGGTTACTGCATACTTGTGGGACTTCTATAGTTTCAATTTCTATCGAGTTTGAGTCGTACTGGCTATGCAGCGTCACTCGTAATCTTCTGCTATAAGATTTCCGAGTGCAGCCGAATCCAGAGATACACAGCTGTTCTTCGGCTAACATGGTGGCTTTCAGCTTTCTAGACAACTCTTCTGTGATGAAGCTGCGTTGACTACCGTCATCAAATAACATTCTTACAAGGCGTTTCCTTCCAGTGCCTTGATCCCAGACTTGCGAAGTCTGTAGAAGTACTGTGCTTTTTGAAGAGTCCACAGAAGAGCTGGTAATAGTGGTCTGCGTTTCGTTATTTTTCTGTTTCCATTTTGGACCGCACATATAAGTAATGTACCTTCCCTTGCATTTTGTGCAACTCAACCTCTTAAATCTTCTGCATTCCTTCGCTCTGTGAAAGGGTCGGGCACATTGGAAGCAGCATCCCAATTTGCGCAGTTTCTCTTTTTTCTCGTCCAGCGTTAGCTCAGCTGGGCAGTCACCCACCGTGTGACCTTTATCATCGCAGAAAATACAACTCTCCGGGGAGAGTATGACGGTTAACATAGACACTGAACCTCGGTTATTTTCTTTAAATTTCGGTTTACCGGTTAGGACTCCTTCTCGGTGATCAAGCGTCATCAGCGACGCCTGCTCCCGACTTCTCACTCCCAGGCTGAAAAACTCTAGATGAATAGGCAACTCATCTGGTGGGCTTGTAGTACCACTTGTATTTTTCGAAGACAAGGTGCGCTGAGTGTAACTAAGTACCAATTCTTGCGGGAGATTCTGCATTATTGCCGTTTCGAGCAACACTCCATACTCTCTCTCTTCGACACCAAGGTTCCAAAGGGATCTCACGCGAGTTTGCACCTCTTCATAGAGCCTTTGCAGCCCTTCAAAATCTTTGCATGAGCGTACTTTACGAAGGTTGACAAGTCATCGCATGTGGTCGTTCACAATCAGTGATTTATGGCCAAATCTTTCTTGTAGAAAATCTGTAGATGAGCTATAACTTTCGTTGGTTGTAGCCAACCTGCCAATGACACCTTCCGCTTTGCCCGACAGGTAGCTTCGGAGATATTTCAGTTTGTCAACGTCATCGAGATGCCAGTTTTGGTGAATAGTTAATTCAAATTGATCCGAAAACTCAGGCCATTTAATGGGGTCACCAAGAAACTTCGGCATATCAACTTTAGGAAGCCTAATCTGTGCACGGGCTGGAGCAAAGTCATGATGAGATGCGTGCCCAGCTACGACTTGAGGTGCAGATAAAATACCTTCAGCGCAGGACTTCGCTAGGACAATATAATTTTGGTATTGCCCAACCCTTTGAATCTCATCCTCAAGGTTATCCTCAGCCACATACTCTTCTATCTGGCTCTCAAGGTTCGTTAACAGAGTCTCCTTTATCTTCAACAGGTTAAGAAGATCGCTTAGCTCACTGGTCGGCGTTGGTTCCGTTTGCATTAGAGTCGTCATATCGTTGATGATCCTGGTGACAACCGCTCGAACCGTCGTGCGTTTCCGTCGTAGCCTTTTTATGTCTTCTTGTCGGGAATTGAAGTCTAGTGATGACGTGGATCGTTAGCTCGTCGCCCAGCGTCACTGCGTCAATCAGCCGTCCTCTTCAGGGAGCTCGCCTCATCGTTAGGGGTCTTCAACTGCTCGTTCGAACTCCTGGTCACGGCACCATGATGTTGAAAGCCAGAAAGCGGAGTCGTAGTAGAGAACGCCTCGTTTATTACACGCTGCGTTAAAAAATAAAAACAAATCGAATGCGCGCGCGCTCTCCGGGCACGCTCTAGTCTTCTTCTTCTTCTTCTTCTTCTTCTTCTTCTTCTTCTTCTTCTTCTTCTTCTTCTTCTTCTTCTTCTTCTTCTTCTTCTTCTTCTTCTTCTTCATCTTCTTCTTCTTCGCCGCTCTTCTGAAAAATATTTAACATCTGTATATATCTTCATCAACGTGTGTGAGCCTGAGCATGACTCTAATAAAGCCGTCCTTCACAAGTGGTAGAACGATACTTTTCAATTACCAAGTCCTCTCGCACGCTTTCCCTGGGGCTCCACTCGGGTCGTCGCTCACCACCAGCTACCACGGACGCTCTAGACGACGCTAGATCGCCCACCACTGGCGGCGAACTACTGCCTCTGCCTTCCGGTTCGCTCAGCAACAGCCGCCAGCAAGAATCCGTCAGTGTTCTCTGGTCTGTGAGGGGATGACATCGAAATGTTGTTCCAAAACTTTGACCTCGTCAGTGACTTGGACATGTGGGACGATCCCCGGAAGTTGCGCAATGTTCCCTTCTACCAGTTCACTGTCGCGAAAACCTGGTTTTGGAATCATGAACCAGATTTTCCCGACCAGGATATGTTGACACAACAGCTTCACCAGATTTTCGGTGCCCCCATCTGTCGTGCTGGGGCGGCGAAAAAGAAGTTGGCTGAGCGCATTGAATACACCTCTTACATTGAGGACGTTCTTGCATTGTTGAAGCGGGTAAAATCTGCCATGTCCTAGGCCAACCGCATACGTCTTAATATTAAAGGCATAAATGCGGTCGTTTCCAATATCTTTAATACGCAAAATCCTTCCACCACTCAAGACGTCATCACCATCTGCCAGCGTCTTGAGGAGCTCCAGACTCTTCGGCTTTGCTCCGATACATACGACAATCGTCTTCATGTGGTTCTGGACTTACGGACGCTGATTTGCGACATCATTCGTGAAGAGCTCCATGGGCGCGGCTCTTTCTACCTGCTGTTCCGACTAACTTGCGGGAGATCGTTGAGCAAGAGGTAACATTCGCGTCACGTCTCACGTGCTCCGATGGTCTCATAGCTCCTCAGGTGCCAACGTACGCCGCCGTTGCGGCGCTCCCTGCAACCAATCCCGTCTCTACGCGGCACCAGGAGAATATCCACATCTCGCTTTGTTGGCACCCCTGGTGCGTCTATATTATAGCCCGCACCGACCTTCTCGACCTATCTACTACTACTGTGGCTACCGCGGACACATCTCTCAGTTTGCTGACGACGCCCACAGAATGATCAACGTCGATATGCTCCCGAAGAACGTGAGAGCGTCCATTTGACCCCAACTTACAGCAGCCCTACCACTCTTCCACTCACCGTTCGCCCTCTCCTCCTTACAGTGCCGGTATTCTTGTGAATTCGTTTCCGTCTCGCCGCCGGTCACCATCTCCAGGCCACCGTTCAGTGTCACCTCTGCGACCTGCTTCCCGTGTCCCGAACGCCTACTCGGAAAACTCCCCGATGCAGTTTTAGGAGGGGAATCTGCATCCACCGGACAACCAACAATTTCTCTGAAGTGACCATTGAACCTATTAGCAGTATTAGTAGAACGTGTGCACACTGAAGCTCTTGTAGATACTGACACTGCCATTTCGATTATTCGCGCTGACTTCTGTGCCTGATTCCGAAAAGTATCCACGCCTTACGGTCGCCAATCTCTCCGAGCAACGACGAAAACCATCATTTGTCTCCTGGCACAGTGTACGGTTTGTGTTTGTATCGATGGTATTTGGTCACCATGTTGTCTTCGCCGTTCTCCGTGAGTGCACCCACGAACTCATTTTGGGTTGACACTTCTTGTATTCTGCGTCCGCTTCTATACGTTGTCGGCAGCACCTCATACATCTTCGTGCCATTGACTGTGATTCGCCTGAACACGAAGGGTGAATTCGCCTTGTCACCACCTCAGATAAGCCCTGATCTAACCCAGATAATCCCTGATCACCATAAGCCCTGATCTAACAGAAGCCCAGAGACAATATTTTCTTTTCTTACTCAACCGACTTCGTTCTTTGTTCGACGTCCATTCGCCCGTCCTTGGTATAACCACTGCCACCACTCACTGCATTCACACTGATAGCTCCCGTATTATTCACGTCTTCCATGTGCTTATAAAAAGCCTTCAACAATTTAGAGTACGTGGCACTCTACTATAGAAAAGCAAAAGCCGTCCTAGTCCCATCAGAGATTTTACCATTCTCGCACGGAGAATCCATATTGCGTCTCTTTGGCCGAGTGTAAGATCATTAATAAAAATCACTCTTACATGCTGCGACGGAACATCACACGACCATTCGCAAGTCTCTGGTCCTCTACAGTTGTAGTAGTGCAAAAGAAAGATGGCACAGTGCGTATTTGCGTCGATTACCCTGCACTCAACAAGACAACACGCAAAGATTTTTACCATTTGCCACAGATTGACGACGCACTAGGTTTGATGCGTAAGACAGAGTATTTTTATAGCCTCAATATGTGATCGAGGTACTGGCAAATATCGATGTCCGAATCTGACAAAGAGAAGATCACTTTTTACACCCTAGATGGGCTGTTCAAAATCGCTGTATTGCCTTTTGGGCTTTATAATGCACCCACTGCTTTCTAAAGCACGATAGACAGAGTACTGCGTGGTCTTAAGTCAAAATCATGCTTATGCTATCTCAATGATATTGTCACGCACCAAGAGCCGTAGAGACAAGACAGGAACAGCGGGGCAGAAAGACACGAGCGTGTATCTTCAAAACGAGGCGCTAACCACACTTCTTCGTTCTTTTTGCCCTTTTTGGCTCGCGAGGGCTTGCCGGCTCACAACATTAGGTTGCATTATTCCCCTTCCCATTAAAGCATCGACTCGATGCTCATATACAAGGGGACGGCAGGGCCGATAAGAAAAAAAAAGAGAGAGAAACGGTACCTATAGTGCACAGGTGCAAAAAAAATTGTCTGAGGTTGGTCATAAGAGAAAAAACCATTAACAGAGTTCACAGTAGGTTCGAGACCCAACAAACAATGTCAAAAAAAGAAAATTTTTGCTGCCCGGGCACAATAAGGCGAGTATCACCGCGTAATATAAGGTTTTAGACGGACGACATGCACCATCTCTGTTCGTGGTGAGTGGCGTTGGGTCGTTGCCGAGCCTCCGTCTGGAATAACTTCGTAGTTGACCTCGTTCAGCCGCCGTAATACTTTGTAGGGTCCGAAGTACTTGCTCAGGAGTTTTTCACTCAGACCTCGCCGTCTAACAGGAGTCCAAACCCACACTTGGTCGCCAGGTTGATAGGAGACTTGTCGATGGTGGATATTGTACCTTCGGGCGTCTTCAAATTGCTGCGATCTTATGTGCACGCGAGCTGATTGGCGTGCTTCCTCTGCACGCTGAATGTAATCGTCGACATCAGGAGTTAGTAGCTCTTGCTAGTCGATGTCACAAGGAATCATAGCGTCTAGCATGGTTTGCACGTCTCGACCGTAAACGAGGCGGAATGGTGCCAACCTAGTCGTTTCCTGGGTTGCGCTGTTATACGCAAACGTTACGTATGGCAGGATTTCGTCCCATGTTTTATGCTGCACATCCACGTACATAGAAATCATGTCCGCCAGCGTTTTGTTCAGCCTTTCTGTTAAGCCGTTACTCTGGAGGTGGTATGCGGTTGTCTTGCGGTGGTTTGCGTAACTGAGCTTGAAGATGTCGTCCAACAGTTTTGCCGTAAACGCTGTCCCTCGGTCAGTGATGATGAATGACGGGGCACCGTGAGGAAGCACAATGTGGTGCATGAAAAACTGGGCGACTTCAGATGCTGTACCGCGTGGTAATGGCTTCGTTTCAGCGTAACGCGTCAAGTAATCAGTTGCGACGATAATCCACTTGTTTCCGGAGTGAGACAAAAGAAACGGTCCAAGGAGGTTCATCCCAACTTGGTCAAACGGCATACGCGGTGGATCGATGGGATGTAAAAGGCCTGCAGGCTTTACAGGTGGTGACTTGCGACGCTGACATTCGCGGCATCTTTTCACGTAGCGTTTGACACAAGCTGCGACTTTCGGCCAGAAATATAGCTGTCGAACCCGGTCGAGCGTCCGTGAGTATCCCAGATGGCCGGATGTCGGCTCATCGTGGCAGGCTAATAGGATGTCATCACGAAGGTCTTGAGAGACGACTAGAAGATAAGATCTGCTGCCAACACCGGTGTTTTTCTTGTATAATATGCCGTGTCGTAAGCAAAATGACGGCAACGTACGGGAAAGTGGACGAGGAACCGACGCGCTGCTGCCTTCTAAATTATCGATGATGGGCCTTAACTGTGGGTCCGCTCGTCGCTTACTGAGGAGGTGCGCCCCACTGAGTGTCCCCAGGAAGGCGCTGTCGTCTTCTACAGCTGTATGGTCGGATTCCAGAGGTGCCCGTGATGGCGTGTCGGCGTCTTCATGCTTTCTACCCGACTTGTATACGTGGTGACATCGAACTTCTGAAGTCGCAGACTCCATCGTGCTAATCGCCCAGAGGGGTTTCGGAGGTTAACCAACCAACATAAAGTGAGGGGATCAGTCACAACTTTGAATGGGCGCCCATAGAGATAAGGCCTGAACTTTCTAATCGCCCATATTACCACGAGACATTCCTTCTCTGACGTTGAATAGTTGGTTTCGGCACGTGATAGAGTGCTGCTCGCGTAGGCAATCACACGTTCAATCCCATCTTGTGTTTGCACCAGGATAGCTCCGAGACCAACGTTGCTTGCGTCAGTGCGCACCTCTGTGTCAGCGTCCTCATCAAAATGACCGAGTACAGGAGGGGATGACAATCGATGTTGCAGTTCCGCAAAGGCAGTCGCTTGTTCGTCAGTCCACTGAAATGGGGTGTCGTCACGAGTAAGTCTGATGAGAGGCTCCGCCACCTTAGAGAAGTTTTCAATGAAGTGGTGATAGTATGCGCAGAGCCCTAGAAATCGCCGAAGACTTTTTTGTCTGTCGGATCTGGAAAAGCAGTCGTCTTCTCGGAATCGGGCCGAACGCCTGCAGCGCTCACAACGTGACCCAAGAACTTCAGTTCATTGTAGCCGAAATGGCACTTCTCAGGCTTGAGGGTAAGGTCAGCGGATCGTATGGCTTCAAAAACACTCCGAAGGCGACGAAGGTGCTCGTCAAACGTTTCTGAAAAGACAACGACATCATCTAGATAAACGAGGCAACTTTTCCACTTGAGGTCAGCGAGAACGGTATCCATCATTCGTTGGAATGTGGCCGTAGCGGAACAGAGGCCGAACGGGAGCACTCGGAATTTATACAGGCCGTCAGGAGTTACAAAAGCCATTTTTTTTGCGGTCAGGTTCATCGACTTCAATTTGCCAATAACCACTTTAGAGGTCGATTGAGAAAAAGTACTTTGCTCGCCTCAGCCTGTCAAGAGAATCGTCCACTCGAGGCAACGGGTACACGTCTTTCTTTGTGACGTTATTCAGCTTCCTATAATCGACACAAAAGCGAAGTGTACTATCCTTCTTCCTTACAAGGACCACTGGCGATGACCAAGGGCTGCTTTATGGCAGTATTACACCATCTTGAAGCATTTCCTTCACTTGCTTTTGAATCGCGCGTCGCTCGGTTCGTGAAACGTGGTAAGGCTGTTGCCGTATAGGGTGCGCGTCGCCGTAGGTGGTAATACAGTGTTTGGTAATCGATGTTTGACGGATTCTCGATGAACGTGCAAAACAGGCGTGAAATTCTATCAACAGGTCGTTAAGCCTTCGTTTGTTTTCGTCAGAAAGCGCTGGATTTATATCGACGCCCCGGAGAGGTGCTTCGGCATTATCGGTTGCCTCGGAAGCAAAACACTCAGTCACATTGGTTACTAGGTAGGCATAGGCGATGACAGTACCAGGGAAAAGGTGTCGGCGCTCGCAGCTGAAGTTCATAACAAGTGACTTGCAGTGGCCAGCCTGTAGGTCTACTAGGCTTCGTGCTACGCAGAGACCTTGGGAAAAGAAGAGGGATCGATTGCTCTCTGCCACCATTTCACCGTGTGCTGATTTGTTACACGCCACTTGAACCATAACACTTGAGCGTGGTGGTATCGTCACAGCATCGTCAATTACGCGCAAACATACTCGATCATGGCTGGGATTATGCTCTGGTGTGGCGCTTTTTGTCGAGAACGTGACGAGGCGTTGTCGAATGTCAATGATAGCACCGTGCTCCCTCAGGAAGTCCATGCCAATGATCAGCTCTCGAGAACACTGACGGAGAACGTTCAAGCTGACAATGAAGGTAGAACCACGAATCTGTATTCGTGCTGTGCAAACGCCGAGTGGCATGACGATGTGCCCGCCAGCAGCGCGAATTGGCCTGAGGTTCCAAGCCATCGTCATTATGTTTAGGAGAGCAGCCTGTTTTTCACTTATTATAGAAAAATCCGCACCCGTGTCTACTAAAACACTGACTTTGCGACCGTCAAGCAGCACTGGAATGTCTAATGAAATCTTTGCGAAACCAGCTGGTGTCGTCGTCGTCGGAGAATCGTCAGTTTGCGGAAGCGTCGGTAGGAGGCCTTGAGCTTGTCCAGTATGAGCGGCCTCGCCCCCGAAGGTCGCTGTGGTTAGTTTTCCGGCGTGGACTGGGTGACCGACCCTTCGCCACGCTCAAATAGGTGCGGCGATGAGGAAAAAATCGCCACGGTGACGGGGAGCGGGACTGGTGCAAAGATGACGAAGTTCCGCGCTGTGGAGCCACATACTCTTCAATTTTAGGGGGCCGCTGACCGAACCTCGGTGGTGGTGAGTTCGTCGAAAATCCGCGTAGTACAAGTTGTCGGTAAGGACACTGTCGGTGCAGGTGCCCAGCTTCACCACAGTGAAAGCAGAGAGGACGTCGATCTGGCGCACGCCAGACGTCTGATTTCCGCGAGATCAGGCGAGGTGCGCTGTAATATGGCGCCGCTTGGACCGTCTTCAGCATGGCTGGGGCCATGGTGGGATGCGGAATTGCAGGTTTAACAGGTTGCCGCAAAGCTTCAGCATACGACATGCGCGGAAAGTCACCGGGCGGTTGATAATCCCGCATGCAAGACGGTTCTCTTAAGGCATGCTGGACTTCATCTCGGACAACGCTGGACAACGAGGAGGTAGTGGGCTGCGAGGGCACTGACAGCTTCTGGAGTTCTTCGCGGATGACTGAACGTATGATCTCTCGGAAGAAATCCATTTGGCCACCGAAAGCTCCTAAGTGGTTCGTAGTTGAAGCGTTCACGTGCCGTTCGTATGACGGGGCCCGGTGCCTAAGACTGCTTTCTATGGTGACGGCTTCCGTGAGAAATTCTGACACAGTCTTGGGTGGACTGCGTACAAGCCCACCGAAAAGCTGCTCTTTCACCCCGCGCATGAAGTACCGTACCTTCTTTTCTTCTGGCATGCTGGGGTCAGCTCGGTGGAAAAGGCGCGTCATTTCTTCGACATACATCGCAACCCCTTCGTTCGGCAGTTGTATGCGGGACTGCAGATCACGCTCAGCTCTCTCCCGACGGTCAGGGCTGGCATATGTCCCAAGAAGTCGGCGTTTGAAGTCTACCCATGATGTAAGAATACCTGCCCGGTTCTCATTCCAGACACGTGCGCCGTCCAAAAGACTGAAATAGACGTGCCGCAGTTTGTCTGCGTCTGCCCACTGGTTGTGCACGGAAACAAACTCGTAATAAACAAGCTAATCTTCTACATCCTCAAGTGTAGTGTCATGAAATGGATTTGGAGTTCGCGGTGTGAGTAAGGTGCAATGAAGCGGCGTTGTGCTGTTCGTACCGGTTGGGTTGGTGTCGGTAGGGCTGGTCGGAGCTGCAATGTTGTTTGCGAGCAGTTCAAACTCAGGGGATAGCCCTCGAATTCTTCTGCTGGCGCAATGCACAGGAGTGACTACCGGTACGACGCTTGTGTTCCTGCAATGTGGAGGGGTACGGTCCATAGATTACCCCGCACCTCCACCAGTTTGTCACGCACCAAGAGCCGTAGAGACAAGACAGGAACAGCGGGGCAGAAAGACACGAGCGTGTATCTTCAAAACGAGGCGCTAACCACACTTCTTCGTTCTCTTTGCCCTTTTTGGCTCGCTAGGGCTTGCCGGCTCACAACTCTAGGTGGCAATATAGTAGTGTTTTCCACCACGTTCTCGCAACACCTGCCGCGTCTCGAAGAAGTCCTGGCCTGCCTTGCAAAAGCTGGTCTACAGCTGAATACAAAACGTGTACATTCGCCAGCAAGACAATCAAAGTTGTGGGTCACATAGTCAGCAAAGAATGAATCAGACTGAATCCTGAGAATCTTGCCGCCATCCTAGAGTTCCCTCGTCAACTGCGTAAGAAAAACCTGCACAGATTTTCTCAGCACCTTATTTCCGATGCTTCATACGCGACTTCGCAGCGCTTGCGTATACGCTACATCAACTGCTCGCAAGTAACGCTTCCTTCATCTGGGGTGAAGCCTGTGCTTTCGTGCTATTAAAGAAAGCCCTAACATCCCCCCGCTACTGTGCCACTTCGATTCCAGTACACCCAACATTCTTCACACCGACGCTAACAGCCGTAGACTTAGTGCCGTTTTTCTGTAACGTGACCCCACCGTCCTTGAACGAGTTGTCACCTTCGCCAGTGGTACACTGTCTGCTGCAGAAAATTACACAATAACAGAGCAGGAGTAGGGTTTCGATATCGCCTAAGGGCCTGAAAAGAAGCATCAAGACGCTGATGTTATCTCACTGTCCACTGCCCATCCATAATAACTCAAACTCACCACTTCTCTCCGAAACTTCTTTATTCATCTGAATGGTCAGTTGCCTAAGATCCGGCAGCCCATCGGTCCTTGGGTCGCATCAACGCCTCGACCCTTACTGCCGCTCTATTATAGCACGCATCGAAGAAACTTCCACTCCTCCGAATGCCTGACTTCGTCGATAGCTTGACCAATGCAGGGTTCACAGTGGTGCCCTGCATTGCTACGTTTATCACGTCGACGAAACAAATGGGTCCCAGTTATACCCAGATCAATGCAGCGTGAGGTTCTTCGAACATTTCGCGATAATACAACTGCAGGTCATCTTGACTACCACAAAAGGTACGAGAAGCTACGAAGTCGCTGCACCTGACCTGGCCTCTCTTCAGCCGTTGTCAAGTATCTTGCCTCATGAGCCCGGTTTCAGAGCCGAAAGTGACCCACCACAGTTCCTTCTGGCCTCCTACAACATCTGCCTTGTCCCGCTTTGCCTTTCAAACTCATCGGGAAAGACTTGTACGGCCCTCTTCCCATAACCTACAACGGGACTTGTTCGATTGTGACGGCTGTTGACAATCCAACCCGCTACGCGGGAACGGCCTCGCTACAAGCTGGCACTGCCACAGAAGTGGCTGATTTTTTTTTCTGCGCAACATATATTTACGCAACGGGTCTCCACGAGTTCTGCTCAGTGACCATGACAAAGTCTTTCTTCTGTTATTGCCGAGGTTCTGCGTGCCACTAGTACCATTCACAATACAGCTTCCACCTACCATCCGCAAACAAAGGCTTGACAGAACGCCTTCATTGCATGCTTTCTGACATGATTGCAATGAACACCAACCCCGACCACACGAACAGGGATGCAATTCTGCCGTTCGTGACGTTCACCCGTAACACAGCTACGCAACGCACCACCAGATTCTCTCCCTTTTTTCTTGTATATGGCCGCTCACCGAGTTTTGCTATGGACGTTGTTAGAACCGTCATCCTTATAGAAGTTCTTTTGGCGGTTGCAAACTAGACGAAAAGTTTTAGACGCATACCAAGCAAAAATGTGCGATCGGAACGGGCTGATTTCCTCTCTGTCAAGAGCGAAGAAAGGTGTCCCAGGACCGGTTCGGTGCTAAAAAAAATGACGAGCAAGAAAAGGCTATCGTGAACATGACTCCTTGCAAGGCTTTCCAGGCAAACAAGAAGGCAACTGGGCCATTTTCGAGGTCACCGTGGATTTGGAGAGACCGGAACTAGCGTGGTATTTGCATTTCGGGCGGGAAGCTAAAACCCAAACCAGTTGTGGCTGCAGCTTGCGAGGAGAAGCGAAGTCCCGGAATTTGCAGTTAAGCAGTAACTTCTAGCAAATGACGAGGGATTAGTCGACAACTCCTCGATTTCCATCTCTCCATAGCATCGGCTAAATGAAGTTGCATGTTGCACGCTAAACCATCAGACCTCTGCATTGTCTTACCCGAATGCCGTCGGGCAAGTTTGGCACGTGTACCGGGAGCCGTTCTTTCGAAGCTCACCCTACTTGCCGGAAAAGTTCTTGGAAACCAAGATCATCTAGAATCATCGGACGTGCGCAAAAACGGGGTGATGTTGGCAAAACGTAGGTGCAGTGCGTTCGTGACCATATTTAGACGTCGTTTTGACTGTGCCCTCCCCACGTGCATTGTGTGGTGTCTTTCCCCGCCTTAGTGGGTGGAGCACCTAGACCATTGAGCGCCGTATTGGCTGAAGCCACGGACAATGCCCCAGGGTTGGTAACACGGCGCTATATAAGCGGAAGACCTTTTGTGTATTTTCACTTCTTCTGTTCTAGTTCCTGTTCAGTTCTGCAGCGAGCTCATACTTACTTGATCACTTGATCACCTCCTTTCAAATTCTCAGTAACTAACAATGTAAGTAAATCTTTGTCGTGCTTACGAGTGCCTTCACTGACTTGTTGGACGATGAGTTTTAGGACGGGAGCCCACTACCACAATGACTCCTGCGGGACCCGGAGTCGCAACAACGCCTTGTTTTTTTCGGCTCCGGCAACCTCAGCAGGTCCTTTATACGAACACTTTCTGTCCTGCCTCGCACACTGCCGTTACCTTGCCCGAATCAACACCAACATCTCCCATGAAGCTCAGAAGTCACGCTACGACTCGACTGATCATGCCATTATGTTCGCTCCTGGAGAATACGTTCTTTGGACTCCAGTGCGTGTTCTCGGCTTATCTTCTTCCTTGCTCTATGTATCTTCATTGATCCCTTTTATTTTATGTCTTCTTCCTCATCTTCTCCCTCTTTTTGAGCACTTCACATTCTCATGACAATTCTCCAGCCTATTCGCGCATACCACTGCCCACACCAAATCGTAAAATCACATTCTATTTCTTCAATACAATGCGTGTTCACAAGACAGCTTTGTTATCATTGATTGACCCTTGAAAGCCCTTCTCGTAGTATTACATAAAACAAGGGGGGGGGGGGTTGAATAACATGGTCATTATTAAGCAGTGGCAAAGAATAACGCTTAAAAATCAAAGTCTACAGATTTGAATACAAAAAACGAAACACACACAGTGCGAAATGTATAAGAAATGCTAAACTTTCGTCACAAAATATTCACAAATTAGTATACCTAAAATAAAAGTGTACTGCTGGCAGACAGAATGCTTTAAAAACATGACAGTATGTACCTACATTCTGTGAATTGTTGCTCAATTGCTATATATTTATTTGAACGATACACATCACACGGCAGAAATAGCCTTTCCGCAGGTTTTGTGAACATCAATTAAAGAAGGCCAGATTCCCGGGTCTTTAAAAAATGCAACTTAGAGACCAAGAACAGCCTGGTAAAACACCATTACAGGCCTCCATTGTCCTAAATACAGGCGCAAATAAACTATACATAAATATGAACTATTTCAATAAGACGCGTGCGACGTATATCTACAGCAACAAAACAGAAACATTATTGTTTGTTATTGTACAATGGCGACAACAATTGAATATAGCCGTGTAATTACCAAATACTGCTGGGATAATGACGATAACCTTACCTTCAGCAGGTGCGTGACTCACATTCATGTTCAGTGGCCACTGCCGCTTGCCCTAGCGTCTCATATACTGAAGCAGACATGAAAAAGGAAACCGAAAATACTGATTTAAAAAGAGCTACTTTGTGTCTGATCGGCGCATTTAAATGGATACACATGAAAATCACGCATGTTATAAATGACAAAGAACGCACAATTTATCAAGAAATAAACGTCTCACCTGAAAACTGCAAGGTTTAACTCGGCCAACATACAATCACAATATGCAAATTGTACAGTCAAGGCACGCTAACACTGCCAAAAATATTTCCGCCCATTTCAAGCACGCATTTTCGAAGGAATCTGTGGAAAGAACACCGGCTACGCAAATTGTGGAATTAATAGTAAACGGCATCATCTCCACATTCGAAATTTCCCCCATATGTAACTCAGAACGAGCACGTAAGCTAGAAAGGAACACTTCACGCCGACATGTTCAATGAAATGGAACATTCAATGACTTTACCACCACTGGGATCCTGGAGTGCTCACGGCCTAGGACAATTGAAAGTTGAAAGTTTAGCAAAGACGAAAAAAATGGCAGCATATCCATGGAGTTAATGATGGAGAGTGGGCTGAAGCATCCGTCCGTCCATGCGTGCGTCTGTGTGGCCGCCCGTGCGTCCAGCCGCCCGTCCACGCGTGCGTCTGTTCGTGCGTCCGCACGTTCATCTGAGCGTCCGTCTCTGCGTCCGTTCATGCGTCCATCCGTCCGTGCAGCTATCCGTGTGTCCGTTCATGCATCTGTCTGTGTGTCCGTTCGTCCACCTATTCAACACTCCAAGTGCCACCATCTCGCATCTTTTCATCATATATTCCTCATATAGAAGCACCGCCATCCAGCGGACATTCCAAGGACTAAACGAGAGGTGGCACACGCACACTTTCTTACGGGTTGCGCTTCGGGTCCACTTCCCACCTTTAACCACCTCGAGTTCATGGTATATACTAGTTCACTGTATTCATGGCACTGCGGCCGAACGCTCGCTGAACCTTTCGAAAACCAAGAAGGTTACGCCCAGCGAGTACGACGTAGCAAACTTTTTCAGTCAGATAGTGCTCAATGTACATGCCAACGGCTGCTAATGGGAAATGAGAGGCGGAAAATTCGGCTTTTACTTTCTTACGGCTTGCGCTTCGTATCTACTTCCCATTTTTAACCACCTCGAGTTCATCCAAGACTAATCCAAGACTAATCGTAGACTCTCGCGTGATTTTCAGCCACAGTTCTTTCAGTAACGGTGGTGATTATTTCGTGTACATGGTTAATTATGGCAACATTCACAATGAGAGCTTCTCGCAAACTTTCCAGTTTGCGATAGAAGAGATGCACGTGCACGTCTAGGCTAGGTTTCCCTGAGGGGAAAGCTTGATTTTTTCCAACAATAGCACTCTCGTAACTTGAAGAGCCGTTAATCGCAACCTTGATGCCAGTTGTAATATTTCAGCAGCTTTTAGCCACGTTCATCAAAGTGTGACGATGAAATCTGGTGAAATTGGTACGCACGGTAACTTCTACTTCCAGAACCGCACACGAGAGGGTGCCTTAGAAAAAATTACACCATCTCCCCGAAGAAAACCATAGTGTGATACGGAGCATCGCGGGGAATTTCAACGGTGTTTTCAGCAGCGGTGTTTACCAGCTTGCGGTGTTACCTTTGCGGTGAACCTTGCGTATTATTACGTTGTTAGATTGGTTCGTTATCACGCATCCAGTGAACGTTGTGTCGACAACTCCCGCAAGGCTCTGCATCACCCCTTGGTCCCCTTACGAGAGACGGTATGATTTTAGGGGCGAAGCACCTTAAAGCGGCCCCCGTACGTCCCTCGTAGTAGTCGTAGTCGTAGTGTGTAACCAGTCTTACATTTTCACCTGCAAGGTGGTGCCGATGGGAGATTTCTCCTGTGCGTTGTTGCACAATAAAAAATTCGCAGCATGCGCGTTAACTAAAAGCCGAATTCTCCTGTCTCTCATTTCCCATTAGCAGTCATTGGCATGTACATTGAGCACTATCTGACAAGAAAGGGTTGCTACGTTGAGGCGGAAATGTTGTAGGCCCGTGTGCTCAGATTTGGGTGCACGCTAAAGAATCCCAGGTGGTCGAAATTTCCGGAGCCCTCCACTACGGCGTCTCGCATAATCATATGGTATTTTTGGGACGTTAAACCACGCATATCAGGGTTGCTACGTTATACTCGCTGGGCGTAACCTCCTTGGTTTTAGAAAGGTTTAGTGAGCGTTGAGCCGCCGTGTCATGAATACTGCGAACTAGTAAATACCATGAACTCGAGGTGGTTAAAGGTGGGAAGTAGATATGAAGCGCAAGCCGTAAGAAAGTAAAAGCCGAATTCTTCTGTCTCTCATTCCCCATTAGCAGCCATTGGCGTGTACATTGAGCACTATCTGACAAGAAAAGGTTGCTACGTTATACTCGCTGGGCATAACCTCCTTGATTTTAGAAAGGTATAGCGAGCGTTGGGCCGCAGTGCCATGAATACAGCTAGTGAACTAGTATATACCATGAACTCGAGGTGGTTAAAAGTGGGAAGTAGACACGAAGCGCAAGCCGTAAGAAAGTGTGCGTGTGCCACCTCTTCTTTAGTACTTCGAATGTCCGCTGGATGGCGTTGTTTCTATATGGGGAATATATGATGAAAAGATGCAAAATGGTGGTACTTGGAGTGCTGAGTAGATTGACGAACAGACACACAGACAGATGCATGGACGGACGCGTGGATGGCTGCACGGACGGATGGACACATAGACGGACGCAGGGGCGGATGCGTGGACGAACGCAGGGACGGACGCACGAACAGACGCACGCACGGACGGGCGGATGGACGCATGGACGGTCACACAGACGGACGCATGTACGGACGGAAGCAAGAACGAATGGACGGACGGATGCTTCGCCCCACTCTCTATCATTCACTCCGTAGATATGCTGCCATTTTTTTCGGTCAATGCCAGAGCCAGGTGCTGAAGCAACTACTGCCGTGTCTCGTTGTGCACTGTATGTGTAGTTGGGAGCGTTAATTGCAGTTTTATTCCGCTGCAGTTCTTGTTATCTTGTTGCCTATATGTTTATTTCATGTGTGTTACTTATAATTATATGGCAGCTGTATTTTTGTTTCTCACAGTGCAATGAACCTCGCTTTGTGCCTGCGTTTATCAAACATTAACAAAGTGGGCATGTGCTTACGAAGAATATCACTTGAAAATAAAATTTTTCGCTCCTCCTATGATTCTCGTGTTTTAAATTGTGTGCATAGACACACATGGCATCGTGTGCTTGCCGCTTTAGTGGTGCAGCTTACACGCAGCTCATCGATTTTTATTGTACCGTGCTTAGAGTGGAATATCGCATCTATTACCCACTGCATATAATGCGTGGTCATTCTTGAATGGTCGGGCCTTGTTCCATGCCTATCACCATTCATTCCTTCTGCTCTAGGTTGCCAGCTAACTGCAGTACAACCGACTAACGGCAACCGAGCAACAACTATTTGGATTAACCTCCGTGTTTTCATATACGCATTTTGACACTTTCTAACTCGCACTCATATTCTTCACATATACAAAATTTCGTCATACGTATTTTGCCACTTTCTAACACTCACTCATATTCTTCACATATAAAAAATTTCGTCACACAATATTATCACCAGTTCCCTTAAGCCAAATTTGTTATTTCTCGAAAATTCAATTAATAAGGTAAAGCACTCATTGCTGCGATTCTGCATAGAATACACAGCTATCACTTCATGGCTTTATTCCGTGCCGGCGACAAACGCGTGACAAAAATGGCAATCATTCGCAAAATCTTTGTACTGTATCGAGATAACAATTCGTAAAATTAAGCGAAATATATTAATTAAAGGTATTGCTGGAATAAAAGTTTCTGGAAACAAATAAAGGGGAGCTGAGACAGTCGTGCGGGATCTCTCGTTCCTCTCCCACAAATCCAAAGCACGTAGACTGGGTGCGAGCAAGAAGCTTCCTGCGGTATCTCGACGCCTGCTGCGGTGTCTGGAACACGACTCCCTTCTTGCCGTCTTCGCCGAAACCGCAGGCGTAGCTGTGGTACCGGCGCCGCGACACCTTCCATGACGACGGATCCCAAGATAGACACAGCTTCGAAAGACGTGCAACGCTCATGAACTCCAGCTTGACCGTTACCCTCTGGACTCTGTTCGGGTCGCACGGCTGCGAAGCATTCGCCATCACGACAGACACGGCCATCGTAGGTAGAAACAGGAGGCAGGTAGAGTGACCGGACGACGTCCTCATGGAGTTTTCGTCACCCATCACCCGGGACGGTGAAGGCCATTCGTTGACGTTGCCGAGCGCCGACGTGGTCGGGTAAAGCAACAGCGACGCCGTCGAACCCAGAACCTTGTCAAGCGCGTGCAACCTCGTCGCATACCACTTGGGCTGCTCGTGCGCCGCTGCGTATGGAACAAAGAATCCCAAGGTGCAGTTGGCCTTCCGCAGTGCTATCGCAACGTGCTTTACTGTGCGGAGAAAGCCGTGAAAGACGATACTGCATTCCCTAGACTCCCTCCACCATAGTCGAAGGCCAGCGTAGCGGTCGGACCGTGCCAGCAAAGCAGCGTTGCGGACGAAGTCGTCTCTGGCCCGTTGGTCTCCCGACGCTAGGAGTCTCTGGAAGGCCGACTCCCGCTCGCGGACCGCCACGAGTATCTCGGGAGATCGACCACTGGCGACGTCGCGACGAGCCGAAGCCTGATCTTGGGGAGACGTTGATTTCGGCGCGTACGTTCGTGACGCCTCTGGTCGAAGAGTCATGTCCCTTTCCAGGATGTAGCAGCATCTAATCAGCAGCTTGCAGTGCTCCGCACCCGGAGAGATCCGTTCTTGGTTCACAGTCTCGTTATCTTCGATGGCCCTGCCGTGGTCTATGTAGATACAAATGGTGCCAGAATGTTCGATGATGTCTTGTCGCCGACGTGTTGCCTGCTTCGATGGATTTTCGGTGGCGTTGGTTTCGTTCGAGACAAAGTCAATGGCCCGTCTTTCAGCTGCAACGAAAATTGAGGAAAATTGTGCAAACGTAAACAATACTCGCGAAGAATAAAAAAGACAGGAGGGAATGTACAAATTGCTCGTGTTGAGTAATAAAAACTCTAATATATATATATATAACTTTTTTTACGGTAGCCGGAAGAAACTCTGATTATCTATTTCATATATATATATATATATATATATATATATATATATATATATATATATATATATATATATATATATATAACACTCCTGCCGTGTAGCATCAGTTTTAGTACCATAGTTCGTACGATGGCGGTCAGATTTTGTGAAATCCTTCAAGCACAAAAACAAACATATTAGGCAGCATCTTGATCATAACTATTTTAGCTGGTTTGTTGTCTGTTCTAGTATAATGGTCACCAATTACTCTAAAATTTTTATTGGATGCCATGCCCAGACATGTTTGACAGTGTTTTCAGCAATCTATTGGAAATCACTCGTTTGCCTTTATACATTTTAATATCGTGTCAGCTTAAAACACGAGAAGTTAGATTTAGGCACACCTGTAACGCATATTCCGGGGCTGCGGATTGTGGGGTTGTTCGTGGATGGCACCCAGACCAACGCCACGGCGGTCAAGAACATGACAACCAAGATGGGCATTGCAGCACGCCTGACCAAACGAGTTTCGTCCCGATACCGTGGCATAAACGAGAGGGGGCTCCTGCGCCTGCTGCAGGCTTTCGTCGTAAGCCATGCAGCATATGCAGGGGCCTTCCACCACTGCACGTGTCCGGTGCGAGCCAAGATTGACGCCGCCATCCGGAAAGCCTACACGGGGGCCCTGGGATTCCTGCCGGGCGCAAAGGCCACGGCGTTGCTGTCTCTGGGAGCACACAACACGCTCTCGGAGATTAGCGAGGCCCAAAGATCACCGCAGCTGAGCCGCCTAAGCAGCACGGCAGCGGGCAGAAGACTACTAGACCAGGCTGGATTACTGCCTCAAGGCGGACGTGTTGGTACAGGACCATACGGCAAACTGGAAGAGCAAGCCCTCCTTAGCGACGAAGCGGCGAGGAAGATTATCGTCTATCCGCTGCCCAAGAACACCAACCCAGAGAAAGACGAGGGCAGGCGAGCGGCACGAGTGGTGACGCTGGCCCGTCAGTACCAACGAGACGAGGGTGCAGTCTACGTGGACGCCGCATGCAAGGTATCCGTGGAGACGCAATGACATTGTAGTGGTGGTGGTCTGAGCTACTACCGGAGAACTTCTAACAGCCTGTACCATGTGCGTCCGAACAGCCAGCCAGGTGGAGGAGGTGGCGATTCCTTTGGCCATGGGCCTACCGGGTACGCGCTCGGTGCTAAGCGACCCGAAGTCGGCGATCAAGAACTTCGCCCGAAACACGATCTGGCAAGGCACGGAGCAGCTAATCAGGTCCATCGAGGCCACGTGGGCTGCCTGAGATGCCGCTGCCGGACCGACCATTGCTTTGAAGTGGTTCCCGGCCCACATGGGTCGGCAACTAGCACTCGACATCGAAAACCGCAACGAAGAGGTAAACGCCGTGGCCCGTGATCTCATTACGTGCCGGAACGCGGCAGTCCGTCCCTCCGAGACCAGCGGAGAAGACCAAAAATAGGACTTAGAGCCCCTCAACGACTACGGCAGGATCATGGTGGCTTACAGAGAAGTCAGGAAACCCTTCCCGCACCCGCACCGAGAACTCTCGCGCGCGGAGACAGTAAAGTTCCGAGAGTTGCAAACCGAGTGCGTGCTGACACCGGCTCTGACCCGGCACGCGTGCCCCGACATGTTCGTGGATGCAAAATGCAGTGTGTGCGAACGTGAACTAGCTACTCTCCGCCACATCATGTGGGGAGGGTGTAACAGTGCTATGCACAGTGGGAATGGGCAGTGCCAGGATGACACGTATCCCCAAGAGGTGAGAGCGTGGATACGCTCCGAAGACCTGAAGACGCAACGAAGGGCCATCCATCGGCTTTAGGAGGTTTTGGCGAAGCAACGAAGAAAAGGAGCCGACGACCCGTCTAACGGGTGCGGAGGCACCCAATTAACTGTCGCCTAGTTGGAGCACAACATCCTCGAAGTCTAGGCTCTGAGATTATCGGACTCTAATAGCCGTAATCTTAAAAAAGGGAACATCCGCGCCTAACACAACGCAACGCCCCCAGTCTGGCATACCTCGTAGAGTGGAGGTTTATACACTTTAAAAGACGCACTGAACTTCAATGTGGCATCCATTTTAAAAGCTACCTGAATATTTTAGACGAATTGTATTATAGGTATGACACGAATTCTTTCATTACTGTAAGATTAACTTACACACTTCACGAGCGTGAGCAGAAGTTTTTTTTTTTGGGGGGGGGGGGGGGTTCAATTATACTTTATGTATGTTCGTGCATGCGTTAGTATGTGTGCGTGTATATAATTAGACCCCCCTACCCCCCACCACTTGGCTATAGGTGCCTGTTACACAACACGGCATCGTTGTTGCTGCTCCTTCTTTTACTTACCACAAATGTGAAGCATTTTTTGCGGAAATTTCGAGAGCTACGTTTTCACCGATCCCCACCGCGGTGGTCTGGTGGTCACGGTATTCGGCTACTGACCCATAGGTCGCGGGATCGAATCCTGGCTGTGGCGGCTGCATTTTCGATGGAGGCGAAAGTGCTGCAGGCTTGTGTGCTCAGATTTGGGTACACGTTAAAGAACCGCAGGTGGTCGGAATTTCCGGAGCCCTCCACTACGGCGTCTCTCATAATCATGTGGTGGTTTTGGGACGTTAAACCCGACATATCATCATTAGATTTTCACCGACATTGGCTGCATCGGTAACTGCGACAGTGATAGTGTTCGTAATTTAAGGGAGTGGTTGGACCGGCGCTCAGTTTTTCCACAGGCCGCGACATGTAACCTTTCATAGCACGCATGCTGTTGCATCAGCAGTATTTTGCACTGTCTACTGGACTGAGTTAAGAGCCTCACATAAAAGAGCATTCACTATCCGGTAGTTTCACATAAAAATGGGTGGTATTGAAAGTACCTTTTAGATATATGGGGTTTAGCGTCCCAAAAACCACCAAGTGTTTGTAAGAGACGCCGTAGGAGAAGGCTCCGAAAATTTTGACCACCTGCGGTTCTTTAACGTGCACCCAAATCGGAGCACACGGGCCTACAGCACTTTCGCCTCCATCGGTGAGGAAGTACCTGAATTATGCTAAAATGTTCATTTAAGGCGGTCCTGCGACACTTTTCCGAATAACCATCGAATGGCTTCATTAAAGCAATTTATTGCCCCATGAAACGACCACCGCACACATTTTCGGAATCCGTCCACTACGAACAGAGTTAGCATTTATTGCACACTGCAATTGCTTTGTTCTTTCGCCCCCTATGAGTTTGCGGGAAGCTAAGCAGGGAGGGAACGCATGGAGGAAAATGAGTTAAAACACGCATGCTTCAAGACCTCGAGTACTTTTTTTCTTTAAAAACAACGATAGTGTTTCTTGAATAACTTGAACACAGGCATTTTGGGTCTATCTGTCTGCCCTTCTGCCTGTCTGCCTGACCATTCGTCCGCCCGTGTGTCCATCACACGATTCAACCACCCCGGCCCTAGCTTAAGCTCTTCCTGAACGCCCAGCCAACTTCAACAGGTCGCTGTGTTTGAACTTCTGAACATTGTCGTTCAAAAAGCAAATGTTACGCATATTTGAGGCACAATATCAATACGCCAATATTAGGAGGTGTGTTCTTTTAGTGGAAAATACGTATACATGTACTTCTAAAGACCGTGGTGTTTCTTACACTGCTGCGCTCAAAATGCGACGCTATGCACGAAAGAAGGCCGGCAGAAGACTATGTAGTCTTTCGACGACATCTGCAGCGAAGCGCGCAGACACGTGGCCAATTTTCTCTATCCTCCTCTCTCTCTCTTTCTGTTAGAAAGCATGGCTTGCTTTCAGTGTGATCGCGAGCACGCGCGTGGCACGTGGTGGCCTCCCGTGGCGGCCTCGGCAACTGTGCTGCACAAGATGCTCAAATCAGCCAGTGGCCTAGAACATAGCACAGTGATTTGGTTCATGCCACAGGCGACGGGGCAAGCATTCGGCCTGCCCCTCCCCCTGTGCGCTACTTATACCGGCAGTGTAACGCGACTTCGATGATGCCGGTATAACAATGCTATCGAGACATGGCCGCCATTGCGCTCTTTCCTGTCTGTCTACATACCCACGCGCCGAGTGTTAACCCATATATACCCAAACTTAGGAAAATTAACGATACTAATTTGTTTCCCCCAAATGATTTCTTCTGTGACCTCAGTAAACAAAATAAGGCTTTTAATTAAAGAAAAAAATTTTCGAACAATGCTTTTGGAGGCGTCCTATATATAGGACACCAATGTATGACACACCGCTAACAAAAATATTGGCATTTGAAACTGTCGTACGAAAGTTACTGCACACCCAATAACTGCCGAACAATTGACAAAAATATCAGCAGCATCAAGAACAACTTGACTCTATATTATATTTTGTCGCTATATGGCGCTTAGCTACACGCACTCGAAATAGCCATTTTCTGACTGCAAGCACGTGGCTATTTGTAGCCCAGCGATCACCTAGACTTGCATTTTACGAGAACAGGGCATCATAAACACACTTTAGGTGGCGCTACCTTTTTTAGAGAAAAAACATTCAAGTTACACTGAAAAGTGTCAGCGTCCTGTATGTAGGACACTGGGCATATATGGGTTAATTCCTTCCCCGTGCACGCAATGGCTTCGCCTTTCCTTACCCTTGAGCTCTTTACTCACCTTCGCCTTGACCGCTTGAACTTCTCGTGAACCAATTCACCACCGCCCGAGGTGCGCTGGCAGCGGTGCTGAGCCCCTCGTTGGCGCTGATGGAGGTGACGCCGTGACGCAG
Organism: Rhipicephalus microplus; assembly: GCF_043290135.1. Taxonomy (NCBI): domain Eukaryota; kingdom Metazoa; phylum Arthropoda; class Arachnida; order Ixodida; family Ixodidae; genus Rhipicephalus; species Rhipicephalus microplus. The sequence goes on from NC_134700.1 coordinate 137,734,686, forward strand.
GAAGCCACGTCGTTCGTGCAGGTATGCCCACAGCCACACGATGTACACCGCGATCACGAGGAGCACCAGGACGGCCAGCATGGCCAGTATCCACATTGCCAAGTAGGACTCGGACCGGTGCGTCTCGTCTTCCACCGAGACGACGTCGGCGATCGGCACTTCGTCCGGCCACGTGATGCGGCGTCCTTTCCGCCGCCTGCCACTGCTACCGAGTTGCCGTGCATTTGCAATCATTATTCACAGTGCAGAGGTAGTAGACAAGAGAAAAAGGAACAGCAGGACAGTAAGTTGGCTCTAAAATGCTTATTATTCGAAGTAACGAAGAATATGATAGTGATTTCTTTTGTGTTTTCCTTTCAAACAGGGGGGGGGGGGGTGACCAGTGGCCCTCTATAGTCAGTGACAATACGTAAAAAATATTCTCACTCCTCCAACAAATCCCTGGTGTGGCTGCCCTTAATTGGTGTCTAGGTTGCTCCAGCGATTTATTATTTGAAGGCAACGTGCTTTTTAAGTTAGCTGAAATGCTTATATGTCTCATCAGTCAAGAATTCTTGTTCGAGATTAGACGAGACCAGATGACACATCGCAAGATTTTGTCGTCGGCACCAACATTAATAATGCCGACCAGTTCATTTTTAATGCTTCACCTTCTTAATGAACTGCTAACCTACTTAGGTTCTCGGTGCCTGTCTCAACCATGTCGTAAGAAACTAAAGGCTATTAGCGTAACATTGGCCGTTTCAAATTATCATAGAACACCTATTGCAAGGCAGTTGTTAGTATAAACACCATAGTTCTTTTCTTTGCGAAATATCGTAAGACCCAATTAGCGTTGTAAGGCAACACGCGCACCTACCCAGCATTGCACGTTGTTGGTTGTTCTGCTGCTGATGATTATTGAAGGGACTAACTACTAACTATATATATAAATTCAAATTATGCGAAATATTTAATTTAAAAGCAAATTATTTAAATGCGTCAGCTGGTTTGATTCCCAGCTGACGGAAGTTTTCTCTCTACTTTTTTTTTGCTTCATCTTTTATTGTTCTATAACGTCATATCCGTGACGGAAATACGTCAGTGAGGCTGTGATGGAACCAGGCATGAAACATGTTCGTGATAAAACAAAAACACACTTAGCAGTGGATGTAAAAATGAAATGCAGTGATTACGTGCTTCCCACCATGGCTTATCTTATGTACCTCAGTAAAAGGCGGTAAGAATGGGCAATACATAGATCTTCAAGTGATCCTCGGGCAACATTATTGACAAAAATCTGCATGGTCATATCCTTCGCTATGCTGTATCCTTCGATTGATTGCGGGGGACACTTCTTCTATCCCTCTCACGCACACGTCTCTGGGCAGGCGCACCGAATGCATTTTGCCGTAATACGTTTCGTCGAAAGCCAAAAGTATATCATACCCGGGGGTGAGGAGAATCGGGGCGGACGCTGGGTCGCGCTCGTCGAGTCCTTCCTGATCGAACTCAACGGTGTACTGCGCGTCGTCATTGGCGCCCGCGTAGAAGAATCTCTGGTAGCGAGGGTCCCAGTACACGTCAACCGGACTCCACTCACGCGTCGCTGCAGCGGCTTCCATTTCGGTGCATAGCTGGGGTCGCCTGTGCCTCAGGGGCAGCGGGTTGCCTCGGCTGTACATTGTTGTTCTTGCTTCTTACTGATGCCTCATGCCCACTAAGGGGCATATGCGTATTTAAAGGCAGGACAAGAAAAACTCTCGCTTCCCCGCACCCTTCTCCACTGTTGTCTGTGTTAGTTAATCAGAAGGAAACAAGCAAATCAGGTGAAGTTTACCTAAGGAGAGGAATCACGCAAATAAGTAATGAAGAACAAAACTATTTTTAAGGGAACGGGTAGGAAAGAGATGTCATAGGAGACTGTTGGATGGGGCCGCAGGTCCACGGATTCAATGGCTTGCGCCGATCTCCTGCTACGTCACTCAGAAGCTCACGGCACGAAAGCATCCGGCTTTGGCAGCCCGCACCACTGATCTTCTACAGTGTGTAGTCGTGGTGAAGAGGAATGTGGCTGGAATGAACATAACTTAAATTCATCTTTATTTAACAACATTGTAAGCAGTTCGGAGCAGTGGGGGGCCCAACTTGCGCGCTGGTACCCAAAAGTGTGCAAAGACGACTGCCACTGATCAGGGGCTTTATAAAGTTAGAGGAGTCTGTCATACTTTTATTGTGTTCTCCTGGCCTGAAAGAAGCAGTGACATCAACTTCACACATTTCGCGTTTTTTTTTTGCGTCAAAGCATATGTTATCGATCCCCTAACAAATATTCGGTACTAATAACGCAACATATGGACGAATAAATATTTGTTACATTGATTAGTATGACCAGTATCGAAGCCAATTCAAACCAGGTGCAATGCTCACCAATTTTCGGCGCTGCCAAAGCTTCCAAGCAGTCAGCTCCCGCGGTCACGCCTCATCTGATCACGTGGCCACACGTTGAGTAATATGGAATCACGGTGATTCACAGTGTGGCGAATCAATTTTGGTTTGATCTTTTTTAAAGCAGTGATTTTGAAATCGACGTATGACCGAGGAGTGACTAGGCAGCTTCAGACGCGCTAGCTGGTGTTACTTGTTCGCGATTACCGTAGCTCCAAATAATCACATTCGTGCTCACGACTCCACGACATATCGCCCTAAGCAGCACAATGAATCCGCGGAATTAACATGAACGCGCGCCAAAAACCAAGCAAAAGAAAGGAAGTGAAGTCATTGCTATAGGAAGCCAGGCGTCGCTGCCAGACGGCACCACATGGCACCGCGATGACAACACTAAAACTGTCGACTTTATCGCTGCTCGCTCATTGCCACTCAGCGCCTGAGGCGTTGCCAAGCAGCTCGTTGAACACGTCAAAATACTCTCGATTTCTCATGGAAGGGAACGCACGCACCATTGACTCGTTGGACGCACTTTGCGCCCAACAGAGGACCACTTCTACGTGACAGACGTCCTTCATACTTCAGTACGAAAAATTGGCATATCCCACGTACAGTGAGAATCGATGATATGCAAAGCACGAATGAGGAAGGGTGATAGGTCATTTTAAAACCAGCACAACGTTAGGAAGCGGAGGCAAATTATGACGTACATGACTTCCACGTCAAGATTACCATGTCTGAACGTTTCATTTACCTTCGTCATCTATTAACGTCACCTGATACCAATTTTCTAGCTAGCTAAACGGCTGCGAGCGTGCTATGAGCATAGCATGTATTCATGTTTTACATGAAATTCATATCATGATTATCATAGTTGGACGCCTCATTTACATTCATTGTCCATTTACGTCACGTAATACCAAATTTGGTATATGCGGAACAACAGGTTTTCCCGCTCAATTTAATCCAAGCGCCAGCCAAATTATTCAAGACGCCAGTCAATTTAATCCAGCTGCCCCTCAATTTGATCAACGTGCCATTCATTTTAATCCAAGTCCCATTGAAATTAATGTAACCACCAGGTGATTTAATCTAGACGCCAGCGAATTCATTCCTGACGACATCGTGACTTCAAGGCGATCCAGAATTTTCGGGAATGCGTGGAGTGAACAGCTTTGGAGTGAATTTAAGAGGAAAAAACGATCAATGAGTCACTAGTGACACAATATGACTCGCGCGATTTCATCACGCCTATCTCCTGCGTGTGCATTATTCACACCTTCGACATACATATCAAAGGAAACGCCGTCCGCACAGTAACGAACTTGACACATATTGCCCAGGCCAATTATCTGATAAATAATAGTGACTCGCGCGAAGTCATCGCACCTGACACCCGTGCAAGCACTCTCTAACCTGCCTTCATGCATATGAAACAAAACGTCTTTGAGAGGGCAATAACTCGAACGCTGTCACTTGGCCTAGTGACGTGATCACTAGGGACTCGCGTGACTTCATCACGTCTAACACCCACGCACGCGCTGTCCTAACCTGTCTTTATGCACATCAAACAAACCGTCTGTGAGAGAGCAATGACGTCATACTTATGACTCGGCCAACCGACTTAATCACTAGTGACTTACGTGACGTCATCACGCCTAACACTCACGCAAGCACTCTCTAAAGTGCCTTCGTGAATATCAAACGAAACGTCGTTGAGAGACCAATAACTTGAAGTCCGTTGCAGGCAGCGTCTGCTAGTAAAAAAGTGACTGCTCGCGCTGCACAGCCGTTCACCGGCTAACCGGTATATGTAGGCACCAGATCGCGCGTTTTGAATTCAGTCAAAGGCGTCTTTACATGGCTTTCGTTTGTCTTGACGCTTTTCTTGACTCGAGTAGATGCGATGGAAGCAACAGTACCTTCAAGCAGCAGTGGGGTACAACCCAACATCAGCGTCCCACCACTTGTTGAGGGCAAAGCTTCTCCTTCATTCAATAAATAGGAATGATAAAGGCGAAATGACAATTAAGCATTTTCCAAACCATACTCAATTACGCAACATTCAACCGATACCCCCACCACTCTGTGACGCATTTACTCCAAGTCGTGTGGGAAGATGTGGGCGGCTTTTTTGTTGCTTCTCGTGTTTCGAAGTATGCCTTGGAAGCGCGGGCAGCCAGTCCGCACTACGGTGAACGGACAGGCATTCTACACCGAACAGGCACGCTTATTCCAAGCACACATGCCCCGCCGCGGTGGTCTATGGGCTAAGGTACTCTGCTGCTGACCCGCAGGTCACGGGTTCGAATCCCGGCTGCGGCGGCTGCATTTCCGACGGAGGGGGAAATGTTGTAGGCCCGTGTGCTCAGATTTGGGTGCACGTTAAAGAACCCCAGGTGGTCGAAATTTCTGGAGCCCTCCTCTACGGCGTCTCTCATAATCATATGGTGGTTTTGGGACGTTAAACCCCACATATCAATCAATTATTCCAAGCACACAACCCTATAAGAAGCGGCATGGCGTACAATGTAGAAAAAAAGGCACGAGTCAGGCAAACCGTTCAATGGCGCATCAGCAAATGGTCACTTGCAAATAGCAATAGCATGTATCTCAAATACGGGGACTGCTCTCTATTACAACCGCTTTGTTTCACAGGATGACCAGGTGAAATATTAGTTGAGCCGTAGGAGTGGTTGGCAAATCTTTTCGTAGCAAGTTTTGGAACGGGCAAACCGTGCGTCTTGTGCTTGATAATGAATATACAGTGTTATGACTGGAGGCCGGATTATATGCAAATGCCTATTTCGTTTCTTGCGTTTCTATTGTGTCATTTTGACATGTGAGCACCAATTAGAGGGCAAGGAAAACTTTTATAGTGTTTTTATAGTGCCTATAAATGCCTATTTCGGACGCTGTTGTCTAAATTCATATAAGTGCCTGTAAATGCCTCTTTTCAAAATAGATGCCTATACAAACGCTATTTAACCTCAAATTTTGCTTTCAAGTACCGCTGGAGTCCAGTGTTCATGTTACCCGGCAAAATGTAGATTTAGGGACACGCAACTACACTTTATTTCACAGGTTACTTTTAGAACTGTCAAGCCTACAAGGCATTTTAGCGAGAAGGAAGGTTGATTAGCCTCTACATATGTATCCATCCATGTCGCGTCGTCTGCTGCAGCCTCTCTCCAGCGCCTGCTCGGTTGCGTAGGGAGCAGGAGGCGCTTCTGTGCAGCCGCAGGAACATGAAGAGTGAATGCGAAACTGTGGAGAGTCATCAAGGGAAGTAAAGTGCAAATAAAAAAAGCAATATCTATGTAGTTTTTGTTCTATTTGTCATTTACATGTCGGGCTTCACTATATAGATGACCTGAGAAATTTTACTTACACAGTGGAAAATGTTGCGTGCCCAATGAAAAGCTTTGTATCCCTAGATTTCTTTAATTTGATCATTAGAAGCTGCGAAAGCATGCTCTGAGGAGGTGAGCTTGAAACCTTTGCACTCACTCGATGTATACTTCGCAAGCCCAATTCCTTTCCTGCTATTAGTATCAGAGCCACTCGAAGCGGCAACATCACACGACGCGCATGAGCCCGTCATGCGCGCGTAAACTACACTCGCACGAGATGCCCATGTCAGCCCGTGCGCGCAAGCGGTGTTCAGCCGTCTCGAGGTTTTCTGTATTGTACTGCGAGTTTTTGTGGGAAGCCGCAAATGCTTTGACTGGTGAAAAAACAAATTGCTCGTTCACATTTCCAAGTACACCGACAAGTCACAGCAGAATAAAAGCATGAACAAGTAAGGTAATATTAAAGGGCCCCTGTTCAGCGCTTGCCTGCTCTGCAATACTACAGCACAAGACGCGAGAGAATCGCTCAGGCGACCTGCACCGCAAAGAGCCTACAAGGAAAATGATCAACGTGAAAATTTTGGCTATATGTTTCTATATACGTTGTAGCATTGCCTCGTAACATTTTTATTCTCCCGTAAGAACAAAATTGAGTGATTACTCTTGTGACGGAAAACTTCGCCTTACCTGTTAGTTTCCCAGCGCGCAGCCAAGAGTGACCATGGTGAATTGTCGAAAGTTGGGGGGCTCAGCCCCTAAACTTTTCTCGGGGGGTGGGTGGGGGTGAACGCTTTTCTTGTCTCCCCGGCTGATACGCCTATTGAGGAGAAGTCACGGCTGTTGCTATGCACAACCGTGCCATCACGTGGTTGCAGAGAAAGCCTGAGGGGAGAGGCCACGGCTAGCCCCGTTCAAGGGCGCGGAAAAGTGGACGGTCACCGCGAGTTTGACACATTAAAGGATTTTGCCGTTATACTGATTGACAAGCACGAGGTTGACAAGTTTAAGTTATTTAACGAGCGAAATACTTCAAACTGGTAAGGTCAATGATAATGAGTGAGCCATAAAAGAGATCGCGGCCCACCCGAAAGGTGAATTACAGCATAATGTTTTCGCTGTGCATTCACGGCGGCAGTTGTGGACAGTGGTTCGGTACGAACTGCCGCGGCACCCCACGACGCGCTAGATGGATGAATGCCCCTGAACTTTCACCACCAGGTGCGTTCGTGCTGTGTTCCATCTAGCGTTCGTGCTGTGCTCGCCAGATCACATGGCTTAACCCGCGCTTCTATGTTCGTTGTTGGCAGACAACGCCAGATTACTGCACGATCTCCCGGCGTGGTGAGTGCACATCCTACAATGCCATTGTGCATCCTATATAGGCTGCACATAGTTAAAGGAGGATCCCGCCCACCTCCCACCGCTGAGTCGAGCATTTTGTTACGACTCGATCACAGCTCTGGTATTGAATCAAGGCATTCAATGAGTATAAAACACATTCCGTTGTGCAGCAATACCAAGGACTGAACTCCTATGGTACGGCTATCGCTAATAAGGAGTGATGAAGACCTGCGATGGGAGAAGTTTTGAAAGAAAAGCCCATACTTTTCTTTCACCACTCACAGTGCTTGTAGTCTTTCGCCGAGTAGACAACAACAATGGGCACAAGGTATGTGCCATTGTGCACGTGTATTTGAAATACAACATGTGATGTTAAGCATGTATGCGACTCCGGGCATATGCTGTGATTGTTTTGTATGGATGGACGCTATGAGGGAGGCAGACGCTAGGGGTAGTTTCGCCACCTGGCGGGGAGTTAACGTATCGAATAAATTGCACATTTCCTTTTGGAATGAGCCGGACACGTAGAAACGACGTGTTGAAGAGCTAATCCTGGATATTATGGTCATGATATATTACTTCACTTTACCAACGGCACTTTGAAACGACAGGGTGAAATATAAAAGTACGTTTTTAACGCTTTCAGAGCAAATAACGCCTTTCGTGATTTCAGAGTAAATATACGCCTTTCGTGATTTTTAGTTCATTTCTTCATGCTGAGGGAGTGTGACAAATATTTTCTTTCCTTCGGGGAGCACTGCAGCAAGGACTGCAAAAAGCGTGGATAGCATGATGCACTGGTCTCGCCGTACTGAAAGGAAGCCTGGTAAGATACATGCTTGGTTGCTTAATTCGTGCGCAATTTCTTCACGTCACATTAGGTCGCAAGTGGGCTGTAAACGCCGACTGAAAAATATCTGTCTAGCCCAAGGAGGATACATAAAACTTTTATGTATCCTCCTTGGTCTGGCCCACCCTGAAGGTAAGATGTGTTGGCCTTTATTTGTTGTTCTGGTTCCAGCGACATATTACGAGGAAACTGCATGCTCTGGGGCTTCTAGCACTTTTCAGTAGCTCAACGCACGGACATAATTATTGTAAGTGTACAGTTTTATTCTTATTTGTGTATATACACACAAAAATATTTTGCCGAATTTCGCAGTAGAGCTTATAAACGCATGCGACTGTGCAACTAGTCATGTAAATAGTCTGACTTTCTCTAAGTACTAATCATTCTCTTTCTTTTTTTCAAATCTTCCTAGCAATCAACAGAATGATACAAGCCTCACATCTCGGTGGTAAAACGTCGCACACCGAATACGCATTTATGGCCAAGAGCACGAAAATTGACCGACAGAAATTATCTGGCCGGAATACCACTCCATCGACTGTACAGTTTTTGGTTGCACAAGCCTGCTGCAAATCGTTTCATGTGAAAAGTGTTGCATGGAAACATAGTGCATTTATACAACTGCGGAATAAACATAATAAGTGAGGAGGCTTACGTTCATCTTTCTTTTATTGCATGTTGCTTACTTACGCGTTAACAAGTGCATGCTTTAGAGCCGTTTAATTTCACTGAGCCAATGTCATGTGCACAAAATACAAAAAAGGCAGAGCAAGGAACATTGGCAACCGACGTGCAGCCCACGGTAAATCGACGCTTATGTAAGGTCGGACCATGTCAACCCGCGTGTGGCACGCACTTGGGCTCGTCGGCCAACGCAGTCGGGCCTACGTTGTGTTCCGACGTCGGCCGGCGTGATGCCAATGTCAATCACCAAGGTTGGCCCTACGTTGGTATCCAAGGTCGAACCAACCACTTCGCAGTCAGTAACAGACCTCACCGACCTCTTGCTGAGGACACATTGTTGCTTGGGAATGCGCTGTCACCTGGTTGTTGTCGCGACTCGCCAATGCCATTACGCTATCCGGTCGTGTATACTTCGATTATTCGTGTACGCCGGAAGCAATACGAGGTAGTACTGGTTACTTTGCTGACAAGCCGCTGTCTTGTAATGCGTGAAGGGCCGAAAGACCGTCGACGCTATGGGCATTTGTGTGTTGTCCTCGCTCTGAAGGACCGCGACAAGCTCGGTGACGCCAACTGCTACTTCTTGCACAAAATCGGGACGTGAAGTAGGCTACTATACACCGAGTGAGTTAAACTCTATCCGTTGGTTACGAAATTCACTTACTTGTACTGCAACAAGACAAGCGAGTCGGGCTCAGTGATGTTCCGAGCAGGGAATTTTCTTTTTTTCGGGGAATTCTCGCCTGTCATTTTGAGCCAGAGGAAAAAATGGAATCTTCGTGATATTGCAGGGAATTTCAGGAACAGTTAAATTCTTCTATAACGACCGATCACTAGCGGTCACAGTGTGCCTTCATCTGCTTTAATCGGTTCTAGTGCATGCACCACGCATGCATAGCCTTTCAGATTTGTTTCGGATCTTTACGCGGAGCGATCTCTAGTTCATTGTTGGTGTTATACTTGGAGCCCACAATGTGCAGTGTACCAACAATATATGAAATCATAAAGTCATGCTATCGTCGTGCGGCAGTGAAGGGGATAGTCGCCAGCACGTTAGACGCGTAATTATGTGTGTGCGTGGGTGGGGGTGGAAATTAGTACCGTTGTTCAGGGAAATATGCTGGAAGTTTTGTCAGCGTTTGCAGAAAAAAAAATCACAGCATATCCACGGAATGGATGATGATTGGTGGGGCGAAGCGTTCATCAGTCCATCCACATGCTTCCCTCCGTCCATTTGTTCTTGCTTGCGTGCGTCCGTCTGTGTGTCCATCCATCCCTGCGATCATCGGTGCGTCCGTCCGTACGTATATTTGTGCGGTCGTCCCCCTGTCTATTTATCCGTCCATTCGTCCGTGCGTCCGCCCCCTATGTCTGCCTGTCTATGTCCATCAGTCCGTCCGTCCATCTGTATGTCTCTCCGTCCGTCCGTCTGTCTATCTAGTGAACACTTCGAGTACCACCATATCACATCTTTTTCATAATGTATTCATCATATACAAGTACCGCCACCCATCGGGCATTGTAAGAACCGCTCTTTCGGGTGTGTGCCACCATGGTGGTTACCCACTACAACGAGGGACGCGCAAGCCACGCCATAAGGAGCTTCGCCGTGGCAGCATATCCACGGGGTATTTCTAGCTCATATAAACGCACTGTTGGCATATTTTGGCGTATACAACTGCTTGGCATAGTCGGTATTACCTACTTGCGGTTTGATGCTGACTTGTCTGTTACTGTTACAAAAAAAAAAAACAATCCTTATGCTGCCATTTTGGCAGCATAAGGATTGGAAAACGAATAAGGAAAACGAATTTTATTCGAGTGGGCATCAAATAAAAAAAATGACAGCATATCCACGGGGTGAGTGATGGAGAGTGGAGCGAAGCATCCGTCCGTCCATTCGTTCTTGCTTCCATCCATCCATGCGTCCGTGCGTGCGTGTGTTCGTGCGTCCGCGCATCCATCCGTGCGTCCATGCATCTGCCCCTGCGTCCGTCCATGCAGCCATCTATGCGTCCGTCCATGCATGTGTCTGTGTCTCCGTTCGTCCATCTAGTCAACGTTCCAAGTACCACCATCTCGCATCTTTTCATCATATATTCCGCATATAGAAGCACCGCCATCTAGCCGACATTCCAAGGACCAAACGAGAGGTGGCACACGCACACTTTTTTACGGCTTGCGCTTCGTGTCTACTTCCCATCTTTAACCACCTTGAGTTCATGGTATGTACTAGTTCACTGTATTCATGGCACTGTGGCCCAACGCTCGCTAAACCTTTCTAGAACCAAGGAGGTTACGCCCAGCGAGTGTAGCGTAGCAACCCTTTCTTGTCAGATGGTGCTCAATGTGCATGCCAATGGCTGCTATTGGGGAATAAGAGACAGGAAATTTCGGCTTTCAGTTAACGCGCACGCTACGAATTTTTCATTGTTCAACAACGCACAGGAGAAATTTCCCACTGGCACCACCTTGCAGGTCAAAGCGTAAGACACGGTACGCACTACTACGAGGGACGAACGGCTGCCGCTTTAAGGAGCTTCGCCCCTATAATCCCTGAAATAAGTAATTTTCAAGTTTCTGTATGGGAATTCTTCGACGTAGTACGAAAAATCACTGGTCGGACTTGGCCGCCATCTTTGAAATTCATTCGCAGCAGAAATATATGTCCGAGAGCGATCGGCACGGACAGGGCCCTTTCGGCAGATCTCGCCACCGCGGAATCTCGGCGCCTTTTCGGAGGCAGGATGTTTCAGCGTGAACGAGCCCATGGAGATTTTGTGTTTCGTGGGAAGCCACATGGGTAGCTCTAAAACGTGGATTCTGCTATAGATATTGAGCGCAGGCCTTCTGGTATAAACACATCCTTATTATGTCACGCTACTTTGGTTCAGAGTCAGTATATATACTGCTGCCTCGGTTCTTTCGAACGCCATTCCGTTAGGCGGCACGATTTTCTGACAGGCACACGTCGACCGTCACGTGGGCTGGTATTACGCGTGTAATCTGCAGCTTACATCTGCCCACACTCACACGATATCTGCAACCACTCATACACGAAGAATTTGATAATCTAGCCCAACTATAGAGATAAAGTTCGCTACAATATATACGTTCCAATTGCACGATCGAGCTGGTGGCTGACAAATAAACCCTCGCGTGCTACTAAAGGCATCATATATACCGCGACGAAGCCCTCATTATGAACAACGTAAGGACTTTCACCCCATGGAAAAAGTGATTTTTCGTCCTCTTTTAGAATTCAAGCAAACATAAATAATATCTTCTAGTGCTTTCTTTTGCCTAAATATTTATCAGTTTCATACAGAAAAACAGAGAGAGTGTGCACATGTGTGTAAAACCAACACTACCTAGTCTAGATGGTGTTGGTAAAACACACAGAGAGAGAAAGAGAGAGAGAGTGTGTGTGTGTGTGTGTGTGTGTGTGTGTGTGTGTGTTGATTGATTGATTGATATGTGGGGTTTAACGTCCCAAAACCACTATATGATTATGAGAGACGCCGTAGTGTGTGTGTGTGTGTGTGTGTGTGTGTGTGTGTGTGTGTGTGTGTGTGTGTGTGTGTGTGTGTGGATATCGCTATCGCATTCAAAATTTAAAGGCGAAGGTTACCGAACGCTTTGTTGTTTTCCTTATCGTTATAAAAGTTTTGCGACTACTCACTGCGGTGATTCACAGCGTGCACACTCTGACTAGGTATTCGTGCAATAAATAAATAAATAAATAAATAAATAAATAAATAAATAAATAAATAAACCAGAGACACTTAAATATATTGGACGGGGGGCACGTTTGCACAATCGACACCCGACTACTCCCGTCTGCATACGTGGGGATCAGTTGCATTTAATTCTAAACATATGCAAGTATACGCATACTGCTGGGAGCCTGCCTAAGCACATCTCGAAATTTGAGCAACAATAATGGCTGATTTATTGGCTGTGCCACGCTCGATGTGCAAAATTAGTGCAGCTTCCAGGATGTGAAGTGGCACTGTTTCGTGTCATTTTTTTTTCTTTTTCTCGCAGCTCTTCATGATGTTTGTGTAACGCAATATACCTGTGATTTAAAAATTGCACCATTAAGAGCACTTCACCACTACAACCTTTTATAAGATTTCGTTTCCCGTTCAGCAGAGTGGCGCAGTGGAAGCGTGCTGGGCCCGTAACCCAGAGGTCCGTGGATCGAAACCACGCTCTGCTACGTATTTTTTTTTTTTTACTTTTGAATATATTGTCTCGAACGGCACCTAATGCTTCACCATTTTGATCGGCGTTTCTTCGACACCATATGTCCATAATTCGCAATTCGGTGCTTCATATCGCTGCATTAGAAATAAAGCACGTGCGCTAAGATTCAGCACAATCCTTCACAAGCGTAATTTTATTCAGCAGTGCGGTCCATTTAGTGATATGCAGAAAACATAGTTAATATTGCTTAAAAGCATGCAGTAATTAATATACTACTTCAGAGCGCGCAAAATAATTAACCATCGTGTAAAACGAAAACTTCAATCTTCATGAGCCGCTTATGTCATTACTTATAAGTTTACTATTTTTAACATAAAGGCAAACTAGCACTTATAGAAAAATGTTGTTCTAAAAGAAGCCCGTCTATTTATTTTTGGCAGTAACAACGAAACTGAAACTAGGAGTTCACTTCCATGAAGGAAGGAAACAACTCATTTCTTCCTCCGTGGTATACTCCTATCTTCTTTTTCTATTTTGCTCTTTTTCTTCATTTTTTTGTTTTTCCGGGTTTTAGTTGTAGTGAAGAATGCACTACCGCGTGTTTGCAATCTGTGGCATGTTGACAGCTGGGTTTCAACACACACGTTCACATTTTTGCCTCTCCTGATGTACGTCACACGTCTGCGATCGTACCTATTTGTTTAGTTTGCTTTTGACTAAGTGCATTGTGAGTGATTCATTTTCTTTAGCATTTGATAGCACGCTATCAATGCAACAGAAAACAATTACAAAAAAATTATATGAAAGAGAACAGTGATGTTGCGTGGAGGTCTCAGCACCGCTGACACCTGTAACTGGCACACGATACGAAGAGAAAAAAAAAATCTAAGGATTTCACGTCGAATGAGCCAGGTCAGGTTGAGCTTCGACCACGCTTCGACGTTCAAAATAATGTCACAGTAAGCATGGCAGAGAGCCAAAATCACTATGAGTCGTTCCGTCATTCATGGAATGCATCTGGATCCGCGAAACGAGCTGTCATTCTGCAACAGGTTTTGCAGCATCCTAATAAGGCTGTCTCTGCTACAGTGTACACTGTACCTCAGCCTGCCATTACTTTTAGCGTTACGTTTATTAGATTCTCAGGGTAGAGTCTAGAGTGAACACATGTGAGAGGAGGCAATTGGCAGCGCTGTTTCTGTAGTTGCAGAGTGTCATCTGTTGTACACGGCAGCAAAGTTTGGTTGGCAGTTAGAACCATGACCTCCTCTATAAACTTTATAGAGTTTATATAACGTTTATAGAGGAGGATGTGGTTAGAACCGGCGGGATGCTCGCAGGTGCACAAATGCACAGCACGTGGAGGAAGGAATGACTCAGCATGACAACTTGTCGAAGGGACGTGGAAAAGCCGCGAAAGTCCGGCCAACGTTGGTCCGGGACTTCTCCGTACTGCTGTGTCCATGAATGCCACAACAGTTACCGAAACACCATCGGATCGAAAACAACCACCCGCGAAATCCTATCAGTTCCCATGAAAGTCGTTCGAAACTGAAAGGACACAACGCTAGATCGCTGCTGTGTGGCGCACTGGGTAAAAATAATAACCGCGTAAAAACGTTTTTTCGTTTTTTTTTGTTTTTTTTTGTGGGCGCCGTTGTTTGTTAGCATGCACATCTTTTCTGGTCTGGCAACCCATGTGGAATGCGGGAAGCTCGCTGTTTGCGAAGATGGTAAGCGTGCTGCAGCGGTCTTATCGTTCGTTTTCAGTTTATACGCTGGGAATTCCGGCTGAAGTGATGCTGGTCCTTTAGGAAAGGAGTCTTTCTGACGTTCTGGCAAGGTTCAAGTTGTTGACGGTCGATTGTTTTATTATACAGTACCACGAACGAGTCCGCCTCTGTTGGCGCTAGCACAGACGTCCTGCTCGAAAGAAGGCACAGTATTTTCAGGCCTTCTTTTCTAGAATGAGCAACAGCACTTCGAGAGCACACTGACTATCTTTCTTGAGCTGTAGTCATCCGCTTTTCTAACAAGATTTCTTTACGCTACGCCGTCGCATCGGCTACCGCTCTTGCATAAAGCCGTGCATTGGAATGTAGTGGCTCGTCTTTATCTCGTAGCTCTGACGGTTTGTGATAACTGTGCACGAACTGTTGTCTCAATTCTTTCTCAACTCTGAAGGAGTGACCGTATCTTCCTCGCTCGTTTGTTTTTACAGTTGTGCACTTGCATACAGCTCTTTTATCAAACGACGCTGACGGGCCTGCGCGTCCCCTTATTTATCTTCATTTTTAATCGCGATATTTGAATGACTGTCAGTGCCGCGGTACTTTGACCTGCGATAGAGAGAAATGCTACGTGGGGCGGTGTATGGGGCAAATATTCTCATCGTTGGAGTAGCTGTTGGCTGCGCACCTTCCGTTCATAGCCGAGGTTGAGCATCGGTGGCGAAGTCGTTGCAGTTCGTTCGCTTGAGAAGAAGTGCTCTGAACATACACGAGTACCCGCGGAAAGTACAAAGTTTTTCCCGTTTAAGTTTGCAAGCCATCGAAACCGCCGCTCCTCGTCAACAGGAAAACGATGCAACCTGAAGAGTCCACAGCCACAAAAAACTCCGCGTCTGGGGATGCACATGTCATATTTCTTCCGACTGCAGTTTCTTTATTCTGTAGCTGTTAATGCACCCCAAAACAGCGTAATGGTTCCCTGATCACCAATTATTGGCCGTAATAGCAATGAAGAAAAACAAAATCCGCTGGTTGGCTTAATACACGGCCATTTGCTCGATAACGCCACACATACCAGCGCCAATACACACACTCCGAGCCATCGCACGCATGTCAGAGAGAAGGAATGTGTTGGTTGCCAGACCGGGCCTCCTCGCCCGATGCAAAGGTCTATAGTGCCGGCTTATCATCCTGAAAAAAAAAAAAGTCGCCGGCCCAAGACTATCTGCCACCCATTTCTGGTAAGCCTGTCATGCCAGTGATCCATGTGCAGCCAGAATAGGGGCTGCATGTGTAATGCCGGCAGCTGGCATAATACACACATCAGAAATCAGCGACTCAATAGCCCCCTGCTATATTTTTAGCTTTTAAGCCACCGTTGAGCGATATTTGCTTTCCCACATTTAGCAACACCGATCAACCATTGTCAAGGATCATGAAGGAAACGTAACCTAACCTGGAACCCTCTTGACGAACTGCTGGCGTTTGGTCGACTGATGTAATCTGCCTGCAGCCGACAATATGGACACAATTAAAAACAAGACGGCCAAAACTTCAACCCTCAACTACGATGCGGTTCATATTTCGTACTCACATGAACAACTCATTTCTTCTTGCCAGACCAGAGAGCGAGCATGAGATACGCATTTGCAGCGTGCACTTCATTGCTAACAAAAAGAGTTCGATTGCTGAGCACCCGGCATACGTACCTACATTGTTGCTGCCTCAGTACAAAAAATGTGACAGAAGTGGACAGAAGTGGAACAGGCAACGAAAAATTGTGACAGAAGTGGGAAAAATCGACAGAAGTGGACAGGCAACGAAATCTACAGCAAGCGATGCTGAAAAAGGCAGTTATGTGCTTCTTGGATATGACTCGTAGTGTGGAGCAATGCATAGTCTCGGGTAACCATATGCTGTGAACCCACAAACTTTTGTCCCGGTTCTCAATGTTGCAATGCAGCTCAGCCATAGTTCAGTCATTCGCGTGTAAAACAGACCTACGGCACAGGTGGCAACATTGAGCATACAAATGCTCTGCATCTGACACACGGGGTCCTGCATTTGCAGTAGCAGCAACGCAGCATTAACAGCTCTTTAGATCCTTACTAGGTGCCATTTAACTAGGTTTCGCTTTCCACAAGCTCGATAAATGTGTGCAACAGGCTTGCTGCCTGTTGCACACTTTCAAAACAGCTGCGCTTGCAGCTGTTGAGATCTTACAGAGTACATGGTGCTCTCCCTCACGTAACTCGGTTAGTGGCAATTTTGCATGCTGCACATGTTCTAAAGAGACTGTGTAGCAGTGGAAGACAAAGCTAGAATAAGAACAGCCGGAACCCAGCAAGGGTGCTGTCTCTCGTGTCTATACTTCCTGTACAGTGTATACAAATGGGTCCGTTAAGAGAGTACATTAGGCAGGAAAGTCAAGCATGTGGCCATCGATTGTTAATTACGAAACATGAAAGAAGTCGCAACGTGGTGTCGTGACTGCTTTTTTTGCAAGAAGCGAGACAAATGTTTCGACCATACTATACAATCGTTTTGATAATCATTTCTATGTCTCTGCAGCTATCAATGTTTGTATACATCCTAATTTAGTCTAAATGCAGTTTATATGAATATGTGAAAACAAGCGCCTTGATTCAAGAAGAAAAATATATTAAAGACACAGACAGGGGTGTCCTTGGGCACCAGAAATGTCTAAGCTATCAGAATGCTATCACTTGTAAATTGGTGTGGTACCTTTTATGCGAAAAGTGGGATTGGCATAGAGGTAATGAGTAAGACAAGTATGGCTAAAAGCTGCCGTAGAAATACACAAAAACTAGGTGGGCGTTTTGCGTAACAAATAAACCAGTAGGTGAACAAAAAAATATATAAATGTAAGTCATAAAGACGAGGACATCTGTTCGGTGGACTGAGCTGTGTAAATTAATCTACTGTTAGAAAATAATTAATGTTTTAAATTGTCCCATTTGTAAGGTTCATAAAATCATATTGAAAAAAAAAAAAAGAATATCTGTAAAAAAACTAAGCTTTCACTTCAAGCAATGTTTATGCAGTTCATGTAATGTAATTTGCAGCTTTGAGTATGCGATATAAAACAGTCAGAAAATTGCATCAACTCAACAGTGCCCAGAGCATCCTCACAGCCATGTTAGAGAGGGTTTCAGAAAATCAGTCTCTCACAGAGCAAGGGATGAAGTAAAATTACCTAAACAAGTAATGGAAAAAGCAGCATAAAAAGATGGAATGATAATCAAATAAACTTCATGGTAAGGCCGTACTTGAAAAGCTTTCGGCTCTCGTACACCCTCACTTCACGTACGTGAAGAATAGCTTCATATAGGTCCTAGATAATTGAAAAGAAACCTTATAGATAGTTTTCCCATATTCGTGAAAACAAAATGTATACAGTGCTTTCAAAGATTTGACAATTTTAGTAAAAGTTTGGGATTAGCTATGCACTTTGTGCAGGTTGTTTGTAGCTTGCTGAAACACCTCTTGTGCGTGGAGTGCACATGAGAGTAACAACTGCACAGCTGTGGTGTACTGGAACGCTAAATTAGCAAATAAGTTTTAAGACATATATAACCACTTTATTAACTTGGATATTCATTTTTATGGCTCAAATTTTAATATTCACCACCTTTAGAGCGGAACGTTAAGGTCAGGATTGTTACCTAAAAAAACATCGTTTAAGAGTAGGCTGGAGCGAAATAAGACCTTGAAGAAAGGAGTTGGCCCGTCTGCTCCACTTTGGCTAAGGGCTTCAGACGGTGATTGTAAACTGCATAGTGCAACAATTCAATGGGGCATAAGATAGGTACACAACACTTTATTGCCACCCCATTTAATAGTTGTGGTATACATTCTGCAGTCATGCTTTACCATCTCACCCAATCTTCATTGGCAGGCTTCAAAAGGTGTTGCGCTGACATTTTGCCTCCCACCCTACCCTCCTTGCATTGTATTCAACAACCTGCATAATTTAATTTCAGATGCCGAAGTGGCGAGGTACTTTTGCTGACCAGGGCGCAGATGAGCCAAGCAGTGCAAGCAAAGCCTTGTTTGGTTAGTGAGCAGACATTTTCAGAGTGAAGTTGTTGGGTATGCATGGAGTGTTGCGCTGCTAAGCTATCAAGGCAGCTGCATTTTAATGGGGAGGAAATAGAAAAAACAAAACAAAAAGGTCTACTCATATTTAGGGACATGTTAAAGAACCTTTGGCGTCCACCTCGTTGGAACAATGGCTAGGGTGTTGGGCTGCTGACCCGAAATTTCGTAGTGCGTGCGATCCCGGCCGCAGCGTACGAATTTTGGTAGGGGCGAAATGGTAGAGGCCCGTGTACCTACTGTGTGATGTCAGTGCATGTTGAAAAACACCGGATAATTGAAATTTCTGGAGCCCTCCACTATGTTGCCTCCCATAATCATATTGTCATTTTCGAAAGTAAAACCAGAGATAATAAAGACCTCTGGGCACTCAAAATTAATGCAAAAAGCCCCCTGTGGCCTGTTTCACAATGTTATCCTAGCGTTGGCATGTAAAATCCTAGCAATCATTGTTTTCTCAATTTTCTGTCAAGACCTACACCATTTGCGAAGTTTATATAATTAAGAAATGTCAGGGGGGATGGCACGTAATTTTTAGCTCCTGCGAGTCAATTTAGAAATGAGCAAAAGTGGCTCCACCATTGTACTGAGTCTGTGGGGTAAGTGCTTAGACAGCTTTTCCATTGATCTCAGCGAACTGAAGGCATCATAGCAGCATAGAAAGTTGGACAAGTTGGTAAGGTTTCTTCGCTGTCAAACTGCACAATAAGATAGGACACAAGGAAGGCAGTGGCACAAACAAGTGCAGACTAACTACTAACAACTAGGTTTATTGAAACATGAAATTGGCCTTTTTAACAGCCTCAGCTCACATGACAAGTACCCTTTGGGGTTAACAATGCAACAACTAAATGTTATTTAAACATTAACAAAAGCATCTTAAAAATTTTGACTGGTCACATAACAAGTTTTCTTTCATGTTTATCTTTTTTTTCAAGGCCTTGAAGGAGCACTGACACTACATTTTGAAGGCTTGATAATGAGTCAAATGTATTTATCTAGGAGACATACACAATACCTATGATGTATCGAGTATAAATATAGCCTAGAACATTTTCAAAACCAATTTCAAAGTGCATGCTGCTTGACTGATATTCTATGTGGATAAAATTATTCCGATGAAGCGCTCGTAACTCGGGCACAGCTTTGTCAAGCCAGAATGCAGTCTGCAAGCCTAACCTAATTTCATGCGCTAGTCAAAACGTTCCGTTTTGATCACGAGAGAAAACTGGATTTTCTTTAAGAGCGCATGGCTTGTTCTTCTCATTTCAATAAAGGCAATGTAAAGCTAAGCGCACACTAATGGCACAAAGACGATACTCAGACTTTAGATTAGTCGAAGATCCCGGTTACCGGGAACACATCAGTTGATATCGTCTCCCACTCATGGCGTATACGTGTACTCACACTTGAACTGGGTAACAAAACGTAAAAGCGAACACTGAAAATGTATCGCAAAAGTGTTTCTCGTATAGTTGGAATGATAATAACCATGCGTACTGTTTGAAACAACATGGGGCACAAAGTAGCCATGCTCTACATGAATTGCCGCGCTGTGTACGTCGTGGTGTCCACGTTTCGTTGTCGCTGCATTTGATTTTTTTCAAAAGCGACACCAGTGAGTGGACACTCATATGTGCGAGAAATGACTCATCACCTGTTTTTCTGCCACTAGTTAATATCGCTGCATTTTAGCTCATTTAGCTTTTGGTGTGAACATGGCTTATGTGGGTTCAACTTAAAAGTTTGATTCATGAATAGCTTACTCGTGAGTAAACCATAATACATAGTCCACGTGACCAAGCCTCAGCGGATGTCATCACATAACCAGTAGATTTTATATACTATCGATCACACGAACACTTTGGATCTCGAGAAATTCCGAACAGCGATGTTCTATCTAGAGAATGCCCGGCATGTGACACAGGCGCGAAATTAAGCATTTTTTCTAGAGGTTGTGTGCTTGGACGAAAACTCAAATATGTTCGGGGTTTTATAGGAGGAAGGTTTTCAGTTCTAGTCGAAAAGCTGAGTTGAACAACTTCACTATAGATCGGGCAACTCTTCTCCTCCATGTCGACGATGTGGGTGCGCTTTGAAGACGCGGAAAGGAAAAACACAGGTGTGCATTGTCAATTCTCTGTCCACGTCTTCAAAGCGCATCCACATCGATATGCAGAACCAACTGGCCCAATTAAGTTCGCTTACAAGCTTCTCCTGCAGGCGCGGCCACTGCCAGAGGTAACACGGAGGAGGGGGCTGTGCTCAACGGAACACCACAGCGGATATTTTGTGCGACGCTCGTCGGCCACGCGAGCCATGTTACCTGCAACAGTGGTCGCACCTGCAACTGCTGTGCACTACATCGAGCTCCTTCATGTGGCCGCTAGAAGTGGTACCAAATACATCCTAAGGAATGCGCCAGAAATAATAGAGCAGCAAACTCAAACACACAGCGAAAACACCATCGGGGTCATTGAAAAAGCATTACCGGAAGTGGCGCACTGGAAGTCTGCTAGGGTAGGCCGTTCGGCGCGAGCCAGTTTGTCACCGAAGCCATCTATTGCAACAAAAGAAAAACAAGCGGCACAATTTTTGTGTCAGTGCTCCTTTAAGCTGCTACATTGTTAACCTGAAAGGGTATTGACTTGTCATGTGACGTGAGGCTGTTAAAAAGACCAATTTTATGTTTCATTGTAACCAGTTGTTAGTGTGCACTTGCTCGTCTTATTAACTGCGTGTCCCATCCCAACGCAATGTTTGACCAAGAGGAAGACCTAATGGTTGCACATTTTGTTGAAAATGGGGGCCATGCTAAGAGTGGCACTTTCTAAAAAGCTTAAAGTCTGTAATCTAGTTATGTGTGCCTGGAAAAAGAATTGCTGATTAGTAAATTTCTCGTCATTTT
This sequence comes from Rhipicephalus microplus, assembly GCF_043290135.1. Lineage (NCBI taxonomy): Eukaryota > Metazoa > Arthropoda > Arachnida > Ixodida > Ixodidae > Rhipicephalus > Rhipicephalus microplus. The sequence continues at coordinate 137,756,307 of NC_134700.1, forward strand.
CCAGCATTATATACTGTGTGCATTTTGACCTTCGCGTTCTCTTAGTTTACTGTGTGAAGCACCTTGTTTATATATTACACCAATGATGTAAGAGCATGTTGTTTCTAAGACCAAAGTGAAATTTACCTCGTAATTGGGATCATGTCAGCTAATAATGGGGGTGGATGCTCAGTGTAATGTATCGTGAAGATTACACTGACTGCTGATGAGGCACACTTGTTTTTGTCTAATTAGAAAACTTGGAAACGATTTCCTAATCTCTGCTCTTATCTCTAATTTACGAGGACCACATTGTTTCTGTTGCATCACGGGTGATCCGAACGAGGCATTCTGTTCACATTTTGTCAAAATTAGAGATGTGATATGTAGGCAGAATTGGAAGTGTGTGGATGTGTTATCACATTCTTGGATAGGCTTCAGCGCAATTTAGACGAAGACCAAGGAGCCACACAGACGAGCGCCCACTTTCAACTGAGTCTATTTGTACTTCAACAAGCCTTTTTATGCGCTAGAACTTGCCTGTGTTAATCTATACACAGAAGAGCAAGATAAAGGTGATAAAAACGCAACCCAAAATCTATAAGCGAAAAGAAAAGGATATAATATACAAATGCCTACAGCAGGACAAAATATCAAAGATAATGCACATCTATATCATACACGGCGAAACTGATCCTGGAAACCATGATGGCACGATGATTTATACTTCAAGAAGGCGCAGGTGATGAGATATCTAACTTGTCTTGGTGATAAGTAAAGTTGGTGTCTAAGAGTGATAAAAAGAATACCTAACGCATGTGAGAATGAAACAACAATACATAACATCCTTGAAAACAGATATCAGCGTCAGTTACTAAAACCGACAATCTTTTTGCACTCTCGGCAACCCCGAGCTATACATAACCAACAGTATGAAGAAGCAATAAAAAGATACCTAGGAACGGACCAAGCTAAATCCAAATAACCCGGCGCCGGAGTGTCAAGCCATGCTCTGTGAAAAACAAACTAATTTGTATCATTTAAGTTTTTCGTCTGTACTCATTCTGTCGAGTCTTCAGGGTGTACGAACGAACTCACTTTAAGGGTGCACTCGTCATGGTTGCACATAAACCTGTCTGCCATGGGCCTGCCCTAGATATTGTCATGGCCATAGTTGCGTTGCTTTGACAATAGCTACTTTGTGAGAAGGCTATACAACCTTCCCCTGCCGTCCTAACACTACCACTCGAGGAGGTGGACCTTCTGGACTGGTTGTGGGGAGGTTGTCTGTCATTGTCAGTCGAGGAGGCGAACCTCTTTGATATTGACAATGGAGAACAAGCGCGACATCCTTTTTCACGCGTCCTGAGGGGAAGGGCATCAGCATTTCGATCACCCCTCTTCCAATTTCCAAACGAAAAAGAAAAAAAAGAGAGAGGGAAGAGAAGCAAAATGGGTCTTGGCCTATATATTCAGCGCCAGCACAATATTTTGGCAGTGTTCAAAGGGCACATGCTGCTACAACGCGAAAGTCTTGTACCATATGGAGGTTTTGTTCCTGTGGCTGGTAGGGCACTATACTGGTAGGGCACTCTACTGGTAGGGCACTCTACCCCAAAATCTCATTGAGGTATGCCATTTCTTCTCGCTAGCATACTAGTTTCTATTATACAGACTGCCTGAGTGTGATATTATTTTCTCCTTTTACTGCCTTAGTGGCAGCTTAGAAAATTCGCCACGATGGGAAACTTTCAGCTGCCACTTTGTGGTTGCACGTATCTTATATTTATACAGTAACACATTATCATCATTTTCAGCATTATTCTTATACACTGTGACGAAAGTGTTTCCAGAACAATATTTCAAATTACCCTTATCTGTGTCAGCTGACTTCATTGTACACCTACGTTTCTAATTTTTTTGTCACCAATAAGTTTCATCTACAACTGCAGGTATATTTTTTTGGTGGCCTTCTTGTAGTACTAATCGATTTTTTCTTTTATTGGAATACTAGACATATGCAGCTCCCCTCTTTTCATGTAAGCTCATGCAGAATTCAGGCTATGAAGAACATTTGCTCTAGAAAACATGCTGCCATTTTTCTATCTCTTACATAAAACCTGCCGTTCTGTGTCAGTTCACTGCTACTAATGTTTCTAGCAGCTAGTAGTCTTAAAGAATGCCTCCACAATTTCATTCGACGAGTTTATTAAACATTTGAGAACACGTTCTTCAATTGTAGTGTTTGATAATGAAACAATTGCACCAGAAAACAATGAAAGTAAACTCTGCTTTATCCCTGTTATATTTTCTGTTCAAAACATAATGTTGCAGAGTAGCGTAACGATTGCCTCTTTCACAGCGTTTCTTTACCATCAGCCATTGCAGCTTCCGCTTGACTGTTTCCCCACTGTCGTGTGTTGTTGCTTCATGACTCGCTAAAACTTTTTTTTTTTCATCTAAGAAACATACTATCCCTGTTCAAGCTGCATTTGCTTGCCTCGCCCCTCAAATTTGGATTTTCTGTGTTTTGTACTTCCTCTCGAAATCTAATCATTGCCTGTGTTCTTTGTGTACAATGGGTACTTATTGTTATTTGCTCAAATACTTGTCCTCCTCGATGGCAGTCAAATCATTATAATTTTTTCCTAGCATGAGCCACTTGACTTTGTAGCACACAGGAAGGTTACCTGAGCCACCTGCATAGGTTTACACTGCTGTAACAAACGAGATTGTCATCTATAATGAGATCTGGGTAAGTTGGTATGGTAGCATTATTAAAGGCAGCACATGCAGCAAGGGGCACATGTACACAGCACTATCAATTCATGTTTATAGAAAAACACACTTGCATATTTACTCATGAAAAGAAACACGTAATCCTAAACTGGAAAATGAGAGATCGAGGGGTTGGCAATTAGGAAACCCATACCCATCTCGATAGAATGCAGTGCTATTGGCGGCCTCTCTACACATGCTTTACCAAATCTGTTGATAAAAAACGCCTCTTCAATCTCGCGTTCGTCTTTTCTTTTAATCTTGCAAGCGCAGTTACTTCCGCCAGCTCAGGTGCGCAGCTGCATTTCTTTCCATGCAGTGAAAGGTTTGAACATGCCGGTCCACTCAAAGAGGCCCTGTGGTAACGCAATCTGTTATTTAAACAGCATTCTGTCTTTTTGACAAAGCGTTTTCCACGTGACAAATGAGGTATGTTATAGGCCATTCTCTTGAACTGACTTTTCCTGATGCTTGATGTCTCACTTGTGGTTCACCCGAACCTTCCCTTTGCAACTTTTTGTTTACCGTTGCGCAAATCTGGCTATTTTGTTACCACCCGAAAAAAAAAAAAACCACATCACATCCATACCTGGCTCCCACTTTTTTCAAACTATGGGAGACCCAGATACCAAAGGAACTCTGCTTTTATCAGTACCCTCTTCTGACCGTTAGAAGAACGGTGATCTTGGCAAGTTAGCTAGTGTTCATCTTGTGCTGTCCCATTGTTTCTTTCATCTTCATCTTCATTTTGTTGCTCTGTTGTCAAGATGAACCCTTTTTCAACGTTCTCGCTTCTTTATTCACTTTTTGAAAAAGCCTCTCTACAAAGGAGGTCAAGTGTTACTCGGAGAACCTCGAATCCCTTAGGCGCCCAACCTGTCTTGTGAAGCTTTCTGCCATAAGATGTGAATACTACTCCCCCGAGTGACACCGTCAAGCAGGACACCCCCACGCCAGCTTTCACTGCCTTACACATCCTCGAATGATAGTCAGAAAAGGGTTTTGCACTGCAGAGAGTGTGCATCACACATTATGCACAACAAAACTTAAAGACAGGTTCAAAATATGTATGCGTTATTTGCTCTGCACTTCACACAGAAACTTAAGCGTGCCCTCTAAATCCTTAAACACTTACAAAACACACACTCGCATCCATGCACCTATTGTCCTCTACGAACGTCAGCTAATCATCAGCAACGTTCTAACCACAACTCTTCAGAGAGCACGATTCAAGGCACAATCAATTGAGCTAAAAAAAAAATCACTCGAAGCAGATTTTACACATGACTGTATGCAAATTATAAACCATTGAATAAAAAAAAACTATAGCTGTGTGAATAGCAAAATTTTAGGCGTGAAGCGAATTCGATATTGAAGTGTGAGTACAAAATAAATCGAATATTTTTTTACTATTTTTTTAATAGTTCCAGAGTAATTTTCTGATAGTTCAAAGTGAAATTCCAGCAAGAAAGTTAAATAGGATTCCTTAGCATATCCTTATGAGATAGCGACTGTTTCTTCTTGCTAGACTGATAAAGCACTGGTAGGGTGGTGTTTCATAGTTCTCATATCAAAAATGAGGCAATGCACAGGTCGAACCGTATGTATGTGATTTGGTGCAACCAAGGTGTAGCCCCGCCGCGGTGGTCTAGTGGCTAAGGTACTCGACTGCTGACCCGCAGGTCGCGGGTTCAAATCCCGGCTGCGGCAGCTGCATTTCAAATGGAGGCGAAAATGTTGTAGGCCCTTGTGCTCAGATTTGGGTGCACGTTAAAGAACCTCAGGTGGTTAAAATTTCCGGAGCCCTCCACTACGGCCTCTCATAATCATATGGTGGTTTTGGGACGTTAAACCCCACATATCAATCAACCAAGGTGTTGCTGGCAATACTTTGCACGTAAAAGGCAAAGACGCTATTTCCTCAATCTCTTCTCCTCTTTCAACTTCTGTGGAAGCCCAACTTATGTGGCAGACAAAGTTGAGCTCTCTTGGAGTCCCGAGCTCCACATCTGCGTCGTAAGCGTCAATATGTAAGAACATCTCAAATTTCAGATGCTGAAAATCTTTGGCATCCACTTTTTTAGACTTCCTGCCCAAATTTCAGGTCTAAAATAGCATTACTGAGCCCCCATTTTCGTCACATTTGTCATCTTCTTGCTGGAACTAGCGTTTTCTGAAGGCAATATATTAGCGACTTTAGCAAAGCCTGAAAGGCAGCTCTGTTGCAAAGCGAGAATGTAATGAAATGAAGCATAACAAAAATTTGAAGAGGCCACGATTAATCAAACAACTGTATTTTTCTTCTGTAAGCTTGAATAGCAAAAATCCCAGTGCGAATGAAATACAGTTAAAGCGCTTTATAAGAGGCATCCTCGGAGCAGGAATTCTTGTCTTTCATATCAGATGTCTCTTATAAGCAGAATACCACGTATGCATTTTGTTATTGACTCTTGTTTTACTGCAGGCACGCTGGAGTCTCTTATAAAGGGGTTCGATTGTAGAGTAGGAGACACTACCCAAAAAAATATTCGAAATTTCGAATATTCGTACGCCCTTCATGAAAATACCAGTTGCTGTAGATGCCAAATACACAAAAAGATTCAAGGAAGGCACCCATCGATGCATCACACATTTGCCGGAAATCCTATTCATTGTCTTCCTCTCTGATGCAATTCTTGAAACTTATAAAAAGCCTGTCATGTGGCAATGAATTGAAAAGGCCCTGCCTATCTATATTGAAACCTGACAGTACTTTCTCGCATCTTTCCTTCTACAACTGGGTTACCTCCTCGGAATGCTCGACATGGAACGGGTCCAGTACACAGAGGGACAAAAGTTGTTTCTGAAGGTAGCCAGGCACTTCACTCTGCCAGCGGCCTTGTTCTGGCACTATAAGACGGAACAGTATTTCCTCTTTGTGCGTCTTCACTGTGAAAGACACCTTTAAAACAGAGCCATTCTTCACTCTGGCACGCAGGTGCCCCAGATTCACTTCCTGCAGAGTGGTGACCGCTTTCTTCCTAACTTCAGTCAGTTTTGCTTCAGACGGCTTTAGTTCTTTCTTCACTGCTTGCTTTGCTTTTTCAAAAAACAACCCCTTCCAGAAGAGGTGCGAAAGTTCCTTTTTTATCTGCCACAAGCGGTCTGACCTCTCTATCGATGAAGAAATCCACCACGCGATACGCTTGTGCACACCTTAGCTAAAGTGCATTTTTCATCGAAAACTTCATCAATGCCTCTTGAGCCATTCATATCGTGAACTTATTTGTGGATTTTAGCTGTGGCAAGCTTGTCCTGAAAAGCGGCATTACCGTCACAACCTTTATCACACCAGCCACAGTGCACAGTCCCCACAAGTGTTAAACAAAACTTCAGCCCACTTGTTCCATGCATCCTCCTATCTAAATTCAGGAAGTGTCATGTGTCCCTTCAACATAATCACTGGCGTTGTCTCATCGTTCCCTATCTTAGAGGGCAATAGAATACTGGGCTTTTGTCAACGAGGGTGAAGTGGTTTTGTTAAACTTGGGATACAAGGATAGATATGTAACTGCGCTCCCTGTTCTGGCAGGTTCAGCGCAAGGCTGCCGTCATTCTCGCCTCTTCAGACGGTTCTCTGACGCGTTGCCAAGTGCTGGAGCATGCCGGGACCACAGTCAATAACACCGACAAGCGGGGCAGTCTGGCGGTCGAGAAGGGCCTCTCGTTCCGGGACGTTCTCACCGGTGGCAGCCAAACGACCTGGGCGCCCACCACACGGCTTGCTACGAGTACGCTGGCTTCAATGAGTCCGGCAATCACTCCGCAGGCTCCTACGAGTGCCCCGACTGCCACCAGACTGCCACCATCGAACGAATGGCTGCGGCTCTTGCTGTACATGACTCCACCGCACCGAGGATATTGTCGGCCAGTGGTGCACACACATTGGTACCTTCAGGACTCGCTTCTGTGAGTGCTCCAAACTATTTTTTTTTTCTTTCGTGCCTAGGCTACGCGCCCAGGCAAGTGCTTCGTGCACATCCCTTTCAATGCGCCATTCGGCTCATTAAGCTTCTTCGGCGAATATTTTCCCCGGCCTTCTCGGCGACTTTTCCGGATGGTTGCGAGTCCTCGCTGTTGTTCGGGCGCGCACTGTGAGAGGCGGAGCGAATACTTAATTTTTGTTTTGTTCCTCTCTTACCTTTTTTCTTCCTATCCTTAAACTCCCATTCCCCCATCGTCCCCGCTCGATGTTGTGTAGGTGTCCTCCATAGAGAGAGACAGTAATGACACCGTGCTTATTTCTTCCCTTTTCCCTTTAAGAACCTCTAGCAAGTGCAGTAGCGTGTGTGCCTTTTCTAGTGGGTTACTGGCTTTAAACTATAAAGTTATTATGATAGCGCCGTGTTCTGATGCCCAGTGGCAATGAACCACGCATCATTATGGGAATATTTTGTATTGTGAGGCATGTATCAGGTCACATGTGTTTGTAAAGCCTGAAAGTAACTTTCTCTGCATTTTCAAGCAGAGAAAGTTTTTCATCATATTCACAAGCAGAGTGTGCGGTAGAACTCCTACTTGCCACGCGAACGACTCGGGTTGACCATCACTCAGACCCAGAATTTTTTATGACTTATTTTATTTGCATATTTCTCGATTTTTTGGTCAAGCAAAGATGATAATTTTTCGCTCGCGACCAACAAAGCTGACACTGGAATTTCTGCGAAACAAGCTCTTTAACGCTATCGCATTATCATATGTCCATCGTGGTGGAGCACGGGTTATGGTGATTGGCTGCTGACTTGAAGGTCACAGTTTCTGTCCCGGCCACGGCGGTCAGGTTACGATAGAAGCGAATTGTTAGATGTCCATGTGATGTGTGATGTCAGTGAATGTTAATACCAGATGGTCAAAATTTCCAGAGCCCTCCACTACAGCATCTATCATAATCGTAACGTGGTTTTGGGATGTAAAACCCCAGATATTATTGACTGGAAAAACTTTTTCATTGTATCAGAATTATGTCTCATCCCAAGTGCTTCTAAAATAAAAAATGACAGCATGCCAGGTGCATTCGAACCTTTGACTTGACAACCGTGGATGAAGTGGCTTTGTAGTGGAAACGTAATGACAAAAGGAGCATTTCTTTGATTCTTCAGGATTGAAAGTAGTGACGTCAAGCACACTTGCTTGCTTTCAGCCAGTCTGCAACTGATATGAGTTGCTGTTCATTAAATCATCGTGCCATTCCAAATGAGCACATCTTTTTATTATGACACAAAGCATTGTGAGAGAAATAACATGAATGTTGTACACAATCACTTCAGGGCGATCCACAAGTTTCCGCATCAGTCATGCGTAATCAACGGACTTTCGAGAGAACAAGCGAGACTCTGCATACACTCAGGCTTGGTCATTCAAGACTTGGCGAGGCGCTTCCCCGTTTTGTGCTGTTTGTGGTGACATCGGTGACATAGAGAATTTCGTTTGGCTGTGCCCGCAGTTTGACAGAGAAAGAAAAAAGATAATACACAGCTTGCAGAAAGGTCACAGCATGTGGCATTGCAAGATGTCATTTTTCCTGAAGGACACACGGCGACGAGGAAGAGCGTGCAATGTATCCTGATGACTTTCCTGCGAGACACTGGGTTGAGTGACATCTGATGACTTACCCCTTCAATTTAAGAGATACTTAGGGGAAACAGTTGCCGGCCTTTTAGGCCAGGCTAACCCCGCCTGTGCAATGCCACCACCAGAAATTTTGATGTGCGAGCTATCTGGAGTTCGTTGTGGTGCTGGCACATTTGAACATGATCTTGTTTGCTATCAGGACAGTTGCAAGTTGACTGTGATCTGGCTGGCAGGCAAGGCGCAGCATCAGAGTCCCCCCCCCCCCCTCCCCCCACACAAAAAAAAAAAATTGGCTTAAAGGTACCTGACTCTTAATTTTTTATCATAGTAATCTGTGCTATGTTGGTTAATCCTTGTACATTCCCTAGCAAGCTTGTGAAATTTTAGTGCATTTCGACGAGCACCTAAATTAGGGTAGAATATTTTCACAGCCAGGCGAGCGGCTTGAAAGTCGGGCAACACTGGTGCGCTCGCAAGCCATGTCGTAACAAGCTGCTTGCTTTGCGAGCATCTGTGTTTCGTTAAACAAATTTGTTGCTTGATCAGCTACGTGTGCAATCGAGCTAAATTGGCTTTTTTCAGCTTGGCATTGACATAGAGCATTTTTCAGTGGCTGAAGTGTCAATAAATAATGGCTGCATGCAATGCAGTACATCATGTCACACATGTCATGGCGAAATCGCGGCCACCAGCAGGGGGCACAGTTTATAGCCGCCGACTTCTAGCTCTTAGAGTTTGCACTGAAATTTTCTTTTACAGTGAATTTTTTATACATGTATCTGGACAGTACACCCTCTACTTCCATCTGTCGCTGAAAACCGCAAACTGTTGAGTGACGGTGTCATGGCCCTTTAACAATATAGCTATTTATATTAAGCAGATTTTTTCTTTTCTTGATTCCATTACTAGTTGGCCAAACATTGTCACATTGTTTAATGTATCCAAGAATTCAGCTTATAACAGTTATTTAACGCAAGTTTATTTACACTGTACTTCTGCTTTAGCAGACACGTAGCACTTCTTGTCACCCATGGGAGTTGGGAGAGATGGATATAATAATATATGTTGAAAGAGGGATTTGCTCTGGTTGCCGTATATATAAAGGTATGAGAGGTGGCACTTCAAGAAAACTGTATTTATGTATTTATTGCGTGGACCTTTCAGTCAGAGTTTGACCTTTATCGAAACAAAATTTTCGTGCTTATTCCTATTCTTATATGCACAATAAACAAGAGGGGAAGAAAGTGGGGGGGGAGTTTGCTTTGTGGCTATCAGGAAGAAGGACCCAGAGTGACACACCGCCAACGACACTGGAGTGCTTTGCGAGAGAGGACTTTCTCACATTCACTAGTGATGCACCGAACGTTAACAAAACGAAATCCTAAATGACATTACAATATTATAGAACAAGGCAACCGCCTAAAAAATGCTCTTCGCAATGCCGCCGAAGGTGGCATAAGGGTGCACGAAAAATGTTAGGGACTACGTCGTCGCACACTCTAAAGCAAACAGAATAGGACAAGTCAATTTTCATCCCTGAGAGAAAAGTAGATGTGAGATGCTTAAGCACATGCAAACAACCACGATAGCTGAAAGTACGCTAGTAATTTTACACGCATCGTTCATGGCGACCCTAACTCCGACTTCTCAAACGTTGTCTACCGATTGGAATGTGGCATCTGCGCTAATCTACTTTGGATAGACTGATACGCCTTTTTGAATCAGATTCAACTACCGCTGCTCGTATGTGAATACACAACCGAACCTTCCCATTCTCAAAACGTACTTAGTCAGAAGGGGACACCTCTAATTCTATTAAAATAACACTAGTCCAAAAAAATTTCCGCTCGTAGAGAGAGCAGGAACAGCGAGAATCATACCTAATGTACAAATTCAACATCCTTAAACAAGGAATAAATGAGCATTCACGTGGTCTTCCTGTTTTACGAGCCTTAAAGCGCAAATAAACAACCTTAAATGAAGCCAGCGGGACAACCAGCAAAGACGCATGTGCGAGCCATTGCTTTCGATGATCATACCTGCAGTGTTTTTCGCCCTTCCATGTGTGCCGCCTTTTGCATTCCGCTGTGTTGTATTGTTGACTCTTGGGAAGAGTCATACTCAATCATTCCGAATGGAAGCCCCCCCACTCTCTCCCTTCTTTCCCTCTTTCCTTTTTGCCACAACCTCTATTTTCTTATTCTTTTTTTTTCTCCTGCTATCCTCAGTTATTCCTTGACAAGAAATCACTAACGCACACTCAATGCGTTCTTTCTCGCTCTAGAAGCGGGCGTCTCTTACCAGATAAAGGAGCACACTCGCCAATCGAGTCGGCAGAAATGCCTCTCTTTACGTATTGCGCATTATGCATAGCTCTTTACGCATTACGCATCGCTGAAATCAAGAAGAAGAAATGGACATAGGCCGGGCACGTAGCGCGTAGACAGGATAACCACTGGTCATTGAGGGTAACTAACTGGATTCCCAGAGAAGGCAAGCAGGTTAGGGGGAGACAGAAGGTTAGGTGGACAGATGAGATTAAGAAGTTTGCGGGTATAAATTGGCAGCAGCAAGCACAGGACCGGGTTAACTGGCGGAACATGAGGAGGCCTTTGTCCTGCAGTGGACGTAGTCAGGCTGATGATGATGATGACGCATTGCCCGAAAGAGCAATACAGCACGGCAACATATCTCATTGACACCCACTTTCCGACGCCACGTTGGCGGCAGCTGCACCTATTTTAAGCACCTCCTCCCTTTTCGCCGCCGCGGTGGTCTAGTAGCTAAGTAGCTACTACCCGCTAAGTAGCTTCTGACCCGCAAGTTGTGGGATCGAATGCCGGCCACGGTGACTGCATTTCCGATGGAGGCGGATATGTTGTAGGCCCGTGTACTCAAATTTGGGTGAACGTTTAGAACCCCAGGTGGTCAAAATTTCCGGAGCCCTCCACTACGGCATCTCTCATTATCATATGGTGGTTTTGGGATGTTAAACCCCACATATGAATCGATCAATCACCCCCCCCTCACCTTTTTTTTTATCAGCCAATTTGAATTGCACACCGTCTGTTTTGCACTTTCACCCGCTCTTCATCCTTCCTTACATGACAGAATACAGCGACAACATTTAACAAGGAGTAATAGCCGTTGCATTAGCTCTCTTGCGAACCCCTCAACTGTCGGCGGCGTTGTGTCACTCTTGGTCCTTCCTCCTGATAGCCAATGAGCAAACTTTTGCCCCTTCCCACTCTCTCTCTCATTTTCTTGCCCTCTTGTTTGTCGTGTATATGAGAACGGAAGTAAACAGAAAAGTTTTGTTTGTGTAAAGGTCAGGCTCTGACTGAAACTTTGATGTAATAAGTGAAGTTTTCTTGAAGTACCACCTCTCACACACACACACACACACACATATATATATATTGTTATGGCGTTTATTAGCCGGCACACAGCGAGTCTACACAATGGCGACAGTAACAGCCAAGCACGGACTCTCCGCGCGAGCGGCGTTCTTCTTGGGCAGACCCACTAAAAAGCACTTGAGAGTTCGACCCATTTCAGTGTTCAGCGGCTTCTCTACAATTACCCCGGGGTCGAAGAGGGAACCGCCTGGCGACCTAACAGCTTGTCACTACGAGCGGGTCATAGTAAGCCTTCAGGCGCTCCAGGTTGACTATGTCGCGCCCGCGGCGGCGCATGTCCGAAGATTGTTCAATTGGCTCGATAAGATAGTTGACCGGAGATGTGCGCTCGATCACACGGTAGGGACCTTCATATTTCGGGAGTAGTTTGGAAGAAAGGCCAGCTACAGAGGTCGGGATTGAGAGCCATACAAGGGAACCAGGAAGGAACGTGGGCTCAGAAGTGGCGGAGCCATCACGAATACTCTTCTGCCGCTCTTGCTCATGCCTTGTAAAAGTCTTCGCAAGCTTGCGACACTCTTCAGCAAGCCTGGTCGTCTCGGAAATAGGTGTACACTCAGATGGATCCGGCGTGTACGGGAGTATCGTGTCGATGGTGTGTGACGGGTGCCTTCCGTACAGCAAAAAGAAAGGTGAAAAACCAGTCGTGCTCTGAGGGGTGGTGTTGTAGGCGTAGGTGACGAAGGGCAGTATGGTATCCCAATTCGTGTGGTTGGCGGCGACGTACATCGACAGCATGTCGCCGAGGGTGCGGTTTAAGCGTTCGGTCAGGCCATTCGTCTGCGGGTGGTAAGCAGTAGTTTTGTGGTGGACAGAATGGCACTCGGTGAGAATGGCGTCGACGACTTCTGACAAGAAGACATGGCCTCGATCGTTGAGAAGCTTCTGGGGTGGACCGTGGCGCAGTATGAATCGTTGTAGTAGGAAGGACGCAACATCACGCGCAGTAGCCGCAGGGAGAGCGGCGGTTTCGGCGTATCGCGTTTAATGATCTACGGCGACGATGGCCCAGCGGTTGCCAGTAGACGTCAGAGGGAGTGGTCCATACAAATCGATACCTATGCGCCCAAACGGACGGTCAGGGCAAGGTAACGGTTGCAGACCGGCTGGAGACATGTGTGCGAGCGGTTTGCGGCGGTGGCAAGCGAGACAGGAGCGAACGAACTGCTGGACGTAGCGGTACATCCCGCGCCAGAAGTAGCGTTGTCTAATGTGATGGTAGGTTCTGAATACCCCAGAGTGCGCGCACTGTGGATCAGAATGGAAGGATTCACATATCTCCGACCGCAGACTGCGGGTTATTACAAGTAGCCACTGCCGGCCATCGGCGTCGTAATTGCGCCGGTGCAGGAGGCCGTCACGAATGGCGAAATGGTGAGCTCGACGACGCAAGGCACGCGTGGATGGCATTGCGGACGGATCAGAGAGCAAGTCGATCAGTTGGGCGATCCAATTATCCTTTCGCTGTTCGGTAGCGATGATGTCAACATCAATGGCAGAAACAGCAACCGAGGATACTGAGCAGAGCACGTCAGCTTCAGGCAGAGGGTAGCGCGAGAGGGCGTCGGCGTCAACATGCTGGCGTCCGTTGCGGTAGAGCACGCGGATGTTGTAGTCTTGTAAGCGAAGAGCCCAACGGGCGAGGCGGCCTGAGGGATCCTTCAATGATGACAGCCAGCATAGTGCATGATGGTCGGTGACGACATCGAATGGGCGACCATACAAATAAGGTCGAAACTTTGTAAGAGCCCAGACGATCGCCAGGCACTCTTTTTTCGTGACGGTGTAGTTTGTCTCGGCTCTCGTGAGCGTACGGCTTGCATATGCCACAACATAATCAGGGAATCCGGGTTTGCGCTGCGCCAGGACAGCGCCGAAGCCTACACCACTGGCGTCCCTGTGCACCTCTGTTGTGGCCGTAGGGTCGTAGTGGCGGAGAATGGGAGGAGATGTCAACAAATGGCGGAGCTTCAAGAACGCGTTGTCGCACTCTGACGACCACGAATTGAGGGGCCCGTTACTTCCAAGAAGCTTCGTCAGTGGTGATATTGTTACGGGGAATAAAGTATACACTGATGAACAAATGTGTACTGGCGAATATACTGGCGAGCTAATGCGTACGACGCTGCTGCAGTCCGAGCACGTTCCCGTTCAGCACTTCGTCGTCGTCATCCTCAGGCATCTACTTAGCCCGTGACATTACCCGCCGGCGGCAGAAGCACCGTCCCGGTGCGATCAATTCTCGTGGCGTGAGAAGTATGGCTTGAGCCGTGAGACGTGCACTATATCGGTCGGGACTGAAGCTGGTACTGACGTGGTATGGAGTGGAGCTATCTCATAGGTCACGCTGGTGACCTTGCGTATGACGCGGTAGGGGCCAACGTAACGAAACATCAGTTTTTCGCTGAGACCAACACGACGTGATGGTAACCACAGCAAGACGAGTGACCCCGGAGAGTACTGTACGTCGCGGTGCCGGCGATCGTAAGCACTCTTTTGGTTAAGCTGCGAGGCACATAAACGATCCCGGGCGACTTGGCGGGCGATGTCAGCTCGGGCCAGGGCATCACGAGCATAAGCAGTCGATGAGGCGGCGTCAGATTGGAGCATGGTGTCCATGGGCAAAGGCGGGTCATAACCGAACAGTAGGTAAAAAGGGGAAAATCCAGCTGTATCATGACGTGAACTGTTGTATGCGAAGGTAACGAAAGGTAAGTGGATGTCCCAATCTTTGTGATCCTTGGAAACGTACATCGCTAACATATTCGTCAAGGTACGGTTGAGGCGTTCCGTGAGGCCGTTGGTTTGCGGATGGTACGCTGTAGTGAACTTGTGGTGGGTAGAGCAGGATCGCAGGAGCTCGTCGACTACTTTAGATAGAAAACAGCTGCCGCGGTCGGTGATCAACTGACGAGGAGCACCATGACGCAGAATGATGTCATGAAGAAGGAAATCGGCTACATCAGTAGCGCAGCTGGTGGGGAGGGCGCGTGTAACGGCATACCGCGTTGCGTAGTCGGTAGCAATAGCAATCCACTTATTACCGGTGGCCGACACGGGAAAGGGTCCTAGAAGATCGAGGCCGACTCGGAAAAATGGCTCATCTGGTACTTAAATGGGCTGGAGGGTACCAGCAGGTCTCAGAGCAGGTGTCTTGCGGCGCTGGCAGAGGTCGCATGCCGCAACGTACTGTCGCACAGAACGGTAGAGGCCAGGCCAAAAGAATCGGCGGCGAATGCGGTCATACGTGCGTGACACCCCTAGGTGTCCAGCGGAGGGGGCATCATGCAGCTGGGCCAAAACGTCTGAGCGAAGATGCACAGGAACAACGAGTAAAAGCTCAGCACCATCAGGGCGGGTGTTGTAGCGGTGCAAGATGTCGTTGTGAAGAACGAACAGTTGTAAGGAGTGGTCAGGGTGGGGAGAGTGCAGACCATTGATAATAGCACGCAAAGAGGGGTCGCGGCGTTGTTCAGCAGCTATGTCGGTGAAGTCGGTAATTGAAAGAACGAGGGCCTCTTGCTCATCTTCCCTCGTGTCAGGGGGATCGACTGGGTAACGGGACAAGCAGTCGGCATCCTTGTGAAGTTGTCCGGATTTATAGGATACGGAAAAAGTGTACTCTTGTAAGCGCAGCGCCCAGCGACCAAGGCGTCCCGTAGGGTCCTTGAGTGAGGAGAGCCAGCAAAGCGCATGGTGGTCCGTAATAACTGAGAATGGTCGGCCATACAGGTACGGTCGGAATTTCGCAATGGCCCAGACGAGAGCTAAGCACTCGCGTTCTGTGATGGAATAATTTTGTTCCGAGCGCGACAACAGACGGCTTGCATACGCGACGACGCGGTGCATTCCTTGTTGCCGCTGCGCGACCACTGCGCCTATGCCGTGGCCACTGGCGTCAGTACGAAGCTCCGTAGCAGCAGATGGGTCGAAGTGTGCTAGGACTGGTGGATTGGTGAGAATGTCGACGAGCGACCTTTGGAACAGTCAATGAGCGCAGCGTGTGAAGTCAGAAAGTCGAGTCCAAGGATTAGGTCATGAGGGCAATTTTCCAGTACAGCGAACAAAACTGAAGTTTGATGCTTAGAAATTGTTAATCGCGCAGTGCACATTCCAAGCACAGCAGGAGTACTCCCATCCGCGGTACGAACGGTAGGTGCAATCGCAGGCGTCAGAACTTTTTTGAGGCGGCGGCGGAGGTCTGAGCTCATCACAGATATTTGTGCACCGGTATCAATAAGAGCCGTTATAGGTAAATCATCAACGAGAATTGTTAGGAGGTTGCACCGCTGGTCGGGAGTAATCAGAGGATTTGCAGTCCAAGTCGTGTATGCAGCGTCACCTCCGGGGGCTGCACCGGCTAGTTTTCCGAGCGACGGTCGTAAGGAGACCGAGCACGGCGGGGTTGGGGCGAGCGGGACTGACGACGCACGGGCGATGGCGAGCGGCTGGTCCGACGTTCTGGATTATACTCTGCACCTGTCTCAGCACGGTAGGACGGGGCATAAGGTGCACGTTCAGAGCGAGGCCGCCAATCGTAGAAGCTCGATCGAGGTGATGAGGTCCACCGGCTGCGGCAATGGCGAGCGATGTGTCCTATCCGATGGCACGTAAAACATATGGGCCGATCATCATGAGTGCGCCATTCAGCTGGGTTTCGTCGTGGCGCGAACGTGCGGTTCGGAGTGGCAGCCGCAACGACTGGAGCCGAGCTGGAAGTGGCAGAGGCATTTTGATGAGGTGGCGAAATGCCCATATTCGCGATCTCTTGGCGAACCACGGCCTGTATCATTGAAACAGCACCGAGGTTGTGTCCTGGCGCGCTGACGCTAGACATAGCGGGAGCCATGGCCTCGAGTTCCCGACGAACTATTCTGGTGACGTTTTCTGGCGCCGGTGGTTGGTGTAGTGTGGGCAAATCTTCGCAAGAGGACGTAGCCGCCGTGTTGGGAAGGCGGTCAAATCGGTGAACTATGCGCCTACTTTTTGCCTGTTCGAAGCGACGACATGCTTCGATGACCGACTCCACCGTGGAGCAGTCCTTGCACAGGAGAAAATTGAAGGCGTCATCCGCAATTCCTTTCAGGATGTGTCCGACTTTGTCCTCGTCGAGCATGTCCTTGTCGACCTTGCGGCACAAAGCCAACACGTCCTGGATGTACGCGATGTACGGCTCCGTGGATGTCTGGGCACGAGTCGCAAGCTCTTTCTTTGCGGCCACTTGACGTCCGATGGGTTTCCCAAATAGATAGCGCAATTTCTGCTTACAGACGTCCCAGCTAGTCAACTCTTCTTGATGTGTCTCGTACCAGAGTTTTGCCGTGCCATGCAAGTAGAAGATGATGTTCGCCAGCATAAGCGTTGGACCCCAATGGTTGCTGCTGCTGACGCGCTCATATTGAACAAGCCAGTCATCGACGTCTATGCCACTTGTGCCGTTGAATGGACCTGGGTCACGAGGTTGCACCACAACGATCGGCGGCGGGGCTGACGGATCTTGTTGACATTGAGTAGCCTGGTCAGTCATCGTGGTAGCTGCAATGCGCCGTCCGCTGCGAAGATCCAGCTCGTTGGGCTGTATAGCGAGTGGTACCCCGCACCTTCCACCAATGATGTTACGGGGAATAAAGTATACACTGATGAACAAATGTGTACTGGCGAATATACTGGCGAGCTAATGCGTACGACGCTGCTGCAGTCCGAGCACGTTCCCGTTCAGCACTTCGTCGTCGTCATCCTCAGGCATCTACTTAGCCCGTGACAATATAATCGTGGCGAAGTTTCGTATGAAGCGTCGGAAGTATGAGCACAGGCCTAATCGTGGCGAAGTTTCGTATGAAGCGTCGGAAGTATGAGCACAGGCCCACGAAACTACGCAGTTCTTACACGGACGCAGGTTTGGGGAATTCGGCCACGGCCCGAAGCTTGGCAGGATCAGGAAGAATGCCGTCCTTGGACACGACGTACCCTAGGATGGTGAGTTGGCGTGCTGCAAAGCGGCACTTCTTCAGATTTAGTTGCAAGCTGGCCTTGCTCACACGTGCGAAAACTTCTTTTAGACGTTGGAGATGGGTGGAGAAATCTGGAGCGAAGACAACAACGTCATCGAGCTAACACAAGCACGTGTGCCATTTCAAGTTGCGCAGAACGATGTCCATCATGCGCTCAAATGTCGCAGGTGCATTACACAGACCAAACGGCATGACGTTGAATTCGTACAAGCCGTCGGGTGTGATGAAGTCAGTCTTCGGTCGAGCGTCATCAGCCAGGGGTACTTGCCAGTACCCCGAGCGCAGATCGAGAGAAGAAAAAAATTGGGCTCCGTGAAGGCTGTCAATTGCGTCGTCGATGCGCGGCAGTGGGTAGACATCCTTGCGAGTGATCTTATTGAGCCGTCTGTAGTCCACACAGAACCGCACAGAACCATCTTTCTTCGCAACAAGAACAACAGGAGACGCCCATGGACTGTCCGAGGGCCAAATGACGTCGCGTCGGAGCATATCGTCAACCTGCTCGTTAATTTCCCGGCGTTCAGCAGGCGACACGCGGTATGGACGTTGTCGTAATGGTGGATGGGCACCAGTGTCGATACGATGCATAACAGTGAATGCACGACCGAGAGAACTTCGCCCGACATCGAAAGAAGAACGGTATTCTTGCAACAGGTCTAGAAGCTGGGAACGCTGTACTGACGTTAGGTCGTCATCAATGTATGGGCCAAATACATTAGGAGATGATGGGTCAAAAGTACAAACAGCACTGATGGTACGCGAATCGGGACAACGCGAGTCTTCGGGTGCGTCCAGGACTTGTGCGTCGTCGACTGGTTCCACTCTGCCGAGACGTTCCCCTCGAACCAAGGTAACAGTGTACGGGGATGGGTTGGTCACGAAAATAGCGGCGTTGCCCAGGGTGATTTGCACGATCGCGAAAGGTACTAGCGACCCTCTCCTTCTGGAAGCACGGTAGGATGGCGAAACGAGTGCAATTGTGTCGGAGAGACCGGTGCAGTAGACCGATACACCCATCGTCGAGCTTGGAGGCACTATAGTATCGTCTTTCACAAGAATCTTGCTCAGTGTCGAGGGACCGTCTTCTGGCGTCAAATGCGAGAAGGGCGAGAGTTCAATTTCGGCGGCGGCACAATGAATGACGGCGTCGTTGCGGGAGAGAAAATCCCATCCCAGGATAACGTCATGAGAGCATGCAGAAATGATGATGAATTGGGCGACATACAGAACGTCCTGAACGACAACGCGAGCTGTGCAGCCTACTGTAGGATTAATACGATGTGAGCTAGCGGTACGAAGGGACAGTCCAGAAATCGGCGGCGTCACTTTTCGAAGCAAGCGGCAAAGGTTTTCGCTCATAACTGATACCGCAGCCCCAGTGTCAATAAGAGCAGATGCATGAACACCGTCCACAAGCACGTCAACGACATTAGATGGGCGGCTTTGAGGGCTTCCACAATGCGATAGCGTCACAGTCCTTGCCTCTGGGACTGCGATGACTAGTTTTCCCGCTCATGAGCAGAAGAACTTGGCCGCATAAGGGACAGAGACCGACGTCGTGGAGACGGCGACCTTCGAGCAGACGGACCTGGGCGAGACGACAGTGGCACAGACGGCAGTTCGTCGTTATACAAACAGCTAAGGTGGCCAGCAACAGGAGAAGAAATGGGAGCCGGCTGTAGTTGAGAGCAATAACGGGCTACGTGACCGGTGTAACCGCAAGCAAAGCAGATGGGCCGGTTGTCCGGTGTGCGCCATCGGTTTGCCTGGTGGGTCTCGCCCGGAACGGTGGCTGGAAAGGCTGCATGGTGGGCTGAAAATGAGGCTGAGAGGTTGCGCCAACATACGCAGCCGGCATACCCGCTGTTAGGACGGAGGTCGTGCGGTAGCTTCGGCGTAAGTCAGTGGTGCAGGCGCTTGAACGACTGGAGGCGGCCTTGCGACCACTTGGACGTAACTTGGGGGCGTAGGGGCCGGAAGTTGTTGTGGGTGGTACGCAGGCATGACCTCCGCTATTTCCTGCTGAATCGCTCGGCGGATGGGTGGAAGATTAGTAGTTGCTGATTGTTGAACAGCCGGTGGGTGGGCAAAGGGAAGGAGAGAGACCTGGCGCGCGATTTTCTCACGAATGAAGGGCTTTAGGTCTGCCAGCAGCGCCACCTGATCACATCTCGCCTCCAAGCCAGCAAGCCCTGCTTCTCGTGGTGTAGAGCGACGGGTCATCGAACGCTGCCGGCGGAGCTCCTCATAGCTCTGGCACAGCGTGATGACCTCAGCTACTGTGCCTGGGTTTTTGGCTAGCAGCATCATGAAGGCATCATCGTCAATGCCCTTCATGACGTTCCGGATCTTGTCTGATTCGGACATGCTCTCGTTGGATTTCTTGCACAGGTCCAGGACATCTTCAATGTAACTGGTGAATGATTCGCCGGCCTGCTGAGCGCGTTCGCGTAAGCGCTGCTCGGCTTGCAGCTTGCGAAGGGCAGGGCGGCCAAAAACGTTGGTGATAGCATTCTTGAAATCGGACCAGGTTGCGAACTCGGACGCGTGGTTGGTGTACCACAAACTTGCAACGCCCGCAAGGTAGAACACCAAGTTTGTCAACTTGCCGTCCTCGTCCCATTTGTTGGGGATGCTCACGCGCTCGTAAATGGCGAGCCAGTCCTCCACGTCAGTGCCATCGGCGCCCGTGAAGATGGGTGGATCGCCGATCTTGGGGACACCGGGACAAGGGGGTGGCATGGGAGGAGGCGTTTGCTGAGAGGCGTCGTGGGACATGGTAGATTGCAGGGTACGTGAGCGTAGTTCCAAGGGCATCGAAGAGGATCGTAGCACTCTCCGCCAATTTGTTATGGCGTTTATTACCCGGCACACAGCGAGTCTACACAATGGCGACAGTAACAGCCAAGCACGGACTCTCCGCGCGAGCGGCGTTCTTCTTGGGCAGACCCACTAGAAAGCACTTGAGAGTTCGACCTATTTCAGTGTTCGGCGGCTTCTCTACAATATATATATACCATTATTATATTAATTATTATATACTATTTTATACTAGTTTTTTGCGCTTTTGTAATTGTAAATCAGTGAGTGCTTTGGTAAAGTTGTTTAGTGTTGCACTGAAGGTGTCTCAGATAGGGTCCCTAAAACACACACAGGGCACAGCACGCAAGTTGCTTTCCACAGGAACAACACCATGGGGCATGATCTTGTACATACTTTGTGATGGGACTTTCTCTCGCACCGCATAGGATTGGTCAAAGCTCATGCTTAAATGTGTGACAGTCTGACATAACAGTAGCAACAGGAAGAGGCAATGCTGTTAAATAATTTCGTCATCTGCTAGGCAAAGTACGAACAAAGAATGGGAGAGCCATCATTCCGTTTGGTAAAATCGATATAGAACGGTCTCTGGACGACTTTGATTAGACAGAAATGTAAGCACTCGGGTTGTATCAAATTAACCTGCTTTCTGTGTGGCTCAGTCTGTATCGGGCACATGTGCTGATTGTATTGGCGCGAATGTGCTTCAGTGATGCGCAGTGTGTTCACGTGCGTTCGCCGGTGTCTTTACAAGCTAAGCCCCAATAAACACTGTTGTTCTTCTTGCACCGACCATGCTACTGTCTGCGTTGTTCATATGCTCGTGGCGCTAGCCATACATGGTGTCAGAAGCGGCCACTTGACCCCGGAGGAATCCGTCCTCGTGTCTGCTACTTCATGGATCTCCTGAAGACTCCAGAGCCATTGCGGCTGTCCGGTAACGTCACGAAAAACTGGAAGGGGTTTAAGTAGAAGTTTGAAATATTTTTGCAGGGAACGGCGGCAGCGGAGCAATTTGAAAACGGAAGCATCGAAGGCAGCGCTACTTCTGAGTATTGCCGGTGACGACGTGTTGGACGTTTTCAACAACTTCCAGTTCGTGCCGATGTGGACAAAAAGGACTACAGCACCGTGGTGAGCAAGTTTGATGATTATTGCATTGAAGTTAGCAATGAAGTGCACGAGAAGTATGTATTGCGTTCAAGAAAGCAAGCGGAAGGGGAACGATATGAAAGATTTGTTCGTCAGTTGAAAAGGCAAGCAGCCCAGTGTAACTTTGGCATATTGCAGGACTCCACGATAAGGGACCAAATCGTATTTGGCACGCACAATCCTAGACTGCATGAAATAATGCTGCGGGACAACCAGTTGACGTTGCAAAAAGCGGAAAAAATATGCAGGGCAGCGGAATCGGTAGCCCAGCGAAATGAAGTGTGGCGTAAAGACAAAGACAGTGCGGACACAGTCTCTAGACGCCCGTCAACCCCAAAGGAAGGAAAACAGGCGAAAGAACAACATCGCTGTCGCCGGTGCAACCGCTGGCATAAACTCGAACAATGCCCAGCATTTGGAAGAAAATGTCAATGGTGTCATAAGCCTAACCGCTTCGCAAGTTGCTGTTTGCGAGGTATAGTAAGCGAAGTTGCCAAACGACAAGATGAGGACTTTGACATCCTCGGGATCGTAACAGCTAGACGCGAGAGGGATTGGATGGTTAAGGCTGAAGTTAGCAACTGTGAAATAAAATTCAAAATTGACACCGGATCACAAGTAAGCTTGTTTTCTATGTCAATTTACCGAAAACTGCGCGGAGCAGGCGAGTTGAAACCGACGAACTCTTTCCTGTGGGCATGTAACAGCGGTACCATATCTTGTTTTGGAACGTGTACGCACGAGGTAAAACTTGGGAATGCTACAGCTATGGTCACGTTTTTTGTTGGGAAAAATGGTCGGCAGGCTATACTCGGTTTCGAAGCAAGTGAAGCCCTGGGACAAGTCAATAAGACGGCAAGGGATGAACTTCTCAAAAGATTTTGACATATATGTGAAGGGCTTGGTTGTTTCCAACAGGCGCACAGCATGGTCCTGAAAAATGGAGCCGTGCCAGTCTTGCAACCAGCTCGTCGGGTTCCGGTGGCACTGCAAGAACCCCTAAAAAAGGAACTTGAAAGAATGGTACGTGCTGGCATCATTGTTAAAGTGATTGAACCAACCGACTGGGTCAACCCTTTAGTACTGTCAAAGAAGAGAGACGGTTCGCTAAGGGTGTGCATGGGGACCCTAGAGCTGTCAATAAGTACATAAGGCGGCAGCACTTCCCACTTCCTAGACGGAAAGATTTGGAAGCACGTCTAACCAATGCCACATACTTCAGCTGTCCTAATGCGAACTCGGGCTATCCCCATTTACCACTTGACGAAACGAACTTCCAAGATCTGCACGTTCTCGTCACCATTCGGGAGGTACTGCTTCCTCCATTTGCCTTTCGGCATTTCTTCCGCACCAGAGGTATTTCAGCAAAGCATGAGTCAAGTGTTTGACGGCCTACCGGGTGTACTGGTGTACATTGACGACATTTTAGTATGGGGTTCTAGCAAGCAAGAACACGATGAGCTGTTAATAGCAGTGCTGAAAGCTGCCGAGAAAGCAGGCTTGACTTTCAACGCACAAAAATTCAGGATAGGGGTGAAAGAAGTGAAGTTTCTCGATGATGTCATCGGCCGAACAGGCATATCGCGTGACCCAAACTAATCAAAAGCTTGGTGGAAATGCTGACGCCAACGTCTAAAAACGACATCCAGCGCATGCTGGGGGTGCTTAACTACTTTGGAAAATTCGTGCCGCGGCTGTCCGAGCGAACGAGGCTTTTATGCGAGCTTATCAGGTCTCGGTCAGAGTTCCAATAGACAGCGAACCACACGCGAAAGTGGAAACTATTGACGCAAGTTTTGACCACCACTCCTTTGCTTGCCATTTTTGATCCCCAGCAAGATACCAAGATAAGCTGGGATGCATCGAAAGACGGTGTCGGCGCAGCGTTATTGCAAAGCTACAATGATGAATGGCGGCCTGTAGCGTATGCATCTCGGGTCTTAACAGTTGCGGAAAAAAAACTACGCGCAAATAGAAAAGGAAGCCCTGGCGATATGTTTTGGCTGTGAGAAGTTTGACTAATTCGTGTACGGACGGACTATGCGGATCGAAACTGACCACAAGCCGCTGGTAGCGATCGCACGATAAGAAATCACAGACATGCTGCCGTGGGAGCAAAGGTTCTTTTTGGGATTGCTAAAATATGACTTTGTGTTGCAGTACATTCCCGGAAAGCAGCTTGTTCTCGCCAACATGTTGTCACAGGCAAAGCAGGTCCTGGACACGACAAAGTTGACTCCGACAATGACGTTGAGGTTCATGCGGTGGAGTCCTTGGCTACATGGTGACGCCGCTGCGTTTCCAGCGTCACCATGTAGCAGCAGCTGCTACAGTTGGAAACTTCTCAAGATAGCTACCTCCAGTCTGTAATGACAAGTTTGGCAAGCGGGCAACCGGTAACAGGTGAACTCAAGCCATTTTCGGAAAACATGTCTGTCGTTTATTGAGTGATCTTTAAGGGTCCGAAAGTTGTAATGCTGCGGAGTATGTGTCAGTGCATGCTGAAGAGAGTTTATGCTGGTCACCTTGGGCTGCAGAAGCCTAAAGAGAGGGCTCGAACACTTATATTTTGGCCCAGATTGAACGGCGACATCACAGCGCTGGTTGACAGCTGCGCAACGTGCAGAAAATACGCGTACCGGCAGCCACAGGAACCGCTACTAATGCGAGAAGTACCCAAATGCGCCTGGTACAGGGTCGGATTTGATATATTTTCTCACGCTGACACGTCGTACGTCGTTGCCTACAACGCCTTTTCAAGTTTTCCTGAGGTGGAAAAGCTTGAAAACACAACCGCAGCAACCACGATCACTGCTATTAGCGCTATGTTCGCCCGGTACGGGGTACCTGTAGAAGTTTGTACAGATAACGGACCCCAGTTTTCCAGCCATGAATTTACCAGCTTTGCCAAGAGATACGACTTTTAGCATGTAACCTCAAGCCCTCGTTACGCACAGTCGAATTGGCAGAGAAGGGTGTGCAAATCGTAAAGCGTATCCTGAAAAAACTGTAGAGGCGAGGGAAAACTTCTGGCTGGGTCTCTTAGCCTATCGATCAGCACCCCTAGAAGAAAGGCATTCTACGGGTGAACTTCTGCAACGAAGGCGACTTCGTTCTAACCTTCCCGACTTTCGCAGGGTGTCCCGAACAAGTGTGACGAAGCACTGCCAAGACAAAGCTGACAAGCCTTTGGGAGTACTACAGAAGGGCACAACTGTCCGGCTTCAGTATACTGCTGGCTGGTTGCAAAGGGGGAAGGTGGTCGCAGAAACTACTCCTCGATCCTGCCTAATAAAAACTC
Organism: Rhipicephalus microplus; assembly: GCF_043290135.1. Lineage (NCBI taxonomy): Eukaryota > Metazoa > Arthropoda > Arachnida > Ixodida > Ixodidae > Rhipicephalus > Rhipicephalus microplus. Next base: position 137,781,377 of record NC_134700.1, read on the forward strand.
ACGATCGCCGCGTGCTGCGGCGAAATCGCCGACATCTCCTCAAGACAAAGGAACGGTGCAGCAGTGACAGTGATGACTACGATGAGAGTCCCACAAATATAGACTCCCATTCACCGAATCCTACCACAGCCTCAGAATCAATTGCTCAAGCAGGTGAAGCAGCATCCCCAGAAACACCCGAGGGAACAACACTACTAGCAAGCAACGATGGTTCTTCGCCGGGCATCCCATCGCTGCCAGCTCCCAGAAGGTCGACGTACCACCCGGTCCCCACAGAAGCTGCGTTATGACAAACACTTTAGTCAAGTGTCATAAGCTGTGGCGAATGTTTCTTGTTATGCAAGTGTTTATTTTGTTTTGTTCCACGAGAGAGGATGTATCCGGCATGTGTGCTGATTGTATCAGCGCGAATGGGCGTCAGTGATGCGCAGTGTGTTCACGTGCGTTCGCCGGTGCCTTTATAAGCTGAGCACCAATAAACACCGTTGTACTTCTTGCACCGACCATGCTGCTGCCAGCGTAGTCCATATGCTTGTGGTGCTAGCCATACAAAGTCCACCATTCCTGCACCAGCTCCTGTGAAATGGTGACACCGTTTAGTGCCTAATAGGGCTATTAACACAAACAAATCAAAGTCATCATTATGTTTAATTTCAAGCTCTGAAAAATAACGCACCCAAATATTCATGTCAGTGATAACGATCTGATGATTCTTCATTCCTTGAAAACATTTCTAAATGCACTATACAGTGCCCGAGCAGACAACCAAACAGTGATGCATTCTTCTGGTGCCCTTCCTCTTCGCATATTGGCTGTCTGTCCTCACTCTCTTGTGACGTTCCACTCCATTCTATCACAGAATGAGTGCAAGATCATTCCCCCGAAAGCTGTTGGATAAACTCACAACGCTTGTATGAGTAGGCTCGCCATAACCATTGTGTATGTCACACGTCATGCATGCGTGATGCGACTGAAACGAAAATCATTGGCGTGAGCGAAAAGATAAAACTGCTGCAGAAGCAATGGAATCACTTCAAAACAGAATGCATTTGCATCTGGACGAGCACAGGTGCATGCTTGCAGGCAAATTAAAAACATTAGCCAAGAAATTGCTGGTGCAGGTCTTGCTTTATTAAGAGACCTCATTTTTACTGGTCAACACGGTCACTCTTCACCACAAGGACATCAGTACAAAGGAATCTGTATAGACTCCCTTATAGCTTTGCTTCTGAATAAGGGGGATGCTTAAATCCACATGCAGACCTGATTCTTCTCTGGATGGCGCCATGCTTGGGAATCGGCTGTCACTTGCTAACACTTCTGCAGCAGCCCTATCATTAGAGAGCCCAAGTTTGCCATAACCTTCTTAGTGTTTTCGGATACTGTATTTTTAGACATGTTGGCAGCAGTAGCAGAGCTAGTAGTGATATCTCATGACGTTTGGTCCAACGATAATGCATTTACTTTTCTCAGTTACATCTTTATTCAGTTACGTCAACTTTCTCATAGAAAAAAAAGATGAGGTTACTGTCATCTAATGCTTATCTTACTGTCACTGCTTTACATAAGCACTTGAGTGAAACGCACAATTCACTTGACTAGTATTAGCTATGTGTGTGTCTCTGCAGCATCAGGTGTCGCCACCAGTGCTTCCCACCACATATATTTCTCCCCTAACCTGCAATATGCAAACTGTTAGTTGTCCTTCAGAAACTATGACTGCGACAAAAGCTTTCAGAGTGCCACTTTGGTTTGCACTGAGTGGCAACCACAGGGCGATCAGGCCATGAAGGCAGGGATTTGTCTTTTAAATGTAGGTGTTTATTCTCCCCGGAGGTCATACTAATTCCACCAACACCGGCAACAATTATACAAAAGCCTAAGTAGTAGGGCATTCCACATGGCTGGGGGAAAATACAAGAGATTAGGAAGCACACGTCTAGAGTCTGATAATAGTTTGTTTACTTCGTCTGGCTTTGCATGCTGGCCCTGGGACAGTAGTACACACCCAATATCTGAACCGTGTAGAGGTGACAGTAGGTGGCAGTGCTTGAAGCTCGTTCAAGAAGCAGTTTATCATGTGTCTGCAAGTTCAAAGACTAAACGGCCTCGAGGAAAGCCTTCTCAAGTTGAGAGCAGTCTTTTTGGTTTCTTAGAAAAGGGGAAGGAGGGACTGGATTGCATGGTCTCAGGAAGACACGAAAGGCAGCGGAAGTGCCGTAACGCCCTACTACAATACAGCCTCGCCCCCACTGTGTGTGTAAGCATCTCGTCAGTCAATGCGCAGTCGTTTTCGAAAAACTAAGACGCGCCGCACACAATCCCACATGTGTTACAATCGATTGGGTGACAGTTTTGTCTCTTCCGTGAAATTCTCTGCATTCTCGGGTTGCTGCTGTCAGTAACAATCAAGCTGCCGCATGCATACGACCGCATTGTTGGAACGCTTACGTTTGCGCACACACAGCTACATAACCTTGTACATACACAGAGTGCATACCTTGTGCTAATCTTTCCTGAGCACCGAGCCAAAGAGTGCTGCCTATAGTGCTTGTGCACGGTTGTGCCACACAGGTGAACGCTTGCAGGCAAATTAAAAACGTGAACCAAGACATTGCTGGTGCAAGTCCTGCTTCATTATGAGACCTTATTTTTACTGGTCTGAACCTCACACTGCACTCACTGAAGACCCGTGCAAACAGATATTTTCTCGATCCCTCACGAGCTGGCTCACTAACCATCGCGAGAGTACTCAGCATAGCCGCGAAGTCATTTCCCTAAGCAGCATATCGCAGGTAGCGGTCGGCCACCACAACGTACCAACACTACCTTTTTTGTATTCGTACGCTTATGCGAGGGTGCCTCCTTGCCTTCTGTGCCACTCTGGGAGTTTGTGCAGCTTGGGTTGCCGACGGGAGCATACAAACCGGTTCTTCTAACCAGTGAGCTGTTTACTAGGTGCTTCTTACCATGCCGCACTTGCCACTTTTACAGCCTTCCTAAGTATATGTGCACACAGTGGCACGCTAAGTTAGGTGAGGTGATGACGAATGTGACCACGAGGTCTGCCAAGCCTGAACGCGCAACAGTCTGTACTACTAGATAGGTTCCTCTACAGAATTCATCTCTCTCAACTCTAAGCTTATACCTGCGGGCACAAGCTGCTTTCTCAATGTGCTTAGCAGGTTGAGAAACTGCTGTTGCACTAGTATACTTTGGGCCAGGTCCCACAGGCAGCATTTAAGTAGTGTTTTTTTTTTTTTCTACTTCCCCTTTCACCTTTCCTTTGTTTGTCCTATAAACAATCGAACCATTCTTGTAAATTTCCACTTCATCTCTTGCATGCCCTTCATTTGAGTTAGAAATTTAGTTAACAAAAAGTTGTTGCAGGAACTTTTGTGTGGGTTACCTTGAAAGTCATTCTAAATGTCATTACGTAAGTTATTTTATGTTGCACTGATTTTATCGTGTTCCTTACAGAATGATCAGTCCAGACAGGCAGTATGAGCTGAACGATTTCCTGGATCGATTTTCATCACATGCGTGAAGTTGTCTTAGCATATCCACCAAGCCATCTCGTTCTTCGCAGCAGTTACTTTGCCAAAGAGACCAAAACACTCAACCTTACTCTCACAGGTTGGTTTGCATGTGTTGTACTTTGTTTACACATTCCATACTCAGAAGTTTAGCTGCAGTAGCTGTATATTGCAAGGCTCTCTTCATCTGATTCCGAACTGGTGAGTGTAGGAGCACACCTTTCATGAGGCAAAACCTGCAGCACCAACGGACCTCTAGCAATACTGTATGTGTGACCCCCTTTTTCCACACACACACACACATCACACACACACAGAATGAGATAATTGTAAGGCCACTTTATTCTCAAACTGCGCAGTTGCCGTGCGAAATGTGGGGTGGCCTTACGCCCGTCTCTCATTGGCTGCTCACTGGCTGCTCAATGTGAACAGCCAGACTATGAATCAGCACGTCCAGCAAAGCAATTTGTTTTGTACTTTACAAGCAATAGCTTAGGCTAGTTGATAGTACACAGTTTGTAACAATGTTTAGCACAGCGCCCAAATAGCAGTTTGGAAAGAAGGCACTAGTACAGAGTTAAGAAAGAGCGTTATCTCTTCTCCTCTGTACTATTTTTTTCCCCCTGAAAGAACAGCTATCCTCACATTTATCTAAAAGCTGAATTAATTGTCATGGTGCTTAGCAAGAAACAATGTGATTGTAACGCAGCAACTTGCACAGTTTTAACTTGATTGCAGGTGAGAGGCAGCTCCAGACGTGCACGTTCGAAGTACTTTTTGCCCAGGGATGGCCGCTTTTCAAGATTTCCTCGCACTGGGCTTGTCGGTGGTTTCTGCGACAGACGTCCTGCAGTGGCTGGTGTATGCATCAGCACTGGCTAAGCTTGTCCGCTCGCCCACCTGAAAGATCAAGGTAGTTGGGCCACGCGTGCATCACCGGGAGGGCCAAGCTGGTACCGGCCTTCTGTGAGACCAGGGGTGTTACGGCCGAAAAAGTGAACTGTTTTCAAGATTCCACCGCTCAGACACGATCGAAGGCCTGCTACCTTTTCGGTGTTGGTGTTGTAATTCTATAAAATAAAGTTCTCGCAGCATATAATAGACCTTGACATGATCAAAAGTTATCGACATTGACTGCAACCTAATAAAGGGTAACAGCCTCATGATGAAGCATGTGTGCTGGAAAAAACTTAGAAATACATACTCATGTGTCTAGTCAGAAAAGTTGGGGAGAAAATCAGAACCCCAGCATCCATTTGTAGAAACAAATTATTCTTGACAGAAACTGAAAAGAAAAATAGAGTTCCTCATGAGAGTCTTCATACATATTGTAATGTACTTGCTGACAACTCGGCGACAGTTTTTCGAACGCTACGGATATCAAAGGAAAGCGTTTCCATTAAAGGGCCACTCACCAGGTTTGACAATATTGAGCTGACAAGCGCAATGTGTAGATGAGGCGTTAATGATCACGTCTGCCAAAATTTGCAACGCTACATCCCACACCTGCGGAAATGTGCAACAGCTGCAGAAATGGGTCAAACATCAAGATGAACGCTGCTCGCCCTTCCTTTTGCTGGCGCGCGCCCAGAGAATGAGGGCGTGACGTGCGCGTATGAACGGCTTTACGTACACGGCAGTGCAGTGACGTTGGTCCTCTACGTAGACGACTGTGCTCTGACGTTGCCAACAGTAGCACGTGACATGGCGAAAATAATTTAACAGAACATGCGTAGTTATGTATTTGTTGCTTGAAGAGATTAATAAGTCTCCAGATAAGTAATGCAACGCAATAAAGGAATGTGAGCATTCTTTTTTTTTTTTCTTTTTTTTCCCCCTGAACTGCAACGAGATGCGGAGCTTATGTGCCGGCGTTTCGCATGCATTCGTGTCCCCACCATTCCGCGGTCAGTGCATTGAGCAGGCGACAGCCGTGGAACCCTCCTACACGTTCGCACACTTATTGTGCTCATCTACTCTACCAGGTCTAAGCCAACGTTTCCGAACTATCCCGCAAAAACAGGCAGAAGACCACAAAATAACGCTCGTCAACAAAGCAACGACGCTCATGTGATCGGGGGTTGGACTTTTTTGGGCACGTCATGCACACGTGACCTCTTGGTCAGTTGCCGGAGAGGGTGGGGAAGAGATCTGTGTTGCGAAGGCTACGCGGAGGAGCGGCAAGGGTTTCGAGCTCGCCTCCTCTCGTCCTCGTTTTGCGCCGCTTCAAAAAACCTGTTTTCTCTGCTCTGCTCGTGATGAACCGATTCAAACAATTTTTGAGGCAAAATGTTCCTTATCGGACACCCCACTGTCTAACTAAAATTTGGTTTCGGGCCTGGTGAGTGATCCTTTAATGTTCGAGCCTGATTTTTTGGGTAATTAATCAGTGTAGTTTGCTTTTTTTTTTCATGCAATGATGTAAACATGGTATTAGTAATGTATTACTCTAAATTAATTTTAATGCAAGCACCATTGTAAATGAGGTGTTTATGATTTTTGTCGTCCAGCTTAAGTACGAATGAGACTGGGGAATCATCTTCAGGAGTGCTGTTAAATACACATACAGTACACCCAATAAATGTAACTTGAAGGAAACATGAAAATATGTTTCATTTACATTCAAACATCGTTTTAAAAAAGCTGTATCTTACACAAAATTAAGATATTTCCGGAAATTGTTATTAGGAGATATTCCTAACACTGTATCTAGTGCAAGACTGTTGTTCATTTAATTGCTTCATTGCTACCGATATTTCGTTATATACAGGTTTATCCATCGAGGTTTGAGTGTAACCTAAGTTCCATGTACTGGGAGATGAACAAGGGCACAGAATACAAGTACGAAACCAATCTTGTCAGAATCGCTTGTTTCATTTAAATGGCAGTGCCACGTAAGAGATTTCTGTTTCCTGAGAGCAGTGTAGTTCATCTCGGTAGCTCACTTTTCACTGTCATGAAATGTCCATGAGTGAGACCTCAATATCCTAGTATTCATAAGCAATGAATAACTTCATCTAATTCTCACAATGAGCATCATTCTTTTGTCCTGTTGAACATATACGGCAGCCATGGTCAGCCAGAAAGTGCATAGTCTTCAACAGAGCAAAGCTGCACCTTGCTTCAGGGCTCAGATACACCCAGCATGCCACACGAAGTGCTCAAGGTGTGTGTTTTAAAAAGTACACTTTCAGTCTGCAGAAATGTTAGCACTGTCGTCCTGTTCATTGAGTTGGCCCTTTGTTTTGTGCCAGCTTTTCTGCCACCTGTCTAGTATGTTTAGTCTGGGGTAGAAACTTCCAGTCTTTCACATGGAGGATTAAAACGCACAGTTTTAGTCATGAACATAAACTGGCATTATAATGCACCAACCCTTACATGTACAAAGGGCACTCTCGCGTCATTACTATAGAGTGCATGTAGTATCTTCAACATTTTTCTGTTGTTCTTACGTGCCACACACCTTACTCGTGTAATCAATTTCTTTCCTTGAAATCCTCTTGGGCAGTTTGGAGGTATGGCAAGTGATGACGTAGGTGTGAATGGTTTGCAAGAAAATTGTGGCAGTTTCCTATTAGAGTGACTGGTTTTGCTGTTCACATTTCTTTCTCTTACATATACGAGGTGTGTTAGGAAAGTAATGAGACTGAGTTTGTACTAGCCCAAGTTTTCAGTTTTTTCAAACAACAATGCTATCCCTTTCAAAGTACTAGTTTTTTTGGGTAGCTATACACACTTGGAGTTGTTGTTCCCACTCTTGGTAGCAGCGCTGCAAGTTTTCAACTAGTATTGCTTTTCACTGGTAGGTCACAGCCTTCTGAACGTTCTCCAGAGTGCCAAAATGACAACCTTTTGCGACATCTTTCAATTTCGGGAAAAGTCGCATGGACTCAAATCAGGTGAGCAGGGGGTTGAAAAACAACAGTAATGAGATTTGAGGTAAAAAACTCGCCGATGAAAAGGACCGTGTGACTAGGTGTACTATTTATTCAAGCACCACACCTAGTTCTACTACATTTATTGATGTTAAGGCACAGGCATGGTAGCAGTTTTTAAGTAGTGCTCTAAATTATGCTCTCTGGAGGTAAGTCACCATTTGAAAGTAACATTTTAGAGCCTGGGCGTTATTGTGCCAAAGCTATGATATGATTATGAGGTACATGAGTGATCACACTTTAATTTTTGCCACCTAGGATTCTTTGAAATCTATGTATAACTAAGAACGAGCTATCGAAGTAGGAAAAAAAATTTACAAAAGCATTTCAATATTAATTCACCATGGAACTATAGCCACGGCAGCTAGAATGGAACCAGTGATTTTGATCTAAGCAACACGTCCCTTGAGCAACTGCATTACAACTTTAGGAGGTCAGTGTTATAACTAGGACGCTTGGCGTGTGCACATTAATCGGCACTATATGCAGTGCACATACTGGTACAAATTTATATACCTTCAACACTAAATAATAAAGGGGAAAAAAAAGGAATACCTGAAGCCGAAAACATGTGCATCGTTATTTGTTTGATTAGAGCAGTGCAGTGCTATGATCATGCTTGTGGTGCCTCAGTGGTTAGCACGCAGCCACCGAATGCATTCCCAGCCGTGGCCACTTCACTTCAATGAAAGTGCATTGCATGAACACCCGTGTGCTTAGGCTTCAGTTAATTCCCACGTGGTCACAATTAATCCAGAGTCCCCTGCTAGTGTGTGCCTCATAATGGTATCATATGTAGTTTTGGCTTGTAAAAACCCCAGTATTTACTTCCATAGTAATTAAAACTATTGTTAAATTCTTACTTCTCATAATGCACTTCTTTTTCACCTTATTACATATCAGCTAAGATCATTCTAATAAAGCCGGTGTGAGGGCATTTCTGACATGCAACAATCAACGTGAACCACCTAGGTGCATCAGTGGGCACCATCACCAATAATTATCACTTTCGTTCCACACAAGCTAACACTGGACAATATAGCAATGCTAGTCGCAAAATGTAGTTTTTGTGACGGGAGGAAAAACATGAAGCTTATTCGTGTGCATGGATGCAGTAAACTAGTCGGATATCTACTACGTGCAGTGTAGCTTGGGTAGGCCAAACAAACCAACTTTGTTTTGTTTTTTTACTAGAACAATTTGAAGAAGTTAAGTTTACACACGCTAGACATCCACCCAGAAAATAGCAGCAGACTTCCCTCATGACTGTTAACGGCCTGCTTCAAGACCACTGGAAATTAAAGGCCTTATGTAACAATACCCAGCTGTGTCTGCCAATCGCATCCAGACTACAATCTACACCTGCACACCTACTATCGTTCTCAGCAGCATTCTCATTCCATTGATATTGCTCCACTAGTCACCTCTGTGGATAGAGAACACTGTCCAGGATAGATGATACCGTCTGTTCAACCGTGCAGCATCAGCGGTGTGGACGGATGGTGGGTGCAGTTGCCCCTGGAATTCCAGCCTGCACCTCCCTGAACACACCCCCCAGCCAAAGATCAAACATAATCATAACGCTGTGCATAAGTCCCCATCTCCCTGCCCCCTAGAAGTAACTTGCTTGTTGTGACTGCCCTTCCCCTGGCCAAAAATTATTCTGCAATCCCTGCCTCCTGGTCTCAGCTAGCCATGATTATGGGAGGTGCTTGTAGTCAGCTGTACAATAATCTGAGATGCAAATGCAGTAGAACCACACTAGTACGATTCTGACGGGACAGTAGACAAAAAAAGTATTCAGCAAATGTATAGTACAAACATGCAGTAAGGATCTTTCGCACCATCGATTATCAGGACTAATAGCTTAGGCATGCGAGCTGTTGCACACTTCTTAGCGTATTCCATTCTGCTCTCTTTCTTTCATGCCAGAACAAGGCCCTATTCGAACATCTGGATGGCCTTGTGGCAGACCACGTCACCAAAGTCATTGACGTACCTCCTCTGCACATCCATTCTAATGAAACTTCTAAACCCATAAGGCAAGAATGACAAGAATGATGCATGGTATCTGTACAAAAGTATCTGTTAATTTTTTGTTAGAAGCAGACACTAGAAATGTTGTACACTTTAAATGTATTAGTGAGAAAAATATTGGCATGTTTCTGCTGTACTGTTTGCCAATCCCAAATGTGGACATGTGGCTCATGATGGCTTAATGAACCGTTATTATACAACCTGACAAAGATCAAGTCACCACCAGCATGGTATATCAAGCATGGCATCATGCCTGCCTCATTGCGTTGAGCCTGTTATGTTCTACTGAATTGTGTCTACTCCAAGGTCGTCACTTCTTCCTGAATAAATCATCATACGACACTGGTGACACGTTTAGCTCTGGCAAAATGAACAAGAGCATAGGCCTACAAAAATGCTCCACAACAGTGCAACAACTGGCTTTCCAGCATCCACACAATGAACAAGCTCAACTTTAAATTGCCAAGTAGTGCGGATTTGCATTTTCATTATACAGCCCGCCCATGCTTCTCAAGTACTATAGAGACAGAGTAAGCAGAGAACTTTCTCTGTGACTAAAAAAAGAGAATTAATAGACTACATTGTAAGTGAATTCATGTAACCTGACTAGACATTCCTGGAGTACACAAAGTGAGCAAAATTGTTTATAATAAAGTTAAAATGCAGCAGGTAAATTGGCTCGTGCTATTTATAAGCAGAAATTTTGTTTTCACTCACATTGCACATCTGTCTAACAAGCTCGCTTGACAGGAATTGTAAATTGATCACACCTTCTATCTCATTTTCCTGGGCAAAGATGAAAAAGAAAGAAATTCCGGCTTTACGAATTGAGCTATGACAATTGTGTACGTGAGCACTTTACTTAGGTTCGAATAGTATTTGTTTGTTACTGTGTGTGCCTCTTCAGAAATCATTGACCTGTATGACCTAATGACAAGTGTGGCTAGGGAGCAGAATAAAAAACTACATAAATCCACCACACATCTTGTAGTTTACATGAGGCAGAGCTTCACTTGAGCAGTTCGAATGCTACTGTGATAAAAAACAGTGAAATAATAAGACAGAGGAAAAGAAGCGGGCAACACAAGTACTGACAAACAACTGAGTGCCTTTCAAGATACCCTTGTGAAATTTACGTGCTGCTCCTTTGTCAAGGTTTTCTAAAGTATAAATGTCCCATAAGCAATGCCCTGGAGGCATACAAAATCAATGATAGTTGTAATCAAAGGTCGAAGATTAGTTATGTAAGGTTTGTTGTCTAACAATATACTACATCTGGAATAAACTAAGCTAGTAATTTGGCATTTCTCCCTGGTGGAGGGGAAATTGTTCACCTCTGCTGATTCCCTCCGTATCATTTGTGCCTCTGGTTATGAGGATATGCTTGTTGAAAGTGTGACATCAGTGCACGCAGAAAAAAGGCACATGTGTTCACAATGCTACAGGTACCTGGATGCACAGACCTGAAGTATTTGGTTCTATTTGCAGTGAGATTGTGTTTCTTTGCTTGCTATACTATATATTTTTTCAATAAAGGTTTTTTTGTTGGTATGCAAATTGTCTTATAGCTTTCTTCGTCTTGTCCCATGTTTTGCTGCGCTATTTTTATTCATCCTGAATTACCAACTTGTCCAAGAGTCTATTGGTCTAAGCTACATTCAACGTGAGATTGCTTTTTGTGGTTTACGGTGCTGATAATTTTCTAAATTTCAATAAATCTTGTATGTACATATTATAAAATACATATCAGTTCACTTTATTTGTCCCATTGACAGGAGGGCATGTGTATTGCCTTGTTGTTGAGCCTCGACATCGTGTACAGCTTTTACCACATAAAAGCAATGTCTTGGTTGACACAACATTTACTCATTCAAATTAATTTTTTCGTGTCTTCCAGTTCTCAGGGGGGGGGGGGGGGGGGGGTCTGAACAGCTCTCATGCACATCTCTCTTCTTTGTTTATGGTGGCACACTCTCTTTTACGAGTGCTACCGCACCCCTGTCGAGGGCCTTTTTTGTGCCTTTTTCGGGATCGCAAGTAGGCATGGTACCAAATCTCACCAGAAACTCAGGTTTTACGATAATCTACTGCAGTACAAGCATTCTAAGCCTCGAGTCACCAAGAAATTTTAGGTTGTTTCCATGTGATATATGGACTGAATGCAGGTAAAAAAAAGTACCGTCAAACTGAAAGAAAAACAGCAAAGGTATGACTGCTCAAACAGTGTCAAAGGTAACAGTAATTGTGGACCACAAGAAAGTATACGTAATGCTGAGTTATTTTGATAACCTGTGCTCTTTTATGCCACTTTATTTTTGTCAAATATTTTTGTTTATATAATTTTAAGGAAGCCAATTTACTTTTTCTAACTGGGACTTGAGTATATAGATCTACATTTGTTAAATGCCTTACACTATACTTTCGAACAAAGATAAACAGCTGCAAGTGCTAACCTTCCCCAGCATTTGGTTTGGCTGGTCTTCATCTCAGCTGCACCTTTCCTTTTCTCTGTTTATTTGTAATTCTTCCATTCCATCACTTCTCTGTACACAAGCTATCGAGGTTCCTTCCTTCCATGCGTAGGCATGCGCAAGGTTCCCCTGCACACAACTGAGTCGTAGTATAAAAGGTAAGAACAGCGTAAAATAGATGACGACGAACAAAAGTGACACTGGACAAGCACTGATTATAACAACTGTATTTATTGTCTGTCTTGCTCTGTTTTACCTTCCATGTAGAACCAAGTAGCCCAATGAAACACATATTTCTGAGCAAGTCATAGTACGGTACTGACTTCACACCCTCTCCCCTCTTACGTGGGTAGGGAGGGGGGCACTCCACCTGCCCTCCCGCTGTGCTCATGCCTATACTGCATGATAACTGTGCTACTTTTTCTCTTTAATTTCCCTAACGCCAATTCATGTTCTCTTTAGTAATAGACAAGTTAGCCGTTCTAGGTGACCTGCAACAACTTAAAAAAAAAAGGGGGGGGGGGGGGTAAGTAAATCGTTTTGTTTTTTCTTGCCTCGATTTCCCTGCATGGCTCGAGATGTGACGCAGCACATAATCGTGGCCCTCGTTTAATGACATTTATGAAATGGTTGCAATCATATGCTGAGTTTAATTGCGAAAGAAAACAAACGGCATAAGATCGACCATCATTAATGCCCTGTATTTAGAGCTATCACCGATAGGTTATCACAGCAGCACAGATTTAGGGTCACAGCTGCCGCCGGATCTCCTATCTTGCCGACACGCGGCCAGTACTCCACGTCGTGCTATCTAATCGAAGCGTGTCTGCACGCTTGAAACAGCCTCCGCTCTTTCATCCTCCCCTGGCCGTTTACGTCAAAGCACACCTGAATACAGTGAAGTATAAAAGCACAGTTCACTTCCCCACGCGTACTGCTCGGATTTCAATCGCGGGCTATGCGCGCTGCGCACGGAACACTCTTCCCGCCTGCGATCGCCAACGCGCGCGTTTTTTTTCGCTGAAGATGGTCTCGTCGCCTGACATGACCTGCGCTGTTGACCGCATATGTTTGCCCAGAGATAAACTGGAAAAAAAGATGCATGATGCGGCGCTTCATTCTCTGGATCCGTGGCGAACTGATGTATAAACAAAGTAAGTTACAGAGAATAAAGTCCTTGTAATTATGTAAAACATAGACAATCACACCACATACCGGCTTTAAAATCATTTTGGCAAATATCGTCAAAGAACAGCTGCACGTTTGTCGCGGGTCCCACGAGGCACAGAAGACAGGACAAGTAATCGCAGAGCACGTTAATTTATAATAAAACAGCCGTACAGCACTGGCGTAGTGTTTGCATAGAGTAAACTGGTAGGTGTTCTGTGGCAACATATGGTTACATACGCATACGCTACGTACTGCTTACATATGCCTTGCCTTCGCGATCGGTCGCGTGCCACGTCATCTCAAAAGTAAAAAATAATAATAAGTTGCTTCATTTGCGCTAACGTGGATTTATTCTGTCTTTTATTTTAATAACGATGCGCCTTTTTTTACTGCTGATTGATATTATTAGCTGAAAAATACAGTGCTCCGAGGAGCGCTTCCCAAACAATCAGTTTGAGTGAGTTTCGGTTTCGCCTCAAGCTTTCATGCGGGCCACAGTTTGCGCAAGGAATTCCCTGCGCTCGCCGGCGCCGCTGTCAAGCGCATTCCAGTTACGAGGTCGCCCAACTCGTCGGGCAGACTCGTTACGCAACGCAGGATGTCGAAACGCACTGCACCGGACCTTTCGCGCTTTCTTATCGGCCGTACTACGGGCGCTGCACATGGCCTTGAACGTGCGGCGCGCATCGGGAGCAACGGCCGCGGCAAGCTGTAAACAAACGCCTGTCATACCGCGGAGGCGCCGATTTTAACGACGCAACGTGACACACACCGAACCACCAATTCTGGGGTGAATGAGAGATGTATGTGAGCTCCGTTTTCTCGCGCCTCACATGGGCATAGTCAGAACACGCTGAAAATTTTCAAAATTTGTACTCTCGGCGGGATGAAGGCGTTGTCACTCGTTTCCCGTCAGCTATCCGCATTGTCTCAGCTGCACTTGCCAAGTGTTTGCGTGATCTGCAGCATAAGCAGCTGTCTTACCCACGGGAGTCATAAATATTTTTCTTTCGATCAGTTTCGGTTGACCGCTGGCGCCGGCCGGTCGCAGCGGGGGCCATGCGCACGCCTCGATGAAGAGCGGGGCTCGCGCTGCGAGCCGTGTGCACAAATTGCACCACGTGAGCTGTCGGAGTGGTTCGTGTGCAAAAGGGCTTCTTTGTTCCATTTCGTGCCGGCGTCGGTTGGTGTCAGTCGGCGTACGAGTTGCTGCTTCGTTCTCGGACCCGTTTCCCGCTGCCAACCTTCTACGGAGACTCGCTCGGTTCTTCCCGGAGCCCAGTACACCGACCAAACAGCGTCAACATGAGCAGCCAGGAGTGCTACGCCTGCCACAAGCCCGGCCACTTCGCCCGTGAGTGCCCGCAGGGAGACCGCGGCTATGGCGGAGGTTCGTCGTTCGGCAACTCGTACCGTTCCGGCGGTGGTGGAGGTGGGTTCGGCTCCCGCGGCGGCGGTGGTCGCGGCGGCATGCGCGGGGGACCGCCAAGCCGCATGGGAGGCGGAGGCGGTGGCGGTTTTGGCCCCAGCCGGCTGACTTGCTACAACTGCGGCAAGGCGGGACACATCGCCCGCGAATGCCCCGAGGACGGCAAGACCTGCTACACTTGCGGTAAACAGGGCCACATATCGCGCGACTGCGACGAGAAGCCGTGAGGAGTTTTCCCGCGAGACAGCCAGGCAGAACGGAGAGAACGAAGAAAAAAAAAGTTTTACCTCCGCCGCCGCACACAAGAGTTCGTTGTTGCGTTGTCATCGTTCTAGGCCTACCGTGAAGAAAGAAAAAAAAGCATTCGACCCCCTTCCCCTCATCGTGTCTCGTGGCGGTTTACGCTAGGACTGCATTTGTTACCTCCGGTCATCGCATTACTTCCCAAAACGGCCATTAGGCGTTATCTTGGTTTTCTTAGCGCAACTCATCCGGTCTGGCGGAGACGTCAAGCGGCTTCCCGTCGCGTCCGAAGAAGCTGAGCCCTGGCCCGGTTTTTTTTATTTGTGCACCTCGACTGCCGCCGGGCGTCCATCTTTGAAAAAAACCGGCAAGAGAATGGTGGATGCTGCGTACTCGTGTAGGCCTAGCCACGCCACAATGGATGCTCGCACGTGGCGGCTGCCTTCGCGACGAAGAAGGAAGACAAACAAGATCGCTGACCTCTGCGAGCAATGGTACGTCATCGAGTCGTCGTTCGCTACGCCTTCTTCATGCGCTGGCTTCTTTAAAAAAATACCCTTCCCCGGATTTTTTTTTATTGATCTCCGTTGGTGACTTTATACTGTGAATGTGTTCTTTTGTGGTTGCGTCTCTTGAGCGCGCCAGCCGATGCGGGCTCGGGTGTATTTACCATTTTTTAAGCTCGTTTACCGGGCCGAACGCGGCCAACTAAGGACTGCTAGAAAATTACCGGATGAGATAGAGAGGGTTGAACTTTGCGGCTGTAGAAAAGAAACGGGAGCTTGTTCGAGGACATTTTTTTGTGTTGAAACAACTTATTCTCTAAATGTGTGTTTTGTGTGCGCGTGTGCTGCGTAGGACTGGCGTTTATTTTTTTCCTACTTTCTTTGACTGTGTATAAAATGAAGAAAAATGCCTCATGTACAATCTTCTTTCCAAAGGCTGATTTTTTAGTGAACCATGCAGTTGTTGTTGCAGGGAGCACTACGCGAGGACAAATAAAAACAAAAAGGCTGATCTGCAGCACCTTGCCTTGTGGTTTTGTTCGGAGGAAAAAGTTACTAGGCCTGTCGCAATCACGACTCAGCCGGTGACTATATTTCTCTTTTATTTTTTTTTTCTAGGGCAATGTGGAAAGGCCCCATGGCTTTGCCTCGGGAACTCACCACTATGCAAGCATTGGGGGGAACGCGCTGTGCGAGAATTCGCCACGCCGCTCTGGGTTTGACTCGTCTGGGTATGAAACAATTGCATCTTTCTTCCTCCCCCACCCGACCCGCTTTCGTACCCCCTCGCCCTGTAGTCTTGACGCTCAGGTCGTCTACTTGAAGAACCTGCTTTGAGGAGAGGAAAAGATGGCTCACAGGTGACTCGCTTCTTGGTTTGGCCCGCGTCAGTTACAGCGCTGGAGGTGCTGGGAGCTTGTGTGAGCCGGCTGCCTGCTTTGGCAATTGCACTGTAGTTGCTTTGCATGAGTGAAGCCTTTTCTAAGTGGACGGAAAGACAACTCTTTCCCAGATTTGCCTGCACACAAATGCCCGATCAAGGGCTCAATTTTGAAGAGGGGCTCATTTTCTGAAAGTTCTTTTTGTCCGCTTTTTTTTTTTCATTTGTACCATAATACAATACAGTTGCAACAGTACAATGTCCCGTGTACTCTCCTTGCCTTTTAATATAGGCTGGCTCTCAAAGATGTGTCAGTGAGCCTTTTAAAAACAAAAATTCTCTTGGTAGGGAGTTTCAGCTGTGTAGTTGCTGCTGGCTCAGAGGTGGAGGTTCCAGTTCTTAATTGCCCATGCCCCAGTTTTTGTTAAACAAGGATGCACAGAGATTTGTATGCTTAACAGCAAACATTCAATAATGCTTCAACCCAGGATAGTTTGTGTGGGTATCGTTCATTTGCTGCTACATACTGTTGCATTAGAACACTCGCTGTGCTTAATGTTTTTTTTGTCTAATGTAACAGTATATCAGAGCATAAGAACAAAGTAAGAACGGCAACAAAATAAAGTGGAATCTCAAAGGCTTATTTTTTTGGGGACACAATATGAGAACCAACAGACAATGATGCCAAGGAGAGCATAGGGGATGTTAGAAGTAATTTTTAATGTGAAGGAAGAAAAGTGGGTGAAACAATCTTGCCACCAGCAGGGATACACCGATGGAGAGTTCCCTCTTAGTCCACTTTTCTTTCTTCATATCTAGGTTTACAATTCTAACATCCCCTATACTTGGCATCATTGCTCGGTTCATTAATGGCAACAGCAGGGTAGCCATCATTCTTTGTGTAGTTTTGTCAAAGCCTCTCTGTGGACGTTTTAGCAGTAAAGTCAGCCTTCAGTGAGTGCAAATCTGAACAGTTAACAGCTGCTTGGGTGTTGGCATTGGTAAAGGGGGACCATGTCTTCGTCCGAAAAGAATTCAGTGAAGCCTTTCCTCTTGACTAGCTTTTCATGGTGACATGCTTATCGCACGTTACAAAACGTTCCGATGGTTCTCCACATTCTAGTGGTTCGTCTGTTTGAAAATTGAAAAGCATAGTCACTGTGCATCCAGGTAGTGATTGTCCTAATTTTAATGCATGTGCTATAATTAACCTACTAATAGGCCTCTGTGGAGCCGCCCTGTCCACTGAAAGACATCTTAAACCCATGTTACTAACCTGCTTGGCACGCTGGCCAAATGTGGCCCTTGCACAATCGATCAGTGCTTTTGGCATCAATTGAACTGATGCTCTAGCATGTAAACTTGGTGAAATGCCTTTCCGTGATTCTCGTTAATGTGGCCTAGGGTAGAGTTAAGCAGATTGAAGGATTGATGAGGCACGTTGCCGGGCTAGATTGTTGTGGTTCATCATTCATATGGCTATAGCGCACCACGACAAAGACATAGGAGAGAGACACACGGCACTAACTTGCAAGTAGAGTTTTATTTGCGATCACTCCTGCTATTTGTACAGTAACAGCCAACCGATAAAACCTATAAAAGTGCATATAAAGATACAGCAGAACTCATGCACGTGTCATCGCTGATTGCAACAATCTGCAGCCTCCAACATAAGAATAATGATTCGAGATACCTTTTTTCTATTGCTGACAAACCTGAAGAAGTCTCACCTGCACTTTTTATTTCGTTTATGATGCAACCGGTATGATGCAACCGAACCGGTAGCATCATACCGGTTCGGTTGTGCCCCAGTAAAGACATTTTTACTTTGAAAAGTTTTCTAACGCCACCGGACGATGCATGCATAAGGTTGGCAAAGCAATGACTAAGCCACCCAGAACACTCAGTAAAATGGGACCTAACACAGCCAGTAAAAAAAACGGGGATGCTGCACTGAGCGAGCAAAGGTAACTGAGAAAGAAAGGATGCATTTGTGACGAAGCCCAAATCTACTTGGAAGCAGAACTGAGCAGCAGCTCACTTGCACAGTGTACAACGTAAGACTAAAAATTGCCGTCACATTTTTCTTTTCTAGGTTTCTATAAATCCTATTATTTTAGAGCAAAACAAAGCTAACACTGTGTTTAGAACATCTCTTAGCATAATGTTACACTCGTGTCACACTTTAGTGCATATGGCAGCCGGCAGAGCGGGATGGTAGCTTGGGAGCCCAAGGAAACTGAGATTTCGAACAGGTGTCATGAGTTTACTAAACATTGCATAGAAATATTTTGCAATCAGCAGGTCTGATCGTTTTTGAAGTATGGAAAATCACAACCGGGCAGCTGCATTTTCTTTTCACGACCCCTTTGACAGTTGGCTAGACAGGAGGGTTGGTTATCCCGCCTGTCTAATGGTGTATTTTCTTGGTGTTATTGCTGGGCTTTCACACTTGTGCCATGCAAAGACGCTAAATTTTCACATATGCAGGTGGCACTGATACAAAAGCATGGTGACTACTTTGCCACTTCCATTGAAGAATTGCAGTAATAAAGCTACTTTATCACCTTTGTAGCAGAGCCACATTAGTTCCAACCACTCGCACATGTCATAAGTGTGCTGATGAACCCCTTCCAGTGACTCAGTCACTGTGTTGTAGCCTTGTTGCTTCTGCATCTGAAACTGTGCTACACTTAGCATTAGTTTTGAGCAAGTTTGTATAGCGAACACTTAAGTATTTCCGATACAGCAAAGTACTGTAGCATTGTAATAGAGCTCAAAGCTACCTGTCCTGAAAAGAGAAAAACGCTTTCTTATTTAGGCTTTGAAAAAGGGCAGTGGTGTGAACTTGGTAACCTGATGTGGCCGGCTAATATTGAAATGTCTTCTCTTATTAATACAGACGAAATCACACTTGTCTAGAATGCCCAGCTGGCCACTTCAGCTGCCATTTTACAGCAAAAGCTGTTATGAGCTCAGAACACAGGTCACATGCGGCACCGTAGTTGTCTGCCGGTGTCCATAACCAGTATCGAACAAAAAACAGACTCACTAAATAAAAAACACCCATGATGCAATGGGGTTCGAACCCGGGTTCGCTGCATGCCATCCCAGTATTCTACCACTGACCAATGCCAGTGCTCGGAACTTGTTTCTAAACTGGCCTTAAGCAGGCTTGATGTCAGGAAAGGAATTGCATTAGTATGAGTAATAAAGTGTTTTAGAACATCAAAAGAACAGCGAGGCATCACACAATGCGAATTGCGTAACAAATGGGTCGTTCAATGCTCCAACCCATTAGAAAACTTGTTCCTGATCACATATTTAACTGTAACGCAGGCCCACTTCAGTCATAGTTCTTCGTCGTCACTCACTGCATAAAAAATTTTACTAAATCCCTAACAACTGTTCAGTGGATACCACGCTCTTCCAAAGAATGACGAAGGATAGCATTAGTGAATTCTGGCCTACTAGACAAAAAGTATGATTATTAGTACCCAGCAGTGTGCTTGTAGCAGTCACCCAAAGAGTGTTTAGAAAAGCCTCTTCTTTCTTTCACTGTGACTGTGCTGGACGTTTCGTGCAGGCCTGGGGTTTTTTTTTTTTTTCTTTCCAACAGAGATATGGAAAAACTGGTGCTGCAGTGATACCTCACATAGTCATATTGTATGGTTGGTCCTTGGACTATAATTCGAGTGTGAACAGAATTTTGCAGCTAACGTGTGGTAGCAGCTGCAGACAACAACGTACACACCCACGGGCTCCACACACTTGGACGAGCGATTCCGTCTGGTGGCTTTATGGCCAACTTGTGCTATGTAGAAGCCAAGGTGGTCAAAGTTGATTTGGTTGCCCCGCCACAGTGTGCTTTGATCTCACACCGTGGTCCTTAAATGTAAAGCCCCACATACGATTCAGCCTAATGTTCGTTTCATGCTACTACCTAAGTCCAAAAAATTTTAGTATGACTGAAAGGTGGGTGCAGGTTGGAACCTATTCATCGATGGGGTGGCACACAAAGGAATGAAGCTCACAATGAGATGGGACAAGTGTTAGTCTAGCAACTACAAGATTTATTTTACAAACTTTTAATATATACAAGAAACATACACTGCACACATACCTATAAGCAACCAATGAACAGAATCTATTTTTCTGACTGTGACATCAACGGTTGACTAATGCAATTGCTATCACAGAAAACTTGTCTTGCACTTTCCTGCACCCTGCAAAAAGAAGTGGGACACCTCGTGAACCAAATTGAAAGATCCAGCAAATCTAGCATGCTTTTGCTGTAGTGCCAACAGTGCACTCCCAGCTGAAAATGGTGACCACATCCACTGAAGGTCTCCTTGCATCACAGTAGGGGGCAGCGCATAAGTTGTGATGATGCTGTCCAGCCTTGACAAGTTTGTTTTCTTTTCCTTTGTCTGTTTTGCCAAATAATAGAGCTATCTGGCAGATGACCATCGTTGATACAGTGTAGCAGTAGTTGCTCTGGTGGAATGAGTTGAAAAGTTGTGTGGATGGTAGAGTGTCTTGATTAATGTGAAGTGCTCGGAACACGTCAGGAACGCTTCTTTTAGTTAATTACAGTACAGTTGCCCCAGAAAGTAAGTGGGTCACGCGAGCGGTAGTGCAGCTGTGTGCTACAGCTTATGGGAAAAGTATTAAGGTGATTCAATTGTAAGGGCCGTTTGCTAATATTTAATGCATCGGAGTAAGGATTTATTTTGTGCGGGGCCATCTGTTCATTCTTCAGGAAGCTGCTGAACTTATTGTTCTGGCTCGGTAGTCAACGCCTTGAGGTGTAATCGTGATGAAACGGCATGCAAGAATCGAGGCTCCGCTATTTAGGAATGGAGAGTTGTAATTAGCCTTTTGGGGGCAAAGGGTTCCTGAGCTTCTCAAATTCATCAGAAGTTGTGCCTAATTCATGGACCTTCAGTGATGAGTGAAGGGAAAGTAGGGAAAAACAATGTGAGTACTTCACCAATGGCCACATTATTTGTACAAAGAAAAGTGGAGTGGCAGGCTCAGCATCAGGGCCAGTGAAACTGGTAAACAAATGAGCTGAGCATTGCAATTAAGTCGACAAGTGACAGTTTGTAGCTGCCGTGTAGATTTTCTTTGTTGAACGCTCTACGATTTGCACAATAGTGATTGAAGAAGCTTGAAATTTACAAAGTGTGTGCAAGCTGGGAACCAAAAATGCTCCCCTACAAACTCAGAAAAGCAAAAAATTTTCAGGTGGCAATCTTCTATGCAGAGGGACTAAAGAAACTGGTGCAGTGGCAGGAAAAGTGCTTAGAAGTTCACAGTTACTATGTAGAAATTGAGCTAGGATTGTACTAAACTCCATAGAAACCTTTAGTCAAAACTATTTCTGAGGGGCGTGGGGGGGACCAAACGACCCTTGTTTCCTTGTTTTTTTTTCAACAACCCTCGTAATTTGTGTTAGACTTGTGGTTGGCTACTAACCACCGCCTTGTGGAAGTGAAGGAGTTTTATTTCCAACATCTGATGCCAGTAGAACTTCTAGTGCTACCTACAGCAGTCTTTTCACGATGGCGAGCAGGCTCTTGACATAGGCATTTGCTTTCTGAAAAATCAGTAGTCAGTGCTCTTGCAAAGATGTGAGCCATGCATTATAGGGTAGCATGTGCCATGGAATTATGGGTAACTTTCATAGTCGGTCAGGAATGGCTCCTTCTTCTCTCGACAAATGGTGCCATATATTCATAACCAACTGCTTCATATAATCAAAGGCATGTGGACCCAGCCATTGGCCGACTTGAGCATCGTGAGCCGTCCTGTTACTGGAGCTGTCGTGGTGCTCCACGACATGTCCTCACCGTTCTCTACACAAGCATGCTCATGATCAGACAGAAAATGAGAAAAGAAAGCGCTCGAGGTCATGGCATGTGCCAACGTGTGGACATAGCGTCTTGCCCCCTTGTCAGCGCCCTGACCCCCTCTCGGGTAGATTTCTTTCAGCGCACCCACTGGGACAAAAGAAGAAACAAGGCGCCTATAGTTAGCCGTATATCCTTGTGACGGCACCCGTACCAACAATTTTTGTGGCAGGCAATCATGAGGCAATAAACTCCGATAATGAGGTCATTTGATGGCCACTTAGAGTGAAAAAGAACAATTAACAAAATATTTCCTTAAACATCTTCGGAAATATGTTCTACGATCGCACGTATGTAGTGTGTCTTATTGTACCTGGCTCTCACCTAGCAAGGCACTTGTACCGTGATGTTGTGGGGGAGACACTCAGACTTGAGGGAGTACATATATATGTATTCAGAACTGGCTAGGCGAGCAGCGCTGTCGATACAAAGTGCTCGCGTCAGTCTTCTGTTGTTGTATTCTTCATCTTGTTGATTGCTGTGCCACTGGTACGTAGCGTGACCCCCAGCGGTGAAAGCACCGTCCGAAGTTTTAGGGGTTGTTCTCGGAGGCATAGTTGTAGATCTCGAGCCGTGACATGTGAGCAGCATCACTCTACTGAACTGATGACAATGGAGAGATGTGGGCCAATCTCATAAGTAGAGGCCAGATTTGTAGACACTAACAAATCAGGTTTTAGTTTCCAAAGATAGGCAGGCAAAACACAGTTTTAGGCCCCCAAAATTGTAACTATAGGCACCAATAAATTTTATAAAAAATTCAAATTTCAGACCAAATGCGTTGGACCTGTGTCTGTGACAGGAAAGCAAAAATTAATGTATTAGTTTATGATGGTACAAAGGTGCCAATGGCTGAGCATAGCCATGCAATATTTTTTTTCACAGGGTTTTCAGAGCACGGTCTCTGCTCTTATTATCCAGCATGGGGATTCAATTGACCACCAACGAATAAACACGCTCCTGGTTCTCTTGTTTTCTTGGCCTAGCTGTGAAGGGCACCACAGGTGGAGCAAATAGCCAAGACTGCATTAGGCCAAACGGCTCTTTTAGCTTCGTGTTAACTGGGTCCAATCGCACAGGGTCAACTTGGGCTCTGTGTATGAACACCTTAAAGGATCTCTAACCTAGTTTGAGCATTTCAAGCTGGCAAGATAAATGCATGCACTGGGCGCTCATGATCTCGTCTGCTAAGGTTTGCAATGGTATGCGCCCGGAAAGAGGTGAGATGTCACACTGAACGCCGCTTGCTATACATCTCACGGGCGCGCACACCATCGTGGTGAAGATGCCAGGGGGTGGCACTCCGGGCCTGTGCCCCCCATCCTCTGAAAAAAAGTTGCCATGCATACATAGCGCAAAATGACCGTTTTGCCTATAGTGCCCCTACTATAGATCAAGAGGTTGCCGTCACCCTCCCGCGCAAGAAATATCTGCGTACGTGAAAGTAGTACGTGACACTGCGAGAATTATTCGAGGCACCATGTGTAATTTGTGCAGTCTGTTGCTTGAATAGAAGCTCAGTAGCATTGACAGTTGAGTTAGTTGATCATAGTTCATGTTTGCTTGTGAAGCAACACATGGAGACAAGGCACAAAAGGAACAATGACGACACCGCTGCACTCGCAACTAGGTAACTTCACAGAAAAACATAAGGTTAATATACGAAATGATAGTGTATCACGTGTAACAATGACGTTCACGTTACAATACTTTCCGGGTTTCTTCCGAAAAGGGCGTTTCGCGATCGCTGAAACAACAGGTGCTTGACTAATGCCTTCCATATCACTAAAACATAAAAGGATTGCATCAGCCAAGCACACAAGGTGAGCGGAAAATGTTTGAAGTTAACTTCCTCGCATCACGCTTGTGGGGCTCGTAATGAACCAATTAGAAAATTCGTGTGGTAGAAAGCTATTCAGGGTACGTAACAACTTCAAGTTTGTAACTAAAATTTGTCATGTGACTTGCGAAGCGTCCTTTAGGAAGTAAATGACTAGTAAAACAAAAAGCACATAAACATCTATCTTTTTTTCTACATTCTATACTTTCCCCTGATGACACTCCAGTTTCGCATTCGTTCTCCATGGTCCTTCAACTGCACAGAAGCACCTCCTGTTCCCTACGCGTGCAAGCAGACGCTGAGGAGTTGCCGAGCAGACAACGCGACATGGATGAATGCATGTGTAGAGGCCAATCGGTCTTCCTGTTAGCTAAGAAGGGCCTTGTAGCCTTGACAGTGCTTAAAAGAACTTCCGAGATGGAGTATAGGTTGCAGCTCATAGAGTTCCGAAAGGCCAATTTTGAGCAGTAGCATGAATACCAATTTGAGGTTAAATAGTGTTCACAGGAGCACCAATTTTGAAAATAGGCATTTATAGGCACTTACTGAAATTTAGGCATACACATCAAAATCAGTCATATATAGGCACAATAAAAGCCCTTCTCAACCTCTAATTTGTGCTCATTTATCAAAATAGTGTGATAGGAATGCAAGGAACAGAACAGGCATTTGCCTATAATCCAATCTCTACTGATAAGTAACAGGCATTACCTGCCGCAGTACACGGTAAGGTCCCTCGTACCTTCACAAAAGTTTTTCAGATAGGCCTACACAACGATGCAGAGACCAGGGTTGTTGATCGCTATGCCACTGGTACGTAGCAATATTTTTGACTGTGGTAAACTAATGGGAATCATTGCATGCCTTAAACGGACTCCTAAACCACCTGGGACAATTTTTTAACATTTCAGGTAAACGTGCACATTGAGTTCTGAATGCCGTCACGATGAATGATTCCCAACGTGGCAGTGCTACGAGCTGTGGGTGCGGCACTGACTCTAAGAAACAATTTTTTCCCCTTGCCAAGGCCTTCGGTCATCTCCGGTGTTGACCACGATGTCAACATTTGCATCTACTCTTGTCCACACAGTAAAAGAAAGAACCTGTTTGCCAGCTGGAAGTTACATAGGCTCACCGTGCGAGCAGGAGCAGTAGGCCAGGAGAAGGGATGAGCTGATCAACAGAGCGAAAGGAGCAAGGGCTGCTTTTGGAGCATCAAATGTTTGTAACTCCATAATTATGGCACTGCTTCCAAATATTCTCGGGCCTGCGTGTTTGTTTAAGACTCGTGCAGAGCTACTACACCACAACTAAATTTCAACCTCCGAATTGTTTTAGGCCCCCCTTAAGATACAAAATTGGGTGCTTTCTTGACTTTTCAGACATTCTTTTTACTTAATTTGGTATTGTAGGGGAACAACTTTTGGTTGACAAAGGGAGTGTGACGGGGGCACAAGCTAGTTCGTATTGCTGTGTTCAACAATTATCACTATGTTCAAGCGCAAACTTTCATCAGACACATTTATGCAGTAGCTGTACAGTCATGAGGCATTCTGTCTGGGAACATGATTTGCTGCCCATCTATTGGCAAGCAGCAAAAAACACCTAAATCATGGCCTTCAAGATCATGTGTTGCTATCACAAGCAGCATGGCATGATTTTTAACTGCTTTCTTAATACAAGGTCTACAGATATGTGAAGAAGCTCTAACTGACTGAGCGTATTCTGGCTTAATACGTGTTCTAGTACCTGCTTTAAGTGCCATTGACATTCTGGGTCTTAGATAAGAAACTAAACTGCTTGTTACACCTGTTATTGGCATGCCTTAATGAATATCTCTGCAAGCAGAAGTGTGCACTTTTCGAGGAACGCCGTTAATCTCGGGGTAGTTACATAGGCTCAGCAGTTGTTAAATGTCTTCAAGATCATGTGTTGCTATCACAAGCAGCATGGCATGATTTTTAACTGCTTTCTTAATACAAGGACTACAGATATGTGAAGAAGCTCTAACTGACTGAGCGTATTCTGGCTTAATACGTGTTCTAGTACCTGCTTTAAGTGCCATTGACATTCTGGGTCTTAGATAAGAAACTAAACTGCTTGTTACACCTGTTGTTGGCATCCCTTAATGAATATCTGTGCAAGCAGAAGTGTGCACTTTTCGAGGAACGCTGTTAATCTCGGGGTCTGTTCCCTTTTTCCTCTTCATTAGAGGGCAACAGACTGATACAAATCCTTGTTGCAGTTGAAGCTATCGTAGTAACTAATAATTCTTTTGTCATGATAAACATGTTTGTGGAAACCAAGACACACTGCTCTCTCTTTGTACTGAAAAATAAAAATTTTTAGCTGTTTTCAGCATTCTTACTTTACAGATGGTGCTTGTTCAGTAAGAAGAAGAAAAGCAGCGGCTCTATGACCTGAATTTCATTCTAGCCCTATGATAAAATAGAGCTAAATACATTTTTCTGAGGTTTATTTCCAGAGCTTTGAGATAGCCAGTTGTTAAATGCACTGTATAGCTACTGCCTACTACCAATTTGTTGAGCTGTGCAATCTGTCAAGTACTGGGCAGAGTTTCAAAATATTCACAGACGAGTGGTTTTACCAGAGTTGCTTTTACGAGTTAAAACATTCATTTCTAAAGTAGTTTACACACACATTCGTGGTTACCAGCAACATTCGCCCGCGTGAAGCTATTGCTTCACGTGGGTGAAACAGTGCACAGTCTGTCCGACGGTGACAGTTTCAAACCGGATCCTAAAATAATCCAGCGCCACTGCTTGCTATTAGTATCCAGAGATCTCTACGACCACTCAGTGCAAAGATAGTCAGGCACACCGCTTTCTTAGAACATATCCTATGGGAACGCTAGGGATGCAAACACAGTAGTATTGAGAATGCAACTTCTATCGACTGCCTCCGCGCGCGTTGGCGGGCCGTGCTGCTCAGTTCAGCCCTGGATGATCAGCTATGGTTGATCCAGCGGGCCGAGGAAACCACTAGGAGGGAAGACCATCTAGCTGACGCCTAGGCGAGAGCCCTGTCCACTGACATGCTGCATAAAAAACTAAGTTTTTTCCATTCATCCAGCCTTTTTGTGTGTGTAGGAAGCAAGACTGAAGTGGTAGTAAGTTGTGTGTTAATAATAAGTCTGTGTACTTGATCATACTTGTACTTGGTAATAGAGAAATGCTCAGAATATAACCAACCACTATATATAGCCTTCATAGATTACAAGAAGGCGTTTGATTCAGTAGAAATATCAGCCGTCGTGCAGACACTGCGGAATCAGGGCATCGATGAAGTATATATAAACATCCTGGATGAAATCTACAGGGGATCAACTGCTACCATAGTGCTTCGTAAAGAAAGCAACAGAATACAAATCAAGAAGGGTGTAAGGCAGGGGGACACAGTCTCCCCACTGCTATTTACCGCGTGCCTACAGGAGGTTTTCAGAAGCCTAGAATGGGAGCAGTTAGGGATAAGAGTTAATGGAGAGTACCTTAGTAACCTGCGCTTCGCCGATGACATTGCATTGCTGAGTAACTCGGGGGACGAATTGCAACTCATGATTACAGAGTTGGACAAGGAGAGCAGAAAGGTTGGTCTTAATATAAATCTGCAGAAAACGAAAGTAATGTACAACAACCTCGGAAAAGAGCAGCGCTTCGAGATAGGTAGTAGTGCACTTCAAGTTGTAAAAGACTATGTCTACTTAGGGCAGGTAATAACCGCGGAGCCGAACCACGAGATTGAAGTAACTAGAAGAATAAGAATGGGCTGGAGCACATTTGGCAAGCACTCTCAAATTATGACAGGTAGATTACCAGTATCCCTCAAGAGGAAGGTATATAACAGCTGTATCTTGCCGGTACTTAGCTACGGAGCAGAAACCTGGAGACTTACAAAGAGGGTTCAAATTTATTGACGACGACGCAGCGACCAATGGAAAGAAAAATGGTAGGTGTAACCTTAAGAGACAAGAAGAGAGCAGAGTGGATTAGGGAACAAACGGGGGTTAAGGATATTATAGCTGAAATCAAGAAGAAGAAATGGACATGGGCCGGACATGTAGCGCGTAGACAAGATAACCGCTGGTCATTAAGGGTAACCAACTGGATTCCCAGAGAAGGCAAGCGGGTTAGGGGGAGACAGAAGGTTAGGTGGGCAGACGAGATTAAGAAGTTTGCGGGTATAAATTGGCAGCAGCAAGCACAGGACCGGGTTAACTGGCGGAACATGGGAGAGGCCTTTGTCCTGCAGTGGACGTAGTCAGGCTGATGATGATGATGTACTTGATCAATACTAGTCTGTACATTAAAGGAATATATACATATGTTATCTCTTCACCATCATTTGTTTTCGGAAAAGCTTCCCTGCTACAAAGTACAAAGTTGTGCGCTGCATTTCGCCTCCCAGCTATGCAGAATGGCTACATTTACATTCTTAGCAAGTGCATGATAGGTTGTCCTTGCACGCTTGATCACATTTTTCACTGAGATCTATTCAAAGCATGTCTTTCTTGTAGGTGCACCGTTCTTACCTGATGGACGCCTTGTAAATAATGCCTTCACAGACTTACCATATGCATGCCATGTGTAATTTTTCTTATTTTTTCTGGCTTTTCTCTTTAATGCTAAATATACATTAAATTAATGTGCATAGTGCAGCGTGTGCACATTTTTTTATGAAGTGGCTATTAAGAGGATATATTAATCATTTTCTTTACAGCAGCTTACAAACTCTGAAATGCATTACTACGTATTTCTCTCTGCATTAAGAAGTTTTACATATGAATTTTGGGGGATGGTGTGTACATGAGCGTGGATGATACTGTTGGTCTCATGGGTAAGTTCATCAATTCTGCTTTTGTTGAAAAATAAAGTTCCTGATACCTGCGAACAAGAAAGCCTCTGTGTTCTTTTTCTCGCACAGCTGTCACCTTTCATAGGCCTAGAACCACAGTTAAGCAAACTTGCCAGTAGCCAGCAAAAAGGCTTGTAATTCATGTACAGCCAGATCTTTGCAATTCCCCAAATTTACACTTTACATTTCAGAGCTGAAGTACAAAGTCGTTCAACACCAACAACTTGGTCACAGGCTCATTATCTGTGGTAAGCTGAAAGGGTAAACTATACTAGCACCTTAAAAACCTCATTAATGCTTTGTAGTTGAGGTCAAGGCTGATTTTGGCGAAGGTGTATATTGTTTGCTGTTTATGTGCACCTTCTGCAGAATGGAGAGCATACAACATCCTACATGAACGACACCTGCAACAATTCCCAAATGTAATTTGCAATGAATTCAAAACATCCCTTTTGAGCTTTTGAAAACCTTCACGCACAAGTGTGCCCAATGACATCTTGCATCACTAGCTTTTGTGTTTTCAGAAGCTTCATGCTGCTTGGAGAGCGCCTGATGGTGAGCTTGCGTCCATTTGCATAGACGTTTTACAGTACGCCTACGTGGTTGTACTTCACGTATGTGTTCAGCAATGCAGGACTGAATTAGTACAAATAGTCATTTTCATTTCGAGATGCAGCCGCTATTGCTGGACTTTGCGTGATCTGTCAAAACCGGTAGGCACTATCATTTTTCACACAATTCCATGAATACTGTGCATTGACGGGGGTTGTGAAGTCTAGTGTCCTGCGTGGAATTGTATCACTCGTAATCAAGAGAAGAGCATGTTTGGTTTTGTAACCTTTAATGTTTTGCAAGTGTACATTCAAGTTTTGAGCATTGAAGCTCAGAAAAAAGAGACCCACAAAGTGCTAGTGTAAATGGAAAGGCCGTAGTTTGTAGTGGCAGAAACCATCATTCTTTTCAATATTCTCACAGAACTTGCAATAAATTCTGTATCAACGGTATAAAAGCTGGTATATCTGTCACGCTGCCTAGCTGTTGTGCAAACGTGACGTTTGGATTGCTGTCCATGGCCTGCCACTCTTCAAGCAAGGACCATAATTCATGCATAAAATTACTGTGCATATTAATAGGCATCCCTGCTTTATTCTTTAGTTATGGAAGAGACCACTGTCTTTGTAGAACTAAAAGTCTGTGTTGAACCGTGTGGCTTGACACTTGTTTGCAGCACATGAACTTGTACTGCTGCTAAACGCAGGCCTTATAAACAGAAAGTTAGTTTCTTGCTAGTGGGGTCTCATTTTAATTGCTTGCCTGCTCATTGGCCGTTTCCCTCACAACGCCATTTACAGCATGTGTTGCGTGTATGGAACCAACGGCACTAGAGATAAAAACATACTGATCGAAAATGTTTCATGCTGTTTTCTATGTTACTATTCTATTATTGGACACTGAGCTGTAAGTAAGCTTTTTATTGCAAAAAAACCACAAATAAGTGCCATAAAAATCGGTTGTACGCAACGAACAAGCCACCGGGACTATGTGTATACATCGGCTGTCCTAGCTTGCGCACCAAGGTTTTAAGGTGAATCGTTCAACAATGTTGTGAAAGCTAGTGCACTCTGCGTCAACTTTCCTGAACACTGCTATGCCACAAGTTACTGACACTTCGCAAGAAACTAAGATTGCTGTTTTTCTGGAACAGTACTTTCCACTCGAAAATTCTAGTTCCAAGCGTGCTCTTCTAGGTCTGAGCATGTTCACCTGACCACATTCCAGCAAAGGTGCACAAACTCCACACAGGCTTTTCAAAAGTTTCTGCTTGAATGGGATGATGCCCTATCGGTACGTATTGAAATGTTCATTTACCGCGCGCCTTCTAAACATATTTTTATAAATAGCGGCGTGGCCCGGCGGTAGGGTGGATAGCGGGACGCCGCCCCTTGTAGTACACTGTAACGCCGCTGTGAATGGCTTCGTCTCAATCGCACGGGCGATTGGTAAAAATAAATATTTCACACAGTAAGCCGTGATCGAATGTCCGTCTGGCAAGGCCGAATCATACATGTATTCGCATAGACACTGATTCACGTCACACATATATCCGGCGCACGTATCAGGAAGGGCACGCTACAGAACTTTATCGCAGACACGCAAATCGAACATGTTTTTTTTTTATTTCGTTCAACCAAGCGTAGATCATCATGTGCCTGACACTGAGCGCGGATGGGCCTCAATGAGATGAATGAAAAGACAATATAGTGCGTGCAGCTCTGCATGTACGATCATACGTAAAAGAAGAAAAAACAATGTTGACCAAACGAGTAAAAAAAATGTAGCAGAGCGTGGTTTCGATCCACGGACCTCTGGGTTATGGGCCCAGCACGCTTCCACTGCGCCACTCTGCTGCACGGGAAGAACGGGAGGTAAAATAGCAAGTAGTAACTAGAGCGTGTTTTGCTTACAAGATGCGTTTTATTGTATTTGTTTTAACGTGACTGGAACTAAATATTGCATGATAATCTGAATGTTTTTTGATATGGCCGATATACTAACTTTTTGTGACGTGATGGATAATGATTATCTCTGACGTACAGAAAAGGAATGAAAGCCCGCGAAATATGAAATAAAACTACGCGATGGCGTTGGCCCGCTGCCGTGCTGTCAATCACTCAAAACAGGTATCCAAGCCCAGCTAGGTGAAACAGGGGCCTAGGCAGGGGTGTCCTCTGTCACCCTTGTTATTCACGATGTACCTACAAGGATTAGAGGCCAAACTAGAGGGAAGTGGACTTGGCTTCAACCTCTCTTTCGTCATACAAGGAAAACTCAATTAACAGGCACTACCAGCATTGGTGTACGCAGATGGTATAGTGCTAATGGCCGACAACAAGGAAGATTTGAAGATATTGTGGTAATGAGGGAGATAGGTTAGATTTCAGATTCAGCAAGGAAAAATCAGTAGTCACTATTTTTGATGATAATGAAGGTATATGTAGTGAACTTAGGATACAGGAGGTCACGCTATAGATAACAGATAAATACAAATATCTGGGCGTATGGATAACCAATGGGACCGAGTACCTAAAGGAACACGAAATATACGCAACGGCTAAAGATAACATGAATGCAGCAGTGATGAAAAATAGGGCACTGTAGAATTACAATAGGTATGATATTGTGAGAAGAATATGGAAATGGGCCATGGTTCCTGGTCTGACGTTCAGCAATGCGGTCTTGTGCATGACATCAGAAGTTCAAGCAAGATTAGAAATTAAGCAACCAGGAATAGGTAGGCTTGCCTTAGGAGCTGACGGGAATACACCAAATCAGGGAGTACAAGGGGATATGGGATGGACATCATGTGAGGGCAGGGAAGCTAGCAGCAAGATAAAATTTTTGAAGCGATTGAGAGAAATGGGGGAGGAGGGTTGGGCTAGGAAGGTTTTCAGCAACTCGTACATGAAGCATGTCGATACAAAATGGAGGAAGCGAACCAGAAAATTGACGGGTAAATACTTAGAGAACAGCGGAGGGCCAAACCAAAAAGAACTATCGGTTAAGAAGAAGGTGAAGGAAACGGAAATCGACATGGGGAAAATCGGCATGATTAAGAAGTCCGCACTAGAGATCTATCGAACTTTTAAGCAGGAAATTGCCAAGGAAGGGATCTATGATAATACTCGGGGTATTTCTCTACTGCTTCAGGCTAGGACGAGAGTATCACGAACCAAGACATATCGGGCCAAATACGAAGGGATAGACATGGTATGCAGTGCATGTGGAGAGGAGGAGAAAACTGCCGAACACTTGTTAATGTTCTGTAAAGGGCTTCACCACATTGCTCAGGATGATGGCGCAGAGTTTTTCAAAGCTTTGGGGTTTAGGGACAGGTAGGGCAAAATAGACTTTAAGCAGGTAAAATTATCTAGGAGGTTATCTGATTGGTGGCTAAAGTCAAGGCACGAGTGAAAATTAAACCCTTCACTGCTCTTGCCATCATCGTCTCTGCGCGACACGAGACGGCGCACATGTGTGTCCCTGTGCGCGCGTTGATGGACGCGTTGTTTTCACTGGCGTTACGTCACTGGTTTTTCGATGATTTTTCATAGTAAGGCTTCATCCGGACTACGCGTACAACCTATGTAGGGGGTTGTGGTGTTTTAATTGGGCTCCCGTGCACAGCGGATTTGGCTATATATATTTATCGGGACTTGTTGTTGCAAGCACCGACGTGGCTCAGTGGTTGGGACTTGTTAACAAACTTGCTTTAGGCAGGCTTAATGTCGGAAAAGCAATCGCAATAATACCACTTATAAAGCGTTTTAAAACAGCGAAAGAACAACCAGTCATCGCACAACGCGAATAGCGTAGCGAGTCGGTCGTTGCTCCACCCATTACAAAAGCTTGTTCTTGTTCCCCTATTAACTGTGGGGCATGCCCATTTCAGCCATAATGTCTCATCGTCGTCAGCCAGCGCATGAACAGTTGGCACAAAATTCCTTGCAAGCGGCGTGGCTCAGTTTATAATACAGAAAAAAAAACAGTGTTGCTCAGTGGTAGAATACAGGACTGGCACCCAGCGGACCCAGGTTCGAGTCCCACTGTGTTACTGGTGATAAGTTTCCTTTTTCTAATTTCGCGCGATTTGGATACGGACACAGGCAGCGTGGCAGGTCACAACTACGCGGGACCCGAGTTGTGATCTAGTAACAGCTTTCGCTGTAAAAGGATACTAGTCTCCACGCTGAAAATGGAGGCTAAGTGTCTCCGTATGTCGTCACCTTGTTTCAAACGGATTACTATAATCATCATCATTGTAGTTGTGAGGCTCGAAGGGAGTGGGTCTCCCTTTTCACAAGAAGAACAGCTCGTGCAGAGAGTCGGTCCCCGCATTGACTGTCATTATTCGGCACAGGGAGCTTCAAGAAAGAAGGCCTGAGCGAAGAAGGCGATCGTTCCTGCAGTAGTAGGCGCTTTCGATTGCACGGCCTGTGAGAGGGGATTTGCCATACTCATCACCTTTGGTTCTTTATTAGCGGTAGAATTTCTTTTTGCTGATTTTTCAGGAGCCATCAATGCCGGTCTCCGGCCCCGGCCAGGGCTCGCCCTGGTCGGCCAGTCGCCCTGCTGAATCGGTACCACTGGAGTGTTTCCTCAAGAACGGCGTAAGCAGTTTGCCTGTCGCGCTTGTGTCCACTGATGGTGGAGCCATTCGGTTGAGTGAAACGGAGGTGTTCCAAGAAGAACTTAGCAACATAAGCGGTCATTTTCTGGACATCTCGGAGGTGAGGCGTTTCGGCAAGACTGGCATACTATGCAGGTCTTCAAATATTCAATGCTTAACAGACTTACTGGCCGCCACGAGATTTGCGTTCATTGCTGTTCGTGCTTTTATCCCCCCTCATCTTGCTTGCGTGAAGGGCATTGTTCGTGGTGTTCCAACTAACATTAGTCCCGAAGCATTCTTAAAGATGGTCTCTCCGGCTGGCGTGACATCTGTCTACAGATGCACCAGACCTGTAGGTGATACGCGAGTACCTACTGAAAGCGTCATCGTTACCTTTGCTGGTCTCACACGCCCCTCTGAGCTGAAGGCCTGGCCTTATCTATTCCGTGTAGAGGCATTGACACCTCGCCCACTGCAATGCCGTAACTGCTGGCGATTTGGACATAACGCTAATGTTTGCAGGTCCTCATTGAGATGTGCGAATTGCGGTGGGGCACATGCCGCATCAAATTGTCAGGTAGACAACTGCAGGTGTTGCCTATGTGATGGAGCACACACAGCCACGGACAATAGCTGCCCTGCTCGAGAACGTGAAACACAAATTCTAGATATAATGGAGAAACGCCGTTGTTCTCGGTCTGAGGCAACTTCCTTCATTAAAGAGCGCGAAGTGGGGTACGCTGCTGCTACGTCACGCCAGTGTGGGTTAATTGAAGCGACGGTCGCTTCCGCAGTGTCGGCTGCGATAGATAAGGCCATGCCGATTATTATGGAACGGCTTTTCAACACCTTTGCTGAAGGTCTGACCGAGATGCTCGCCGCCAGGTTAAACAGCCTTATTCCCTCCTTCGCTACACACACTGTCACGGTCCAGAGTGAAGCTGAGCGCCTCGACAATGAACAAAATAATCGGCGTCAAGAAGATGTTACCCCTGAAACGCTCGTCAGCACTCAGTCACCGACCCCTGTGGGGCCCAGTGGGTCGTTTGGTGACATGAGGCTTGGTAATATCACTCATAAACGACGCAATGCTCCATTGTCTCCAACCAGTTTGCCAATGTCAAAACCAAAAAAAAGTTATTACTGATACCAACAATGAGCAGGACGTTTTGCGTTCTGCAGGAGAGTCAACTATATTAAGTCCATCATAGCGCCTGTAAAAGTTCTTCAGTGGAATTGTCGCTCCGTATATTCCGCCTACATAGATCTTATTTATCTCATACAGCAAACAAATCCTAATATAATTTTACTTCAAGAGTCTTGGCTTTCAGTAAACCAAACATTTACTCTGAAATATTTTCGAACTTTTAGACAGGATCGGCCAGGTAGAGGAGGTGGATTATTGGTTCTAATATCTTCAAAAATGTGTCATCATGTTACTGTAATTTTTCAACATATTTGTCCAGATTGTGAATTGTTAGGAATAGATTGTTTGTTACCTGACTCCAACAGGATTACAGTGATTAATGCGTATTTTCCGAATGGAGTAAGACGCACAGATTACCTAGATTATGTTATCAAGAATTCTTCGTCAAATTCAATTTTATTGGCTGGGAATTTTAACTCGCATCGCACTTCTTGGGGGCTTAAAACAGATGGCTGTGGCAAAAGATTGTGGAATTGGTTGCAGGATAATAATTTTCGCTGTCATAACTCTGGACAAGTTACCTTTCTACGCGGGATAAGCTCATCAACATTAGACCTAACATTTTCGTGTGGCCAGTTTATGATTTCATCGTAGGAAACGTTTGATAATGGGACGAGTAGTGATCATGTACCAATTACCTATGAAATAATGCTACCACAACTTACCTCTGCTATCCGGCAACAACGGATCACCAACTATAAAATTTATAGAACTGTTTTAAACTCCGCGCTCTCGTCATTGAGAGGACGCGTCGGACAGCAACGAGCTGCTTCAGTCGTAGCGTGTCTAAGTGACTCTGTCCAGCCGGCAGAGTTTTCTGTTAAGTACACCAGCACACCGTCAAATTCAGCTTGGTGGAATGAAGATTGTACGCTTGCGTATAGGCGACGTAAGGCAGCTTGGAAACGTTTACGCCACAACCATACTCCGAAAAATTGGGTTGACTATCAATTCCACGCAGCGCTGTTTAAACGTACAGTTGCAATAGCTAAAGATAAACACAATTCCGACTTACATTCGCGTTTATCAAAACCTGATAAAAGATCTGCCCTGTACAGGTTTCTACGGAACAAAAAATCGACGCAGGTACCAGCATATTCGCATTCAGTAGTGCTGTCTCCTAAAGAGACAACAGATTTGTTAGAGGGCATCGCGAAAGGACTTCAAGTAGGGAACCTACATGAACGGCCGTTCATGTAGGCTCCCTAACTTCAAGCGCGTTTCGCTTCGTCATGCTTGAGACCTGTGACATTAAAAAGCGCAACCTCGGACTTTCGGGAAGTCACTATGGCTGAACTGGCAGATGTCATACTAACTGTAAAGCAAGCGGCTCCCGGTCCAGATCAGATTACAAACTCTATGATTAAATTGATATTTAATTCCCATCCCGAGGAGCTTTTGAATATTGTTAACTACTCCTTACAGCACACATGGATTCCAAGCGCATGGAAAATTGCTAAAGTTGTGTTGCTGCGAAAAAATCCAAGCCTCGGATATGTCCTGGATAACATTCGGCCAATTTCGCTTACTTCAAACCGAGTTAAAATAATTGAAAGAATTCTTCATAGAAGGCTCAGTGAATTCATCGCTCGTCAGGACATCCTTTCACCAAGGCAAGTAGGATTTAGAAAGGGGTGCTCTATATGGTCGGCTCATGTTGATTTGGAAAGCCGAATTCGCCTTGCAAAAGTATCTGGTGAGCTTTCCGCATTAGTCACGTTAGATATCGCAAAAGCCTACGATAGTGTGGAATACAGTACATTAATTTCAAGATTAGTGGACTGTGAGGTTTCCAAGTACATTATATCTAGAGTTCAGGAGTTTCTCTTTGAGAGACAATTCTTTTGTTGCCACGAAGGAATTACTTCTGCTTCATATAAGCAAACAAGAGGTGTCCCGCAAGGATCAGTCCTGTCACCTCTTTTATTTAATATATTATTATCATCTATTCCCGTTCATAAAAATGTTCCTCTTTACGTCTACGCCGATGATATTGCTTTTTTCTCGTCATCCCGAGATATCAATAGTTTGTATCAAATCTTACAGTCATATTTGAGTGAGCTTGAGGTATGGCTTGGCGGGCTGTCTTTTTCACTTAATGTTAGCAAATGTGCTCTGCTTGTATTCCCTTTATCCGTTCCCGTATTTCTTTCACTGCATAATCGAAATGATCCGATTCCACAAGTAACAGCGCTAAAATATCTTG
Organism: Rhipicephalus microplus; assembly: GCF_043290135.1. Taxonomy (NCBI): domain Eukaryota; kingdom Metazoa; phylum Arthropoda; class Arachnida; order Ixodida; family Ixodidae; genus Rhipicephalus; species Rhipicephalus microplus. The sequence goes on from NC_134700.1 coordinate 137,818,794, forward strand.
GTATTGTTTACGTGGACAACTTAAATTGGCAGCAACAAATAGAATCAAACACCCGTAAAGCAGAAAGCACCGTAGGACTGCTCCGCCGGTTTTGCAATAAGAATTCAGGGATCCGCAGGGATACGTTACTTATGGTATACAAACTTTACGCACGCCCAATTCTGGAGTTTGGCTGCGTTCTGTTTTCTGGAAGTGCTGAGTACAAATTAAGACCTCTTATATTGCTAGAAAGGCAAGCTCTGTGGCTGTGTCTCGGGCTACCTTGGTGTGTCGCGAATAGCTAGCGTGCTTTATTTGGAAGCTAGAATCATTCCACTTGATGCTAGATTTCGACAGCTTACTGTGCAAACATTTTTAAAACTTTACGATGCGCCCCTCTTCTGTTCACAGACAGTTTTCATCAAACATCCAGTTTCTTTCTTTCAGCGCCCGAGTTTTCGTTATCAAAGACCCCAAGTCATTTTCGTCGAGTCTCTGTTATCAAATCTTCACGTTTCCATCCGGCATTTAACTCCCCAAACCCAATGCTCGGTGCCAGTTGACTTAATTTTCGATGATATTTTGCCGAAAAATGCCAAGTTACTTCCAAAGCATGTTCTGGAGGGCCTCTTTCAAGACCATCTCAGTCATTTTCCTAAATACGTAGTAATTTCGGCGGACGCAACGCAAAATCTTCAAAAGGCTGGAGTAGGTATTTTTTCTCATCAGCTTAATTGGTCTTTTGCGCTCCGATTGCCTGACTTCACATCAATTTATCTCGCAGAATTCCTGGCTATTACATTGGCTCTTCGAAAACTAAATTATCAGTAATCAAAAGCTATTATTATTTCGGATGCTTTGTCTGTATGTACACATCTAACGTCCGCAAAGAAGTCTCCTCTTCTCAGGATATTTTGGTCTCTCGTACCGCATAGCCTATCAGAAGTTCGGTTTATTTGGGTCCCCGGGCATGCTGGAATTGAACTAAATGAAATTGCTGATTCGCTCGCTTCAGCATCTTTAAATTTCCCGGTGGTGCTAGTAGCTCCACAGTTTCCTTTTATTACTGCCGAACGATTCAAACGCCTGTTAATCTTAAAAATCAACGAAACGTCGCTTCTACAATCTGAAGAATTTCAGCACTTGCAATTCACATGGAACACCGCAAAATGCCTTTCCCGTCAGTGTGAGGTGACCCTCACAAGCTTTCGCTGTAGAGTTCCTCTGTTAAATTTTTATCTCAACAAATCAGGATTTTCATTAACTAACCTATGTGTAGTTTGCAATGAACCGGAAACAATAGATCACTTTCTTCTCACATGCCGCCGCTTCGCCTCATTGCGCCGAATAATTCTTGAAAGACCGCTTGGTATTCTCAGATTGCCAGTCAATACATCCACCCTATTATCGTTTGGAGCCAGTCAGTTGGGTGTGGGCCGCAGTGCTATTCTGTCAGCGCTACATAAATTCATTCAGGCAACCGGAAGTATACGCTGGTACTGCCAGATATATCCAATTCTTTCTTCCCCTTCCTCATTCTTGTTAATTTGTTTTATATATTCTGGTTTATCGCATTCTTCTGCAATTTTTCACGTTTTTTCAAAGGAACATTATTATTGTTCCTATCTAATTTCTCTTTATTTTTTTAACAAGCGTTGTAAAAAATGATCTATTATGAGGTACAGTGTGGCCAATCCCCCATGTGGGTATGAGCCAAGATCTCCTAGGAGACAAGACAAGACAAGACAAGAATAAAACCCTGCGAAGTACACAGACGCGTTGTCCTCACGGTGTTCTCAAAATTCACGAAAAACCACCGGCCACCACGACTACTGCTACCCTAGTCACGGATTCACGACTCGGGACATGCTGCGTGCAGATACCGTCAAGTCGGGGCAACGAACCACGCCTTCACAAGGCAAATTAAGGGGGCACCGCCCATCAGTCACGGAAAAGAATTGGCCAGCTCTGTCGACATCACACTCCTCTTTATTGCAGTCGAGGCAATCACTTGTTTCAGCGACCGCGAGCACCAACCATGACCAGGGAGCCCAAGACCAGGCCCACACCAACGCAAGCAGTGCTGCCGCCGCAGCTTTGGGAACAGTTGGCACGACCTACGTCGACTCGCCCTCGAAGCCTATCGACACACATCTAGAGGCTGACCCCGGATTCGCTTCACAACCGGAGAAACCGACGAAACAGCAGGGCCAACTGGCACCACCCAGAAACGACCTGCTGGGCCAAACGGTTACGCTCGTGGTGCGATCACGCGCAAAGCCGACGACAGGTGTTTCATCCGTCGGCACTGACGCTGCCCTTGCAGCGCGAACCAGGGATAGCTCCAGGTTTTACAGCACCGCTGCCTCTCTTCTGCTGATCGCGGATGGCGTCGTGAGGCCGTGTTCGCGCTAATAATCATATTTACTGAGTGGGAGAGCCAGGTACTGCTTCGGGTTCCTGGCTTGGAAAGGTTCCGTGATCTGCTTCTGGAGGTCGAGAATCAGCCTGTGTACGTGTTCCGCGGCGTTTGCTTTCGACAAAACACGGCAGGGGAGAAGCGATTCGACAGGCCCGCTGCTTGGGCCGACATCAGAGCCGTCGTCCGAGACGCGAGACTACCCAAACCGGGCTGTTTGCACAAGCCGCTTCCGGAGGTAGACAACGTTGTCGAACTCAACAACGATACGACTGAGGACTGCTTGCACGTGAATGTGTGGACGCCGTGCACGGAGGCCTCGGAACCAGGCTGCCGCAGGACGGTAGTGGTTTTCCTCTCATCACGGGATTTCCAACAGGGCAACAACAACGAGTACGACGGTCGCTGGTTCGCCGCTCTCGGCCAGGTAATCGTGGTGGTATCAAATTTCCGGCTGGGTGTCTTCGGCTTCCTAAACCTTAGCGTGCCTGGTGCACCTGGAAACGTGGCCCTGGACGACCAGCGTCTGGCACTGGAGTGGGTGGCGTCGCACATTGCTGCAGCTTCGGTGGCAACGCCAGCGACGTCGTACTAATGGGCAGCGCCGCCGGGGCTTGGTCGGTGGGCACCCACATCACTTGCGACGATCCGTTCTGGCGTCACGAGCGGTTCACCAAGGTAATTCTCCACAGTGAGTCGCCGCTCAGGAGATACTTTGCCAACAGCGTCCGCCGAATGACGCAGCTGCTGAGGTGCCATGTGGAAGACCATCTCTCGCAGCTATCCTGTCTCCGTAAAACCTCGACGAGCGACTTATTGCGCGTGACGAGTGCGTGGGACGGCCAGCAGGGTCCCTCCACTACGCGAGCACCAGAGTCAGCGGCGCGCGTCGTCGGCCGTCGCTTCTTCGTGGGCGTTGTGTCGAACGAAGGATCCCACTTGGCCGACTTGCTGCGCAGGCTGCCGTCGCGAACGCCAGACATGCGTTGGATGGCTAGTAAGTTTCTCGGTACCGTGTTCAGTATAAAGCTGAGCGCCGAGCTCGTGGATGCCTATAGCAGTTTCGTCAAGACCGAAGGAGAAAACATTTTCGGTAACGGTTTGTGGGTGAGCCAACTCCTTGGCGACGTACTCTACGTATGCCCTCTCGTTCGGTTGGCGCTAGCGCTGGCAGCCGAGCACACGAACACTGTGTGGGGCTTCCTGTTCGATCACCGTGCCAGCTTCGCATCGCCGTATGACGGTACGGGCGCACCACGGTTTTCCGAGCTCGACTTCGTGTTTGGCCGAGTCCTCGACAGCGCCATCGGGCCTGCCACTTTAGACGAACAGCGGCTAGCCAGGCAGCTGATTCAACTGTGGGCCGGGTTCGCCAGGATGGGTTCGCTGCCTACGGTGAAGCAGAACTCCTGGCCCTCGTACACCGACGGCAAGGCGGTCCACATGCGCATCACCCTGCATGGCCTGGAGGAATTATGGGACTTCAAGAAGAACAACTGCTCCATTGTGAATAGCTATGTTCCAAACGCTGTAGACGATACCGCAACGCGAAGAACGAACCCAACTGCATGATACAGTCTCTGGCTAACGCTGTGCTGATTTATAATATGTGCTCCCATGATTTTTTTTTTTGCTGTAAGTATACATTGTGCAAGTATCGTACTATAATCTAGTTTACCTTCGCTCCATGTGAACTAGACTATGTGACATCGTTGGACTGTCAATACGTTTTGTGTATCGAAGCTCAAAATTACGCAAAATGACCTGCGTGATCTTGGCTCGAGAAGCTCCTATACTCGCGCATTGTGCGCTAGCTATGGGCTTTTTGTCTTTGTTCACCTGAACGCTCCTAGAGCGAAACGTTGCGTGTTCTGTTTTTTTTTCTGCTTCCCCCATGTATATGTGGAGATGAAATTTTTATTATCATAAAAGAAAACGATAAATACCTCGTCGTCACCTAGATCCTAGCAACGCCAGAAGCGATAAGCTGATATAACGCGCTGATGCTCGCCAGGATCGTAGCCCTGGACACTGCTGCATAAATAAACATAAGCGGGCGACGCCTTACCATAATTGATATTAACCCGATGTGACTGCTGTGTCACAGGAGTACATACGTAAGGTTTGTGAAATTGGAAAGTCAGCACTACAACCAGCGTTTCACGACCATTATTGTCTATTTGAAAGGTATACACTTCCGAGACCTGGGATGGCTCTGTGGTATATAGAATATTTGATTGGCGCGCAGATTTCTGGGGCTCGATTCCTGCTCGGATAAGGACATTTATTCTTTGTATTCATCCGGTTAACGCTACCGATGTCCTCTATTTGTTAACAATGAAGCGTTTAAATTAACCATGCGCGTTTTCGCCGTTTCCAATTAGATATGAACTGTTAAACACCTGTTGCACATACCCACATACCAGTGGCACATACCCGCCCGCGGGTATGTTCCACGGGGTTGACGACGTACGCGTGTTATTGTGACATTATGCATGTCATGACCAGCGAGTCGTAATCGTCAAATGATTTTACCCTCCCATACTAATTTTGATTTACCCCAAGGGCGTAGGGCACCATGGCGGCTAGATTGATAGATAAATAGATATACGCTCAAAGTGCTCACAGTGCGCGAAGAAATGCTTCGCATTTAATAATAGCTCGAGCTTCCCGCCCAAAACCACGGTAGGATTATGGGAGACGCCGTATACATAGTGGAGGGCTCCGGAAATTTCGATTTTCTGGAGCTCTTTAACTTCCACTGACAACGCACAGTATATGGGCCTCTGCCCTTTCGCCTGCATCGAAACGCGAGATCCGCAGCAGAAATCGAACCAGCAACCTTTGAGTCAGCAGCATAGCATTGTAGCCGCTGATCCATGCGGTGAACTCGTGGCCTGTTGACTATTGCAGTATGGCATATACCGGCCTACTCTGGGAGAGTGGCCAAGGAAACCTCTTTTAACTTATAAACGCTAACTATTGCTTACAACACCTTAACGAAATGTACAAAAAAAGGAACAAAACTAAAAAGATAAAAAGACAGAAAGGGAGGGGGAAAAATGGATGGGAAATGGAAGAAAAGGAAATGAGTGGTATAACAGTAATGAAAATCTGAAATTTTGAGCTGCCCAGATAGAGTTTACCTGACGTGATCAAATTCGAATGTATGTCTTACATTTTTTTTCACAATTTACAATTAGCTCGTTAGTATTTTTATGTATTAGCTCGTTAGTAAATTATGTTGTATTATGTTTAGTGACTCGAATAAAATTACTTACTGCATCAAATGGCAATGTCCCAAGATGGAGGCACCATAATTTAGAACATTTTCTGGGGTTAACTACCATCTAAAACGGAATAACTAGAAATATTTTCCTTATTAATGAATGTTACGATGATCTTTTTTATTTATTTTTGCGTTGTGTCTATTTCTCTTTATTTTTCTTTCTTTGCATTTTCTGGTCTTTTTCTCTTTCTCTTTACTTCTGTTTATTTTTTCCTAGCCTTTTCTTTGTCTAGTTCTCTTTCTTGCTGTCTCGATGTTATTTCTGTTCTTTTCCCGTTCTTTTTTAGCACTTGCTTCTTTTTTATACGTTGCTTTGCTTGCTTTTCGCCGAACGCACAATGGTATGTGTGTGTGTGTGTGTGTGCGTATGTGTGTGTGTGTGTGTGTGTGTGCGCTGATGATGACTGATAAGTAATCATCACTAAGGCGCTCAAAGGACTATAGAGGAAGAAGACTTGTCCTTGAAGCTATAGCGCGCGCTTAATATGAAGCATAACGCCAAGCGAAGACGACAGCAGACGAGGTATAGTGCCGGTGGGAGATCGTTTCTTCGCTTTGTTGAACAACACAAAAAAATCGCAGCATGGCCATTAACTAAAAGCGGACTGCGGGTATCTGGGTCCAATCGGAGTGTGCTGTCTCTCACTGGCCATTAACAGCGATTGCCATGTTCCAGTAGGAAACACCGGTCCATCACAGCGTGTTTTGCGCCTCCCCAGGTTTCTTTCCTGCGCAACGCCACCATGAGCTCCAGCGTCAACGTCGCTGCCAATATAAGATTCAACGCCCACTACTTAGGATCTGCACATGGTTCCCTTTAGCGGGAAATATAGATTTTTTTTCAAGCCTCCCCCATGCTGACAGAGATGACGATACTTCATCTCGGTTGTGATGTTGCGTGTTACGTTTGTTTTCTTGCCGTTTCTGTCGACTTTAATGCGCATTATACAATGAAGCCGAGCGGCTTTATTATATAAAGAAAACACTACCCGAGCATTCCGTACAGACGGTTAAGCAGTGAAGCTGAAACGTCTAGTGTCATTGTGTTTGTCACTATAGGCTGTTCCCGATGGTTCAATAAAATATTTCTCAATTACTGGCTGCGTCTGTCCAGAAATTTCGAGTGGACCATTAGTGAGTATAGTGGACATTGCACAATTTATGGGGCGCATGCACGATATACAGTTCTTGCGCTCAATGGGTAGCGAATTTTCTTCTCATGTGCCCCTCTCTCAGTACCATGCAGTACTCTTCGCGGAAGTGTTGCTTCTAAACAAATACAAATCTTGGTCATATCATGTGGGGGTGTCCTAAGCACCCCCGTCACCAATTACTCTGAAAAATGATAAATAATGGGAAGCATGGGAGACGCTGCCATGCGAAGCTTTGAATACGCCGTCTAGGAGGCCATCCTGGGTTTGGCAGCAATGGTTTAAGAGGCATACAATGTGCAGCGACCTACCCATTCATCTATCCGTTTGCCCCTTTTCCTTTTGAGAAATGAAAAATGTTTTTTACCTGCCTTCCATGGTTTCGCCTAACCATATGCCCCCTATAGCTGTGAAACCAGCTGCGGATCCAGCTGCCTGCCAACTGCATACTTTCACTGCTGAGCAAATCATTTATACGCTATACATCAGTGAAATAGCCCGTCGAGAGAGTGCACGCACGAACACGACGGAACGCTCTACGCGCTTACCTTGCATTCAAGCGATCGACAACAGAAAGCTCACTTGGCTGTAAATGCAGCGGGCTTGTTCCTTCGCCGTGTTTTGTAGAGTTGTTCCACATCGGACCCTAAATAAGCAAGCTGCTAGCCTCACTCCATATAACATTACATTTCGTTGTGATCGAATTTATTCGTTGTGGTGGCAAAATTGGGTTTTCTCATAAACATATGTCGTTTTTTTTTGTCCTGAAATGTAGAAATGCGGATAGAGTTTGCCTAAGGGAACTTTATAATTTGCAAGTGAGTGTCCGTTCATAATGATTTGAGCTGTCCCATGTCCTCTATAGTGTTTGTGTTCTTACGTACCTTAAAACCAATTATAATAGTTTTGCCGATTTTCCACTGCGCTTTATTTAAATAAAGGTATATACTTGTCATGATGCTCACTCTAGCTGGCACTTTGTTTCTATAGGTGAGAAACGAGCCAGCGACTGCGCCACCCCCAAAGTATTCACTCCGCTGCGCCACCGTGACGGTACCAGCCTGGCAAGTCACGTACGTCTGTCTCAATACGCACCGAGACGACGTATTACGAGCCGGCGGATGATAACCGGAGCCCTTCGCGTCACTCGAGAGCTCGGCACTGCGACGTGCTCATCCGGTGCTGCTACATCCTCGAAAACAATATGACTCTTCGACCGGAAACACCGCAGACGGGCACAGCGAAACCGCGGCAGCCCTTCTCAAAGCGATGCCGTGACGTGAGTCGTCGATTCGGGACAACGCTAGCGGCTGTTCTCTTGCAGTACTCGACCTTCAAGATGCTCGAGCCTGTCACCTGAAAGTCAACGGCTCTGAACGACTTCATCTGCAATGCCTTCCGCTTGTCACGATCCAAGGGCTACGTCGGCACGCGGATGTCCGAGGCGGGTGCATATCAAGGAGCGGTCAAACCGAGATTCGTCCACAAACTTTGACATGTCGCGACCTCGCTGCGGAAAGTGAACTGCACTCTGGGCCTCCTCCTACCGTACCCAGCGGCGCACCCGAATCCGAATTAGTACGTTGCCGGCTTCGAATTCTCGTGAGGGTCCTTAACTCGTGGTAGATTCTGCTCTATCCGACCACTTCGGCTCTACGCAAAAGGAGCAGGTGGCCGTCGCCCGCCAAAATAGCGGTTGTCGAGAGAACGGCCGAGTCGTTCGGTGCTCTACCTCCTCCTTTCAGTGACTGCCGAGTCTGTCATCACGGCGTCGTGTGACGTCGACCAGGTGGAGAAAGTTTCGGTTTCGCGGACGTTCCAGTTCAGCGTGCATGCAGAGTCGTACAAGTTCTGTCGAGTTCGTCGCGGAAGCTGTCCTCGCATCGCTACTACAGCTATTCTTCCGGTTTCAACAATGATGGAAAGAAAGGCATCGCCTTCCAGACCTCGCAGCAGTCGAGGTGGTCCGGCGACAAGCTTCTCAACCTTGCCCTGCAGTCGTCCTGCTTCGGATTCTTTGAGGGCGGGTGTAGATTCCGAGACGCCTGCGACCGCGTTACAGTGTTGAGTCTGTTGACCACTTAACTGCGCTGCCCTCTTGATTAGGCTGCTTCTCTGCGATGCTTAATTAATGACTTTGTCTGCCAGAAACCTTCTTTTTAGTTGTCAGAAGCGAACATTCACTCAACCTACGTATTACGTACCACACTCTTGTGATAGGGTGGCCCAGGCCATTGAGGCCGCTCTTTCAATGCTTTAAACGAGGATGGTTCCCGTTCAAACACACCCATGAATGACGATTATGTTATTTTAGCTGTAGGGTAGATGACTTGTTTTATTTACATATTTATTTACATTTCATTCCGCAAGAACTTGAGGCATGTCCTGAAAAGTGAACGTAGAATGTTCCGTACGTAAATATAACGGCTTAAAATCCACATAAATTTGTCTAGCAGTGGTTTCTAGCAATATACATTTTTATACTAAGTTTATACTAAGTTTTTTATACATTTTTATACCAAGCACACCTAATTACGTTGACGGCTGAAGCAATCACACATCATACGACTGCAGAGCCACTCATCATAACTACGAATTAGTTATGGTACCAAATAGCCCAAAAGTACATGCTTAATAACTTGAAAACTTCATTTGCTGTGCAAGCTGAAGGAAAAACTAGAGGGAAGAACTGCGCTTTTTCCCTATCTTCCCTCTCTTTTTTTCTTTCAGCTTGTACGGCAAGTCAAGCTTTCAAGTATGAACCAAATAGTCTCCGAAGAAATGTTGCTTCAACTACACACACTCATATGTGATGCAACACAACTTCAACGGGTCACGTACAAGCTACCTTAACTGCGGGCAGTCATGTGAAATGGAATTGAAGAAAAAGAAGCCTACATGGGCAATTCACCTGTTGACCACTTGATGAACAGTCAGAAAAACAGGAGATTGGGAACAGAGCATGCATTCACCCTATTGAAAAGGATGAACATGAGGCAGGCAGGTAGGCAAAGAACTATAATATCCAGAGGTTGCACTCAACCCCCCTTAGGGGGCGACACTGGTGGGCCACTCCAACGACGGGACGGGAGGTTAAACTCCACGGCTATGTCGCGGGCCCTCTGGATGGCCCTAAGCTGGTCTCCCTTGTCGTGGCTTGTGATGAGACAGTTCCAGTCCTCCTCCATAGAGAGAGACTCGCTGCTCTCGTACAATGCAGGGCATTGCCACAGCATGTGTTGGAGAGTACATTTGGGTTGACCACAGCGTGGGCACCCCGGATCTATGATATCCATGTATTATAAGAGCAATTTAGAGGCGATGCATACACCTCCGTCCGTAGGAGTCCTAGAGTGATGGACTGAGATCTTGTTAAGTGTGGATGCGGGACTGGGTACTGCTGCCGCTCCAACTGGTAATGTTTGCAAATTTCATTAAACGTTAGCAATAGGTCTCTGAAGTAACATGTAACGTCCTCAGCCTTCGAGTGATTCTCCCCGACGTGGAATGTGAGACCTCGCGCACGGTACTGAGCTAACTCGTTGGCATTAAGGATGGTTCCGTGCACGTGTAGGCCAACGTGTGCCGGGAACGAGATTATGTCTGACCAATTGGCAGCGGAGAGAACGCGCGCGGCTTCCCGACGAACTGAACCCGTCATGAAGGCCCGTGCGGCTGCGCGGGAAAAATAGCAGTGCGAACGGTGGCAGTGAGAGCTATAGTGCCACAGGGACCTGCTCGGGGCGATCAGCGTTTGAATTTAATAAAATCATAGACGACAAGTGTTCGCCTTTGTGTGTTGTAACCACCGAGACAAAGTGGTCCTTAGAGCCGTTATGCACTGCGTCTACGAAGGTCACGTTATCTTCCATAGCCGCTGCGGTACTGAGTAGGGCTCGCGCCCGTGCCTGACGTTTCCCCATGTTACGTGTGGGATGCATGTTATGGGGTATCGGGGATACTGCAAATTTCGTGCGCAGGTCTTCGGGGAGCTGTCGCGGACATTCTTGAGATACGGGAGATTTGAGCCCGAGGTGGGTTAGTAACCCTCGCCCAGCTGCAGTGGAAGACAGCCTTACACTTTGAGATACTTTTTGAGTTTCTACAATTTCGTTCAATGTGTTATAAATGCCTAGCTCGTTGAGCTTGGTCGTGCAGGTGCTGCCCGGTAACCCGAGAACCTTTTTAACGGCCCGGCGGATGATCACGTCGAGACGGCGTATGTCTCCTTTTTTCCACAGGTGTGCGGGAGCCTCATAATAGTTCGTGTGGCTCACGAGGAAACCAAGGAACAGACTGCAGAGATTTTCCGCAGATAGTCCTCCCTGTCTGTTCTGAAAAACGGAGGAAGCGTCAAAGCAGTGAAGAGGAAACTTGGGATAGGCAAAAGTCGGATGTATGCACAAAGGGACAAAGAAGGCAAAATAACTACCAATATGGATAGGATAGTTAAAATAGCGGAGGAGTTTTACAGAGATCTGTACAGTAGCCGAGACAACCATGACCTTAATACTATAAGAACTAGCAGTAACCCAGATGACACCCCACCAGTAATGATAGAAGAAGTCAGAAAAGCTTTGGAGAGCATGCAAAGAGGCAAAGCTGCTGGTGAGGATCAAGTAACATCAGATCTGCTGAAAGATGGGGGACAGATTGTGTTAGAAAAACTAGCCACCCTGTTTACGAGGTGTCTCCTGACGGGAAGGGTACCATAATCTTGGAAGAACGCTAACATGATCATCTTAATACATAAGAAAGGAGATGACAAGGACTTGAAGAATTACAGGCCGATCAGCTTGCTCTCTGTAGTATACAAGCTATTTACAAAGGTAATTGCTAACAGAGTAAAGAAAACATTAGAATTCAATCAACCAAAGGAACAAGCAGGATTTCGAACAGGCTACTCAACAATTGACCACATTCATACTATCAATCAGATAATAGAGAAATGCTCAGAGTATAACCAACCACTATACATAGCCTTCATAGATTACGAGAAGGCGTTTGATTCAGTAGAAATATCAGCCGTCATGCAGACACTGCGGAATCAGGGCGTAGATGAAGTATATATAAACATTCTGGAAGAAATCTACAGGGGATCAACTGCTACCATAGTGCTTCACAAAGAAAGCAACAGAATACCAATCAAGAAGGGTGTAAGGCAGGGGGACACAATCTCCCCAATGCTATTTACCGCGTGCTTACAGGAGGTTTTCAGAAGCCTAGAATGGGAACAGTTAGGGATAAGAGTTTATGGAGAATACCTTAGTAACCTGCGCTTCGCCGATGACATTGCATTGCTGAGTAACTTAGGGGACGAATTGCAACTCATGATTACGGAGTTAGACAAGGAGAGCAGAAAGGTGGGTCTTAAAATTAATCTGCAGAAAACGAAAGTAATGTACAACAACCTCGGAAAGGAGCAGCGCTTCAGTGCACTTGAAGTTGTAAAAGACTATGTCTACTTAGGGCAGGTAATAACCGCAGAGCCTAACCACGAGATTGAAGTAACTAGAAGAATAAGAATGGGGTGGAGTACATTCGACAAACACTCTCAAAATATGACAGGTAGATTGCCACTATACCTCAAGAGGAAGGTATATAACAGCTGTATCTTGCCGGTACTTAGCTACGGAGCAGAAACCTGGAGACTTACAAAGAGGGTTCAGCTTAAATTGAGGACGACGCAGCGAGCAATGGAAAGAAAAATGATAGGTGTAACCTTAAGAGACAAGAAGAGAGCAGAGTGAATTAGGGGACAAACGGGGGTTAAGGATATCATAGTTGAAATAAAGAAGAGGAAATGGACATGGGCCGGGCATGTAGCGCGTAGACAGGATAACCGCTGGTCATTAAGGGTAACTAACTGGATTCCCAGAGAAGGGAAGCGGGTTAGGGGGAGACAGAAGGTTAGGTGGGCAGACGAGATTAAGAAGTTTGCGGGTATGAATTGGCAGCAGCAAGCACAGGACCGGGTTAACTGGTGGAACATGGGAGAGGCCTTTTTCCTGCAGTGGACGTAGTCAGGCTGATGATGATGATGTCTGTTAGCTACTCTGTTAATTAATTTAGCCATTGCTTCAGCCTTCTTGGAAGTATGAGAAATACTGACGTCATTATGGCCGTTGGCCTGAATGACCATGCCTAGTATGCGAACTTGGTCCACCTTGGGGACGGGTGTACCATTCATTATCAGGACATTGATCCCCACGTATGCGTATCTATACGCGCCTTATATTTTGGGCGGTATAGTAGTAATTCTGATTTCTCTGCCGATAGCGAAAGACCGGCCTGCCATAAGAACGTTTGTACCATGTTTACCGCGTCTTGCAGTCGCTCCTGGATATGGCCGTCACTGCCGCTGGTAAACCAGATGGTGATGTCGTCTGCATAGAAGGCGTGACTGATGTCGTCAATCTGTGAGAGTTGTTGCGACAGATCGCGCATGGAGAGGTTGAACAGGAACGGAGAGATCACGGCGCCTTGGGATGTGTCCGTCGGTCTCAGGTTTAACTGCTTCGAGCCCATCGAGCCGAGTTGAAGTGAAGCCGTCCTGTTGCGCAAATATATAGTTGTAGAAACGAGTACCTAATCCTGCTTCGCGAATCGAGGCGAGGATGTGAGAGTGCTTTACGCGGTCGAATACCTTCTCGAGGTCGAACGCTAAAATGGCTCTAGTGTCTCTGGTGATCTTATCCATGAGATCGTAGTTGAGCATAAGCATTAATTACATCCTACGTGGACAGGGGTGGACGAAAGCCAATTTGGTTGATCGGTAGAATCTGGCACTCCTCAACGAATTTTGTGACTCGCTTGAGTATTACGTGTTCGGCTACCTTACCCACGCAGTACCTCCATCACATGCGAGAGGTCGGGGCACACCTCTCACCATACGAAGTTCGGTGGATTCTCGGTGGCACTGGTAATTGAACCCAGCACCTTCCAGATTGGAAATGAATGCTGTAACACTGAATCGCACTCGGTGTACCGTCAATTCAGCCTCCTTGTCGTCTTTCCTGTTTCACCCTCTCTCACTTATGGGGCTTTCCAAGGCAAATAAGAACTGCTGCAGTGACTTTGACCCCCGTATTCATCAAACGCTCCTCGACTCGACTTTCACCCTTCACTTGACAGAGTCGAGCGCTGCGCCACAGCTCGGCTCAAAATGACGCTGCGCTACTCGACAATCGCTGCAGGTTATTGCTGATGTGCAGTGACTTTCCGTGCCCAGAGATGGCGCTCTTATCGGCTTTCTCAAGTGACGGTGAAGCGTTGAGTGAAGGGACGTTCTAGAATATGGGGGTGAGTCTACTTGGACATCGCAGAGCTAGAGAATGAGCTAGCGCTGCGCGAGTATTCATATATTTCAAAGAACGAACTGCAAACGATCTAGCTTAGGACTGAAGCTGAAGTACAACAAGTTAATTCCCACGAGAACTTACGCAGCGGGGCACACCGCATACATCGTGGCATATGCGTTTTTTTTTTTTGAAATAGCCATCAGAACATTCGTATTATGCGAAGAATTTTCAGCTCGCAAATAAGCTGCCATACTTTTTCTGAATATTCAGTTGGAAAGTTCTTTAAACGATGTGTCACAATGTACGCATGCTATGATAGTAGCAGTGGTAAACATTTATTGGCCAATTAGTCATTTATAAGGGAAGGTATAGTCTACCGGGTCATACCTTTCAGCCGGACCCTGCAACACTTTTTGAGCATGATAAAAAAACGCTGCCGATAGGTACTATATAGAGGCTTCTGAGAACGCGCGAGTCGAATATTATAGCACAACACGCGGCCTCCAATTCACAATCAATTCTCAAAGTCACCTAAAATCATCTTTTTATCTCGAAAAATTAAGTACAAGCTCAAAAATTACCGCGTCACAGACCAAGTATCAGCCATTGTATAGTACACTGTAGCCATTGACTGATTTCAGCATGGTGATTGGTGAGCTCGGTCGTTACGTAAGCCGCCGCTGGAGGCCGCAGCTTGTCCACGCGTGCGTGCGTAATCACACTCAAACGGCATGCATTCGAAGAAAAAAAAGAATAATGAGGTCAGATCACGAGATGGGCGTCACGTATTTTTTTTTTTTTCTGTGTCAACCCTCCCTGCTTAGCTTCCAGTGTTTTCATCAGGACGAGAGAAGAGAGAAAGCATTCGGGAGGCAATAAGCTCCTTTAGTGAATTCATTTTATGGCTATATTTGAACAAGAGTTGCAGGGCCTCTTTAACATTGTCTTGGAGACATATAATATATTACATGCGCTTAAGTATGGGAAAACAAGGAACAGCCAGACACGAATACACGAAACGAGAAAGCGTAGGAGCTTTCAGTGAGCTTCATCAGTTCTTTTTTTTTTTTTCATGGTAGGCACAAATCTTACAGTGCGCTGCATCTCGCCTCGCCAGATATGTCAGGCTTAAATTGGTCCATGCACCTTTGCAGAATGAAGGCATGCAACTCGGTACATAGGCAGTTCACTCAGTGGGCAGCTAATGCGAATAAACTGAATGTTGCTTCGTGCACCTGATTACGTTTCAATGTTGGAAATATATGGCTGCTAGTGCGCGTAATTTGCATCATTAGGTATAACGCGGGCTCCACTAATGTTCCCACGTGCAAGTGTCGAGTTGTAAACGGTGGTGTGCCAGCTACACCTGGAATATTTCTCTACCTGAGCGTGCATCTGCGTGGAAGTGCACGAGGTTAACTAGGTACTATGACGGCGTGTGTTTAGAAAACCCTTGCTTTTGGTTCGGCATGG
Organism: Rhipicephalus microplus; assembly: GCF_043290135.1. NCBI lineage: Eukaryota > Metazoa > Arthropoda > Arachnida > Ixodida > Ixodidae > Rhipicephalus > Rhipicephalus microplus. The sequence continues at coordinate 137,834,406 of NC_134700.1, forward strand.
CGTTATGTTAGCGTGTTAGTGCGCGTCCCTGGCAATGTGTGTGTTTGAGAACCAAATGTGTGACCAAAGAGCGAAGTGTTTTTGTGTGTGCTCAATGACGTATCCGGGAAGTGGCACACCAACAGGCCTGAACCCACTCCATCCCCCGCCTCCCTGCAATGTTTTTTTTTTTCACCATAGAGTCTATAGCAAAAAATGACACGACAACATCTGCGTGCCCGGCCGCTACTTCAGATCCAAGTGTTGCCCCCCCCCCCCCCCGAAAAAAATCTCTGCTCGCGCCCCGGGTGCGTTCTGTGATCTTTTTCTCGCGTTTAACCTTACGATCCTTTGCCTTCAACGTGACAGCGATATTGTTAAACGATGCAACCTAACAGATACAACTCACCACCACTTGTGCTGACCCGACCTGTGGCCGTTTGCGGCGCTTGTCTCACACAGACATTGTTTCTGCTTTGTCTACCGGCGTTGCACTTGACGCTGGTGGCAGTTCTGCTCATAGGCGTCATTTGCGGGAGAACAGGCGTGCACTCATTCTTCCAGCTCAGTACCAGATAAATTCATGCTCAATAAGCAGCATACCGCTTGTGTAAATGTCAACTGCGTAATAAACAAACTGCAAACTTTGATGAGAACATAAACAGTTTATTTTGTGTGCTTCTCCAAGTAAACAACATACGGCTGACATAGGCCTTCTCCTCAGATTAACCTCCCTCACTCCCACCCAAATGTCGAAGCTGTGCGCCAGCGTGTTTGATTACTACATAAATAATCTTCGCACGCGTTGTCATAAAGCTAGCTTCTTTACGTGTCTATAAAGTACTGCCGTGAAGCCACCTTAGTCAACAACATTTTTGAATTTGTGTTTTGGCTTTACATGAAAATTTTTTTCGACACCCATAATAGAGGCCACTACCTATAAAACTAAAAAAAACGTGAATGTTCATGTTCTTCAAACTTCTGTTGCAAAAGTCCAGGTTAGCCGTTTGTTCCATTCGTGATGCACAGTGTTTCCGTCTGAGACGATGACGTGATGACGGCGTTATTTTAAGTTTCGGCTGATAGGATGTCACTGTCTCGTTCGTGCTTTAACGTGAAATCATTGACGACACGACGTAACTACGACAATGAAATGATCCGAGTGGAAGTCATTCTAAATGTCGGCTCCTGTTCTGACCACCTTGTGCCCGCATTTTCAGATTTTCTTGCCTTTGAGTTTCATGGCGTCGGCAAGACATTTCTGTAAATAAAAAAGAAAACAGAGAGGCGTTACTATGTAAGGAGTTCGGAGGCGAGAAATGTACGTCGTGCCCTGACGAACGCACAGAATAGACTGAATTTCACTGATAAGAAAAAAAAAAAAACTCGACAATCAAGTTTGTATCACCGCCATCGCAGTAACTCCTGACATTCTTCGTAAGGGTGTAAGTTGAAAGTTATCGCTGCTTTGTAATATTCTGTGTATTATTCTCTGCGTTACGTTGTTTAATTTTTCGATGACGCACGAACTGACTTAGTCATCTTTGCTTCTTGATAAAGAGTTTCACGACGCAGATAGTGGTACAAGACCCCGACAGGATAAGAACTCGTGACAGAACGCTTCAGTAGATTCTTGTCTGCGATTGCGTTTAGTCACTTCCTTATCGGGAACGTTACACTAAGCTTTTGATGATAACTGAATCTCGTTGACTGTACAAGCAGCGCACCCTTGGGCGTTCAAATAAACGCGTAAGTTGACAATCAGCAGGGCTGAGCCTGTTCCTGCGTTTGTTCGCTTGTCGAGCAGCAAGCTGCTTAAAGAATGGTCAGGCACCTACACCACATTTTCTTAACGTCGACCAGTTTCTTCCAATTATTTTCACCCGAGCCCAAATCTTTGCTCAACTCCACCACCGCAAGACTAAAAAGCCGTCGCTTCGAATCTGCATAATATTCATACTTCGTTTTATGGGACATACTCGTGAGACGTGTAACAAGTTTCAGAAAATAACCGGCAAAAACAACGTTGAAGCTTTTACAATACATTTTCCTTTCTTATACATAGCCGTATCGCGTCATGTATCACTCAATCGCCGATTACCCTGACGGACATTCTTTGCCGATAAATGTATATATTACTCACCCTGTACGACCGGTTTGACAGCTCCGGTGCCAGGCCTTTCTCCAGCTGTGAGATGCAAGAACAATAAATTCCGCGGTCAGATGAAACTGTTATTCAGTGTCGTCATCTCTCACGAGTACACGAATCCTAAATAATGACTGAGAAAGACCGAGTTACCTCTGGTATGTCAACTTTCGCTAATGGGTGTTGTAATTAAATGGGCATGGAATGAGAGGCTCTTCTGATTTTTAGAGTGCAAATGGTCAAGTGGTGCGTCCAGGGTGATTTTGTGTCCAAAGCACAGAGAATTATAATTAGTCAGAAACGGGAGGAGAAGCGCAATCTCTAATTTTAATTTACGGCGTATGGTATGTCCTTTGTGAAAAGTAGGTACGAGATTAAGTTATACGTCCAAGTTTACACCTGACATTGCTATTCTTTGATCCGGGTGGTCTTTCTTCGGGAACGCTCAGTGTAAATGTCGTCTCAAACTATATCCTTTCGATCAAGAGTGCGACTCCACTTAGAACTAACGTGACGAGGTGAAATATTATCATAAGACTTTACCTTCTATACATTATACGGGTACAGGCCGACCGAAATTCAACACAAACGCACTCCTGGTTGTTTGTCTCGCAAATGTGGTGGTGTGGCTGCGCTCTACTCGTGAACTGTTAGGAAGAAAGTCCTCGTTGCTTCTGTTACATTAAGCGCACTCGTACTTACAGCTACGTCATTACTGTTAAGCTTGTTCATAAAAAAAAAAACTAGTCATTTCTCGAGACGAAGGCGCAAGCGTAAACACGGAGGTTTTAGCATATTTGTAACATCAATAGATTCCCTTTACAGAATTCTTTCTTTGAAATGTTTTCCCAGTGAATCGGCCATTAAGACAGGATTCGCTTAGACATAACGAATACAAAAATGAGGTAATTCTTGAATGGGACTGTGATCGACAGAAAATCCAGACGTCAACTGTGCGCAGCACCATGCAGCGGGTGTCCAAATTACATGTGTTGGGTCAATGGAGAAGTCTGCGTACCATTATAGCCTTGCGTTCCTTGTAGAAGCAGTCGTACACCTGAAAAAAAAAATATATAGCACCGTGCCAGATCACCGATTACGTGGCGTTTACATATGTAAATACACTCGCTATCTTTACTTCCGATGTGTGTCTTTAAAGCTCAGTTCCAACTACGCAGCTTTAAGTTGTGGAGACTGCATGCAATGTCGGCTTAAGTGGATGCCTGCTCAAATGCGTATACATGGTGTCGTCTATATGCTATCTCAGAATCGTAAAGTCATAAGCATGTACAAAAGAAGAACCGCTAGTACAATGGACAATTGCGTGACAATTGAAACCTGCTCTTAAGAATACTAGGCGAAACTTACTTATAGAAGAATACCTCAATGCGAGGTTCTTTTTTTCCCCCTCAAACATGCCTTATTTCAATCGTATACTCTAACGGATCCATACAAGCATTACAAAGGGAGGTGATTACAATGCGTGATGCAGAAAACACGCCATGTAGATCAGCCATGGCCCATGAAATCCTGCAGCTTCAAATCAGCATCCAGCGCCATCTTTGACTGAATCTCGCACGCTGGATAGCGTACAGACTGTTGTTGTGTGCAATAAAATTTATATGAATTTCGGCGTTGTTGGTGTCATTCTACAAGCCAGCGTACCTGTTCACTGATATTATGTTCCATAGTGCCCTGCCACCACGTCTGTATAGCTGCCCGTCAGTTGATTAGGGTCGAGAAATCACGCCGTTAAACAGCGTTGCCATCAATGGCCCACCTCTTTTCGGTAGGGTACGTCATCGAAGAGTCGTTCGACGTATTCCACGGCGTGCATGTCTCGGGCATGCTCGGCTGTGCAGTTGATGAACGCTTGGCGCTCTGCTTTACGCACCTGCGTCATAGACAAGAGGAAGAGGTCCGCATAAATCGGTATAAAATACATAGCTACATTCGCTGCAGCGTTTTTAGTAGCTGCTGTACCAAACAGCAGTTATTCGCGTGCAAAGAGAGGATAAAGAAGAAACGTGGTTGAACAGCTATATGTATATTAACTCGCCCCCTACAATGTTTTACGGCACCCACGTCAGAAAGCTAGTTGTTCTCAAGGAATAAGGCTGCAGCTTCAAACTTTCAAGATCTTATATACTGTATACCACTTGTACCAATGAACAATTTCCACAGGGTTTGCTCATTATGGGTATAGTGCAAAACGACGAAGACACTGCTGAGCTAGCCGGCTGATGTATGCAGTGCCCGCACCTGAAGTTAAGATTACCCTTTGTGATGTCGCAGTGCATCGGACCAGCATTACACGCGACTTAGGGCTCAGGAGTACGTGATCTTTGGTGACTGTTGAGTACCATGAGAAGAAATCTGTGCATAAGACCCGAGTAAACGGGCATCTCGGCATTTGGAAAATTGTTGTGAGCGCGGCCATATTATTTTGTTTAGGTTTACAATATGTTGAGTGATTTTTCATTAGAGATTCATGTGAAGTCTCCTTTTGGAGAAAGCGCTGTTCTGTCTAATCACCTATATTTCTTGCAGATGCAGACATAAGTTTCATGGTAAACCTCAAGAATTAGTTGAAAACGTCCGAATTTTATTTGTAAGACTTCGGCACATGTTTTAACAACGAAATCTAGTTGTATTGAAGTTAAAACCACTTAGCTTTCGTAGCATCGGTTTTTCGGAGTACGCAGTGAAAACAACATAGCTCTTGCTGTCGTGCGTCATGATTTTAACAGCAAATCTCCCGTTGAGATGGCAGATATTTGCTATTAAAATTTGCTGCGTCCAGACCTATCTTAAGTTATATTATCAAAACTTTCTACAGCTTAAATAATTTTCACTAGTTATTGGACCTTCTACCTGGAATCTTGAAAATTTGCATCGTGGAATTAAGTAATCACCATCGTATCGCCAAAGAGCGAAAAGCGGCGGCGGAGCAGGCGAGTCCTTGCCATAACGTCACATCGCCACGACAACCACGACGCCAGTGTTTGTTCTCGGGGCTATAGTATGACGTCTGTACATGCAGTGCGTGGCACAACTGCTGGGCACAGACAGCGTGTCCTTCAAGGAAGCTGACAGTGTTTTGGCAGGTGTTTCTCTTTGTAACGCTGTAAAAGTCGCACACGTCATCAACGGAACAGAACTGCAGTGGTTCTTATAAGGCGAGAGCTTTTAATGTCTCTTATATTCGCCTTCGTCCGTCCCTGCCCTGGAACGATGTCAGCTGTGGCTTCTTCCCATTACAGTTTTTCAGCAATCACATGAGGGGCACAGCGGCACATAGCGATAGTTGCGCCGCCACGTACAGCTCTGATTCTCCACAGGCTTTTGCCGAACACACTTGGTAATTTGCAAATTGTATTTGAAATATTTACAGCGCGTTCAATACCAGGGAGTCTGTGTAAGTTCCTTCGCAAGAGCCACACAACATGAAGCGTACATTCTCCCGCCGTGGTCTTGGCAACTATTATATAGATGTTGCACTAATAATGAAAATCGTAGAAGGGTCAGCACAAAACACTCACTGTGAGGGGACGCCTAAATGATGCTTTTAAAGCCGTGCAAGACGAAAGTTTGAGCGGCAGGCTTAACTTCTCCCACTCAGGGAAGTTGTGAACTTTGCCAGTGTCGACTTGAAAGAGACAACAAGCTTTTATTACTGAATCTAAATAAAATCTTCGCTGGGTGCGAGCACGGGCCCTCAGTCCAGGGCTCCATTTTGTTGCGCGACACTATATACGAGCCCGCTGGACCACCTGCGGCTGTTCCTGCCGGCGTTTGAGAATTGGGAAGTGTGGTTCTATATATGACTACGGCAGAGTACCAAGTACTCACGATATATCAAGTTCAGAGCACTTGCCTTTGACCAAGGCAGCTCGAACATGAAACGACAGTATAGTTTGAGGTGTATGTAACGCCGCATGTGACGTGCCCCAACGAGAGTTATTCGTATGGTGCATTGTCATATTATACAAGGAACCTTCTTTTTTCCCCCGCTAAATTAAACACCCAATTGAAACGACGTAACCGATAAATGCAATTTTGTGCACATATAGTAAGCGTTGCATTACCTTTCAGTGCATACATTTTTAACTTCGTGACCATTACTATCGGTGCACGAAATCACATTTATCGATCACCACGTTTAGAATATATATGTACGAAGGGTTCTGGAGGAATAGTTCATTCTCGTAGTAACTGCGTAACCATTACTCTTTATCACACTGCTTCCTTTTAGTCTGCCACCAATGTCCAATAGTTGAGAGCTTTTCTGATAGCATGCATCTCGGATAGCGTGGATGCTCATACCTTGACGGCTTCGGACTTTGTGGGGCTTTTGTACTTCAGCCTGCAATGTCGCATTTGTCTCCGGGCTTCGTCGTGTGGCTCGCCTGTGAACCAGAAGCGTCGGAGATAGAAAGAGAGAAAAAGCGAGTTTTTTAATTGCTACGTGATCTTAGAAAGAAGTGACAGAGTTTATTCAAAGGGCACGGTAAAGCTTGCCTTGCTATTCTCTTAGCGTACTATTCAGTAAAATAGATAATCAATCGAAGTCATGGAGCCCAAACAATGCTTTGTTCCTGGAGCGCAATTTTAGAGGAGAGGGCTGAATAGTTTTCTTCGGAGATTATTTCGGACTCATAAGAGAAACTCTGTCGAAATAGTCATACACCTAATTCCGGGTGCTGACGTGCGCTTGGAGGAGGGGACGGTGTGACAAAATGAGAGGCTTATGAACTATGCAGCGGAACTCGGTCAGGTCTTTCTCCCATTTGTTCTAAGCAAAGTTCGTCTGAGTAAACTGTAATCAAATAAGTATGGAAGAAACAGAAGGATGCCGCCCAAAAGAGACCATAGCTCCACCCTCAAGAGGGAAGTATCCCGCTTGATATATTTTCGTCGCATAAAGTAAACATTAACGAGCAGGTCACTAAAATCAAATCAAATTAGGTTTTGTTTTCGTCCTGTATTGTACAGAAAGAACTAGAAAAAGCCGAGTTTCAAACAGCCGGACTAATTCACATGAAAGAGACCACGGCCCACCCGAAGGGTGAATTACTCCGTGGTGTTTTCGCCGCGCATTCACGGCGGCAGTCGCGGACCGTGGTTCGGGACGAACTGCCGCGGCACCTCGCGACACGCTAGACGGATGAACGCTCCCGAACCTCCACTACCAGCGTCCTCCATCTAGCGTTCGTTCGGCGCTCGCCAGAGCACACGGCTTCACCCGCGCTTCATTGGTCATTGTTGGCAGACAACACCACCACATGGCGTCATGGTCTCCCGGCGTAGCGAGTGCGCACCCTGAAATGCATTGTACATCCTGTTCATGGGCTGCACATGGTCAGAGTACCGACCCACCCACCTCCCATCGCTGAGCCAAGCGCTTCGTTTTGACTCGCCCACAGCTCTGGTGGTGATACGGGGCATTTAGGGAGCATAAATCAGTTTCAATTGTGTAGCCATATGGTCAGGGTGAAATATGGCCTAACGCAATACAATCAGGGCATAATGGTAACGTGCAAAACATTCACGCATCTACACGAAGCCTGTGAACGATGACGAGTGCGCGAAGCTAGGTTCTAAGGGCCATAATGTCTACTAGGGACAGACGGACAGAGAAATGGATTGATAGACAGGTGGACGGATGCATGGACGAACAGACGGACGGATGGTGCAGCGGTCTTTTTGCAGCTGTGTAACAGGTGTTGTGATACGAGTGTGGACGCTGGTACATCGCTGAACGCCGGGCAAGGCTAGCCCCTATGGTGCTCGCCCCTAAAAGCAGGCCGAGAAGCACAGCAAAATATCGTATACTCGGAGACATCTGACAGCCCACTAATATATCCAACGTGCAACAGAGAACAGTGATTCTTGTCTCAGGATTTAACGTCGTGATAGTTGATATTATACGTATCAGGAGACATAGATGCCATTTATTGAGCCACGCCGTTTTCTGGAGCAAACGAATGATAATATAGCGTGGTTGCGCAAACGAATTTACTACAGGAAACGTTGGGTCCCTAAAGCTTGTTTGCCTTACGAAACGAGAAGCCTCACAGTTTCGTCTGTTAATACTCCATGCTAAGAACTCTTACTTTCTTTTTATACATTTATTTACAAGTACTGCAACCCTATTAAGAGTTTTTCGCAGGATGGGATACAAATATTTGATTCTGACTGCCTTTTTTGTTTACTTGATGTTATTTTATGTAAGTACACTGTTTACTTTTCACTTATGTTGCGTATTTTACGTGCTGTTATAATTAAAAATTTTATTGTTATTGTTAACCGAGGGTCCCACTGCAGTCGCCTGACTTTGGGACCCTCGTATGCATACTACATTCTACAAATTTTGTATTTTGAATGAATGAATAAACTGAATAAACTGAAACTGAACTGGTAGGGCAAACGAAACAATGAAAAACAAACTACGTCTGGTACAAAGTCTATGCAGATATAGATAAAATACGGTTCAAGTATATTTGAAACAACACGTCAAATACAGTTATGAACGCAACGAAAACGAAAATAAGCTATAGTCACACAATATGGGACATGAACAAATTGAAGGGTGGCTGCAGCACCACATCGTTGGACAGTTGATTCCATTCATTTATGACCCTTGGAAAAAATGAGTTCTTAAAGGAGTTGTTGCGAGTAGTGAAGGGGGTGATTGTTAGCGCATGATGGTAGCCATATATAGTCCTGTAGCATAACCTGTAGAAAAGGAGATGCTCTCGGCAATATCAACGCTGTAGTGTCCCTTAATAAGTTGATAGAGAAATTTCAATCCGAGAACACGATTTTTTTTTTGTGCGTGTCAAGATTGGTAGATTGGCTGTTTTTAGCAAGGCTGTTATCGAAGTGCTTCCAATGGTCTTGCATATATAGATCGAACCGTCCCCTTTTGAATGCATTCTATTTTACGAATGTCAATGACATGGGAGCGGATTTCGGAATGAGAGTCATTAAAAAGTTTGTTAACGTCGTTGCTCCACTTGCACACGTTTATTCTCTTTAGGAGAGTCATGACTTTCCAAAAGAGAGTCAATGCACGACACTCCGAAAGAGAGCCGACATGCCTCTCTAAAGAAAGTGCTGCTAATGTGACTCTCACATGTATGAACACAGTCGGATGACACTTTTTTTTTTCCGAGTACAACTGAAGCGAGCGAGTCAACCTTCCTACGCTGAGATAAAATTTCTTCAGTTCTCTTCAGGAAATTTAGTGCATGATAGCTTGACAAACCCCGTTAGCCCATATATACTGCAAGGATTAGCACATTTGTGTGGAACATGAAGGGCGTCTGTGCAGGGGTGTAAGCAGAATTTTGTTAAGGCGGAGGGACTCCCCCTTGATTTGAAGTGGCGGCCGGACAGGCAAAAGGTCACTACGCGCACTGTAAGTCCCGCTGAAACAAAAAAAAAAAAAATGGGGGGACATAGGCCTGGTGTGCCATCTCGTGGCTATGCCGTTGTGTATGTGTTGATCTATCTTTGAAAGGGTAATTTAAGGAATATACGTGGACTGAAGCCTGCTAGATAATTTGGAGGACACTGATGCATTTTCGCTTCTTTCTTTTTCTTTATGGCGATAGAAACATTGGGTAAGCTTCTAAAATGATCCCTTGATTTATCAGGAGGACTTGCGAGTTATTATATTTTGCTAATGCTATAAAACAAGTGATTGTTAAAAAGAGAAATACGCTTAAGTTTCTTTAAATTCCCAAGAACCGGGACGTGAGTCAAGTTTTCGTGCCAGGTTCGACACATTGAAACATGTAATAGGTTGTAAGCGCAGGCTACTATAAAATTTGGTACGGATATAAGTAAATAAATAAATTGAGAAAGAGACGAAAAGCAAAGCTTAGAAGCGGAGTGCAGTTATTTATTACTTGGGTTACGAATAATCTAACTGAGTGCTTAGTATTAACAATTGTTCTTGGAAATTGCTCTTCAAAGCATCCTGTGCGTCCAAAGTGCTTAGGAGATTCGAAATTACCTGAAACAGCGTTACGCTTAGCGTAACTAAAAAATCGCGTCATGTTAAGGGAAGTATATTGGCTGCGATGCGCAGAAGTCCCTTTAAAAGGTCCAAAATAGCGTGAAAGTTTGGCAGACATTCTACATAGAACTGCCATTGACAAAATACTTTGCTTATAAAAAAAAACAGCACGATGGTGTGCGCCGCCGTTTGAACAGATGCGCCATGGAGACAAGGTTGGTTGTGTCCCACCTCGTTTGGGACTATAAAACGATGTCATAAAACTGTCGTTGATCGAATGGGAACTATGCGGCGCTGTGCAGAGTGGGTGCACACTCACAGTCACAGTGTGACACTTCCTTCGTGTACGTGGTCGCAGTGGTGTTCGTTGCAGTGTCGGCAGCTGGCTCGTCTGTGGTGCTGGAGTCCTCGCAAACCACAACCATCGCCAAGCTGAAGAGAAAGCAGAAAATCCGGAGTCGCGCCATATATAGTTTTCTTTTCCTAGGACCGGTCCAGCTGTATACGCGTTTCTTTGACGACCTCTTTCAGAGGATTCAGCAGTAACCAGAGAACGTCCTTTTATTCCTTTCCCACTCAGTCATGGTGGCAGCTTGTAAGGGCACTAGTGACGCAATTTGTTCACGCCCTGGCTTTTTGTGCATTCTTATTCCACTTATAACTATTGAGCTTTCTTTTTTGCTTCAATTTGTACAACAGACTAAAAGCACAGCTGCCGCGGTCCTACTGCACCGTTGTGTATACACTTAAATTCTTTGACAGGCTGAACTAACACACTATCAACCAATGAATACGCGCCTGCTGGAGGCTTCGCGCGTGTGGGGCGGTGATCTGTACCTTGCGTGAGGGGACGGCGCCCACTCTTGTAGTCGTGGCCTTGAAAAACGACAAACATCGCCTGGCGGTCCAGAGAAATCACGCCATGAAAAAAAAAGGAAATTGGCATTGCATCGAAATTGCGGATAACTATAAATCAAGTATTTTGAAAGATTCACTTACTGGTGCAAAACACTTCATATGGCACATGGCACATTTCTGCCAGTGGAATGCGAGATCCGAATACGAGGAAATGAGACTCCTACCGCCAGAGCCAGACCGTCGAGACATTGCAACTTTTACGGGATAAGCGCTGTAACGGGTGGCCATACCAATGATCGAGAATAGGCTTGAAGATAACGTCTATACCCCTGGATTACACTAGCAACGTTGTGGTTCTGGTCCACGCGCTGTCTACATGGAAGTGAATGTGGTTTGTAATTGTAGAAGTGCCAAAGCAGGCGTAATCATGTGTGAAAGGAAATATGCTTTTTTTTAGCCTTAGAAAGATACCGAACAATACGCAACACAGGCTATAGGAATGCCTGACGTTCAAGTTCCCTTTAGAAATGCGCCACGTGATATCCTGTCAAATAGAGAGCCCTTTTCACCTCAATGGAAGTCCAGATATTTAACACCCACCAGGGTGATGTAGTAGTTAAGGTCATAGGCGTACGCATGCAGGGTCCGCCTTTAAGGAGGTGAACCTTCGTCGCAGCACGCCCCCCTCCTTATTATGTGTATGTATAGGGCCGACTTTGCACCATCCCCCTTTCTTATGTGACTAGGGCACAGGTACGTACTACGCCATTATTCGTAATTCTGCGGAGAAGGAGTTGCTCGGAGGATTTCAAGTTCAACGGTTGTGCCACCCGCGATCTCCGACGCCAGCGCATAGCTGTCGACGACTGGTTCGTCCTCCGCGGTCTCCTGACACCGTGCACCTCGCGCCGTCCTCGGACTTCTTCGAGCGGCTCCCTCATCTTTCCCATCTCCTTCTTCTTTCTGTCGCTTGCATTGTTCTATTTCTTTATACATATATCTTTTCAAAATTTTTTTATCCCCCCCCCCCTTCTCACATACCCTACAAGCCGCCGAGCCATGCTCCCGCAAGGGCTGCAGAAGTATAGTACCTTCTTTTTTTTCCGGCCCCGCCGCGGTGGTCTAGTGGCTAAGGTACTCGGCTGCTGACCCGCAGGTCGCGGGTTCGAATCCCGGCTGCGGCGGCTGCATTTCCGATGGAGGCGGAAATGAAGGAGGCCCGTGTGCTCAGATTCGGGTGCACATTGAAGAACCCCAGGTGGTCTAAATTTCCGGAGTCCTCCACTACGGCGTCTCTCATAATCATATGGTGGTTTTGGGACGTTAAACCCCACATATCAATCAATCAATTCTTTCTTTTCCATTGAACCACGTATATTCTGAGGAGAAGCGGGGTACTCGCTACGCATTTGCAAGGCATTATGGGCATGCTCTTGATGCGGTGGCTGATATGACGACGAATAATTATGGATAAGCCCTTTGTAATGGGTTGGAAGCATTCAACGACTCGCTCACTACGCAATTCGCATTGTGTGACGCCTGGTTGTCATTGTACTCTTCTGTCACGCTATGGGACATATGTTAACGTGGCTGCTTCTCGACATGAAGCCCGTATATGGTCTTTTTTTCGGAGTTGTTTGCAGCCCTGGCGTAGCTCTGTCGACTACCACGGAGAAAGCCCAGGTTCGAACCCCGTTCTATTCTGGATATCTTTTCTTATTTCGTACGATTTCGCTTACGTACACCGGTGGCGGCGGTAGCGGACTCCGAAGACGGCCCTTGTGATCTCATAACAGGTTTCACTGCGAAAGGTTTTGATGGCGCTTGAGCATCGCCTTCGAGAGTGGAGCGCGATCAGGTCTCGTGTGCGTGGCCTTCAACCGTCAAAGGAACGTTTGTGTGCATATTGACCGCTTCAAGATAGAATGCATACTAGATGTACAATTGCCAAGTCTGCATTGCGCCATGATTCTCCCGATTGAGAATTCATGAAGCCCCCACGACGCGCCCATGGATCGTGTGTCACGTGCAGCTCCAAACTTTGTGGGCGGACAGCTTCAAACCACCCATTCGCGGTGCAACGGGTTTTGACGCCTGGTGCGATTCCAGGATTCTGTCAAGAAATATTACATCCATCAAAGAGACTCCATTCGCTACATGGCATTAGCTTTTCTTTTTTCACGAAGCAATTACAAGCAATGGCGTCGCTCCATGTTGGAACACTTGCATGCTTGCCAGGAGGCAGGCCGAGCTGGGTTCGATTCTTGCTCGAGCCGAACATTCTTTTGTGTTTATTTATTTGAATCTATCTCGAATTTTCACCAGCGGACAACGCCGACTTTTCGCTCACGACCATCGGAGCTGACACCAACCCCGGCGTTTCTGCGAAACGAGCCCTTTAATGCAATCGCGTTAAAACCGCGTATTGCCGCGATGGTGTCTTTCTTTATTATGACGAGGCAGTACCGTGAAGTCAACTTGCACTCCAAAATTTGCTTCGCAAGTGCAACAATTTTATTCCAAGTTTATATAGAATTATCCAATATAACTAAATAATTCCCCCTTTTCTTGGGAGGGGTTGAGATAGACATTTGCACGTTGGACCATATCGAACTGAGCGCAGCTCTCTAGTTATATATGTTGTACACATTGGTGACGTTATCTTTCCTTTCTCTACGTTCGAGTTAAAGCAAGTAGTGCACAAGAACAACAACATATGTGCGGAAAAAATACACGAGAGGAGTTACAAAGTAGCCCAGCTAATCATTCTCTTCGTTCCACTCTGCTTAAATCGCCGGCTTTGTGGGGAACAGCAGTCCTCTTTTGCATCAGCTACTTTGTGAAAAAAAGAAAGCGCAGAATTGCGGAGGGGTGAACATGACCACGATCAATCACGGGAGCACATAGCACGTCATGGCAAGCGGTAGTTCGTACTTGTTAGGCCCCTGATTTATGCACTCGCTATTCGAGTCGCTTTCCATACAGCTTGCATTCCCAATTACACACGGGACAGTCACCTTCCGGGTGGATAAGCGAAGTTTTTGTGAGGGAAACCCGATTTCTAAGGGCGTTTCGCGCTGCCTGATGTTGGCTTTATGAAGTACTGCGGTCATTGATATGTAGGGTTTAACGTCCCAAAACCACCACACGATTATGAGAGACGCCGAAGTGGAGGGCTGCGGGAATTTAGACCACCTGGGGCTCTTTAACGTGCATAAAAATCTGAGCACACGGGCCTACAGCATTTTCGCCTCCATTGGAAATGCAGCCGCCACAGCCGGGATCCGATCCTGCAATCTGTGGGTCAGAAGCAGAGTACCTTAATTCCACCATACCACCACCACGGCGGGGCGAGTATTGTGGCCAGTACTGCGGAGTCGCCACTCCGAAAGTGAAATTACTCGGAAATCATTCGACATTTTCGGGCCCCGGAATAGAATAAAAATTTAATGATTACAACGTTTGGAAAAATGGACTAGGAATAAGATTGAGCACCTTCTGCACGGAATGGAATGAGAATGTAATTATGCTTTTTTCCCGAAATAGAGCACATTTTCGTCTACACGCTGTTTTTAAAACATCAAACATTAGTAAGTCAGTCAGAGCCTCGAATTGAACAATGAAGAAGTACTTCAACTACCATTCAAATATACCATAAAAATGGCGGGCGCCCCAGTGTCGGCAGAACACCAATCATTATGTGGTATCGACGCCATACAGTTTGATTGAGTTAATGTGCATCTTAACTTTCTCATTTTCTCCATCGCTTATTCATTTATTCGTATGTGCTACTTTGTTGATTTGTGTTTTTCACGTACATTTATTACTATTCGATTAACATTAGCATTACCTTTTAATTTCACGCTGTGGAGGGCACGCCACTTCATTTCAGTTTCGGTTTCGTTCAAAAAAGCGCTTTTTTCTACCTTTCGACGCCTGACTGGTCTGGCCACTACGACAGGAAGTTGTCACGCTTACGCCACCTACTACTTTTTTTTTTTTTTAGAACCGTGGAACGGCTGATGAGGTCTCTACGGCGCCTACTCGTAGCGGTCCCGTAGAAGAGACTCCCCCGTGTGCACCCAAATGTTTGGCGGCCCGTGTAGTACGAGAGAACGATACGTCATGTCTCCTACGAGGAACCCGGTACTATTAGCAGTGCTGATTCCAGCCGTGCTTCACGTAGCATCCGCTTTCTATCTCCCCGGCCTTGCCCCCGTCAACTACTGCAAGCCAGGCTCAACAACCAAGCAGTGCCAAGTAAGAACCCGGTGACGATCTCGTTGAATGATTCGTGCGATGCGCACGCGACGATTTCGTGTATCGCTGTTGCCACGACGTGCCGAAAGCACATCGTGAACAGCGTTGCCGTGTTGTCGCCGGAACGCCTGGCCTGCCGCAGGTGTTTCAACGGGGTGCGTCACGAAGTTGCGCCGCTCGTGTGGCCGTGTACACGAAACCACAGTGTTTGCACTTGGCGTTTCGTTGCGTTATTTTGTTTGTTTCTTGGCAAGCGACGTCTGTGCGCCACGTTGTTCGTGCTTGCCGGCGGGACCTGAAATTACGGGAGTCTCGAATGTGGTCTTTATGCGCCGTGGCAGCAGCGACGTCGCCCGCCTTAGCGTGGCGGTAACGCAGCCGAGCGTGCAACATCGGCATGGAAATGATAGCGAAAGCGCTTGATCGCGACTCGGCGAATGTGCAAGGTTACTGCGTCGTGCAATAAACCTTTCCGCCGTCTCAGTAGTGAGCAGCGCAGTCCCCGTCTCGGTTGGCTTTCTCGTGGCGGCGGCTGCGAGCGCTGCCAGCAGCTGTGGCGTTGTGAATCATCGCATCTTCGTGGCGCGATAAGGTGGCCGGTGATAAAGGAGCGTTTCTTCCGCTCTTCTTCCGTCGCCGCCTGATGAGGTGCTGGAAAAGTCTGCCCTATTAGCGCCAGTCCGTGACAGCTAACGATCGAACCACACTGGAAATAATCTCTCACGAGCAACCCACCCGCTTTGCCCTGCCACTGTGTTTGCACGTCGCGTCGCTAACAAGTCTTTCGGGGTGTTTTGCAAAAAGAGTGTACACTCTCGCATTTGAGCGCGATGCTCCTATCGCCAAGAAACCGAAGCTAATCGATTCTAGCTTCTTTTAACACTTGCGGAATGCGTAGCACGTCAGCTAAATGTGCGACATTTCGCATTTGCCACGCGTGCCGGCTGACAGATTCGTGGGAAATTTACCCAGCGCTGCAATCGCATGTGCAGATTTTGAACGATCTCGCTGACATTTCGTGCTTTGAATGCAGCGTCAGGCAGTCGCTGGGCAGATCACTTACCCTTGCATTGACGGGACTGCGAGAAGCTTGCGCTCAATCTAGAGGAAACTTGTGCAAGTCGCGGTCTTGTCGAAGTAGTCAGCGTCACTGCTCAGGCTTTTTTTTCTTCTTCAATGTTGGTGCAGTTACACATTGAATCACGGTTTTAGGCTTTGCTGTGTTGAGAGAATGCTGTTGGAACTTTTATAACAAAGAATTAACGCTGTGCATTGAACCAAGTAGGTGCGTACATTTATATTAACCTATAATTAAATGTTTATAATGACGTATGCCATAAAAGTGGTACACTAAATGCATTATGTTGGCTGGAAGGTGTAACTTAAAAAATTCAAATTTTGGCGATGTTTGGACTGAATGACCTAATGCAGAGATATTTGTTAGGGGGCTCATTGCAGGCGACAATGGCACTTGTACTCAGTTATTATCCAGGCACTATTTCTATGCATAACTAGCACTCACTGGAGAGCAATGAAAACGCGTCAAATAGGGAATGGTGTTGTAGCCAACGTTTCGACAGTAATTGCCTTGGCTGCTATGAAGTCATATTGTTGAAATGTTCTCTACACACTGTTGTTTAATCTTTCGCCACTTCAAGCCTCTAGCATTTTCTGAGCTTCTCTCAATATTTGATTTTGGCTATCACCAGCAACATAACTATGGGGTACATAAATGACACTAGCAGTGTATATGAAAGGGGTGGCTCAAAGATGAGGCTCTAGTCTTTATTGTCTGTGCTCTTTACGTACCCTGTAAAGATCAAACAATGCATTCAAATCAAGGTAGTGTTTCAACAATACCGTTACATTAGAGAACTAAGCTTTTTTGAAGAAACTTGAAGAAAAAGGAAGCCAGGCCTGTACAAACATGCAGCATAGTCAGTAACATAAGTTAGTCCGAGAGCCTGTTGTAAAACTTCCTTAGAGAAACCAGTGGTAGTGGTGTACCCACTATGCCATAATCATCTTGCAAAGTAGGAGTGCCCACTACGCGCCTGGAAGGCAATAAGCACGCGTACATAGTTCCATACTTGGTTAATGTGCTGCGGCCGATGATGAAGAGTTATGGCTGTACCTTTTGTAAGGGGTGGGGAGCCTTAAACCACACACTTGTTAAGCAATTCACGTGGTTTGACGCCTGGTGTTGTCACATTTCTGCTACACCATACTTATGTTAAAGGGATTACTCGCCCCACGAGACGTTTCAAGCACCAGCATGGCTCTGTGGTGGAATACTAGGCTGCCGTGCAAAGTGCCGGTGTTCAAATTTTATTGAACTGATTTTGTTTTGATTTTCTGCTCCTTGTGATTGGCAGCTGTAATCGATACCCGTGGTGGTTGATTAGTTGGTAATAGTTACTGATAGTTACTGAATATTAAAAAAAAAACAAAAAGCGTAGACAGCGGAGGGTAATGGTCACAGCACAGTGCTTACTTGCAACTGTAATTGTACTGCTGCATGCACACTGAAAGAATGACAACCCATGTGACCATGCTCCACAAAAGGCATCAAAAAGCCACCATTTTTAATCTGGAACAAAACAACCACTGTTGAAATTGCAGGCTCTTCCACACATACTGTTGAATGAAAGAATAATTATTGTAAAGAATGTAAAGAAAGAAAAGTCAGCGCTGCGGTGTGTCTTTCATCGTCTATTGTCAGTACCGATTCTCACACTGTTTTCAAGGCGTTCAAAAAATATTTTGATATAAACTTGATGCAATAGCTGCAAGCTGACATCCTGCACCCGCGTGCCATTTTCGTGCTGTGGCATGCATTTTTTACTCATATTCTGAGCAGGAAATATTTTGGTGACAGCTGATGCGTTTCCTGTGTTAGAATGTGCGTCTGTGCTGACTTTGAGTTGGGTTTTATGTTGCTCAGGAGTTGTTTGCTCAACTGTTTGTTGTAGATAGACATTTGCATACGTTGAAGGGTTAATTGGTGAGCCAGGGCATGTGCTATTTGTACGTAGCGGGTGCAAGGTGTTTGAATGCACGGCTTTCAATCACAACAGACATAAACATTCTCATCTACCGCTCTGGACACTTTCCATCGTTACTAATCTTGCTGCCAAGCACATTTGTTCCAGTTTATCAACTTCCAGTTTTATATGATGAATGAATCTGTATGGTGCCTTAGTTTCCTTACACACTGATGTCAGTGACCTTGACTTTGCCACCTTTTTGGGCTATATTCTTTCTGCTTCTGTTTTAGTGTAAATAATGTACAATCATTTTTGGTGCGTGATCAAGGTGTGTAAGTGGTGTGCTGCGCATCATCTTAGACACCACTTGGAGGTACAAGCAACCGTACTGTGCTGAAAACTTGAGGAAGGCCACTTTTGTGGTAGCACTGACGACCATCAACATAAATCATCCGATCTAAAGATGCAGCCATCACAGAAGCCGCGTGAACGGATAGAGGCTGGAAATGGCATTATTTGACAGCCCCTTAACAGGTCGTAAATAGAGTTAGAATATCTGGAGTATTTCACTTTGGTTCCAAATATTACACTGAAAAAGTAAACTGGCGTTTTTGCTAGTATTTAATGGAAATATAATTCAAGCTTACCTCTGTTCGGTAGCTAATTTTGTTTTTCAGCTCGAACACAACAGTGATTATAGTAGGTGACATGAACATAAACACATACATGACAGACAGTGATTATGGCTATTTGTTGCAGTCTTACAACTATCATAACTTAATTACGACACCAACACGTATAACTGAGGTATCGACGTCTTTAATCGACCACGCACTAACAAATCTGGACACGGGGGTCACCAGAGGAGCTTACTTAGAGCCAATCTCTGATCACCTACCTATATTTGCTGTTTGAGATTCCCTTACGGGTACCATGACAACGAAAAGTAACATCGTAACCAAAATAGATTACAAGATATTATGCCAAGAAATTCGTGGCATTAAATACAACGAAATACAAAATGATGACATAGACATCGAAACTGATAACCTAATCAAATACCTACAAAACGCTATAGAAAGGAGTAATCGCAAGGTAAAGAAAAGCCGCCATGAAAAACCTATGTCCCCTTGGATGACTGAAAAGATACTTCAAACACTCAAAGCCAAAAAATACTGGCACGACAAATGGCGCCATAACAAAGACAATCCCTACTACTTACAGCAATTTGAAGCTCAGCGGAATAAGTCTGTCGCCATTATTTGATCACGCAAAAGGCAGTATTATACTCAACTAATTAGACAGACCGCTGGCAACACGAAAAAACTGTGGGAAATTATAAACGAAATCATAGGTAAACAACGTAAGCAAACAGTGCTTTCCGAAACCATTGATGAAGACGTTGTAGAAAATCTCAACACATATTTCGCAGGTATTGGTCCATCACTGGCCAAAAAATTTAATGACTCGGACAACATTTCTATATCGCAGAGCCCTCTGCCCAACACCTTCGTTATGTATAACATTGAGCCTGAAGACGTGATATCAGCAATTAATAAAATGTCTACCTTTAAAGCTTCTGGGCTAGACGGCATTAATATTCGTGTATTAGGAGCAGTATTATGCCACCTATTCAATCACTCCGTCAGCTGCTCCAGATATCCATCTCAGCTGAAGATTGCTAAGGTTGTCCCTATCTACAAAGACGGAGACCGCAATGACCCTTCTAATTACAGGCCAATATTTTTGCTCAGTACCATTAATATTATATTTGAAAAAATTATGATCAGTCGGTTCCACAAATTCATTAAAAAATATCAGGTTATGTGCCCGCAGCAACATGGTTTCCGCCCAAATTACTCTACTTCATCAGCAGTGTTAACGCTAATTCAAAAAATTAATGTATCTTTGCAAAGTAATATACTTGTGTGCGTCATATTTTTGGACCTGAAAAAAAAGCTTTCGATACCGTTGATCACAACATACTTTTACATAAGCTAAAGCATTATGGTTATCGCGGTAGCCCATTAGATCTTCTCACTAGCTACCTTCATGAGCGAGTGCAGGTAGCTAGAATGAACGATAATACGTCATTACCAAAGTGTATGCGCACTGGAGTCCCTTAAGGATCTGTCCTAGGGCCACTTTTATTTTCATTATATATTAATGACCTCCCACAAATTTTAGACACTAGTGAAGTTATCATGTACGCTGATGACACTTGTATTTTTATAACAGCGGACAACATTCAAGATCTGCAAACTAAAGCAAACAAAGAGTTAAATAAAGCAAGTGAATGGTTCGTGGAGAACAAACTTACTATAAACGTCAAAAAAACTAAATATGTAGTGTTTCGATCACGCAACAATATCATGCCACCTATTTCTCTAGATTTGCGAATAAACGAATTTCAACTTGACTAAGCCAGCTCATTTAAATATCTTGGCATGATATTTGATAAAAATCTGCACTGGCAAGAGCAAATAAATGCAGTTTGTACAAAGCTCTCCTCGGGATGCTACGCACTTTCACAAGCACGTCATCATCTTGATACCAATACTCTGCATACTTTATATTTTTCACTCATTCACAGCCACATCTCATACTGCAATGAATCATGGGGTACGACATATAAAACGTTTCTTGAACCTGTTCGCAAACTTCAAAAACGAGCCCTGAGAATAATCGCCCATTCTTGCTACAATGAGCCGAGTATGCCTTTGTTTATGAAAATGAATATTTTGCCTTATGATAAGGTACACGAATTAAAAATTGCCACATGTGTTTTCAATGTTGTCAAAAACAACCTGCCTTTTCATGTTTCTTTATTTTGCACATCTGCTCGTGTAACCAGAAGTCAAACATATGGAAATTTCGATCTTCCTCTAACGAAGAATACTTATGGACAACGTTTGCTGCAGAGTTCTGGGACAAAAATTTGGAATAAACTACCAGCAGAAATAAAACAGTCAAATTATTTTGCATCAGTTCTCAAGAAATACTTACTCACACAGAACAATATTTATCAATGAAAACAATTATGATGTCATTTGTGTGTGTGTGTGTGTATGCATGTGTACCTGCCAGAAACTTGTCACCCAATGCCAGAACTGCCAGAAAATACCATTGTCACCCAATGATTAGGTTTTTGTTTTCGGTATTAGCCATGTATATTTTAATCTTCATAATAATGTAATAGTCTGCTTTGTTTACTTGTATTTTCGTAAGTTAGAACTGTTAAAAACAATCGTGCATTTACCGACACTTTCGCTCTCCCTTTGTTTCACTCGTGCAAATTAAGGATGCACGATAACTATCTGTATGCGTGTGATATGTCTTTTTTTTTTTTTGTACATGGAACCCTTAGTTATTTATTTTTTGACCCCTAACCAGCCTTCGGCTATGGGTCCAACCAGTCATGATGTTTCTGTATGTTTCACAGTTTGCAAATAAAGAATTGAATTGAATTGAATTGAACACTCATGAACAGGCAGAACATATCAAAGTCCAGGTTTTCAAGACAGGTCCCAATTATGTTGCATTGCACATCCACATGCAAAAAAAAATCAAGCATAAAAAAGGTTCAGTGTTTCAGTCTCTGCAATGCTACACTTTGCAAGCACTCCTCCATATAAAACATAAATTTTTGATATTGTGTACTCTCACTTGCCCATAATGCCATGCTTTTGTGATGGTGAAAAGAGGTGTAATGAAAAGCATAACATTGCATAACAGCATAGCATTAACAAAAAAGCTAGCTCATTAAAACAGCATATAAGAGGGTATTGAAGAAGTCTTTGGACTGGCTTTCTTGAAGTTGTCTTGAAACATTTCTTTCTGCAATTTAGTGAGTGCATGCTTGATTTCTATACTCCTTGTGGAAGATTGTAAGTCATGCAGCATTAAGACATGGGCACATGAGAACTAGTACAGAAAATGTGTTGCCTTTTTCTCTTCTCTTCAATCTATGTGGCCACATTTCCATTCTATTGCATGCACATGGAATGGAAATGTGCTGCGAAGCACTAGTTTTAGGTGACAAAACGTGTTCTGAAAGTGTTATGAGGAAGGAAAAAAGTATAAAAAGGCCAATCAAGAGTAAAATCAATAGACTTACGAATTTATTATATCTGAAATTCACTACTGCCAAGAAGTAATGTTAACCAGGATGCAAAGTCAGGCAATAATTGTCAATGTCAGCCATCCACTAAGTAAAGTTAATTAGAGATGATTGTTTGTCACTGCAGTAGTTGGCGATACCTGTACTGCAAAGTACAATTACTTTTGGTACGATTTTTCTAGCATGCTCATGTTCCGAAGCCTGCACTTTCAAACGTTCATCTCTGTTCGTATTACGCATACAGGATTGGGAAGATAGAGGTAAAGCTGTGCCTTCCTCTGTGCTGCGATTCTGTCGAGTGCAATGTTCGGGGTGACATCTAGGCAGCCTGTATTACTGTTTTTTCTTTGCGGTCGGTTGGCGAAACCAAGGAACGATTGCAAAGTTCTTTGCTTTGTCAACAGAGCCTGTTCCTATGTTTTCTTTTTTCCCAAGTGCAAATGAAAGCATAGCTGTTGTCTATTTTACCTATGTCTCTGCCCCATTGTCAGACTGGCATAATACATGATGAATTTTTTTTATTTAGCTTGTGAACCACAAAGTTTTGTTGCTAGTGCTATTTTTCTAATGCTGCCTGTGAAGTGCCTTGCTGATGAAGGACAAGGATGAAGCAGCTGAGGATTCTTGAAAATGATGTGTTATATTAAGACAAAAACTCGTGTATTGCTAGTTTTATTGTTCTTCTCTTGTATGCTACCCCTCCTGCTCAAAAATCAAATGGCGGGATATGTTTTGCTGCTAGCAGAATACTTTGTTCGTAGCTTGTTAGGTTTTACATGATCGCAATGCAGTGTGATTTGTAGTGGAGGGTATTTGAGATGCAGGGCTGTAGGCTGGTTGCATGACAGTTCACGAAATTCCAACTTGGATGTTTTGATTTATTTCGTTTTCACTTCTTTCTTTACAGACAAAGATTGACCTGTTTGTGAACAGGCTAGACTCTGATGAGTCTGTCATCCCGTATGAGTATCAACAGTAAGTTTCTTTTCGTTTTTTGCTCACCTGGCAAAGTTTGGCATTCGTATGTTCAGCTGTTGGAAGACAGACGTTAAGTTAGAGGAAATAACGCAGTGCTTCGTGGTTTTCAGTACAATTTTACCTTGCTGTCGTGCAGGCTGTGAAATTGTGAAATGATTTGATTGAGGGCAAGCAAAGTTTTGGGCAGCGCTGATTAGAGCATATGGCGAATACAGTTTCCGAATGTCCCACATGTTGCCAGGCTGTTCAAGAATCTTGCGAAGTTCCTCTATATCTGTTTATTTTTTTATTTATACAATTACCGGGATCTCCACCAGGACATAATTGCAGGGCGACAACTCAATAACAAATTTTATGTATGCATACATATAGAGATGAAAATATGAATTACAAAGCGATTGACACAGCATGGAAAAAGTGGCAACACATGCAAACAAAGCAACCCTCTTAAATTCAGGTATAAACAGATAAAAAAAAAAGAAAGCAAAGGGGACAGGTAGTTCATAGCTCATGGGAGATTCGATGTAAATAATTTTGGGACTGGGATGTTTTACAATGAGATGTACCCTGAGGAATTCTGTTCCAGTGCATAGAGGTGTGGGGGACAAAATGAATATTGAAACACATGTCAAGTACTTTACGCTCAAGATCACAATGTACAGAATCAAGTGAAGCGGGGGGGTTTACAAGTTTTTATTTATTTCTGTGAGACCAGAGTAAATTTGAAAAAAAGTCATTGAACTATTTTTTAACTCGACTATGTTTGAACATCAAAATATATAGGGAAATTGATGGCTACATTAAACAAAAATAGCTGGAAAAATTAATATATCCAACATCGGTCAGTGTGGTACACCCCACGAAGTTGGCTTTTCTTCACAAGGAGTAGGCCTTTCATCACGGAAGGGGACTTCCTAGGAGGTTTTTGCGAGAGTGAGTTGTGGTGTTAGGAAGGTGCTATGCAAAGTGAGTAGAGGTTATCACTGGTTACAGCATGCTTTCTTCCATGATTCTTTGTCCCAGCAGTCGTGCGGGGTCGCTGTTAGGTTCTCAGCTCCACCTGTTAATGCAATGGCTGCCGTTAGATGGAAGAACCCGACTGCTCTCCTCAAAGATGGTAATAATCAATACAGTTGAATGAACAGAAAAGAAGTCTGACGATGCCTGTGCACACTGATGGTGACGTTGAAAAACAGCACAACATTGCATCAAAGGCAGGCTAGAGGCTTCTGGCTCCCGACGACCATGCAAAGCTGTGTACGAATAAGTTGAGTCGCTGTTTATGTTGAGATCTTATTTCTTCGGCTACAGCCCGTGCCTGCATAATACCCGCATCCCTGACCAAATACTGGGAGAAAAAATAATAATAAAAATTGCGGCATATTCTCCCAAGCCACCTTTCTTTAATTGACCTAAAGCAGTGCCACGAAGCTACTAATATGCACGCTTAAATTCAAATAAAGTAGTACAATAAATTTTAAAAATTTGTATGGCATTGTTCAATCCTATTGAACTAATTTCTGTTTTTTTGTTGTTCTATATATGAACATTCGACCGTATTCATTGTGGAATCAAGCCTGGCAGAGCTTTAGCTGAGTATTTCCTAACAGTGCAGCTGCATTATATCTCTACAGTAACATGCAGTTTCCAACATCATATTTTATTGTGACAAGATAACATTACTGTTGTATTCATACCCAATACCCGTGGTTTGTAGCACATTGGCTGTAGTGTCGTGCTGCCAAGCATGAGGGTGTGTGGTTTGGTTTCCCTGCCATGGAGACCACATTTGTTAGGGAGGCAGAATGCCAAAATACTAGTGTACAGTACTCGCACATTGAAACGGTACAATTTGAGGTTAAGCAATGCACATACTTTTCTTTCCGTCGTCTTGAGTTTGGGTTGTATCGGCATAATTTTGACTCAAATGCATATGTCACTGCCAACACTTTCCTTGGAGACGAGACTCATTGCAACACGATATGGTTATTCGAGCAATACCCCATACTAGTCGCTATGCTATAGAGTTTGAGGTCACATTTGAATCTGTGAGGACCGCACACAGATTTGGTGGTTAAAACAGATATGGAAGTCTTTCTCTATGGCATGCTTCACAAATATGTCGTGGTATTTGGTACGTTACACACCGTAGCATGACATAAATAAATGTGCTGTCATAAAAATGTGAAAGGATGTGGGAAACGAAGTTCAAGCAGCACTCTGTGCAGCAAGCTTTTATGGCAGCTATGATTCCAACTGTGCAGTTTTTCATGTTATACCATTCAAGACAAGTTCGTTGATCATTAATGGTATTTTTTTCTTTGTGCAGCTTTGACTTCTGCACGACCAATGGAACGACATCGCCAGCAGAGAACCTTGGCCAGGTGGTGTTCGGCGAGAGAATTCGACTCTCACCTTATCAGGTGCACCGTCTATAGTAGCTTAATGTTCTGTTCTTGCTCACGGGTGCTTTTTGGAGCTGTGAAAGGAACCACATTTATGCAGGGAAGCTTACTTGGTACTTTTGTGCCTCCGACGTAACTAGTAGATAAGTAGGTGTGAGCCACCAAAAAGGGTACTGACACGAAACTTTTCTGTTGTCACTTCCTGGCATCATGTGAAAGGCCATGCCCTCTAGGGCCTAGAACTGTACTGCTAAGTGTGAGTTCACCCTGAAAAAGTAAATACAATATGTAATCACGGCTACTTTTCATTACTACTGTACCCTGACATCACATCACGTATCAGGTTCTCGTTGTGAGCACAGGTCACTTATCAAGTGATGTTTCAACGGCCACTCTGCCCTCTAGCTCCGTTGGTGGTGCACAGGTGGCCATTTTGGGATTTTTCGTGCCCGTCGTCATCACAACTAGCCAGACCGCTACGTGAAGTCACCATAATTTGTACTGTAGCCTGACTTCAAGCTAGTGTCAGTGTCGGTAGGTGTGTAATGGGAAAATTGACTTGAATGTCAAGGTAACATATCTTACCAGCATTTACCGAGTGTCACACTTGCTCAGAGCCGTCTCTCTGTACAGGAGATTTGTACGGCAGTGTAAGCACGCCTCCCCGAAATGGTGTCGGTACCCGTTAAAGCGTTTCGTTTGCTTATGTCTTTAGCTAGCAGTGCCTCAGTGGTGGTTCAGGTCAGTAGTTGCTGATTGTTAGCGAATCACAGCCTTTGTGGCCGCAGGGGGGAGTTTTTGTCCAGCATGGACCTTGCGATTACTGGTAGTTTTGCAGTGTGCCATCTGTGAGTCTGCGTGTTTACTCTTGTTTTCTCACCCCAGGCGTCTCTGTTTGCCTGTCCTAAATTTAAATCTTAAGGAAGCGATGAGACTGCAGTCTAAAGTGTGAACAAAAGCCTCTCTGCTCTATTTTTTAGTTTTTCTGTGAAGGTTGTGTAGTACATAAAAAATAGTGGCTTATATATTGTTCTACCATTTGGAAATTTTTATTGAACTTCTACTTGATGTCTGCATTGCTCGAAATAGCTAGGCCTGCCAATATGTTTCATTCTTAGCCCTGTAGTTTGTGCTCAATTTAAGCAATATTATTTAAGAAGGTTGATAGAAAGAGAAAAAAAAAAAGCAGCTGTGAATCACTGTTGTGTTACTATAACCTGACAACCTGTGAATTGAACAATCCGAATAATTTTGTGTCGAACAAGTGCGCGCAGTAATGTTCACAAGCCAGCCACTCGCAATCCTCAATCATTTCGTTGTCCACAACGTGCACAGATCGACTTCATGGTGAACAAGTCATGTGCAAAGCTGTGCACGCGCCAGTACGGTCCCAACATTCCTGGGTCTGTGGCACGCTTGGACCAGCTTCGCAAGGGCATGATGAAGCAGTACCGGCACCACTGGATCGTGGACAACATGCCTGTCACCTGGTGCTACCTGATTGACACCGACAAGCAGTACTGCTCCATGGGTTTCCCGATGGGCTGCTTCACCTACCGCAACAGCCAGCCTCGGGGCCTGTGCAGCGTCACGGTACGATGGCAGCCTCCTTCCTCTCTCTAGTAGAACTTGTGGCTGGGCCAGTCAGTACAGTTGAATCGCACTGCAAGGAAATTGATGAAATGTGCCGAAAGAGCGAATATCTCATGACGCTGCCTGACATCTCTGAAAGTCGCGATCTAACAAGATATTGTCGAGTAGCTAGTGGAATTTCACAGCACTGCTCGGTTTCTTTTTATGGTAGCACTTGCGACGACATTCTTGGAGTGAAAGTGGCCAGGAAAAGCGTCACTAGTGGCTAACTCTTATTCTCAGAAAAGCAGCAACATTAGTGCAGTAACCGTGCTCAAAACACACCTCCTCCCGTACTCGTCAAAATACACGAGATAATGGGAATGGCAGAAACCGTTCCTTGATCTAGGAAAGGTTATATGAAACTGAATTTAGCAGCACGTAGAACAAGAGATGTCACTTGCACACATTTGTTTTTTTTAATGCTTTCATGATTTCACGTATTAGGTTGTCGTTACTCACACCAAGAAGAAACACCCGAAGTCTCGGATTACCGCCTGCAGGAACTGCAATGCACAAAGTTTGTTTTTTTTTATGGAAAGTTAATGCTCTTAGCAGCTTTGTTTAGCCCTTTGAGACGCTTTCTGCACAATTGTGTACATCACTTGTTTCTGCTAGTTGCGTCAACTGAGGTTTAAGAAAGCGCAAGGTACACTGAGCTTTGGGTGAATTGAACCTCCCTCATATACTTAAATTCACTTTGCAATGTAATGTTTCATACTCACTGAAGTACAAAAAAGACGCGTACCATTAAGGAAGAAAAATTAAGGACGGAACAGAAGTCTGTCCTTAATTTTTCTTCCTTAATGGTACGCGTCTTTTTCTATTTCAGCAAGCGCATATTAGCTAGCCCAACAAAAATTTTTTAAATGTTTCATTCTACACTTAAAGCTCGATATAACGAACCCGTATATGAGGAAATATTGGTTATAACAAAGCAAATTAAAAATAGTCTTGCAGTATTGTTGGAATATACCTTTATAACAAATTTTCGGATATAAGCAACTTATTTTTGTTTAAGATTCAACTTTGTTTTGATGACGTTTGACTGTAACACCCTGCTGGAGGCACAATGATGCTCGATGTATCATTTGATGTGCCACTTCCCTCAAGGCGCATCAAAGTATACTTCTGCTTTGACAGAATGAATATGATCGAAAATGACTTTACTTTGCGCTATATTTCTAGCCTAATATTTGGTTTCATTTACGTGGGAACACACTATGAATAATCGCAGGATAAGTATATATTTAGTTACAGCTTAATTATGACTAATTACTATAAATTTCATTAGTCAGTGTCTTGTGAAATTATTCTTGTTGCAATACAATATTGAGGGCCTTGAAGTAATGTGTACATTTGATGCATTTACTGTTCTTCGCAGGTGTGTCATTTGATGACATAGCCAGCATCAGAATTTCAGTGTGGCTTCCCATATCTTGAAGCACTATTTTTTCACATTCGAAAAATTATAATGTTTAAGTTCTCAGTAAGCACATTGCTTTTTTAAAATGCTGGCCTACCGGAAAAATGCATGGAAGCTATTGAATCAGTTGCAGCATCTTGTGGTGCAGAGTGTATCCAGGAAGTACGTAAAGCTGCAACAGGCCCGCAGTAAATGATCATTTTTTAAATGGAACTGCTCCTTATGTGGAACAACTGACCCGTAACATAATTGGTTTCGTACTTGGATTCTACACCCCTGTTGATCTCTCGGTTAACGGAACTCCTGGTATAAATGGAGCACATTTTCCTGGTCTCTTCAAGTTTCATTTAATCGGAGCCTACTGTACGCAACACCGCAGCGCAGCTACACATTCCATATAACTGCTGCCTGAAAGCACCGTTTGGTGTGTAGTCATTTAAGGAGACGTTGGAATGGTTCTTTTCTTTAAGCTTTCTCAGTGTTAATGCTCGAGTATCATCAAACCATCTACGCCGCAAATTTAGTGACACGTCGTGTACCAAGGCCGCTACAGACAATATCATACGCTCCCTCTTACCTCTGTTACGCCGCCTCAGCTCATAAGACACGCCGGCTATTGCAGAGCTCTCATGAGCGCACTCGACGATTTGAGCTTTGCCCAGTTTAGACGTCTGAGATTTTATGCCAAGAGGTTGCTCACAACCTCAGAGGCCATTGCCCAGTGCACCTCGCAGCACGCACTCTGTCTGGCAACAGAGACGGAGATCACGGAGTGGTTGATACGTGCTCTGACAGGTTCCTCCACCCTGTCAATGGATCTTACTTTCATGCATTCCACAGCCAATCGTATCAGGCGCCTGGGTGAACGTCGGGCTACCAGAGGATACTACGAATGGGTGGTTGCAAACTCGGTGGCAGTGTAATGTAACATCCCTCCGTACGGTTGTGTGATGATTTGCAGCTTAAAAGCATTGTAATAAATTACACAATTTACGCAGAGAGCTCAAATCGGTCTGTAAATGCCCTTAGTACTTGGTCTACCGGCTCGATGCGTTAGTAAAAAATGGTGAAAGCCGTTTTACGGTCATCCTACAACAAGAAGTCATACAACTCAAGAAATTAATAAAGGGTTCGATTTTGTCTGCAAAGATTGGAAGATATCGTTATGAACTTTGTTACTGCTGCTTATCCCTGTAGTGCAAAAAGCTTCTCTATGTAAGTTAAAGGCCAAGCTGAGCCCTTTGCAGTCTGAAACCCTTTCCCACCCTTGTCTGTTCTGGTCCTTAACAGGGTAGCCAGCCGGTCTGACAACTGGCTAACATCCTGTCTTTCCTCCTTCCTTCCTCCTCCTCTGGTCCTGAACTGAAAAGACTTAAAGCTCAAGTAAAAGGAACTGTTTTACAGATGGGGCATGAATAACTTTCTTTCTTTCTTTCTTCTTCTTTCTTTCTTTCTTTTTTTCTTTATTTATTTGTTTCTTTCTGTGCCAGTACAAAAAGCAGAGCCCCATCATGGACAGCTGCAGCCACGTTTCTCGTTGCCTGGACCGCAAAGAGTTGAAGGGCTTCTAAAGGAACCCAGAATTCGAAGTTTAGCTGTGGTGTTGCCATAGTGCACGCGTCTTCAAAAACAGCTGCGAGAACTTCATAGGATGGGGCTGTAATAGCGGCACTACATGCATTACATGATCCAAAAGCAGCCCATGCCAGTTTCGTTTTTTCTTCGCTAGGCTCATTTGTCATCTCTTCTCCCTTCCTGGCCAAGGGCTCCTCCTCAGCATGCAAGGAGCAAGGGTTACGAGTGTGCGTAGCCGCGTGTGGACCCACAGGTTCTTTTTGTGGACGACTAGACCATATGAATGATCGTGTCATGAGTAAGGCTGGGGATTACTAGAAAACCAGGAAAGGACCACGAGAGGATTGTTTCTTGGAATTGTGGCGTGCCTGCTGCTCATAGTGTTGCCACATTTGGCGATTGTGATCGTGATGACATTCGGAACTTTGTTTATTCGAAATGATAAAGAATTATTGGAGGTGGCTTAGGGGCCTTCTAGGTTGTGTCACAGCTTAGAGGTTTTCTAATTGCTGTGCTGGTGTATCATTTATTTGAAAGCAGTTAACTATTTTTTAGTACATCTTTCTAAAATTGACCATAAAGGCAGAAGCTGGTACGGGAACATCATAAACTGTGTTCGTACATGTCTTTTTTGATGCATTGTTAGTAGCTTTTCGAGCCTCCTGAAACAATATCAATGCACATTGTGCTTTTGCTCAAGTGTAGCGTACGAATGCGGCCCTGCTTCATGTTATCTCCACTTAGCTTGAAAACAAGTGTTCAATAGATTATACTGTTTGCATAAGTATACTGATACTATGTCAGGTAATGTCTTGCGGGGAAGTGTGTGGCTGCTTTCTTGTTGTCATTTTACATAATGGCATTGAAAGCTATTGGTTCTTTATCATGGTTTGTAGCTGCAATAGTGCGACCTTAAAGTGCTGCTCTTTCTTTCAATTGCATTATTTCTTGTGTCGTGTAGTCCGAGTTCTCCAAGCCGGAGACGTTCTACCTGTTCAACCATGTGGACCTGACCATCTCGTACCACAAGAGCGAGAAGGAGTCCTGGGGAAGCTCTTTCATCGAGGAAGGAGGTCGCATTATCTCTGTCAAGGTGCAACCACGAAGGTATGTGGAAACGTAGTGCAGAGTGCTTACCACAACTTCAATTGTTCTTGGCTCTTGTTTTATCTTTTGTTTAGTTGTCTCTTTGATTATGGTAGCTTTGAATGAAGTTAAAGGTCAGGTTTGTAACTTAAGGTTTGCAGCAGTTGTGATGTGTACGTTTGGCAGAGTTGGGAGCTTTGATGTATTTATCAAATGCATCATATGATGGGCGAGGTGTCGAAGGTGACGACGAGCTTTCAAATTGGTTGTTGGAAATGTGCCGCAGGCCTGAAATACCCATTCAGAACAGTGAATCGTTCAACAATTGCTGGCTGAGCACGGCTTTCGTTTCCAGCGTGCAGGGCAACAAAAAGCAGATGGAACAGAAGTGATTAAAGTGTTGGTTTTGGCCCCCCTCACTTCTCGCCTTCTTTTTCTTTTATTTAGATTCCCGTCACAAGCTGTGGGCTAATGGTAATTAACGTTTTATTAAAACCTCATCTACGCAGGAAATGAGAACGATGATGATGAATACTGGCACATGCTACCAAAAGCTGAAGAATAAACAGCCACTTGCTTATATTTGATATATATGTTGAAGGGATGGCAGGGGTAGCCTCATTCTTTATGAAAGTGGCATCACGACAAAAAGTCTTTCATATAAGGCAAAAAAAAATAAGAAACTTAGCTTCACTACTTCATTAAAAAAGGTTCAAGCTTGCTTGTAGTGTGTCACGTTTGTCACAATAACTGCATACTGCTCTGTTGCAGCATCAATCACAAAAACCACGAGAGGCCGACATGTGACACGGGCGAGCACCTGACACTTGGCCTCAAGGATGATGGCCCCCTGACCATTACATACACCTACAGTGTCACCTTTGTGGTGAGTAGGGATTGATCAATTGAAATAACTTTTTTGAAGGTGAATGAGGAGGTTACCTGAAAACCTCGTCTCACTGACTTTCACTTCGAGGCCGTATTGATGAAAGGGCTGTTATTGTTATTGAGAGCTTTCTAACATAGTCGTCTATGAATGCTTTGTAAAATTAAGAAGTGCTAAAGTTGGTTGTGTCACAGCAGCTGTTGCATTGTAGCAGTATTCCTTATTATCTTCTAAAGTCAAAAGTTTAACAAGCTCGTCCAAATTTCAGCTCTCATAAAAATTATGCTACAGTGAAACCTCGTTAAACCATAGTTGGCCGGAGCTCGGAAAAAGTACGTACTAAACGGTAGTACTGCTTAACCGAAATAGCGTCAGGTCGCTCACTTACCTGTCAAAAAAAGAAACCTTCAAGGAGTGCGATGAAAGAACAAAAAACGTTCAGTAATTTATTAACTTCGCGTGACAAAGTCTGTAATCTTCATTTGATGACGCGGCGGCCTAGCAGCAACGACAGCGGCCTCAAACTAACTTATGCTGTGAGCCAGCTTTTTCGCCAGCCCCCTCTTCTCGGCAAATACCCGCATGACGCAGTGCGCAGCTTCGGCCACTGTTGGACCTGGATCACCCGTGTTGTCGCTTTCCATGTCGTCCTCATCACTATCATTTGGCGACACTTCGACAACTGAGGCAACAATGGCTTCATCAGACATGTCCGGAGATGTCTGCACATCGCTGTCTGCGTCTCTGAAGTCGGGGAAGGAAATGCCTTCCGTAACGCCCTGCTGCTCCAGCACTTCAGCTAGCAGAGTTTTGCAAGCTTCATCTACGATGTCCGAAGTCTGGTCGATGGTGTCACTGGCGTCATCTGCGTCACCCGCGCACACACTGAAGCCAGCACGCTTGAAGCAATTTTGAACTGTCTTTGCTTCAACCAGCCGCCACGAGTATTCGAGCAGGTGAATCGCGCCAATCAGGTCGATGGAGAATAATTTGCCACATTCACTGGTGAGAAGAAATCTGCGCAGCAGATTCTTCTTGTAGAGCTGTTTTACAGCTCGAATGATGCCTTGGTCCAAGGGCTGGGCAATCGCTGTTGTGTTTGGTGGCAGAAACGCCAACTTCACAGCCGTCAGGTTGTCCAGGGCGACGTGCGCCGAAGCGTTGTCTAAAATAATAACAACTCTTCTGTTCTTAGCCGCAAAACGACGATCGACGAGGCGCACGTACTCCTCAAAGAGTTTTGCTGTCATCCATGCTTTGGTGTTGCTGCGATAGATGACCCCTAATGGCAACCGGGCGCCTTTGAAACATCTAGGTTTCGCCGACTTTTCAATCACGAGGAGCGGAGTTTTGTCGGTTCCAGTCATGTTTACGCAAAACGCCACTGATATTGTTTTTTGCATGCTTGCCGTCGGTGCACGTCTTGCCTTTGAACGCGAGCGTTTTGTCTGGTAGGAGCTTAAAGAATAGTGCCAATTCATCCATATTAAAGATGTCATCAGGTGTGTAGTCTTCCAAGATGTTCTTCAGCTGACCATTTTGCCACTGCTCCACGCCATTCACGTCAGCAGCAGCACCTTCTCCCGAAACAGTCCTCGTGGTAATGCCGTGCCTCGCCTTAAATCTGGCAAGCCAGTCATTGCTACACACGAAGTTGTCATGGTTGAGCTGCGAGGCAAAAACCAGGGCTTTCTCCACGAGCAGGGGTCCGCTGATAGGCAGATTTTTTGACCGTGCAGCTTTTAGCCACTTCACCAGCGCCTCCTCTACATCCGAAAACGCCAAACCGCGTAGCCGGCACCTTTTCGCAGTTGTAGCAGCACTGCCAAGCAATTTCTCTCTGGAATTCCCAATTCCAGACACCGTGGTTAACCGCAGGTCGTTTTCGCGTGCCAGCGCCGATTTTTTCGTGCCACTTTCAATAGCACGAACTATGTCGAATTTATCCTCTATTTTCAGCACTCGATGCTTCTGTATGACGCAAGTACAAAGCAGCACAAGCACACATACACAACACGGGAAAAACGACGCGAGAGCTGTACGGCACGGATCAACCAGAGAACACTTATGCACGGCACCAAAGGAACAAAGAAAGCAAAGCAAGCACACACCGTGTTTGCGTGTTTGTGCAAAGCGCCATCGCGTGTACAACACCAGAAGCCTAGCCGACCGAGTGCTTATTGTTGCAGAAAAATCCAAGAGATGGCGCTCACCAACACAGCCGCCATCATCATCAACACAAACAAGCGAGGCATGTTTCGATCTCTGGGGCTTGCTGTTCTGTCGGAACGCCCAGTGGGGGACGACATGCCGCGGCAAGTGCGCAACAAAAATTGGAAAAACTACTTATTAACCGATACATACGCGATAAGCTGGTACGGCTTTTGCGGATACAAAATGCATTATGTTCAATGGCCGCTGAGTCGGGGATTTGACTTTACTACTTTTGAAGCGAAACTACTGTTTACGCGGGTACGGTTTAACGAGGTTTCACTGTAATAAAATGTCTTGAAAAAAGCAATTTATAATATTTTTTTTATACGAAGCTCAGACGAGGAAGTGAAAGAGAGAGAGTGAAACAACTTTGGTCCACAATGGACACTAGAAAGCTCAACGTCACCTGGCTAGGCCCCCTATTAATTTTATTACAATTCCATTCAAATGTGTTAGGAATTTTGAGAGCACGTCACTCTGCGAACTGTATGCTGCCGAGTTGAATCACATTGCCTAGATGTGCCAAATTAACTGAACACCCCTGGGATTTTCTTAGCACTGTTGTTGACATGTCCGTCACCGGTGTTCAATCGGAAGACAGAAGAGAGCTCTGCAGTGTACACGGGCGGAAACTCTTATTTAGCCCACCACGACAGTCCGCACACTTGACCACCCATGTCTCTTCCTACCGTGAAACAGGTGTCGGCGTACACAGGGCATCATGTCCCGGGTTCTCTCTATACAGTCGTCCAAATGAGTATGTCAATTAAAAAAAAAAAGCAAGAAAAGACTGGTTCATGACTGTAAACAGGACAGCTGGTGACAGGAGACCGCGACACAGCCTGGGCATCGTCAAGCAAACTGTAATGTTGACGATGTCACTGCAAAGATTTGCGAGATCAAGACGAGACGCCAGCATTGGTGTCAAGATCATCCTAACATATACCGTATTTACTCGATTCTACCGCGTCCTCAATTGTAAGGCGCACCCGGTTTCCGCGACGAAAAAAAAAAAAGTAAGACATGGATTGTAAGGCGCACCCATTTTCTGCGATGGAAGAGAAAAAAAAAGTCCGTAGGAGTCAACTTTTTCACATTGAGAACAAGTATTTGGGTTTTGATGCACTGAAATTTTGAACGATAAAACACGAAGTCAAACAGCCGGCCCTGCAGCTAGAACTGTGACCGCTACGGCTGCGTTAGGAGTCGCGTAATAGGTCACTCCTCGTCGCTGTCGGACAACTCCTTATCGCTGTCAACAGCCCAAAGCATCTCATCCTCGGTACCATCCGTGGCGTTCGAGATGCCACATTTCTTGAATGCCTTGATGACCATGGCTGATGGTATTGCACACCACGCGTCCTTCACCCACGCAGCGAAGTCTTGCAGAGAGGCGCGTTTCATCCTGTTGCCTGGCGTGAAATCATGTCGTCCATTGATCAGCCAGTCAGTGTAAAGTGCCCGAATCTCGTCCTTCACCGGCTTGTTCAGGCAGACATCCAGCGGTTGAAGTTGTGACGTCATGCCGCCAGGTATGACTACAAGGTCCGTATTGCACGCAGCGAGCTTGTCCTTGATCCGTTGGTAGAGATGGCACCTGAACGCGTCGAGCACGAGCATCGCTCGCAGGCCCAAACTGGCGCCAGGCCGCTTCTGCCAGACGTGATGGATCCAATCGGCGACCAGGTCTGGTCTGTCGTCATCCAACCTTTCTCGTTGGCTCGCACGATCACACCACTCGGGAAAACGACTCTTTTCGGGAGCGTTTTCTATTTAAATATCAGGTACGGGGGAAGCTTGTGCCCATCTGACGTGCAACAGAGCATTGCCGTCACTGTAGCGTTTTCGTGGCCCGATGTCAGCACGCGAACTTGTTTCGCCCCCTTTTTCTCGACGGTTGTGGTGCCAGACATGTCGAAGTAAAGAGGTGTCTGATCGGCAGTCCCGATTCGCCCAAGCAGGTAGTCGTTGTTGTGCCGCAAGTTAAGGATGAACCTCTGAAAACTGTGAAGTTTTTCTTCGCACTCCTCTGGCAACTTTTGGCATATGCCCGTTCGCCTTCGGAGGGAAAATCCTTTCCTCTTCATAAAGTTCGTTAGCCAGCACCTGCTCGCTTTGAACTGGCTTCGCGTTAGCCCTTTTTCAAGGCTAACTACATAGCCTGCACTTGGAGCAGTTCTGTTCTCATGGGCCACTGTGCCGCTCGCTGTTCAAGCACATACTCGGTGAGCAGCTGTTTAATTCGTGGAAACCGACCCTGCTGTGGTCCACTGAAACCTTTACGTGAAGCTTTGCAGTCGACAATCTTCTGCTTTTGTCTCCGCCAGTCCCGCACGCACGTTTCAGGAACTCCGAACGACCGCGAAGCGGCCCGATTTCTGTCCGTTTCTGCACACGCAATGACTTTTTTTTTTAAAGCGGCATCGTGGTGCACTCGTCGAGTATTTGGTGTCGGCCCTTCCATTCCGTTGATGTTAATGCACTACAAGATGACGAACTCCTCAGCACACGTACGAAGTGCCGCACATGTGAAACACATAGGCAGAAATGGCCAACGCGCCATGCCGACGCACATAGGGGGCGGCCATTTTGGAATTGCCGATGGCAATAGAATGACCGTATTCATTTTTTTTTTCGTACTCGATTCTAATGCGAATGCGATTTATGAACTCGCTTAACAGAAAAAAAGGTGCACGTTAGATTCGAGTACAGTCGCCGACCGATTTTCCGGACTCCGAAAATTCGGACTTGTTGGATATTCCGGACTTCATAAATGCACCGTCAGGGATCCCATAGAGCTAATGCATTGTTTCGACCGATTTTTCGGGTGAATTTGCCCCTGAAAGTTCGATTTTTCGGACTAAATCGCTTGTTTTGTGCCACGCCCCAAGCCATTGTGAACGCCGCCATGTTGGATTTTCCGTCGGCTTGGCTAAACTTGGTCTTCAGATGTATTTCCTGCCTCAGAGATTGGAATGCCCACGCCATATTTTAAGTTTCGGAGGCCGTGTTTACTTTTTAAAAGACGCGGTGATGGATGCCGTTTTTTCGTCTTCGGTCAGCACTATCGTCATCACATCGCACGGGGAGGAGGCAAAAGGATTCTTTTATTGTCGTTGCAGCTTTTTTCAGTCGCCATTCTGCACGTGTTGTGTCGCGTAGCGTCGAGACGTTGTGTGCTTCGCAGCGGCTATCTGCGGCATCAAATTTTGTGCTCTCGGTGCCATGGCTCCGCCATCTATGCCATCGCGGGAGCCAGGTGGCGTGAAGAAGCGTGGGAAGTATACGACCCTGACGATGGAGAAGAAAGCTGCCATAATCAAGCCAATAGAGAGTGGACGTTCGCAGCTAGATGTCGCCGGATGACGGTCGACGCCGGATGGTGGTCGTCGTTGTCATCGGATCGTCGTTGTCGTCATCCGACGACAACGACGACCGCCCGCAGCCGTCGGCAGCGGAGATCGCCAAGGCGGTGACAATTTTGTCGAGCGTTTACGGCGACGATGTCACCTTGGTGCAAATACGGGCAAACCAAATTGCCTCCAAGCGTAGTTTGAGGCAAGGCAGCATCAAGGACTTTTTTAAACCTGCCTGATGCAATAAACTTCAGATTTTTGGCGAAAACGAATTTTTCGGACTGTTCGATTTTTCGTACTTTTTTTCGGTCCCCGCCAGGTCCGAAAAATCGGTCGGCGACTGTAATTACGGTACACTCTTGGGTGGCGCCCGGCCTCGTTTCTTTTAAATCTGTGTCCACACGATGAGCAAAAGGAGGAATTTCTAATCAGGTGAATACAATAGGTGCCAGCTTACCTTGACAATCTCCACAAGGGCCCAGCCAGTAAAGGTCTTACGACCTCGTATACGGCCGCGATATGTGTGTATTAGTAGGGTATTAAACTACTAAGGTTTTACCTCTCGTGGGTCTGGTACTGTCACTTCTTCATGCAATCTTTCATTGTTGTGTACATTAACCTTTATGATGAGGACCACATTTTCTGTCATCGTATTTTGTTTGCCGGGTGGCACTGACTGAAGGCACTGAGACGACTGCACTGTACACGGGCGACACCATCGCGATTGTCACTGAATATTGAACATGCAAGAGACGAAAAGCGCTTAATTTTGAGTAGATTGTAGCGTAGTGCAGAGTGAACTAGCAAAGAACTGCTGATGTGACAGTGCACACCCATTTTTAATATCTAGGCATCTGCAATACTCGAGCACTTTGAATATTTGAACAAATATTACAGTGTTCAATACTTTGAAAATAATTTAAAAATTTACATCGGTTGTTTGAATCTTGAAGTACTAGTGAAGGGGTGCTATGCTGGGAATACGGGGCAAATTCTCACTGCTGTGAAGCCCCACTTCAAGGTTAAATGAACTCATTACAGTGACATAAATTCATAATTCTTTAGGTTCAACAGCTTGTTACTATATGGGCTTATATGTTCAAAGAATAGTAAACTTCAAAACGAAAGATTTTGTTGGTTATTACTTGCATTTAACTGAAAGTCAAATCATACTACTATTCACGGTTGCTTCCAGCTGCTTTGAACGAAAGAGAATGAATTTTGCACATGCCTTGTTTGAATGTTAAAATTCTTATTGTGCGTTATTTGGGTCATGAAAATATGCTCATTTTCCTATAAAATAGGTATCATTCGATTCGAAATTATTCAACCAAATCACTATTTGCTTTGAACCAAAAATTTACTATTAGCACAATCCTATTAATACCACAACGGCAGCCACTTTGTTTGTTGAGTGGGCAGCAGTGTGATGGTGCATGTTGTAAAGTTCCTGTCTGCTTCTCTATTGCAGAGGAACGACCAAGTGCGCTGGTCGTCCAGGTGGGACTACATTCTTGAGTCTCTGCCACAGACCAACATCCAATGGTTCAGGTGAGTGTTGGGCGTTCACTCAGGTGTGTGCGTATGTGTGCGCATGTGTGTGCACTCACACACATGTATTGTCTGCTGCAAGCGCACGGGATATTACAGTCGAGCCCACATAAAAGGCCCCACTTAAAACGAACTTTCGCTTAACTTTGATTACTAAGCGAAAATGGTTGTTTTTCATGTCTCGGGAAGATCGTTTTTGCCAGTTGAAAAAGTACTCCAGCACGCATTGCAGCATTCCGAACTTTGTAGAACGAAATGCTCTTTCCAAAAACTGTATATTGTAGAGCAACAGAAATAGAATGAACAAAAAAGCTAAAGTTGTAGAATTCTTGTTCACAAGCTGGTAAACAGTGCAATAAAGAACACTATAAAGGCAAAAATATTCAACACAAAGCAAATCAGACTATACATTTTGTAGATAAATGACACAGGAATTGTATAAAAAATAATGAATGTTGTGCAGAAATGTTTTTCTTCAGGTAGACGGAAAATCAGAACCGAGGTGCTGCTTCGTCGCTCGTGCCATGCGTTTAAGCATTGCGTGGTTTTTCGTGAGACACAAGTGTACATGTACACTTTTTCTCAGTAAATTTTTGTTGCGTTGCAATAAGTGTCTCCTGGTGTTCCAATAGAGATAAATAGATACCCGTGATGTGAATAATCCCTCTATGAATGAGATGTCTAATGAACTTCGCTATTGTAATTAGCGTCGCCTCTTCCGAAGAGCCACCTTACACCGCATAAGTTGGCATTCCAATATATGCATCGAAGCATATTTCTTTGCCTTTTTGTGCATATTGTATTAAAAAAAAGACAACATCACGCGCAGTTCTAAAACGTTTCGCACTATTTCATAGTCAAGGCCAAGATGTGTTCCGGGGACCTTCTTGTTGTTAGGAAAAGCTCTGCAGCCAGTGCCAGCACACTGCGCCCCAGCGAAGTGTGTACTACGCACATAACCAGAGTAGCTATAAGATTGTGCGCAAAGGTCGGAAGCTATATGCACTTGTGGCGGAGAAAACAACTTGAGGATGTAAACAAAACAAACCCATGAACGGCTGTAAATGTGTCAGGCTGACGCAAAACATAGTCGCCATAAAACTTGAAGCTGAGGTGCTGTCATTTTCAAACGCCAAGCCCGTTGTCACTCAATTCAGGTGGGTTTTCAAGACAGTTTCGAGCAGTGCATGTGTTTTTTAGCGCTGATGCGCACCTGATGACGTCAAAAGAGCGACTAGTGACCTTAGATGTGACCCTGTGGTTGTTCTAACATTGCAAGCAAAACTAAAGCTGCTGCAAACTGTCATAGAAGGCCACCTCAACACTTTAAACACGCGGCGGACCTTCGCAAATGTTTTTTGTACAACGAATTTTTCCTGACTCCTAAGAACAGCTTTCTATTGAATATATGGCATAAATTTCTGGCTATCATTACTGCTCAACATAGTCAAAATGTGAAGCTGACACTTTAATGCGATATTTGACTTGCAAAGATTCTTTTCATTACAGAACTTCGATGTTACTGTACCATAATCACGAGGGGCACGCACTTCTGTCAAGTTAGCCAGCCTTGTGCACTTTTCCAACAATACACGCACATCGGTTCGCGCAAAGGTCTGTAAAAAATCACGATGTTGCCGAAGCGGGCAAATTCAAATTGATTCTGAAAGTTGAGTGGCTGGACTAACTACTAGAAAGTTCTGGGTGCACGAGAAACAAACTTAGCACGTCAAAATCGATGATCCAGAAGCGTTGATCGCCGGGGATTGATTTGGATAGGCATAGTAACAGAAGAGTTAATAGCCTCAGGCGAAAAGCAAGTTACTTTAAATTAACTCGAGATTATTCTTATCGCTTCTGCTCTTTGAAACGCAAGCATTATGGACTTCTTTGCAAAAAAAATGTGTTTTCAGTCGCAACTTTTT
This sequence comes from Rhipicephalus microplus, assembly GCF_043290135.1. Lineage (NCBI taxonomy): Eukaryota > Metazoa > Arthropoda > Arachnida > Ixodida > Ixodidae > Rhipicephalus > Rhipicephalus microplus. The sequence goes on from NC_134700.1 coordinate 137,875,816, forward strand.
TAAAGCTGTGTTTCATTTACTACGAACTTCGGGATACAGTGAATGAATTGCGCATCGTGCTCAGGTTCGTTACAAGTAGGCTCCACTGCATATACATGCAGCAAATGGAACATTGGGCAAATAGAATCCTGTATCAGTGAATATCTCTGAAAACACCAACATGTGTGCCATCAGTTGAAAGAACAGGTCATGAGCAGGGCATCTTGCATCACATTCCGAGTGCTTGGGCAAATAGAATCCTGTATCAGTGAATATCTCTGAAAACACCAACATGTGTGCCATCAGTTGAAAGAACAGGTCATGAGCAGGGCATCTTGCATCACATTCCGAGTGCTGCGTGTGCACACCGATCTTCCGTTACACCAAGTGGCTTGGAGGCCTTGGTAACAAGAATGTCTGTCAATGAAGGAGTTTAATAACACGCACAGAACTGTACTGTGTTCAACTCGCTTTGTGCAGGCATCGACTGTTGTCTGTTTTAGTTTTTACGAGTATTCTTGCGTCCTTCCACCTTTTCTCCTTCCTGGTGACATTACATGTTACAAGGTATGAATAATCTAGTTGTGAGCACATCATCCTTGGTCATCATGCCTTGCTTTTGTTTGTTAGTACATGCAGTTCAATCAACACCAAACTGTCGGCTCTTACTGCGAAAGTTCTTTTTGCTTTCTCATGAGCCCAGCCTTCCAGTGGTGTCATAGTCATGCCATAATCATTTAAATATGGTACTACGATTTGTGAAACAAAGAAAACTGGAGAAATGGGTTTTGTTGCTAAAGTGTGAGGCTCGCACACACGCTTTGAACTAATTATACTAGTGGGAAATGCTCGTGCTGTTTTTGCATTCTGTTCTAGTAGAGCTTTGGTTTCATGTATTTCTTGTATGCTTTTCTGTATCGTAGCCAACTTCTCTCTCTTTCTCCCCCCTCTTTCTAGCATCATGAACAGTCTGATCATAGTGCTTTTCCTGACCGGTATGGTGGCCATGATCCTGCTCAGGACACTGCACAAGGACATTGCCCGCTACAACCAGATGGACTCCGGGGTGCGTTTCACACCTCTCTTCGCTCCTGCTTATGCTATGCTAAAGATGCGGGGTAGTTGTTATCTAATGTGGTCCATTATTGGGAGCTTGCTGGCATTCTTTCTTATATGATTTTGACCCAACCATCTCTAGTAAACGGAGTGCAGTAAAATTGGGAAATATCTTAAAGTATGCCACATAATCTGTGAGCATGTATCAGTGAGCACATTTTACCAAGAATAGTGAATCAACCCGATAGCATTGAAGAGCTTGTTTTGCAGTAATGCCAGTGTCGTCATCGGCATCGTTGGCAGTGAGCAAAAGATCAGTGTTGTCCGCGAGCGAAAACTTGAGGTGCAAATAAAAAAATACAAATAAAAATGTTCCGTTTGAGAGGGGCTCAAACCGAGGGTTTCTGCGTGGCAAGCAGGTGTTCTGTGACAGAGCTATGCCATTGCTTGAAACTGTTTCGGAAAAAAACCTTACTTGAATGTCGTGTATTGCATGTAATGTTTCGTGCCAGAGGCATGGAGTTTCACTATTCATGGTGATACTCGAATTGCACGACGAGTGGGGTGTGTAGGGTCTCATCCATTAAATAGTGCTCAGACGTGACCGTATTTACTCGCTTAATGAACCCACCTTGTTTGTTCAGAAAAGTTGATGCCAATTAGGTGGAAGGGTTTATTGTGCAGGAGAAAAAAAGTCACGGGAGTTATAACAGCGAAAATTTCGCATGACAGTTTTGCTTGTATTGGTCTGCAAAATGAGCGGCGAATCGTTTTCGTAGCCCAAAGCTCTTCTTGTTTTCTTTCATAATGAATGCGCACAATTGACGCCGAAGTGTCGTCCAGGCAGTCGATTCCCATGCTTCAGTGCATGTTCGACCAACTTTATGTTTAAAACCAGCCATGTAGATAGCGTACTAGCCAACCGCATGCAGCGCAGCAGGTGTCCAACCAAGTTCACCTTAAAAATCCCGACAACAAAAAGGCAGCGTCGGACAGCGCTGCACGAATGGGGGGGGGGGGGGGGTGCATGATGCGTCGTTTGCGCGGTTGCTCTTTGCATGGCCTCTGAGATGGCTGGCACGCACCTTCCATGTCGAAGGCCATGCGCTTTGTTTTTTGCTTTGTTCTTGCCATTGTGCACTATGAGCAAAGAGGTTTCTCCTGCATTTGGCAGATGGCGCTCTTCCACAAAAGGCGCGACATTTAAGTTTTGATTGACGTTGTCCGAGCTCGCATTGTTAGCAACTGTTAAGCATGTTTAGCATTACTGTTAAACTATGTATTGACTTTTAATGCACCATTGTATTGTGAAATTATGGCTTGATTTAATGTTGCTTCGATCGTCAACGACGCTGGCTATCATACCCAAACAAAATGAACAGATACATTAAAAAAAATTTCCCAAGCATTTCCCCGAGGGTGAACATGGTTAAGTGCGAATACACGGGGTGATGCTATGAGGGGTATTTATTAATTCACACTATTATATTTATTAATCACACTATGGTGCCTGTATGGTGTAATGGTTCCTGGGAATCGCAATTTGATCACACGGGGGAGTTTACGTTAACTCACTGGCGAATGCCAACGGATTTTAACTTTACTCCCCCTCACGACCCGCTCTCGACGGGAGACTGAAAGAGAAGGCGGGAGCGCGAGAGAGGGGAGCGCGCGCAGCTGCAGGGAGCGAGGAGAGCGGAGGAGCGAGCGAAGGGGGAGGGGGTATAAGGCGCGTTACTGACACCGATATCAGTGTCGCGTCCGTGGCTTATTCGGTAGAGCGTCGCGCTGCGGCCCGCCAAGGCCTCTTTCTTTTAAAGATAGAGAGAAGACTGCGGATGCCGCCGACGGCGGTGGATGGTTTGGGGTCGCCTATAAAGTTTATGCACACTTAAAAAATGTTTTTTTTTTTCAAGAACCCGGGGGGGGTGGGGGGTCCATTATGCAAGTCTATTCATTACGCAAGTGAATACAGTAATCTTCATAAGCTGTGTAAGTATCAATAAAGAGAGCAACTGCGTAAGTGCACATGTTGCCTTATGGACCTTGTAGTGGGTACTTCACTAATTTGCAAAAAGGAAGAACTGTGGCATAGTGGGCCCTTACACTACTTTACTTGCAGTAGGCATTCTAAGAGAGGTTGAAACTGCTTCATGTTCCTTGCACAGATGCTCTTTTTCTGGTGGCTCACTAGACAAAATAGTAAATAGTACTCACTAGACAAAATAGTAAACCTTTGGATGGGTGATGTATTAGCTTGACATGTAACAAGCTCGGGAATGCCCGTGGTGCCATCATGGCGCACAGCTTTTTTGGTTGTGGAGAGTCTTAGCTTGTCCTTAAATTTCTTGTTATTTGTTGATGCAATCAGAATGGTAGGGCCGAACTCAACCAGACTAGACTACTGCAGATTCTCAGTAAATTGAAATCTTTCGAACGAAGCTGCTCTAACATAGTTTCATGCTTGGATTTTGTGCCTCTGTTCATCCCGTAGTGAACGGAATTCCTGTGAAACGGGATGGATTTTCCTGGCCCCATTAGATTCCCTTTAGTGAAGATCTTCCGGATATTGCAGTTACAAAGCTTTTGCTACTTTACCTGTGGTGTAAATTTTAAGCAGCAGCATAATAATGGTGGACATGGTGCCTTTTCATATTTTTTTTCAGCGGGAACATATGTTAAACAGAATAATGTGTGTCCATGGGAAACATAACACATTGCTTGTGATTTTTGACAACCCACTACTCTGCAAATGCCTTTGTGCGTACTGACACACGAGACGCACTAAATCCCCGCAGTATGACGGGGTTACCATTCTTTTCCTACCACTTGCTTCGTTATTTAACATGCCAAAGTCCCTAATTATCGACTGCCGACATGGCCTCTATATCAAGACCTCCCATGGCAGCTTAGGGGCTAAGTGTGCAGTGCTGCTATTCATTTTGCTAGCCCCTAAGCTGCCAATCTTCCTATTTCAGCCGTAACCAACAGCCACGTTCTGGCGGGCATGCACCGCTATAAGGCTCTCATGTTGTCAAGCTGAGGTGCACATTAGAACTCCAGCTGGTCAGAAATGATGCCGAGTCCTCCCTCTGCTGCACGCCTCAATTCCACTGTGGCTTGTAAAAGCCTGAAAATTAAATTTCCAGCTTCTGTGTTGAATTGGAATGGTCATTTACTCTAGTATCTTGTGCAGCTGGGAATTTTTATTTCTTACAATGTGCTCTCTTTGAACCGACTGATACACAAGATTCTCACTCTCGTAAATTGTGGTGTTTCCTTTTATTGTGCCTCCGATGTACACTGGCCCTGTGTTGTTCTGTTCTGCTGACCGAACGCGCTTGCATGTTTTTTTCTCCTCCTCTCAGGACGATGCCCAGGAGGAGTTTGGGTGGAAGCTGGTGCATGGCGACGTCTTCCGCACTCCCCGCAAGGGCATGCTGCTCTCGGTGTTCCTCGGCAGTGGCACGCAGATCTTCTTCATGACCTTCATCACCCTGCGTGAGTTTTGTGGGCTCTCTTTCGCTGGCCGCCTGGCTATGCTAGGTAGCTTTACAAATGTCTCGCCGAGGTTTGTGTATTCAAAAGTGTACAACCTAATAGGAACCTGTTGTACTCCTTTTGTGTTATTTCTGTGCATCCACTAACTTTGGATGCACACTCAGTGGTAGCCTAGCACCTAAGGTTTTGCATTAACTGCTTGGGCACAATGTTGATTTCTGTCCACGACAGTTGAATTTCAATTAGGCCAAATTGAAAGAACACCCGTGCACTTACGTTTAGCTGTGTATAGTATAGAATTCGAAGGAATTAAAAGGGGACAAGTGAATTAACTCCCCAATGATAGGGAGAAGTTGGCCACGACGTGACGAGGACAAAAAATGACAAGAAATATGCCCTTTTCCTGGAACATAAGCAAATGAGAATGTGATTATGAGGCTGTTTTTTGCTTTTGCTGTCGCTTTACCATTCACTATGGTGGTGGTGATAATGAAATTTTAAGAGGTCTTTTTTGAGGTGGAGTTTTATATTATACATAGGGTTAGTACAGAAGCGTTGAATTCGATACAACAAAGTCTTTGGTCTTGAGGTAGCAACACTGAGAAGGGATGCAGCAGGTAGGTGAAGCTGATCAGGTAGGATGGCGAGAACACGGGATTTCACACAAATGTGCTTTAACATTCATCGTGGCACACTTGTTGCAGTACGAAAGAAACTGTGTTGCTTGCTTAGATCCCTCCCTTTGCTTGTGCAGTTTTTGCCTGCCTGGGCTTTTTGTCGCCGGCCAACCGTGGGGCTCTGATGACGTGCGCCATGGTGAGTGGAGCCCTACCGATTGAGCTGCGGTGGCAGTTGGCTGCATGTGCGCTTTAGTATTTTTTTTTGTTGGGCACTTATGTTCATGCAAGGTTCGTACAGGTCCTTCAAATTCTTGAAAACCCTTGAATTTGAAAAATGCACTTTCAAGGCCCTTGAAAGTCCTGGAGTTTTTTGCCATCTTTGAAAATCCTTGAACTATTTGAGCAGTGCACTCTCATATCGACATTGCGACCTCCTAAACGTGGTACATCGGCATGTGAATCTGTCAAACTTTTCATTTCTGAGGCAGTAATGCGGTGTGGATGCACATGATCCAATTTTGCAAAAGTGCATGTGAAAAAAAGTTAGTTTGTGGTGTGGGTGAAGCAGTGAATGTGATAGCAAGAAATTATAATGTCACACGAAGAAGTCCAAGCAACCCCACACATGCCACACGCCGCTCAAGCACTAAGGACGCACGAAAAGAAAGCGCGCAGGACGAGTGCTGATGAACGTTTGTTGTCGCTCGACACTGGAAGCGTGCTGCTTAAATGAACCAAGAACGGTGCTAGAAAAGAGCACACATGCATCCACAGAATGAGCGTAAAATAACCACTGTCACATTTGTTGCCCTTGGTTGTTGAGCAACGTGCTGCGAGTGTCAACTTTGCACAAGCCAGCACTCTTGATGGGGTGGTGCCATTAAATTTCAAGGCTATAGCAAGCACTTTGTGGGTTTAAGAATTTATTTTAAGTCACTTCCCAAGTGTACCTAAATGCTCATTCTCTTAATCGAGGCCCATCGCGAGCGCATTCAACACTGAAGTAATTCTATAGGAAGGACAACAAAAGTTCTAGTGACTTCACACCAGATCTGTAGTCAGCAGAGTGACTTACGGACTTCTGCCTTGTACATACCCGCAAAGCATCTCGGCTGCTGCAGATAGCGGTGAGTTTGTTTTGCAGGTGCTTGTGTGGCACATGTGTGCGAGAGCTGGCAATACTCAGCATGAGGCGCGCAAAGCTTTGGGATCACGTGACTACATTGCTGTGTACCTGCACAACTCGGTCCCCACAAACAGGAACTTAAAATTGTCCATATCAAAAAGGCGACAAATTATATAGCGAGAATAAATGAATCTTGTTACGTGTATCGTACTTATTCGAGCTATAATTAAAGCTTGTAGCAAAGAACATGCAAGCCACAAGTATTGTGGCATGACCCCTTTAAAGCCTCACTATACAAGTGCGTGGAAGCCCATCAGCACGTAACTTTCCGACATGACACCGTGCCCTCTCCTAGTTTGAGAAATTATTAAGACTACGTTTTTTTTTTATAATTGTGATATCCACATATATATATAAATGCAATGAAAGTGGTCATTTTTGAAAATTTTAAAGTGAAGAATTCCGCCTTAGCATGCCACATTGAGTCCTTGAAGAACATTTAACAGGTCCTGGAAAGTCCTTGAATTGAATTTTTTCCTTTGGAAACCTGTATGATCCCTGTCATGCAAGTTTTCATTTTACTTTCTTCGCATCTACCGTAAAAGCGGAATACTATAGGTTGGACCAGAATATAGGTCGACCCCACAAGCTTTGAATCTCCAAAAAAGAAATTTTCAATTGTTGCAAAGTATCGTGGCGCACCCTTACTTTGGTAAATACGCGACACGACCAGCTGCACCGTGTTGAAATTTCTTATTACCGTATTTACTCGCATAATAGGCGCACTTTTTTTTTCAGAAAATCCGGCTCGAAGTTAGGGGTGCGCCAATTACGCGGGGTAAAATTTTCGAAAATTTTTTCAACTCGGTTCTCGCGCTTTAAATCTGCACACTTGTCAAGTAAAAGGCGACTTTATCGTTTACCAATTAATTCAGCATAAAACAAACATACCTACGTACCTTTTAATGAACAAGCGAGAGCCGTCAACTGCACACACACACATAAAATTTATTTACACAAAAGTCGTAGCTGTTCCTCCTTTTTCCTATTCGGAGTTCGAGTCGGAGATCACACATTCATCCTCGGCGAGCGGGAATTCGTTATCGGTGTCCGAATCATCCGCACCACTCAACATGTCATCCTGACTCGCATCCAGTGCGAGGGAGGATGACATGTTGTCCGAATCATCCGCACCCCACAACATGTCATCCTCACTCGCATCCAGTGCGTTCGAGATACCCGTCTTCTTGAAGCCTTTCTTGACGACTTCGTCGGAGATCGCCTGCCACGCTTCCACGATCCAAGCGCACAGCATTTCCACAGGCGGCCTCTTAATCTTACCACCTGTAGTCAGCTGATGTTGTCCTCTAGCCATCCAGGTGGTGTACAGCCTTCGAACATTGTCCTTGAAAGGTTTATTCAAGGACACGTCCAAAGGCTGCAGTATCGATGTGAGGCCGCCCAGAATCACTGCCAGATCTGTGCGCAGCTCCTTTAGCTCATCTCGTACGCGGTCTACTAGGTGCCCACGAAAACTGTCCAGGACAAGCATGGACGGCAACAACAGACCACCCGGCCGCCGACCCCAGACTGTTTTCACCCAATCCACCATGAGTTCCGCGCTCATCCAGCCTTTTTCCTGGACTCTGACGTAGATGCCTTGAGGGAATTTTGCCTTTGGGAGCGTCTTACGTTTAAAAATAACGTAAGGCAGTAGCTTACGCCCATCCGCTGTCACCGCCAGCATTACGGTGCATCGTTGTTTATCAGCGCCAGACGTTCTGACGATGACGCTCCGTGCACCTTTCTCCTCCACTGTCGTGTTCCACGGCATATCAAAGCAAAGGGGGGTCTGATCAGTGTTGCTGATCTGGGACAAAATGAAGTCTTTCTGCTGTCTTTCTGCTTATAACAAAACTGTGGAAGTCCACCACTTTGTCCTCATATGCTGCGCAAGCGCTGGCACAAGGTGGCCCGCCTTCGCAGTGCGAGGCCATGGCACCGCATGAAACGAGTTGTCCGTCCGGAGCTGGCTTTGAACTCTTTTGCTTCGATGCTCTGCGCTCGGGCTATTCTGCGCGCCTCAGTCTGCACAATATCCAACGACACAGCACAGCCGTCTTGTCGTAGCTCCCGTATATGCCGGACCAGTTGCTCTTCGACGTTCGGAAACCTGCCGGTCTTGGCACCGCGGAAAGCCCGTCGTGTCTTTTTCGTCGCCTTAAGTTTTTCTTCTTGGTCCCTCCAGTACCGAATACTAGTTTCTCCAACGCCGAAATGCCTGCTTGCAGCCCGGTTGCCGTGCTCCAGCGCATACTGCACTGCCTTCAGTTTAAACCTAGCCGTGTAGCTCGCGTACTTTTCCATGGTGGAACCAAAGTTCAATACACGACCACAACATACGCACACCGCTTGCAAAATGGCGTTTCTTTCCTTTTCTCTGATGGTGGTGATGGCGATCGAGCCCCCGGCGTTGTACACGTGACCTCAAAAAAGCGCGGCGATTTGGGGGGTATCAGTAATTGATGGAACAGCCATTTTTTTTTCGCTCATGGACGCTTTTTTTTTTTTCAAGTTTTATTTCGACAAACACATTGGTTAGGTCGTTGCACTTAGAATTTTTTTTATTTGCTCGTCGATTTGCCTTCTTTTTTTCTTCAGGGTACGGGGACCGCGTTCCAACTGTACCGCTGGGGGGTAGAATCGTTTCTGATCACGGCCAAGTTCGGGGTGCGCCTATTATGCGCGGAATTAAAAAAAAATCGAATTTTCCGCGACCAAACTAGGGGTTTTTGCGAGTGTGCCGATTATGCGTGTAAATACGGTAATTTGAACGCTAAACTTATGTAGCTAAATGCCGGAAGGCCACAAAGTGTCATCTCTCAGACTCGTTCAAACTTGAGTCCAACGACGTCTGTTTTTCACTAGTAACATCCCAGAGTGCATCATCTTCCATTCCATCTGATGCATTACTGATGCAGCATTTGCGGAAAGACGAAGGTATGTCGCCTCAGCGCAAAACCTTTCTGCTTCATAAATCGGCGCACCCACGATGACAATCCCTCGACTTGCACTCTCGTGAGTTCAGAATCGCAGTCACAGTAGCAACAACGGCCAGTGAACGTTTTTCTGCAATCTCGGAAGCCATGATTCTGCTTGCTTGGTTCAACTGGGCTCTGTTAGACGCTGCAACCTATCCAGCCTAACTAGGTAATGACAAAACTTTTGAACCACTCGTGCCATTTTTCATAGTAAAATCATGTTGTTCTTTTTTCCAAATATAGAACAGAAATGGACCCACAGTATTTTATTACGTCTCTTGATGCACCGAAAGTTTTTTTATTGCAGCTGGTTTGATTACTAAGGCTTAAGTGTAGGTGGACACTTTAACGTCATCGGAATCATTTCGCAAATGTCTCACTCGTGGCGACGTAGCGCGATACATTTAGCTCAATTTCTCGGTAAGTAGGGCATTGCTTGTGATAGTATTGCCGTTTTAGATGTTGTCATATACTGAGCTTTCACTCTGACATAAATTGTCCTTTGCCTTTAGTGTCCGTTTAATAACGTGGTACAATTAACGTCCCATATGCATTCCTTGGCTTCATTATCTGCTGGTTTTTCTTAAGCTTGTGTCAAACAAAGAAACAAGTCTTCAAAATCCATCCTTTTTGTTTTCACTCTTTAAGGTACAGCAATATGCACCATTTAAGAAGCACAAACTCGACTGAGAAGTGGTTCTCTTGAACCATATAACCTAGCTGATGGTAGGCATTAATGGGCTATAGGCACATTGATGCATCAGTGACAGTTTTGTAGGTGAGGTGAAGCAAATAATCAAGTCCCAGCTTCCCACTGTGGTGGGAGGGACTATGTGGCAGTGAGCACCAGAGCGTGTGAATGTGATTTGTGATCGATGTGTAGCAGGGCAAAGATCACATAATAACTTGCTTCAGTGTGGTGTCGGGCACGTTTTCTAGATGCCATTGCATGAAAACGGAGCAAAAGGAGCATTGCCTGTGTACCCGCATTGTCAAAGCAGTAGCTGTGGTTACATTGCTTGCTTTGTTTCACAGACCCAAGCACATGGCAACATACAGCAAGCTTTTTTTTTTCTCTTTCTCCACTGTCTTTTCCTTCCTCAGGTCCTATTTGTGTGCCTTGGAACACCAGCTGGATATGTCTCAGCTAGGATCTACAAGTGTGAGTGTACTCGTATGGCTCTGGGCACATGGGCTCGTGTCTGTACTTGTAAGACAAAACCTTGGTAACTCAGTCCAAATAATGAATGGCAGCAAAGGCAGCCAATTTGCACGTAGGCTGTATAGTAAAAGTAAAAGCTCATTAACTTGATCCCCATCAATTCAGAAAATAAGATAATTGGGGTGTGCTCTCTAGCCCCGGCAAACATATATATTGCTTAATATCAAACTTATGAATTCAGTCCTATATGGCCACATTTTAATTTGGACGATTCTCGGAGTACGCCAACCATGAAAAGCAGCAAATGTGTGATGCAAAGGAGATAAGACGGCATTCACGAACAACTTAAACAGGTGCAGGCCTTCAAAAAGGCATGGTCGCCATTCCAGCCATTCTACAATGTTTGCATAATGACGTTGGTGACCAAGACTTCTCAGTGGCTGTGGTAAACCTGTTTAGTTTTCAGTTTTACTCTGTGCACACAATAATATAATAATAATTGTTGGGGCTTAAGGTCCTAAAGCCACCATACAATTATGAAATATGCCGTAGTGGAATGTTTCGGAAATTTTTATCATCAGGGGCTCTTTATTGTGCACGTAAAAATATAAGCACGCAGGCCTCAATCATTTTTCCCTCCACTGAAAATGAGGCCGCCACATTTTCTAGCAGGTTCAGCGTACACAGTGTGGGCTCTATCAATGATTGTGTTGATAGCGACAAGCACTATGTTCATTCTCGCCACGCATCTTCAGAACTGGGTAGTCACCATTCATGATTGTTCATTAGTGAGCCAGGTCTATTCAGCAGCAGATGTGATGCTCAGCAGTTTCATTTCATCCCTGGCATAGGCCGCGCACATCTCTTCAGGACTGCGTGGAAGCTATGATCGTGTCTTTAGTGATCACAGCTTCGTATGCGGTGGACGCATCCCTCAGTAGTCTCCTTTTGACTGAGGGCAATGTGAATGCAGTGTCACCAAACTTAAACATGGTGGAAATGATTGATTGATAATGTGGGGTTTAACGTCCCAAAACCACCATATGATTATGAAAGACGCCGTAGTGGAGGGCTCCGGAAATTTCGACCACCTGGGGTTCTTTAACATGCACCCAAATCTGAGCACACGGGCCTACACCATTTCCGCCTCCATCGGAAATGCAGCCGCCGCAGCCGGGATTCGAACCCGCGACCTGCGGGTCAGTAGCCGTGTACCTTAGCCACTAGACCACCACGGCGGAGCTAAACATGGTGGAAAATGTTGAAGATTAAGAGCTTCAGCTGTGGTCCGCATGCTGGCAAAAAACTCGCTTGCAACAATTTTAATCGATTAACAATCTGTTTCCGGCTACCGTATTTACTCGCGTAATTTTCGCATCCCTCACATTGCCCATCAAAAATACGATTTCTTTTTTTTCTCGAGTAATTATCGCACCCCCGAAAACTGCCGCAATAATGTTTTCTGCTCATTCCAGGCACTGATGATGATAGTGCGCGCCATTTGGTGCTATCTCTTAAGCATCTAGCATACTATTATTGCACGGAAATTCAGTCCAATCCAAGCCAAGCCAAAGTGGCAAGTGCGCGTTGCGGCGTGTTTTGTGTGTTGTGTCGGTAATCTTGTCACGTTATAGGGCGATACTGGAGCTACACGGCTGCTTTCAATTTGAAAGTGATAGACCATGCACTAAGCAACGGCAGCAGGGCCGCCGGTAGGCGCTTAGGAGTCTGCAAGTTTTGTGTTCGCTACTGGTGAAGGCAGCTGAAAGCCACCAAGACGCATAAGGCCTGCCGTGTGCCTAAGACTGGGATTGATGGTAAACTTTATTTATTCAAAAGGAAACTGCGGACGATTCTGTTAAATAGCCATCAGCCCAATACTGAGGTCCTACGCTTGTCTTTTGAGGGCTCCTGTTGAGCGACGAACGCTACCGCTACGCCCGCAAGACCCACAAGCTTTGTGTACGGTATTCGAATTCTCAACTATTTGCTTGCACTTTTTGTGTCTCAAATAAATATTGCCTTGTGTTGAACCTGGGCTTTTAATGTTGAGGTAAGTTTTAATTAGTACTTCTGAAAGCTTGCTGTTAGTTGCTAGTGTGACAATCCTGATTTGCGGCCACTTTGTTTTCTTTTTCGCTCTACGTTTTCGTGGAAAGTTTTCCCCGCGTATTTCTCCCACGCGCCAACTTTGCATCGGTTTTCCACCAAAAAATGTGCGAGGATTACGCGAGTAAATGCGGCATTTCTGCGATGAAGAAATTGTCTCGTGTGCATAGTGGTGTTGGTAATGACGGTATGTTAGAAGAGATAAGTTCAGAGCATGTTTCGGATTGAGACAAAGGGGGTTTGGAGCCATGGTCACATAGTAAAAAACTGCTCTCATACAAATACTGGATTTATGTATTCACCAAAAAAAAAGGCATTGATGGGATAGACTGTTATCTATTGTTTTTTTAATACTTTTGAAAATTACGCATTATTTTGGCCAATTTTTCTAATTCCATGCATTTTATTGACGAGCTTTTAATGTAGTAGACATGTTTTTTGGAATATCAAGTTCTTCCATAGATAATGCCCTTCCTTTATTCACTCAATTTTATTTGCCGCGACCTCAATTCATTGTCGTTGTAATGCCAGTGTCACCCCAGAGTGTCCTTTACCTGTTTCAGCCTTTGGCGGGGAGCAGTGGAAGCTGAATGTGCTGCTGACGGCGCTGGTGTGCCCTGGCGTTGTGTTCAGCCTGTTTTTCGTCCTGAACCTGCTGCTGTGGGCTAAGGAGAGCTCGGCTGCTGTTCCCTTCACCACCCTGCTCGCGCTGCTGGCTCTCTGGTTTGGTATCTCGCTTCCGCTCACCTTTGTGGGCGCCTACTTTGGCTTCAAGCGCAGGGTGAGTGTCAGTGACTGCCTCGTCTCAGAATGATAGTGCACATGGCACAGTGACCTCTTCGTGCAGTTAAAAAACTAAGGACAGGTGGTTGCTAGATGTCAAACCGGAGTCTATCACTCTGACATTGTTTGTGAGACCTGTTTTGTGTATCGGTGAAGACAGAGATGTGATGGTATGCTCATTGTTAAATCGTTTACAGAGACTTTTCTAGTTTTTTTTTAAAGAATATTTACAGTGATTATAAGCTGAGCTACATAGCAAAAGCCTCATATAAGTACTGTATAATGCGGAATATAGGTCGAGGCGGAATATTGGTCGACTCCAGCGCAAAAAAAAAAAGAATCAGCGCAAAAAAAAAAGAAAAAAGAAATACGCGGCAAGCGGTCGGAGCTCTCCTTCGACGACGACTGCTTATCACTAGCCGCCTCCCATAGCATGTCGTCCTCAGTGCCATCGAGAGCGTTGCTGATGCAGCACTTCTTGAATGCGCGCACCACCATCTCTTCAGGCAGAGACCTCCATGCCTCGGAGACCCGACCAGAAACTGTCGCGAGAGGTGGCCTGCGCAGCCGGCCTGTTGGTGTCCGCGGGTTGTCGCCAGCCATCCATTTGGTGTGCAATGCATGCACACGGTCTTTGAAATGTTTATCAAGGACGACGTCCAGCAGTTGCAGTGTTGACGTCATCGCTCCCGGAATGACGACAAGATCCGCCTTTCTGTCGCGAAGGCTCGCCTTCACTGATGTTGTCAAATGCCCGCGAAATGCATCCAACACGAGCATTTTCCGGTGCTGCAGCAGTGCTCCGAGCCACCGGTTCTATCCACACTTTGCGGATCCACTTGCGCATTAGGGCCTCGTCCATATACCCCTTCTCGTTGATGCGAACGACGACATCCCGCAGGAAGGCCTCCTTCGGCATCGTCTTCCACTTGAAGATAATAAAGGGGGCAACTTTCTGCCGTCGGTCGTGCAGAAAATCATAACGGTGAAGCACGAATGCTCGCTTCCGGTCGACAAAAGCATGACCTCTTTTGCCCCGCGTTCACAAACAGTCGTCGATGGCGGCATGTCGAAGCACACCAGCGTTTCGTCGGCGTTGCTGATCTGGCCTAGCATATGTAGCCATGCTGCCGCCGGAGGCTGTTCACATAGATTTGAAACTCTATCAATTTGTCCTCGTACATCTCCGGCAGCTTCTGGCATATCATTGTGCGCCGTCGAAGGGCAAGTCCCTTGCGTTGCATGAAGCGACGGACCCAATAAATGAATCCCTTGAAGTCTTTCTTCGACAGACCGGCTTCACGGGTGAGCTCGACAGCTTTTGAGCGAACGAGCTCCGCATTCACTGGCAGGGATCTGGTGCGGTACTTGTGGGCAAAGTCCGCCACTTTGTCCTCGAGTTCCGGGTGCACAACTCGGCGACCCCGAAACAACACACTAACAGTTTGAATATTTGGTTGTGCCAGTACCTTACGCTATTCTTGGACACTCCAAACTGCCGCTGTGCCGCCATGTTGCCATGCGCTTCCACAAATTAGATAACTTTTCTTTTAAACGCGGCAGTGAACTGGTGGCGCGTCCCGCTATTCATAGCTGGTCACAGAGTAAGGTTACCACTCGCTACGAACGCTGAATGAACAAGAAAAGAAAAATGACGTCGGCAGAGAACGCGACGACTCAAAGAGGCTACGTCGATGCTGATGCCCAAAAAACATGCGATGCGACATTCCCTGTTGCCAGACGATCACTTGGTTTATGCCAAAGGCCGGTGTATAGGTCGAGGAGTGACTTTTTAGCGACATTTGTTGGAAAAAATCTCGACCTATATTCCACACCATACGGTCAACAACCTTTTTTGTGGAGTTTAAGGTAGCTAGATATCTGATTCACACATCACACTCTATTATAATTTTTTGTCAAAAGCTAGCCTTTAGAGCTCTGGTTGTGAAAGCTCATGCAGTGGCACTGCAGCGCAGATTTTGTGTGGTAGCTGTTTTGATTTAGCTGTTAGCAAGCGGATCATTACTGCTTTTTACGTCGGTCACAAAAACTTGCTCAATTGGCTAAACGGTTATTGGTGTAGAGGTTTCTCAGATTGGCGTACCTACATCTGGTAATCCTAAAAACGACAGGATGGGAAAGATGGATGCTTGCGATGAAAAAAATCCGTGAACAGGGGTTGTGTCAAGCCGCCGTTTCGACAAGCAGACTTGTCTTCCTTAAGGCTAGAACAGAACCTTTTCCTTTTCCTTAAGGCTAGAACAGAACCTTTTCCTCTTCCTTAAGGCTAGAACAGAACCGTTTTCTTTTGCGCTAGCGTGTCTACGTTTTGTACCCTCTCTTCCATCCTAACAAAAGATCGGGAGGGGCGATGCTGGTGTGAAAGAGTGGAGGGGAGTAGAGGTATTGTGACAAATTGTATGAGTGAAGAGTGAATAGGTTTTCCGTGAATAAAAAGAAAATGAGGAAGCAGTGGGGAGGTGGAGATCTACACGTGTCACTGAATCACGGTTGGCAGAGGTCAACATTGGTAGGTTTGAAATTCCTAGACGAAGGGGCTTGACTCGCAGTGGTTTTCTTAGTTTATGTATCATACCGAACGGATTCAAGAGCCCCTTTAGAAACATTTATACCTACTGGCTGGAGTGTGTTGAACTTGTGAATAAGGTACGACTCCATATTTTCTGTCTCCTGCGGACTGGAAGTTCGAATGAAGCATCTAGAGTTTGGGATCGCCGAAGTTGTGTCCTACTACATTGAAATGCTGTGCCACTGCTTTTCTTTGTTGTGTCTGCACTGTGAATGTTTAACGTAACATTAATATCTGTCCTGTTTTGCCAATGTACCGTTTATCCCTTATCCCTTGTTTTCTCCAAGTTACTTCTTTGTCAGCTGTGATGCTTAATGATGGGGAACACGCACATACACATTTGCGAGTGGCAAATCTGCTAATCTCATTGGTACCAAATGCTTAGTGAAAACCATTGGAATTTTTTTTGACAGAAATAGTTTTGATTGACGACGATGTTTTACTCAACAAAGGTGCCCTAAAACTAACTCACGTTGCCCCAAAGCACACTTTTTGGTGCTTCGAACCTGCTCAGAAACCCCCTTTTTACTGCGTCAAAGCTGCTCCAAACCAGCATTATTCTTGCTCTCTGAGCTGCTCCAAAACACTTAAGTTTGCTTCCATTCCTGTGGATGTTGAAAAGCTATTAGTTGACTAGTCAGCAACATCACTGAATTACATGTGACAATAGACAAGTGTCCATTCTCACGTGTAATTCAGTTAAATTTCTGACAAGTTATTGTGAAGCTCTGCATTTGCTGCATGCTGTGAATGTGAACTTGAGTTGATAGTGGGTCTCTTTGACTATCCATCCTTGATAGTCCTACTTTACTCAAGGCACAGTTCGGGGCAACAAGTTGAAAAAACTCAGCGCAGCGCTTCTTCTTTCAGCTTCTCTGCTTCCCTGTCTACATTTTTCTTGTCTTGGCACTGCTTCAAACTTTTCTTATCACTAATTGTGTCTATAGCTGAGCTGATGTGGTGTGGCGATAGTACGCAGCTTCATGTTTTCTTTCTCGGGATGACAGGTGCTGGAGAACCCCGTGCGGACCAATCAGATTCCCCGACAGATCCCCGAGCAGTCCCTGTACACCCAGGTGGTGCCGGCAATCTTCATGGGTGGTATCCTGCCCTTTGGGTGCATCTTCATCCAGCTATTCTTCATCCTCAACTCCATCTGGTGAGTAGTCTGTTGTGCAAGTTTTTTTTAAAAAATATTGTATGGCAGGTCACTGAGGCCTAACCTTGAGGCACCCAAGTGAGCGGAGCATTTATACATTTAATAAGCTCTGGAGAGGGTATCGTGGTGGTGATGGTGCAATTGTAGGAGCGAGTTAAGGTTCGGCAGTACAGTGCCAGTTGCTGAATGCAGCACACTATAGTGGCTCACCGACTGGTGATTACGGTATGTGTTGCTTGGTGATAAAGAACAGGAGAGTGAGGGAGTTTGGGAGTGATCTGTTTACGTGCAACTCTGTAATACTAGTCGGTAAGGCAAAGCCAATGCTTGTCGACACTTCGGACTACACCTAGCAAGCCAACATACTGTTGCGAAAACTAGGGATGCGTCAGTATTGATATTTACAGTCCGAATTGAATAATGCCAGGTGTTTTTTGAGTAATAATTTTTCAATATTTAGCAGTCATTTGTAATTAATGTAAAGTGGTGTTGATATGATGGCACCATACTTCTCGTGTTAAAAGCACAAATGCAGCATTGGGAACAACTGTGCGGATTCTTCATATGCAGAAAACATTGTTTGGAGGGTTAGAATAGGGTACCTAGACATCATTCTAACAATACGGGCGGTTAAAAAAAGAAAATGAATATAATGAACTGAACAAAACTTTACTTGAAAACCCTGTTGAGATTCACACATTCGAAATATCATTCCAATGAAGTTGAATTGACTTGTCAGTGGGTGTAATAAACTGAAATTGTTCGCTAAACCAAAACATCCCCATGCATGTGCTCTGTGTGATCACTTTCCAGTGTATATGACAGCACAGCAGTTGAAAAATTCCACTTTCAAAGCTCATTGTGTGATTTTTGCACACTTGGCCATGTGCCAGTGGTGCCACACTTTTTGCTGTTCATCATATTCTTGCCTACGTTTGACGTAACGTATGTGTGTAGGTTATCAAGCAACTACTTGTAACACAGGCCGGCTACCTTTCCGATGAGCTGTTCTAGGATTTCGTCTTTAATAAGGCTACTGTAACACCTATGTAATACTACATGTGCTGATGTTTTGCGTCTGCATGTGGTGTGTATGTTTCAGGTCTAGCCAGATGTACTACATGTTTGGATTCCTGTTCCTGGTGTTCATCATTTTGATCATCACCTGCTCCGAGACCACTATACTGCTCTGCTACTTCCACCTCTGCTCAGAGGCAAGAATTATCATTTTTTTTTTTTGTACCGTCCATCTTTGCCTGAGACTTGTGCACTGCACCGATTGCCCCTAAATTTGTAATTGATGGAGACTAGGATTGAAGTCTTGTCAAAAGCAGTGAAACACAAATTTGAGTGAATTGTGAATCCATATCTGTATCAAGGAAAGTATGGCTTCCTTAAAATAGGTAATTGCTAATGTGTTGGGAGCAGGATTTCTACAATTTAACCGCCATAAAAACTCCATGGTGATCAGTTTTTCCAGAGCACTATAGAGCCCTTTCCTCTCTTCTCAGCCTTAGGCACACAAATAATCGAGTATGGAAAGGGGAATGCAATACCGATTTCTTTCTCTAGATCAGTAAAGAGTGTATTAAGGGGAGATGCTACTCGAAAAACGATTTTCTTTAATAAGAGTCTGAATTTAACACAAATTGTCATGCTAATAGAGTTTTTTCTCCTCTTTTCAAATATGTCATTTATCTTCATGTAGATTGCTTGGTTTTCTTTCTGCAGGTCAGATACTGCAAAATTATGGCCATTGTTATGCAACAATTCTGACCTATAAATATTTGAGATAAAGCATGCAGATATAGCTGACTATGATCCTTTGGAACTGCAGAGTGCAAAAAACTATATAAATTTTGTGTGTAAAAAGGTGAAATACAATAATAAAATAGAAAAATTTACTATGGCTCTAGTTGCCAAGGGCTTTCAATGTTATGTTATTTTTGAAAAACATAATCAAGCAGCACTGACAATCTGAATAGATACTTGCACTCTATGGGCCTTCATCATGCTATGTGCAAAATTTCATAGAGGTATGACAATTCTAAGTATAAGAACTAGCGTGTATAGGAAGCACAGATCACACAAAACTGCAAAAGGAGAAAAACGCATTTGAAAGTTTGAAACCTTTTTTTTTTATCACAGAGTTGTTAGAAATGCATAGTCTTTGGCCATAATGCTCAACAGAACTTTGAAAAGCACTGCAAGTTACTAGAACTGTCCTGCAGCATAGGTTGTGCCCTCACGGTCTTTGCGAGCACTCTCTTCTAGCTGTGCCCTTTTCACTCCACGACGACGGTAGGCCCTTGCTTCAGCTGTCAGACGCTCGGACATTCTCTTGATGTGCCTGGCATCGCCGGAATCGCTGAAAGTAACTAGATCTCTAGATAGCAGTATGTTGAGCTCTTCCAGGATGTGCTCAAAAGTAGCATGACCCTTGTTGAACCACAGGATTGCCATAGCTGCGGCAGTCTCGACAACCGTTTGGGAGACAAACTTAGTCTTGGGGCAAAGTAGCCAAATTTTGCTGTTCAGGGATTTCGATGCGTTCTGGGTTTTCCCTTTGATGCATCGAGCAAGGAGCTTCTCATCCGTTAGCCGCTTATAAATGGGCAAAACAGCCAATCCCTGTGCTTTTGTCAGGAGAGGTGTGTGGCGTGGTGCAGGTTCACCAAGTGCTTCAGCGCGTTGATGTTTGCACCACGACTCTGTTCCTGCAGGGCAAAACTTGTGGCTGCCAGCATTGTCAGTAGAGCATGAGTCGAAGTACGAAGCTCATATTGCAGTGCACATATTCCGTACACTCCCCCTGTTGCTTGTTATGGCAATCTGATAGTATGTTTGGAGCTTCTGAATGGCTGGCTCTTTCATTTTCTGCCCTCGTGGTAATGGCACATGCAGCTTTCGTAGCGCGGTGCCAAGTCTCTTGGCCACATGATTTGTGCAGTCTTCTTTTTCTATATTGACAGCACCATAGACTTTTGACTCTGCAACTGCACTATATGCTTTGCTGTCACCGTCACTCAAGAATGTCATGAAATGCAGTGGGGTGTCATAAGTCAATGTTCTCTGCCAAATGCGCATTGCAGCCTCCGTTTCCATGGCATGGGAGGAACAGTCTGCATTTTTTTCACAGACTGGGCCATGGAATGCCTGCCACACTTCCTCATCTGGGCCCATATTCTTGTGCCTACTGCATGTCAGGCAGTAATTTGATATGACCTCGAAGTCTAAGCAGAGGCCAGTATCTAAGGAGATAACTGCGCCAATCCCGTTGTGGCTTTTGTGGCCCCTCTTCTGCCAAGTGCCGTCGAACATAACAGCCACATCAGTTTCGCCTGCTACTTCTTTCGTCAACTCTCCGGATCGGCGCAAGTTTTCACTCACAGCTGCCATGGCAGCGGTGTGCACCTTCTTTGCTATCGAAAAAAAATCCTCGGTGGTGCATTGGCTTTGGGAGTCCAATAATGGAGCAAAATCTCGACAATTGCTCATGCCCAATGCCGACAGCGCGTGCAGCCACCACCGCCTTCACATTTACAGCGAAACTATCTCGGGAGCTCCCACTGTCGTACCGTTGGCTCACTCGGCTGCTGCCGTTCGTTGTAACACGCAGTGACGTATAGGAGCACGAAAGAACAGTCGCTGAGCATTCGCTGTTTTCGCAATGAAGTTCGAGGAGCGACGAAAGTCCCTTGCGCTTTTCTGCCGGCTCCCGAACGGCAAGTTTTTGAATACCGCAAGCAGGGCATGCCGCACCTGCCACAAGTGCCGTCAGCAAGAGGGTGTCGCACAAAACTGTCGTTGCACAAACCTCATCGCGCTGTCTTTCGTCTTTTTCGAAGAAGTCGAGCTTCTTTTCCGAAGCACTGAAGAAAGAAAGCGCAGCGTCAATCCCTTCATTGCAGCCACTGTCGTTCGCGCACTCGTCGATGCCGCCGTCAGGCCTAGCACACGTAGGCGTGTTCTCGTTCATCGCCGTCGTTCGGGGCACTTTATGCCGCCTTCCCTTGAACTTGTGCTTCGTTCGAAACTTCTGCGGTCTCACGTTGCACTTTTTCGGGCTTGTCATCGCGGAAATATGCGTAGACGCGCAGAAAAGCAGACAGACCAAATGCCGATGGCCGCCACCAACACAGCTGGCAACGACTCGGTAGCCAATGGCGATGCGGCTTAGGGTGCCGCGCATTTCAAACTGCTCAAACCACGTGATAAAAAGGCCTCGTTTTTTATTTTTTTTGCCCACGTACGAAACTGGCGGTCGTCGGAGCTGTAAGAAGAAGGCCGGACGCAACTTTCCCAACCGATCACGATGGCGGGCGGCACTGCGACGGGGAGCAGCGTGCAGTCAAAGATGGCCAATATCGGCGCAAATTCACGAAATTTTGAGCCACCCCGATGCCTTCATACACATTTTTTTGCATTTTGGGGTTCGAATTTAGTTTTGAAATTTTCACAGATGAAAGAAGGAGGTTTGAAAATTACAATGCAATAAAAATCAGAAATACGAGAAAGTTCGCTAAAAACGCGATTTTTCGACTCGCATCTCCCCTTAAAAGAGAGGTAAAATGGGATTTGTTCACATTTATTCCACTTTTATGAGAGCTATAGTATTTTTCACAGGAGTCCTGGGTTCTTCAGAACACAATTTCAGAACCATTGATCTACAGTAAGTGGTACCGACTGAGTGTTCCAAAATAAGCGAGAAAAAGAGCAAAACAAAATTAAAAAAAAAATGCGACAGTTTATAATTTGTGAATAACTTACTCAGTCGTACCTTGCAGTTCAAGAGACTGGCTTAGCATGCGAGGCATTTTTTCGTCCTCACTGAAGCTCTAAAAAAAAAACCATGTTGTACTTGCTATGCTGGTTGTTGTCAAGGGCTATAAGCGCTTTAGGGCTGTTGAAACATAGAGGCAACATTGGTCAACTCATCTGTGCTGAAGGGATTGGCTTTCCCAGTCTGCTTCGCCAGATATCTGCTTGGCGAGATACGAGATGCTAAGTGAATTAGAATACTGTAATACATCTTCAAATATTCGAAATGCTGGGATACTTTTTCCCGTGCCATCACTTATCGCTTGCGTAACACTTACTTAAAGGGGTGATTCCACCAAATTTATCGTTTATGCATTCTTTGCTGCAAGCGTTTCTTATAGCTTCAGGAAGCTTGATACACACGCCAAGATTCATTTATTCTCGCTAAATAAATTAATATTGCCTTTCTTGTGTGGACAGTTTTCGGTTTCTAAGAACCGAATCGGGCTGTCACATAGCACTGTAAGTGGCTTGGTCCCATGACCACACAAGGATGTGATGCACGTCATTGTGATTACCATTTGCTCTTGCACACACATGTCACACAAGCACCTGCAAAACAAACGTGCGGAAGCCACGATGCTTTGCTGGTACGTATGTGGTAAAGGTCTTCAGAGGCCACTCACCTCACTACAATAGGCGTGCACACAGGAGGGGGGTAAGGGGCTGGTCCCTCCCATAGTCGCCTACGAGGGGGGTGTGCACAGCCCCATACATTGGCCTAATAGGGAGGGAAACTGTAAGGGGGAGGGGATGCAAAGCCCTACATTGACGTAATAGGGAGAGGGTGTACTGCGAGAAACCCTTGCCCCCCTGAAGGGCCAACCTGCGTGCGCCAACACTCACTACAGGTCTGGTGTGACGTCACCACAACTTTCGTTGCCCTTCCTACAAAGCTACGACAGTTCTCGATGCGCTTGCGATGGGCTTTGGTTGGGAGAATGAGCATTTAGGTACATTTTAGAGGCAAATTAAAGTATATTCTGAACGTTCGCTGTGTCTGACCATTCGTGTGGAGTGTCCTTGCATACAGAGGAAACCCACAAGAGGCTTGTTTTGGCCTCGAAATTATATGGCATCACACCTTTAATTGCCAACTCCGGCGATTTTTCGATGTCAATGGATCTCAGTGAAATTCACCGGGTACGTTCATTTGCATGTTTGCGCCATTCATGCCAAATTGCGGGCTTGAGAGTTTCGCAGATTCTTTTGAAATAATCTTATAGTTTGCCTCAAAACGCTCACATCGCTTGCCAGAATAAATGGCAACATTGTGTATGCGAGGTTGAGCTTTGCGTGGCGGAAGTGATGAATTGATGTGCCACTGCAGCGTCTGCTTGTCTGCTATGGATTGTGTGGGTTTGGCCGGTGCTTCCTTAGTTGAGCATGCGATTTCCTTTTCTGTGTTGGTGGGCGTGCGTTAGGTGCCAAGTGGTGTTGCTTTGTGAGCCACACACGATTTGCCATATGCAGCCGAACCCCTTTATAAGAGACGCTGATATAAGAGACAAATGGGTATAAGAGACACCAATGTGCCTACAGTGAGATATGGGTTGATAAGGAAATGCCTACGTGGTGCCCTGCTTATAAGAGCCATCTCATATAAGAGACAAGACTTGCTGCCAAGTGCATGCCTTTTATAAAGGGGTTTAACTGTATTCACTATAACAGCGTACCGTATTTACTCGATTCTACCGCACCCTCGATTGTAACGCGCACGCGGTTTCCACGACGGAAAAAAAAAAGTAAGACATCGATTGCAACGCGCACCCACTTTTCTCGTTGGCCCGCACGATCACACTACTCGGGAAAACGACTCCTTTCGGAAGCGTCTTTCATTTAAATATGAGGTACGGGGGAAGCTTGTGCCCATCTGACGTGCAACGGAGCATTGCCGTCACTTTAGTTTTACTGTGGCCTGATGACAGCACGCGAACTTGCTTCGTCCCCTTCTTCTCGACGGTTGTGGTGCCAGGCATGTCGAAGTAAAGAGGCGTCTGATCGGCATTCCTGATTTGCCCAAGCAGGTAGCCGTTGTTGTGCTGCAAGTTAAGGACGAACCTCTGAAAACTATGAAGCTTTTCATCGTACTCCTCCGGAAACTTTTCGCATATGCCCGTTCGCCTTCAGAGGGAAAAGCCTTTCCTCTTCATAAAGTTAGTTAGCCAGCACCTGCTCGTTTTAAACTGGCTCCGCATTAGCCCTTTTTTTATGGCTAACTCCATAGCCCGCACTTGGAGCAGTTCTGTCGTTACGGGCCACTGTGCCGCTCGCTGCTCAAGCACATACTCACCGAGCAGCTCTGCAATTTGCGGAAACCGACCCTGGTGTGGTCCACTGAAGCCTTTGCGTAAAGCTTTGCTGTTGACAATCTTCTGCTTTTGTTTCCGCCAGTCCTGCACGCACGTTTCTGGAAATCCGAACGACCGCGATGCGGCATCGTGGTGCATTCATCAAATTTTTGGAGTCGGACCTTTCATGTCATCGATGCTAATGCATTACCAGATGACGAACTCCTCAGCACACGTACGAAGTGCCGCACATGTGAAACACATAAGCAGAAATGGCCAACGCGCCGTGCCGACGCACATAGGGGGCGGCCATTTTGGAATTGCCGATGGCAATAGAATGACCGTATTCATTTTTTTTTTCCGTACTCGATTCTAACGCGCATGCTATTTATGAACTCGCTCAACCGGAAAAAAGGTGCGCGTTAGATTCGAGTAATTACGGTAAACGTTTTAGCCGACCGCCACGGATGGCCTGGGCATGTAATGCCATCTGGCAGGCATTATTTGCAATCAGGCAGGTTCTGGCTGCCTCAGGCAAATCTTTACGTCACACGTAGAAGTGCACTCCGTTGGGTTTCGGTTTCGGTATTGGGGTTTTTGGGTAATTAAAAATTATTTTCGAGTTTTTTCTAGCATTTCAGTTATCGGGTGTGTGAGAAGAATGTCTGAGAAACATAAAAGCACCATTATCCTGACGTGGTCAAAGAATCGCCGGAGTTGGCCTTGGTCGGCACTTTCCTGAAATGAGCAGCCTCGTCTTTTTCCCATTTGACGTACGCAACTTGTTAATGTTTTCGCGTGGTGCAATGATTGTGTGTACGCAGGACTACCACTGGTGGTGGCGGTCCTTCCTCACCAGTGGCTGCACGGCATTCTACCTGTTTGTCTACTGCATCCACTACTTCACGCGCCTCAGCATCACGGGCGTGGCCTCAACCTTCCTCTACTTCGGATACACCCTCATCATCGTCTTCCTCTTCTTCCTGCTCACCGGTGAGTCCGGGCTGGCCAAGTGTTGCTCTCGAGCACTGCAATAGCAGATGTCTGCCTTATTTTTCTAGCATTATTCGAGGCACTGCCGAAACTACAGTGTTCTAGAAGGGGGTAGTGGGATCAGGCAGAGCGCGCGGTTGTGACATCTGACGTAGACGCCGCGAGATGGCGCAATCAGCGCATGGGCTGTTCGGAACGGGAAATGCAGAGCCTCAGCAATGCGGAAAAAGCCGTGTGCGCTTCGTGTTTCACCGAAAAAAGGAGCACGGAGTTATTCAGCATGTTTCTGAAAATTCCCTCTAAGTTAAGACAAGCACAGAGAAACCTTGACAGGCGGACGTTTTAAGCTAGCGTGAAAATAAAGCTGACCCAACAGGTGCAGAAAATGGGCGCAGGTTGATGCGGCCGAGTGGTAAACTAAAGGCTTGCGAACATTGTAGAGGTAAAAATTTGAATGGTTAAATTGTCCATATTATTTACACTGACAATTGTCACACGTTAGGTCTCAATTGCATTCACAAGTACGATTAAGCCAGGCAACTGCGGTGCCGCATGTACTAACACATTCGGAACATATGCCCTATATCAATATCATTACGAGCGGTTTCGTTTACGTTTGTATATATCCACTGAGAGCTTGGGATTTAATTATTCCCAAGACGATGCCGCTATGGTGCGGCTGTAGTAGTGACCCAAGATAGAGAACCTTTATGATGTAGTAAAAAATAAAACAAGACTAGCAACAAAAAAACTTTATTGGCCCAAAACACCACAGTGCTCTCAAAGTACATGACTGCAACGAAAGAGGCATTAAGAGCAACAGCTTATCTTTGCATGCAATTTCTTTTTACGCCGTTCATGTCGCTATTTGTTGACCCCTTTTACATAAAAATGCAGCATGATCAGCTCATAGAACTTGGTCACCTCTGTCGTGAGCGCATCTGGATGCTGGCTGCAATCAGGGCATTACAAAAGTTCTCATTCACCAGCAACATCACATCTACTGTGCTGTTTTGCCGAGTTTCTCTTGGCTGGAACACACAGTGAAGATTTCTTAGCTGCCCTAAAAAGCTCCTCTGAAGGATACAACAAGCCTCCCTTGTGACATGTCACAGTGAATTCAGTGTTTCTGCTTTCCGTATGAGGAGCTTCGTAAAGAAGGGTCTTGCAGGGCATGCAATCATAACGCTTCAGAAACTGAATTTCGAGCAACATAACCTACCATATAATGTATTAGACGGTCATCGCTCTTCTGCTCTACCAACTCTTTGTGCTCTGCAGGAATACTCCGAAACGTGCGTTCAGCTGATACTAGGATCCCTTTTTCAATCAGATGGTCCGCTGCAGGAACCCTGGCTTCCTGAGCAGTAGGATCTTGCGCACTCGGGAAAGAACTATTGTTGCACTAGCTCCGTTAAGATCAACTTTCCCCCTTGCGTACAGTGTTACCAAGGTTATAAAATTACGTGCAATTAATGACACTTAGGAACTGCGTGGGTTTAGGTTGATTGCTGCGTGCGTTCATTCGTCCGTGCGTGCGGCCGTCACAACAAGCGCGCGAAGCACCAGCGGCAGCCACGCCAGCCAGCCCACACGACTACAGCGCCGCCACCAGCATCCGGGTCTCGTCCGCAATCACCGCCTCACTTCAATTCATTGGGCGCTCCAGCTGCTGATCCCACTACCCCCTTCTAGAACACTGTACCGAAACGAACTGGGGTTAGCCGAGAAAAGGAAATGGCAGCTGGCTCTTCTGCACCCCCAAACTGCTGCACCTTAGTGATTTCAGTCAGAGCTTGGGCTGGGTTCGCTCTGAATAATTGCAAGTAAACAGTATGAGCTCAGACGACAAACAAAAAAAAAAGAAGAAGAAGAAGAAAGAAAGAGAAAGCTATGAAGACCAGTGATTGTGGTCCTTTTCAGTTTCTTTAGTCCCTATCTCATAACTTGCATTGTTTACTTTAAAATGCTGCGCTCCGTGGGGACAACGAATACGCGCGAGCAAGTCCTACTTATTTACTCGCATTGCATTTTTCGTTGGTAGTGATAACGGGTTCTGATCAGCATGAGTGTTGATGGTGCGAGAGCGCTTTCAGCAACAGTGGCCACTTCGATGTAGCTTCGAAAGAAAACCAGTAAGTCAAAATTGATGGAAACTTATGCACCACTGTGTACCTCGTGGTCATGCTGCCGATTTGACGAGAACATAATTTTAACTTACTTACTTTCTCGGAGTCGTACTAGCTGTGGCTGCTGCGTGTAAGTGCAAGGATGTTGACCTCAGCTACGGTTCTGCCCTCGTTGCAGGCACTGTGGGTTTCTTCTCCTGCTTCTGGTTTGTGCGCAAGATCTACAGTGTCGTCAAGGTCGACTGAGCAGCTGTGGACGGGCACGTCCTTCGCTCGTCGTCAGTGCCCGAATGGTTGTTGTGTCTGGCCAAGTGCTCTTGCGTGGGATGCACTATGAGAAAAAAAAAATCTAGAGAGAGAGAGAGACTTTTAGTTTGTGGCAGCAGCTTGCTGCAGTACGTCTGTCCATCTTGTCTCGGGAGGACGGACGGCACGGACGGCAACCCGTGTGGGAGTCGCCTCTGGTGTGGCAGTGGCGAAAACTGTCTCGCCCTGCTTGTCACACTGCACCTTGACTTGGCAGGTGTCGTGCCCTAGGAATGAACCGCCGAAAGGAGATACCATGGCTGGCCCCCCACAAAGCCACTGTCGCACGTGTGCGGGCCTGGCATTCTTCACCTTTGTCCGTTCTTGTTGCTTTGCAGTAGTACCGAGAGGTGTTTTTTTTACAGTGTTTTGTTTCTCATAGCATGCAATGCCCCGCCTGCCTGCCTTTGCTTATACCTCTTTAAACATTGTTGTCTTGAAGATATGTTTCGTTGTATCCCGGTTGTAGTTCTGAGTAGCATTTTGGTTACCCAGGCTATGGAGCTAAAGAAAACAATACTGGTGTCGCCTAAACTGAGCCACGCTGTTGGTCAGACTCGCTGGTCGGTAGTGGCCTATTTCTGAACATTTTCCTGTGCTGCTGTAGCACCTTAGTCTGCACACGTTTCTTCTGGCTCATATTATGCTAATCATGCCGTGGGAACACGAGGAAGTTGTGTGTGTTTATTTGTGTGAGTGGTGTGATTGCAGGTTGGTGCGTGAACATAAGATTTTCTCGGTGCACAGCGCGGGCGCTCTTGCCTCAATTACAGTTTGGTTATGGCAAGAAGTAATTCCATGGCTGCTTTCAGCGCAGTTTAGCCAGAACTTATTAAATGCAGAAGAAGAAAGAGTGTAGACAAACCACCAGTATGTTCGGCAATGTATGTTCTGCCTTATTATTTTTGCACTTTGCTGCATGATGAACTGCACTGATAGCATCGGGTTTAGGATGCTGACTGTTTTGAATTGGCACCTTATAAAAGCTTTTGCACAATTATGAAGAAATTTTGATACTTCTTGTCGTGATGTTGTAACTGGTTTACTCGCACGGTTGTTTGATTAGGACTGGGCTAGCACCTCTGCTCTGATCCACACTTTTAAATTCACGTTAGCTGTCCTAAATGCAATGCCCAAGCCATGACACTGCAAAGAAAAATGGGGAAATAGTAAAGATACGCAATGGTGCTAGTGCCACTGTCAATTTTTTTTTAAGAGTGAGCATGTTTTCTTATGCATGTGTTAGTGGTGTCTGAAAGATTTGCAAGTAGGCAATCGAGTTGTACACGGCGGTGAAAATAGGAGGATTCTCTGTTTTTCTCTGGTAGTCCGGTGCACCAAAGTTATAAATTATGAGGATTTTTTTTCACGATATATTCCTTGCAGGGCCCAGTACCCTGCGTTGACCCATATCGGTTGACACACAGCTTTTTTTTTTTTTTTCATTATTGTGCGCTACACGGCTTGTTTGTAATGTACCATATGGTAGATAGTGTAGCCCTGTAGTGTACAGTTGCGTTCCCTGTAATGTTTGTGATAAAGTGTGATGGTTCTGTTTTTCGTGTATTTTTTTTCTTTTCGCTTCTAGGGGTTGTTGTTAGCACATCCACTGGTTTGAGGCGTGTTAAAACCTAGCCCTATTTCACGAGCACTTTTTTTGATAAAGATAAAAATATTCTGGCAGTGTTTCGCTGCAATGTCACGGTGGCATGCTGCGTCTTCACCAGCATCGTGAGCTGGTCACATCATTGGCATGGCTCTCTGCCTAGGATGTCCACATGACATGTTGCTGTTGAATTTCATTGCCTTCACGAAATCCAATTGAAATCTTCATTTTTGAGTAGTACAAAAGAAGGAGCTCTCAAAATTTCACCTGGTTGTTAGTCACTGCAGTACTTCAGAGTTGTGAAATATTCTTGCATCAGCCTGCATATAATTCGTAGTGTTTGTTTTGCCCACGGAAATGCAAACCTGTTAGTTGGATCTTGTGCAGTGCTGTGATCAAGACAGTGTTTGCCTGAAGCGCTATAGCTCCCAGGCTCAGTTTTCTAAATTAGATCTGTTGGAAGTGCAGGATTCTTTTTTTTTTTACATTTACATGCTACTGTGGTTATGTTACCTTTTGATCATAGCCAAGTAATTCTATCTTTAGGTGGTGTGTGAAGCAGCCCAGTTTTTTTTTCTCTGTCTTTGTGGGCTTAGCTGTAGCATGCTTGGGAAAACACCAAATACGCTGTGCAAGAAGAGCTACTAAAAAGGTGTGTATTAAATTTATTATGTTGCTCATTTGGTCTCTTAAGTGTTTTGCTTTGACGGGGTGTCTTGTGGCTGGCAAACTGCATGTTACTAAAATGCGGCTAGTACATAATAATGAGCTTATGCCATAATATTCTACAAACAACTGATCAGAGGTTCCATGTATTGCAACTCACTTGTTATCATGTATACTTCCACTTGCGCAAACGACTGTTGCACTTTCACCTCACTTGGATCTTAGTCCAATACTGATGCACATTTGTGAAGGAATGTACTTTACACAAGTAGTTTTGGATGATACAAGAGCAGTTGTGTTTTGCCAAACGTGCTTATAGCTGAGCCGAGTTGTGCGGAAGAGCTCGCTTTACGTGTCATCCGACATCATGAGCACGTCTGGTCATGGAATTCCGTTCAGTGTACATTTGGTGTGTAGCCAACATATTTTGCAGCCTCCACCAACTTTTCCAGGACATGGCCAACTCTGACAATATTTTTCTATGAGATTGCACGCTTATAGGACAGTAGACTCTTCAAGTGGAACCTGAAGTCACCGGTATAATGCATCCTGTGGGTACAAAATTGAAACACGAAAGCAATCATGTTAGAGCCAGTTGTTTAGTTACGAGATTTCCGTTTCTCAAATGTGTATTGTATTTTAGTTTCGGTACTTTTGCAGAAGATGCCATTGCCCTCTATTACAGTGTTGCCACTGCAATAGCCCATATATATGTCGAAGACGAGTATATGGGCTATATGCAGTAAAATCCCAATTGTTGTGAAGAAATAGTTGAAAGAGAAAACACCTCTTTTAAAACAATTCATATCTTTTAACTTTGAAACACATGCCATCTTGTTGGAAATTTTTAGCCTAGATAAGATTTTTCTAGATGCTGGAACTTATAAACAATGTTCGATTTAATTGGCAAATCTTTTTGGCAGACCTGTACACTCAGGAGAACAGAACCTCTGATACATTAGAATAGGAGTCTTGCACATTGGTCAAGTAAATTTACCTGCTGCCACTAATGCACCATAGTATCTTGTATCATTGTGATAGGTGTAATGCAAATGTAATGACATCGTAGACCGGGTGGTACACCCTTGTTGATCGGCCATTTAGTATTTTTGTTCTCAATAAATTGCCGTTGATCGTGCCATGGGCGCCTGCAGGGTGGTGAAAAAGGGGCACTTGTTCCCCTTATTCAAGCTACACCGGTGCTCTTCTCCATCTCCCCCCAAAAGCAATGCAACATTGGTTTGCACACCCCAAGAAAAAAATCCCACTGATGACCATGGATCGTGCCCCTTCAGTCCAATGTATGTGGGGTGATCTTGTGGTTTGGGTGGATGTAATGCTATAGAGCAGAAACTGCAGTTGTGCTGGTGAGACTAAAGGAAAACACAAATAGGAGGGACAATTGCAATGTATTGCACATGTGTTCTACTTCAGTTATTGGGTGAAGAAAGCTCGGGGCTTCAGGAAAGTATTGTGCCTGTTACTGCCCCCAGCCTTACAAAAGGTGTCAAAGACGACTCGCGTGGATATATTTCGTGGTGTGCATATATATATGCGGTGATAAACTGTGCATACTTTTGCAATTAGTAGGCGTCTGTGCTGCCACGATTGAGGGGACTGACACCTCTTATCACAAAGCTTTTATGAATCGCTCCCAAACTACAAGAATGGGCATGCCTGTCGCCATAAAGAAACTGATAGAGCAAGTTTTCTTGGAGGTCACGCAAGATCGGCCTAGCTGCAAAGCCTCTGTGTGTTACTGTTGTCACTTGCAAAGCTTCACGAGTTCTGCCTCTTTAGCCATGGGCTGTTCCAACCAGTCAAAACCCCCTGTTGAGCAACAGGATGGCTCGTAAGGCAAGGCGTGTGGTGGCTTTAGAATCTTGACGGAAACCAGGGGCTTATTACCACATTTTTTTTAGAACAGCCTGCTTCTGATGGGCTCTGGCATTTGTAAGAGCAATAACTTGTATTGAACTGGTACTAATGGGTACCAACCTTAAACCAACTGGTTCCAGTTAGTACCACGTGACTACCCTCTGGTTCTAGTTGTCGGACGTCTGGGACCAGAAGGCTCGCATATTTTGCCGGGTTGAAAGGAGGGGAGGGGTGCAATTTTTGCCAGCTACTTTTCATCTGGTGCCTGTTGAGGAGGGGAGACTGTGGGACCAGTCGGGGCCTGAAAAATGCTGTGGATGTTCACCACGACTGTACCTAGTTGCAATCAGGCTCAGCAATATGCAACGCACGGTTTCATTAGCTCGCCTGAACCTTTCGAGAAGATAAAACTGAACTATTCCTATCAACCGATGGGAAAATTGTCTGCACATTGTAGATTTCATGCAATCTCCGCTCAGGCAACGTATTCGCGCACATCGCAGTCAACAGCAACGCAGAAACAAGGTAAATCTAGGAAAAGTGCGGGACACAACAGTATATATATATTAGGCAAATGAATTGGCACTCATAGTAATAGTAAATAAGACACTGCGCACTTTTTTACTCTCGCCATTCTCAGCGATTTTAACATTGTGGTATCAGAGTGCGGATCCCGAAAGTTCTAAAAGTTTTTCTAGCTGGTTTTGATACCGTGTCTTCGGCGTCTTCTCGAAGTCCTGCCCGCAGCGGTTGAGACGCAGCTGTTGGCAGCTGCCAGCTACTTGAGGTGTTTGAAAACGTTCTTCGAGGCGCAGTGGTCAACGCATTGCAGGAAATCGAACAGCTCTTCGACGCACGTCTCGAGCGTCTGGGAGCGACTGCCGACGCGTTCGTTGCACTCGTCGAGCTTGTGGCCGAAGGCGACGCATTTGTCCTTGGCACGGCACTCTGCTCGCAGCGTCTCCAGCGGATCCACCAGGCCTTCTTCGGAAGAAGTGCCGGCTTTCTTCGCCTCGCTCATGGTATCCTTACCCCCGGACCGCGACTCCAGAAAGGCGTTACACGAAGTTAGAGTGGATATGGAAAGACGACGATCAGTGTTGTTGATGGTTCCAATGGCGTCTTTGACAGCACCGACACAATTGCGATGATGATGATGATGATGGTCAGCACTCTGCAATGTTTAACAGCACGTGCTCCCTTTTTGGCCGCTAAGAAGAATAAATGGGCCAAAAGTGACCGCCGTGTTCTGGAAAGACACGCCGCGCGCTCAAATTTGCGCGTGCGTCGCGGCTCTCCTGTAGCCCGGATATGATATATTTGCTTTAAAAATTGCTGAGGTATATCTTCTTAAACTTCGTTATCGTGAGTAAAAGGTATGTTTCGCTTGTTATTGCAGACTATGCACACAGGTGGTGGTTGCAGTAGCCTAATTAGAGCCTGGTAAGCCACTCTTATAACGTGCTGATCTTGTTAATCTGGCCTCCCTTTGATCCGCTGTACCATCAGGTAGTTTTATATTTGCTTGAGATTTCGCAGCCTGCCGTCAACCCATACCTTCTGAATGAGTGGATTGAACCTGTTATTCGCGCTAAAGCACACGCACAGACAGTCCAGCTGGCGCGCCATTCAAATAGACTGGTGGTAATGGGTTCTTCAGAAGAAGCTCCTCAATACTTTCATTTCATCCAACTGGCTATCTTCACCGATGAAATTAAATTTATTACTATCATAATTAGTGTCTTGACAGAAGACGGCTGCTGCTACAGAAAATTTAATTATGGAGGCAACGAAGAACGCCACTTTTAATAACGAGTAAATATTCAATGTCTCTTATACAACGCCAGACACCAAATTTGGAAACTCGAGATGCCCGTGTTTGATAGTCCTGCTTGCGGGGCCACCTCTGACTGATTTATTAGTGGCGAGCGCTGCCTAGAAGATATTTTAATTTGGTTTTAAAGTAAAGGCGCGTGCTCCTCCGAGTATTCAGGTACAATCAACATTTTCTGTGACTTCACGTAGATAGGGCATCCCCTTGTGCCGTTGCAGAGGTTCAGAACATTTGCGGGGCGCGCACAATACCCCGACTAGTACTTGGCGAGGACTATTGTTCGTCACCCCTCTCACTTTGTTGTCGGGCTGCTCTCGAGGTGGTTTAGTCTGCTTACGCCAGAAATGTTTTTCTTTTTTCTGAGGGGGACATGCTCAAAGCCCCCACTTCGTTTCATTCTTCACCGCCCGCGGGTCCCACTATTTGAAAACAGCGTGTTTCAGTATCACCGAAGCCTGAGCGCATGCAGTTTCAGGCGCTGCTCCACCGTGGGGCGCTAGTTCCTTATGGCATTTTATGGTAAAGAAAGGGTGCTGCAGTGGCTGACAGAAGTATAAAAAAGGACAGAAAGGCAGCTGCGAAATTTTGGAACCATCTAAACTCTCTAAGAAATGAAACAAGCCTAGAGCAGAGCTTTATAACGACAGCTCAGGGGGCTAGGCTAGAAGGGGACGAAGCTATTGAATATATAAGAACAAGGGTGACAGAAAAATTGCAACAAAGAAGTGCCTTATGCACCGAAATAGACAAGGATGGATCAAGTGGCGCAATGGCTCCATTTTCACAACGAGAGTGGGAAAGGGCTGAGAAGAGGGTTCCAAGTAGTACATCAACAGGCTCAGATGGCATTCCAATTATGCTGTTAAAGGCATTGGGTCCGAAGTCTAAACAGACTTTGAAAGATGCAGTGAGCAGAACAATAGTCGATGGTGGAGTGACCGATGGACGGAAACTTAGCAGGATGAGCATGATTTATAAAGGAAAGGGGGACAAAGCTGACATAAACAACTACCGCCCTATAACAGTGACATCAGTAGTCTACGGGCTGGCGATGCAGATTATAAAGGCAAGACTTCAGGCATGTATAGATGATGAGGGGTTGCTGGGGGAACTGCAGAATGGGTTACGAAAACATAGGAAGTTGAAAGACAATCTGTTCTCACTGACGCAGTGCATCGAAATAGCAGAAAAGGAACTCAGGCCCCTGTGGCTAACATTTTTGGATATCAAGGAAGCGTATGGTAGCGTGGTTCAAGAGGACTTGTGGGGAATTCTGGACACACTAGGTGTGGAAGATGGAGTCACTAATCTTTTAAAGGAGATCTATAAACGTAACAAGGTAGTTATAAAGTGGGAGAAACAGGTATCCAAGCGCACAGAGGTGACACGGGGGCTTAGGCAGGGGTGTCCTCTGTCACCCTTGTTATTCATGATGTACCTACAAGGATTAGAGGCCAAATTACAGGGAAGTGGACTGGGCTTCAACTTCTTTTTCGTCAAACAAGGAAAACTCACTGATCAGGAACTATCGGCATTAATGTACGCAGATGATATAGTGCTAGTGGCCGACAAAAAGGAAGATTTGCAGAGATTGATGGACATATGCGGTAATGAGGGAAATAGGTTAGATTTAAGATTCAATAAGGAAAAATCAGCAGTCATGATTTTTAATGATAATGAAGGTTGTCAACTTAGGGTACAGGAAGTCACGCTAGAGATAACAGAAAAATACAGACATCTGGGCGTATGGATAAGCAATGTGACCAAGTACCTAAGCTTAGGTACTTGGCTTAGGAACACGAAATATACGTGACGAGTATAAATGTAACAGGAATGGAGCAGTGATAAAAAATAGGGCACTGTGGAATTACAATAGGTATGATGTTGTGAGAGGAATATGGAAAGGCGTCATGGTTCCCGGGCTGATGTTCGGCAATGCGGTCTTGTGCATGAGATCAGAAGTTCAAGCAATATTAGAAATTAAGCAACGTGGAATATTGCTTTAGGAGCTCACGGGAATACACCAAATCAGAGAGTACAAAGTGATATGGGATGGACATCATTTGAGGGCAGGGAAGCTAGCAGCAAGATAAAATTTGAGAAGCGATTGAGAGAAATGGGGGAGGAGCGTTGGGCTAGGAAGAATTTCAGCTACTTGTACATGAAGAATGTCGATACAAAATGGAGGAAGCGAACCAGGAAATTGTCTAGTAAATACTTAGAAAACAGTAGGTGGCCAAACCAAAAAGAACTATCGGTTAAGAAGAAAGTGAAGGAAACGGAGACTAACATGTGGAGAATCGGCATGATTAAGAAGTCCGCACTAGAGATCTATCGAACTTTTAAGCAGGAAATTGCCAAGGAAAGGATCTATGATAATACTCAGGGTAGTTCTCTACTGTTTGAGGCCAGGACGGGGGTATTGCGAACCAAGACATATCGGGCCAAATACGAAGGGCTAGGCATGGTATGCAGTGCATGTGGAGAGAAGGAGGAAACTGCCGAACACTTGATAATGTTCTGTAAAGGGCTTCACCCTATAGTTCAGGATGATGGCGCAGTTTTTTTCAAAGCACTGGGGTTTAGGGACAGGGAGGGCAAAATATACTTTAAGCGGGTAGAATTAACTATAGAAGAAGGTATTCTGATTAGTGGCTAAAGTCAAGGCACGAGTGAAAATTAAACCCTGCACCGCAAAGCACCAGTCCTCAACTTCAATATATAAAGGAAAAAAGACGATAAATCTAGTGGTTAGTTCACTAAGTATTACGGCTAGGTGGCGTTAGCCGCCGCCTGATCTAAAGGCTACAGCCACATCCATCCATCCACCCATCCATCCATCCATCCATCCATCCATCCATCCATCCATCCATCCATCCATCCATCCATCCATCCATCCACCCATCCATCCATCCGTCCGTCCGTCCGTCCGTCCGTCCGTCCGTCCGTCCATCCATCCATCCATCCATCCATCCATCCATCCATCCATCCATCCATCCATTTAGGCGGGTGTTTCGAACTGACGCAATATCATTCTGAATAACGCCACTAGCATTAATTATACAATGCGTTAGAGCATTTACGATATAATTTTGGCATTAGCCAACGCAAAACTACAAATTACTGTAAAAAACTCGCGAACAAAACTTTCGCTGTCAGGGGTCCTTCAATTTGAGAATTATCGGGCACACTACCCGAAACGCAGTATTGCCGTAGGCACCAGTAGCAGCTCCTTTAAAGCGAAAGCTGTTATGAGATCACAACACGGGTCGCGTGCAGCGCCGTAGTTGTCCGCCGCCGCCGGCGCTGCCGTCCGTAACCACTATTGCCCGAAATAACATAAAAAACTTAATGAAAACACAGTGGGATTTGAACCCGTGCTCCCTGCGTGCCAGCCTAGTTTCTACCACAGAGCAACGCCGGTACTTGAAACTCAGTTACAAACCTTCTTTAGGCAGGCTTGATGTGGGGAAAGGAATCGAGTTAGCATGAGTAACAAAGCATTTTAGAAGAGCAAAGCAACAACCAGGCGTCACACAATGCCAATTGTGTAACACCGGAACGTCCAATGCTACAACCCATTACAAAAGCTTGTTCTGGATATTCCATTAAATGTGGCGCAACCCACTTCCAGCATAATTCTTCATAGCCGTCAGCCACTGTTTTAAAAATTGCATGAGCTTACTTTCAAGTGTGTAGCGGATACCTCGCTTCTCCGAAGAATGGCGAAGGATGGTATAGTGAATGCCGGCCTAGTAGACACAAGTTTTTATGTATGATGTAGTGGGTACCCAGCAATTGTGCTTGTAGCAGTTACCAAAGGAGTGTTTAGAAAAGGCTTTGAAAGGCCACTCTTCCAGCTTTCACTGTGACTGCACTGCGCGTTCCGAGCAGGCCTGGCCCTTTTTTGTTTTTGTTTTCATGTAGTGACTGTCGTAGCTTAACCTGTTGACAAAGCTTATTCAACTCAACTGAACCATAAGTTGGGGCAAAATGTGCAAAGGAACTTGGATAAATAAAATGAATGCGCAGATTGGGTCAAAGTTGAACCAACGATAATCATCATCGTTGAAGAATAAATGCGCAGACATAGTTTTGTTTTGTCGCCAAGATCTTGGCTAATGCCCACAAGGAGGATTGGCCACATTCATACATAGCCACGCAGACATATGTTTAATAGGCGAACAAGAAGGCAAAAGAAGAAGAAGAAACGTTCGCGAATAAGCTCGATGGGCCTGCCGAGTGCCGTGCAGGCGTTCCCCATGGCGGCCGCAAGCAAGCCATCGCTGCCGTCGTTGGTGCTACTGTTGCTGCAGCTGGGCTGTTGGGCACCGGGGGCGGTGGCCTTCTACCTCCCGGGACTGGCGCCGGTGAACTACTGCAAGGGTGACGCCACCACCTCCCAGTGCCAGGTACACGCGCGCATGCGAGAATGAGGTATAGTGACGAGGCTATATAGGTTCATATGACGTTAAAGAAAAGCACGAAGTGGATACGTCTTGATGTATTAATCCACATCGCGGTAGTTACTGAAACACTGGAACTGGCTCATGAAAACGGATGCAATAACTGCGTTCTTAGACTGAATCTACAGTTAATTTGTGTAGAGGACTGCAGCTTTCATTGACTACTATTTCAATAACGAGTGAGATAGAAATGTTCCCATACATAAGCCAACTTCAGTAATCACCATGTGGATGTATGATTATTATATATCCACCTACTACCATTACAACTCGCCTTCTCCAAACACTATTCACATAAAAACAGCGCCAAAAATGGAGGACAAGAGAAAGAAGGGGACAGACAGTGGCCCTGACTTACAGCGGCACTGACTTGTCCTCTGTTTTGGCACTGTTTTTGTGTAAATTGTAGCTGTCAAGACTTCATGGTGCGAGTTGCCGATGATGTAAGCAGGGACTTCTCCAGAATTTCAAGCGTTTTTTTTTTTGGGGGGGGGGGGGGCAATGGGTGGTGATAAGTGTTTGCTGTCTGTAAGAAGGGATCGCACGGTTTGTGTGGATTAATTCTGGGGATTTTCGGGATGCTGCTAGGGGTATGTTAGGGAGCTGTCGGGGCGGGACGAGTAAGCCCCGGATGCCATAGCTAAATCTCACAGTCAAATATCGGATTTAATATAAACGAGAACTATTATACAAATAGGTTCATTGAAACAAAATTGCACCATCTCCCCCTAAAGGAAAATCATGAGTAGCATGCGAAGCAGTGCATGGGTTGGCTTAAAGTTCCGTTAACCACGGGCACCTTGCCCAATGCTAACGCGTCCTCGCAAGTCGAGCACGTTCTGGAGGTTAAACTAATAAACCTCCCTGGTTCTGGCAGTGCTCGGGTGCCGTAAGGGTGGCCACACACACCGGATTGAGCTCGACAATAAGCTGCTTCGATCTAAAAGGCAACTATACCCGCGGCGACAACTTCTCTTGGAACTGAAGGCAAAGCTACATGGGCGGAGCACATGTAATATACGCGAAGTATACGCGCTCCCATAACGCGGTGGATAGTGACGGGGGCGCACCGCCATCGTTTCATGTAGACGCTGACGCCGCTTAGCGTTTGAGGTGCACGTAAAAAAGGCGGGACTTTCTCGGGCGTTCAAAAACGCGAAGTCACAACTAATAACTATATGCGACTATCCTAATGGTGGAAGCTGCGCGAGGCTGTCCCAAATGACTCCATGTCGAAAATAGAGGAGGAACACTTATATTTCACTTTGAAAATTCGGGCGCTATTGTGGAACCACAGTAACTGGCGGTAGTATGCACGTGATTTGGCTCTGTAGCCTTCGCTTCAATGCCAAAAAAGTTGATGGCTGTAGTGTACATGTTCGAGTACGGGCCTCAAGACCATCTACGTTCGTTTGGTACGATATGGTGTGCACCTTGCACGTTACGTATGTCATTCTACAGGAAGATTATAGAATTCGACATGGCAGACTTTTGAATCGAAGTGGTCGCGTAGCTCTCGTTGCCAATCAGAGCTCTCAGGGCAGTGATTTTGACGAGATCGCAAAATTTTTCGTTGTCCCTAATAATCACGGGGCAAAGAAAACTTTCTTCTCTATGCGAATAACAACCAGAAACACGAATTGCATTTGTCCCACGCCTTTTATCTGGTACGTGTGCTCGGATTCAAGCAGCTAAGTTTGCTGCTGTAGCTGTTTCAATATCTTTTTTCTTGTCACTGGATCGTCATATATGGCAGTGAGCAAACACAGCAGCTTTTCTGATCCATAAACGTCGTCTCCCGCGGAATGCTTCGTGCTTTCGACGCTTGTACATACGCATAAGGCGCGTTGCATTGTACACACACTGCTGTTTCGGTGTCGGACAAGTCCGCACTAGTGTTAATGTTCGCTAATGTGTTCAGATGTTCACTGAGGTGTCAGGAGTTGCCAGCGATGCTACTTCACCTGACAATACGCGGCATTTAGCGAGCAGTGAACCATCTAGGCCCGTAGCCAGGAATATTTTTCGGGGGGGGGGGGGGCAATTGCTGGAAGCCTTGAAAACACCTATTTTTACTATTTGTCTTCCGTAAAACACCCCGCCGATCCAATTTATTTTTGAGGGAGGAGGGGGGGAGGGGAGGGGGCTTTTACAGCACCGCCCTCTGGTACAGTGGCTACACCTGGCTAT
Source organism: Rhipicephalus microplus (assembly GCF_043290135.1). Classification (NCBI taxonomy): domain Eukaryota; kingdom Metazoa; phylum Arthropoda; class Arachnida; order Ixodida; family Ixodidae; genus Rhipicephalus; species Rhipicephalus microplus. The sequence continues at coordinate 137,916,122 of NC_134700.1, forward strand.
ACGGGCCTGCAAGCATTTCCGGTGTTACAGAGATCAAAACCGAAACCAACGCAAGTCACCGGCTGGTGACCGCAGGCTCAGCAAATGTTTAGTTCAACGAACACGAACTTGGGCACTCTGAGCGCTTGATATCGATCGCAGAAAAAAAAAAAGACAAATGCGTTTTATTAAAAATCACAGAAATAAGATCGAAATTTTCTTGAATATTGTGAATCCCTTCACTACTGGGGTGGCGCATGTGAAATTTCACAAGCTGGTTAACCAGGTTGTGCAATGTTAGAAATATACAAAACATGAAAGACACAAATAATTAAAATACAGCTAAAGTATAGCACTGCGCATCCCTGTATTGGCATGTAGAACGTACGTAAATTAAAAAAAACTTTGAAAATATTTTATTTCTCACTCTAGTGCGCGTCTAGCAGAGTGTCGCAGTGGAAGCGTGCTGGGCCCATAACCCAGAGGTCCGTGGATCGAAACCACGCTCTGCTATCAATTTTTTATTTAACTTTGTTTTTAAAAAAATTTTCTGATATTGTTTTTTTTATATTTCAGTGCTGCGTTCTGGTGATATTTTCATTGCCATGTTCCCTCTACCTGAAAAAAAGAACATTTTTTTAAACACCACGATCCCACAGGCTCCTGTGCGTGACAGGTGAGCATGCTCCGCATGGGAACTATTGAAGGTCCCTGGATCGTAGTTGTCCCCATAGGTTATCGGACATGTCCACTTCGGCGAAGTGCATTCACTTAATCGAAAAAGCCGCAAGGTGTGACGTCACGGAGCTCTTGACCACGTCGACGCACGAACCCGCCAGCACATTCCTATCGTAAAGGAATAGTAAAGCGATGGAAGTGGAGGAAATGTACCATAACAGGACTCCTAAACAAGCTTGACAAGTCTGATGTTGCGTTTGAACGTGATGACATGTTGGGAGAACGATTCAGGCAATGCATACCGTTCAGGGTGGTTGCGTTCAACCTAATTCAACGGCTAACGGGACTAGAGTTTGTGCAGGGCCTTTGAGATGTGCGTTAATAAGGGGATCTCTGGGGGCAGCATTGGTTGCTGTGAAATGCATTCTGTACCTCTCATTCGTGTGAAGAGTTGTTAAAGCTTCGTAACGTTAAAATGACGTTGCCGGAGAAAGACCGGAAACAGGAGGCGCGCTACTCGCCGAGCTCCACCAAATCACTGAAGGCCTTCGTGGACAGTCTACAAGGTGGACATAGCGGGAATCGCGCCCCAGGTCGCGATGAACACCGACACAAGCTACGCAATCGACAAGTATTCTTTTATTTTTACCCCACCAATAAAATTAATTACGCGCCTCAAATTCTCATTCATGTTGATAGGAAGTTTCCGAATAGGGGCCGTAAACGTTTGGGGCCCTTTGCGTATGCACGGTTTGAATCAAGCAGGAGCGAAAAGCTTTAGAATAGGGTTTGTGGTGCTCTGGATACTCTCCCAATTCTTGGTTATGTCACTTCAGTGGGTGCCATCACGTTTGTCTGACGCGAAGCTTTTGGGGCAGGCTTTGGGGGTCCCGCTAAATTCGAGAAATAGCGTCCCCAACACAAAACTCAGACGCAGTTTGGGTTATGCGCATGCACAGTGGCCTTGACGCTATTTGTTTGCTTCCCCAAACTTTTGGGGACCCTACTTGAAAAATTCCTAATAATATTTAAAAAGGTACTAAAATGAATCAATGAATTGATTTAGGTTCATACATTGAACTCTGAAAACTCTAACGTGGTATAACATTATTAATAAAGAAAAGCAAGGTGAAAGTCTGATTTTGAAATTTAGCGCTGCAATCTCCGCGAGCGACGTCACGGATTTCAAGTTTTTTTTTTGTACATTTCATACTTGGGTGCCATTGGTTCAGCGAAGCACTTTGACATTCAGTATCTATGTCTGTGGCCCACTTGGAGGACGATGTATTGGGAAGCGCTTCTAACCTAGTGGACGCCGTCGAAATTTACTCTATCATGGCGACTGGCGTTGGAGTTTTAAGGTCGCATAACCATTAGACACCCACATCTTTTTGAGCATTCTTCTCGCAGAAAGTCTCGCGGTTTTGGTGTTGTGAAAGAGTGGTTTACTACTACGAGAAAAACTATCGTTCTGTTTAGAGTTTATTTAATTACTGGGGTTGCACTAAACAACTCACTGCGGTACCTCGCGTCTAAGGTGTAGGAGTGTTTACACGTCGAGGAAGCTAATCGATTTCCCGTCAGGCGGTCGCATGTCTATAAAAACGACATTAAGAAACAGCAACGAAATGTAGGGACCTGGGCATCATGGTTTTTTGGGAAAGGGACCGGCACACAATATATAAAGCTTCTGTCCTTATCAACCTAATCGGATGTTCATCATTTTCTCGAAAAGGGGATTGATTATCTAACATGATCGGCTATGTACTGGCGCACTGGCGATGACCCCTATCACGATAAGCCACCCCAAATTAGCTGTTTAGTGTGGAGGAAGCGCAGAAGTATAGAATACATACGTATATACCTATCCATAATGCATATATACAACTCTTGCCCGTGGTGCGGGTCCTAGCCTACACTGCCCAAGTAACACAAGAGTGCGACGAACAATATCGAGCAGTTCACCTGTGGCACTGACCTTGCCTGGTGAGCCCTGGGAGGCCATCCTAGCTGTTGCTGATCTTGAGGCCCGCAAGGGCGTCTTCAATAAAGCTGGAGGGGTCACGAGGTCATTTATGTTTTGGACTGGGACCTATATGATGACACTCTCAGTTTATTCCCTTATAATCAATAAATACCCATTCATTACTTCACTTACCATGCTTGTCTCTGGTAGACACCTCAAAGATGCCGCGAAAGACATTGGGTGTTGTAAACTTCCCTATATATACACGTTAAGAAAAAAAAAATCGAGTTTAAAAGAGCGTCTTTTTCTCTCCCCAATAATGACAATTTTCTGGCTCGCTTGCGTTTCCTTTCTCGAAAACTGTGCGCTCGCTTCTTTCTTCTCAAGAAGACTGTGCCACGCTGACAACGCGAATGTCGTTCGTGATGTGCAAGTATACGGGCACACGGGGATGGAAAAGGCACGCAAGACAAATGAAAATTATTGTTGAGGGCAGAAAGACACCCGTTTTAGTCGCTCTTCTCTAATAGTGTATACGGACAAAAAGGAGTATTTGAGCCACCATCCTGCCAAACAATGAAACGTTATCTATGTCGCGAGCTTTCCTTGCGTTATCACCGCGCACCCGATATCTATCGGCCACGAACGGCGCGCGGCCATCAGTGAGACATCGCACTATTGATAGCAAAGAAGCACGACGGACAGTTTTCAACAATGGAAATGTAAGAAGCCATGACGATTATTGCAGTATGGGAGAAAGACGCCCCAAATATTCCCGTCGTGGGGAGCTGCCAGCACAGTTCACTGCGAAGTACCAACCGCGCCGTATTTCGATCACCACCTGGCGAAGTAGTGAAGTGCCCACTATAGGTGTCTGCACGGCGACATTTGGACATTGTAGACGTTGCAGCTAAGATGTTGTAGACAAGGTAGCTCATGATGATTCGAATGATTTGTGGTTGAACCCTTAATTTCTAACGAGTTGGCAGCTTTAAGCCGTTCATTTGTTACGCAATCAACTGGTGTGACGCATGATGCGATAGTTTATTTCAGCCCTTCTGCCACGTACTTTTAATTACTTTGTGTGTGATGAAACGCTAATGATGGTCGGTAGCCGCATGGGCGCTCCCGGTTGTTCCAAGACAGCACTCTTGGTGCCCGGAACAAACGGTGCAGCGAAACACCTTTCGAGCCAGCATTCCTGGCCAAAAATAATTGGGTGAAGTTCAGTCTTGTCCGGTGTCCGTTGTCACGGCTACGTTCTGGAGCAACGCTCGGGTAACATATAGTACAAGTGAAACACAGAAAAAAAGGTTTAACAATAGACTAACATCAATTATAACTGCAGCGGAACAGTATAAGACAGTTACAAGCGCAATCTATTTACACTTGTCGGCGACTTCAACGTATACACAACACATGAACCTGACCTAGCTTCGCGCACTCACACTTCGTGGAGATGCGTGGACTTTTTAGTTCTGGGTTATAGCAGAAAACAGTCATTTTCATTTTTTATTTTAGTTATTATTTATTTTAGGTAAAACACCCACCTCCATCAGCATTTCAGAGAAGGGGGGGCGGGGGCGAGCCCCTAGGGCAGTACCCCTGGCTACGGGCCTGGCCCAACGCAGTATTATGTAATGGGTGTGTAACTTTTTTCTTGGTCTTATTGTTACTTTCTCACACCACTCAGTTTTGTTAAAACAGATATGAAAGCATAAACAAAGGGGACGGGTAGGGCTGTCGAGAGTTGACTCAGAACTCTCGTCTGCTTCTGGGGCTGGCACGATGCGGCTATAGTGCGTACTTACGAAGTACTTTGCGTTAAATTAATGCAGGAAAGATTCCTCCAAAAATTGGCTTCGTTGATTGTTATGTAGAGCATGCCCACGCACTGAGCAGAAAGTGTTGAAGAACGCGAGCAACGTGCGACTACGAGTGCATCATGTACTAACAGTGCACATTTCTTTTCGTGTCCCAGTCGAACGTCAGCCTGTACGTGAACCGGCTGACGTCGGACGAGTCGGTGCTGCCGTACGAGTACCACCAGTAAGTGCTGCGTCGTAGAGTAACGAGTATTGGCGCCTCCTACTTTTAAGCGTAGAGCACTTTAGGGGGCGCGGCTGTCGTTTTCTGTCGTCGTCGCATGGCGTGACGCTCCATGCGTAGCATATTCAGCGCTTGCTCGGGCCAATTCTTATAACTCTTATTCTTAAAACACCTCGATAATCATAGTTGATCGGGCGCTTTCGCCAAGAAAAAAACTCTTCTGAAAAAATAAGAAAATAGTGTGCTTGGTGTAATGCAGGCAGAACCACGTATGAAAATAAAAAAAAGGAACCAAAGATAAGATATCATCGTCATCAGCCCGATTACGTCTACTGCAAGACAAAGGCTTCTCCCATGTTCCGCCAGTCAACTCGGTCCTGTGCTTGCTGCTGCCAATTTATACCCGTACACTTCCTAATCTCATCTGCCCACCTAACCTTCTGTCTCCCCCCGCTTGCCTTCTCTGGGAATCCACTTAGTTACCCTTAATGACCAGTGGTTATCCTGTCTACGCACTACATGCCCAGCCCATGTCCATTTCCTCTTCTTGATTTGAACTATGATATCCTTAACCCCCGTTTGTTCTCTAATACACTCTGCTCTCTTCTTGTCTCTTAAGGTTACACCTACCATTTTTCTTTCCATTGCTCGCTGCGTCGTCCTCAATCTAAGCTGAACCCTCTTTGTAAGTCTCCACTTTCTGCTCCGTAGCTAAGTACCGGCGAGATACAGCTGTTATATACGTTCCTCTTGGGGGATAGTGGCAACCTACCTGTCATAATTTGAAAGTGCTTGCCAAATGTGCTCCACCCCATTCTTATTCTTCTAGTTACTTTAATCTCGTGGTTCGGCTCCGCAGTTATTACCTATCCTAAGTAGACGTAGTCTTTAGAACTTGAAGTACACTATTACCTATTTTGAAGCGCTGCTCTCTTCCGAGGTTGTTGTATACTACTTTCGTTTTCTGTAGATTAATTTTAAGACCCACTTTTCTGCTCTCCTTGTCTAACTCCGTAATCATGAGTTGCAATTCGTCCCCTGAGTTACTCAGCAACGCAATGTCATCGGCGAAGTGCAGGTTACTAAGGTAATCTCCAATAACTCTTATCCCTCACTTTTCCCATTCTAGGCCTCTGAAAACCTCGTGTATGCACGCGGTAAATAGCATTGGGGATATTGTATCCCCCTGCTTTACACCTTTCTTGATTGGTATTTTGTCACTTTCTTTATAGAACACTGTGGTAGCAGTTGAATCCCTGTAGATTTCTTCCAGGATGTTTATATATGCTTCGTTGACCCTTGATTACGCAGTGTCTGCATGACTGCTGATATTTCTACTGAATCAAACGCCTTCTGGTAACTTAAAAAGGCTATGTATAGTGGTTGGCTGTATTCTGAGCACTTCTCTATTCTCTGATTGATAGTATGAATGTGGTCGACTGTTGAGTAGCCTGTTCGAAATCCTGCTTGTTCCTTCGGTTGATTCAATTCTAATGTTGCCTTAATTCCGTTAGCAATTACCTTTGTAAATAGCTTGTATATGACGGAGAGCAAGCAGATCGGCCTGTAATTATTCAAGTTCTTGTCATCTTTCTTATGTATTAGGATAATGTTAGCATTCTTCCAAGATTCTGGTAATCTTCCCGTGAGGAGACACTTCGTAAACAGGGGGGGGGGGGGCTAGTTTTTTTTAACACAATCTGTCCTACGTCTTTCAGCAGATATGATGTTATCTGATGCTCATCAGAAGCTTTGCCTCTTTGCATTCCCTCCAAGGCTTTCCTGACTTCTTCTATCATTGCTGGTGGGATGCCATCTAGGTTACTGATAGTTCTTATATAAAGGTTGTGGTTGTCCCGGCTATTGTACAGATCTCTGCAAAACTCCTCCGCTATTTTACCTATCGTATCCATATTGGTAGTTACTTTGTCTTCCTTGTACCTTGGTGCATTCGTCTGATTTTCGCCTATCCCTAGTTTCCTCTTCACTGCTTTGACGCTTCCTCCGTTCTTCATAGCGTGTTCGATTTTCTCCGTGTGATGCCTTCTGCCATCGGATACCTTACGCTTAATAATCAGCTTCAAAAGCTCTGCCAATTCTATTTTGTCTGTTGTATTTGAGGCTTTGATGCTTTGACGCTTCTTGGTGAGGTTCTGAGTCTCCTGGGACAGCTCGGCAGTCTCCTGTCTATCTACCGTACCTCCAACGTCCCCTGCGCACTCGGTAATGATTCTCGTCAGATTATCATTCATCGCATCAACGCTAAGGCTGGTTTCCTCGATAAGAGCCCAGTACTAGTTCTGAAGCGAGACTCTGAATTCCTGTACTTTCCCTCTTGGTGCTAGCTCATTGATTGGCTTCTTGCTTATCAGTTTCTCAAGACAAGATACACAAAGGGTGAATAGAAAAAAAGGAAGAAAAATAGGAGCAAGGAAGAGGGAGAAATTGAAAAATAGAGAGGAGTTGATAAATGAAAAATTATAGAGAAAAAAGACAGAAAAATAAGGCCGGCAAAAGAGGAAAGGAAAGAAAGAGAGGAGGAAGAAAGAAGTAAGCCGAGAAGAAACAAAGTAGGCTGCCCTGCTCTGCACTTCCCTCGGGCTTGGCACCCCTAGCGCTAAGCTGCCTTTTGTTTTTTCCCTTGGCTGGCTCGCACGAAAAATAGCTATTTTTTTTCATGCTTTTCGTAAAGTGTTGCCACGTGCAGCTGGCTATTTGTCACTTTACTAGTAACAGTACCGCGCGGTAGAACGCTAAATTGTGTGTGTAAAATGCTATGAAACAAATGCATGCCTGGTCCCATGTCCTCAACTTGTGCTAAAGCACGTTGTCGGGAATTATCAAATAATCTTAGTTGTTAAAGTGTAAAAAAATAGCGACAGTTTCTTCTATCGAAAGAATGTTATCAACACAATTATTATAAGCATCAATAAAAATAAAATGATGCTTGAAGTGCCAAGATCAGTAGAATTACGAAAGGCGCTACAATGCACTATGAACGAGTCCCGAATAATAAAGACCACCTGGCTTTTTTTTTTCAAATGCTTCTAAATCTATGCATGCAGAAGTATGGATGTGATTATTTTTTTTTGTTAAATTTCATTTCTTCTGTTTTGTATTAACACGCTGTTGCGAATAATAACGAATGAATGCTCAGTCACACTACCACAGGGACAGTGACTTTCATAGATATCATGCGGCGGCTGCATTTCCGATGGAGGCGGAAATGTTGTAGGCCCGTGTACTCAGATTTGGGTGCACGTTAAAGAACCCCAGGTGGTCAAAATTTCCGGAGCTCTCCACTACGGCGTCTCTCATAATCAAATGGTGGTTTTGGGACGTTAAACCCCACAAATCAATCAATCAATTTCATAGATATCAGACGCGCATGAGGGCCTAAACACAAGTTCTGGTGAATGAGGTAGATGGATGAGATAGAGAGCGCTCAGGAGCGTCAATATTCGAGTAAAATCGGGATATATTGTTGGCCTGAAACAAGTTGAAGCACTTGGCGTAGGATGTGGTGTGAAAAATAACTTCGTAGAAGAGGAGTTGGTTACACCATCACAGCAGGCTTCAACCACAGGGTTGCGATGTTTTCGAGAGTTATATTTGAATTAGAAAATGGTTTATTCAGTACAAGCGACCTGTCACCAACCTTGGGCTCCTCTGTGCAGCTTCGACTTCTGCAGAACCAAGGAGCCGGTGTCGCCGGTTGAGAACCTCGGGCAGGTCGTCTTCGGCGAGCGCATTCGCTTGTCGCCCTACAAGGTAAGCTCGCGAGCTGCAATTCCAGCTGACAGCCAGCCACGTCTATGCGTCCGCAATTTTACTTGTTTTCTGGTTATTGCCTCGGCTGCACGTTTTCTTTATTTATTGTTATTTATTTGTTTAATGTTGTAACCCAAATCACGCCATTAGACATTAGCGTAGCGAGGGCATTACAGCACTTTAAAAGTTTGCGCAGCATGAAAACGATGGCGAATTAACGTTATTGTAAACAAGTTAATTTCCTGATGTGCTTTCATGGCCATTACCCACTGTTTTCTCCCCTGAGCATCTATGACGTAGCTCGAAGCTTTTGTAAGAGTTTTGATGCGTTCCGGCTGGTGTAAGAGAGAAAGTGCAAGCGTACAGTGAAGTCATCTAAAAAAATATTCACTCCAGAACAGTACGCAAGAGCAGATGCGATAGTATCGTGACGTTACACACATTATGTTGCAAAGTCGGCCGGTCCGTAGCATAAGCAGGCTTAGAAACACAAATATCGAGAATTCAGCCTGTGTATTGCGCACTGAGTGCTCACGTAAATTCATGCATAGCTATGCCAGACAGACAGTGATTATTATAGGACCATACAGGCTTTGTATGCATACCTCAAACTTGTGATCTTATACTACAATTTCTTTTGCGCAATCTTATGCTCGACATAAGATGTTTTACGTTTACTTATGTCACGTAAGGAATACATGATGTTGCGTATATATGGCGTGAAAGCGTTGCTGCTTTTATCAACGAAACAAATAAAACTCGCTGCAGCTCCCGTTGAAGGGGCTGAGAGCTTAGTCAAGACGCTCTATGTACGCCAGCTTTTTTTTTGCAGCGGGGCTGTTTTAAGCTTTTCGTTGCGCCAGTTCGCGTGAGCAACCTCAGAAATCACGTATGTGCAAAGCAGCTGCTAGCATAGTGTACACCCATGGATAACATGGTACAGCGAAAATGTGGGAAAGGGAAGTGTGGGTGAAGAGAACTGGGAGGATGAGGAGGAATTAAAGGAACAGCTGGGAGGTTGAATCATCGCATAGGCTTGCACAGTTTAGCAAGGGGCAAGTAAAAAGAGTGGCAAGAAGAGGTGAGAGGATAAAACATGGCATAGCCATAACCATGTACGGATGGCATATCAAGAGGATGGAAAGGCTAAGAAGTGAGAATGAGGGCGATGGAATTAAGGCTTGTAAAGGGGGGAGTTGTTAGGAGGCTAATGAGGAGAGAGGGCAATAGAGATAGAGATAAGTAAAGATAGATGAAAGAAAAAATAAAAAATAAAAAAGAAAGAAGAAAAGAGGATTTGCAGGACGTAGAAAGACAAAAGTACTTTATCTGCGTTTGTCAGCTGGCGGGGATTTCTAGATGGCTGCGTTGTTAAGCAAGGGCTGACTTCTGGTATTGTTGGTACGGCTTATATGAAGTGTTTAGCGAAGGTTAATTGATACCTGAAAAACGAAGGGCACAAACGTACGCTGGCGCTTACTTTCAGCGAATGTTTCGTTTGAATTCGGATTGATTGAATTATATGATGGGTTTAACGTCCCAGACCACCATACGATTATGAGAGGCGCCGTAGTTGAGGGCTCCGGAAATTTCCACCTCCTGGAGTTCCTTAACGTGCGCCCAAATGTGAGCACACGGGCCTACAGCATTTTCGACTCATCTAAAATGCAGCCACCACAGCCGAGATTCAATCCCGTGACCTGCGGTTCCGCAGCCGAGTACCTTAGCCACTCTAGATTACCGCGGCGGGGCCGTTTGGATTCAGATCGCACTTATTTACACATTGAAGTACCAATATTCCCGCACGTGCAGGAACAGTTGCAACAGTATATGGTTGCATGTGTGATCTGTAATTAAATAACTGGTTGAACGTGATCATCTGTTCCTTTTGTCTTTTCAGGTAATGATAATTCTTCGTTAAATATTTCATACTCCGCTGTTTACTCATATCACGCAGGCGTAGAACTGCTAATAGTATTTTTTTTCTTGCCACTGACGTTGTATTTCAAACATGCGCAACAAGTTAATCAATTGAAGCTTTGAAGTGATTACCCATCTTGATTATTCAGCTGCAACAACAGTGCAGCGGTATCACCTTATAGAAGTGAGCATACGATGCAGACAACAGATAATGCCTAACCAAATATTACTATCACGTGGAGAGAAGCAGATATGACGATCATAGTAATTTCTTTTTTTTCTTTCTTTATATCCTGCCCTTCTCCTAGGGCCTTTTTGTCCTCAATACCTTTCCCCCATAGAGAGTAGCATGTAGGCGCCTTACATAAGCCGGCAGAATTCTAATTCATTAAAGAGCCCCCCCTCTCTCATTTCATGTCGTTCTGATAACGCACGTTCATCTTAGAGGCTTCTTGTGCGCGTATTCACAGCTGTCCCAATTTAGGCAATGCATTTTACCATTCGGCCAGTCACTTTTTTCATTTTAAAAAGCGTGCGGCGGCTTTCTACCGCCTTGCCTTCGTTTATTCAACATGTATACAGCATTCGCTTACTGAGACGCTGTTGCCTCGCTGCATCACTGCCATTCGGATATCTCTCCAGACACATGAATACAGCTGTCGGCCGTACTCTCCTCGAGGCATCGAGTGTAAGCCCATTCACGAAAGTCGCAGTGTGCATCTATGAAATAGGGCTGACACAAGCCTCCTTTCCACACAAAACGAAGCCCATTGATATATTGAGGTAAGCCTGGAATCCGCAAAACATATTGAGTTAAACATTGCGTTGTATGACTTGTCAAATATTGAATAATAATAATAATAATAATAATAATAATAATAATAATAATAATAATAATAATAATAATAATAATAATAATAATAATAATAATAATAATAATAATAATAATAATAATAATAATAATAATAATAATAATAATAATAATAATAATAAATCGCAAGCCTGCGCAAACCATGCCACATAGTCACAGCGAAAGCTGGAAAAGAAGCCTTTCTAGACCGCCTTGTAAGCTCTCCAGGGCGACTGCTACAGGGGCACTTGCAAGGCATTCACTATGCCATAAAACCGTCGTAATTTTGGAGAAGCACATAGGCACCCACTATGCCCTTATTCTACATGCTGCTGAGAAGCAAGGTATCCGCTACACACCTGTAGACATTGTGTTCGCTTAGTTGATGCGGCTGATGACGATGAATGCGAGCCCTTTGTGATGGGTTTGAAACTTTAAATAAGTTTGAGTCCTGGCTATCATTTTGCCCCGCCGTGGTGGTCAAGTGGCTAAGGTACTCAGCTGCTGACCTGCAGGTCACGGGATCGAATCCCGGCTGTGGAGGCTGCATTTCTGATGGAGGCGGAAATGTCGTAGGCCTGTGTGCTCGGATTTGGGTGCACATTAAAGAACCCCAGGTGGTTGAAATTGACCCCCCCCCTTCGTATTACGTCAGTGTATGAAGCTAAATAACGTCTGCTGTCGGGCTAATTGGCGCATAGATGGGATGGCATTCATAGGGCGCAGAAGTAACAATGAAGAAAAAAAGTGAGAAGAGACAAAGTGGGCTGAACTTGCACCCCGCTCCCCTTTTCCCCCTCATGTGCACTCAATGGCCACGTGGGTCTTTCCCAATTAAGAATTCACACCGAGCTCTGCGCAGATCCGCTTCCTGGAGAACCAGACTTGCGTGACCCTGTGCAGCAAGACGTACAGCATCGACGACCCCGCCTCCATGAAGAGGCTGGAGAAGCTCAAGAAGGGCATGAGCAAGCACTACATGCACCACTGGTGAGCACGAGCCGGGAGCGGGGCCGTCAGGAGGTGGTGTTGAAAAACAAAGCGTTGCGCAGCTTCGTAACGAATTAGATCTAAGTAACATCTTATGGGCTCAAGACTTCTCTATTTATAGTGACGTGTGCAGCAGATGCTCCACAATTCTGTTTTTGAGCTAGTATACTTGTAAAGGCAGCATCATGATAGTACAGACAGTCAGATAGCTCAGTCAGACAGATCTCAGTGAAAATGTTTACATATAAAGATTCACTAAGGAGACGAATGATTTTGTCATATTAGAAAAAAAATACTGTTCCACAATTCCGAAATTACTTGCCGTGAGAAAATGATTGGTAAGCGAGAAAGCACGCAAAAATAAAATGGGACTGGCGACACCGCCTTCAAATTCGTGTGCCAAACGTAATGACGTCATATATTTGGACGGCATGTACGAGCTCCTATGTAACTCCTAATCAGTAAAAACAAAGTACGTTTTCTCTGGGGGGCCGTGGACTTGATATACCAAGTTTCAGTGCATTTCGTTGAACCTTGTTGAACCAATGCTGCCAAAATACAAAGAATACATTTTATTAACGCCACAAGCGGTGATTATGGCGCGAAATTTTAAAATGAGAATTCTACCGAGTTTCTCGCGCGTTAATAAAAATAAACCTATGATGTTTAAATTACCAGACTTCGTATTCCCAGAATAAATTTAATCCGTTACAGCTAGTTGTTTCATCGGATGAACAGCGCTGCAACGGGACAAAGAAGGAAGGAACAGAACCACGTGCTGTCCAGACCTTTACTTTTCTGTGCCGTTGGAGCGCTGTTTATTTGAAGTTCAGTTTATAGCAACAAGTCTGCATTATTCCTTCATATCCATGTATACTTCAATGTCCTCTTATTACAATGGCACTTTTTGCCCATGTGATATGAGATTGAATAACGAGTATATGACAAGGTAGCGGACACAGTTAGGTGTAGAGATTGTGGCAGATACTCGAGCTATTAAACTACTGAGCCTGATTTAACCTGCCTTTATGTGCACTCCGTTTTCACTGGTTCCTCTTCGGATGCGGGAAAGCCGAAACGTGGTCAGATGGTCGTGCGCATGAAGCGTAGCACGATAGACGAAAGAGCGGAGCAAGTCTCTTGCTGACGCCATGCCCCGGGACTATGACGATGACGGAGTAGATTGCCACTTTCTGAGGTGTGTGCTCTAGAATTTCTGCGAAAAGATCCTGTTTGTCGTCAACTGTGAGAAATAACAGCGTGCGTCCTGAAGCTAATAGATGAAGACTAGATAAGCAGATGTCTTATTGAAGTTATTAGCTATACATGGGCGCTGAAATATTTTGTCCCTGCGATTTCCGACTCTTCCAATACTGTCCTTGAGCAAGCCAAAGAAGTGATGGCACCCGTCACAAACTTGGTAAGAAGTATAGAAAAAAGCACACACACAAGAAAGTGGTGTGAACCTAACGGCTATATAATAGCGTTAATTTAGGTTTGATTTGATATGGGGTGTTTAACGTCCCAAAACCACCGTATGATTATGAGAGACACCGTAGTGGAGGGCTTCGGAAATTTCGACCACCTGGGGTTCTTTAACGTGAGCCCAAATCTGAGCACACGGGCCTACAACATTTCCGCCTCCATTGGAAATGCAGCCACCACAGCCGGAATTCGAACCCGCGACCTGCAGGTCAGCAGCTCAATACCTTAGCCACTAGACCACCGCGGCGGGGCACTAATATAGGTGGCATAAGTACACGCGCAGCTACAGCCAAAACCACACGAATGCCTTGTAAAGCAAGGGAACATCAAGCGTCACTGCTGAAAATGCATGTGTGTGAAGGCACTGTATTTTAAAAAAAAGTATGCTTCTAGACCTTTTAGCACAAGGTTCCACATACATACGTAATGCTGCCGTTCGTTCGTGAAAAATTACGCTGTCTAACAGACGTATTAGGATGACGGTGGGATGGTGAAACTAGATTACGTAGATAGTTATTCATCTTTGGCCTATTGCGGGCTTCTGCCTTCGTCTTCGTCGTTGTTTAAGGTAATTTCTTGTACAGTATGCTGTATTCACGTGTTCTGCACGGCACCCAGGATCGTGGACAACATGCCGGTGACGTGGTGCCACTCGACGAGTGAGCTGAGCGGCCAGACGTGCAGTATGGGCTTCCCCATGGGCTGCTATACGTTTCGCAACAGCGTGCCCCGAGGAATATGTGGAGTCTACGTAAGTCACCGAGACGAGTCCTCTGCGTATATTGTTCTCGCTTTTTCATGCATATATTAGCATATATACTTGTATATTTCTATTATCTGTAGCGACGACAAAGAAGAAAAAATTTAAGCGACCTGAGTGTCCCGTTTAAGTGTCTTTAGCCCATATCGCCAGCCTTTAGTGCTTAGCGACCTCACCTTGGTAGACACTAGAGTGAAAGAAGGTCGTCCTGTATGTACGGGGCGAGTGCCACCTTGATGACAGATACCCTTAAGAAAGCTGTAGGATTTGCAAAGCCCACGCTTAAGTCTGCGCGTGGGCTTTGCAATTAACTCCGGCAGCGTGTAGTCGTGCTCTCGAAGCTGATCTCGGAGGCTACGTTGAAAAAAGATCGCGGTTCAGACCTTTGCCAGGTGCCGCAGCGGTTCGAGCAGTTACAAGAGAACCGTCTGATTTTACAATTAACCCACTTAAGTTTCATTAATAAACCTGACAGTTCATTATCTCCTATCTTAACTATGGTCCGACATCATATTCATCCTATGCAACTCTTAACTACAACTTCTGTCTTGTTTATTTTTTTTTCAACTTTCGTCTCATTCGAGCCATCTCTCAACTTTCGGTTATCTGGCGGTGAATACCGATATTCTTTTTGAAAAACACGAAGTCACTAGTAGTAAAAAAGCCCTGGGACGATGAGCTCCGGGCCAGAAAAAAACACGTTGCCCTAAAAAAGTCCGACCTTTCATACTTCGAACGTGAGCGGCCGGAATTGTGGTAGTTCTAGGAGACGCACAGATCAACGAGACAAGCATTATTGATACGTGGGGTTTAACGTCCCGAAACCACCATATGATTATGAGAGATGCCGTAGTAGAGGGCTCCACAAATTTCGACCACCTGCGGTTCTTTAACGTGCACCCAAATTTGAGCACACGGGCCTACAACATTTCCGCCTCCATCGGAAATGCAGCCGCCACAGCCGGGATTCGATCCCGCAACCTGCAACGAGGCAAATATTGAGCTTAGCTGTAAAAACACGATGCAAAAGCAAGAAAAAAAAAACAAAGGCGAAGGAAACACGGCGTATGCTGGACGATCACGGTACACTTACGACATTTTCAACGACCACATGTTTCAGAGACTTTCTGAAACATATTCAGAGACTCCAAGACATCGTTTATGACAGCCTGTTTGCTGTACTGGGAGTTTTTTTTTTCAGTGTCGAAATAAATTTGCAATGCATGAGTTGTTATACATATTCCAACTAAAATTTCGTTTCATTCTTTTCTTGTGCAAGATTCATAAAGGTAAGAGGGACAAGTTCTATAAGTTATTGTAATAATGAGTTTCGGGTTTCACAGCATAGAGCGTATGGGGAAGACTAATGATGCTAACGCTATCACATTATGGTTCCTTTGACTTAGCATACAAAGATTTCAGTATGACATTCTCTTTTTTTCATTTCCGGTTGGCCATGGCAACTTCAGTCTGCGTACTCCAAGCCAGAGACGTTCTACCTGTTCAACCACGTGGACCTGACCATCTCGTACCATAAGAGCGAGAAGGAGTCTTGGGGAAGCTCCTTCATCGAGGAAGGAGGCCGCATCATCTCCGTCAAGGTGCAGCCACGGAGGTCAGTGGAGGCGGTGAAGTGCATTAGCGCGTGCGCCTGCATATATCTTGACATCGCCGATCAAGTGGCCCTTTCATCGAACTCAGAAACGCTGTTTATCAACTGTCTCAGCTGTCGTGGTAGACAGAAAGGAATCCCTCAAACTGTGTTGGTCCTGGCTTATAGGAACGCCCTGAGCCGCAGTAGGCAGATTGGCTAGAAGAGACCAAGCAAACCGTCTGTGGCACTTGCGGTGGATTTGTAGCATATGCTGCACTGTAGGTCTCGTTGTATCCTGAAAACAATCTCAAATTAACAAAACGACTATTACTTAGTCAAGATAAGGCTGGCAACGTTGGGCTGTTCGGTTATTGTTTCTTTTTCATTTCTGCTATAAACAATAGGCAGACCCCCCTCCCTCCCCCCTTCCTATATGAGCGTTTTAATTAGCGAAAATGAAATGCATCTTTCGCACTGTGCGAGAGTGTCAGTTCTATGTACTGTAAAACAAGCTTGAAGGTGTAAAGATAAGGTGTAAGGCGCTCGTCTGGGGGACTGGGCACTTTCATAAATCGAGTCTTGGAGTCACCTCATAGCGCTTATTCCCACAACTACGTCGTAAGCTGACTAATTTGCGTGCTCGCGTCAATTTATAACTATGCGACACCTCAAAAAACGAGCAGTGTTTCTTACAGAACTGATTATTTTTCGTGCTCTTGTTCGCGTCGACTACGAAATATTGTTCAACGCATTAAACTCGTCTTGTTTATTTTTACAAACGAACAGCGGTGCGTATAACAAAAGGCACAAACACCGCATATTACATGGCGCTGCTTCTGCCTACCTAATTCAGCAGCGCTTCCTTTTCTTTACGCTTTAAACCACTTTTGCGCAAGCGGTTTCAAGCACCCAAAACACCCTTTTATACTAAAAGAATTTGCAATGCATCTCGCTTTCCAAGTCACTTTTTTTTTTGCGCAAGGAGCAATGTTTTACGTAAAACGCCCTTTGCGAGCTTAAGGCACTACGAGTTACCGAAGAATTCACAGAGTTTGATCAATATTCGAAATTCACTATTCAAAGAAACGATCAGTAATAGGCGAGCTTAAATCAACTGATATGTTAGTACCAATGTTACACGTATTCTGTGAAAGTTTAATGTTTAATTATACTGAACAGGAATGTTGCCACCGGTACTAAATGACAAGTCAAGATCCCATGGCTACGTATGCCGAACAGTGTATGGGCATGGCAGTTGCGTATACCCAGAAATTTCTTTTTCGGGGAGGGAGAGATGGCTTCGACCGTACTCTTTGTATGTTCGCACGTGCATTTGTAAGTGTACTTGTGTATGTACACAAGCAGAGTTGAAAATGTCGGGGGAAGGAATGTGAACCCCCCTGGCTACGCCACTGGTGGCTGTGTAGCACTAGTGGTTTCCTCATGTGGTGTTTTAATTTCAGTATATTTCGGCGTGTGACTGCGCTTGTGTGTGCGACATTTTGTGCTTTGATGTTGATAGGTTTCTTGATAGGTAGCCTTTGTTTTTCAGTAATAAGGGACTACTCGAATCCCTCGTTGAGTGGAGTGTTGTGGTTCGGGAAAATTCTAGGGCGTGGGGTTGTCGAAAATAGATGCTGTAAACCACCCTGAAATGCTTTAATATTTACGCATACATGAATAAGGGAAACACCACTATTCGGTCCGTTAAACCTAAAATCTTTTATTTTTACCTCAATTTCAGCATCGCGCACAAGAAGCGCCCGAACTGCGACTCTGGCGAACCTCTGGCGCTGAGCTCAGGCGAGATGAAAGACACGTTTACCGTACAGTACACGTACAGCGTCACCTTTGTAGTGAGTATAACGCATGTTTTAGACGTAAAAGAATACCCTGCAAAAGTGTATGCGAGAGCGACCACGCCATCAGTCGTGCACTTTGTAAAGTGCGTCGGACGCGCTAATAATTCGAAGACTGCTGGTTCGGTTTTATAGGCGGCAAAGTTGCTTTTTTGTCCTCTTTGATTCCTTTCCGGTTTAGTAAACGTTATACTTATTCGACTGCACTTTTGCTTTCGTCAACTTAATGGTCTGTTGGTTTGTTTGGGTTCTATGTGACAGAGAAATGAGCCCTTGAACTATTCGTTCACGCACGGTTAAATGTATACCACTTTGCATCATGGCAATTTATTTGCTCCGTAGTTCTACACGTTCCTCTTAAACTTGTCACAGTTGCACAGTATAACTTTTTGCAATTTTGACTTTTAGTTTAAATAAAATAATATTTCACGTATGTGCTGTGAAAATTATTTGCCATCTTTGTGGCATACAGATGGGGTGATTGTAGAAAAAAAGCTGTCCCTAGACATCTTGACAGACTCGCTCACTTCGGCAACATGCAGTGAGACGTTGGTTTAATTTTCCCCAATTCACCTTACCTAGGTCCCTGCAAACTTCCCGAAGCGGTTTGTGTGGAAAATGAATGTAAATTTTATGCTGACAAAAAAAGAAAGGCATAAAGTAAAATGCTGCATTTTAAGAGTACAGTAACCTAAACGCCCCAACTAGACAACTAATACCGAGATACTTAAGAATCAACCGATGATAGAGCAAGTTAACGATGTGACGAAACATCATAATATAGCAACGGAGTGATTAATGATGAGTGGGGCGAAGCATCCATCTGTCCGTCGGTGTGTCCATCAGTCCGTCCGGACGCACGGGCGAACGGACGTATAGAAGCACGTATGGAAGCACGGACGCACGCATGGACGGATGAACAGACAGACGGATGGAAGCATGGACGGATGCATAAATGGATGGACGGACCGAAGCATGGGCGGACAGGCAGACGAACGCACGCATGGATGGACTCACGGACGGACGAAGGGATGGACAGAAGCATGGTCGCATGGACGGACGGACGGAAGCATGGACGGATGAATGAGTGGGTGAACGGACAGACGCATGGACGGATGGATACACAGACAAATGCGTCACCACACTGGTCGTCATTCACTCCATGAATATGCTGTGAAAACCACTAACGCCATCTAGTTATATTATTCCCAAGGACACATAAACATAACGCAATTTATTGAGCAACTCATAAACGAGAGGTGGCTACATACAACAACAACAACAACAACAACAACAACAACAACAACAACAACAACAACAACAACAACAACAACAACAACAACAACAACAACAACAACAACAACAACAACAACAACAACAACAACAACAACAACAACAACAACAACAACAACAACAACAACAACAACAACAACAACAACAAGAGGAGAAAACGACCGACGCCTACTAAGGAGCTCAGACCCTAAAATGATGACTCAGTGTACAGGGTAGAGAAGTAAAACTGTAAAGATTACGGTTAAAGGTGATCTTTTCTTATGTACACGTAAAATTAAAACGAATATTCCACGTTGAATTGGTATCTCAGCCGATGCTCTAACGATGCAACAAGGTTCCAACAAAAACTCCGACGACAGGCGAATATGCGCTGCAAGGAAATTAAAAATTTGCATGCATGAGATCATTCGGCTGGAGCAACAAGCTGAAGGTATCGTAGCGAGATGCATCCGTTTTTTAGCTGGCATTAATCGGCTAATGAGAGTGGCGATGAATTATAAAATTTTAGTTATCAAGTTATCAATGAATTATCGGCTTAGGCACATTTTTAATCAAACCAATGAAACGTACTCTCCCTTTGGCCATATGACTTCACCCACAGGTCTGGTCGGCTCCCGAAATTCTTAACGATCTGTAGCACATATAATTTAGTTGAAATTTCTGCTGTACTAAACAATTTATTCACTTGGTTCCTTTTGCGTTCACCTAAGACAACTCGAAGGCGTAAGGCGTCTTCTAAATAGAAACAGAATTTTTTTG
The DNA here is from genome assembly GCF_043290135.1 of Rhipicephalus microplus. Taxonomy (NCBI): domain Eukaryota; kingdom Metazoa; phylum Arthropoda; class Arachnida; order Ixodida; family Ixodidae; genus Rhipicephalus; species Rhipicephalus microplus. The sequence continues at coordinate 137,936,075 of NC_134700.1, forward strand.
TAGATTATCGCAGCAGCAGACGACAATGATGACTTTACGGTGAACACTGAGGATTACCGAAAGGCCCGGGGAGGAGAGATTTTTTGGGGGTGATGGGGAGGGATTCGCGGGGTGCGCGCAGCTCGTGGCATTGTCGTGTTTGGCATTGTTTATCGTGCCGGCATTCCTGCACTCTACAGGCGCGCTTACTTGAGACGTAAAAAAAAAAAATGTGGGATGTGGGGCTCTTTAAGAACTTGAAATGTCTCAGAATGAGTGTACAATTTTAGGGCATTCAAGTGTAACGAAAATATCGCATCTCTGCACACAGAGGAACGACCAGATCCGGTGGTCATCCCGTTGGGACTACATCCTCGAGTCCATGCCGCATTCCGATATTCACTGGTTCAGGTGGGTGCAGCACGGGCAGACGGAGAAGATGTTGCCGCATAAATCGACAGGTCTCAGGTTATCCCTGTCTATGCCTTGAATGGATGTCCCCTCGCGTTTGGCTTGAAAACGTGCCAGGCGTGTCAACGTGCGAATGCTTGCTTGCACGAAGTAAATTGCCGAGAAAACCACTAGCAATGTAGAAAAATGTGCCAAGCATGTGAAGGCACTCGTTTCCTCGAGGGAGACAGTCAAATTAAACATTACATATCTAATGGCCTAGTCAAATGTATTACATCTTTCAATGGTTAAATTAAGCATTAAATTCCTAAATGAGCTACACAAATGTAATACATCCTTCAATAACGTATTTAATAACGTTAAATTTCTGAAATACACTCTTAAATTCCCTGACGAAGGCTGGTCCCCGGCCGCCACGTTGGCAATAAAGCATCGATTATCGTCTGTTCGTCCTCTTTACTGGAGCACCTATATTTAGACCGAATTAACTATAGCTTTCTTGTACGTCAAAGGAGTAATTGGAGAAAGGAGACAAATGTGCCGTGTTGAATGAACATTGTTTATTGTTTCTTATACCAGCATCTTGAATAGCGTGGTGATCGTGCTATTCCTCACCGGCATGGTGGGCATGATCCTGGTGCGCACCCTGCACAGAGACATCGCACGGTACAACGAACGCGTCTCAGGGGTGAGTGCTGTGATTGTGTTTTATTTTATTCTTCTATCTCTCTCCCCCATCCTCTTCCTCTCCTGCGAAAACTGTAGTTATGGGCTAGTTTAATTTACTGTACTGGAATGTTTACTCCAAGTTCATGATTCGGAGTGACTCGAAGAAAAGATAAAGTGCTCGTAATGCTTAGAATCGCAGCTGGAGTGCCCATGACACATTCGGTTGCTCGCTATCACGCTTTCGTTCGCATTGCGACGATGCGGAATCCGTTCGTTGTTCGAGCCTCAATAAATGCATATACGAGCTGAATGTTCAGCCAGCCGCCACAGCAAGCCAAGACTGGAAGAGAATACATGCGACGATGCGGAATCCGTTCGTTGTTCGAGCCTCAATAAATACATGTACGAGCTGAATGTTCAGCCAGCCGCCACAGCAAGCCAAGACTGGAAGAGAATACATATAAGTGCACCTTTCGCTGAAAACAGGCTCCTCACTGACGTCACGCCCAATACAGGTGCTGCCGACCGGAACTCTTCAGATTTCGGTCACGCGGCGATGTTAAGTACAGAACCATAGAAGAACGCAATGCCCTGCCCCCTTTTTTTCGGTCAGAATAAAGCTTAGAGTCCTAATTACATGTTTCACAATAAAAAAAAGAAAAGAAAACAAAACGATTAGGTGCTTTTCACAATGACCTGCCTTAGTTTGGTCCCTGGCTTTCCTGAGGAGAAGACCAGAAGTAACAGCTTTTGGAATGTAACACTTCAATGACATTAGTGGCCATTATAGCAACAGCCTGCGAGGAAGCAACCCTTGCTCTTTAAACAATGACACGATAGAATAGTTCGGGCTGAGGAAAAGTATCCGGCACACTCAGCGCCCTCAGGTGATTAGGGAATGCGGCCGCTACTCCGCCTCCATGCGCACGCCTAAGGGTAGATTCGTCTGGGTGTGATGCGTGTTGCCACAACTCACCGGAGCGCTAAAGAAAAAAAAAAGGGGGGGGGGGGCAGCGGGATGTACTACTGCAGAAGTATTTTCTGCCGTCTCTTGAAGTAGCATCTATTTCACATATACAGAATGTTCCAGCTAACTCCAGCCAAAGAGGCCTGCAAATTTTAATTTAAATATACAGAAATGCCTTGCTCGAAAACAAACTTTGAGTTACCGGGAAATCGCTGCGCAAGATTGTGTTACCTCGAGAAAGGGCAGGGCCGATGACCGATCCTCGTGTAGGGCTTAACAAGCACATAATGAGAAAGTTTGGGTCAATTTTCTGTGAATTCTTTTTGTTCAAGCTTGCGCAACGTTAGCTAGGACACTAGCATATATGCTCGCGCGTGACCCGATGCGTGCCCAAAATTCTACGTTCTAGAAATTTTTATCAGGTTCGTAAGCATTTGCAGGTCTGGGTTCAAAGCCCAACCCCGAAAGAAAACTTGTTTAGTTTATTTATTTATTATAAGTAGAACCGTCGCTCATGACGTCATACCAAAGCCGTGCAATTTGAGTGAGAGGCAAAGCTCTACAGCGTGGCTTTGTCAGTGTCAGTGGTTGGCTCTACCCTAAAGAGTTGCCAGTTCCGCTTATTACACGCGGATTTAAGCTTCTGTTTTTCTTTTTTGTTGAGTAGATTCTAGAATTTTCTTGTCGCTTGTCACATTTCTTGGGCTTACGTCGAACTTGTTTGAATTTTCTTGCGAACATAGTTGTTTTATCGCTCATCACGTTCACCAATAGTGTGTTTGTCGATAAGATTTATTAGTTGAGTATATAAGTCAAATATACGCGAAAGGAATCAAGATGGGACGTTAATCATGCACTGACAAACGTGTGCATTCGACCGAATAGAGACTCTACACTGAAGACAATGTTAAAAAGTAAATATGCGCTTTTGTTCATAGTTGCGCGTACTTTTGCTATACGGGGTAATAAGAATAATTTTTCTACTCCAACTCTGCTTCGTATTTCAGTGATATTTTTATTTAAAATAAAGGATGTTCAAAAATGGGCAAATATGTATAATTCCGCTTGTGTTGGGGCCTCTTTTATCACGATTATTCGCTTGTTAGCTTAGTAGAACCTAGCAATTATGTCCGATCCACTGACGTGTGCGGTAGGGCAGTATTCTGCGGATAATTTCCGTCCATGCTATTGTGTTCGAAATTCCGTTCATGCTATTGTGTTCGAAAAAAGACAAATCAATTGAGAATAGCATGTCCAAAAGCTGCGGCATGGTCAAGATCACGGAGATGCATGCGGATTGACATTAGATATTGACGTCATTGTAGCCGCAGTGGCAGCGCACTTTATTCGCAAACAACATTTCTTGGCAATGAAGGGAAGGCTACGTAGCCAAAGCGGGCGTGTGCAACCACTGAAGAATACAGTACCACGATTGAGTTCCTCTTTTCCGCGTGAAAATCATGAACACCACATTGCTTGATTTTATACTGTATGATGCTTACGAAGAGATGCAGCACGAGCCAAGCACTTACTTATAATGGTTTTACCTTATAAGCAACGTGATTTCATGTTTTTACCTCTGTTAAAACGTGACACAATTTACGGGTCCTTGAAAGTCAAAATAGCGCCTTCGTGTTTAGGTTAGCGCTTATCGCCCTTCAGATATTCCGACGATTCGCCAAAGGAGCTTGCGACGATTTTCACTGACAAATGACTGTTTAAGCAGATGAATCAATTGGCAGGCAATGTTATATTCGAACATGGCCGTCGTTCGAAGGACGAGTGTAACCGGGCTTCTTCGCGTAGGAGAACTTATGCGGTAGCTCTGCCCTACTTTTACTTCATTTCCAAGAAACGTTGTCCGCGAGTACAGCAGACATGAGAACAGCTGCTACGGTAGCGTCATGTTCGATAACCTTTTGGTCCCTGGCGTACAGGAGGACGCCCAGGAGGAGTACGGCTGGAAGCTGGTGCACGGGGACGTGTTTAGGACGCCAGAAAAGAGCCTGCTTCTCTCGGTGTTCGTGGGCAGTGGCGTCCAGATCTTCTTCATGACCTTCATTACCCTGCGTGAGTCACTCACTCACACTCACTCACTCTCTCGCTCACACACTCACTCGTTCACTCACACAATCAATCAATCAATCAATCAATCAATCAATCAATCAATCAATAGGTAAGCTGTATAAACAGAATTAAATCGCAGTACGCATTTGAAGGTGATCATTTCCGAGAAGAGGCCCAAGTGTAGGAATTCTGCGAGAACAAACTATCAGGATTAGAAATTGAAAGAAGTCCATTCGGAAGAAAAAAAATAACAGGCGTAAAATATATAGTACACATCACTAAAAAGGTCTTGGAAAGGGTACCAATACAAACAAATAATTATTGATGATAAACCTAGTAACTCAAACGATGGCAGTGGATACGTTTTCAGAAGGCATTTGAAACGACTCAGTGGCAATAGTGTTGAAACAAATTTGTATAGCTTCTTCTAAGTTCAGTTGCTCAGAAACAGGTATTTTATTCCTCCTATTTTGTAGTGACTTCGGTTGAGGAAATACGCTTCGGTGAAAGAGTGGTTACGGTGCTGAGCTGCTGACTCAAAGGTGGCGGTTTCGATCCCGGCCTACATTTCGGTGGAGGTGTAATGGTATAGAGGCTCGCGTGCTGTGCTAAGTCAGTGCACGTTAAGAACCCCAGATGGTCGTAATTTCCAGAGCTCTCCATTGTGTGGCCTCTCTCGTGATCATATCATGGCTCTGAGACGTAAAACCCAGATATCCTTCTTATTTGGTTGGAAAAGAAAGTTATTACCCAAAGTAAACTTCATTGGATTTGCATAAGTGAATGACAATTACGAAAAAAACATAATGAAAACATCTCATGGTGGATGAGCATTTCAGCAGGCCCATCAGAGCAACCTTATGTCGTAAAATACAGAAAAAAAGACATGGTGAAACTGAGGAAAATAAACTTCAAAGTTGTAACAAAGGGTGTATCCGTCATCATGTTCAATGTCCATTTGCGAATACTAACCATACGAGTATGAAGTACTTCCAAAAGACATATTACAGTAATAAATGCGCTTCTAAGAACGTGCGTGGTAAAGTAAGACGGTAATGTTTAAAGCAGGACTACTCTAGGAGTCTTGTGCCGAAGCCGATTTTTGCAGCAGTGTAAAATGTCAATGTCAACTTTTAGATTGGGCCTACAATCACTCACATAGGCATCGCATAACTGACTTGTTCCATGTCAACTTTCATTTAATGCATTTCTAGATTATGAGGCGTAGATAAACACCACGTATACATGTGCGCTCAAGCGATGGCATGCATATGAAGATTTTCATTTGACCGATTCGCAGAGCGCCACTTATCGAGAGCAACCGAATCACGGACGCAGGCCAAACTGGGCGCTCGTGTACCCCCGGAGAGTGGAAGTGTAATACGGTTTAGCAATTAAAACAGAGTAAGGTTGCAATGTTGGGTTGTTGTTGTGGAATGTTCGAACATGCTTTTATATTGCACCGCGTATTTACGGTGACGGAATCAAGGTGGGCACTTGAACATATGCAGTAGGCCCGTTTGTTTGTGTGTGTGCAGGGTGGGGGGGGGGGGCGATTATTACTCTGTGGAATTCCGAATCGGGTGCGCGATAGGCAGCAGCTGACCTGCAATTCACGCCACTATTCACCTGGAAAGTGTGCTTACAGCTTCAGCCGGCATTTGCCTGTATCGATGACAAAGCGAAAATGATCCATCAGAACATTTTCTTTAACAGTACATACATCACCGCATGCATGCATAGCTCACTTTTAACAAATGCAATTGTCACCGACCCTCAAGCGATGATAGGACGGTTTTCTGTCGATTGATCTGCTTTGGCAGCACAGGTCTGACTAGTATGGGCACCAATAGCCTCAAACTTCTCTAATGGTGTCTTTAAACCTTGCGCAGTGTTCGCCTGTTTTGGCTTCCTGTCGCCGGCAAACCGTGGAGCCCTGATGACGTGTGCTATGGTGAGTATTTTTCCTTCCATGGAGACAATGAAAAACACCAAGGAATTGACGAGCTGTATTAAAAGCTTCGCTTATCCTCTATCGGAGGAACTAACCTGAGAAAGCATAAATGTTAAGTAATCATTGACGCAAATAAAAACAGTGGCATAAAAACACCCCAAACTTCCCGCGTCAACTGGCAATGGCGTCAAATTTCTAGGCGGTATCTTTTCACAGAAAGAGATGAAATGCAATATGTTTGCAATGGAGCTGACCATCGAACTTTCAGAAGCTACTGCACCGGAGCGGCCTAAATGGTATCTGGCTATGACGTCATATTGACGTACCGGCCAGAGTAGAGGAATTGAAAAGCAGGGTGAAAAGGTATAGCTTGATGATCATGTTTTTTATTCAATAAAGCAGCCCGTTTCGACAAAACGTAGTTTTCGAAAGCATTATTTTGTTTCAATTTAGCGTTCAGCAGTAACGCCGGAAAAGGAATGGCAAAACGAACCAGCGTGCAGGGTTTACACCCGCTGGATTTTTTTCAACCACATTATGCCGCAGGCGAGTAGCTTACCTCTCGCAGCGTCTGAAAATATGAACGGCGCTTTTATTGGACACGTCCGCGCGTCCCCTCGGGACGAGCGGGGGAGTCTCGAAGAAAGGAAGGAAGAGAAAAAAATGTGGTTCGTAAGTTTTTGTAACGGCAGCACCACCCTACTTTGCGTACCCGTCTATCCACAGCGTGAATCCGCCACGTAAATAATTGAGGTACTGAGATTGGCACTGGGCACGAAATGGCAAGCGAAGACGACTACGGTAGACACGTGCAGTTCGGCCGCGTCGTCATTTCAGGTCCAAGAGTATCGGTGACAATGGGGGGCGATGGTAAAGAAAACACGCTTGTTTAAACTGCCCAGGATAGCAACGATGGTTCGCACATGAAGCTTCGTTCTGTCGGCTCCGTTCGACTCTGCGTGAACTGCAGCCGCTTTATAGCAAGACGAAGTTCAGCAAGTGTTCAGCAGTTCCATTTCACTACCTTGACTTTCTTAGACTCACCATTTGAAACCGGCTCACGTTGTTCGGAACGATCCATTCTTGATCTGCAACAAATGCCGAAACGCAGCAATGAACAAAGCCAAAAGTGCTTTCGAAACCGCGAGCACGACGCAAATATATGTGCTAACCATCGTTTCAATGGTGGCCGAGTGATCGCAACACCAGAGTTTTCTCGAGTAAATATTGTAAGAAACCCTATGGTATGACGTCATACGATCGCCTTGAAGTGTCACGTCACGTATGACGAGATACGTGACGTTTATACTCGAGTTACGTCACACTCCCGCATGCGTCGGGGACCCGGGAGCTCCCCTACCAGGGCTTAGAAAAGAAGCTTAGTCGCAGCGTTGAGCCGTAAAGCAATCCGGTCTCCTGTTACCGCTAGTTCACTCTATGTTATGGTGCTTTCGTCGTCGCTTGTAATGATTCGTTCGGAGGCAGCTTTGAACGCTCTGTCTTCAAGCATATAAGCACATCGTTTTGATGCGTACGCATTGCTCCGTTCCTCGCAGGTGTTGTTCGTGTGCCTTGGTACTCCGGCAGGATACGTATCGGCGGTTTTGTACAAAAGTGAGTACAAGTTTGATATGCGCGGCGAGAACGTTCTATAGACCTTTTCGCTGTTTACGAACAGACGTGCTGGACGGCTTCCGATTTTGTGCAGAAGTGCTCCTAGGAGCATTGGCACACAATGAGTGCTTTAGCGAGTAGCATACTCATCTTTAACACTTTTCTCTCCTTTGTCTGCCCAAATTATTTAAATACATTTACTTCTAAGCTACACGCAACACTATAAGAGCTAGTACTTAACTTTAAGCTCCTTCATTTTACCAGAAAGCGGAAAAAGAGTTTTTTTCTTACTCTGGCACAGCTAAAAAAACAAATTTTCTGCTTCAGTGTTTGAGAGTGATAACTGAAGTAACCGGAAGTTTCTTGGGAAGCAACACATGCTTCTGCTACTGCTATGTTGACACCAACCGAAAAGGTCTATAGAAAATTGTGCCATGCAGATTCGCGCTCATCACCGCTGCTTTTGTCTGGCACAGCTGTCGGCCAGTTCAGATGGAGGCTGAACATGCTAATGACGGCGCTCGTGTGTCCCGGCGTCGTGTTCAGCGTCTTCTTCGTGTTGAACCTGCTGCTTTGGTCGAAGGAGAGCTCAGCTGCCATCCCGTTCACCACCCTGATTGCGTTGCTCGCGCTCTGGTTTGGCATCTCGCTGCCCCTGTGCTTTGTGGGTGGCTATTTCGGCTTCAAGCGAAAGGTGAACATTGGTCAAATGGCAGAACTTTATTTGGATAATTTTATAGAAGCTGTATTGAGAACGTTGTCGAGAAAGACAAAAAAGTGCCCGAGAAAGCGCCAGCTAGCAACCAGATGTTACTTGCTCTATAAGGCGCAACGCTCATTGTGAAAAACAAAAGAAGGCAATAATGACTGAATACAAAAAAAACATTGTAAAAACAGAAACCTATAGAGATACATGACTAACACATGACGTGGTAATGAGAAAAAGGCCGCAGGTACGATATTACCTTGCTGTGAGATGGTTAGTGCTCGAGTTTTTCAGGAACCTGAGGATAGCTCGGATACGTAACTGGTTTTCAGTTTTGTATCCGTTTTAGCAACTTGTACGTTTACAAACGTCGAAGGCTCTATTTTGCTTGGTCATCACGCCTCAAAGGTACTGTTGCTTTGAAGCAGAAGACTTCTGTCTAGAAATATGAGTGCACTAAGGTCGAAAAGGTAATCAGACGATTGCGTGAATTATTCGCGACTCCAACTGAGCGCTCGCCACTTAGCGGCCGTGCCTGGAAACGGCGCTAACAAGGCCAACCTTCAAAGGAGACATGTTACTGCGTTGAGCGCGTTGAGAAGTGATCGTGTATTCCTTTGTCTTCTTCATTCCGTACGCTCGAGCCCGAAAAAGAAGAGAGTATGTCCGGAGACCATTCCAGTGGGCCTCAATGCATGGCATGGCGGTGGAAAGATGGCAACGTATCGTTTTATTACTTGCCGTTGGATGCGGACGACACGCGACGGCGAAGGGCACAAATAAGAAACTTTAGCATTTGAAAAAAGTGATGGAGGCTACGGTAGTTTGTTATAATCAATTCACTCGCGACGAATTAATTCTACTCAGTGAGTGCACTATTATTCAGCTGGTGTACATTTTTATCAATAATTCGGGCTTCTTTAAGTATAGTTTCATTTATATAATGAAGCGCTTTAGGAAATTCGTTGCGTTACGAGTGGGGCTGCATTTTTCGCATATGCTTGTTTTCGGTGCAAGTAAGTCAGTCGTATAGTGATACCGGCTCTCAAATTAAGCTGCTGTAAAGCTTTCCCCGAACATTTCTCATTTCGCATGTGCGCATATATTACATGCACACGAAAGCGCGCGGGATGCATGGTCGCGCGTTTGTAGCTCGCGCGAATGTATGTTCGTGCGTATATACATCATGTCTTTGCATTCGTAGTGTGCGTATAGTGGGCTTGCATAAATCTGCTTTGAATATCAACTACTGCCAACAGGAACAAGCAAGTGTTCGGAAGCACATGATCTTATTTTCATTAGAAACCTAAGAGCATGGATCGGCGAACGGAAACAAAGGAACATTTCTAATACAATCTAAACTGCCGATTCTGGGATATGCTGGCCCAGACTTAGCTCCGTTCTGTATTGAAGTAAAGGAATCACTGAAACTGATAAGGCCTTGCCTGTAGCAGTGTAGCAACGCAGCGCAAAAGTGCTGTCGGAGAGTCCCGCTATACACATTAGCAGTTGCCTTATTCAGCCTCGGGCTCGCTAGAAAGGTTCTTCAACTTGAAGTATATCTGATGCGGTTCGCCGAAGAGGCTCGACGTCTTGACGCGCAGCGCAACTATTTCCGATGTTCCGCCAGCGAAATACTTTATGCCGATGAAATACTTTATGCCGTGGCCAACACCGTTTCGCCTTCGACGAAGCAACGTGATCCCACGCCACTTCAGCACAACGCCAAGTGAAAGTGCCGCGTTGACCCCGTTAAGCGCAGCCATCTCTGTTTTTTCGACCAGTGTTGCTAGAAGACTGAGCGTTTTATGGAGTTGCGGATGCACAGCAACGCGGCTTTTCGCTTGCCGTCTTTTAGATGCGGAGCATCTAATACTCGAGGCTTGTAGTGCGGCGCCGTCCGCAAGCTTCCTCCTCCTTCTTCCACCATCTGTGCATCCCTTCCTCCTCTACACACCGCGCGCGCTTCACTCCTCCACCATCTGTGCACCCTTCCTCCTCTACACACCGCGTGCGCTTCTCCTCTTCACGAACATTCGCTAGCTGTATAATGTAGCGCGCATGCGCCGTCACGCTTCGAGAACATCGGCAGCTGACGCGCGCGCATGCGCCGTCGCGCTTCGAGAACATCGGCAGCTGACGCGCGCGCATGCGCCGTTGCGCTTCTCCGCCTTCTCGAACATTCGACAGCTGACAGTGCATGCGCCGTCGCGCTGTATATATACTCAAGGTCGGCGCTCGCTCGCTCAGTTGCCGCTCGTCGGTTGGTTTGTACGGCGCGTCGACGTCCGAGGTCGCAATGATCGACGTCCCTTCGACCAGCGCCGGCCAAAGTGTTGGCGGAGCCGCATTGGATAGTCGAATACATGGCGTCGCGACACTCGCTGAAACGCGCAACGCACGACGACTGCAAACACCACCAGCCGACCACCATTCGCGGAACCTGCATCGACCACGTCTTTGCAAATTTCGACCTACGACCGCTGCAACCCGATCCACTCACTCTTCACTTTACCGACCAAAAAGCCATCGTGCTCAAAGTTCGTCGCAATAAATAAACACCGCCCTTTCGCATACGTGTCGTACGTGTTCACTCATTTAACACCCCCCCCTACAACCACGTTAACCAATTTAGCCAGCGACCCAAGTAAGTCGCAATTTAACACCCCATTTCACAACCACGTTAACCAATTTAGCCATCGACCCAAGTCAGTCGCACTTTAACACCCCGTTAACCAATTATATGCTCCGCATCCTCCTCAGTGTTCCCCCGAAAGAAGCTGCGGGCAATTTTTTTCCGACCAGTGTTGCTAGAAGACTGAGCATTTTATGGAGTTGCGAATACACAGCAACGCGGCTTATCGCTTGCTGCCTTTTTTTGTCTTTCTTGAAATGATAAATATAATTCAATAGTTTCAGTAATTCATTCATTTGGCCTTCATGGTGATCTCTTGCTTGATTGACCCTCACAGGCGATCGAGTATCCAGTGAGGACGAACCAGATACCAAGGCAAATCCCGGCTTACACCATGTACACAGACCCCTTCCCGGCAATTTGCATGGGCGGCGTGCTGCCCTTCGGATGCATCTTCATACAGCTCTTCTTCATCCTCAACTCCATCTGGTAAGAACCTTAACGCGTGCGATTCTCCATGTTGTGGACACAACTCCGCTCCGCCATATTTTGGCCGTGCAATATATTGCTTTTTTTGCTGTGCAAGGATGCATTTTGTCACACATGAGAACTTCGGTTTTTAAGGGAGCTTATAGTACAAGAAAATATTATTGATGACGAACTGATATTAGTGAGTAGCATATGCCAACTAAACAATCTTCACAAAGCTGCAAGGATGGCATTTGTATAACCTTATATTAGCGGCATTTAGATACCTACCGAGCAGACGACGTACTGATCTGCTCGTAAGAGGCCATGACACAGATCCGGGGATGTGGCCTTTGGAATTTAAAACTATGTTACAGGTGGCCATGGATGTAAGATTTATAACAAAAGAAATTACTTGTGAAACCTGCAAGACTGGTTTTCATAAAAAATTGTAGGTTCAGCCATCGTGACAACTGTGTCCAGTGCACGTGTACTTGGCATAGGATTCGCCTTTTGTATAAGTTTGGATGGCTTTGCGAATTTCAGATATTAGCCTCTAGTTGAACTTCGAATGGAGCGCTGACGTACAATGACTAGTACTTCCATTGGTTCACTGCAGTCATAGGAGCTGCAGGATATCTCAGTGAGTGAGATAGCTGTGGTGAACGAGTTCTTTCAGGCCAAAAGTTGGGAGTAGGGATTTCCCTGAAAAAACTAGCTGAGAGTCAGCTTTGCAGCAGTACAGGATACTATAAAGGGGATGGTACTGAGACAGCTACACCCTCCTCCCCCCACTGTCTACCCTGCCACTCGGGCACCGTACCTGCAGTTGATTTAGGGCCACATGTGATACCGATGAAATATCTTAACCCCTTATCTGTGTCGTGCTTTTCTAGGTCCAACCAGATGTACTACATGTTCGGGCTTCTCTTCTTGGTCTTTATCATCCTCATCATCACATGTTCCGAGACCACGGTGTTGCTCTGCTACTTCCACCTCTGCAGTGAGGTAACAGGGGGGGGGGGGGGGCAGTTTTGAAAGATAACGTCATCTTCTGGTCATTGTTGCATCAATGCTAACGTGAGAGCGCCGTGCATGAAGAGGTACTTTTTACGCTGCTTGTCTAGCACTATTCAAACGCTTAGGTTGAGAAGAGATGCGAAAGATGATTAACGGATAGTACTTTCTTAATGCGTCCTTCATAGACATCATTTTATTCAGCAAAAATGATGGCAAATCAGACAAAATGATAGTGGAACGAAAGATAGAAAGCTTCAAAGTAGGGTTGACGACGAATACGGAGAAACGAAGACAATGTTAGGTGTCCTCGTGAAAAAACTAGAATGAGTGACATATTGCCGAGAATAAGTGATATTTATGCCTCAATTCAGTGAAACAGTACCTTTAACATAGCCATACAGAAGGGGAGCGTAGGAAAAGAATAAAGATGGGTTCATATGGCATGCATGCACACCTAACCTCTAAACGGAAGCTTACCACTACACCACTAAAGCAGAAAGTGTGAAACCATTGTATTTTCAGTACTGGCACATTGGGTAGAAATCTAAGAATAAAGAGAAAACATGTAGAGAAGATGTAGAGAAGATAATGACCACACACGGTCTCAATGAAATGAAAAATGACAGGCCTAACACTATGAGACGGGAAGGCAGCAGAATGGATCATAGGACAAACAATAGTAGCCAATCTGCTATAACAGACATTGAAGAAGACAAACGAACTTGGGCAAGTCATGTCGTGAGGACATGTAACAGATGGTAAAATAGAACGTCGGAACCTAAATATAAGAAGCGCATCGAAAAGGCGAGAAAGTGTTAGCTGGAGCGATGAAGCGGAAATTCGGAGGCATAAAATTGAATCATTTAGCAGAATATATGATGGGTTGGAGATCAGGCGCATGGCCAAGGAAGGAGGGAGTTGGGGGTACAAATTTTTTCGAAATTTATTGATTTCGCTTGCTTATATATACACGCATACAAACGCACGCACAAAAATACATAAAGTATACTTGAGCCTCCGCCCACCCCCTTCCTCTGAAAAAAAATTTCTGGCTTTGTTGGAAATCGTTGGGAGAAGCCTTTTGGCGGCGGGCCTAAGACAGGCTGATTATAATGAAACTGCCAGCCAAGTGACCTGCGAACCAAAAATTGTCTCCTAAACACGTGGAGGAATCGTGTACTGTATAATCGCATCTTTCCCGCTTGGTTCACGTTCTGTGTGCGCAGGACTACCACTGGTGGTGGCGTTCCTTCCTGACGAGCGGAAGCTCAGCGCTGTATTTGTTCTTATACTGCATCCACTACTTCATGCGCCTGAGCATCTCGGGCGCCACGTCCACGTTCCTCTACTTCGGATACACCTTCATCATCGTATTCCTCTTCTTCCTGCTCACCGGTGAGTCCGCTAACGTTTTAAAGGCCTTCCGTTTCTCGATCCGCTTAGTGTAAACTTAGCGGTTTTAAGATCCGAATATCTATTCCAATGTGTGCAACTGATGCATCGTAGGCGGCGAAGATGCATAAGTGATTTCTCACACCCTTTCAAGTCACCCGACGTTTTGCGGAGGCCCGAGAGGGCGAAGACATTAGGAGCGGGAAGAGGGGTAGCTTGAGCGTAGTGTAGTTTAACATTTCCACTTAAAGAAGGCTTGTCCCGTATTTCCTATAAGTGCCGTTTCTGAAGAGTTGGACGCCAATTTTCAAAAAAATATTGATCTTTGGAATGTCCTAAATCTGGATACCGATTTTGAAAAATGCACTTTTTCTTCGATGGTTACGTTTTAAAAGGGGTCATGAATTTTCCCCAAGAAATCATCAAGTGGGTTCGGTATTAGGGGCTCTATTGCCTCACAAACTGCAGCTAATTTTTTTTCGAATCCATCATGAACGAGCTCGGAGAAAAGAATGTATGTCCGCGTATGTCATGACTTTGAGCGTGCGTGATGTAACGCGATCACCCTTTCCCGTTGTCGTTTTTGTGCGCGAGGGTGGCCCACTCTGTATGGTTAGCAGACTATGGAGCGCTGCGCCGGTGCACTGTAGCACATCGTGGCCTGAAGCTGATCCAAATGCCTCACTTGATTTAGGCCAGCTATGGGACGACACCATGTTGCCCGCTGTGCAGCGTGACACAGCGGACGCTTGGGGCTCCGAAGAGGTGGAGCACAAGCCTCGGTATGAAAACAGGGCACTTGATAAAATGGCTGATTAGCAATTCGCTCGTATGCCCGCCGTTGACGCACATGACTGAAAAGATATAGCTTGGATGCTCGTAGTAGTGTCCGATGCACGGAGGACGCATTTTCACGCCACGCTCCAATAGTGGTTCATCGTTACCGAATGGTGTGATTGACAAAAAAATAAATCCTGCTAGCAGTAATGTCTGCGTAACGCACGGACATGCTTATTAAGCAAATAAACAATCTGGGATAAAGACAGTCGTGTGCGCGCCGTGCTGCCAGCGAAAGGTCTGAGTTCCAGATCGTTTGAGACCCCTGTCTTATAGGCATTTAAAATAAGTGCAAGACGCCAGAGCTTCGTCTTCAGGAGTAGATCACAAGCGTGAGGTCTATCATTCATTCTAATTCGCTTCAATTTGATATGTTGGCTTGAAATTTTATTTCACTTAACTCTAAAGTTATGATTTCTCAATTGCGTGGTCTTATTTTGAAAAGCAATTTATAATATTGATGTCACTACTACTTTTCAGGTTAAGCTTGATTTGTGATAACTATAAATACGTTCCTTTTTCGTCGCAGGAACTGTGGGATTCATTTCTTGTTTCATGTTCGTCCACAAGATCTACGGTGTTGTCAAGGTTGACTAAGACTCGTTGCACACAAGCTTTGCCCGCTGCCTCATCACTCGTTGGGCATCCGGTCAGCTTGCTTTCATCTCTTCACGAATGCATGAATGTGACCAGTGCTCCATGGGAACCATCGCCATAGAAAACAAACTTTGGCTTTTGTGACCAGTGTTTGGGGAAAGGGAAAGTGTGTTTTGTTCTTTGTATTTTCACGTTTTCCTGCATTAACTGGCTGACTTGCTGTGTGTAGACAATGACACCGTTTTTTTCTTGTTGTTTAAAAGTAAATGCAGGGCGTCAGTGTGGGTTGTTTTGTCATGGATCTTGCTATTCGTCGTAGCAATGATAATCGTTGTTGTGATAAATCTAGTATAAAAACTGAGAGAAACAGATATTTACTCAGTGGCATAATTAGGTGTACAGACACAAATACACAAGTAGAAGGGGGCATACAAGAACAAAGCACAAGAAGATTGAGGAACACTATAAAGTAGGAAAATGCGACAAAGCATAGCCAGTGATAGGGGGTGAAAGACGTTATTTGGAAGTAGGAATAGTCGAAAAGGTATACCTGAGAAAGCACGGCCTGAAAAATCGAAACTTAGTAGGGTGGGTTTGGCTAGTGGCCACGGCATTCTCGATCCGACAACGAGGAGGAGAGGGGTTCTGTTTTGAAGGAGAAATAGAACCACTGCATTTTCATTGGATATTAGTGTCAAAAAACAAGTGTCAAGCCACGCTTATCGGCAGGAGGACATAACAAGGGTTGTTAGTAAAAAGAGCCCTTGATACAGCCCTTAAAGTAGTACGGCTCAGCCACACATATAGGTATATAAATCAATAGGAAAGGTGGTGGGAAGTCGAGCAACATGCACAGCGCGCTTCCGCGTGTATGCGGTTTTCATGCACTAAACCACGAAGGCCTGTTCAGCCTCGATGGCGGCTTGTCCATGGCATGCTCTCGTTTGCGCCTCTTCTTGTTCTAGGGTCATCGGAAGCGGTGCTACGTAATGGTCACCATTGTCGTCAGAGAGAGATCGGCGCTTTGTTGAAAGTGTAGCTTTATGGCACCTAATTTATATTGTACTATTTGCATGCTCTTTGCTTCCTCTCTCTGCTTCTTGAGAGGAGAGATTGATTAAAGCCGGCACGGTAGCAATTATTACCTCTTGACTTGCCATTGAGCACTTAGTGCGACGTTTTCAAACAAGGGCTTCTCGTGTGCTAAGTGTTGTTGACTGTAGCTAAGAACGACTGTGCCATTTTTCTGCACGGCTCTATGTCTACCCCATGAGCTCGCGGTTAACGCCTCCAGGTGAGACGATGGTGTGCTGGTGTAGAAGATAAGTCCGTTGACAATGTCCCTGCGGTTACACGTGCTACAAGAGCGCGCGAACCACTGCCGTGGAATCTCATCAAGTTATGCTGTTCCTTTACGTGATGCAATGTTTGGCTAGGGAAAAGAAGAAAAAAAAACGCTAGTCTGGAAGTAAATTGGCCGAGGAAGATGCTACTCTCCAAACTGGATATTTGAAGAATACAGCGTGACGACAACAACAGTGGGAGAGTACAGAAACGCGTCGCTACTTACACTTCAAATATGTGAAAACAATACACCCAGTCTGTAATGCCAATGGACTTAGGAAGGCACCAAGCGATTCTCGACCAGGCCAGGTGACCCGCACTTGCCAATGGTGCCCTGGACAACAGGCTCCACCCACAGTAACTAGGGAACCGTATGTTTATTACTGTGTTCGTCCTATATGCGTTGAAAAACGTCTAGCGCATATATGTGAAAGGCAAATTAAGCAAACGCCACGGCTCACTGATGGGCCACCACAAATGAGTCGCCATTCGTTGACAAAAACATCACACCAATTGGGCAAGTTCCCGTGCTTGTTCTCTGAGTATGAAGAAGGGAGCGCTCGGTTGGCAAACACTAAGGTTTCCGGACTGACGTAACCAACGAAGTCTTCAATGAACCGTTATGATTAGCCCAGTGATCGGTACTACCTTGGTATACATATCCTGCGTACGTGTATTGTATCAGGTCTTTGTTATGTGTGAACTCAGGCAGCGGAGGCAAGTATACAGTAAGAGACAAGATCATACTTATTGGAAGTCTAGGCATGTCCACATTACATGACTAGAACGCATTGATTGATTGATATGTGTGGTTTAAAGTCCCAAAACCACCATGTGGTTTGTGAGAGACGTCGTAGTGGAGGGCTCCGGAGATTTCGATCACCGGGGGTTCTTTAACGTGCACCCAAATCTGAGCACACGGGCCTACAGCATTTCCGCCTCCATCGTAGATGCAGCCGCTTCTGCCGCTATTGGACAACACGATCTGTGGGTCAGCCGCTGAGTACCTTAGCCACAAGACCACCATGGCGGGGCCACTAAAACGGAACATTACAGGCTGGTAGCAGCTGTGATAAATGTGACAAGTTCTTTGAGATGGGAGACTACGAAGCATTGACTCGAGACCACGAAGCAAAAAATTCTTCGTAGAGTAGCGTGCATCGTCAAAACTACCTACGAGGGCGATCCTGAAACAGGACCGTTTGCTAGCATTTTTATATTCACACCCGAGAATAAATATTTACTTGTGCTGCGCCTTCTGTTTTTTCTTCACGAATGTGCTGAAATCATTGTTCTGGCTCGCTAGTCATTTACATGACGGGGAATGGAGGCTACAATGTCCGCGAGAATCATCGCCAAGGTACAGTTTGATTTTTCAATGCAAGATGGTGATCAGCTTCTGAAGTTCATGTGGTGGTGTGTTTAGTTTATGGACCTACAGTAGGTAATGAGTGAAGCAAAGGTCAGAAAATGGTATTGAGGCTTGGCAAATGACTACCCATTGTGCACGACAAAAAATGGAGCGGCAGGTCCAGCGTCACAGCCAATGAAATTGGTCAACAAAGGGACCACGAACTGCGATTACATCGATGACTCACATTTAGGAATCTGCTCGATCGATTTTGTTGACCGCACTACAATTTCAATGATTGCAACCGAAAAGCTCGGTTTTCAGAAAGATATGTTCAAGGTCGGTACCAAAAAATGCTTACAGATTAACTCAATGAGCAAAACATTTCCCTGCGGCCAACGTCTTTGCAGAAAGTTTAAAGAAACTGGTGCAGTGGTACGAAATTTGTTCACAAACTCAGTGATTGTGTAGGTAAGTGAAGTAGGGTTGTATTAAACTTAATTCACCAATGAGAACATTTAGTAACGAACATTTACTTTATTTAGGTGGGCGCAATGACCCTCACTTTGAGAAACCATCATGCATGTGTATATAGATTGGGCCGAAATGGATTGCGAAACGACATTTCACGACCAGCCACGTAATTCTGTACGTGTACCGTGTGGCACCGCGCGTAATTTATTATCCTGAAAATGTGATTTCTAGTGGATCTTTATCTGCTACATTTCAAACAGACACATCCAACAAGAGACGCAGAATTCGCCACATTACATTTCGTGAACTGGAGTTGACTAGTGCGCATTCAGTTATGTCTCAGAGCAGGGACGTTCTGTTCTCCGCGCTCGCTGGAATGCGGCGAGTAACAACTGAAGTTTTCTTTTGGCCAACGTACCGGGTGACAGCAACTCAAACAGCGACCTCACATTTGGCGGCAAACCAGGTCTGAGATGCACAAGGGGGAAATTCAAGCAATGATTCCGACACCGGCAGCCACTGCACCAGTCTTCATAGTCTAACGCGATTTGTACATATGATCTGAAAATATGACTAGTTGGGCAAAGAAACTGTAGGAAAATAACCATAAAAATAAGAGAAAGTAAATAGTGTCACACGCAGCTAACTTTATTCTTGAAAGATTATCGCTATATAAATATATCGATGACACGTGCGCAAACATACTACGCGTCACATGCCAACTTGCGTGCCTCAGTGCACGTGCTAGTTGAAAAAGAAATCTTTCACAAAATTCAAACTCATTTGACAGCAGCACAACCGACGTATCGCTAATGAAGCTATTTTTTTTCTTATATGTGATATGCTTCCAGCCTTTGTCGTTCAAGCGCCGAAGTGGAGACACGTTCTTTTTCTTAGCGAAACCATTGGCATTGTGAATTTTGCGATTTCTCCCGAGTGCTGGGCATTTATGTTCTTCGTGTGATTTAAATTTTACGTGCCGCGTCAGTGGTCAGCAGCCTGGCGCTGCTGAACTTTCGCGCATCCAATGAGTTCCTCTCCTGGCATTTTCTTTAAACTGTGGCGTATACGCCCCTTGTTTGTCAGATCAAGAAGTTCACTGAAGGATTTTCGGTGCACATCATTAGCTGCGCGGTACCAACAATGGATTATAAAACCACAGCGCCATAGCACAGCCACAGACCAAAAGAAACTAAAGGCAGAGAACGGCGGCTCATGGCCGAGTTTTGAGTACATTTCCATTGCATGGTTTCTCTGCCCATGTGCAGTTAACGATTCAACGCAAGCTAGCTCCACTGTGTCACCCCGGCGGCTATGAGAATCGCTATGGGTGAATTCGATGCCAGCTGCGATGACTGTGCCTGCCATTTACGCGTCCTCCCTACGTCATGTGCTGTCTGCATCAGCCACGTGTCAAACTGTGTGACCAAAAAACACAAGCCCTATTCTGAAACGTTCTATAGTTAAGACTTGGTCACTTGGCGTATTTCCATTCCATACCTGACCAGACGAACTTGCACCCGTGAGTTTCTACACCGAGGTGGGCGTGTTAAGTGTGTGCGGCACATTCACAAAATCAAAGGTGCTTCCACTCCGTGGACAAAAGATGCAGGGCTGAAAGTGGTGTCAAGTCACACGAAGTGTCACAGCGGGGTAATTTCAAACCGGCACGCGTGGTCTGCCACATGACCTAAAACGTCAAGACTACTCCGCAGACGCCTGCATCTGTTCTAAAAATTGTCTTCGTTTATCGATTTGTGAAAATCGCCCATTTGACGTTTCTGAAGGGTCCTTGTAGCTCCGATGGAGGCGAAATACGGTGCTCTGCCATATTGGTGCACGTTAACGAACACCAGATAGACGAAATTTTCGGAGCCCTCTAATACAGTGTCCACGACAATCATTTCGCAGTTTCGGAACGAACAATCCTGAAGGTATTTTTAAACCGAAGAAAATTGCCTTTTTTTTACTACATACTGCTAGTGCTTGCGATATTACCACTCTAATGCGAAGTGTGCGTGATTATGCTTTCTCAACACTTTCACCAATAATGGCCACGGGTACAACAGTTGGGAGCGTCGTCATAGCTAAAAGGAGGACCAATTGCTCTCCCTCCCGATAACTGCCCTCTTGAAGTGAGCTTCATGCGATGACAGCCTGTATATAGGGGTTATTGTTCACTGTGCAGGTACTGTAATAGATATTACGAAGCTAGGGCCCACAGAATAATAACTCAAATTTTACGTTGCAAAATCAACATACGGTTATGAGTGACGCCACTGTGGAGGGTGCCGAAAATTTCGACCATGTGGTGTTCTCTATCTGCATTGACATCGCACAGCACACGGGGCCGTACAACTTCACCTCCATCGAAATTAGACCAACCCACCAACAATTGAACCCACAATCTTAACCACCAAAGCATCGTAGCCAATAGACCACCGAGGCAGAGAAGCCGCGTAGATTTCTTGCTTGAATCGCTGCGTAGTTTTTTTTTTTATGAAAAATGTTACGCTGTGATTACCGCTTCTGTGATAGCAAGCAGCGTGAAAAGAAATACACACACATCTTGTTTTCTGCGCTGCTTGGTACTATGGATGTATAACAACTGGTCCAGCTATCTACACCTTTGAGATTGATGCTGTCCGATATGTTCCACTCACCCCTCAGTATAAAGGTATGCCTACTGCGTACGCTGTTGTGAGCACGACTAGTCGAACCCTCTGGCAAGTTGGTCGATGCGTCTCGACAACTCATGCACCAAGTGGAGTCAAGAGAAGCCTTAGAGTTGCCAACTATTTTTGAAGACTTAAGACTAAAAAAAAAAACAAGTCATACAGTGGCGTAAACAGCCTTGTTTGAACATGTCTGTTATATACACATGGGCATAGCGGGAACTGACGAGACACGGAATGGAACTTCAGCGCAGCAGATGCGTTGTCACCCGAGTCACGGTCTACCGAGAATCCTCGTCACGGCCTCATCGGGCTTCTCCTCCGATGGAGTGACGCTCTCGGTGGTAGTGGTCGTCGAAGATCCTTCTGTTTCGGGCGTGGTCACCGTGGTGGTGATGGCACTGGAGTCGCGCTTCCAGTAGGGACCACCTCTGTACAACCGCCACCAACCGAAGGTAGGAAGACGGAGCCAGCATGCATAAAAAAAGTTGCGCCAGGGGACGGCGACTGTTACTTCACAGTAAGAGGATAAGAACATGCGTCAGAATTATGTGCAAGCAAATCCGCTTTAGCCCAGTTTTCCCGATGGTACCAGGATATGCATAGACTGTGCAGTGACAACCAATTAAACGTCAGAAATGACGCGTGATGCTAAGCGAAGCCCGTGATAAACGAGATATAGGCAGAGCACCTGTAGGCATGCAGCATAGACACGAGAATACTTGTAGGTATGTAGAACAGATCATTAAAAAATATTAGCAGTACAGGAGCATCTCCGAGGTAGTGGTGTGGTACGTGAACGAGAAAAATCGCACTAGACTACACGCTCCCGACACTCAAGCAAGCGAGTGAGCGTGCCCGAATTAAAACGAGTGGGTAAAGGAGGGCCTAGCCGTGCAGGCAGGAAGTAAAACATTACAGGTAATCGAAGGGGCAAGTTCCCAGGTACTCGTCGCAGCACACCCCGTTGAAGCACTGGCCGGAGCAGCAATCCAGGGGTCCAAAACACTGCGAAAAAAAAGTGAGTCAGCCATCAATCATGAACTGACGTGGGAAAGAAGGTTTCCTATTGGCCGCGAGAACGAGCAGAGTCGCCGCCTGGTGGCAACTGGCCGAAGAGGTGAAGTGTAGACTGCTCCGTGCGTCATCGGCTACCCACGTCGTGTGTCTATGTGCGCATACGTCATGCACGCTCTCGAAGTGTAGTTTGTGCGATCATGGCAGCGGTAGTGTAACTTTGCGTATGCCTGAAACGATGTACGAAAGCACTTGGTCTTGCTCGGCTGCTAATGCATTGTAATAGGATCGGCGAGTGCAACTTTCCAGAATGACGTTTATTGTCGCCATCCTCTTTATCCACCAGAATAATTTCAGAGTTGGTGTCGATCACCGTTGCAAGCACATTGCAAAATGCTGTTAGCATCCTCGCAAGCATGATGACTAGGAAATGATTTACAGCAACTCTGACACACACACACACACACACACACACACACACACACACACACACACACACACACACACACACACACACACACACACACACACACACACACACACACACACACACACACACACACACACACACACACACACACACACACACACACACACACACACACACACACACACACACACACACACACACACACACACACACACACACACACACACACACACACACACACACACACACACACACACACACACACACACACACACACACACACACACACACACACACACACACACACACACACACACACACACACACACACACACACACACACACACACACACACACACACACACACACACACACACACACACACACACACACACACACACACACACACACACACACACACACACACACACACACACACACACACACACACACACACACACACACACACACACACACACACACACACACACACACACACACACACACACACACACACACACACACACACACACACACACACACACACACACACACACACACACACACACACACACACACACACACACACACACACACACACACACACACACACACACACACACACACACACACACACTTGCTGTTGGTAGGGGTACAATAACGGCTGTGTAGTCTATCGATCACGCGAGATCACCTTAGTTGTGTTTATCAGGCCGTGGCGACACTACATAGAAATAATAATATACTATCACATCAACTGTGACACATCGGTACTTGAACTGTACTTAAAACAGAGTTACCGTGCGCAAGCGTGTGCTTAGGGGTAAGAAGGCTTCGAAGAGACGAGACGTTGAAAATTATTGCAGATGGCATGCCTTATATATAATGTCGTGTAATTTCACCTTGTTTACACTGCCTTCAGCATTTGGGTGGCATTGTCAGTGACCGACGGAAGGCAGTGGCGATTTTGTCTGAAAAAACATGCTTGTCCCATTGAGCAGGCCTTTGTTGTAGCACTGTCATGCGCGTAATCCAGCAATGGAAGCTTTCTGCTGAACCCTTATACAAAAAAATGTGCGTACACGTGGTAAACACAGTGTAGCGGAAAGCACCGTTAGTCACTAAGCCTTCCTGACTGGACTTATCCGACTGTCCCACTTTTCATTGTAAAGAGAATGAGAAAAAAAATGCGCATAAGGTGCGAACTGGGGTATTTAACTAATCGCACAGATATGCGGGCTTTGTACGATGCTTCTCTCTTTTGTAGGATGCAGATGACAAAGTTGGAAATAAGTAGTTCGGTCACGCTACAGCAGTGCGTAGCAGGCAGAGCACAAGCTAACCACACACAAACAACACATCAAAGGCGTGATTTAGTTCGAAAGCGTGAAGAGAGTCACGCAGGGCGAGCATCCATATGAAAGGCAGAATGCGCTTTGCTCGCAGGTAATGTTAACGTTGCATAGGCGAAGTGCACCGATTCAGTAGAGAAGAGCGTAGATAACTAGTCAACGAATATTATTGGCCGGCAATCAGCTCGGAACACGGCACGGTCCTTCCCAGTGCCAAACGTTCATTCGCAGCAGACGTTGTCTGCGGCGAATGCGTTCGTCTGCGGAAAGGCGGACTTTCCAGATACTTAACTATCTCATATCATTCACGTGGGATTGTGCTTGGGCCTTGTAGAATGTAATAGGTGGAAAGCCTTTTTGTAATCATTGCAGCGGTGCCTATCTCCCCTAAGCTCTGATAAGCCAACCTAAAAGCTTATCCGCTTCAGTCATGGCCGAAGCTGTGCAGTGGTTGCAGAAATAGCCGAGCAGACAAATTTGAGATTGGAGTAGTCGAAAGGTTTGGGGCATGCGCTGAAAGGAGTGAAAACATTTATTTAAAAAAAGAAAGGTGCCGCCCTTTAGAGGCTTCATTGTGGGTGGAGTCCTTATTCCGAGAAGTTGGTGACACTCGCTATCCTAGCCCTCTGGACCAGGGCCCGTTGGGCTTGAAGGTTCAAGAAACCCAGTAGGGTCGCCTCCCACTCTCTTTGATGGGGTGAGGGGTGGGGGGAAGAGCGGAGTTGAGCTGGCAAGCCCAAAAGATATGGGGGGTGTCAGCCACCTACCCACAGTATTTGCATTTACCAGTGAAGGAGGAATCGAACTGATTGCCGGGCACAATAAAGTATTAGTGAAAAGTCTCAGCAAGATGGGTTCATTAGACTTGCCCAGCCCCTTCTCAAGAGGCGAGTATTGACGATGCTGATCCCTGTAATGGGCCATAAGATCTGTCATAGTCACCAGAACTCCGCCTTCAGCTTACAGGCACTCAGTGTCTAAGCAGGATGCCCGGTGAACGAGTGCTCGGGCCACCGTGTTCGCGGCTTCAATCCCTATCAGGCCCTAGAGTCCAGACTAGGCAACGAGGGGTAGGGTTGACTCCCCGGTTGCTATAGTTCTGCAAAATTCCTTCCGCTAGTAGCGTGATGCAACCAGCTTTACAATGTCGACATGCCCCACGTGAATCATGATACATCAAGATCGATGGTCGGAGGCAGCTAGGGCAATAGCTATCTACTCCGCTTGTGCTCTGCCAGGAGCTTTGAAAGTGAGTCCATATACTTGCTTCTCCTCGTAAATTACCGCTGCCGTATACCATCCCCAGCCGCTTGGTAGACGGTACAGGGAAGGATACTGTGTAATTGGCGAACTGTACTTGTTGAAAACGCAAAACAGCGGTGAGACTCTAAGAATAGTAACCTGTGGGAAGTGAATTGCCTTTCACGCATAGTACAATATATTCACTTGTGCAGTTGCTCTACTGAAAAAAATTGGTGACTAGCGCAACTTACCAAGCCACCAAGGGGCGAGCAGAACTGCCTGGCTGCACCTTCAGCTACAAGTGGAGCCGCCAGTAGCAGCACTGTTGTGAGGGTGACAGCGAGGATTAGCAGACGGCTAGCACCAACTGTACACTTCATGGTTCTGGAAAAAGCACAACAAACGGCATGTTTTACGGTGGTCCAAGCACACATTTCTGCAAAGGACGTCTATGCCACGACGCTTTGGCCGAGGACGTACAAAAGGCAGTGTTACTGTGGAAATAGAAACTGCATAGTAGGTATTGAAGAAAAATTGATTGTGACGGGAGTGTCGCTGAACCCGACATTTCGGCAAATGAATAGGTGCTTGATGGAGGCCAACTTCACTTGAAAAAACGCCGACGCCAGGGACATTCACCCTTAGCGTAGATTTTGTGTCAAAATCAATGTTAATAATGAACCAACTCGCCCAACAAGTCACTCTGCTGAAGCACATTCCCTGTCCAAGAAAGTGCAATTTATTCCATATCTTCAAGCTTTTTTTTTTATTACACCCCGGGCTTCGGTATGGTTTGATTTACAGAATTGAGCACCTCGAAATTATGTCACAAACTGACCCACGCGCGACGGTGGTCGAGTAGTTTATAATTGTCGAGTATTTAGAATTATTGAAGGCACTTAACAGCTCGCACCCTACGTAAGCGTGATGGTGGAGCCAAGCGACAAGTCCGCCATGTTCGGACAAGTTCTTTGTAAAATCAAACAAAGCGAAGTTCTGTTGTGTGACAAGAAGCAAAATTAAATCTGTGCACGATGGTCTAGCTCACAAGGCATATGCTATAGACAAGACAAACACACGTGAAGTATAACCACCTTTGCTGCAGATGTCATTAGCTAGAAATATAAATTTCCGCGTCCGTGCAGTACGCACGCGGGAGTGGAAAAAAGGAACACTGGAATTTTGCCTCTTACTACACACCCAGCGGACAAATCGCGCACTCGTCAGTGGAGGGACTGTATAACAACTTGTGTAATCGGGAAGCTTGGAGCCTCCGTCTACACCTAGCTCAGGTTTTTTTTTCTTCAACCGTTGAAACGCATAGACATGGGCGTTCTTGTGCCTTGTCGCCGGGGAAATGCCATCACCATGGTGTAGAATTGAATTCCCGTCCTTGAGTCTAGCCACGTAATTTACTAATCTACCACGAATATATACACATTTTTGCACCCAAACACTAATTGACGGGCTACATTTAAAGAAATCATTCCACGGGCGCATCCCTAGCCGACACGAAAGACAATGCCGCAGACAACTAGAAGTCATAAGAACACGGACGCATCATATTTCCGATTTGAATACGAGCTAATTTCAGAAACGAAAATACCACAATGTGACAGATATATCGGCCTAGGTTGAAATCATTATTTTGACGGCAGTGTCGACACTGCGGAACACACAAAACCGCTGCCGTGAACAGCCACGTGGTTTCAGCTTCGTGAACTTACATTTTTCTGAATGGCAAAGTCGGTCGACGAAACGAAAATCGGGCGCCGATGCAGAAGCGTCCTTTCGACACGATGGCTACGAAGAAAGTGACCCGGCAGGGTTGTCCGGTTCGTATTTATATGCGATAAGAGCGACATGGGGGGGCGCACCTTTTTCGGAGGCACGCCTTTGGGGGCAACGCCGATCGCGCGGCATCCAGCTGATTCACGTCATCCGCGGCAGGCATCTTCATGAGCGCTCTTCTACTTGTCATGGTGACCATCACTGATAGCGGGAACGTGCCTTCGCATCGCTCGTAATAACGATTGGGAGGTCTATCTTCCAACGTGATAGCATGCTTATCTTAACAAAACGGAAAGAATAGGCAGAATCTTTAGAATGAAACACGCCGATCTGTGATGACTGAAGCTTCAAATGTGTCAGTTTTTCTACGAACATCGTCATGAACTGGGAATGCACGCAGAGTCGGTCAAACTAAGCGTGCCACGGTTTTAACATTGCCGCACACAAGACACCCCGCTAATAGAAACGCACTTGCCCGCCGCGGTGGTGTGCTGGGCGACCTGAAGGGCACGGATGCCATTCTGGCCGCATTCCGGTGGAGCGCTAGAGGCCCGTGAGATCCCAGTGCATGTTGATATGTGGGCTTTAACGTCCCAAAGCCACATTATAATTATGAGAAAGTCAGAGAGACACCGTAGTGGAGGACTCCAGAAATTTCGACAACCTGCGGTTCTTTAACGTGCACCCAAATCTACGGGCCTACATCATTTCCACCTGCATTAAAAATGCAGCCGCCGCAGCTAAGATTCGATCCCGTGACCAGCGGTTAAGTGCCAGAGCATGTTAATAAACGCCAGCTGGTCCAAATTTCTGGATCTCGCCTCTATATACGGCGTGCCTCATTATCCTATCGTGCTTCTGGTGCGCAAAACTCCGTATATTATATAGAAGCTCCATGTTTTTTGTGTGTGTTTAGTTGATAGAATGCGGAAATGATAAAGTTGTTGAGAGATGGTTAATACAGCCTGTATCTATGTTTTCTTAATTTTTTTGTTACATGCTGAGACGTAAAGTCTTAACTTCAGCTTGCCGTTGTCGTATTCGCAAAGTTTGGCATGCAGCGTCAGTTTGCCTGTGAACGTTCAGAACGCGCGCTATCACTAAAACCAGGCTTCCGATAGAAAGCAACAGCACCGTTCAGATGTTCATATAGGTGCAGCACAAGGCCTTACGTGAGAGTGTGTAAATAAAGCGAGTCAGAAAAGACACGTGCAGGTTAACATACGAATAGCAGAATGAAACTTGAAAAGGAAAAAAAAAAGAAGAGTGCCAGATTAGACGTAAAAACGCATGTAACACAATATTTTACCGCTTTTCAAATTTGTTAAAATGTCAACTTCGGCTTTCGTGCATGTGCGTGCGTACGTGCGTGTTTGTTGTAAATCAGGGGCGCAGCCGGAAATTCCTCTCGAAAAGGGGGGTGCCAGGGTTCAACCATACCTAGTGTACGTTCATGCGGTCGTTTGTATGTGCGCGTGTTATACATGTAAGCATAATTGAGAATTTTCGGGGCCAATTGAACCACCCCTTCCAATCTACACCCCCCCCCCCCCCCCTGGATACATCACTGTGGGGAGTACAAAAACGGACGCACGCCGCTGAATGGGGCCTCTTTGGAAGAATTCCGTTGCAGTTGTAGACTTGTCTGAATAGGGCGACATACTTATCAACGACCTAAGGCATCACTCGTTAGATAGTTAATAATACATTCAATTAGAGCTAACAGGATGCACACGAGCAAGTAAAGAAAAAGTGAAGGGAAGAGCGCAGTAATGCAGTAATGCATGGTAGAAACGTACAATCACACCGGGGGTGGAAAATGTGACTTTGTACAAAATGTAAAAAGTCACATTTTGTGACAAAATGTATAAAGGTAAACTGGCGCTGCATGGCAAACTTTGCGAATACGACAACGGCAAGCTGAAATTAAGAGCTCTACGTCTCAGCATATGACAAAAAAGAAAGAAACAAAAAAAGTGTAGATACGAGCTATATTAACCAGCTCTCAACAACTTTATTATTTCCGCATTCACGAGCTACTCTCAACTACACGCAAAAGACGGCGCACTTCTACGATAACATACGGAGTTTCGCGTACCACGATAGAATAACAAGGCACGCCGAATATAGAGGCGAGATCCGGAAATTTCGACCATCTGGCGTTTCTTAGCATGCTCTGGCACTTAACCGCGGGATTGATTCCCAGCGGCGGCGGCAGCATTTCCGATGCAGGCGGAAATGATGTAGGCCCGTGTGCTCAGATTTGGGTGCACGTTAATGAACCCCAGGTGGTAAAAATTTCCGGAACCCTCCACTACGGCGTCTCTCATAATCATGTGGTGGTTTTGGGACGTTAAACCCGACATATCAACCTCAGGTTGTCGAAATTTGCGGAGTCCTCCACTACGGTGCCTCTCATAATCATATAGTGGCTTTGTGACGTAAAAAACCCATATATAAACATGCACTGGAATCTCACGGGCCTCTAGCACTCCCCCTGAATGCGACCAGAATGGTATCTGTGCTCTTCAGGTCAGCCTCCCAGCACAAAGACACCACCGCGGCCGGCAAGTGCGTTTCTATCAGCGGCGTATCTTGTGTGCTGCCATGTTGAAAGCGTGACACGGTTAGTTTGACCGGCTCTGCATGCATTCCCAGTTCATGACGATGTTCGTAGAAAAACTGACACATTTGAAGCTTCAGTCATCACAGATCGGCGTGTTTCATTCTAAAGATTCTGCCTATTCTTTCCGTTTTGTTAAGACAAGCATGTTATCACGTTGGAAGATAGACCTCCCCATCGATATTATGAGTGATCCGAAGGCACGTTCCCGCTATCAGTGATGGTCACCATGACAAGTAGAAGAATGCTAATCAATAAGCCTGCCACGGATGACGCGAGTCAGCTGGATGCCGCGCGATCGGCGTTGCCCCCAAAGGCGTGCCCCCCGAAAAAGGTGCGCCCCCCCCCCATGTCGCTCTTATCGCATATAAATGCGAACCGGACAACCCTGCCGGGTCACTTTCTTCGTAGCCATCGTGTCGGAAGGACGCTTCTGCATCGGCACCCAATTTTCGTTTCGTCGACCAACTTTGCCATCCACAAAAGTGTAAGTTCACGAAGCTGAAACCACGTGGCTGTTCACGGCAGTGGTTTTGTTTCTTCCGCAGTGTCGACAATGCCGTAAAAATAATGCTTTCAACCTAGGCCGATATATGTCATAGTATGGTATTTGCGTTTCTGAAATTAGCTTGTAGGCAAATACGAAGTAATGTGCTGTGCCGATGTTCTTATGCCTTGCAGTTGTCTGCCGCATTGCCTTTCGTGTCGGCGAGCGATGCACCTGTGAACTGTTTTCTTTAAATGAAGCCCGTCAATTAGTGTTTGGGTGTAGAAATGTGTATATATTCGTGGTAGATTAGTAAACGAGGTGTTCCGTGGCTGGACTCAAGGACGGGAATTCTATTCTACACCATGGTGACGGCATTTCCCCAGCGGCAAGGCACGAGAACGCCCGTGTATATGCGTTTCAACGGTTGAAGGAAAAAAAAAACCTGAGCTCGGTATAGACGGAGGCTACAAGCTTCCCGCATACACAAGTTGTTATACAGTCCCTCCACTGAAGAGTGGTGCGTGCACGATCTGTCCGCGGGGCGTGTAGAAAGAGGCGGCATTCCATCGTTCCTTTCTTCTACTCGGGCGTGTGTAGTGCACGACCGTGGAACTTTGTTTCTGGCCGTGGACATCTACAGCAAAGTTGGTTATATTTCTTCACGTGCGTTTGTCTTTTCTATAGCACATGCACTGTGTGCTATAGCCTCGTGCCCGGATTTAATTTTGCTTATCCTCTCGCAACATAACTTCGCTTTGTTTGATTTTCCAAAGAACTTGTCCGTACACGGCAGACATGTCACGTGGCTCCACATCTTCGCTTACGTATAGTGCGAGCTGTTAAATGCCTTCAATAATTGGGAAAAATTCATTCTGTCAAGCGACTTCACGCATGCGCCTAAACATGTATTTCGCCTCACTTTTAAGCAGTACATGACGGCGTGCGGCCATGACCAATCGATCATTTTAGTTGATCAACGTCCCAAAACCCGGATATGATTGAGAGAAGCCGTAGGAAAGGGCTCCGTATATTTCGACCACGTTGGCTTGTTCGACGTGCATCTACATCTAAGCTCTTGGTCCTCAGAGCATTTAAAATGCGTTTTCAATTCCGCGGCCTCCTGGTCAGCAGTAGAGCACCATATAAACTACTCGACCACCCTTGCGCGTGGGTGAGTTTCGAGGTGCTTACTTCTGTGACTCAAACTATAACGAAGCCCGGGGTGCAATAGGGGCTTGAACCAAATGACGTTTCTTGAACAGGGAATGTGCTTTAGCAGAGTGACTTGTTGGCCGAGTTGGTTCATTAACGTAGCGTTTGGCGCAAAAGCCACGTTAAGGGGGAATGTTCCTGGCATCACCGTTTTTTCAAGTGAACTTGTTCTCCATAAAGCAGCCATCTATTTGTCGAAACGTCAGGTTCAGCGACATTACCGTCGCAATCAATTTCCCTTCATTACTTACTATGCAGTTGCTGTTTCCACAGTACCACTGCTATCTGCGCGTCTTCAGCCAAAGCGTCACGGCATGGACGTTCTTTGCAAAAATGTGTGCTTGGACCACCGTAAAAACCTTCCTTTTGTTGCACTTTTTTCAGAGCCATGAAGTCTATAGTTGGCGCCACCCGTCTGCTCATCCTCGCATAAAAACCTTCCTTTTGTTGCACTTTTTTCAGAGCCATGAAGTCTATAGTTGGCGCCACCCGTCTGCTCATCCTCGCAGTCGCCGTCACAACCGTGCTGCTACTGGCGGCTCCACTTGTAGCTGAAGGCGCGGCCAGGCAGTTCTGCTCGCCCAATGGGGATGTGGTATGTTGCACTAGTCCCTACTCTTCTCAGCAGACTAACCGTGCCATCGAATACATTGTATTCTTATTTACTATCTGTGTGCGCAAGGCTTTGCACTTCACACAGGTGACTATAATTTGTATCTCGCCACTTTCTTTCGTTTTTAACAAGTACAGTCCGCCAATTCAACAGCCCTCTCTGTACCGTCGACTAAGAGGCTGCGCCATGCGCCAGACGTTTACCCTATACGCTGATTGCCACTTCGTCTGCTCGATCCTTTCCGCAACCACAGCATAGCCTTCTGCACAGCAAGATTTCTGGTTTGCTTGTCAGAGCTTGATGGAAATATAGGCAACGCTGCAAAAGTTGCGAAAAAGGTATTCCACATAATATGTTCTCCAAAGTCCAAAGACACCCCACCTGAATGTTATGATATAGCCAAATATCAGGCAAATGCGCTCACGAACGCTTTGTATCTGGAGAGGGCCCTTTCGCTCATAACATATGCAAACTTCAAGTTCCTGTGCGACAACGTCTTTTGTGCAACGATTTCTTTTGTACTTTCCTCCACGTCTATTGTGAAATGCTCAGTGCAGCACGCACCCTTGTTATGTCGGATACGCCGGAAAGCTTTTCACGGGTTTAATTTTGACCAGAGCTGGGCGGATGGTTGAGGAGACGCGCAAACGCAACTAGCAATTGTTAGACGTTCGGCTTATGCATTTACTACTGCTCATTTCATTTGGTTATTTTGTTTAACTTTGCAGGTTGGCTTATATGGCGACTCTTTATAATGGCAGAGTTTGCATTCCCTACGGCGCACACTCGCCCAATTAATAACGGCACCTGCACGGCAGCACGTGGAGGGGACGTCCTTGCTGCTGGGGCTTGCGCAATATGCTTCTGCATATCAAGAGATCTGTGGCTACACGTTCCCCACTGCGGCGCGATCAAATCGCGCTTGAACTCTAAGCTTTTAAACGTAACATATCGCCATTAGTTGGATCTAACAGAATTAATGTATGCTTTTGCAACTTCCGCTACGCGTGCACGTGACATGAAGTCGTTGTAGTCGAGCCAGCATTCGGCTTGTTTTCACGCCTCCATCACTTCAACCATGTCAATTTCACCGCAATATGAAATTAGCAGTGACGCTGCAGGCTACAGAAGCGATGTGCATGCTGAAGAAGCGATTACTTCAGCTACGATTTTTCGCAAACCCACCTTTAGCGGCTGGCGTTGCCCTCTGTTGAATATCGTGCGTCGCAAAGCGCCGTGTTGGCTTTCCGTTGCGATGTTAACTCAAAATGAGCGCCATTTCATATTTCGTGGCGTAAATCTATATAAATAGCCCCGCCGCGGTTGTATAGTGGCTAAGGTACTCGGCTGCTGACCAGCAGGTTGCGGGGTCAAATCCCAGTTGCGGCGGCTGCATTTCCGATGGAAGCTGAAGTGCTATAGGCCCGTGTGCTCAGATTTGGATGCACGTTAAAGAACCTCAGGTGGCACAAATTTCCAGAGCCCTCCACTACGGCGTCTCTCATAATTAAATTGTGGTTTTGGGACGTTAAATCCTACTTATAAATCCAATATAAAGCAATATGTTGATACTAGTTCATCGGTCACCCTCAGTTCTCTTCGTTCATATTAACATACTTATGAAACCACCGCTCACCGTCGTATGATATACTTTCTCTCTGGCTCCCTATTCCGCGTCAATGAAGCCAACTGTGCATACTCAGTGCTAATAGTTACTAAAGACGCAGTTTCGTCCACACGGAAGGTATATCTATAAGTTTTTTTTCTAGTAAGGAAGCCTTCTATTCCACGTTAGCCTATGACTGACGGCTGATGTACTTTTTCTTTGCGCAGTGTTTTGGACCCCTGGATTGCTGCTCCGGTCAGTGCGTCAATGCGGTGTGCTGCGACGAGTACCTGGGAACTTGCCCCTTTGATTACCTGTAATGCTCCTCTTCCTTCCTGCGCTGCTTGGCGCACTCGTTTTAATTTTAGCATCCTGCATCCCTTGCTTGAGTGTCGGGAGCATGTAATTCGGTGCGGGTTTTCTCGTGCTCACGGCACAAAATTACCTTAGAGATGCACCTGTGCTGCTCATACCTTTTAATGAATGATCTGTGCTACATACCTGCAAGTATTCTCATTTCTACGCTGCATGCCTACAAGCGCTCTGCCTATATCTCGTGTAGCACGGGCTTCGCGTAGCGTCACGCGTCATTTCTGGCATGTAATTGGTTGTCACTGAACAGTTTATGCATATCCTGGTATCGTCGGGAGAACTGGTGCTAAAGCGGATTTGCTTGCACATAATTCTGACGCATGCCCTTACCCTCTTACTGTGAAGTAACAGCCACCGTCCCCATGGCGCAACGTTTTTTTTATGCATGCTGGCTCCGTCTTCCTTCCTTCGGTTGGTGGCGGGTGTACAGAGGTGGTCCCTTCTGGAAGCAAAATTCCAATGCCATCACCACCACGGTGACCACGCCCGAGCCGGAAGGATCTTCAACAACCCCTACCACCGAGAGCGTCACTCAGGAGGAGGAGGAGCCCGAAGAGTCCTCGACGGAGGAGTCTCGGTAGACACGTCACTCTGGTGCCGACAACACATATGCTGCGCTGAAGATCCATTGCTTGTCTCGTCAGTTCCCGCTATGCCGCACATGTACATAACTGAAATTTCCAAACAAGGCTGTTTATGGCACTGATGACTTGTTTCGTTAGTCTTAAGTTTTTAAACACAGTTGGTATCTCTAAGTCTCATCGTGACTCCATTCGATGCGCTTCTGGTTAATACGCATTGACGAACTTGCTTGTGGGTTGACCAGTCGTGCTCACAACAGCATACGCAGTAGGCATACCTTACTGAAGGGGTACGTGTGTCACCTGACCGAACATCTCGGAAAGCATTCACCTCAAAGGTGTAGATAGCTGGACCAGCTCATATACATCTACAGTACCAAGCAGCACAGAAAAAACCGACGCACAGGTAGGCATGGCGAGAGAAGCGCCTGTTTGTCAATCTCTTTTTCACGCTGCTTGCTACGATGGATGCAGTAACCACCCAGTCACAATTTATTGCGTGTAGGGACACCCTTGGCTAGATGTGACCCCCGCTGTCGCATTTATTCACCGTGTATGTACATGTATCTATATATATGAAAACGCAAACGTGTGATACATTCCACAAATACCATCCTGAGTGACGATACGCTAGTAACGATGACTTAGACGATCTCCGAGTGTGTTTTGTGCCGATCCGTCCATGCTCTCACTAGTGGCTCTCCTTGCTGTGTTGAAGCGTGCGTGCGATGCATCGACTGATTTGCGTGCCACAATGTCGGGGAACTGCTGCGTAGTGAGAACCTGCACGTCGAGGGGCGGAAAAAGCGTAAAGTGCGTGGCGTTTCATGCTTTTTTAAGCCACGAACCTCGACGCAGCCAGTGGGTTGACTTTGTACTTGCCGTTGGACAGAGGAACTGGACGCCTGTGAAGAACAGCCGCATTTGCTCCCTTCTCTTTGCGGCGAGCTGCTACAGGGTAAATCCTGTGTTCAAGAACCAGTTCGGTTTCAGTGGCAGTATGAGGCCTCTTCTCGAGGCCAGGGCTATTCATATTGTGTGCCCTGCTGCAGCTGAAAGCAGCGATTCACTCGCCAAATGTCCGCGCGATGAGGTGCGTAGTTGGTGTTCCCGAGTTGCGACAGTACGGCCAGGACTGATAAGTGAATCGCATTTAACGTGGAGCTTGTCAAGCAACAATCGTCGTGAATGGCGGTGATACCCAATTCCAGGTCGCTGTCATCATAACTTGCCGATGTTGGTGATGGCGAGGACGACGATGTTGGTGATAGAGGCAGGTCTATGGCTTCATAAACGCAGCTGGACTGACCCTACATGCACTCCTAGCAGACGAAACGCCAGTGTGACGTTACCATTTTTTTTAAAGTGGCGTCAGCTGTGCAGCAGCCTCGACGTAGCCGCGAGGTAGCGCTACAATTTCGTGGGCTTTCCAGCAATTTTGAACCGCATTTGATAGCGAATATATTATTCAATATTACAAATACCCATTCGTCACTCATGTGCGTTTTAGGTCGCGAGTCGCTACTAGGGGGTCGATAGCTACTTGTTGACGCAAAAATCTTGACATGAGTAAATTTGATGCCAGTGCTGCTTTAAGCTCCTGAATGGTGAACGGGAGGTCCATACAGGAATCGCGAGGTGGCGGACAACTTCTCGAAAGTTGTGAGCTGTTAAGTGCTCTAGTTTGCCCTGATAATTCGGCGCAGAACTCTTCAGCAACGTCTACATCTGGTCGATTTTGGTAAAGGGCTAAGGCCTTGAATGGTGACCTCTGAATGGGGGATGACCGTAAACTTTGTGCCGTCCTCTATAACTGCGGTAAAGGCTTGCAAGGGTCGAGTGACCCGCAGAAAGTAATCCAGCGTTGGAATTTTAGCTTCTCCAACCAACGTTGCATCTTCTGCATGCGTCTAGCAGTCCGTAAATCTTCTTTGTCTTTCGTGCTCCGGTACCTTCTTTCAGCTCGTCGTCGTAAGGCTCGAAGCCGCCCCATCTATATAGATATGTCAATGTCCATGAATTTTACAGAGCATGGGATCGTACACACAGTCCCTTGTGCAGTGCTCTTGATGGCCTTTTGTAAATCGGATATGTGTTCTTGGCATTGGTCTTCCATACGAGACTGAAATGTTTTCCAGTCCACTCTTCTAACCGTGTCGCGAACTTTAGGAGCTGACAAACCGCTGATATTGACGTATGTTGTATTGTGATCACTCCCATGCGTTTCTATATCCATAAACCATTCAATATGCTTCACTAGGCTTCGCGAAACAAAAGCTAAGTCGAGACAGCTTCAGTATGTGGAGCCACGTAAAAATGTAGGACTGCCATCGTTCAGTAACCAAAGTTCATTGTCGGAGGGAAAACACACGAAGTTTCTGCCTTTAATGTTGGTCGTCTGACTTTCCCATAATGTATGATGAGTGTTAAAATCCCCGATGATAACACATGGGTCGGGCGTTGACGCTATGTCTCGTAGTCTTTTTTGATCGAACCTGCTTGATGGTGATAGGTATGCGCTAACCACCCTGACGTTTCTAGCTGTCCAACCGACGTTGCATCTTCTGCATACGTCTAGCAGTCCGTAAATCTTCTATGTCTTTCGTGCTGCGGTACCTTCTTTCAGCTCGTCGTCGTAAGGCTTGAAGCCGCTCCAGCTATATAGATATGTCAATGTCCATGAATTTTACAGAGCATGGGATCGTACACACAGTCCCTTGTGCAATGCTCTTGATGGCCTCTTGTAAATCGGCTCCTCTTTTTCACTCTTAAGCATACGTATTGATTTTCACCATGAGGTGGTACAGGTTGAAGGATATGACTGAGGTCTTGGCGAATGAATGTCAGAACCTTGCGGCTTTCAGTGACAATAGACGACATCAAAGGGTCGGATCCACAGACTCTTATTGCAATCTGTAAGTTCTGCTCACAGAGGACGATTACGGGAAACATATTGACGTACAAAAATCGACAAAAATCAGCAATACGCGATCTTAGTCCCCAGGAATTCCACTGCAGCATTGCTGCTTTACGAACCTCGTCCCTGAAAGACAGTGGTGGTGTAGCCATGGCCTACTGTAGAGCTGCTAGCACTGGACTCAGCGCATCCAGTACTTGGAGGGCACTTTTGGCTGACGGTGTATTCATGTTGCTTAATACCACGCGGATGGGATGGTGTCCACTAATGATCACAGCATCACCATCACGCGATGATCTGGCTTTCCAGCCGTTGCAGCTTCTTGTTCTTGAGGCGGCTTCTGTTGAGGCTCAACGGATCGTGTAGTATGAAAGGGTGGCCATTTCTTTGATGAGAAAAGTCTCTCACTTTCTTCTCTTTCGGCGCAAATTATTGCCGTGCTAGGAGCCGCGCCTCTCGATTTCACTTTAGTTTCTGACTTTCTCGTTAGATTTGGCACTGTCCTTCGTGAGGACCTTCGACGTTGACGGCGCTTTCGCCTTAGGTTTTGCGCAACTTCTCTGTGAGCCGAGTTGTCTCGCACCATTTGTTTTTGAATAAAAATCTCCTTCTTAGTCAGAGGACAGTCCTTGGAGGAAGCACCGTGAGCACCGTGGCAGTAGGGGCATTCCAACGTAGTTGCACTTCAGTTGTCTTTTGAGTGGTGTTCAGCGCCTCGGGGGCACACTGCGGAATTTCTGCAAACACCCTTCACGTGGCCAATCTTCTGGAACATGAAACAATGCGTAGGCTTAGGAATAAATGGGTGAACCTGTTGACGAAAATGGCCAACCTTCACGTAAGAGGGAAGACAGTCACCCTTGAATGTTATTTGCACACAAAGAGAGTTGCCTAGGCGGCCCGCGTGCACAATGACGTTATTTTCACTCACTGGTTTTATCAGTACAGGAAAAATTTCATTGGTGATTCCAGTGTCTATATCATAAATAACTAATGTTACGGCATCACCATTCGCTGGTATGATGGATCGGACTTTGATGTTTCGCAGCTCCGACACATGCTTCACAGTCTTCGCCCGCGCCTGCTTTGATGGACCGCTACTCCGACCTGTGCACGGAGGGCGTAGGACTCGTGAAAGGCCCACCGGTGCGCCTTCACATCAAGCCTGGAGTGACGCCGAAGTTCTTCAAGGCAAGAAAGGTACCCTACGCTCTGTTGGATAAAGTTTCAGGGGCACTAGATCGACTCGTGGCAGCTGGCATTATATCACCAGTGACGCACTCGGAATGGGCTACGCCCATTGTTCCAGTCCTAAAGAAAGACGGCACAGTTAGCATTTGCGGTGACTTCAAGGTTACTTTGAACTTAGTATGCGAGCTGGAACAATACCCGCTGCCTCTTATCGAGGATATTTTTGCGCAATTAGGTGGGGGGGGGGAGCGGTTCAGCATTTTGGATTTGCGCGACGCCTACAACCACATCCCGCTAGACGAAGAGTCTCGCAAATTGGCCGTGATAAACACCCACAAGGGCCTCTTTTGCTTCAACCGCCTCCCGTTTGGGATTGCTTCGGCACCGGCGATATTTCAAAGGCGGATTGAATCAATCCTACAGGGCTTGCCTGGGGTGCAAGCGTACCTAGATGACGTGTTGATAGCGGAAGAGGGTGACAGCCAAAACCGCAATCTGATGGCTGTGCTCGAGCGCTTCCGTGAACATGGCATTAAGCTTCGTGCTGATATGCCGCGTTAGCGAGCCCTCTGTTACATATCTAGGTCACCGTATTGACGCGAACGGACTGCATCCCATGGAAAAGAA
Source organism: Rhipicephalus microplus (assembly GCF_043290135.1). NCBI lineage: Eukaryota > Metazoa > Arthropoda > Arachnida > Ixodida > Ixodidae > Rhipicephalus > Rhipicephalus microplus. The sequence continues at coordinate 137,975,299 of NC_134700.1, forward strand.
CGTGGATGCCATCAGGCTAGCCCCCTCTCCAGAGAACGTCTGCGAGCTACGCTCATTTCTGGGCATGGTAATCTTTTACAACAAGTTTATGCCCGACTTGTCTACCATTCTAGCACCGTTGTACAAACTGCTGAAAAAGGGCGCTAAGTGGACGTGGAGCACCAAAGAAAAGAAGGCCTTTGTCCAGGTGAAAAATGCGTTGTGCGCGGCACCCATACTCACTCATTTTGACCCGAACCGTGAGCTCCTCTTGGAGTGTGATGCGTCTCCATACGGAGTTGGTGCTGCACTTTTTCATCACACCGAAGGCGAGTAGCGACCCGTAGGCTTTCGATCGAGAACGCTGACAACTGCCGAAAGAAAGTACTCTCAGATCAAGCGCGAGGCGTTAGCCTTGATATTTGGTGTTACTAGGTTTAGGGACTACCTGTTGGGACGAGAGTTCACTCTGGTTACGGATCACCAGCCTTTGCTGGGCCTGTTAAGGCACGACCGTCAGACCCCCGTCATGGCGGCAGCCAGAATACAAAGATGGGCGCTACTACTTGGTGCATACAAGTATAAACTGCAGTACAAGCCGGGAAAATTTATGCTCAACGCGGATGCATTAAGCCGGTTACCCCAATCTCTTGAACAGGAGCTGCAGGACGACGAAGATGCGGCCGAGTACGTCCTCGTCGTAGACCAGTGGGACGAGCCGGCGGTGCCCATGAAACAGCTTCAAGCCCTCACGCAGTCAGACGGCGTACTGTCAAGTGTGTGCAGATACGTCATCCAAGGTTGGCCACAACGCACTGCGGAGGAAGGCACAGAGATGCGGGAGTATCACAAAAGGCGGAACGAGCTGTCAGTGCAGCATAACTTGCTTCACTGGGGTCATCGTGTTGTGGTTCCGGCGGAAGCCAGGAAGAAGCTACCGAAGTTATTACATGGAGCTCATCAAGGAGTTTCTGCAATGAAGGCAGTTGCACGGTCAAAATTTTGGTGGCCTGGCTTGGACCACGATATTGAGCGCTTAGCCGCTGTGTGTCAGCACTGCGTACAGGCGTTGCCCATGCCACCCGCGCAAGCACCCATTCGCTGGCCAGAGACGCAGGAAAGATGGTCGCGACTGCATGTCGACTTAGTGGGTCCGATCCAAAACAAGATGCTTCTTGTCGTCGTGTACTCTCACAGTAAATGGATTGAGGCCATTCCCCTGGCTCACGCGACCTCGCGCAACACAGTCGATGCCCTGCGAACGCTGTTCAGTAGATTCGGTCTGCCACACACAGTAGTGTCTGATAATGGCACGCCATTCACCGGATGGGAGTTCAAGGAGTTCTTGCAACAGAACGGGGTAGTTCACGTGCGGGCACCCCCCTACCATCCACAGAGTAATGGACTCGCCGAACGTGCGGTGCGAACCATCAAAGACGGACTAAAGAAAAGTGGGGACGCAGACTTGTCAAGGGCGCTGGCTAGAACACTGTGCCGCTATAGAAACACGCCGCTTCTGTCCGGGCGCTCACCATAAGAAATGTTGTTGGGTTACCAGCTCCGCACCCGATTAGACATGTGTTTTCCTCCCAGGAGCCGAGCAACAGGCCCCGCAGGGGCGCCTGCGCAAGTAGGCGTTTGGTGTGTAGCGACACCATGGACCCGAGCTAACGAGGGAGTTTCGGCTCCCTCCCACGCCTAGCCGTGCGTGGCTTTGCCGTGTCCGGGGAAAAGGGGATCCTGGGGGTTGAGCCGACGCTGGGTGATTGGACCGTTAAGGCCCCCCGGCAGAGGCAACACACCCCTTTGGCCCCGGCTTCACGTAGACGGCACCCCTGGGCTGACCCACCCAGGGGAAATCGGCAGTCGCCTTTTCCTATCTCCCTCTCCCTACATCTTCGTCTTTATCTCTTACTATTTATCTGTCCTGTCTTCTACTCTCTTCCGTTTACTTCCAATATTCATGGCGGCAAGGGTTAACCTTGTGTAGGTATCCCACCTTGGATAATTGCATTGGGTTATAGTGACAGCGTACGGCTGGCGTCGGGAGGGCTTGTTTCAACAAGTCCAACGGCGTCCCCTTGTTGGGCTCCGTGGTGGGTGGTCGCCGCTGTTACCGAACACATTCATACTTGTATGGCTTTACAAGCATCCGCCGACCTTGATCGGTCTCGCAAGAGAGGCCGCACCGAAGCAAGTTATCACGTCTCGAAAGAAACTAAATTTACTTTTGCGAAGTACCACATTATCCACAGTGACAGCACACCTCTAAGAAAATTATCCCCATTTTTGGTGGCCAAGTGCCTAAAAGAAAAAACAGGACCCACATACAAAGCATCCAAAATGTCAAGCGATGACCTCCTTTTGGAGCTAACCGAAAAAGACCAAGTTCCTAAGCTGTCCCAACTAACCAGCATTGGAGAAACAGCTGTCACCGTTTCGGTCCATCGCTCTCTAAACACCAGCAGGGGAGTAATCTCTGAGGAAGACTTCTTAGGCCTTAGTGACGAAGAGCTCCTCGAAGGTTTCCAAGACCAAAACGTCATCAAAGTCCAAAGAATTGTAATGCGTCGCAATAATCAGGAAGTACCCACCAAACACGTAATACTAACCTTTGGAACATGTGAAATGCCCACCTCTCTTAAGGCTGGGTACTTAAAAATAAATGTCAGACCCTACATTCCCAACCCCAGACGCTGTTTAAAATGTCAGAGATTCGGACACGCCTCGCACTCTTGCAGAGGCAAAGAAACATGCGCAAAAAGCAGCGCAAACGACCACAAATCAGAAAACTGCTCGTCCTCACCCCCCTGTGTTAACTGTGACGGGGAACACCCAGCGTATTCCCGGTCATGCCCATGTTGGAAAAAAGAAAAAGAAGTGATCGCTCTGACCGTCAAAGAAAAAATATCATTCAGCGAAGCGCGAACACGGCTATCATACCTTTTCCGCAGAAGTTACGCCGATGTGACGCAGTCGGGGGCAGCGTCACAAAGGCCTCAGGAGTCGACCGCTACCACACCCAGTGGTTCTATGGTGACTCAAACCGCCCCCGTAAAAGAAGCAGCGCCAGCTGCTCCATGCACATCAAAGGGCCCGCAGACTCCGGTCTCCCTGGGCCCTAAACTCAATAGAGTGCCAAGGCCTGAGATTCGTTTCTCAGCGCCTCACTCTCGATCTTCCAGCGCCTCAGACAAGGCAATGGAGATCGACCACAAAACTCCGGTGTCATCGACACCGAAGGACAAGCGCTCTCTCGAGCGTACCAAACAGGACAAGGACAAAGTCCCTGTAACCACAATAAGTAAGCGATAACCGTAATGGTTATCGTATTTCTTTCTATTTCTATTTCATAATATTGTCACCTATCATCTTTTATACCAATCAATCCCCAGAAGCATATTTACTTAATTTTATTCTGCCATGGCTTTTATCGTACATTGGAACTGTAGAGGCTTAATTCATAACTTAGGTGACATAAAGAACATCATTAACAAATTCTCACCAGTAGCTTTTTGCCTCCAAGAGACAAATCTTGGTACAAAACACAGCCACTTCCTAAAAGGCTTCAAAGTTGCCCGAAAGGACCGCGAACATTGCAACCGTCTTTCAGGAGGAGTAGCCATAGTGGTGCAGGGCAGCACTTCTACGCGGGATGTCCAAATAAACACATCTTTCGAGGCCGTAGCCGTCACCATCCTATCATACAAGACCACCACCATCTGCTCACTGTATATCCCACCTCACACCCTTTTCACCACCAAAAACTTAGAAAATCTAGTGGAACAGTTGCCAAAACCATTTATCTTAGTTGGGAATTTCAATGCTCATTCAGCCCTTTGGGGTAGCGACAAAACTGACGCAAGAGGGCAAGCCGTGGAAGATTTCATTTTATCAAATGACATCTGCCTTCTTAATTCCGGTGCTTTTACCTACTTTTCACCAACCTCGCGCACTTTTAGTTGCTTAGATCTCGCCATATGTTCATCGTGTATTTTTAATGATTTTAAATGGGACGTCCTCAACACGTCTTATGGTAGTGATCATCAACCCGGCATCATAAAACTCATACCATCTTACCCAACTCTAACAAGCAGGCTACGCCGGTGGAAACTACAGCTCGCGAACTGGCCAGTTCTCACAGAAAACGCTAAGCTCGATGAAGTTTTCTCATCGGAGCTTTCTGTTGAAGAACTAAACGAAGAGTTCGTCAAAGTGTTAATCTTAGCAGCAGAAAAAGCAATACCGCAATCATCCGGCATCGTACGCAAGAAATTCAACCCTTGGCGGACAAACGAGTGTACTGATGCCAAAAAACTACAAAATAAGGCCTGGGGAATTCTACGAAGATACCCCACGTACACCAACCTCATCAACTTCAAACAGGCAAAAGCCAGAGCCCGATTTATTCGAAGACAGGCAGAAAAGGATTCATGGCAAAAATGCATATCATCAATTAACAGTTCAGTCACATCTAAACACATCTGGGACCAGGTGAGGAAGTTCAAAGGAGAGTACTCCTCCTACACAATACCACTGCTCACAAGTCCAGACACACACTCAACACTAGAAGACCAGGCCAACCTATTAGGAGAACACTTTTATAAGGTATCATGCTCAGCAAATTACACCAATACATTCCTGAAATATAAAGAAAATGCAGAAAGACAAAGATTGCCTACTAGCAGTACCTCAAATGAAAGTTATAACCTTCCGCTTACGCTGCACGAATTGAACAGGGTACTCTCTGCCGGTAAAAAAACGGCAACAGGGTCTGACCAGATACACTACGCAATGTTGGCACACCTATCCCAAGCATCCGCACGGGCACTTCTCCAATTCTTCAACAAAATATGGGACTCTGGCATAATGCCTGAAGATTGGAAAAAAGCCATAGTCATACCATTCCTAAAACCTGGTAAACCCCCAACAACCCCAAGTAGCTACAGGCCCATTGCATTAACAAGTTGCCTTGCAAAAACTTACGAAAGCATCATAATTATTAGACTTACCTTCACTCTGGAATCGGAGCACCTAATAGACGCACACCAGTGCGGATACAAAAAGGGCTGTTCCACCACTGATCACATTGTTAGGCTGGAACAAGAAATACGACAAGCATTTCTACACAAACAGTTCTGTCTCTCGGTCTTCTTTGACCTAGAGAAAGCATACGACACAACTTGGAGATACGGAATTCTCAGAGATCTAGCTAACTTAGGGATTCGCGGAAAAATGCTGAACTGCTTACACGATTTTTTATCGAATAGAACTTTTCAAGTACGTTTGGGTACGGCACTGTCACGAACATTTGTCCAAGAAAATGGTGTACCACACGGCTGCGTTTTGAGCACCACCCTGTTTATAGTAAAAATGAACTCCATCAAGAGGGCTATACCCCGTACAGTCATGTACTCCATCTATGTTGATGATCTACAAATTGCATGCCGGGCCTCCAGCCTATCATCCTGCGAAAGGCAACTCCAAATTACAATAAATCGGCTTACGAAATGGGCCGACCAAAATGGTTTCCGCTTTTCAGCCCAAAAAACACAGCTGTTCTCTTTACACAAAAGAGAGGACTGTTCCCTGAACCCGCGCTCAAACTATACAACATCAACATGCCGGTAAAACAAGAACACAAATTTCTAGGCATCACATTCGACCGAAAACTAAACTTTCTGCCACACATAAATGCACTGAAAACTAAGGCAAACAGAGCACTCAATGTGCTCAAAGTACTCTCCCATAAACACTGGGGTTCCGATCGATTCTGCCTTATACGTATTTACCGATCCCTTGTACGCAGCATTTTAGACTACGGATGCATAGTCTACGGCTCGGCGCGAAACTCATACATCCGCCGTCTTGACCCTATACACAACCTCGGTCTCCGTCTGTCAAGTGGTGCTTACAGAACATCACCTGTGCAAAGTCTATACGTAGAATGCAATGAGCCCCCTCTATGTGATCGAAGAGCATTACTAACCTTGTCATATGTTTTAAGAATAAGGTCGTCACCTGAACACATCTGCTATGAAATTGCCGCAAAATGTGACTCGCGCTCACACTATCTCAACAAACCGAACCTAATCAAACCACTTGTCCTACGTTTCGAGGAATACTGTCGCTTTTATACCATCCCTGTTGAATCACTAGATGTCGCTATTAAACCACCAAGACTGCCGCCATGGTTTGACCTGTCACAGCTATGCGAATTTTCACTTAGCCGTTTCAACAAAAAAAAGCACCCCACCAGAACACATAATCCAAGAATTTTATACACTTCAGCACGAATATAGGGATTACGAAGAATTTTACACAGATGGCTCAAAAACGGAGGACCACGTGGGTATTGGGATTGTGACGACGAAAAGCGCAATTTCTGTGAAAGTACCTCGTAGTTTTTCCATTTTTTCAGCTGACGCTTATGCCTTGAGTGAAGCAGTTCGGAAAATCATCGCTGAAAAATACAAAAAAGCAATCATATACACCGACTCACTAAGCACACTAAAAGCACTACATATAAAATCCGAATGTGAGCCTATAGTAGGCGACATTCTAAACATGGTATACTTAAACAGCCAGGCAACCTGCATCCGTTTCTGCTGGGTCCCAAGTCATGTTGGGATACCTGGAAACGAAAAAGCAGATAAGTATGCTTCCCAGGCAGCCCATAAAACAGTAACAAAAGTAAAAATTCCCCTTAAAGATATCCAGAGAACAACTCGCCTGGCCCTACTAGCAAAATGGCAAAAGCAATGGGACACCGGATGGATGGATGTGGCTGTACCCTTTAGATCGGGCGGCGGCTAACGCCACCTAGCCGTAATACTTAGTGAACACACCATTACATTTATCTTTTTTTCCTTTAAATAATGAAGTTGAGGGTTCGTACTTCGCAGTGAAGGGTTTCATTTTCACTCGTGCCTTGACTTTAGCCACCAATCAGATAACCTCCTTCTAGTTAAGTCTACCCGCTTAAAGTCTATTTTGCCCTCGCTGTCCCTAAATCCCAGTGCTTTGAAAAACTCTGCGCCATCATCCTGAACTATAGGGTGAAGCCTTTTACAGAACATTATCAAGTGTTCGGCAGTTTCTTCTTCCTCTCCACACGCACTGCATATTGTGTCGGCCTCTTCGTATTTGGCCCGATATGTCTTGGTTCGCAGTACTCCCGTCCTGGCCTCAAACAGTAGAGAACTACCCCGAGTATTATCATAGATCCTTTCCTTGGCAATTCCCTGCTTAAAAGTTCGATAGATCTCTAGTGCGGACTTCTTAATCATGCCCATTCTCCACATGTCAGTCTCCGTTTCCTTCACTTTTTTGTTAACCGATAGTTCTTTTTGGTTTGGCCACCTGCTGTTTCCTAAGTATTTACCAGTCAACTTCCTGGTTCGCTTCCTCCATTTTGTATTGACATTCTTCATGTACAAGTAGCTGAAAACCTTCCTAGCCCAACGCTCTTCCCCCATTTTTCTCAATCGCTTCTCAAATTTTATCTTGCTGCTAGCCTCCCTGCCCTCAAATGATGTCCATCCCATATCACCTTGTACTCCCTGATTTGGTGTATTCCCGTGAGCTCCTAAAGCAAGCCTACCTATTCCACGTTGCTTAATTTCTAATCTTGCTTGAACTTCTGATCTCATGCACAAGACCGCATTGCTGAACGTCAGCCCAGGAACCATGACCCCTTTCCATATTCCTCTCACAACATCATACCTATATTGTAATTCCACAGTGCCCTATTTTTTATGACTGCTGCATTCCTGTTACCTTTAGTCGTCACGTATATTTCGTGTTCCCTCAGATACTCGGTCCCATTGCTTATCCATACGCCCAGATATTTGTATTTATCTGTCATCTCTAGCGTGACCTCCTGTATTCTAAGCTCACTACCTTCGTTGTCATTGAAAATTATGACTGCTGATTTTTCCCTACTGAATCTAAAATCTAACCTATCTCCCTCATTACCGCAGATGTCCATCAATCTCTGCAAATCTTCCTTGTTGTTGGCCATTAGCACTATATCATCTGCGTACATTAATGCCGGTAGTGCCTGATCAATAAGTTTTCCTTGTTTGACTAAAGAGAGGTTGAAGCCAAGTCCACTTCCCTCTAATTTTGCCTCTAATCCTTGTAGGTACATCATGAATAATAAGGGTGACAGGGGGCACCCCTGCCTAAGCCCCCGTTTTACCTCTGCAGGCTTGGATACCTGTTTTTCCCACTTTATAACTACCTTGTTACCTTTATAGACACCCTTTAAAAGATTAGTGACTACATGTTCCACGCCTAGTGTGTCCAGTATTCCCCACAATTCCTCTTGAACCACGCTATCGTACGCTCCCTTGATATCCAAAAATGCTAGCCACAGGGGCCTGTGTTCTTTTTCTGCTATTTCGATGCACTGCGTCAGTGAGAACAGATTGTCTTCCAACCTCCTGTGTTTCCGAAACCCATTCTGCAGTTCCCCCAGCACCCCCTCATCCTCTATCCACGCCTGCAGTCTTTCCTTTATAATCTGCATCGCCAGCCTGTAGACCACTGATGTCACTGTTATAGGACAGTAGTTGTTTATGTCAGCTTTGTCCCCCTTTTCTTTATAGATCATGCTCATCCTGCTAAGTTTCCATCCATCGGGAACTTCACCATCGATTATTATTGTACTCACTGCCTCTCTCAAAGCCTGCTTAGACTTCGGACCTAATGTTTTTATCAGCCTAATTGGAATGCCATCTGGGCCTGTTGATGTACTACTAGGAACCCTTTTCTCAGCCCTTTCCCACTCTTGTTGTGAAAATGGAGCCATTGCACCACTTGATTCGTCTTTGTCTGTTGTGGTGCATAAAGTACTTCTTTGTTGAAATTTTTCTGTCACCCTTGTTCTTATATATTCAATAGCTTCGTCCCCTTCTAGCCTAGCACCTTGGGCTGTAGTTATAAAGTTCTGCTCTAGGCTCGTCTCATCTCTTAGGGAGTTTAGATGGTTCCAAAATTTCGCAGCTGCCTTTCTATCTTTTTTATGTACTTCTGCCAGCCACTGAGCTCCCTTCCTTCTAATCTTTTCATTGATCAGAAGGGATGCATTCCTTCTACAGCTTAGAAAGGTTGCCCATTTTCTTTCCACATCATCTGTCGGTTCACCCCGCTGCTTAGCATGTCTGTGTTCCCTAGAGGCTTCCTGACGTTTTGCAATGGCTCTCTTAACTTCCTCATCCCACCAACTTTTGGGTTTGTGTATTCTTTTCCGGGGCGACTTGTCACGCGTCTTAGCAAGCTCTATCTCAAAGAGTCTAGTTAGATTCGTGTATGTCCACACTGTCTTATTATCCTCCGTGATTACTTTCTCAATTTGTTTAGTGGCTATTTCAATTTGCCTTTCTGGATAAAAATTTTCCTGTAGTTGCTCATCTTGTCTCCTTCCCACTTTCACTGCTCTTCCAAAACTTAGCTTGATACGTTTGTGATCGCTACCCAGACTTCTGGAGCCACCTTCATCTATGTGCATTTCCCTGAGCTTATCATACATCCTATGTGACATCAGTGCATAATCTATCGTCGACTGAAGCCTTCCTACCTCCCATGTTATTTGCCCTTCACACTTCTCGGTACTGTTTCAAATGATCAAATCAAGCCTTTCACACATATCCATGATCATTTTGCCTGTCGGGTCGGTATACCCATCTATATCTTCTATGTGCGCATTCATGTCTCCTAGTATATTTATCTCGCACTCTCTTCCTAACTCCTGAATGTCCTTTGATATACACTCTACCATTGCCTGGTTTTCCTCTCTGGCCCTAGCTCCCGTCCCCAAGTACACGAAACCAAGAAGTGTCATTTGACCTGCCACTTTCCCTTTTAGCCATAAATGTTCCTTGCACTCCTGCTTGACCCTTTGCCAGTCTGTACTTTTATGAATGAATGCCCCAATACCACCCCCCTTTCTGCTGCCTTCTGTTCTATTACAATATTCCCACGCGTAGTCCGGATTGTTTGGAGGTTGTTCCATGTCCCTGAGATGTGTTTCTACAAAACCGTATACCATCGGCCTCTCTTCCCTTAGCTGTTCTTCTATCTCTTCCCACTTCAGCCTGTTCCTACCACCCTGCATGTTAATATACCCTATGTCTGAATGGGCTCGGCGCTCGTGGCTACGTCTATTTATGCCCCGGACTCTACGTATCTTAGATATTGGTGCCACTTTGGAATCGTATCTGTCCATACCACCTGTCGAAGAGTCTCCCGGGTTGTTTTCCTCGTTACTAGCTATCCTGCACCCCGAAGGGCTCGCTTGCCCCCCAAAAACAAAACCTGCACGAACAATAAGCTCGACCTGGTGAAACCCACACTCGGGGAATGGAAGACCTGCCGTCACCAGCAACGGTTTATTGAAGTTGTATTATGCCGACTTCGCATTGGACACACACACTTGACACACAACTTCTTACTCGCAAAAGAAGAACAACCAACGTGTGAAAAATGCCAAGAAGCGTTAACACTTATGCACATCCTAATCACATGTCCTACCATTGAAACACAGAGACAAAAATATTTCAGCAAGCTATACAAACAACACGTACCTTTACACCCTGCTTTGTTCCTAGGAGATGACCCTCTAGTACTTCTGCCTGACTTGCTAAACTTTCTGAAAGAAAGTAACCTGTTAAATAAGCTTTAAAATCTCATCTTTTTAGCGTCCATTCCTGAAAGTCTGGTGTCTGGCGCAGCATAGCCTTAGTTGCTTTTGCGCCATAAAAAAACCAAATTAACCAAATTAACCTAACCGAGCAACAGGGGATGTTCGCTCTGTTGACAGCGCCGAGTGGAACTTCGCACCGGGAGATTCTGTGTACCTTCGCAATTACGGCCGTGGTGACAAGTGGACACCTGGGAAGGTCCGGTCAACCTCTGGTGCACGCATCGTGTCTGTCGACACGGAGAACGGGCTTGTTCACCGGCACATGGACCAGCTCAGGCGGAGAAGCATCGAAGAACCTTCGAGTCCAGAGGCTCTCATTAGCCCCCAGATAAGCCCGGACCCTCCAGTACAAGACTGCGAAGCTTCAACGGCTGCTGGCCCCGGTCTTCCGGGCCACCCGCCCCCAGAGCTAAGACGTTCCACACGTATCAAGAAGCCAGTGGAGCGTTATGGATTCTAAAGAAGAAGGAATGCCATGAACTGTACGCCACCGCTAAACAAGCGCTGCCAGTCTACGCTGCGCGCGCCTTCTATCTTATCTCCCTCTTCCCCTTTCCTTACCTTTCGTTCTTATAAAAACCCAAGCTGGACAATAAACTCTCGCTTTTTGCCCTGGTCATTCTGTTCGTGCATTTCGGGTCGCGGCCCAGCCGCGGGGCCGGTTATAACACCGATGATGCGTTCATGATTCTTTGTTCAGCCTCACGGTAAAGCACAGGTCCAAAGCCGTCTTCAGAGGACTCGTCGTCTGATGTAGAGTACAAGTCGGTGTCCTCGCTCTCCATAGATACATTACCACGCTTTCTTGAAGCAATGCCCATGCAAGAACCAGCACCGGGCAAAATCTCCGGGGATTGTACATCCATCACTGTGATGTAGGGGGTGGGAGACCCCGCTGTAGCGCTGTGGAACGCAGAAAATACAGCACACATGGCAAGATGTGTTCCCCAAGAGAAGCCCTTCCGGCGGAACGAAAACTACCCACTACGATAAAAAGATCGATCTGGTCTTTGCGAACTTCGAAGTCGAATGTCTGCAGGAACCTCTCAGCGTGCACTTCACTGATCACAAGGCCGTGGTAATGAACGCTAAACGCACGCCAGCTACGGTCCAGCGCCCGTGTCCACTCTGAAGAAACGACAAGACGCACACCATCCATCACTTCGAACGAATCTTCCAGCGCTCACCGCAGCACCCGCGTTAGCGCATGCACTTCGACCCATGGCGCCACTTCTGTGCGTTACTGCTGCTTCGTATCCCATCAGCTTTCTCTTTGAGAAGATATGATTATTTTTTTAAAGACGATAGTCTTTGAAGACGATAGTCTTTGTGTTTAAAAAAATGTTAACGAGATTGAGTATTAGGTACTCAATTATGGGAGAGCATAAAGCCGTCCCGGGGGACTTACCGCGAATGGCATGACTCGCAGCAGAACGTGCTGCGAGTCATGCAAGTATGAACTTGTGTAGAAAAAATTGGCAGATCCCACGTACAGTGGGAATCTATATTATGCGAAGCACGAATGAGGAAAGTTGATATGTCACTACAAAACCAGCACAATGTTAGGAGGTGAGGGTAAATGATGCCGTGACGACTTACGTGTCATGATTATCATGTTTGCATGTGTCCTTTACCTTAGTCATCTATTCATGTCACGTGATACCAAATTTAATATATATGAAGCTTGAGAACCGGCCGTGAGCACGCTATGAGCATGGTGTGTAGTCATTTTCTTAAAGGCACGATAGTCAGCGTTATCATGTTTGCACCAGTCATATACTTCCGTCATCCATAGATGTCACGTAACACCAAATTTGGTACATGTGGAGTTAGCAAAACGGCCGTGAGCGCATCATGATGGGCCCAATATACTTCAATGTAGCGTTGACGCGCGTGCACAGCAACAGCACAGCAACGCTACGTTCGGAAAAGGCGAGCACTCTATAGTCTGACGCCAGGCGCGACTGGCGCGACCAGCGTCCATCGGCACGGCCCGACGGCAACTGGCGCGAAATGCGACGTGCTGCATTTCGTGCTGATGTGTTACCCAGACAGCACTGCGTTTCCCTTTTTTCGTGACGGAGGGGCACCTGACGCGCTGAAACGCCCATGCGTCAAAGCAACGCTTCGCCGAACGGCCCGCTGCCATGTTCCCGCAACTCTGCCCGCCAGTGCCGCCGTTCCAATCGACCTACCCAAAGGTATGGTTTATGCAGCTCGACGCCGTTCTTGCGGTGAATGGCATCACGGACCAGCTGCTGATGCACGCCATTCTTCTCGACGCCCTACCGGTAGAGTTGCGCCATCTCGCTGCCACTTCAAGCACCAGCCCGCAGCCTTACGATGCCCTCTGCACTGCAGTGCTCGCCCGCAGCGGCAACACATACCGTCCGCTTCCGTTTACCCGCACCAGGCAGGTTTCCCCGGCGTCGCAGAGCAAGGTACGCACGCAAGCGCACGCAGAGCAAGCGACGGCACGCGACACCGTGGCCCTCGCCGTTTCCGCGACCACCAGCTCAGACGTCTCGGCCTCCTCCTCGCCGCAGCTGCTGGTCAGCTCCTTGACGGTGCCCCCTGCCGCTCCGCCACCTGCCACTGGTGCCAGCAATGGCCTGCCGGGTGCCTCGCCACATTCCACTCGCACCTACCCGGCCAGCAGCCAACCACACTCGGCGTCCCCGCTCCCCGCCCCGGTCCCTGTCTCTGTTTCGTGGTCTACGACGGGCCCCAGCGCCGTGCCTTCGCGGAGCCAGAGCCTGCCCTTAATGCTCGCCTGCAATGGCCTCACGTACCAACCGCTTCCAGGGGCCCGCGACTTTGGGGTTGTCACTGCGTCGCAACGTGTGCTACCAACCGTGGCCCCACCAGACTCCATGACGGCCACCTTGCCGCCCGCCTCGGAGCCTGGCACAGGTGACCTTTCACCCGTTATTGACCTCCCGACTTCCTCTCGTCTGGCCACTAGCGACGCATGTCCCGCGTACGAACTGCCTACACCATCTGTCGAGCCAACTGAACTATCTACGACATCTGTCGAGCCAACTGAACTGTCTCCGACCCCTGTCGAGCCAACTGAAGTGCCTACGACATCTGTGGAGCCAACTCAACGGCCTACGACATCTGTTGAGCCAACTGAGCTGCCTACGACGTCTGACCAGCCAACTGAACTGTCTATGACGTCTGTCAAGTCAACCGACCTAACTACAACCACAGTGGAGCCAACTGAAAGCATGGGAACAAGCACTGCCACCAGTCCACCAGCGTCGAATACCTCAACAGTGACTGAGGCGACAACTGAACCCGTCTTTCCTGCACAGCCTCCCGTGACGCCATTTCCCGTGGTCCGCGTATTCGGCACGGCGACGAACGAGTCGCAGCCGCTGCCTGCGGACGGCGTGTGTGACTACACCTTCTACGACGGCCTCTACGACACGGGCCCGTTTGACACGCTTTACAGCCCGCACTTTAGTGCACCAGTTGAGCACGTTCTCAGTCACGCGTCGCTTCACAGCGTCACTGAGTACGGCCTCTCTTTCGCCTACAGAAACGCATCACAAGTGGCGCGAGACCTCGAAATTCCAGAGGTGCTTTCCACGATTGAAGACCTCTGGGACCGAACCATCCGCCATTACGAATTTCTTTCCATCGAGCGCTTACTTCTTCGTCCACTGCGCAACTCTCAGTGTCGCCCACCAGAGACCCACTGGTTCCCGATGGTCACTACACGTTGACAAACTGGACTTGCCAAAGGAACACTTTATGGACTGCCGTTCAAATACATAGCATTTGTCGCCCTCTTTCTTTTTTTCATATGCGTTCAAATCGCGCAAAGCGCTAGGGGGGGAGCCCTGTAGTGCCATCATCACCATCGTCATTTTTTCCATCACCGCGCCGCGTCTCTCGCGCAGCTGGCGCGAGCTCGAGCTGCGCGAGAATTAGAACGAGCTTCTGGCCTGGCGGTTGGGGACGTGGACAGCCACCGCGGCTCCGCTTCAGGCCTGCAATAAAGTGGCGAGATCGGCTCGGCCCTATCGGCCGCCTTCGACGTCTCTCCGTCTCTCTTCTCTCGCCGCTACAATGCCATACCATACCAGTTTTGCAACATACCATATGAACGAAACCACCGCAAGGGCTGCAGGACCTTGAAATGTAAAGCATTACATCCATGACAAACATGTCATTATTTTCATGTTATGACTAGTGAAACATGTTTCCAGTACAGTCATGTTATGCCATACCAAGTTTCGCATTGATACCATTATCGGAACGGCCAGGAGAGCGAAAAGTCATGGGCGGCTAGATAGATAGATAGATATATAGATAGATAGATAGATAGATAGATAGATAGATAGATAGATAGATAGATAGATAGATAGATAGATAGACGGACGGACGGACGGATAGACGGATAGATAGATGGATAGATAGATACGCTCAAACTCGCCGAAGTTCACTAAGAAATGCTTCGCATTTGAATGTTGTTAACGATTTAGAGTACAATGTACCCTACTATAAGAGAGCGGAAAGCCGTCCCCGAGTGGATTTCACTAGCATGAGTGTTTAGAAAAAGTGGGTGTAACGATTTAGAGTACTAAGTACTCTACTATGGGAGAGCTTAAAGCCGTCCCCAAAAATTTACAGCATCACCATGTGCAAATGAATTTCACCTTTTTTGAATTTTCTATAACCCTTAACGATATCTTAAACGGCACTACACGGCCAACCTCTTCCGCGGAACCCACCAATATTGCTCAAGGTTTAGTGTTCATAGTTGTGCTATTGTCAATTAAAAAGCTATTATTGTGCATCTCTGAGGCGTCGTAGCAACACGTCGATGTTTTGTATGTCTGCCTTTATACTAGAAGAGGCACAAACATGCACCTCTAAGGACTGTAGCGTTTATTGCGCTGCGCTGACAGTGCAATGTGATGCTCGAAAAATTGCAGCATATCCACGGAGTGAATGATGAAGAGTGGGGCGAAGCATTCGTCGGTCCATTCATTCTTGCTTTCGTCCATCCATGCATCCTTCTGTGTGACCGTCCATGCGTCCATCTGTGTTACCGTCCATGCGTCCATCCACCCGTCCGTGCGCGCTTCTGTTCGTGCGTCCGTCCCTGCGTTCGTCCATGCACCCACCCCTGCGTCCGTTCATGCGTCTAACTATGCATCTATCTGTCTGTGTGTCCGTTCGTCCACCTATTCAACACTCCAAGTACCACTATCTCGCATCTTTTCATCATATATTCCCCATGTAGAAGCACCGCCATCCAGTGGACATTTCAAGGACTAAACGAGAGGTGGAACATGCACACTTTCCTACGGCTTGCGCTTCGGGTCTACTTCCCACTTTTAGCCACCTCAAGTTCACGGTGTATACTAGTTCACTGTATTCATGACACTGCAGCCCAACGCCCGCTAAACCTTTCTAAAACCAAGGAAGTTACGCCCGGCGAGTATAACGTAGCAACCCTTTCTTGTCAGATGTTTCTGAATGTACATGCCAATGGCTGCTAATGGGGAATTAGAGACAGGAGAGTTCGGCTTTTACTTTCTTACGGCTTGCGCTTCGTATCTACGTCCCACCTTTAACCACATCAAGTTCATGGTATATACTAGTTCATTGTACTCATGGCACTGCGACTCAACGCTCGCTAGACCTGTCTAAAACTAAGTAGGTTACACCCAGCGAGTATAACGTAGCAACCCTTACTTGTCAGATAGTGCTCAATGTACAAGCCAAAGGGTGCTAATAGGGAATGAAAGACAGGAGCATTCAGCTTTTAGTTAACGCGCACGCCATAAACGTTTTATTGTTCAACAAAGCACAGGAGAAATCTCCCACCGGTACCCCCTTGCAGGTCAAAATTTAACACTGGTTACACACTACGACTACGATTACGAGTACGAGGGATGAACGGGTGCTGCTTTAAGGAGCTTATTTGATAACTCTGTCGCGTTAGCCAGCCAGAAAATTAATGCTTGCTTTTGGGCCCAGCATCCTCAACTAGACCCTGTATTTACGTTAAGGGAGCTGCATTGTGCTATAGCATCATGTCGTCAAAAATCGGCCTCTGGACCGGACGGCATTACGTACAATATGCTAAAGAACCTTGGGCCCACAGGCACAACTATTCTCTTAGATATTTACAATAATCTATGGACGCAAGAAATTGTACCCGAGTCTTGGAAGTCTGCTCGCACCATTCCGATCTTAAAACCGGCTAGGACGCCCTTGAACATTGAATCCTTCCGTCCAATCAGTCTGACAAGCTGTCTATGTAAGGTAATGGAAAAAATGATTGATGCGCGACTTCAATGGTGGTGCAACAGAACTGGTGTATTCTCCAGCTACTTGACAGGTTTTAGGAAACAGAGATGCACAATGGATGCAATACTGGACTTAGTAACGTATGCGGAGCATGAACGCGCCTGTGGTAGTTTGACGGTCGCAGTGTTCTTGGACATCAAAAGGGCATTTGACACAGTCAGTCACACTCATGTTCTGCTGAGTATGTTGGAACTCGGACTGTCCGGCAGGTCTTTGCGGTGGGTATCCAAATTTTTATCAGGTCGTAAAATATTCATTCAGACGAGCGAAGGAAAAAGTGCAGAACACGACGTCAGACAGGGAGTGCCACAAGGAAGCGCACTCAGCCCTCTTCTTTTCAACTGTGTTATGGCTGATTTAGCTAAAAGACTGCCTTCCAGATTGAAATACTTTTTATATGCAGATGATGTGTGCATTTGGGCATCTGGCACGGACATACGGTTAATTCAGATTGCAATGCAAGACGGAATAAATATTATCAACAACTTTTTAAAAGAAAGAGGAATGATTCTATTGCACGCAAAGACAGCTGTATTGCCCTTCACCCGTAAGAAGTTAAACAACTTCAATCTCAATTTAGAAGAAGAACCACTAATGATTGTGACACAGCATAGGTTTCTCGGAGTAATACTTGATAGGCAGCTATCATGGGCACCTCACATAAAGAAACTCGAAAACGAGGTGAATACGTTATTGAATATACTCCGCAGAATTGCTGGGACATCATGGGGCGGATCTGTATCATCCATGCTCGCTGTTCACAATGCTTTAATACGACAAAAAGTTGCATATTCTGCAGCAGTGTTACCGGCTTTTCCCGCACATCAGAGGAGCGGCTTCAAAGACTATTAGCTAGGGGACTGCGCGTCTGCATAGGTGTTTCACGAGCGACTTCCAGCAGCCTTGTCATAGCAGAGACTCGACAACCACCCTTTCCAGTCATGAGAACAATTGAAACATGCCGCCATTTTTTTCGCTTACAGACGCAACACAAGGACCACCCATTGGCACTGGAGATTTTACTAAGAGATAAAAGCAATGCTCATAACGATGTACAGAGTAATGTACATATATTACCCAGAAATGAATTTTGGAGCTCTGAAATGGACTATCCTCCATGGCTGCTTGTAATACCAAGCATTGAATTCTCAGTGGATGGCATTATCAGAAAGAGAGACATGCTCATCCAAGCTGCTCAACAACTAGCGCTTTATCAGATACACATGCGGTATCTAGGGTACATACATATTTACACAGATGGCTCAAGTACTACAACGTCTTCAACATCGGCATTTATCATACCACAGCTCAATATTAAGGAATCGTTTAAATTATGTCGCATGACATCATCTACTACATCTGAGCTCTTCGCTATTCTGTATGCTCTAAAGTTTATAAACTCGGTAGCAGAAGCTAGAAAATGGGTACTTTTCAGTGACTCACTGGCCGCATTAAGATCACTCTCCAGTACAAACAGGACAGTAATAAGTGATAGTATGACATACGAAACGCTGAAGGAGCTCACCAAAGGAAAAGAATTCGCAACATGAGATCAAATTCCAGTGGATACCTGGCCACTGCAACATTCCTGGAAACACAGCTGCCGATGAAGCAGCACGACAAGCACATCGTAAAGACGTTACTGTTTCTTTACCAATCTCGAAAAAATTAATTGCATAGTATTATAAAGAATACAACTTTCAGATTGAGCAAAACTACTTGGTTTGACCAAAGTACAAAGAGCTGCGATTTGTATCACATCGATCCATTTATTGAATTCAAAATTACGCTGGCATTAGATAAAAGGATGGAAACTCTAATTCCCCGATTGAGGCTAGGCACCGTATACACAAAACATTTTTTGCATAGAATTGGCAGAGCTGAAACTCCCGAATGCGTATGTGGATTTATAGATGAAGACGTCTGTCACCTTCTCATAGACTGTTCACATCATGACACGCCGAGACGCCATCTTAAGTCCGAACTGTCCGTATTGGACCGCAGACCATTTAGCATGAAAAAACTTCTGGGCCCGTGGCCAACTGGAGCTTTACAGTCCCGCGCTTTAAAAGCATTAACACGTATTTTACAAGAAAGCGGGATTGCTGACAAGTATTAACAAAGAACAAACTTTCATTTGTAACACATGTACTTATTATGTACAGTACCATGTGACACCCATCACGTGTGTGTTGTGAAATGAATAACGTGTCGACTATTATGTACATACGAGCGAATGCATCTTTATAAGGACCAGACGTGTGCTTTGCTGTTTTGTGCTGGTGAACTGAATATTAACGGGGGACATTTCCAGACACTTCTTACATTGACTTTCGAACATTTACTTACCATTGTGATATGTGCGTATAAGTGTGTCCTTGCATATCTGTGCCCGGTTTTCTATTTTCCATGGACTGCTTTGTATGTTTTACTTCAAGATACGTGTTCTAGTTTCAATCAACGGCTAAGGAGTAGCCGGCGCCATAATGGTGCGCCAACATCTCCTTATATATCATATCAATAAAAAAAAGGAGCTTCGTCCCTAAAAGGTAAGCGTTTCCAACGCTTTGCTACCACGACACGGTGGTGGCACCTGCCCGTCGCTTTGCGTTCAACACCCATTCGTCCCTCGTAGCTGTTGTAGTATGTAACAAGTATAATATTTTGACCTCCAAGGTGGTGCCGGTTAAAGATTTCTTCTGTGCGATGTTGAACAGTAAAAAATAGTGCTCAATGTACATGCCAATGGCTGCAAACGGGGAATAAGAGACAGGAGCATTTGGCTTTTAGTTAACGCACACGCTGAGGTCCCCATTCGAAGCCATTGACATGTACATTGAGCTCTATCTGACAAGAAAGGGTTGCTACGTTATACTCGCTGGGTGTAACCTCCTTATTTTTAGAAAGGTTTAGCGAGCGTTGGGGCGCAGTGCCATGAATACAGTGAACTAGTATATACCATGAACTCGAGGTGGTTAAAGGTGGGAAGTAGACCCGAAGCGTAAGCCGTAAGAAAGTGTGCGTGTGGCACCTCTCATTTAGTCCTTGGAATGTCCACTGGATGGCGGTGCTTCTATATGGGGAATATATTATGAAAACATGCGAGATGGTGGGGTACTTGGAGTGTTGAATAGATGGACGAACGGACACACAGACAGATGCATGAATGGACGCATGAACGGACACAGGGGTTGATGTAGGGACGGACGCACAAACATACGCACGCACGGACGGGCGGATGGACGCATGGACGGTCACACAGACAGACGCATGGACGGACGGAAGCAAGAACGAATGGACGGACGAATGCTTCGCCCCACTCTCCATCATTCACTCCGTGGATATGCTGCCGTTTTTTTAAAGACGACAGTCTTTGTGTTTAGAAAACAATTGTTAATGATTTTAAGTATTAGGTACTCAACTATGGGAGAGCCTAAAGCCGTCTCGTGGGCGTCACCGCGAACAGCATGACTCGCAGCACGTTGTGCTGTGTGTCATGCAAGTATGAGGAGGGGGGGTAGAAAAAGGGGGTAACGATTTAGAGCACAGGGTACTCTACTATGGTAGAGTTTTAAGCCGTCCCGACTCGGGACAGTTAGCGTGCGCAATTTTCATACTAATGTTTAGAAAAAGTTTATTCTCTCATGGGACGCAACCAACATAAGGGACAAGCGTCTGTGTAGCAGGCACAATAACAAACAAAAGACAAAGCACAACATACATTACACATTTAAACAAAAGTGTCCAAGTCCATAGGATGTCCATAGCCGATTGAACTAATAACTGTACATACACTACATAAATGCACTAATCACAATATGGACAACGTACATAATGATATATGTACAGAATTTACAAGACTTGGTGAAGATGTTAGAAAATATGTACAACAGGTATCAATATTCATAAAAATTACATAACTTACAGCGTTAGAATGAAGTGCATATATAGGAGAGCTCACATTCATATGGGACATACACAAACACATAAAAATAGTAAACACATACTGATTACATGCACTAATCAGACATTGACGGGTGATCTGGCTATAGGAACCAGGCCAGGTGGAAGACTAATCGAACGCGTCTGTCAACTACGGACAGAAAGCGGCACGACCATTGACGCAGAAATTCTTCCTCCCCAAGGAAGAACAATTTCTCTGACAGAAACGATAAGAGTTCAGAGTAGAGGCGTTCCAGAATCGGAAAAATAGCACGATGACGATGACCTGCCGCAACAGCTTCGCACCTATTACGCCATAAACAAAAAGCTCCCGCAGCTATTAGAAGGCGTGCAAAGCGACTACGCGAGCAGCGACCAGATGTTACAAAGCGATTAACACCTAGGCCACGAAAACTAGTGTTAACTGACTTCCAAAACACCTTTGCAATGACACATTGCTGCAGAATATGCTGGTTAGACTCCTGTAACGGGCAGTTAGGACAAGTGGAACATGGGACCATGCGCCACCTCTCCAGTCTGTCCCGTGCTGGGAGTACTCTCCATCCAAGACGCCACATAAAGTCACGGAGGTGACCAGGCAAAAACGATGCGGTTATCGTGCTCCTCGAATCATGCCTCGATCGTGCTAGACGGGCTGGAGGAACCAGAGGAAGCAGAAGAGCCACCGTTGTATCTACAAAGCGGCTTTCAAGAATGTCCACATCGGGCAAACCTGTTGCGCTTGTCGATAAAAGCTACTGCCGTTGAGTAAAATGCAGGCACGTGCAGTGTCTGCGGAGCAAAATTAAGCCGTGCATCTGGTAGTAAATAGCGTAACTTGGTGCTTAAGAAATAGCAGGCAAGATCACGCGCGGGACAGTGATCACCATGCAACAACCGAAGTAAGAATCGTAGGGCAAGTAGCCGGCAGCGAACAGAGACGGATGGGAATGCGAATCCACTGCAGTTTGTTGGTTGCCCAAGAGCTGCTCGGCAAACCAGCTCTGTTCCACCCGACCAGAAAAAAGAGCCAATGAGGGATGGCAACGACCTGGTGATTCGCAATGGGGGCTGTAAGACATGAGATATGTACTATGCATAGCCGCAAAACACCGTCTGTGCTAAATACCTTCTTTCGAGCATCGGTAAAATCATACTCTTGCGCTTCCCGGACGTGTCGCTTTACATCTTTGACTACTGAATTCCACAAGGAGGCTGATATGCCGTAGCAAGTATAATGAAGCCCCAGAATGCGAATAGAGTCACTTTTTTGAAGACCGAAAAAGGAACTTGGACATGCGTCTGGGGAACCAATGAATAAATATCGACATTTGGAAAAATTTAACGCAGCACCTGAAATCGTGCCATACGTAGAAAAAGTGGTAGACTACGGGATAAATTGTCCTCATTCTTCAAATACAAAGTGATGTCATCAGCAAATGCTGTCACTGTGACGGTACCACTACCTGGAAGAGGAAGGCCTCTAACGTAAGGATCAGCGATTAGCAATTGAAGGAATAATTCGAGGCTGAGTACAAAAAGTGCTGGAGATAAAGGACACCCCTGGCGAACACCACGGGTAACCAGAAATAGCGCACTGTCTAAACCATCAAGAAACAACGTGCTGCATATATTTCGGTATGCGTTTCTGAGAAGCTCGACGAAGTTTTGTGAGAAGCCAAATGCTGCCATTACGCTAAATATAAAGCTATGTTCGAGGCGATCGAATGCCTTTTCCTGGTCAAGTGAAACCAAGAGTCCCCGAGCTGATATTGTTAACGTGTACGCAACTATATCGCGCGTAACAAAGGAGAGACTATGGATTTATCTTCCAGGAATAGAGCACGCCTGATGATGACCCATTATGGAGGGCATCAGGCTTCTCAAACGCCGAGTGATAACTGCCGCGAAAGTTTTATAATCCATGTTGAGGAGCGTTATTGGTTGCCACTCCTCTGGGCGAACTGACGATGGGTCATGTTTAGGTATTAAAACAATTCGACCATCCCGAAAGCTATCAGGAAAATCAAAGTTCTCGAAGCAGCGGCAAATAACAGAGGTGAAAAGAGCACCAATGTAGTCCGAAAACGTTAAAGAAAACTCAACAGGCAACCCATCCGGCCCGGGGGCCGAGCCACGCTTCATGGAAGACAGTGCCTCTTTCACTTCGTCAACTGACGGACTTGTGCACAGTTGTTCAGCTACTTCAGATGAAATTTGAGGGAGCCTACTTAACATTGTGGCTGTCTCGGTGGTACCGCGATGTGATGACATTGTCGTACGAGCCATGTTGGCAAAGTGAGCTAGGAAAACTGATTGATCACGTGTCGGCGGCAACGCAGTGTGTAAGAATCTGGCAGCCGGAGTTCCTAGTCGACTCGACTGGTTGAGAAGCGAGCTTTTCGCAAAGCGTAGAACCTCAGGGTGAGCACAAGGATTACGTCTGCAACGCCAAGCAGCCGCCGTCAATGACGAAGCTGCAATGAGGCGTTGAAAACGACCCCTTAGCTCTCACTGCCATGCGCGCATCAAGGGAGTTAGTCGATCAACCCGAAGAGCAATACGCTGCTTTGTGGCAGTGTCCGCTAGTTCTTCGGACGTACGGCGTCTAAGGGCCCGCCCTGCTACTGAGCAGTGTAAACGCCACTGTATGTTGAGCGCGTTCCACACCTCCGGACCGCATCCCAAAAGAGAGGCGCGCAAGATTCTAGATAAACTGGAGCGTGTACGCGCGTCGTGCAGAATGCGGATGTCAAGACGCCAAGGTTTCACTGATGATGAAAAGGGAAAGTGAGCCTCGGGCGTCACTGGTCGGTGGTCTGAGATATAAACAGGCGATGATGGTAATGTTACTACATCAGAGTGCGATACGTAAGAAGCTAGCGCGCTCGGCACATAGAAACGATCCAAACGACTAGACAACATGCTACGCTGCCAAGTCCAGGCATACTGTGGTCCATGCACTAGTCTGTACGTATCTATCAAAGAGAAATGTTCCACTAGGCGACGCAGCTCTCGCGCGTTCCAATCAGAGCGACCCCATTCTGGACCTTGCACGTCAGATCGCGTGTCTAATACACAATTAAAGTCTCCAGTAAGTATGACATGACGACCGTCTAGAAAATACACGTCCAGGTCACGGCAAAAATTGTTAGACATCGCTGCTTGAGCTGGCCCATAAATACACAAAGCACGCAGCTTGACGGATAATAGGACGCAGTCAAAAGCCAATACCCGTCCAAACCCGTCATAGAAAACATGATGATTGCGCAGAAGAGCGCGGTTCGAAATAATAATTCCAACTCCAGAGAAGCGAGATGTCACGAAGAAAAAATAACAGTCTAAATTAAATGCGCGTTTGAATGCACGAACTAATGACTTCACCTTTTACACATTTTTATAGCCCTTAATGATATCTCAAACGGCACCAAACGGCCAACCCCTTCCGCAGCGACCACCAATATTGCTCAATGTTTAACGTTCGTAGTTGTGTGATTTTCAATTAAAGAGCAATTATTGCGCATATCTGAGCGCCATAACAACACCTTGATGTTTTGTATGTCTGCCTTTATACTAGAAGAGGCACACACAAGTAACTCTAAGGACCGTAGCGTTTATCGCGCTGCGCCGACAGTGCAGTGTGATGCTCAAAAAGGTAAGCGTTTCCAACGCTTTGCTACGACGACACGGTGGTGGCACCTGCCCGTCGCTTTGCGTTCTACACATCATCATCACCGAGACACGCGCGCATCTTTCTCCTCAGGCACGCACGCTTTTGTTTTCGAAGATAACTTCTGCATTGCGCTCGTGTCTAACGCACTTAGATGCGCTCGTTCGCCTCTGCTACACGCTCGAGGAACTCTAACGCAGCGTCTCCAAAATACTATTCAGCGATTTTCTTGCGCAGAACATCGAATAAACGTTTTGTTCTCTGTCTCCAGACACAAGACTATCGTCTTTCGACGATATTTGCAGTGTAACATGCTGATTTGAGACCATTTTTTCAATTATACAAAGCTATAGCAACAACGAGTAAGGAACGTTACCATTTGTTTCATCTTTTGCCAACAATACACAGTAAGACTGCTTATAATGTTGATAGTTGTGAGGTGGGCCCCAATTATTTCTGCTGAGGAGTACGATAACCGTGAAAAGCGAACGCACGTGCTGACGTTGAACAAGTGATCGGTGAAATCTAGTTGACAGTTGAACTTCTTTTTTGATATTTTCAAAATTGGGCAACACGATACAGTGTAGTGCTCGCGTGGACTCATTATTTCTCAGGTCACATGGGGCTAACCCAGCAAGAGTTAGAGACTGACACAATTAAAAACACATTGATATGTGGGCGGTGACCTTAAGTGATCCTTAAAATGGATCTCTCTTCAGCAGTGAAATGAAGTTGAACTGATTCCATGAATAGTTCCGGGATACTTCCTGAAAGTCTAGTCAACCGCCCCCAATCTAAACCACAGAAAACAGCAACTTCAGGTGTATGACTGCGTACTATATTCTGAACTGATTCGGTAGTCTCTAACTTAGGTATTCTGGCAGGGTTCCCACGGCATTCAATTAATGGCTTATTCGGTTGCCCACTCTGGCCTTCTGGTTCAGCACCGCCAGATGCATAGGCAACCCGCAATCGGAGCGTGAAAGACAGCGTACCAACCGAATACATCGGCGATCTAAAGACTTAGGTACAACCGAATACATCAGCGAGCTAAAGACTTAGGGGCTTTAGAAAGCAGCGCGCCTGTAGCGTCACCGTGCAGCCAGCGCAGGAAGCCGCCGGGTAAACATTGCTGCGCCGCGTCAAGAAATGGTGCCGATCAGTTCAGTAGACATCTCTGACAAGTCTGAGCTTTCTTATGTTCTTTCTCTCTCTGAGATGTCTGCATGTAGCGAAAGCCTTCTGAGCGTTGTACATAAATCTGGCGATCGTCCTCGTCCACGCTGCTATCTTCAAGGCGAATCACGAGGCTGTGTACGAACTGCTGTAACGACAGCATGGACGTTTCCTCCACCTTTGCTAGCCGCCTCTTTATTGACATGGTCCATTTATCGCTTCGTAGATGGGAATTCGCACCCCCCCCCCCCCACACACACACATGAAAAAACGCCCTTAACAACGCACGTGCACGAAGTATTACACTCCTAAATGCACGCTCACTCATTAATCTGTCAGCAGCCACGTGACTGGCTGGCTTGTGTCACGTGATCTGTCCTGCCGATCAGTTCGCGCCACGCAGGTGTACTGTGGCAACGCTCTGACTTGGAAGTCGGAGCAGTCGGGAGTGCTCCGAGTCAGACGCTGACGCTGCGAAAAAACCATTCGAGGGTAGTCCGAGTGCTCAAATTCTACCAACTGAAGGCGCATCCACTTTTCAGAGCGCTCCAGAGTGCTAGAAAACGCCCGACCGAATACGCCACAAGATGACTCGAAGGCATACGCATCGACTGCAAGCCGTCTCGTTAGCCTCTGTAGCGTTACACCGTAAATAAACGAAGTGCACGTTTCCGCCATTGAAACACATAATGGCTGCTATAACCACGGCAATGATTATGGCGCACGCCATACAGTGGAGGGCGCCGGCAGTGTCGACGGTCTGGTGTTTTTCAACGTGCACTGACATCGGACAATACACATGGGCTTTTCGCCTCCATCAATATGCGGCTGCCGCGGCCGTGATTGAATCTGCGTTTTAAATAGACTCGACTTTTGGGGCACGTAATCGGGCGAGTGTTTTGCGAGCGTTCGTGCGCGTTGCACATCGCAATGCACTGGCCCTGTCAGGTCAGGACACTTTAAGGCAATGTGCGGTGTTGTCGGCACGTCTCATGTGTTCAACGATTGTAGTCAGGGATGGTTTGATGCAACTTGCTGTAAGTGCAGATAGTATTTACAAAAAAATATCCGAGGGCACCGAATAACGACCGTGCCAACGTCGAAACTATGCCATGGATCAATAATTGCAGCAAC
Source organism: Rhipicephalus microplus (assembly GCF_043290135.1). Lineage (NCBI taxonomy): Eukaryota > Metazoa > Arthropoda > Arachnida > Ixodida > Ixodidae > Rhipicephalus > Rhipicephalus microplus. The sequence goes on from NC_134700.1 coordinate 138,002,238, forward strand.
AAAGTCACGTGATCAGCGTCGACTGCACATCTTCCCGATTGCCCCGCCGCGGTGGTCTAGTGGCTAAGGTACTCGGCTGCTGAGCCGCAGGTTGCGGGATCGAATCCCGGCTGCGGCGGCTGCATTTCCGCTGGAGGCGGAAATGTTGTAGGCCCGTGTGCTCAGATTTGGTTGCACGTTAAAGAACATCTGCAGGTGGTCAAAATTTCTGGAGCCCTCCAATACGGCGTCTCTCATATTCATATGGTGGTTTTGGGGCGTTAAACCACACATATCAGTCAATCAATCATCTTCCCAACGGCTACGTAGCCTTTATAAGCACATATTCATAGCGATGGTGGCTCTGCTGAAGGTCTATTTATTGCGCGGGATTGTCAAGCCATGTGTGACATCACAATGTGACGTCATCAATAACGATTGTTTTCGTAGAAGAATATAGAAAACTGTGCTGGATAATTGGCAATGGATCATTTTCAGTTTAGAGTAATGACTGCGCACACTTGTTTCGTTCTATCTTCTTTCGCAAGTACCTTTCGCACCTATATGCGTTTTCACGTATCGAAAATACTAAAAATAATTGATGGAGATCCATGTTCACCTATTATTTTCAGTGTCATATTCATAACTCATCTCAAGACACGAATGACTGTAGGGTAGCTATACGTACAGTCGGCACGTTTGTGAGCACGTTTGTCACAGCGAGTTGCAAGAGTGCCTGAGGGCCGGCGGCAAACAATCGAACGTCTTGATTAATTATGAAGGGGGAGGCTTTGTGAAACAAACACGACGGCGAACGAACGTAGCCTTTTGGCCCAAAATTCGCAAGCGAATCGTGGCAAAAATAGCAGTGATATGACCCATATTCTGTCTTGGCTGTCATGTGCCTCATGATATTGATGATGATTTTTTTACATGTAGTGTTTGACGTCCCAAAACAACTATATGATTATTAGAAACGCTATAGTAGAGGGCTCCAGAAATTGCGACCACCTGGGGTTGTTCAACGTGCGCCCAAATCTGAGCACATGGGCCTGCAGCATTTTCACCGCCATCGAAAATGCAGCTGCCACAGCCGGGATCCCATCCCGCGTCCTGTGGGTCAGCAGCCGAGTATCTTAGCCACTAGACCACCGTGGTGGGGTAAGGACCATGCAACCTATTTTGCTACCTTCATAGCGGCCGTGCATATCCGCTGATGAGCTGGGTGCCGACGCCATGACGTCGTTCACACTGAACAGGAGCCTCGGGGCTGGCGGCTTTTTCGTGAGCGCAGAAGGAGAGAGCTTCTACTATACAAGTTATACTATCATATTTTACCATAGAGGAAAAAAAAGAGAGAGCGTGACATCATGCAGCCAGCCGTCAGCCAAGTTGTTTTGAAGGCACCATAGGCGGCCCAACACATGACATTTCCCGGCAAGATAAAGCTAGCAACGACACTTGCTGATACTTCGGGTTCTGACTGCAGGTAGCTGTCAATCGAACAGGGCTGGTTCGGTGAGACCAGCCGGTTCATGCATGAAGTTCCAAAGCGAATAGTTACCAAGACTGCTCAAGCCTACCGCAAGCTCTGACATTGTGATCACATGTGGGGCCGACATGGTGGGCTTCACTCGTGTGACGTAATGCTGCCTCCTTTCTATTTTTCTTCCTCCATGCATTTTATATTCCGAGGAACGTCGCCTAGAAAGATACTAAGGTGAGCATCCCACCATCTGGAGATCATTCCTGTGTACTTTATAGCGCAGTGGTTTTCCCATTTCGCCTTTAGCTAGAAGAAGCCGCCATGACCGATAATCGAGTGCACGTCCCTAATGCTTTGTGGCACAACCTGGTGGCCACAGAGTCGCCATGGTGGATCCTCCACTGAACCAGCACAAACGATGCTACTCTGAGAAATAGCAGGCTAAGCCATGCTGGTAGATGACGCAGTCCTAAATTAGAGCAATGGAAACCCGAAACGCTGTCAGAAGAAGGAGGAGGAGTAAAAAAAAAACTTTATTATAAAATACGGTGGCCTCGGTGGTGCAATCCCGGCGTGCTCGGCCCGTTGAATTGCCCAGAGTTGTTCCTCAGAGTCGGAGCTGAGCAGCATGGTCTCCCGTGCACTGCTCATCATTATCAATTGTGCGATCCTGTCGGACCACCTTTGAACAGGCCCACTGGATGTGGGGTAGGTCCGCCCTTTCGTTACATAATTTCCACCTGTCGGTGTATTGACCTGTGTAGTAGTGGCTATATGCCACCGGGTTCGAGTACGTGTTTGGTTGAAGGAGGCGTCAGGCCATTGCTTGCTGCTTGCTAAGTGTGTGTTGTGCGGGAAGATACTGGGCCCTTTCCAATCAGTAATGGTTTAGGATTTCCTTGTAGCCGACCATGCGATATCCTCTCCTGCCTAGCAGGGGCATCTCAGTGGCTTGGCTTGTGAGTCCTCGGGCCATGGTGTGAGCAGCCTGGCTCCCATGAAGAAAGAAGCGTGCAGGCACCCAAAATGTGTGGCATTTCTGTTGTCTAGAGAGTTGACCACGCTGTCAGAAAAGGCTTGCTATAAAGCGTTAGAGAAAACATGAGACGCTAGGATGAGCACCCCACAGGAACGCGGGTTTTCACACTGCCATAATGAAGTTCCAGAAATGCTTAACAGCAATAAAGTTCGTATCGTTGATCAATTGTATTTGTGAACGCTGACGAAAGGGCAGAAATAACCTGATCAATAAATTATGCACTACTGACGTCTTGGGAATAACTTTAACTAAGATAGCTTTGTGCACAATATTTCTGAGCAACTACTAGCCGAGGAGTTTGCAATCGCACTGGCACTAGCGATCCCGGATTGCCGCACGGTCCTCAGCGACTCGAAGACGGCAATAGTCAACTTTGCTACAAACAACGTCCATGGAACCACTGCAAGAGTATGTTCAACTATAGCAAGACTGGAAACCAAGATTACCGTCAAGTGGTTCCCTGCGCACGCCGGGGAGCTGGACGTGGGCTGAACCGCAACGAGGAGGCAGATACGAAGGCACACGCGCTAACTAGCCGCGGGTCTCTGTCAACGCATTCCTCGGAGCCGCAACGACCCGATGCCGAAGACGGAAAGTATTTTATCACAACCTACGCCGACGTTCTGCAGTGGTACAGAACGAGCAGACGCCTCTACCCACCGCCTCATCGAGACCTACAACGCAGAGAAGCAGCCACACTACGGCAGTTGCAAGTACAAGCCGTATGGACCCCCGTCTGGGCAAAGCACATTTGCCCGGAGGTTTACACTACCGATGTATGCCAACACTGCAAGAAGGCGCGAGCCACCCAGAGACACCTCCTCTGGGACTGTGCACCACCGCCGGGTAACCAAGAAGTAATGCCAACTGCCATAAGCAGCAAAATCATCAGCCGAGAGCCAGGCAACCAAAGAGACGTGGTCCAGCACGTGCTTAGCATCCTGGAACGCCAGTGGCCGAAAGCGGCACCCCCACGGGTTTGACGCGAGTAGGTTGCTGCTCTGGGACGTCCGAGCACACTAGTGTCTCGCTTTAATCCTCCTACTTTTCCCCCTTTATGCCGGATCGTCAATAAAGTTGTTTCACTCACTCACTCACTGAGCAACTACTACTTTTTTTTCGATATGACGATAAAACAAATCTCTGCAATGCACAACCTCAGTTACGTCGACGCGGTTGTGTTGTTATGCTGACGTTTTTCATTGTTGTTTGCGCGTAATTTGAAATAAATTGCTATGAATGGTGATTGCCATGTCCGGAAGGATTGTTACACTGTCGAAATACAGGAGGCGAAGTCATGTGAGTGCCACATTTCATTTTTTAGTCACGTAAATGCCACATAGAAAAATTGACCGCTCAGTTCACGCACATTTAGCCACGCGATATGAGCTTGATCTTGTGAATGATGCGTTGTATTGTTATACACGCCAGCTTCATCATTCTCATAAAGCTTTTGTAGCTGAGGCCTTAATAAATAAATAAATAAATAAATAAATAAATAAATAAATAAATAAATAAATAAATAAATAAATAGAAAGATAAATACATAGATAAATAGATAAATAAAACGATGAATGGATAAATCAATTGTGAAGAAGAAAATGTGCCTGCAGCGAGCAGCATCGCCATTATATTTCCATTATTTTCATTATATTCCATTATAACGTAGTGTGGCCAATCGCCCTTGTGGGTATGAGCTAAGATCTTCTAGGCGACAAGACAAGACAAGGCTCTCTCGGTTCGTGCTTCGGTTCGCTTCTGTTAGAGTGTACTAGAACAAGGTATACTCTACTGCTGTGGCGATCTCTGGACGGTTCTCCACGCTGTCTTGACGCTGTCCTTAACGACTAATAAACGTCTTCACATTTAGCTGAGGGTGCTGTTTATCCCCGTCGCCACACCCTGCTTATACTGCACCATGAGCGGCACCACCAGTCGCCAATTCTTGGAGGGCGCCCGATAACCGACCTGATTTGCTACGCCTGCTCCCCTACCGGACACGTTGCCCGCTACTGCCACCATCGATCTCAGACGTTCGGCAACTATGCCTGCTCGTCGCAACCCGGACACCAACCCTTCGCCCAATATGGGCCGGGCTCGTCACCTCGCTATGCCCCTACTGACCACCCCGACTTCCAGCTGCAGCACGCACCCTCTCCTCGTCGGCGATTGCCCTCCCCTATGCGTCGCCGGCCTGGACTCTCCGACCAGGAAAACTAAGCACTGCAGTTCAAGAGGCAAGAACTGCACCATTTTCGAACTGCCTAGGCCCTCGCTCCTCTCCTGCTAACGTGGTCGCAGTAACTGTTGAAGGTTATTGTACTTTCGCCCTTTTCGACACCGGCGCCGCTGTTTCTGTTATTGCCGCTAATCTCTGCCGTTTATTACGCAAAGTGACGACTCCGCTTTCGGGACTGTCGCTCCACACCGCAAGCGCACATCAAGTAACGCCTCTCACAGCCTGCACTGCAAGAGTGTCCATTGAAGGCATTCTTTCCATCGTGGAGTTTATTCTTGTCGCTGTCCGCATGACGTCATCCTCGGGTGGAACTTCCTATCCCACCATAATGCCGTCATCGACTGCGCACGCACTGAAGTTTAGTTTTCACTCTTGTGTGATGTCACATTACTTGACGCTCTTCATCAGCCGCCAAAGTTGCTCGTTCATGAAGATACCGATATTCCACCTGGAAATTTCGCACTTGTTCCCGTTTCCTGCAACGCCTACGCTAACGCTACAGTCCTTTTTATGCCTTCCGATATCTTCACGAGTCGTTGAGCTCTGCCGCTGCCTTTCGTAACGATTGACCTTGCCACCGGAAGAAGCAATATGTTCGTACTCAATCCACTTTCCACATCTGTCACTTTGCTTGCGGGGGATTGTCTCGGCCACGTGCAGGATCTCGACCCTTTGTCTTTGGTTGATGTCCCGGATGACTACTGCGACCACCCAAAAGCACTGTAGGCACTCGAGGAGTCGTCCAAGGATACGTTTTCTAGCACCATCGCCGACGCCTTCACTCCCACTGAACAGGCCGACTTGCTTGATTTGTTGCATGAGTTCCGGAATTCTTTCGATGTGTGGCAACCTCAACTGGGCCGCACGTCGCAAGTCAAACATCATGTTTCTCCACTAAAGAGCGCCGCGTCATGAACGATCAAGTCGAAGATATGCTTCGTAGAGACGTCATTCGACCATCTCACAGTCACTGGGCGTCTCCTGTCGTCCTGGTGCGTAAGAAAGACGAATCTATCCGATTTTGCGTGTGCTATTGTCGTTTGAATAAGATAACCCGCAAGGACGTCTATCCGCGCATTGACGACGCCATTGACACCCTTGACGGAGCGGAATTCTTCTCATCACTTGATTTGCGGTATGGCTACGTGCAAGTCTCAATGGCTGAAGCCGATCGCCAAAAAACTGCATTTATTACACGTGACAGACTATACGAGTTAAACATCATGCCCTTTGGGCTTTGTAACGCGCCTGCCACGTTTGAACGACTTATGGATAATACGCTACGTGGCCTCAAGTGGAATATGTGCCTCTGTTACCTCGACGATGTCGTGGTTTTTCCCATGACTTCCCTACGCACCTCCTTTGCCTCAGGCATGTTTTGACTTGTCTGACCAACGCTGGCCTGAAGCTTAACCAGAAAAAACGCCGCTTCGATGCACGCGAGCTCGTCATCCTAGGCCACATCGTGTCCAAGCACGGCGTATTACCTGACCCAGCAAAACTTCGAGCAGTCGCAGAATTTCCCAAGCCGACGACCATGAAGGAACTTCGTAGTTTTGTAGGCCTATGCTCCTATTTCCAGAGGTTTGTTCGCAATTTTGCATCCATCATGTCACCATTAACCCAGCTTCTTCGCGGTGACGTGAACCTCAGCTCCTGGTCCCCAGCTTGTGAGGTTGCCTTCACTACTCTGCGCCGTATGCTCACCTCCCCACCTATTGTTCGCCCCTTCGACCCGACGGCTCCTACCAAAGTGCACACCGACGCCAGCGGCGTTGGGCTAGGCGCTGTTCTTGCTTAACAAAAGCCCGACTATTCAGAATACGTGGTAGCCTACGCTAGCCGCACTCTGACGAAAGCCAAAACTAATTACAGCGTGACAGAAAAAGAGTGTATGGCTCTGGTGTGGGCGTTTGGAAAGTTCCGGCCGTACTTATACGGCCGCCCGTTCGGTCTAGTTACTGATCACAACGCGCTCGCTGGCTCTTCACATTCAAAGACCCTTCTGGCCACCTTGCGCAATAGGCACTCCGCATACAGGAGTACGATATTCGCGTCGTATACTGCTGCGGACGCAAACTCTCTGACGTTAACGCCCTGTCCCACTCACTTTTACCACCAGATCTGACGTACCGAAACACTTGCCTCCAGACCTTGTCATCGCCAAATCTCGACCCGATTGCCAGCGAACAACGTCGTGACCCGTGGATCACATCTCTTCTAAAATATCTATCCGGCACGCCCAACCTTCCGGTATCTCGATCCCTCCAACGTCAAGCTTTCCATTTCACCATCTCTGATGTATTTCTTCATCGACGCAACTGCGCTACCGATGACCGCTGGTGGCTACTGGTCATTCCACGGACTTTACGATCGCAAGTATGCGCCTCTCTTCACGACGATCTGCAATGTAGCCCTGCCGGGGGGCTCAAAACATATGAGCGCCTTCGGCATCGCTATTACTGGCTCGGCATGTACAATTTTGTACGCAAATTTGTGCAGTGCTGTCCTGACTGTCAGCGACGCAAATCAACACCGCTACGTGCGACTGGTGCATTGCAGCCGCTTCCACGCCCTGCCAAGCCATTTGATCGCGTTAGCGTCGACTTCTACAGCCCCCTTCCATTGCCACCAGATGGAAATTGGTGAATTGTAGGGGCGGCTACGCCGAAACAGCCGCTTTGCCGAGCGCCACCGCTCAGGATGTCGCCTCTTTCATTTTACGTCACTTTATCCTTCGGCATGGCGCACCTCGAGAGCTTCGTAGTGACAGATGCCGCGCTTATCTCTCCGAGGTCGTCGAAGCTGTGCTTTCGGAATGCCACGTCCTTCATCGGAAAACGACAGCATACCACCCGCAGACTAACGCGCTCATGGAACGTTTTAACCACACGCTGGGTTATATCTGATCATAGCAACTGGGACCGTGTTCTTCCATACGTTACATTCGCATTTAACAACACTGCAATACAAACAGCCACAGGATTTTCACCTTTCTTCTTTATGGACGTGAGCCTTTCCATACAATCGATACCCTACTTCCCTACCATCCTGATGCTTCGTAGTGTCTACCTATTTCCGATGCTGCTCGACAAGCCGAAGAGTGCCGCCAGCTCAGCCGTACGTTCACAAAATAGACAAATAAATAAATACATAAATTAAGAGATGAATAGTTAATAGAAAAATAAATGAATAAATAAATAAATATACAGATAATTAAATATATAAATAAATTGAAGCATCCTCTCGCATAAAGCTCCGCTGTACAGCGTGTTTACCCAAGTAGATGGTCACATGAGGCACCTTGCACGGGCATCATGGGTGAATTCCAGTCCATTGTGCTTCATACAGTCAATGAATGCGATTTAACGGTTCACAGCCTGGTATAGAATGTATATACTGATGATTAACAAACGTTAAATAGTAAAAAGCTTGCGCAAAGAAGCAGTTATTTGAGATTTGGAAAGCAGAATTTGATGTTTTGAATTTTCGGAGTATTCATAAAAGCTGCATGAAAAGAATTGCCACAGTTGGTTCAGTTGTAGTGTGTCTTAGAAAAAGGGTTTTCCGACTGATGCATGAAATTGCAAGGTATGTGAGCCGTATTGACAAAAATTGGGGTACCCTTAAACTTTACCTTTAAGCCTTGAACGCCATAGCTATATTTCTTTCCTAGTGCATACTCTATGCACTTAGCGCATAAAATCTTCTGGAACTTGCTATGCACCCACTATGTAGTCCTGAGGGTACAGTAGCGGTTGTGCTTTTTGTAGTGAGTGACTGGCTTCAAACTAAGAAGCCATGGAGATAATGCCATGTTGTGACGCCCAATGGCAATGTACGCTTGTACCCCGCATTATTACAGCGATATTTCATGTTGTAGTGTGAGACATGTATACCGAATGCGTGTGTTTGAAAAGAATGAAAGTTGCGTTCACTGAATTTACAAGCAGATGAAGTTATTTTCACTGTATTCACAAGAAGAAGCGTGGCTGTGAAGCAATCAACAAGTGTAACCTGCTGACTGCTTCACAGCCACGCTTGTTCTGGTGAATATTAGATTTAATTGTTTTATCAAACCTCTCCGAACGCCCATGCTTGTGGGGATTCATGCAGGAAGTTTACCTCGCAATTCAGTTCTTTAAAGCTCGCTTTTCTGTAGACTACCTGTACTCAGTATCACTCAAGGTACTGTATAAGGATCTACTGAGTACACTCTTCCCACCTCCGTTGTACCGCTCTCTGTACACCAATCTTCCAGGCAACGATGCATGTGTTGAAGTGAGTGCGCAAAACGTACATCCCACCAAATTCAAAAACATTCTTCTTTAAACGCCACTCTGAAACATTGGCGGTAAACGCATGGTTAAAAAGAAAGGGTATTTTTATTCCGTCTGTTAATTGCCGTCTGTGTGGTGTGCTGGAAACGATTGAGCATTGCTTTGTTAACTGCAAAGACGTCATACTGTTTGGGATGTACTTCAGCGAGCCCTAAAAAAAATGTTTCGTCATTAATTCTCGCACAATACGTTATCTTCTACCAGCAGCGCTTGATGAAGTGCCATATAATATGTTTTTCCTCATGGGTGTGCACAGCTTGTGGAAGACACGAATGCAAGGCCGCAATGCAGAGCCCACCACCTCTTCAAGCACACACTTCATTCAAATGACTATCCCCCTCAAAAATATTTACGACGAGCTAGACTTTAGACAAGACTGGTACTCCATCTTAGAGAGCTGTTTGACCTCACCCCTTTCTTGTTTGCATAAAACAATGTGAAGAACTCACGCTGTGTTAGCCATTGAGTGTTTATGAGTAACGCATGGGCGCTTATTGTCGCCATTTGATTGTACCTTTGTTTGCTTGATTTGTCTTTATTAGGCAAATACTTTATTAAACACCATGAAATAAAAGAAGCGTGGCTGTGTTGTAGAACAGCCGCTTGCCACGCGAACGACCTGGGTTCGATCCCCACTTATACCTGCAAGTTCAATCTATCCGTGAACCAGTATTTCTTTATGATCTTAGTTTGCTTGCATCATTATGGATTTTTCAGTCATGCACAGATCATTTTTGCTCACAACCAACGACACCACCATCGTCATCAACTCCGACACCAAAATTTCTATGAAACGACCTCTTTAACACTATCACCTTAAAATATCCTTTATATTCGAGGGAAGAGGAAATGAACTCAGCCTTAGAGCTGCAAGTAAAGCGTATCGAGGAAGGTTTTAGGTACAAAAGGAATGATTGAGTTGGTGTGTGATACGGAAAGACAGACAGGCAGGTAGGCGGGCAAGTAGATAGATCAAAAGATAGATAGATATCAAAAAGACTTACATAAAGCTAAAGAGAGCTTGGAGAAAACTGAAGTTCGCCTGGTGGCATTCGTACAGTATGCTGTACTGCAGGTGAATAGGATTAGAAGTGACACGATATGAGCAAGGCGTTTAAGACGGGCTCCGAGCGCCACGCAACCCCTTCTTGGTGAACTACCGCAGTCCTTTGCATTGTCTCAGTGATACATCGACATTGTGATCGATAGAATTTTTAGCGGCGAAGCAACTTAAGCCATGGGTTGTGCGTCCGCGATGTATGTATGTATGTATGTATGTATGTATGTATGTATGTATGTATGTATGTATGTATGTATGTATGTATGTATGTATGTATGTATGTATGTATGTATGTATGTATGTATGTATGTATGTATGTATGTATGTATGTATGTATGTATGTACGTATGTATGTTGTTATGCCTGCGAGTCCACAGCGAACATCCATGCCTCTGAAAAAAGGCAATCTGTGTCAAGGCCAGCCCGCGAGCCCGCCTGACGCGAACAACTCAACGGTGTCATCACGCGGCGGTGCCTTTCTGCCGCGCACGCACAGTGAGTCACCTCAGCGAGCGAGCCCGTCAAAGCAATCGGCGCCTTCCTGTCTGGCGAGTCTGACGCAATGCGTGGCGACGTCACTCGTCCTTTGGTACAACCACGTGCAGCACAGCGGCTCCAGATTCGATGAGAATGACGCGGCCCATCGGTGACCCCATTGGAGGATTCTCTCACGACCAGCGGCGCTTCTGGTTGGACATTTGGTTACTCAAAGAATCCACCCGGTGCATATAAAAAAAAGCCCTGCGGCGCGTCGCGAGCAGTAGACCTATGTGTCAGAGGAGAGAGCTCGGCTGTCCGAGTCTCTAAGCTGTCGGCGCCAGTGCCGAATTTGTAACGCCTCTGTATATATGCTGTACATAAACCTTGTTTAAATCACCGTCGTCTCGTCCGCTCGTCTATCAGCTCTGCGCAGAAGCAGTCGCGAGCTGAGAAACCTACGCTACCAAACGGCTGGTGACCTTCCCGGCGGAGTTCGAAGCAGTGGCGCCTTCGGGACCGTGTTGGCGTCGCCGTCCTTCGTAACAGTGGTGGCAGCAGCGAGGTTTGTTGCGCACTTCGTAACGTCGTCGGAGGCGCACTTCGTAACAGTGGTTAACAGCTGCGAGATCAGCCGGCGTCAGCGACATCGATGCGGTGAGTGTCTGATGTTTTCCCCTCAGTTCACCAGACTACTCTAGCACAGGTTATAGTAGTTTAGAGAAGGGCTGTGTGAAGCATTAGAGTGAGCTTTGATCGTTTCAAGCCAAGTCGAAGCGCTTTGAAACCAAAGTTAATGCGGAGGGTATAAACACGGGAGTGTTAAAAATTGCTTGCGCGTCTTGCTAGTTGACTTATAGTGGGTACGGCAAGTAAATTGTTAACAGGGGAAAAGAGCAAGAGGCTAGTGTGAACGATGGAGAACCTTAAAGTGAAGGAACTCATCGAAATTTGTGAGGAACTCGGCATTACTTTGGGCCGTGCGAAACGAAAGCAAGCAATCCTTGAGATCATGAGGGATGAAGGAGTGTCGGCTGAGGAAGTCGATGAGGCCTGGGCGGATATCAAAGCACGCCACGAGGAGGCCGAAAGGCGAGAAGTAGAAGCTCGCGAACGTCAAGAAGCTGAAAGGCGCGAACGCCGCGAGCGCGAGGAGGCCGAGAAACAGGAGCGCCTTGAGTTGAAACGAATAGAGTTGACAATCCTACAGTGTTCGCAGGTGCCTAGCGTAGCTTCTCCGACGATTCAGGTCAGCGGTTATAGAATTCGGGACCAACTGCCACCGTTCGTAGTAGGCGAGGACATGGCGAAATATCTCGTCAAGTTTGGACACGTCTGTGTTCCCACTCGGATTTTAAGCACAAGATAAGAGGTGCACTAGACTGTGACTCAGACAACGTCATATACCTTTTGAAATGTGGGGTATGTAACAAGCAATACGTGGGCCAGACAGACACTCCGTTTAGAATTAGATTCAACAACCATCGGGCACTTGTACAATCTCTGCCAGGCCTTCCACTTTCAAAACACTGCCCATTAAAAGACCACAGCTTTGATTGACATCAAGGTTACACTACTAGAAAACAACTTTCGAACAATCAGAGAACGGGAACAACGAGAATCTTATTTTATCTACAAATTTAACACGATAAAATATGGAATAAATGAATACCCAGGCACTCTGTCAGCGTTACGACCGCTAAAAGACGCAAACGCTTCTCTCTAATCAGTCCGGTTTCATTACGGCAATAATATTACCCGCTAACAAAGCTTTTGGCCTATGCTTTTGACAACATAGAAATGATTTGCCTCATCAAGCACAGCCGGAACGCACAGATAAGTGGTCCCGGATGTCGTACGGTCCCCACCCCCCCTTTTTTTTCTTTTTTTTCTTCTTTAAGTTTTAACGCTTATTCTGTTCCTTCACCGACAAGGAGCTGACAGCTAGGTGGTTTCATTAACTTTTTCATACATGTGCGCATGTCTTCCCAGTGAGCCGCAACTGTGTGGTGACTGTCCCGGATGTCGTACTCCCCCCCCCCCTGTTCTTTTTTTTCTTCTTTGATATTTAACGCACATTCTGTTCCTTCACTGACAAGGAGCTATTGCACATAATGAATATCGATGGCGGCGCCTCAATCACCGGCTTTTTCATTCCTCCTGACGCCACCAGCACGCACTCGAAGCGCTTAAGCTCTCCTCATTAAATTGTCTTAAACTTCAAAGAGGAACGAGCCGCCAGTGGACTACACGGAAAGGTGCAATACAAGAACGGCGGCACACTGCCCACTCGGGGAAGAGTGGGTGCGGGGGAGATATTGTTGACAATGATGACATTGCTCATCTACCTCTGCCCTACTCTGTTGAGATGCTGCCCCTTTCTAATTACGCCGTGTCGGTCTTGCTTCTTCTCCTAGATTTTCCATATTTAATTTATAGTTTCTCCTCCCGTTTCGCTGTTTCTTCTTTTTTCTCTCTCTCTCTTTTCTTTCTTTTTTTTCTTTTTTTACTTTTCTTTTGACCCCTTCCCTGGTGTCTCGCCAGGCTATAAGAAGACACGGAAGATGTGTAAATATTATTATGCCTTGAAAAAGACGGGGTCACCGTCGAAACGCTGGCACAATAAACAGTTGTTATGTGAAAGCGCATCTACTTTCATATATATATATATATATATATATATATATATATATATATATATATATATATATATATATATATATATATATATATATATATATGGGATATCGCACAACGAGAGCGTTGTCAACAAGGATAAATATATTTATTCTTGTTGACAACGCTCCCGTTGTGCCATATCCCATACCTTCACGAAGACTAACTGGTCCATTGAATTATTACTCCCACTATATATATATATATATATATATATATATATATATATATATATATATATATATATATATATATATATATATATATATGCTTCATAAAAGAAATTCTGTGGGTCCGGTGCAAGTATGATTAAGAAATGAAGGAGCACACTTACGGAAACGTTGAGTAAACAACTATCAAATTTCCGTAAGTGTGTTTCTTTATTTCTTAAGTATATATATATATATATATATATATATATATATATATATATATATATATATATATATATATATATATATATATATATATATATATATATATATATATATATATATATATATATATATATATATATATATATATATATGGCCTACAACCCGGGAGACTCAAGAAATTAAAACAGAGTGTCAAAGCTTTCATCCGTATTCTAGTAGTTTTAGGCAGAATTTCGAAGTGTTAGCTGTGCTACGGTGTCTGAATCCAGCGCATTCTATTATCTTATTACGCAGGGAAAATGAAAAACGGAAGGTGTTGTTACTATAAAAGTATTCCTTGTACTTTTGGGGGTGTTTTTGGCGCACTATCCCTTCTTAACGGCGAAAGCTGAGGCATCGCTTTTAAAGTGGCCATTCAACAATTGGTAAAAAAAACTTTCAATGGTGTATTTTTTCTCTATCGCGGAGCGTAGGCAGCTCTGCTGTGTGCAGACGACTGGAGGGGGAGTCTGTTCGCTTTTGCGCTGTACGTTCTCGAGCATGTCTGTGTCACTGTTTATCAAAGGACACCACACTATATTCGTGTATTTGAACATTGGTCCTATAAAAGTAATGTAAAATAAGTGCTCAGTATCGGTGGTAACGTGACGTAATGTCCGTTTTAGAAAAAAACTTGTTCCTTGCCTTCTTTGTCACCTGTTACCATGCGGTGCGCGTTAAAGAAACTGGCCCGTGGTTGCAATGAATGGGACAGAAGTATCATACGATTTACGTACAGTTACAACTTTCACGATTCTCCAGTCGGCCGGCAGACGGCAATCACCAATGAACTTTGTATATATAAGGTGAAGGTACTTGCTGATGGGTTCAGCATAGCGTTTAAAAAAAGCGCTTGGTATTTGCCTGGACTACTACTTTTCTTTTCATCAAGCTCTAAGAGCAGTGAAAATATGCCGGAGGTTGTAATATTCAACGATGGAAGCGATCTGCCATGGCCAACGTGACGGGTACCCAGTATAATCTTTAGGCCGTTATCAGTGCTAAAGACTGAGTGAAAGTATGCATCGAAGTTATTCGCCTTTATCTCGCTTTCTTTAGCCGGAAACGCGGAGAATGTCGTCCGTTTTATGCCTATGTAGGGCCAGAATTTATCGGGTGTGCTCTTGACGAAATTTTGTAGAGTGTGTTCATAAAAGTGCTGTTTTGCGTCTCGTACCTTCCTTTTAAGCTTAATGTTAGCGTTGCAGATTGAGAGCTAGCACTTTCCAGCGTTTTTTTAATCTTTCTGGCACGCTTGATTTTGCGCTTGAGGTGAATAATGTCGCGGATTCGGTACTCACTAGCAGGCAAATATTCTTAGCTCTAGAATAAAGAAATGGCTGGGGAACTTTCTGACACATCGTTATAATTTCAGTGAGGCTGAGGAGGAGGGAAGGGAGCACAGTGTAGTATAGCCATGTGCAGTACAGTGCCCAGTACATGTGCAGTACAGTACAGTACAGTACAGTACAGTACAGTACAGTACAGTACAGGGATATGAATGTGGATATGGCTATCCATGCATGTGTACATATGGACTGTCGGTTGGCTAGTGTTTCGCCGGAGCTCAGCTTCTTTGACGCCAATATTATTGCTCGCTATTCGTTTGAGGATATGCCTGATTTGACTTATCAGTTTTGGAGTTCGTTGCATTCGTATATCTATTTGCCATATTGCTGCTAATAAATTCCAAAATACGTATACGTTGTTTTTATTGGTATCGGTTGGCCTTGCAAATGAAGCTCAATGAGATGTAGTCGTTCTTTTGCTGCTTTTGTATGGTAATTTCGGACAGCTGTGTATTCGCATTTATTAAGGGAGGACTGCAGTGAAGCCCAAGACGGGCGAGGTACCACGCAACGGTGTTTATTCCTTACTGTAGTGCTTTTTGTTGCTCGCCAGCGTTACGTGTCGTGCACCAAAGCGTGATATCAACCGCGTAGATACAATGCATAAGCGCCGGATTAAGTTTAATTAGTTGGGAATATCTTTCAATGCAATATTAAGGTGTTGGAAAAAGTATCGCCCCTTGGGGCGGTTACCCGTCTTTGCGCATGCTTCCTTGTAGTCAAATTATTCACAGCTATTTGTACCTGTCGGCCGCTGAGAAAACTGCGGATGCAGTCTGCTAAGAAGCGCCGGCTTTGTTTAGTTTCATACACCTCCTCCGATAGAGGAGTGTGTTTTATATTGTCAAATAATTTATGTATATGAAGGCCAACAAGAATGCGTGTTTGAACTCTGCTAGTCTGACAGTAAACATGCTGTTTTATAAGCTGTGCCGCGTCCTGAGCGGAAACAATGCGGCGAAATCTAATAAGTGTTGCTGGGAGTAGCTTCTGGTTTTCAAAGTGCCACTCATACTTAAGAATGATCATTTTTCCATGACCTTGCGAGCATATGAGGTCAGAGAAATGGGCCTCGGATATGTAAGAGAATCCAGCCTTTTCGCTGTTTGAGAAAGACACATACAGTGGCAATCTTTTATTCAATAGGTAACTCACCAATGCGCCAGATGTCGTTTAAAAAACCTCGAAAGAATTGTTTGTTGCTCAGATTAGAGGTTCCGGCCCCGCCGCGGTGGTCTAGTGGCTAAGGTACTCGGCTGCTGACCCGCAGGTCGCGGGATCGAATCCCGGCTGCGGAGGCTGCATTCCCGATTGAGGAGGAAATGTTGTCGGACCGTGTAGTCAGATTTGGGTGCACATCAAAGAACCCCAGGTGGTCGAAATTTCCGCAGCCCTCCAGTACGGCGTCTTTCATAATCACATGGAGGTTTTGGGACGTTAAACACCACAAATCAATCAATCAATCAATCAATCAATCAAACTAATCAGCTGAGAGGTTGCGCAAAATAGAATATGGAATTTTGTCAGCGCCAGAAGATGACTTCCAGGACATGAATGCGAGTGCGGTGGAAAGCTCTGCCGCAGTGAAGACTTAGTCCAGTCCCGAACGGCTGCTCCTTGCGTAACTGGGCAGCTTCCCTAGTTCTGTAGGCGGATAGAAAGAATAAGATATTGCTTTGTGAAGTTCGTGGTCGCCCAGTTGTAAAGTGAGCTGAATATTAGCTAGAGTATGGCAATCCGTCGGGCGTCCGAGAAAGTTTTTGAGTATAAGCCAAACACTCGACAGGTGTAGATGTCCGTCAATGGTTTCGCAGGTTTCCTGACAATTCTGCCTAGCCAGATCGTCAGCGTATGTCTGTATGTTTTCGTTTCACCTTGCCGTTGCACCTCGCCAGTTCAACTTGAATACGACTGTGCGAGCTATCTGTTCTACTAATATATTAACTAGAGCCAGTCATGCCCGGACAAATGCAGGGCTATTGAGACGAAGACAGGAGACACATATAAAAACACGGCGCTGGTTTGTGTTCCACGTGTTTCCTGAATTCGTTTAAGTCGTGCTGCATTCGTCCGTACATACGAGCAAGTTGGCAGCCGAGCAACAACCTTTCCAACAGTTTTAAACTTCATCAGAATTCGTGCTTGTCCGTCGGGCCTATAGTGTGAGCGCACAAGAATTGCGACAGGCGCAGCACCTTAAGGAATCCATAAAGAAATTTACTGCGCAAAGCTGCGACGTGTGAGTCTGTCAACTTTCCGAAAAGTACGCATCAGCTGGAACGGAGTAGCTGGTAAAGAAGTGACGATCGACCTTTTTCAGAGAAACTGAAACACGGACACGAGGTGACGAGGCGGCGAGATGCACAGAGCCACAGACTCTCCGAAAGGGCAATCACGACGGCGTGTCTACAAGGCTCTTTGAGTTCAAGCGTGAATCGTAAGCTTAGTAGATGCGTCATTGGTGGGCCATTGGTGATTCATTAGGAGGCGTTGTGCTCGTCAATCATCCTGCGAATGCCATTCAAGTAAGCCAGCTTCATGAGCTTGTGGCACTATGTGGAGTTTTAGGAGTCGCCGCCAATATCTTATGAAAGGTAAGAAGATGCATCAGCATGGAACCTACTTTAGAATACTCATTAATCGTAGATATCAGCACTCATGGCTCGTAAACTAAATTCCCAGCCTTCTGTTTTAGCGAACCAACTAGCCTAACGATATGCCCTGAGTTGTTATTCGGTGAAATCATCTCTCACGAAGATATATTGTTAGTGATGAGCTTTAGCGCCACGTTCACCGGGCCCGTATTACCAAACACCACACACTTTGCCATCATATTCGCTTCACGACGTCTGTCAGTCTATGTTGTGAATACTGCGTTCGAATCAATACACGTAGACTGAGACTACGTGAGGTTTATTGTACCCATTTAGTTTGGAGCCATGCATGTGACAAGTGGAAACCACCGCACCAAGGAACACACTAGAAATGAGCTGTCCTTCGCCGAATTAGTCCTTGGTGTCTTTGTAAATTTTCATCTGACGTCTGTGACAAAGGTGTGACACCTGGCGGCGTAGTCGCCTCTACAGTGCTTAGAGGGAAGTGCTTTGTTTAGTTCATTTAGTAAAACAATGCATTTTTCTTTGTTTTCACGTCGACGAGCAGGCATTTTTTTTTTTCAACTATTTTACACGTACTGCGCATTGCCAACTCTAGGAAGCGGTAGACAAAATAAAATGACGTGGGTGCTATTAAACAGCGCTAACATGTAGGTGATTTGATAAATCTGTGACGATATTGTGCTAATAATGTAAACAGTGGAGCAGTTCCCACAGAGTCGATGTCTCAGAAACGTCGCAGAATTGCTAAGAAAAGAATCTCTCCGATGGAATTCAGTAAGTCACCATTATTTTTTTTTTCATGTAAAGCTTACTCTTGTTATGAACCTTTTATTCGACGCATGTGAGTCTGTGAGAGAGATGTCGGTTTAATTCAGCACTTAACGTTCGTAGTAGACAGGTTGCGCCTGTGTGCGGACGCGTTTCACAAGCAATAAAAAGTGCACGATGATGTACATAGCGCAGTAGATAAGGTATGTCACGCATAGGAATCTTGATATCTCATCAACGATCACTGTTAAGAGAAACGCGTGAAATGTTCGAGAAAAATGTGCTAGTTTTCTAAAAAACCCACATTTTCGCTATCTCTCGCGCAGTAAAAAAAGTTAACCCTAACTCATGCTCCCGCATATTTGCATTATTTTCGAAGTCGACGAAGTACCGCCATAGAGCCAAGACAACGGTTGTATCCAGAACTTCGCTAAGGCTAAGGCCGACCCGACTAATCATTCTTCGTCGATTGCCGTATTCGATCACTGTGTACTTGTTCAAGGCAAGCGTTTTCCGGTGGCAAACCCCGTTGTGGTACTGGCACAAATAAAAAAGAAATTAGAAGCTCCATGACGTTTTAAGTTCAACTGACGCCGAGGGCACTCAGTTTTGCTCTACAGCGAGCAGATACAATAGTGGGGGCGCGTATGCGGTATGGTGGCCTTTACTGCTGGAGCTAAGCAGTTTGCTTTGCCATTTCGAGAAATAGAGTAGACAGGTGACAAGTGCGATTCACTTCGAGAGTCACACGATTTGCCATGCACAAATAGGAAAAATAAACTGCGTTGGACGGATCCATGCCTAATGAAAGGGGCATTGCAATACTTTTGGAGCATGGTCCGAAAATGCTGCCGATTGGTAGTAGAGGCTCTCGACAACACGCGAGCCAAGTAATATAGCGCAGCACGTGGCCTGGAATGCACAATAAATTATCAAAGTTAGCCAAAAATAGCTTTCTCTTCTGTCGACAAATCACGAAAACTAAGCTTATTAAGCCTATCTATCATACATTGGCTGATTTGAACATGGCGCGCTCGGTTGTTACAGAGGTCAGAGCGAGAAACCGTCACTTGTCCACGCGTGCGCGCGCGATCGCACTGAAAAACCCACGCATTAGAAGAAAAAAAAGAAAGAGAAAATGTTCAAGGTCACGAAGCGCAAGTGACGTTTTTTGTTTGCCTTTCCCGTCCCTCCCTGCTCAGCTTCCAGCGATTTCATCGGGACGAGAGAAGGGAGAATGTGACTGCAGGGTGTGACAAATCTTTGTAACTCCGCTCGTACTGGACGGATTCTCAAAACACTTGTGGCGCTCGATTTGAGAGGTAATACGCTTTTTTTTAATTGATTTCATGGTAACTCAAAAAAGTGTTTCAGGGCCCCTTGAAGAGATAACTGCAGTTAGTAAGCGACTAAACTTCGCACTTGTTCAAAATGCGACCGAGTACGTGAGATGCGTCTGATAGTCGTTTGCTGATAAGTAAGTTCCTACGTTTTGCGGTGAGTTAAAACCTCGGCCCGCCTGCGATGTCTTGCGTCAAAGGCAACTACTATGCCTGCCGATTTACCTCCACCAAATAATTTTTTTGAACTGAACGGACTTTCCAAACTAGGATGTCGCGGACGTTTGGATGTAAGCTAATGTGGATTGATTTGATTGACAAGTGGGGTTTAAAGTCACAAAATTACCACATTTATGAGAGACCCCCTAGTGAAGGGCTCCAGAAATTTCCAGCACCTGGGGTTATTTAACGTGCACGCAAATCTGAGCACACGGGCGCAGATAATTTTTGCCTCTATCGAAAATGGAGCCGCCGCAGCCGGAATTGTATCCCGCAGCCTGTGTAAGCTAATGTTGCTACTATAGTCGGGGCGTGGTTCTCGGTATTCTTGTTGAGTGTGAGCTGCAAATTCTCGTTGGTTTTGTTGTGCCATTCAAAATAGTGTATGTTTCAAAATGTTTCTATTTACATAGAAAAAAACTGGTACCGAGGTGCCGCTTTAATGCTCATGCCAGGCGGTGAAGCGTTGCTTGTTTTTTTTTTGTGAGTCACAAGTGAAGGCGTAAACCTTTCTCAGTAAATTTTAGTTTTTTCTTGCGATAAGAGCCAGCAGGTGTACCAATACAAAATGGATGCCCGTGATGTGAATAATCCCTCTATAAATCATCTGTTAAGTAAACCTTGCTATTTCGTCTAACGTCACCTGTTTCCATGAGCGACCTCAGCTAGCATATAGGCTGGCGTTCCAATGTATGCGTCATGCATATTTTTTGACATTTTCGCACATAGAACATCGTATTAAAGAAGAGAGAACAATATCGGACGCAGATGTAAAGCGTACTGCGCTGATTTGTAGTCGGGACCAAGATGTGCTGCGATGACCTTTTAGTCGCGAAAAAAAAAACAACTTTGCAGCCTTCGCTAGCACTCCCCACCACAGCAACATGTGGAACTCACTCGTAAGACGAATAGCTAAAGGATTGTGCCCAAAGGTCAGCAGCTACGCACTTCCGGCGGAGGAGACAACATGAGGCCGTAAACAAAACAAACTCATGAAAGGCTGCGGATGCAAAAGATCATCCCCATAAAACTCGAAGCTGACGTGCTGTCATCCTCGGACTGTAAGCTCATCCTCATTTGCTTCAGGTACATTTGCAAAACAGTTTCGAGCAGCCGCTGTGTGTGTGTGTTTTTTTTTTGCACTGCAGGCGTGGACCCATGCACGTGTGACGACGCTGCCAGAGCAGCGACTAGTGACACTAGATGCGGCCCTGCGTCTGATATAACAAAACAATCAACCCAATGCTGCTAGAAACTTGCCGAGAAAGCCACCTCCAGACCTTATACATGCGACGGACCTTCGAAAACATTTTTTTGTAGAATAAATTATCCATCACTTCTAGCAACAGCTTTCTCTCGACTAGCTGGCCTAAATTTCTGGCAATTATTACTGCTAAACACTGTCAGGCTGCAGAGCGGGCACATTTATTAAATATTTGACAGAGAAAGGTTGTTTTGATAACAGATCTTTGATGTTAAAGCATAACCATGAGGGACACGAACTTATGTGAAGTTTGATAGCCAGGTTATTTTCCCGACAACATTACGCATATTGACTCGTGCAAAGGTCTGTAGCAAATCACTATGTTGCCAAAACGGCCAAAATTTAAATTCATTGTGAAAGTAGAGTGGCTGGAATAACTACAACAAAGTTCTGGGTGTACGAGAAATAACAAGAACAAAAAACATGCCAAAACAGATAATTCAAAGCGTCGATCATCAGAGATCGATTTGAATAGGCATGGTAACGAAAGAGTTAAAGAACGTCGATCTTTAGAAAGTAGTGCCACTATTCGCACTCCGCTGCTGCCACACAACCTTATCAATTTTTCCTCGCCCCTGCCGTTTGTTTCCTCGCGTGGATCACGCGTTTTGCTTCCAATTTCTCGCTTTGACATCCCGTGGAGAAAGTAGCGCTAAGTTTATTGTGCCCACAATATGCATGCTGAATGCGTGCGTCCCACTGGCAATAAGCGTGGTTTCCCTATCAACTCCGGCAACTATCCATTGCCAATCGCGGAGACCATCTCTGCCGCCGCCGGTAGCTTAGTGAGCTGTGCTACGTGACCACGCGTCCAGATCGAGATTCGGAAGGGCGGTTCATGCGCAGTCTTTCTCACCCAGTTTATAATGTGATCTTTTACGTATGACTTTGATTGTCTTTTTCAATGCCCTTTCGCACGCGTACCGCATGCGGATGTCTTCAAAAATGGCCCTAGGTCTATCGGATCAAATGCTGAATTTCTCGCAACAAACTTCATACTTTTAACGTCGACTTCAACTGTATTGAAATGCTGCATATTGCTACGATTGAAATGCTCCTCACAAACTACAGCGATCGGGGTTCACGTAACTAAACTACCAGACAATGAAGTCAAAAGAACCATACAGCACATTGTTTGTCGCTTTTAACTATAGCGTAATAATTATGACACATTAAACGGAGAGGAATTAAAGAACATTAAAACAATTGGCCTGCAGTAGTAGGTCAATCTACAACTTTCAGATACCGCGTCCAATGCTCTACTAATGGAGATACAGTGGCGGCTATTTTTTTACATATATATGCTTATCTAGTTCAATGCGTGTAAATCTGGTAATGTATGTCATCACCTATTGTATATAGCCACCACGACGGTTGTTAAGCACTCTTTTTGTCTGCTGGCGTCACTTAGCACGGGACAGTTTTTGCGCACTGGCAGCTAATAAAACCTCGCTTGCTTCCTGAAGCCATCATCTGCCTGGTTTAGGTCTAGTTCGGGCTGCCTTAATGCGGCAGGCTTGTTGATTTATCATGCTGGCAATGCACAAGAGTCCAATTCAATTCACAGACCAATGCTCGAAAGCTGTATACATTAATTTTAACACGACAAAGGCACAAACGGACGTGACATATAGACATTTTGTGATGAATCGGGGACTTGATGAATTGGGGACTAGTACACTAGCTCCCGATTCATCACAGAATGACACGCTGAATACCCGTGGGGCACATGAGTGCATGGAAAAGCCAAACACAGAGGGATATGCCGCAAACATCTAGATAAGATGCAGTTATGAAGATTTTAGGGGCGAAACTCCTTATGGAGTGGCTTGTGCATCCCTCGTAGTACGTAACCACCAGTGGCACATACCCGAAATAGCGGTCATTACGATTTCGACCTCCAAGGTGGTTGCGGTGAGAGATTTCTTCTGTGCGTTGTTGAACAATAAAAGATGGTGCTCAATGCACATGTTAATGGCTGCTAAGGGGGAATGAGAGACAGGAGCATTCGGCCTTTAGGTAACGCGCACGCTGCGATCCCCATTAGCAGCTATTGGCATGTACATTGAGAACGATCTGACAAAAAAGGGTTGCTACGTTATACTCGCTGGGTGCAACCTCTTTGGTTTTAGAAAGGTTTAACAAGCGTTGGGCCGCATAGCCATGAATACAGCGAACTAGTATATACCGTGAACTCGAGGTGGTTAAAGGTGGGAAGTAAACCCGAAGCGCAAGCCGTAAGAAGCGGGAGGTGGCATGTGCCACCTCCCGCTTAGTCCTTGAAATGTCCGCTGGATAGTGGTGCTTCTTTATGGAGAATATATGATGAAAAGATGCGAGATGGTGGTACTTGGAGTGCTGAATAGATGGACGAACGGACACACAGACAGATGCATGGATGGACGCATGAACGGACGCAGGCGCGGATGCATGGACGAACGCAGGGACGAACGCACGAACAGACGCACGCACGGATGGGTGGATGGACGCATGGACGATTACACAGACGTACGCAGGAACGGACGGAAGCAAGAACGAATGGACGGACGAATGCTTCGTCCCACTCCCCATCATTCACTCCGTGGATATGCTGCCATTTTTTTGTGCGGCATGAAAAAATGCATGGAGCATATAATACGGCTGGGTTTCTCCGACCATCATGCCCAAAAGGCCTTGGTTAAGAGGGCCACTGTGGCGGCTTCGACCTATGGGGTCCCGGACTAGAACCAGTATGTACAGGTCAGAACTGGGCAGTATCAAAGATACATGTATCTTAGATGCTATCTTAAATACTCTTTGGGTATCTTGTATCTGTGTCGCGATACTTCCAGCAAGACGAGTACCAGTATCTGTATTTCCACTACATTGAATAATGTATCGTGCACCCGAAGATACAAGATACTGAGATCGGAACGCTACCATACGAAACATTGATCGCTGCCTGAATTCCACTTTTCAAGCCAATAGGGGTGGCAGTAAGCCAACTGAACAGAACTACAGGCACTGGCACTATAGTTTATGTTTGCGCCCGACGCTACCAGTGAGGGCATGCAGGTGCACGATAAGGTGTGCGCCTCCATATTGGTAAAACACATTAACGTGACAGAAGCCGCGTGTTCTCGACAGGTATTACGGTCGCGTGCTTGCTTGTTCTGTGCATCTTTTTCCCGACTTTTCATATGTGAGGCTGCTTATGGTAATGCTTAACCTAATGGCCTTAGTCCAGTATGTGGCGATTGTTATTGCGCATGTGCTACAGCTGGCCCAAGCACTGCCAGAACGCGCTCACGCGCTAGCGTGTTCGAGCCTGTGCAAGGGCATGACCGCTAAGGAGCTGGATGAAACACTGTGGCCTCACCCGCTCGCTTGCACTCTCTCAGAAATCATGTGATGGCGTCAAAGAATGAGATTCTGGAAACGTGCGATAAACCAACGCGTTGCATCCTAGACAGAACGCACTGGCACGCGCTAGCGTGTTCCGACCTGCGTAAGTGGCTGTGTAAGAGGCTGTAGCCTCCCCCCTTTACAATCCCTCAGCAGTCACGTGATGGCCCAGGGGAACAGAGATTCTGCTGACGCGTGATGAACCAACGTGCTCTCGCGTGGCGTCGCGTGGTGATGAAACCACGTGGCGTGCTCCAACGAGAGTTCGGGACGAGTAACAGCAACAAAAACTACATTGAACTCTTAACAGGCTACACTTGCGAGGATGCGTTAAAGTTAGGCAAGGTGCCCTTGATAAACGGAATTTTAAGTCAACCATGCACTCGTTCGCATGCTACTCATAGTTCTCTTTAGAGGGAGATGATGTAACTTTTAGGAACGAAGCTCATTAGGCTGTGGGCCATTCCCTCCTCCGTATGTAGTATGTAGCCTTGCTCAATAGATGGCGTTGTGTGTATATGTGCTTGGGAATAATAAAACTAGATGGCATGAGTGGTTTTCGCAGGATATCCTCGCATTGAATAATGATGAGTAGGGCGAGGCATCCGTCCGTCCATCAGTGTGTCCAACAAATCCATGCGTCCGTGCTTCCGTCCGTCCATCTGTGCGTCCGTGATTCTGTCCGTCTCGCTGTCCTTGCATGCTTCCATCCATCCATCCATCCGTCCGTGCTTCCATCTATTAGTCCGTGCTTCGGTCTGCGCATGCGTCCGTCCATGCTGCTGTCTATCCGTCCGCCTGTCTGTCTGTCTGTCTGTCTGTCTGTCTGTCTGTCTGTCTGTCTGTCTGTCTGTCTGGCTGGCTGTCTGTCTGTCTGGCTGTCTGTCTGTCTGTCTGTCTGTCTGTCTGTCTGTCTGTCTGTGCTTTAGTTCATGCATGTGTCCGTCCACCCGTGCTTCCACGCGTGAGCCCGTCCATCCATATGGCCGTGCTTCTCTCCATGCGTCCATTCAAGCGTCGATCAGTACGCCCACACTTTTATCGTCCGTGCCTTTTTCTGTCCATCCGCCTTGACGCGCGGACGGATGCACATGGACGGACGGATTTTCCCACTCATCATTCACTCCGTAGATGTGCTGTGAATTTTTTTCTTTGTCATTCCCACACTTCCTTCCAAAAGCTTCATGCTGCTAACGTGTTTTTTCACTGCCTCCAGCATCACCGACACTGTGAGTATTTCTGCTCTTCTACTGGTTTTACACTGCCAACCTGAACAGCTCACTCTTAAACTCAGGACATTGTTATATGTAGACTCATTCTGACGCAATAAAAGCACTAGGATGAAAGGGCAGAGAAAGGGCACAACACGAGCGCTCGCGTGCAGCATTGGGCCATTTCTTGTCCTCATTGTCCTAGCGCTTCTTTTGCGTAAGAATGAACCAGTAGTACCAGCTGGCTTGCCTTTACCTTTTGCTCATAAAATGATGCCTTCATATGACGTTCCACTCTGTTACGAGACGGAAAAGTGACAAATTTTGGTTATTTGAGACGCCATGGTTGCGTCACTTGGTGATGTCTTGACGTGATGATGGTCTCAGGCATCTCTCGTGTTAATGCCACCGACGCCCCCGACGGTCAATTTTCACGTTCGACTAAGCATCTGAATCCTTTCACCTTATAGCGACCCTGAAAACAACTAAGGAATTGGGATATATCATAATAGTATAATGCGATAGTATAGAAAGTTGGTTGAGTTGGTTTGAGGACAGTCTTGGGAACATCGGTTTCCAAAATAATTGGTTTAGATTGATCAACTGCACTCTGAGAACTCTAACATCGTATGTTTCACTGTCATGTAGGGAGAAATTCCAAGTTTCATTTTAAAATTTTATCGCGAAGCTGTAAGCACGTGACGTGAAAATTGTCTAAGGGCATTTTTCGCATTTTCGCGACATTGGCTAGGTGAAATGTCCCGAAACTCTTTATGCTAGGTCTATGGCATCGACAGATGACAATGTATTCCATGGTCATTGATTAGAAGCTTCTGAGGACCCAGTGGACACCTTCAAAATTTAAGACATCATGTTTTTTGGTGCGGAAAACTCAAGGTGGCGTCTCCACCCACATTTTCTTTTCGCGAGCATTCTCGCTTACTAAGCGAGCGTCGTGTCTCGGTAAAAGTGCTGCTTTCGGGATGGTGAAACTGTATTCCACTATTAGGCGAAACATTTTCTTTACTCTTTAGTGTCCCTGTAATCAGCAGTGACAACGCACAGAACACAGCCCTCTACCATTTTGTTTCCACCGAAATGCGACCACCACGGCTGCAACATGAGCAAACAGGAGTATCGAACGTATGAAGAAATCTAGATGCTTCATACTGCGTATTTTATCTTACATATGTTCGTACTACTTGCTACCACTAGTATTGCGTCGGCCAACACCAACAAATGAAATCCGCGACCGAACGAAACGCTAGGCGCTAAACTTGACAAGACCGTGTGAATGTGATCTGTTTTCTTCGACAGACCTGGCCTGCAACGTGTAGTTATATCAGTGAGTTATTTCTGTCTTCCGCAGCGCCATGTCTTTCAAATCTTCGAAACGGATAATGCGGCACCCAGACAGAGCCACTGTATTATTCATAATTGTGACGGCGTCGGTCATTTACTACTCGTCATGGCTCTACTACAACAAACACCGCGATGAATCCACTGAACTACTTCCGCCCACTGTAAAGGACGCATTGCCACAGAAGGTTAGCCAGAAGCACGAGGCTCCAGTGACCACAACGACTGCAAGGGTCACAACAACCACAACAACCACGACAAGTACGTATGCATACGAGAGCACGTAGTGTTACGTCACTGCGTGCAAGCTCTTTTGCTGTTTGGCCCACGTCCGATGTTCTACCAACTGAGCTATGGCGGCTGCCATCTCTCCATTTACTCTATCGACAGTACATACGTGCATTTAAACGTAGAATTGGCCGTAAACGCCGCCAGCAGCCATTACTGGCACCATTGACTGCCACTGCCAGGTTGGAATGCACGTATATACCATAGAGTGAATGGAGGGTCGACCACCTCCGTAGTTTAGTCGGTAGAGCAGCAGACGCGTTATTTGAAGTCTTCTGGTTCGTATCTGCCCATGGCAAGTTATTTTTTCGTTTTTCGTGCACTCTTGTTTTTTCTCTACATTACAAATACTACTAACACCCAACTTTTGTATTTTCCTTACCATTATTGTCAGTTAGGTCTCATTATTATTGGGCCTAACAAAAAAACGAGCCTTTAAGTTTACTAGTCCCGTGAGTACCAGGTGTCACATGGCTATTCATGTAACACTGGTCACGTGGCTGTAATCACGTGTAGTAAGTCACGTGTAACGCGTCTGTTTAGGTGGGAATATCACGTTTTTTGCCGCGCGACATTTCACTGTCACGTAGCATCGGTGTGATGTGAGGCTATTCATGCGAGTCACTAGCCACGAGACACTAGCCACCTGACAGCGACATCCCAGTGTATGTGGAGGTAGTGGTAACTATGTCGAGTCGTGCCTACATCTCGCACAGTAAGTGGGACCAAGCTCAGGAATCAGCGTTTGCTCGGCAACTCAAGGCGCTCACAGGTGGTTTTGTAGTTAAACGTTTTATGCGAATACTACTGGGATGAGCAACGCGATACCACGCTTGTTCAGTCAGAGGAGGTAAGCCCTGGCGTGATTTATTATAATCGCTGACTATAACAAATGGCACGGCTGCCTCTTGTGTATATATTTCACTAAGGGTGTGTTTAAGGTTCTCATGGTTTCTCAGTAAATATAAACTGCAGGTGATCCACTGTGGCACATAGCCGCATACCATGGGCCTTGCTTGGTATGAGGGTGTGTTCCACAGCTGACTGGGGAAGGCTTTGAAGACTAACTTTGCAGGCACGTTAAGTTATTCAAACCGTCGTACACTCATGTCCATCGTGCACTCATTGTCCTCCTATGTTAATTTTGGTATATATCAGGTTGAAGAGGTGACTACAACAGCACGCGTACAAAGGCTGCTGGATGGATGGATGGATGGATGGATGGATGGATGGATGGATGGATGGATGGATGGATGGATGGATGGATGGATGGATGGATGGATGGATGGATGGATGGATAGATAGATAGATAGATAGATAGATAGATAGATAGCAACAGTAAACGTGTCTTATTTCTTAGGAAATATGCTTCGCATATACGGCAGCTTTATTAAAAATGATGCATGCTCGTAAGCTGGATGGTATATGAGTGAGACGGTTCAGAAAAAAAACGGAGATGAGGTGATGTACTGTCCTGTCATCTTTTTTATCTTTCTCACTTTCAGCACTGTTTGATGTTATGGCTTCTCCAGAAGTACGCATAACATACGCTGAGACATGATTTGTCTCTCCATGGTCGCTGGTGTAATACCTCTTTCTGAATTTTTGTGTGAACTTTTACAAAAATGTGAATTGTATCGTTGTTTCGCAGCCATTCCAGCCAAAGACAACGCGTGGACGCCCTTCCACAACCGCACGATGAACGACGGGAAAACAGACCTGCTGAGAATCCTGTTCTGGACAAAAATTTATGGCTCGTGGTTTTCGGGTTTGACGGAAGAGGGAGTGGCGGAGCTCGAGTACAAGGGGTGTCCAGATCGCTGCTTCATTGCCAATCACCGAAGCATGCTAAACGTCAGCGACGCCGTTGTCTTCTACGGCCATGATCTAGATCCAGGAAATAAGCCCGAAATGAGGGCCCCATTCCAAAAGTGGGTCTACTGGTCCCTAGAACCTCCGTGGCACACTCCCTTGGCCTCGCTCAAAAGCCTCAACAACACGATCAACTGGACCATGACTTACAGGTGGGCGACAGCGCAAGCGATTGTAAGCTTATTTGTAAGATGAAGATGTGCGGTGTCTTTAGTCGTAGGCCGCCATAGTTCCGTTCTAAAGAGCGTGAGTTGTCACATTGGGCGAGACTGGTGTGCGCGTGCATTGTGGAGACCATAGCATGAAGAGCGCGCAGCCGAATTACATCAGTTAACCAATGGTCTCGGACGCTTTTACGGGGTGCGTGTGTGGCCAGTCCTTCTAAAATGAATGCAATGAGCGGGTTCTTAGTTGAAGTGCCTTTAATTTTATGACGTTGCTACCCATTTGTGAATTTCACACTTTCTTGATATTTATAAGACAAAACTGGCGTACTTGCGAAATATATTGAAAGCCTCCGTACGATTCGTGAAGGCTAGAGCGTCCCATTGAAGTTCCATGCCTCCGGTCACATCTCACTGTATTGTTGCGTCAAATATCGCAATTCTCCTTGTATATCACACGCCTTTTCCGTGTTACTCTGGGGTAGCGAATAAGCCGAGTCACGCAAATGCTGCTTACCTTATTTTACAGATTAACTCTAATGGTGCACTTCACTGAATTTCCTCCTCCGTCAGTGTGCAGAAGAAACTTATAGTGCTAACCGATAGACCAGTGGTGCATTGCGCGATTTGAATAATTGAGGTAGAATCCCTGGTATCATGCATGTAGTGGCGAAATAAACTAATGATGCTGAAAAAAAAACACAGAGAATTTCACTGAACGAAGGTGGGTCAAACATGGAGCTTACTTGCCCAAATTCACTTAGGAGAGGGCCTAAGGCATGAGGTATGCGCAAGCGTAGAGTTTTTGTGTAGCTTGTGATCAGAAAAAGTTTAATTAATCGGATGATTTGAACACTTGGGCTCGTTGCCAGCTGCATCGGGATTTGTAAATATGCCTTATTTCTTCCTCAAACGCAGGTGCACTCAAGCATGCACCAATGGGTAAGCACTCCAGAGTGACGTCATAAGCCGAATGAGCTCGCCTTCGTGGAACGGCGACGAGGGCGTGAGCTTGAGTATTTCTTTAGTCGTGGTGGAGATCGGCTTTAGCGCTTCGGTCGTTCACGTAGATCCTATTCGGACATTTTATCTTATATCCGATAGTATACGGCAGTAAAATACACAATGTACCAAGCAACATTTCCATGAAACATTTTTGCAGAAATGTTTGCTTGCGGGTGGCATCGGCACGGAGTTCCTCCTTTATTTAACACAACTGTTTCATGCCGGGGTCCACCTGGCTCCACTGACGTGTTTCCGTCATGAACATGGCGTTGCCAAATATACACTGACAGATGTCAGCAAAAAAAAAGACATCACAGATTCCTCTGTCATCGAAATCGGTATAACACTAAAGTGAAACATGTCTTCAGAGAGGTAGTCAAGCGTTTATTGAGAACTGTTTCGCCACAAAGGCGAATGAATGAATGCTACAGCAACGAACTGTAATGTCACGCAAAGAATGGCAAGCAGCTCGGAACTTGCAGCGCACACGCCAACAAAAAAACATGCACGAAATGACCATACGCAGGACGAGCGGAAACTAACAACTGTCACAGCTTAACGCTTAAAGTGGGCTAAAACAACGAAACGAAATACGCACGAAACGAACAAACAGGTACAGACAGGGCGAGAGCAAACTGTCACATTTCTTCTTTCCTCGTGTGTGAGCAGCGCGCTCCTTCCGTAAACGCGGCCGTAGCAGCTAGCGAAGTGACCTTGATTTGATTGATTTGTGGGGTTTAACGTCCCAAAACCACCACATGATTATGAGAGACGCCGTAGCGAAGGGAGCTGGAAATTTAGACCACCTCGGGTTCTTTAACGTGCACCCAAGTCTGAGTACACCACTCTATACATTTCAGCCTCCATCGAAAATGCAGCCGCCACAGCCGGGTTTCGATCTCGTGACCTGCGGGTCAGCAGCCCAGTACCTTAGCCACTAGACCACCATGGTGGGGCAAGCGAAGTGACCTTTGCGCTCTCTTTTACCACGGTAACGTGAAAGTAGATGTTTCGCTGGAAGGCCACAGGGGAGATGATCCGCAACAGGGCCGGAGGGAATGGACGTGCGTTGAGTCGGCTCTGTGCAATGACCATTTTCTCGCGCGCAAACGACAACGGCCTGCTGATGAAGTACTTTATGTGTTTTTGGCGGTGCTCAGAATCATGTGGGTACCATTTACAGGACTGTAAGTGGATTTTGGAGGATTCATTGTGCCTTTGGTGTTCAGCCCCGTCGTGCGTCTCGCTAACTCAACCGTTCGGCTTAGCGCCGATGCGGCAGGAGCGGCGTCCGAGGGCTCCAGGCGTCGGCTCGTAGAGCCTCTGTGGCATTGCTTAGACGATGGAAGCGAGTGTTAACGGTGCAGATTCTGATACAGCAAAATTGTAAAGCTTGGACTGCATGACGAAAGTGTCGAAACGTGTGGCGCCGCTCCAGGAACGTCATCAAAGAGAACGCAATGGCGTCACTAGGGAGGCGTGTGCCAGTGGTGGATGCGGAAAAAAAGACAGGACGGTGCCGGCCGGCTGCAAAGATGACAAGCCTGATGTAAGCGAGAGACCCTTCTAGAAAGCGGCGGGGGAAAAGCTCGTTCATACTGAAAGCGGGGTGGCCAAAGCGGCAAGGCGGCAACGCGAAAAGCGGGGAAAAGCTTCTCTCCAGGCAGCGAAAGCGGAAGAAAAACCAGGCGGCCAGGGCGATCGCTTTCGAAGCAATTTTTCGCCGCCTTTGGAGGCTCGCCGCTTTTACTCAGCCAATCACAACGCCACGCAGCGGAGATGCGGTGGTGGCGCTGGTGTACGTTTGGGAGAAGCACTGACACGTCATAGCGACACGTGCGCAAAATCGCGAGATGCTCTCTTCGGCCGCGCGGCCAGACGAAGGAGGCATGTGGTCTGAACAGGTTCACGCATTCGCCGCCTTGCCGCTTTGGAAATCGCGCTTCGCCGCTTTGCCGCGCCGCCTTCGGTGTGAATGAGGCTTTAGGGTCGCACATACGGCAGTCTTCCGAACGCGGATTACAAGGTTAGGCCCAAAGAAGGATTGATGCTCACCAAACTCTCGGCTCCCATGATTAAAGGAGCAGTCATGATGGCAGCAGGCTTTCCATGACCGAAAGGTCTGGAGGACGACAGGATAGTTGTCAATGACAAGCAAGGAACATTGATATACGGCACGCCCAGTGGGGATGATTCCAACAAAGTCTTGGTCCTGAAAGTCATAAAGCTCGACGGCAAGGAGTGCGAGGTGATGACACATATGGCTGCACCCGAAAGCTGTGGCAAAGGAGCGGCACGTGGACTTTATATGAGACTCTCTGAGAGGGAATTGGAACTGGCTTTCTCACACGAAGAGGATCGTCCTATTCTTGGTGTGAGGAGGATGGGCAACTCCATCTCGGTAATCATCACCTTTGTTGACGACAACGTGCCGAGATGGATGATCTGTTTTGGGACGTCAATGAAGCGTTTTAAATACGAAGCATTTCTTGACGAACTTCGGTGACATTGAGCGTATCTATCTATCTATCTATCTATCTATCTATCTATCTATCTATCTATCTATCTATCTATCTATCTATCTATCTATCTATCTATCTATCTATCTATCTATCTATCTATCTATCTATCTATCTATCTATCTATCCGCCTACGACTCTTCACTCACCTGTCCGTTTGGATAATGGTATCGATACCAAGCTTGGTATGATATAACATGACTGTATGTCGAACATAACTGACTAGTCATAACAAGAAAATCATGACATGTATAATATAAATGTCATGATTTACATGTCATGGTCTTGCTGCTCTTGCGGCGGTTTCATTCACACGATATGTTGCAAAACTGGTAAGGTTTGACATGACTGCATCGCGAATACAAGCTACAGACCCTAACATCAAAATCATGGCATGCGTGTCATGTAACAACATGACTAGATGCCACACTCATGATGTGCTCGTGGCTGCTTGGCTAGCTTTGCACATACCGAAATTTGGTATAACTGGGCGTGAATGGATGACGAAGGTATGGGCTGCTGCAAACATGATAGTCATGAGATGCGTGTCATGTAAAAACTTGACTACATGCTACGGTCATGATACGCGCGCGGCCGTTTCGCTACCTTCTCATACGCGAAAATTTGGTAATACGTCATGTGAATGGATGGCAAAGATATGTGACTGTTGCAAACATGATAATCATGAGATGCGTGTTATGTAAGAGCTTTAATACACGCCACAGTGAAGGCGCCAATACACTTCGACGTGAGCCGGTGCACGTGCGCACCAGCGCTCGTTTTATCGCATCATGCCGGCGATGCCAGACCAGACACCGATATTCCCCTAGTAACGATCAGTGGATCTGCCCACTGACTTTCATAGTGCATCTGCACGCCATATACTCGCAGGTGGGCGACGCGCTGCGTTGCTTTCACGCATGCGCGTTTGAGTGCACACGGCGTCCCTTCGCCACGAAGAGAGATAGACGCGGCGCTGTCTAAGTAACGTCGGCGGCATGAAATGCAGCATGTCGCATTTCGCGCTGGCTGCCACCGGGCCACGCCGACGGACGCCGGTCGCGCCTGGCGTCACCCTAAGGCCGCGTTCACACTGAGCATTCCGGCCGCCGAAAGTGCTCCGAATCCGGTTCGGCGGCGGCGAGATTCACCAAATGGGCCCTCTCTGCGCCGATCGTTCTCAGACCGACTTTTGCGGCGTCTGCCGCCGAATCGGTCACCGCGGACCAATAGGAGCGCTAGTCAAGGAATTTTGAAAAATGGCGGCCAAGCCCTACTCACTTGTTATGCCGCAGTGCACGTAACTGAGTGTTGAAACCAACGGGAGTTTAACCTACTCTGTGCCTACTTCGCGTCCGTATTTCGTGGAAGAGGTGACCGAGCTTGCTGTTGGCGTGACCGCGCTTGTTGCGGTCTCGCAGAGCAAAACGAACCCACCAACGCCGCTGGTGTCGGTGGTTTTTTCTGCTCTTCGCGCATTACAGGAGAGCCACTTGCCAGCAAAGTAAGCAGTACTGCTTCTTCTTGCTTCCTGCGTACGAGAATCAAAGTATACACCACCGGATATCGTAGGGACGTTTGCGAGCCGTGACAACAACCAGCTAAATGTGCATCCATCCCGCGTTCACCCGGTGGTAGATGGCATATTCGGCGGCTCGGGGCGCGTCTAGTGTGAACAACGCTGCGTTTTGGCGGCAGGGGAATTTCGGTCGCTGTAGAAAGCGGATGTTTTAGTGTGAACTAGGCCTAAGAGTGCTCGCGTTTTGCTAGCGTGGCGTCACTGCGCCTAGCCTGCGCCTGCGTCAACGTTGGGTCGGAGTATAATGAATCATTCATGACGCGCTCGCCGCCGTTGCGCTAACTCCACATGTACCAAATTTGACATCATCACCATCATCATCAGCTTGACTACGTCCACTGCAAGACGTAGTCGTGTTCTGGACGAGGTCATGCTCTTCCATGTTCCGCCAGTCAACTCGGTCCTGTGCTTGCTGCTGCGAATTTGTACCCGCAAACTTCTTAATCTCATCTGCACACCTAACCTGCTGTCTCTCCCTAACCCGCTTGTCTTCTCTGGGAATGCAGTTAGTTACCCTTAATGACCAGCGGTTACCCTGTACACGCGCTACATGCCCGGCCTATTTACATTTCCTCCTCTTGATTTCAACTATGATATCCCTAACTTCGGTTTGTTCCCTTATCAAGTTGTCTCTTCTGGTTACACCTACCATTTTCCTTTCCATTGCTCGCTGCGTCGTCCTCAATCTTGTTTGTAAATCTCCAGCTATCTGCTCCGTAGCTAAGTACCGACAAGATGCAGCTGTTATGCACCTTCCTCTTGAGGGATAGTTGCAATCAACCTGTCATAACTTGAGAGAGCTTGCCAAATGTGCTCCACCCCATTCTTATTCTTCTAGTTACTTCAATATTATGGTTCAGCTACGCGGTTATTAGCTGTCCTAAGTAGACGTTGCCTTTTACAACTTCAAGTGCACTATTTCCTATCTCGAAGCGCTGCTCTCTTCCGAGGTTGTTGCACATTACTTTCCTTTTCTGCAAATTAACTTTAAGACCTACCTTTCTGCTCTCTTTGTACAATTCCATAATCCTGAGTTGCAATTCATCCCCTGAGTTACTTTGGTATCACGGGAAGTGAATAGACGAAGAAAGTAAATGACACGTCCAAACCTGATTATCATAATATGCGTTTCATGTTAAAACATGACATGCTACGCTCATAGCGTTCTCGCGGTGGTTTCACTAGTTCCACATATAACCAAATTTGGTAATACGTGAAGTGAATGGACGATTAATGTAAATGACAATATGATAATCATAATATCATCATCATCATCAGCCTGACTACGTCCACTTCAGGACAAAGACCTCTCCAAAGTTCCGCCAATTAACCCGGTCCTGTGCTTGCTGCTGCCAGTTTATACCCGCAAACTTCTTGATATCATCTGCCCACGTAACCATCTGTCTCCCCCTAACTCACTTGCCGGGTCTGGGAATCCAGTTAGTTGCCCTTAATGACCAGCGGTTATCCTGTCTACGCGCTACATGCCCGGTCCATGTCCATTTTCGCTTCTTGGTTTCAACTATGATATGCTTAACCCCCGTTTGTTCCCTAATCCACTCTGCTCTCTTCTTGTTTCTTAAGGTTCCTCCTACTATTTTTTTCCATTGCTCGCTGAGTCGTCCACAATTTAAGCTGAACCCTCGTTGTAAGTCTCCAGGTTTCTGCTCCGTAGCCATGTAACGGCAAGACACAGCTGTTATATATCTTCCTCTTAAGGAATAGTGGCAATCTACCTGTCATAATTTGAGAGTGCTTGCCAAATGTGCTCCACCCCATTCTTATTCTTCTAGTTACTTCAATCGCGTGGTTCGGCTCCGCGGCTATTACCTGTTCTAAGTAGACATAGTCTTTTACAACTTGAAGTGCACTATTAACTATTTCAAAGCGCTGCAGTCTTCCGAGGTTGTTGTACATTACTTCTGTTTTCTGCAGATTAATCTTGAGACCCACCTTTCTTCTCTCCTTGTCTAATATGGATTTCATCTAATCAGTACATGATACGCTCGCGGTCGTTTCGCTAGCTCCATACATACCAAAGTTGAATCAGGTGACGTTAATAAATGAAGAAGGTAGATGAAACGTCAAAACATGATAATCATGATATGGAAGTCACGTTCCACATCATTTACCTCCACTTCTTAACGTTGTGCTGATTTGAAAGTGACCTACCACCCTTCCTCATTCGTGTTTCGCATATCATCGATTTTCACTGTACATGGGATCTGCAATTTTTTTTCTGCAAGAAGAGATATGAAGTGTGTTACAGGTTCTGTGAGCTTGGACATCCATCTGACGTGTGCGACAGATCACAAGCAGAATGCAGAGGTTGCGGGCTGGCCTCCCCATACAATGACCATGAATTTACAGCCACGGCCACGTCTTTGTAGAGCACGCAAGCAGCCGGTTTTCTCTCTGTGGGGTGAAACCTTGAGGCAGTATGGGGCTCTGATGTGGTCGGCCTCACAACTAGGACAAGAATGCTCCTGATATACCACTTAAGAGCCCGAAACTGTCTCAATGTTTTGCACCGTGGAGCAAAAACTGGCTGCTCGCGCGCTCTACACAGACGTGGCCACGGCTGTACACCGAGGTGCCACCTGTGTGGAAAGGAGCACGTAACCGGAGACAAAAGATTCAAGGAACTTTTGCAGACACCTTGTATATAGTGAAGAAGCGACAATGGGAGGAGACGCTCCCTGGATTTCGTGCCGACCGGTTGTGCGCCCGCGCGCTCCGCGCGCTCGCGACCTTCGGCGTCATCGTAGCGCTGGCCGACTGGGCTCGTCCTACGTCATCTCCTGTCGCCGACGACCTTCGACGACAGCGCAGCTCTGATTTACTGGTCCTGCTCTACGCCATCTACAGACGCCGACACCATCTCTCGCAAGTGTACCCCGTCCTCGGACTCCAGTGACCGTTCTTCCATCTTTCCTGTCTCTCCTATCCCCTCAGTTTGTTGTTGCTTCTTCTTCCTCTTTCCTATACCTTTACTTCTACTCTTTTATCCCTCCTTCCCCCATCCCTTTGTGAGCTCTGTGGCGGTGTCGCTCACTGAAGCAGACAATAACGGGGCTCACTTTTCTCTTCCTTTCTCTCAAGAACCACTTCAGAAGCGACAATGGGAAATGAAGCTAGAAGAAGCACGGGGGCAAGACGGACGACGCTAGGCCGAAGCGGACACGCAGCGGCACATCAGGACAGACGGGGTTTAAGATCGTTCGAGGCTTAAATCCAAACATTGCAGTGGATCGAGAGGGCGCTCGGACACCTTCTCCCGATTGTCACCGCTGGAGAAGCAGAGTTTTTCACAATGCGCTCCATGAAAGTGGTGATTGCGCCCCCGAGAAGTCAAAATCCACTGGATCACAGGTGGGTTGGATAACTAAGGTCTCCCAGGATGCTAATACAGATATCATTGATGCTCTTAAAGAGCTTAACCAGATATTACTGGAGCAAAATGTAGAATTACGCAAACAGCTTGCTGAGATTAAACCACAACTAAACAGTAAACCAGGGAAGCACTGGAAACACCTCGAGTAGCGAACCAACCGCCTTTAATGAAGAAGGAGCCTAAAGAAACCAAAGTTGAAGAATAACACGGAGTGAGAATCGAAGCACTTGAGGTGAAAACAAAGTCATTACAAGGTATGCTTCAAGTTGTACTGGAACAGATGAAACAAGTAGGCAACGGTATTGAGCAAATGTAGGATGAATTTGCTAGCAGGGACCGACCGATAGAATGGCTATGTCATGCGTTCAAGCTCAAACCTGATGGCTCTGCACCCCTGTAGTAATACGATTTGGCAGTGGACCTGTAGGGTTTTTCGTGCAAACGCACGGTTTTACAATCCCTTCTTACCAAGGGTGATCGACCAGAGGTTATTGCGATCCATAAGTGTGGGACAAATGCTATATTATAGCCGGTTATAAATCTTTTGCGAGAAAGATAATGATACCCAACTTAGAATCTTTGTAAACAGAAAGATTGCAAAGTTGCAGCATGAGACGGGGGATGCACATGTTGATTATGTGTTAGTCGAACTCATGCCTCGTAAGCATAAAAACGATTTTTATTCTTAATGTGTATAGTTCCCGCAAGCAGTGCAAAATTAACTTTGGTGATCTTTTCATGAAAACAAAGGTTATTCTATCAAACAGCTCACTTTTGATTTAGGGTGGCATTAACGTGCTTCATACGGTATTAGGTTAAA
Organism: Rhipicephalus microplus; assembly: GCF_043290135.1. Taxonomy (NCBI): domain Eukaryota; kingdom Metazoa; phylum Arthropoda; class Arachnida; order Ixodida; family Ixodidae; genus Rhipicephalus; species Rhipicephalus microplus. The sequence continues at coordinate 138,041,103 of NC_134700.1, forward strand.
AATTAACGCGAGTTATGGGCTGATATTTGTGGAATAAAAAATGGCAGCATATCCACGAAGTGAATGATGGGGAGTTGGTGAAGCATTCGTCCGTCCATTCGTTCTTGCTTCCGTCCGTTCCTGCGTACGTCTGTGTAACCATCCATGCGTCCATCCACCCGTCCGTGCGTGCGTCTGTTCGTGCGTCCGTCCCTGCGTTCGTCCATGCATCCGCGCCTGCGTCCGTTCATGCGTCCATCCATGCATCTGTCTGTGTGCCCGTTCGTTCATCTATCCAGCACTACAAGTACCACCATCTCGCATCTTCTCATCATATGTTCTCCATATAGAAGTACCACCATCCAGCGGACATTACAAGGACTAAACGGGAGGTGGCACATGCACACTTTCTTACGGCTTGCGCTTCGGGTTTACTTCCCACCTTTAACCACCTCGAGTTCATGGTATATACTAGTTTACTGTATTCATGGCTATGTGGCCCAACGCTCGCTAAACCTTTCTAAAACCAAGGAGGTTACACCCAGCGAGTATAACGTAGCAACCCTTTCTTGTCAGATTGTGCTCAATGTACATGCCAATAGCTGCTAATGGGGATCGCAGCGTGCGCGTTACCTAAAGGCCGAATGCTCCTGTCTCTCATTCCCCCTTAGTAGCCATTAACATGAGCATTGAGCACTATCTTTTATTGTTCAACAACGCACAGAAGAAATCTCTCAACGGAACCACCTTGGAGGTCAAAATCGTAAGGACTGCTATTACGGGTATGTGCCACTGGTGGTTACGTACTACGAAGGACGCACAAACCACGCCATAAGTATCGTTAGGGCGGACATACAAATGTACAGACAGACAGGCCCAAGCCACGCCCTTGAGAGGTAGACGAAGAGGAAGTGATCCTGTTGACGTCCCTGCGTGTTCCACATCAGGGACGTCCTCCTCATCTAGCCATGGCGCCATCGACGTCGTGGACGCCTTCGAAGGCGCAGGTCTTCGACGTTGTCGTCCCTGCGGGGACTAGTCCGGAGACCGTCGTCGACACGACGGCCTCAATAGTTGGCCTCTTAGAGGTACACTGCGTTCAGCACATGGGAGGCATGAACTTCTAAGTAACTGTCAAGAGCCTGGCTTCCATGAATCTCATCGTCGCGCTGGTTACCTGACCATCGGTGGCGGGCGTATCCCTGTGGTTCCCGTCGGCCCGCAGGTAACTAACGTAGCCTGCCTGTTTTTACCAGCCTTCGTCTCCAACGAGGTACTCGTCCAGGCTTTGTCCCCATACGGCAAGGTATTGACTGTGACCGCTGGCGTCATGAGCGCAAGACGCGGAGTTCTCACAGGCATACGCTATGTCCGGATGGAAATGAGTCCCACAAATCGCGTCCCCCACTATCTTCGCGTTTCTGGTCATCGAGTCACCTTCGACTACCGCGGTCTGCAACGTGTTTGTCGTTGGTGTGGCTTTAGTGGTCATTATCGAGCACAGTGCACAGCACCATTCTGTGGTCGCTGTGGTGTGCACGACACGAAAGCGAAGGTTGCGACCGCCCCTGTTGACGTTGTGGAGATAACCACCCTACCACCATCTGCCCTGTGCGTCGTTCATATTCTGATGCTACTGCGGGGACCTTTCCTGCCCTACCGTCCGTGTCACCAACGGCAACAGATGAACGAGAACCAGGAGCTGTGCTAGAAGAACGCCAGAATCCGATTCTGAGAGCTCCATTAAACGATGAAGAAGTGTGCAGCTTGGCCAACCCGAGCGTGCCACGTCTGCCAATCTCAGCGATAGAAACAGCCACCGCGATTGACCTCGCTTCTGTCCCAGGCAAACATGTCATGCCATGTTCGACGTCGGTGCAAGCCGAGAAAGAAACGCCAGTAGGCACCGAGGCACCGGACTCATCGTTAAACTTAGCAGCTGAGTGCCCAGAAGACGCCGACGTTGAGAGATCTATGGGCGCTGGTGTCTCGCCAGGAGCAGAATTAAAACCGAATGAGCAAAGCCCATTGGATCATTCCGAAAGCCAGGCTCGTGACTTCCTTGAACAAGTAGCAAGACGCCATGGGAGTTCTTTACTGACGCGTCTCGACAAGCAATCCATGATCAAAGTCGTTGGAGGCGGCAACAACGTTAACGCTGCAGCCCTACCACCATCTGATTCGTCAGACAGCAGCTTCAGCCTCGAAGCCGACAGTAGCATCGGACTCCCTTCTAGCCCAGACGGATGTGACGTGAAAATGCAAACCCCGTGAGAGGCCAAGCGTGCTCACAAGTCTGGCACCAGCTCGGACGGCACCCAAGATAGCCGCTCCGAGTTCCAGCAACCGAAGAAACCTCGACCCTCTTCTAGAGGGTCGAATTGTGCTGTGTAGTGTACGTACTCCAGTTCCCCCGGACCGATCCCCGGGGTATACCGAATCGAACAACACGACCAGGTCAGTCACCCACCTTTTTTCGATATGGCTGACACCCTGAAAATTCTTTCTTTAAATGTTCAAGGGTGCCGTAACCCAGTAAAGCAAGCCGAGGTTATCAGCATAGCCCGCGCAAAGCATTGTGATATTCTGTGTTTACAAGAAACAAATTTTTTCACCATTGGCCACGTTCGTGCATTCAAACGCGCATTTAATTTAGACTGTTATTTTTCCTTTGCGACATCTCGCTTCTCTGGAGTTGCAAATATTATCTTTATCTGCGCTCTCTTGCGCAATCATGTTTTCTATGACGGGTTTGGACGGGTATTGGCTTTTGACTGCGTCCTACCATCCTTCAAGCTGCGTGTTTTGTGTATTTATGGGCCAGCTCAAGTAGCGATGTCTAACGATTTTGTCCGTGACCTGGACGTGTATTTTCTAGACGGTCGTCATGTCATACTCTCTGGAGACTTTAATTGTGTATTAGACACGCGAGCTGACGTGCAAGGTCCAGGATGGGGTCGCTCTGATTGGAACGCGCGAGAGCTGCGTCACCTACTGCAACATTTCTCTTTGATAGATACGTACAGACTAGTGCACGGACCACAGTATGCCTGGACTTGGCGGCGTAGCACGTTGTCTAGTCGTTTGGATCGTTTCTATGTGCCGAGCGCGCTAGCTTCTTGCGTATCGCACTCTGATGTAGTAACATGACCATCATCGCCTGTTTATATATCAGACCACCGACCAGTGACGCTCGAGGCTCACTTTACCTTTTCATCATCAGTGAAACCTTGGCGTCTTGACATCCGCATTCTGCACGACGCGCGTACACGCTCCAGTTTATCTAGAATCTTGCGCGCCTCTCTTTTGGGATGCAGTCCGGAGGTGTGGGACGCGCTCAAGACACAGTGGCGTTTACACTGCTCAGTAGCAGGGCGGGCCCTTAGACGCCGTACGTCCGAAGAACTAGCGGACACTGCCACAAAGCTGCGTATTGCTCTTCGGGTTGATCGACTAACTCCCTTGATGTGCGCATGGCAGCGAGATTTGAGGGGTCGTTTTTAACGCCTCATTGCAGCTTCGTCATTGACGGCGGCTGCTTGGCGTTGCAGGCGTAATCCTTGTGCTCACCCTGAGGTTCTACGCTTTGCGAAAAGCTCGCTTCTCAACCCGTCGAGTCGACTAGGAACTCCAGCTGCCAGATTCTTACACACTGCGTTGCCGCCAACACGTAATCAATCAGTTTTCCTAGCTCACTTTGCCAAGATGGCTCGTACGACAATGTAATCACATCGCGGTACCACCGAGACAGCCACAATGTTAAGTAGGCTCCCTCAAATTTCATCTGAAGTAGCTGAACAACTGTGCACAAGTCCGTCAGCTGACGAAGTGAAAGAGGCACTGTTTTCCATGAAGCGTGGCTCGGCCCCCGGGCCGGATGGGTTGCCTGTTGAGTTTTATTTAACGTTTTCGGACGACATTGGTGCTCTTTTCACCTCTGTTATTTGCCGCTGTTTCAAGAACTTTGATTTTCCTGATAGCTTTCGGGATGGTCGAATTGTTTTAATACCTAAACATGACCCATCGTCTGTTCGCCCAGCGGAGTGGCGACCAATAACGCTCCTCAACGTTGATTATAAAACCTTCGCGGCAGTTATCACTTGGCGTTTGAGAAGCCTGATGCCCTCCTTAATAGGTCATCATCAGGCATGCTCTATTACTTGAAGAAAAATCCACAGTCTCTCCTTTGTTACGCGCGATATAGTTGCGTACACGTTAACAAGGTCAGCTCGGGGACTCGTGGTTTCACTTGACCAGGAAAAAGCATTCGATCGCCTTGAACAAAGCTTTATATTTAGCGTAATGGCAGCATTTGGCTTCTCAAAAAACTTCGTTGAGCTTCTCAGAAACGCATACCGAAATATACGCAGAACGTTGTTTCTTGATGGTTTAGAGAGTGCGCCATTTCCGGCTACCCGTGGGGTTCGCCAGGAGTGTCCTTTATCCCCTGCACTTTTTGTACTCAGCCTCGAACCATTCCTTCAATCGCTAATTGCTGACCCTTATGTTAGAGGCCTTCCTCTTCCAGGTAGTGGTACCGTGACAGTGACAGCATTTGCTGATGACATCACGTTGTATTTGAAGAATGAGGACAGTTTATCCCGTAGTCTACCACTTTTTACTACGTATGGCACAATTTTAGGTGCTGCGTTAAATTTTTCCAAATGTCGATATTTATTCATTGGTTCCCCAGACGCATGTCTAAGTTCCTTTTTCGGTTTTCAAAAAAGTGACTGTATTCGCATTCTGGGGCTTGATTATACTTGCTACGGCATATCAGCCTCCTTGTTGAATTCAGTTGTCGAAGATGTAAAACGACACGTCCGGGAGGCACAAGAGTATGATTTACCGATGCTCGAAAAAAGGTATTTAGCACAGACGGTGTTTTGCGGCCGGGCATAGTCTATATCTCATGTCTTACAGCCCCCATTACGAATCACCAGGTCGTTGCAATCCCTCATTGGCTCCTTTTTCTGGTCATGTGGAACAGAGCTGGTTTGCCGAGCAGCTCTTGGGCAACCGAGAAACTGCGGTGGATTCGCATTCCCATCCGTCTCTGTTCGCTGCCGGCTACTTGCCCTACGATTCTTACTTCGGTTGTTGCATGGTGATCACTGCCCCGCGCGTGATCTTGCCTGCTATTTCTTAAGCACCAAGTTACGCTATTTACTACCAGATGCACGGCTTAATTCTGCACCGCAGACACTGCACGTGCCTGCATTTTACTCAACGGCAGTAGCATTTTATCGACACGCGCAGCAGGTTTGCCCGATGTGGACATTCTTGAAAGCCGCATTGTAGATACAACGGCGGCTCTTCTGCTTCCTCTGGTTCCTCCAGCCCGTATAGCACGATCGAGACATGTGTCGTGGAGCGCGATAACGGCATCGTTTTTGCCTGGTCACCTCCGTGACTTTATGTGGCGTTTTGGATGGAGAGTACTCCCAACACGAGACAGACTAGAGAGGTGGGGCATGGTCCCATCTTCCACTTGTCCTAACTGCCCGGTACAGGAGTCTAACCAGCATATGCTGCAGCAATGTGTCATTGCAAAGGTGTTTTGGAAGTCAGTTAACACTAGTTTTTGTGGCCTAGGTGTTAATCGCTTTGTAACATCTGGTCGCTGCTCGCGTAGTCGCTTTGCACGCCTTCTAATAGCTGCGGGAGCTTTTTGTTTATGGCGTAATAGGTGCGAAGCTATTGCAGCAAGTCATCGTCGTCGTGCTCTTTTTCCGATTCTGGAACGCCTCTACTCTGAACTCTTATTGTTTATGTCAGAGAAATTGTTCTTCCTTGGGGAGGAAGAATTTCTGCGACAATGGTCGTGCCGCTTTCTGTCCGTAGTTGACAGACGCGTTCGATTAGTCTTCCACCTGGCCTGGTTCCTATAGCCAGGTCACCTGTCAATGTCTGATTGGTGCATGTAATCAGTATGTCTTTACTGTTTTTATGTGTTTGTGTATGTCCCATATGAGTGTGAGCTCTCCTATATATGCACTTCATTCTAACGCTGTAAGTTATGTAACTTTTATGAATATTGATACCTGTTGTACATATTTTCTAACATCTTCGCCAAATCTTGTAAATTCTGTACATATATCATGTCCATTGTCCATATTGTGATTAGTGCATTTATATAGTGTATGTACAGTTATTAGTACAATGAACTATGGACATCCAATGGACTTGGACACTTTTGTTTACGTGTGTAATGTATGTTGTGCTTTGTCTTTTGTTTGTTATTGTGCCTGTTATACAGACGCTTGTCCCTTAGGTTTGTTGCGTCCCATGAGAGAATAAACTTTTTCTAAACAGGAGCTTCGCCCCTAAAACTCAACAATATGAGGTGATGCAGATTACATTTACAAAAGTGCTTATAGCAATTTAATTAAAGCTAAATTGATTTTTTTCCATAGGATGCACTGTGTTTAAATTGAGCGTCTATCAACTTTTTCTGTTGAGTAACGCAATGATATTGCCCACCGTGTTTTTATTGAATATTCATTTTGCGGATGAATTGAGCGCCTTTTAAGCGAGTCAAAAGCAATTATTGACCAGCTAGTGACTTTCTGTACCAAGTGCCAATTTAAACAATTTATGGGAGTGTATTTAGGGGAGTGTAGGGAAGTGCAGCTTCTTGTTCACGTACGGCGGGATCTTGACGACGCTGCCTTGCTGATGTGGCTTCTTTTTCTCGTGCAGCAGGAACTTGGCGGCGACGTCGCGCAGCTTCCCGGCGCGCTTCAGCCTCGCGTGCTCTCCCTTCAGGGTCGTGTTTGCGAGCGAGCGCCACCACTGCCCTGCGCGCCCGCCTTTCGGCATCCTTATTCATACGAGCACACACCAACGGCAACGAGCATCGGCAACTACAAACCTGTATCGATATGGTTTTGATTATAAAACCATTCATTAGGAAACACCTAGCGTCTTTCGTTAAGCAGCTGGTGTCTTCTTTTTCTTTTGCTTTAGAAACATCTGGCGTCTTTTCGTTTTGCTTTTAGAAAACATCTGGCGTTTTTCGTTGTTTTTTTTTCGTCAATCAACGGCGTTTTGAACGAAATTTTTTATTGTTTAATCACGCACACGAGAAATCTCACCGGGCACTACCTTGGAGGTAAACAATGGCTGCTACAGGGAATGAGAGACAGCACAATTCGGCTTTTAACACTTCTACTTCTACTAACGCTTCGTACTGAAACATGCCAATGGCTGCTAATGGGGAATGAGAGACAGAAGAATTCGGTATTTAGTTAACGCGCAAGCTGCGAAATTTTTTATTGTCCAACAACGCACAGGAGAAATCTCCCACCGGCACCACCCTGGAGGTCAAAACGTAAGACTGGTTACACACTATGGCTACGACTACCACTACGAGCGACGAACAGGCACCGCTATAAGGAGCTTCGCCCCTAAAAACTAAAGTAGCGCTATTCGTGTCAATGTGCAGGCTCTTCTCGCCTAGCGGGCATAACTTTTGTGAAGGTATCGCAAACGCCATATTGTTTGTCCACTTTCGCGAGCGCGCGCTTCATGAACAGACGACACCGTCGTACCCTTTCAGCATACCCGAGTCACGGCCACTCGACGAACGCACGACGCATGCAGCAGTGCTCGAGCTGCCCAAGCGTCTGGCACGTTCACGGCGGCCGCGTGCTTTCGCATTCGTAGCGTTCGTAGTTCCTTGGTGGACACTCTTGAGGTGCTGCTGCGGTTGCTGGGAGACGAGGCAGAGGCGAAGGGGTGAGGTTGGCGCTAGTAGTCTTTCTTGGGGACCTTCAACGCAATAACTTTGGTCTGTCTGTCTATCTGTTCATTTGTTTGTTTGTCCACCCTTGACGCAAACCGGGTACTCTAAACAGCACCAGCTGATGCTCCGAACGGCCGACCCCATCCGCAGCGCCCGCCAATGTTGCTCAAGCTCTCAAGCTTCAGCGTTCATACTTGTGCGATTGTCAATTAAAAAAAATTTTCAGATCTCACGTACAGTGGGAATCAAAGATATGCGAAGCACAAATGAGAAATGTTGATATGCCACTTTAAAATCAGCGCAACGTGTATACATGACTTCCGTGACATGATTATCATGTTTAGATGTGTCGTTCACCTTCGTAATATAATCACGTCACGTGATACCAAATTTAGTATATGTGGAGCTAGCGAAACGGCCGCGAGCACGCTATGGGCGTGGTATGTTTTCATGTTTTTATAGATGGCACGCGTGTCAGGATTATGATGTTTGCACCAGTCATATATTTCGTCATTCATTGACGTCAGTTTGGTATATATATGTGGAGCTAGCGACACAGCCGCGAGCGCATCATCAAAGGCCCAGTATACTCCAATGTAGCGTTGTTACGCCCGCACGCTGGACACAGCGACGCTACGTTAATAAACGTGACTACTCTGTAGACTGACACCAGGCGCGACCAGCGTCCGTCGGCGTGGCCCGACGGCAACCGGCACGAAATGCGACATGCTGCATTTCGCACCGATGCGTTACCCAGACAACACTGCGTCTCCCTTTTTTCGGGGCGGAGGGACGCCGGACGCGCCGAAACGCGCATGTGTCGGAGCAACGCAGCGCGGCGCGCACCTGCGAGTATATGGCGGGACCGGTGCCTGGCGTGGCAACGCCGTACGCGACGAAATGAACGCCGGCGAGCATGCGCACCGCGTTACGTCGAAATGTATTGGCACCTGAACTGTGGCATGTAGTCGTGTTCTCACATGAAACGCATCTCATGATTATCATGTTTGCACCAGTCACATATACCTTCGCCATCCATTGACGTCACGTAATATTAGCACATGGGAAGCTAGTAAAACGGCCGCGAGCTCATAATGAGTGTGGCATGTAGTCATGTTGTTACATGATACGCATGTCGTGATTATCATGTATGTATGTGTCATTTACCTATGTCGTCCGTTCACGTCGTGCAATACCAAGTTTGGTACATGTGAAGCTAGCGATACGGCCGCCAGCGCATCATCAGCGTGGCATGTAGTCATGTTATTACATGACACATATCTCATGATTATCATGTTTGCACCAGTCACATACCTTCGCCCTCCATTCACGTACCGTAATACCAAACTTGGTATATGTGACGCTAATGAAACGGCTGCGAGCGCATCATGAGCGTGGAACGTAGTCATGTTGTTCCATGACACGCATGTCATGATTTTTATGTTAGGGTCTGTCACTTGTGTTCGTCATGCAATCATGCCATACCATACCAGTTTCGCAACATATCATGTGAACGAAACCACCCCAAGAGCTGCAGGACCATGAAATGTAAATCATGACATTCATGATATACATTTCATGGTCCTGCAACATTCATGACATACGTGTCATGATTTTCATGTTATGACTAATCAAATATGTTCTTCATACAGTCATGCTATGCCATACCAATACCAAGTTTGGTATGGATACCATTATCGAAACAGCCAGGAAAGCTAAAAGTCGTAGGTGGCTAGATAGATAGATATGCTCAAAGTCACCGATGTTCGCTAAGAAATGCTTTGCAATTAAAATCAATTATTGCGCCTATCTGAGGTACCATAACAACACGTTTATATTCTTCATGTGCGTCTTTTACTAGAAAAGCCATACATAAGTAATTCTAAGGACCGTAGCGTTTATCAAGCTGTGCTGACCATGCAAAGCTTGCACAAAGAAGCGAGTGTTTCCAACGCTTTGCTAAGATGACACGGTGGCGGCACCTACCCGTCGCCTTGCGTTCTACACCCTATCACCTCTGAGACTGGCGCACACGCCTGTCTCCAGACCACGCGCTTCGTTTTCCAAAAAAAAAAAACTGCCTGATGGCGCTCATGTCTCACGTGTGACGTGACTTGACGCGCTCGTTCGCCTCCACTGCACGCTCGAGGCACTCTAACCCAGTGCCTCCTGAATAGCGTTCACCAATTTTCTTGCTCAGAACATCAAATAAATGTTTTGTTCACTCTCTCCACACGTGAGACTATCGTCTTTCGACGACATTTGCAGATTACATGCAGATGCGGGGCCAATTTTTTTCAGAGACTTTCAGTACCACGGGACTACCGCATCACCGCCACTGTCACCCGTCGGAGAATCAGCCGAAATGCAGCGTGGCCGCCTTCTTCATTCCACTGCCTCTTCTTGTGCACTGCACTAAAATCTGCAAGAAACGTTATGTCCCCAGGAGTCGAATCTACGACTCCTCACCTCACAGCACAAATCACCTAGGTCACAATCTATACGTTCTTGGTTGTGTGAACGGCGAGCTATTTATGTCCACCATTTAGCGTCGGTGATACCCAAAGCGTGACTTGAAGGTGTTCTCGTTATGATTAGCGAGATCGCGTGACAGGAGTGATGGTGCGCTTTAAAGGTTGCCGCTCTACGCACCACAATGCGCGAGTGCTCATCTCGTAATCTGGGCAGTTTGTACGTCTTGTGATGTCGTCGAACTAGTCAAAGTTTCAGAGAGCTTGAAGGTTGCTTTGTTCGCCAAAGCAGCTGTGATTGTGAAAGAAGCACGCTGCTCTGACACAAAGATGTGACTGCGGCAGTTAGTTCACACTCGCCCGTGTACTTAGATGTGCTATATATATCAGGAATGATAGGTGGTCAAAATTTTCGGAGCGCTGCCCTACAGCGTCATATTCATGTCGTTGTTTTGGAAAATAAAGCCCAGATATTGTTGTCAGTTCGCGCTCGTCCTGTTTATACTTTTCAGTCATTTCATGCGTCTTTGTTAGTGTTTAAGCGGTATGATTTAAGTGTATATGGCTGAGACAGTTGTTAGTTCCCGCTTGTCCGGCGTATGTTCTTTTCGGGCTGCCTTTCTCTTGTGAGGTGCAAGTTTCGAGCTGCTTGCCATTTTTGCGCGTGAAATTACAATTTGAAGCTATAGTAATTTCATTTCTTTGCCCTTATGGTGAAATAATGGAGAATAATCACTTAAAAACCGCTGTGAAGACCTGTTTCACTTTTGTGTTTTACCATTTCCTATAGTAGAGGGATCAGCGATGTTTTTTTTTCTTTTCCGCGTTCCTTGGTATCTTGAGCGTCCCCCTAAAGAGCAGTCAGTCTGTGTATTATGCCTGGAACGTGAGCCGCGAACGTGCCGCCCTATCCTCGGATTTTACCCTCCCCCGCCGGCACGGAAGCACCTCCGAGCAGCTGTGTTGTTACGTGACAGAGCGGTACAGTAATGTCACGTGACAAAGTGGTACGGAGGCGAGTGGTCCCACGCGGCGGACGGTCGCAACACGCGGTAGGAGGCATGGCCTCCAAGATTTCGTGCTGGCAGCAAGCTCTCAATCGAAGAGAGAGCCGCGTTCCAGGCATAGTTTTTCTAGGAGGCGTTGGCGAAATGCACGTTTGGCATTACACTTTCGCTAAACCAGAATTCTCCTGATGTGTGTGGTTCTCCGTGTCGGCGTCACAGGTTCTCTTTTAGTAGCCTTGTACTTCATCACCGGTACACCATCTTATAAGCCTTGAGAGCTGCGTCACCATAGTGGCGAACGGTGAGGCTGCAATCACCGTTTAAAGGCCCACGCAAGGAACGATCCCCTGGAAACTAGCATATAACAACGCCCAAGGGTGGGCTAATCAGGGAAGCAGTGCGAAATAAGGCGAGGTGCTTCCTATCCTGGATGTGTAGAAAGCTATCAGATGGTGGGGACGCAGGAGCAACACACCAACCGAAAAAAAAAAAAAACCTCAACGCCATATTTTCAAATTGAATGATGTTACAGGAGCTTGCTCGGATATGATCTGGTAACATGCGAATTTTCAGCTTCTGCTTCGGGGGCACTTGGCACAGTGCCCACTTGTCGACGAGCCCGTGCTTCTCTTGTTTCGCTGGACCTCAGCTCCGGGTTTGTTTGACGGCTTGCCCACTTCACTGCTGTTTCGCCGGCCCGCCGCTACAGGCTTGCATGACGGTGGGGCCGCTGCACTTCGGTCTCCTGGGCCCTCACTGCAAGGTCTTAGCGGTGAGCTCGAGGTGCTGCTGCGGTGCGAGCCCGCCACGCTGCTGCCTTTGCATTTGAGGTGGAACGTTCATGCTGCAAAGTGGTGACGACCACGCTGCAGAGCGATAACAAAGAGTGTTCACTGAGTTAGCTCCCAGCGAAGAGCTCCCAGCGCCAAGTGTGAATTTCCGGAACGCGCACCGCTTGCCTAAATCACCGGAAAGAGCGAAGGTGCAAGAGAGCGCGCCGGAGCCTCTAGCGGGATCATTGAGAACTGGTGTATACTGATGTATAAAAGGCGCGAGAATAAGAAGCTTGACGAGAGAGATACTAAAAAATCAAAGCATGTCCCCGGTGTGAACGATGATGTGTGGGGCGAAGCTTTGGAGGTTTTATCAGTAAACCGTGAATCATCCATGCGTCGGTCCGTCCGCTAGCCGCGTCAGTCCATCCGTTAGTTTGTCTGTCTGTCTGTTCCTCCATCTATTTGTCCGTCCGCCTGTCCGTCCGTCCGTATGTATGTATGTATGTATGTATGTATGTATGTATGTATGTATGTATGTATGTATGTATGTATGTATGTATGTATGTATGTATGTGTGTGTGTGTGTATGTATGTATGTATGTATGTATGTATGTATGTACGTATGTATGTATGTATGTATGTATGTATGTATGTATGTATGCATGTATGTATGTATGTATGTATGTATGTATGTATGTCCATCTATCCGTCCGTCTATCTAGTGAACAATCCATGCAAGCACCGCCATCTCGCATCTTTTCATATATTCATCATACTCAAGTGCCGCCATCTAGCGGACATTCCAAGAATCAAGCGAGAGGTTGCTACCTACAACAAATACATACATAGAACACGCATGGTACATGGCTTCGCCCCTAAAGATTGCTTCGCCTGTCTTCTTAGGTATGTGCAAAGGGGACCCTATTAGTTTTTCTTAGTGGAAGTAGATTTGAGCCGCGTTCCCCATGCTGCGAAACTCGAGTGTGTTCGCTACTAGTGCCGTTACACCGCTACATGCGGGAAGTTGATATATCTGGAGCTTTTAGTGCTTGACAGCCACGTTGTAAACAAAGAAGAACAAAAATTTCTAAAGGGTTCGTGTAATTTTGTGGTGGTGGAGTAAAAGATAGCTGCAGGACAACGTACCAAGCCAAAATGACAAATTGCATACGTGAGGCGAACTTTGCGTTTGCGATAGTTTCATGCCAAGCATGTGTTTAAACACAAGCCTTTTGAAGGGCCATTCTGAGTGCCGCTGAAACGGATGGATACTTTTATCTGAAACAATCCAAGTAAATGTGCGTGGCTGGTCCTCTTGATGCTTTACATAGCCGCTTCATGAACTGTGAAGCTTTTGGGACGGCTTTCAGCTCTCCCATAGTAGTGTACGAAGTACTGTAAATTGTGAACCACTTTTTCTAAACACTTTTCTAAAGATTATGAAACATCTCCCCGAAAGGAACCCCAATGAGATGCGAAGCAGCAGGGTGCGCATGGTGATGACCCCGTTGAAACAGGCGTTGACGCGGGTGCTAGAAAAACAGTTTGAGGCGAAACTTGGTGTAGCGTTTACTCGAGTAAACGTTTGTTTGAAACAGAAAGACACAGGAGGCGGGTTGGGTTTTGTGTAAGTTTCATCGCAAATAAAAGAGCAGGAAGAGTAAGCAGATTTAGTCATGCGTCCACAGCAGCTGTGCGGACGCAGCCTGCTAGCTATTGGCAGGCCGCGTTCGTACGGCTGCTTCTGACAGCTACTATGTCTGTCTAGTGTTTCCACTGGACGCGCGGTCGAGCGTTGTGGATGGTGCAGAGGGTGAAGTGAGAGAGAAGTGTGTTTCGAACTGGCGGAGGAGCCAGCAGCTGGTGCGGGGGAGGGAGAGAGTGACGTGAACTCGCAGCAGCGACTTGACCTACTTGCCATCGTTCCAGCAGCTACGGTGAGATGAGCGCGGTGCGGCGTGTTGGTGCGGGAACACGAACTTTTTTTTCTTTATTTGTGCGGGAACACGAACGGACAGCGTTCCACAGGCTAGTCAGCTGCTTTGCATCTAAACAGTTCGTGCACAACCGGGAAAGCTTAAGGCTTTCGCATAGTAGTGTGCGTCCAGTGCTCCAAAGCTTTCACAATTTATTTTAGGCACAGACTGGTCTTGCCCTTTTGTAGGTCTGTGACGGACGATGAAAACTTCGCCTTCAGCAGGCCTGGTATTAGTAGGCTGACGTATCGGTTGTCAGCAGTAATGGCATGTCAACATGCAAATATATATATATATATATATATATATATATATATATATATATATATATGTGTGTGTGTGTGTGTGTGTGTGTGTGTGTGTGTGTGTGTGTGTGTGACGCTATGATGAATGGGAGACGTGGCCTGGCTCATACGCCATGTTTTTTCCGTTCTGCACTTCTTTTTCGGCTTCTATCTACCATCACTTCATACGTCACATGATTCCCCCTCCCCCCGAAAGATGGCACAGTTTATAACCTACGAAAAAAAATTGAAGAAGCCAATAAACAGACAATGTCTAAATTCACAGTATCACGTCCCGACAGAGTTCCACAGTCTCTTTAAATTTTCAAGCCCGAGGGAGCTGTCCGGTGAACTCCATAACAACTCTGGTGGGCGAGGCTGACGGTTGCGTTCCGGACAGAGCGAGATACACGTGGATACTGACAGTACTGCTAGAACTCTTGTTCGGGCTGACCAAGGTTGGAACGCCTTGTTGCATTGGCAGCTCGGATGTCGTCGGGGCTGTATTTTTGGCCGTGAATGGTGCAATTTCGATGCTTCTTGCTTGCGTGCTTCTCGACAGACTGTGATTGAGTGCCTGAGTGCTTGCGGTTTGCAAGCAGTGCTTCCGCGTCTTTCTCGGCGCTTTCTGTGGTGTTGCAGTCAGCGGAATAGCAGGCGCTGGAAGCGTTTCTGGCGACTTTTCTTCGTCCGAAAGTGTCTGACGTCTTGTTGGTTTGGAGATCTTATTTTTCGATGTTCTTCAAGTGGTGAACGCGCTTCCATTGAATTTGGCGTTCGCCGACGCCCTCGTGGCAGTCTCTCTCGTTGTTTTCTGAGTTGGTGAACTTCGTTTTGCTTGCTTTGCTGGTGCTACTCAGGAGATGGCTGTAGTGGCGCCCCTTCTGGAATCGGGCATTCATTTCCTTCGAGGTTTGATGGGTCCTGTAGACAGTTAATGCATGGTGAGCTGGTGTCTTGCTTATCGGGCATAGTTGGTAATGTGCCATCATTATGCTCTTCAAAGACTTCGGTAAGGTGTTCCAGTATGGACGCTTCGGGCAGATAGCTGCGTGCGAGGTTTGGTGTATGTATTACTTCTGCATTTTTTCGGTTCTTGGAGCTGTAAGCACTGTATGTGGATACCACAGGTGACGTGGCATTACCAGGTTTTAACTGCAGATTTTGGCAAGTCTGTGGTGCCGCAGAAACAACACGAAGCTCTTCAGGGGCTTCTTTGCAGTTCACTGCGAGTGGTTCTTGCGCCTGGTAGCGTGCGACGTTCGATGCGTCTGAGCCTTCTGCTTTGCTTCGACTGTCCAGTGTGTGTGCACCGCACGGTGATGAATGAACATGTTCGGAAAGAGCATGGCTTGACAGGGTATTTTCGTGAGGCGTTAGATCGTCTACCGAGGTTGCGGCGTCCTTATGAAGCGAATGGTGAGTGATAGGAGCGCTTGAAAAACCACGTGACGAAAACCAAGGTGGTGGACCCCGTATGCGAGACGAGGAGGGCAGGGCATCAGGTGGTTCAGCAACGTCTCGTGTCATATGCTGAAGCGATGACTTCGGAGATGCCGACTTTCGTGTACAAGGGAGACGCGCTTGACGGTTGGGTTTTTCCCAATGTATGCATGGCCTTCTGTAAGTAAACGCATGTGCCACTTCGTCTTGAGGAACTTGTCGATTCGCGCTGGACTTTCGAATGCTTGAGGACTGGTTAGGAAATGGACGATAGTGTGCAGTTGTCTCTAGATGGTTGGCAATGAGTAAATCTTTGTCATAGTCATTAAAACGGGTAATCATCTCCTCTTTGATTTTTTGCCATGACTCGTCGTTCTCGAATATGTGAATTAGGTAAAATTTGAATGCCTCACCGGTAACGTAGTCGCTGAAGTTCGTAACCATCTCCCGTTCCGACCAAGATGCAGCGGTAGCGTGGAGTTCGAACAGGTTGAACCAGTCCTGTATGGGTCCGTCGTCCGCTGATCCGGTGTACTTGGGGATGTCGAGGTCAGCCGATGGTTCTGTCATGGTGCTGGTCGTTGTTCTCCTAGGCGATGATTCGGTAGTCAACGTACGGTCAGGGCGTCTTCTGGGGAACTGCGTCGATGATGAGTGACTGATGAAGGGGCAGGCAGGTCTCCATCCTGTCGACTCGTGTGACGCTATGATGAATGGGAGACGTGGCCTGGCTCATACGCCATGTTTTTTCCGTTCTGCACTTCTTCTTTCTCGGCTTCTATCTACCATCACTTCATACGACGCATATATATATATATATATATATATATATATATATATATATATATATATTATAATGCGGCGTTTTAGAGTGGCACTCTTTTATAAAACAGGAGAGCGGTCACGACACGTCAAGTGGTAATGGCGGAACTAGTTTGAGTCCCCAGCCAACCAAACGTCGTCTTCTTCACCGACCGAGTCATACCCCCTGCCCTTCTGAGTAGCATTTATCTTCTTCACTACATTTTCCTCCCCTCCGGAAAAGAGCCATCCTGGCGACTCATGGGCAGGAGACAATAGAGGGATCGTAATACGGTTTTAGGCGGTCTATGTGGACGGTCTCACGTCCACGGCGTCGTTGATCATGGGGCTACTCAAGCGGCTCCACTATGTAATTGACGGGTGAAGTTTGTTTAACCACACGGTAAAGTCCGTCATACTTGTACATCAGTTTCGTTGAGAGACCAGGGCTGGTTGAAGGGATGCGAAGCCAGACAAGGTCATCCGATACATAAGAAGCCGGAGGCGTCGGGCTATCGCGGTGGTGTTTCTGGCGTTGTTGTTCAGCACTTGTGAAGGAGCGGGCAAGCTGACGACACTCTTCCGCGTATTTAGCCGCTTGTGACATCGTCGTCAACTCAGCAACATCCGGGTGGTAAGGAAGGATGGTGTCTAGCGTGCAAGAGGGCTCGCGACCATAAAGGAGGAAATATGGCGAGAAACCAGTGATTGTCTGGACAGCAGTATTATGCGCGTAGGTTACAAAAGGGAGAATACTGTCCCAATTGGTGTGAACGGTTGCGACGTACGTCGACAGCATATCTCCTAATGTACGGTTGAATCTTTCTGTAATGCCATTTGTTTGAGGATGATACGCGGTGGTGGTGCGATGAATTACTTGGCATTCCTTGAGAAGCGATTCGACAGCGTCCGACAAAAACACACGCCCTTGGTCACTCAGGAGGTCACGTGGTGCACCGTGACGTAAAATGATCTGATGCAGTATGAAACGACCAATGTCGCTGGCTGACGCAGAAGAGAGTGGTGAAGTTTCTGCGTAGCTCGTAAGGTAAGGTGATCGATAGCGACGATTACCCAGCGATTTCCAGCCGGTGTAATCGGAAGAGGTCCATACAGATCAATACCAACACGGTCAAACGGTCGGGCAGGACAAGGTAAGGGTTGTAGTGGAGCTGGAGAAGTTGGAGTGGGATTCTTCCGGCGTTGACAAGCGAGACAGGAACGTACGTAGCGACGGACGAAGCGATACATTCCACACCAGTAGTAGCGGTGGGACAGGCGGGTGTAGGTTTTTAACACTCCAGCATGGGCGCATTGCGGGTCGGCGTGAAAGGAGGCGCATATGTCTCAGCGGAGACGTCTGGGAATGACTAGAAGCCATTGGCGTCCTTCGGAGAGATAATTACGTCTGTATAGCAAACCATCTCTGATAACGAAGTGCTGTATTTGACGGCGCATACCTCTAAGGATATTTTGCAAGGGAGTTCGATTCAACAAGTTGATAAGTGAAGCGATCCAAGGATCTTTTCGTTGCTCCTGTCGCATGTCACTGACACTAAGTGCAGATACGTCAGGGGCAGGCGAAGACGGCGGCTGGTCACTACATCGTAGAGGTGATCGGGACAAAGTGTCTGCGTCGGAATGTTTTCGGCCAGATTGGTAAACGACATGGATGTCGTACTCTTGTAGCCGAAGCGCCCAACGGGCAAGCCGGCTGGTGGGATCTTTTAACGAGGAGAGCCAACATAATGCATGATGATCGGTAACCACGCTGAATGGGCGCCCGTAAAGATATGGTCGAAACTTGCCTATGGCCTATATGATGGCTAGACACTCTTTTTCGGTGACTGAATAGTTGGCTTCTGCTTTTGTGAGTGCACGGCTGGCGTAAGAGACGACGTACTCATCAAATCCAGGTTTACGCTGGGCGAGCACAGCACCGAGGTCAACTCCGCTAGCATCCGTGTGTATTTCCGTCGGCGCAAGAGGATCAAAATGTCGCAGTATAGGAGGTGACGTAAGAAGGTGGCGGAGTGTGGCAAATGCGTCATCACAAGCTGACGACCAACTAGAAAGGTCGTTGTTGCCGGCAAGAAGGTCAGTCAAGGACGATATGATGGAGGCGAACTTGCGAATAAAACGACGAAAATATGAACATAAACCAAAGAAGCTGCGAAGTTCTTTTAAGGTCTTCGGCTTGGGAAATTTGGCAACGGTACGGAGTTTTGTCGGATCCGGAAGAATGCCATCTCTAGATACAACATGGCCTAAAATTAGGAGTTGTCGAGCGCCGAAGCAGCACTTCTTCAAGTTGAGCTGTAGACCAGTGGCGGTGAGGCAAGTAAGCACTGTCTCGAGCCGCTGAAGATGCGTTGAAAAGTCACTTGAAAATATTACGACATCGTCTAAATAGCACAGACATGTCTGCCATTTCAGGCCATGGAGGATGTTGTCGATCAGGCGCTCGAAAGAGGCAGGCGCATTTCAGAGCCCAAATGGCATGACGTTAAATTCATATGAGCCATCAGGGGTAACAAAAGCCGTCTTGGGGCAATCAGCCTCATTCATGGGAACCTGACAATAACCTGAACGCAGATCTAGTGACGAGAACTCCGCGCCTTGTAAGCAGTCAAGGGCATCGTCTATGCGAGGTAGCGGGTAAACATCTTTGCGCGTGATCTTATTCAACCGGCGGTAGTCGACGCAGAATCTTATTGAGCCATCCTTTTTCTTGACTAGAACAACTGGGGAGGCCCACGGGCTGTTAGAGGGCTCAATAACACCTCGCTTCAACATGTCGTCAACTTGTTCCGCGATTATGTGACGCTTAGATGCCGATACCCGATACGGACGCTGACGTAAAGGAGCGTGAAGGCCAGTGTCGATTTCGTGGGCGTGACCTTATCTGAGGCTGCTGGATGGATGGATGGATGGATGGATGGATAGATGGATGGATGGATGGATGGATGGATGGATGGATGGATGGATGGATGGATGGATGGATGGATGGATGGATAGATAGATAGATAGATAGATAGATAGATAGATAGATAGATAGATAGATAGATAGATAGATAGATAGATAGATAGATAGATAGATAGATAGATAGATACGCTCAAAGTCACCGAAGTTCACTAAGAAATGCTGCGCATTTATTAAATGGTTTAAACACGTTTGTTGCTGTCCATGTCGTGTACGCAGGTGCTCTTAGAGTTCTACGTTGAACTAAACTTTCTTTCTAATACAGACACCCACAAGCCTGCTTGCCGACACCTCTAGGCATGCAGGCCCCGTCTGTAGCAGCCACAGCTGGTTTTCAGAGCCAGTGGCCTGAGGAGTCAGAAAGAAATGCAGGGACTGCAAATAGGGTCTATTGCCAAGGGCATGGGGAACTCTATAAACAGTGGAAAAGATTCGCATAAGACGCGTGGCAGATGGTGCTTTGTGGTTGATGGAGAGTGGGGTAAAATCGGTGTGCAATATAAAGGGAATTGTGTGTTTTGTTCCAGAGCTGACCCCATACCAAGTTCCAGGGGTAAAGGAGTGGGGAAAGGCGCCCGTTCAATCTCTTCTGCCGTTTGTGCAATATGACACAAGCATATAGTAGGTACAAGTACGCTCTCCTGGTTTCAGACAGATTTCAGTGAGCGCTCTTCCACGTTCCCCACTGAAAAAAAATTGCCCGCAGCTTCCCTCGGGGGAACACTGAGGAGGATGCGGAGCTTGATTCCGTACTGTATTGCCGTGAGTCAAGCGTCGTATACTCATGAACGGGAGTCGAGGAGCGATGAGTCGTTCTTCAACCGCGTTCAACTCGGGTGGATGTTCGGGTCGGGGCGGGTAGCGGTAGCCGTAACTCACGCTAGCCGAGGGAACTCGACCGGCAATCAACGACTGCTTGCACGTAGCACACACGACGTAGTCGGCATAGTCGGTGCCCTTTCCAAACGTATCGCAAAGAACCGACAACGCTTTGGAGTTGTTCTGAATGTTGCCGATCCGAGTCAAGTTGTTATCGAACCAAAGACGATCACACACCTTGCAGGTGTGGCCGAAGCTTCGGTCGAGGAAGTCGCGCTTGAAGCGAGCGTTTGGCGTGGCATACTGCTTGGCGCGCCACACCGCTACCTCGGCGCGCTTGCGCTCGCGGGCAGCATCAGGATCGGCCTCTCGTCGCCGACGCTTGCACTCGGCTTCCCGTTTTCGAAAGTCCGGGTCCTCTTGTCGACGCTTACGTTTCAAAGCGGCCGAATCCGGTGCTGCTGCTTGACGCTGACGTCTCTCAGCGGCTTCACGTTCTCTAAGTTGAGCATCTTCCGCTCGACGCCGACGTTTACGTTCGGCGTCGCGAGCTCTTCTCCGCGCTGCCTTGTCTTCGGACGACGACTTGGTTGCGGTTCCGCCAACACTTTGGCCGGCGCTGGTCGAAGGGACGTCGATCATTGCGACCTCGGATGTCGACGCGCCGTACAAACCAACCGACGAGCGGCAACTGAGCGAGCGAGCACCGACCTTGAGTATATATACAGCGCGACGGCACATGCACTGTCAGCTGTCGAATGTTCGAGAAGGGGGAGAAGCGCAACGGCGCATGCGCGCGCGTCAGCTGCCGATGTTCTCGAAGCGCGACGGCGCATGCGCGCGCGTCAGCTGCCGATGTTCTCGAAGCGTGACGGCGCATGCGCACTACATTACACAGCTAGCGAATGTTCGTGAAGAGGAGAAGCGCACGCGGTGTGTAGAGGAGGAAGGGTGCACAGATGGTGGAGGAGTGAAGCGCGCGTGGTGTGTAGAGGAGGAAGGGATGCACAGATGGTGGAAGAAGGAGGGGGAAGCTTGCGGACGGCGCCGCACTACAAGCCTCGAGTATTAGACGCTCCGCATCTAAAACCTCGACATGTACATTCACGTGCTCATGCCGGGGGTACATTGACGCACAAGGCACCCGCATCATAGTCACCGGATGGCGAAGGAAGCAATGTTTTGCAAAATGCGTGTAACCTTGTTTCGCCGTGTGCCTTGAAGGAAGTATTGATATTGACTCTGCGAATCCGTGCAGATTTCTGTGATCAGAGAATCCACGGCTGCATGCGCCAATGCTTGACCTATTGCGACCTCCTCAGACACGTCGGAGAAAGTGGTTTTAATCGATCCGGAGATACTATTGCGGCCATACTGCGTCAAGACAACATTTATTGCCGTTACTCTGAGGGGGCGTACTGCGGTTTTTACATTACGAACGCCTTCACTTCTTTTGTATGATCAAATGTCAGTCAGAATGAGCGCGTGCCGTGCGCAGACTCAGGTGACGTTGTGAACCTGTGTTGCGTGGCATTGGTTTGCGTTGCAAGTGAGACGTGAGATTTATTTGGCATGGGGAACTATGTTATTATTCACATATCATTCTGCTTGGCTGAAACCCCAGTAATTGAAGCAGCTTCTGTTTGTGGGAGTCCAAAAGAGGCGCAGGCTTTGACTGCTCTTTCGTGACACTATAATTCCGTGTTCCGTATTATACAGACCGGTCTGTAGGAGGCGGGTAGTGCCAGATCCTGAGGGCTCTTCTAGATCCAACATTAACCTATTCTGCATATGTCTTAGACGTTCCATTTGTTAGAGAGCAAGAACGCAATACAAATAAACTGGGCAAACACCCAACTCCCACCGGGCGCAGCAGGAAGAAAGAGGAACATAAGGGCGTCGAACACTAACGTATGCACACAAAAGACAAGATGACATACCTCACTGCAATGAAAGGTTAAAATGGAAAAATTTTGAAAAGGTTGTGCTAAATTAAAGAGAGAGATATCCCGAATTATACCGAGGTTTTGTTTTGGGATGTGTTATCAGTGGCAGTTCAAAGTTATGTGACACATCTGATTGACGAGAAAAACTATTTCGCTTTTCATTCGCCTTGACTGAATAAAATGGAGTGTGAATTTTTCGCCCTGATCGTGTGAACGTCGCACACATGAAGTGAATGTGGTGCTTGTGTTTTATAAGTCACGTAACTTCTTTTTCGTGGTATTATCCTCACGCTAAGTTCTGCGCCTGGTGGGGTGTATAAGGATTTCGCCTTAAAAAGTACACTGCGTAGAACATCCTAGTATAATTTTCGGCACAGGTGGTCGTTTTCGTCGGCAGTGCATGACGTGGTATGAAAGCGTAGGTTAAAAGAACGGGAGAGAAAGGAAGACGCAAAAGACGTTAGGCAGAGAGGTTTACTAAGGCCTTCTTTGCTGGTCACCATCGGTGCACAAACGTTTTTATCGCTCTCCCCAATGCCTTTTTTTTCTATCTATGGTCAATTTTATCTACAGGGAGTAACCATTATTCCAAAGAACAAAAATTTAGTGCCCTGCATTGCATAAACATTGCACTGTTTTTCGTTGTGTAATATTTTATAGCATTTTTTTATAAAGTTAACAAGAGCTTTTATTCTATTTTTGAGACTTGATGCTGCGAGCAGCGTGCCTTCAATGTCATCCCGCTTTTTTTACTGCATATGGTTGTTACTTTATTTTTTACAATTTTTCATATCCCGCCGGCGTTACACCCATCAATTTAGTGCTAGAGGCCCACAGTTCAAATATTTTTATCGTAACATTTCAAAAATTTCAATAACGTTCCATTTCTGTTTATACGCTGTGCAAATACGCTAGCGTAGCATTCCTGACGTTTCTATTGTGTGTGTGAGATCACCCGACCTTCTGAAATGAGTCACGGTAGCCAACGAAATGTTATTCTGTTTAAAATCATATGTATAGAAGAACGATTCGAAATAAGAGAACATATCTTGTAGATCACGGTGACGGGTTCATCAAGCATTCAAAAGGCTGATTTAGGCAAAGCCATTTGGTTTCGCTGGAGTGGAAGGCAATGGTGAAAGTATGCTATGGCTACTTTAGGGTTTATTTGCGTTTATCTTGGTGTTTTGCAGCTTACCAGCTGATTTATCTCCTCAGTGTTTTGGGCGTTTGACGTTGTTTGAGGCATAGTTGCAGGTCACTCCCGTGAAACAATTTTATTCGTCGTTCTCTTGATTCACAACGTTATATAAACAATGATTCATATATCAGTAGAATCTATGAATATTCATGACAGTCAAATGTTTAAACGACGAGTGAACTCATTGGTGGTAGCGAAACTTTATTACCCAAAAAGGAGTCATGAAGGACACTCGGCTAGACCCCAGGTGTAGAGGGCATCTCTCACGTCGGGACAGAGAGCCCCGAGCCCTCTGCCACATCGCGGGCCTCCTGGACAAATAAATAGGCGCTATTACAGATGCGCTTTGCGCTATTCTTGAAGCATTTCTCAGTATTTATTCGCGTTCACCGCCGCTGAAATGAGACTGTTCTCTACGTTTTGTGCAGGCTCGACTCGGATATCTTGGACAACTACGTCAAGATCACGAAACTGGTGCCAGCTGAACAGCCGTATGACAAGGATCCCCTGGAGAACATCTGGCAGAGAAAGTTCAAGATGGCAGCTTGGGCAGTCAGCAGCTGCGAGACTTCCGGGAAGCGAGAACACTACGTGCGAGAGCTGCGGAAGTACATCGACGTGGACGTCTACGGAGACTGCGACGAAAATAAATGCCCTCGAAAAATGGAGACCTCGTGCTACAAGATGTTCGCAAGAGACTATTTCTTCTATCTGTCCTTCGAGAACTGCATATGCAGGGACTATGTGACAGAGAAGCTATTCAAGCCACTGACGTACGACATCATTCCGGTGGTGTATGGTGGAGCGAACTATAGTGACGCTGCGCCACCTGAATCGTACATCGACGCCCTAAGCTTCGAGTCACCGAGGCAATTGGCTCTTCACCTTAAAAAAGTGGCTAGGGACTTCAACCTGTACAAGAGGCACTTCAGATGGAAAGGCAAGTTCAAAATTAAGCCGTTCACTTACTACAACTTCTGCGCACTCTGCCGGAAGCTGCACAGCACCGACTTCAAGAAGAGTTCTGTCATACTAGACATGCACCACTGGTGGAATACGACGTCGTACTGCCGTTTCTGGAACAAAGACACGCACAAGTTCGAGTACTGATCACTGGTCTCGAAGAAGTCAGTGAACGTTATTAGGAAGAATCGATCACCGACTACAAGCACTAGGAAGGCGAGAAACAAGAGATGAGATTACACGTGCAGAGGCCCACACCGCATTGATTGTCCAATCATTACAGACCAAGCTAGTTAAGTGGCGAAAGTATTCTTCTTAAGACTGTCAAATCATCCAAGTCTTCGGAACGTGCGTACTCGATAAGCGTGAGGTGGTGGAAACATTGCTTGCGCTAAGGAATATGATGTGTTATATGAAACATGTCCCTTCGATTTCTTAACAAGTTCGACGACCGACTTTTCTGGAAATAATCTTACGCCATCGTCCAAGCCAAATGTTCGCAGGAGGCTGTGAAAGCGCAAATGGACGTTTGGCCTGTCTGACCCACCTGTCTGAACGAGTTTGAGTGGAACGCCTTCTCTTTACCTTTTGTTTTATTCTATCTCCTCTCTTTGTTCTTTTTCTGACCATCTTTCCGACAAATACTAACTGTCGAATAGATTACATGTTCTGGCACTACGGTAAAGTCTAGAAACCATCAGCGTCAGGTGTCCCTGTTTTTAAATTTTGGTTGCCAGGAGGAGCTCACTGCTATGATTGAAGGGTATTCAGTGATTTCATGAAAGTGTTTTACTAAAACAGTATTTGAGTGTTCTTCGTATTCATTAGCATTACGAAACACCACATGCTTCTTTTCAGTGTAAGTCAAAACGGCAATAGAAAAGTTTACTTACATTCATTTCTACAAAATATAACATTTTTGTCAATCCAACCCAACGTTCCGTCTTTTTTACATGAAAATCTGGTATGAAGTACCGTTTGCAGTTGATAGATTTTCGAAAAGCCCGTATCGTGGTTCACGTACATACGCATCTCTCTCCCCTTATCATTATGACCTTCATTCCTTTTTTATCTCCTTTCTATTTTTCCATTTGCAGAATCAATAGCAAGCCATCAGAGTGCACAAACTGAGGCCAAAGTTTCTGCCTTGTAATAAATTCTCAAGATCTATTTATATCTTCCTCATATTTGCTAAATGGTCTTTTGTATATAGATCAATCGATATACTAATGTTGCAATGTACATAAGTAACAAATATGAACACCGCCTTGATATATCCACGTGACCCGCCACGGTGGTCTGGTGGCTAACGTACTCGGCTGCAGACCCGCAGGTCGCGGGATCGAATCCTTGCTGCGGCGGCTGCATTAAAATGCACCCAAATCTGCGCACACGGGCCTACAACTTTTCCGCCTCCATCGGAAATGTTACCCCGGGTGGTCAAAATTTCCGGAGCCCTCCACTACGGCGTCTCTCATAATCATATAGTGGTTTTGGGACGTTAAAACCCACATATCAATCAATCAATCCATCGGAAATGTTGTAGGCCCGTGTGCACAGATTTGGGTGCATGTTAAAGAACCCTTCGTGGTCGAAATTTTCCGAGCCTTTCACTACGGTGTCTCTCATAATCATATCGTGGTTTTGGGACGTTGAACCCCACAAATAAATCAATCAATGTTGCCACGTGTGTTTATGTTGGGGCCCACTTTTTTGCGCAGCACCGCCTTCGGCTTATCTACAGTGCGGCGTCGGTAGCACGTCGTTCCGTCGCTCGCGCGCTGGGCATGTATTTGATAAGAACTGGGACCATGAGCAACTGATACGTGTCGGCCCCACTCATCATTCACTCCGAAGATGTGCTGTGATTTTTTTAAAGATGGTAGTCTTTTTCCGGTCACTCCCACACTCCCTTCCAGAAGCTTTCTGCCGCTAACTTGTTTTTTACTGCCTCCAGCATCACAGACACTGTGGGTCTTTCTGCTCCTCACCTGGTTTTGCACTGCCAACCTGAACAGCTCACCATTAAACTGATTAATTGATATGTGGGGTTTAACGTCCCAAAAAGACCATATGATTATGAGAGACGCTGAAGTGGAGGGCTCCATATATTTCGACCACCTCGAGTTCTTTAACGTGCACCCAAATCTGAGCACACGGGCCTACAACATTTCCGCCTCCATCGAAAATTCAGCCGCTGACGCCAGGATTCGAGCCAGCGACCTGCGGGTCAGCAGCCGAATACCTTAGCCACTAGACCACCGTTGCGGGGAAAGGCTCAATTTGTCGGCTCCCCGTAAGCACGGCCACTTATGCTAGCAAGTAAACGCTCACAACCCCAATGAGCATGTATGCATCAATAAGCACTGGACGTAGTAGGTAGAGTGCGTTAGCAATGTCATTTACGACATTCTGTTGTCATGTGGCCGCACCCATTCGTCACGAGATCAAGTGGAGTCGCCGCCTGGAGGCCGCTGGCTTAAGCGCGCCGTGTGTGAATGGCTCCCAGCGTCGTCTGCTAGCCACATACGGCTTGTATGTGCATCTACGTCACGCTCATCCTCAAAAAGCAGTTTGGCCCGCTCTGTTAGCGCACGCTTAACAGCTTTCACGTTTGCATGGCCCAATCTACCCACATATTTGGCTTTGCTCGGCTGATATGCATTGCATGAAACCAGTTCGTGCTCTTGCCGAGAGTACGGTGTATCGTCGTCGTATCCTCCGTCCACCAGGATCACTTCGGTGCAGGTGACACTTTGCAGTTGAAGCACATTGTAGAGGGCATTTGGCATCTTCTCGAACAGGAGGAGTAATTAATGCTGTGTATACGGGCACCATTTAGCGACTCGCTGATAAAAGAAGCTTTGCATTGTAAGAAGTCTAACAGCGGCGCCGTTTATCAGTTATGCGACGAGGTTTAATTGTGCTCGAGATAGCATTTTATTGTCCGCTCCTGGTGCCACTGCTACGACATATTTCAGTCCAGTAAATTGTGACGCTCCGGTAGATAAGTTGTCCCTTAAAAATAACAGAAAATGGATTGACATGGAGGTGATGAACTTGAGTCGCTGTGCGCAATTTCATTATTGGGCAAATTTGTACAGACACACCAGTGGGTTTACCTTTCTATATGCTTCGTAAAATCCAGATGCTCAAAAGTAATACAGAAGGCGTGCCTCGCACTTTTCTTGTATAATCTAACGCTAAACATCACGCTCTTTTTTTGCATTAGGTTGGGTGCTTTTGTGGCAGTATTAGTATTAGTAGTGTTGTGGCAGTAGGAGCAGACAATATTTGTTTCAAAAAAGAACTTAAGTTCAACCCTATGGCCGAAGCTGTGTTGCATCACTGTCATGCAGACAATCAATAGAAGAAATGTGCGTGCTAAACTTTTACCTTTTTATACTGAAGTTGTAGTTAGAACAAGCACGCTAAATCAGTGTCAGCCACGTAGTTTTTCTGAATATACTTATCAACCGTCTTTAGTCCATTTCATGAAGAAATAATTACAAAAATGTTGATGCGTATTCGTTGTTATTTTAGGTCATTACCCAGTAATAAGAAATTTGTGGCTCTTTTTTATTACCAGCATGCATGAAGCAAAGTATGAATTTTTTCACACTATGGCAGTGCGTAGCGGAACCCAAGTTCAACACTCACATATAAAAATACAAGAAACGTGACATAGTGCGACAACGCAGACAGTCGCCAAGCACGGACACGCCTTTTTATCGCAGATTGCGTTCCTCTCAGAAGTAATCGCAATGTTCAGTGTGCTTTTTGCATCTGTGCACTGGATGACATATATATTACGAGTGCCCTCAGCACATTTTATTCCCCGACATTTGGCTCACACCATTCACAAAAAAGCGCCGCTGCGTACATTTGTATGAGCGCCGCCGGCCACAAATACCCACACTAGTGCGGTGATGGTGCTGCTGCCTACAGCCTGATCTCTGAGTGAATACTGCACAGACCCGTCACAGTTTGAACGACCGCCTGAGAGAGCATGCGTAGAATCTCAGGACTTCAACGATCAGTACCTTAGCAACTTATTGCTCCTCGCGTGGCTGCTCTTCCGTCCACCTGTCAGTAACCCACGCTATATGTATATACACCCTGGCGTAGCCGAGCTAAGCCACTGCCAATTTTTTCCACCGCTTTCGTTTGCTGGCCTCTACAAGCTGTCCCTGCGGCTCGTGCCTCTTCGGCTCTCTCTGTAGGAACATGTACCACGTACTACATGCATGTGACGCAACAACGCCCTTCTATTCGCTCATCAAACCACAAGCGACCTACCGCTCCGGCAACCTCGCATCCTGACCTGTCCGCAAAATCAGGCTCTCCTTATACGCGTGGTGCATACTTTGAGTGACTACATATTGTACATTTCTTCCTAGGTGACTTACTCGCTCGTGCTCTTCTCGTTTTTCTCATTCCATGATACACTTCATGCCCAATTCTCATGTGCTATGCTCAGTCGTGGCGCGTATGCATGTGACACGGGGACCTTCCATTGCGGGGCTTGCTCAGTGACCATTACTGGGGTGCCTTTCGCGTGGTGTTCGCGGGCAGCTTTGCAGCTGCTGTGCCACCTGTCACGTGACCGCTGATCTGTCACGTGATCACAAATCAGAGAGGGCGGTGGTGAGCTTCGGGCTGGGCGAACTCTGCGTCGCCACAAGCGCCACGGTATGTCGACGGCGCCTACCACTGTATACAAGCATGTAATAGGTCTATATGAGCCATTTTGTGAGGTCTATGGAGTTAACGCGCTTGATAGCGTTTAAGACCGAGCCCTTATGATCAAGGTTTCTGCTCGAGAGACGCAGCCCACGTCCTCCGCCCTACTCCAGTGGCACCAAAAGACTGGTGGGTTTCCTCACTGCTCGACGGATCATCGAAGCAATGCGTCCCCCGCGGGGCCATCCTATCCACTGTGCCCCTCGCGGGACTGAGGTAGCGGGCTCTTTGCAGGTACCCGAGCTCGTCCCCAGCACTCGGGTGCTTTCACGGGCGCGCAGAACAAACGATGCGGCCGGCGCTGATGTCGATTCGGACTCCATACGGTGCACTGCGGGGACGGCGAAGATCCACCGAGTCAGTCCATATAATTGCTATCACAGTAACAGAAAAATAAATAACTGATGTGACATCGGAAGTTGCTTATGGAGCTGCCGTATAATTTCGATCAGCGCGTTTGAATCTTACACTGAGGCGCTGACTTTAGGAGAATGAATTTTTTCGTCGTATTGAAAGAAAATGTCTTTGCAGCCTATTTGAGCCCACTGCAAGAGATGAGAGAAAGGGTGAGAGAAAAACAAAAAGGTTAACCAAAAGAAAATATGATTGCCTCTCCCAATAAAATCATGTTCGCCTTATTCTGTGCGAATGACACAATGCAGATGAACATGTTTTTTATGAGAGAAAGGCATAAATATTTCAATGAGTAGGTGGAGATGTTTGTCTGGCTTTTCACCTGGCATGCTACTCTAGCTGCTAGGCCGTGATTATGACATATAAAGTGATAAACAAATGTCGCATACAGCCACACACGTAAACTACACTACTTAAAAAGTTTTATTCATTCAGTCTTGTGGGCTGCAAGAAAGTCAGGAGTGCTTTCATGGCGCGTGACGCACTGTAGATGCTGTGTCACGGGGCCAGAATATGTCGAATATTCAAGTTAGAGCCCTGTTGGAGATTTAAGGCCACCTTCAGAGACTGTCTCTGTGGTGGTGCGTATAGCCCACCTTCACAAAGGTCATGACTGAGATCTTCTGGGATGTCTAGCAGAAAAAAAACAACCACAATATAACTAGTTAGTTTACGTGGCCGTACGTCAGGGATAAAGCGATTGACAGAATCCGTGTCCTGATTTGGAGGAGCTGATTGAATTAGGCGGGGCATGCAGTTATGTATATATTCGCCATAATTACCTTCAGTAGAAAAACCTTTGAATAGCATGTACTTATCAAAGTGTATGGCTTAAAATGTTTTATAAGGCAGTAATAAATATGTGCAAAAAGATGAAGTCAGAAACATAAATGTTACGCAATACAAACTATGAACCATCATTTATATAGTAAGGTAGAACGACGGGGACGTCACTTGTTCTGCAAGAAAAAAAAAGAAAAGCTGCTTCTACTTGCTTACACTTAGAACTTATTAGTTAGGAGAACACTAGATTTATGCCTTCAATGAAATCAGCAAACATGAGTTGTGTAAATGAATGAACAGTTTTCGTAATTTTTCCGTCTATTGCATATATAGAAACAGCCGAGATGGAACGAAGACTTCTCTTCTGCCTTTTAAGAATAAAAAATAAAGAAGACAACTAGGAACATATCTGTGAAAAACACGCGCACAACACTAACGAGCACACCATACAGGAGATGTGAAAAGTACCGCAAGTGAAAACCACCGAAAAAATCAACTTATTCTTGAAAAAAAAAATTCGACGAAATTAAATTCATAACTATAGGATACATAACGCATTTCTTCATTCAGTGATTATTTTGTCTAGAGCGCTGAATTAAGTGAGCGGAAATTGCAGTATTTTGAACGTGGCAACGTATAAAATGGTATAAGAGTCTGAATAGATCTGTAAGGTTGCAACTGAAACATAGTTGAGACAGATTTTTCAGGTGAGGCGACATTTCCACGAAGGGCTGTATATCGTCAAAGGTGTGACTTCGCTGTCGGGCATTTAAGCGGGCGTCGGTTTCGTCGGTCTGAAAGCATTTCTCAATCCGACGGAAAATCAAGTACGTAAGTTAAAAAAAGAACCCATGTGCTTTCACGAGGCAGCTGTTGGAGAGACGGAACGTGAGGAATCCGGAGAAGTGACGAGGTGACCTGGTCGACAGATTCTTGGACAGGGCACGACTGCGCGTGTACAAGGTGCTTTGAACTGAAGTGAGTAAAGTAACGTGCAAGCAAGTATAGGATGGAAGTTTTATAAAAAGAACACGAAGTTCGTGCAGGCGAGAATAAAATGGCTTTATCTAGGTCATTCTTGTACAATATTTACCATAAAAGTCATCTTTTTGAGCTCGCTGTTCAGAAGCACGAACGTCCAGAATTCACCTTCGTAACGTTATCGAATGAAGAAAAAACTCGTGATTGTCTGTGGCACCCCGCATACTATTTGAAGTGCACAGACATTCGGCGGGGCTGATAGTCTGTGAGTCTCTTTGTAATTAGCCAATCGGGTACTCTAGTTAGGTCTATCATCGCGTTTGCTGTTAAAAGGGGCCCTGCGAGACTTTTTGAGCGTGGTCAGAAAACTCTGCCGAATGGTAATAGACGACCCGAGAACACGCGAGCCAAATATTACAGCGCAGCACGCGTGCTGGAATTCACAATGAATCATATCAATCAGCTAAACCTTGCTTTCTCATCTCTCAGAAGATGATGAAAGATGCTCAAAAATTACTCAAAAAAGGCCATCTATCAACCCTTGGCTTATGTCAACATGGTGCACTCAGTCGTGATGAGGATTGCTATGGAACGCGTCATTTGTCTACGCGTGCATGCGCGATCACACTGAGAAAGCCGCGTATGCGAAGACAAAGAAAAAGTGCTCAATGTCACGAGGCGCGCGTGACGTATTTCGTTTACCCCTGCCATCCATTCCTGCTCAGCTTCGAGCGCTTTTGTAGGCACGAGAGAAGAGAGAATGAGATCGCAGCGTGTGACAAATCTTTGTAACTCCGCTCGTACTGGACGGATTCTTAAAATTTTCGCAGCATTGAATTCGTGACGCAATAGGCACTTTTGGTGAATACATTCCATGGTCACTTAAAAAGTGTTTCAAGGCCCCTTCAAATGTTTTCTTGCAGACAATTCAAGCAGTTTTAATAAAAACGTGACTTATGCTTGTCTCCACTAAGAAATCACTGACATAATTTCCGCCACGGAACTGACGTCGTAAAACGTACGTGAACAGATGACAAAGAAAAACTAGAAGAAACAGCTTCGTTGACCTGGATGACACAGAAGTCGATCACTCTGCCGGTGACGACGAGTGCCAGACGCTGAACCTCTGCACCACCTACGCACGTGCGCAAGATTTCACAAACGCGCCTCATATCTTTCCCACATTCGCCCTCTACAGATATCTTGTTATGGAGATAGTGCCGACATCTGCGAGTGGTGAAGGGAAGTACTGCATCATGGCCACGGCCTCCGAGATGGCGGACGCACTGCGGGTTTCTCTCCGGCCATCCCAATCACACGGAGAGAGGATGTTTCTGGAAGTAGGCGTGGCCCGATTTTTTTTTCGGCACCTCCGTATCTATCCTCTATATGAAAAGACTGCCACGCTGTTTGTGAAGATGGCATGTGGCGACAAAAGTAGTTTTCCGCTTTTATGTAACTTGGCGCTCATTTGGAAATGTCGGGCCAAGGTGTACGAGAGGCAAAGCCAATGCTTGGACGTATATATTCCAAAATAGGCTTTTCTTTGCAGCAGATTTGCGCCACACTTATGAGTGCGATGCCTCCTCGCATGTACTGTAAACTTACTACACATCGAAGTTTTCAGGCTATATAGTATAAGGGGCCACCGATGAAGAAGAAAAAAAAAATGACAGCCTGATCCGCAAGCAAAGCCAGAAAAGTGCCGCGTTCTTCGTTCACGGGCTACGCTGGATCACTTAAATGGTTTCTTTTTTCCCTTCATTAAATTAGCGCTCCTTTTCATTGTAACACCATATTAAGAATTCTTGCAGACGTGCTGATGCAATCACAGCAGCGCAGTGGCCACAGTGTGAATGGTCGCCCGTTTGCGCTGTCAGTTAAAAGCACGAGTGCACAGGCGACGACAGCTTCGACAAGTTGCCCCAACGTATCAGTCAGCTGTACCTCGTTTCACAGTGGAGATAAAACGCAAGAAGTCCATCTAATTTAGCTACAGCCTTTTTATTCTTCTCAATTAGGAACGCCTCCAACAAAGCCTATTCAGAAAGAGTCTTCGCATACACCACTGTCGCGCTGATATCACGAAGCAGTGGGGCCGACACGTGCAGGCAGGTGAATGTCTCACTGCTTCTTTTTTTTTCTCTGTTGATAATGCAGGCTGCTGCGCTCAGCCACTGACAGAACGTCCGGTCTCATTCACGAAGGTCTTCGCCCGCGATGTTAGCCGTCACCGGCGGAGACATCGGTTAACAAGACCGGACGTTTTGTCAGCGACAAAACGCGGAAGCCTGTATTATTTGGTTTCCATCTAAACGCTGAAAAAATGCAGTCAGCACTATTTACCACTAATATAAGGGCACTGTATTCGTGTAGCGGTATCTTCACTTGGTATATTTTAACGGTGTGCAATCCACAAGTAAGTTTTTTATGCAGAAGCAACTTAGCACAAAAACATATCCCTATGCCCATGAAGTCCGCCTTATATGTGGGCAACTATTTGTACTCATTCACTGCGCACTATCTCGGGTAATTTAAAAACGCCGCGTGACCGATAGCACAATCAGCGCAGCCTTTCGGCACGCCTGAGTGCGGCAAGGCTGATGGCCCACCGCGATATGCTCGACCAATGTTTCTTTTTTTTTGGCAGGCCTCAGCGGGAGCGCCGATAACACTGCCGTCGAATTAGTCACTCGTGCCACGTGGGACAGGCCACGCACGCGGATTGACAGCATGCTTTGCTTTTTATCAAACGCGACCTTTTGTTTTGTCGCTTTTTAAAGACGATAGTCTTTCTCGCGGAGCTTCGACGCGAAAATTTTGGTCTGTCTGTCTGTCTGTGTCTGTTTGTCCACTCTTGATGGTACCGGGTACTCGAAACAGCACCAGCCGATACCCCAAACGGCCAACCCTATCCACAGCGCCCACAAATGTTGCTCAAGATTCGGCGTTCATATTGGTACAAGACATCGGCAACGAAAGAGCATCATAGACGACGAAGACGATGAAAGCGACCGTGCTCGTGTTGTTGTTGCTGCTGTTCTTCCATCTTGGCTGCAGCTGCCTCTGACTCTCCCTGTATATTTTGTAAATATATTTATTTCATTCAGTCTCTCACCCCGGGACAATATTTGTGCAATCGTCAATTAAAAAACAATTATTGCGCGTATATGAGGCTCCCTAACAACTAGTATATATTCTGTATGTGCGTATTTTACTACAATATGCATACGTAAGTAATTCTAAGGACCGTAGCGTTTATCACGCTGCGCTGACCATGCAACGTTTGCGCCGTCTCAGATCCGCCCGCTTCGTTTTTCAAGGAAACCGCGAGATGGCGCTCATGTCTCACGTGTGACATCATTTGATGCGCTCGTTCGCCTCCGCTCGTTCGCCTCCGTGTAGGCACTCTAACACAGCGCCTACAGAATACCATTCACTGATTTTCTTGCGCAGAACATCAAATAAATGTTTTGTTTACTCTTTCCACACGCAAGACTATCGTCTTTCGACGACATTTGCAGATCACATGCAGATGCGGGGCCGATTTTCTTTTGTTTT
The DNA here is from genome assembly GCF_043290135.1 of Rhipicephalus microplus. Classification (NCBI taxonomy): domain Eukaryota; kingdom Metazoa; phylum Arthropoda; class Arachnida; order Ixodida; family Ixodidae; genus Rhipicephalus; species Rhipicephalus microplus. The sequence continues at coordinate 138,075,981 of NC_134700.1, forward strand.
TGTCATCATCGTCGCTCAGTTATCACCGCTGCTTTAACAGCTAGAAAACAGGGCTGATCAAACATCTCACCGAATGGCATTGTTTTACGTCAGGAATAAACAACATTGATAGGATATGGGAGTGGAACTGAGGGAGCCTGGCTGGACGCGTAAAGAGCGCAGCTGGCAAGCAAGCGCCGTCACGTGGCCAAAGCTGATTTCTTTCTTTCTTTCTTGCTTTCTTTCTTTCTTTCTTTCTTTCTTTCTTTCTTTCTTTCTTTCTTTCTTTCTTTCTTTCTTTCTTTCTTTCTGTCTTTCTTTCTTTCTTCCTTTCTTTCTTTCGAGTTTGTTTCTTTCTTTATAGCTTCGTGTATTGGCTCTCCTTTTTACCCTTCTTCTGTCCCACACATCCCTCCTTTTTACCCTCCGTTCACTTTCTCACGCCTTGCTATGCTATACTCTCTCAGCATGCCTAAGTCATGATTTCTCTTGTTGCCTCCTATTTTTCTTTCCTCATCACTTTCACATCACTCATTCTCACCTTAACGTCTCTTTATCATCCCCAGCTATGCTTCACTATACTTTCTATTACTATATTTAGTATAATATAATATACTATAATATACTATACTCCGTATGGCTATGCTAGGGCCGGCGCTGCTTTTCACATATCCACTCCACTGTCTGTGGCGCATAAACAATACCATGCAAGGCTATGCTATGCAGTAGGACACTTTCCAGTGGCCCGACCACGCCTCTCTGCCGGACGCACGCAGCGGGAGCTGCAGTGGTGGCGCGGTGATCGACCACTTTTGAAAGCTCGTCCTAGTCATTCGATGAGCGCCGATTCACTTCAATTAGTGGACCATTGAAGTAATGGGGCCATTTGGGGAGCATTGACTTTTGCAAAGCGATGGTTGTAACTGAACTGAGTGTTCGTGTGATCTTCGCGATCAGAAAAAACACGTTGTTTACAGTGTCTATAGGGCGCACAAGCAGAAAAATCAGACAATGTAATGTTGGTATCATATTTACACGCGAAAGCAGAACATTTTACAACAGTTGGCGCACAAACGAAATCGCACCGAACGATCGTTCAAAGACCCGAACTAATTTATTGTAACCACTTTTCGTTTGCACAGAAGTCATTTTTTTTCTTTCCTTGCGTTGCCCAGAAAATTAGTGCTATAAACTGCACTTAAATGGCATCTTATTGCGAAAATTTGTTCAAATATTTACTTCACACGTCCAAACTGTGCAAAGACGATAGCACGTTAGAAACATAGAACACGCACACACAGGCAGCAGCGCGAGATGTGTGTTAGGCTTCTAACGTCTTATCTTCTTCGGATATAGTTAGGCCGCGTAAACTGCTCTTGCCTCCATTTGGCCTTGCGTTCTTATTGTCTGGTTGGTCGTGAGACCACTTCCACGTCGTTATGCTGTGCTTTTGCTGGTATGGATGTCACGAGTATCATGTGGCGTGGTTGTGTATCACCTTGAAAAGCTGGACGCACCGTTAAGCTGCTTGCAGCACGAACGTCCTTGAGCGCAAAGCAATGACGCTGCATTCAGCCAAGAGCATGGCCCTTTCCTCAGTGACCACACCTGAAAGTGACTCCATATAACATGAAGTAAAACGTACTGAGTGTTCGTCTCGAAGTTCGTTGAGCATCCAGCGTTTCCTACGCACGCGTATTTCCGTAAACGAAGGCCGCCCAGGCGTCATGGCCACTCGAAGTTTTTCTACATTCCTCACCTTTGTAACCTTTCTGTTTACCTTATTTTGCCTTCTTGTGATCATTCCTCTTGGGAGTGGGCTGCTTGTGGAGGTAAGCTGGTAGATTCGACAAAATCGTAAGAACTGCGTCCGTACTGAGCGTAGGCATCCTACGTGGACTGCAAACTTCCTCCATATACGGTGTACATAGGGCCGTACAATGAAGTGCGGCTTAACATAGAGTTCAATGACCACGATGCCTGTAACTAGCGGCTTGTTCGCTCTGTGTACATTTCTCCCTCGCGTGGATCACTGCCCTGGGTCTGCAGGTACCTTTAATAGCCATAGTAAACAAAGACAAGTGCAGAGTTCCAAGTGAGCTCCATCACAATATAATGCCTTAAAATTGTGAGCACTTCTCACATCCTACATAAAGGGGCTGTAAACTGCCTAATAAAACTGTACCATAGCTTATTTAAATGTGCATCTTATATAAATACAAAGTGAGTACCCTATGAAACCTGTGTAGAAACAGATAATGACTGTGGTTCACTACTCAGAGGGATGGGGGTGTCACCTAGGCTACTTGTTATGCGTTCTATATCCATCACACAGAGTCATTAATACCTAAAGACACTTCTAAGTTATATCCAGAGAAATATTTCGCATACAAAAACACTAGGCCAGCTTCTTAAAAGGAAACTGTGAATTCTAGTTTCAACCACCTGCCGCACTTTTTCTTGTACGGTGTAGGTACGAGCGGAAGTTTCATAGACAGCGTACGCGAAAAATCTTATTGTGCGTCATATATTTATATCCCTTCTATCTATTTGTTCCTTTATCTTTTTTTTTGCTCAGCTTACTCCACACGTGGAAGGTTGAATGGGTTCTGTCAGCTAATCAATCTACAAAAACAAAATGGAGCAGCCCTCATTTTGCTTTTGCTCTTCGTTGGACCACTAATCAATATAGGTCTATAAGGCACAAAATCTATGCGTCAAAACACAGGTCAAAGAAGTTCAATGGGGATATCGAGGGGAGATATGGGGTCGCCCGCCAGAAAGGCTTTATCGTACCAAGTGTAACGCGTGCTGCTACCTGTGCCACACGACACGACATTTTCTCTTATTTCCCACACTCAGCGATATCTTCTTATTGTCAGACTATTAATGGGCTGGCAAAAGCGCCGGAACACAGCTACAGGTACGTCGTGTTATCAGCACGCTAATAAGGACGCCCTTACTGACTGTTCGAGACTCACACGGCGCTGCATTTATATTTTGTCACCACTGGACCTGCACTGTGACCGTCACTCGAACATCTTTGAGCTATGAGTGATGACAATGCAACTACGCAAGCGCGTAATTGGGATTTGAGGAAGTTTTACCAGCGCTCCTGCATTCCCGAAGTCTCGGATGCAATCAGTAGTGTCGTGCACGGAGAGCTACCACAGTGGCTCCGAGGAACACTTCTGCGAAATGGTCCCGGTCTTTCCGCGGTTGGTCCGGACCGATACAACCACGTATTTGATGGACTCGCTTTGGTGAGGCAGTTCAGCATTGAAAATGGTCAAGTATTTTACAAAAACCGTTTCCTGAGGAGCAAAGCTTACATCCGCAACCACAGGGCCAACCGCATTGTTGTCTCCGAATTCGGAACTTTGGGCCACCCCGACCCTTGCGCCTCTTTGTTCGACCACCTGACCTCGTATTTCACTGTGGACATATCGGACAATGCGCTCGTGAATGTGATGCCCATAGGCGATGAAGTATACGCCATGACGGAGTCGCCGTACATATTCAGAGTGGATCCTGTTACTCTGGAGACTGTTGATAAGAAGAAATTGACAGACTTCGTAGCCGTACATACTGCCACGGCACACCCTCACCAAGACTCGGACGATGGCTCTACATACAACATCGGCACGAAAATGGGCCTTCATCCAGGGTTCATCTTAATTCACTACCCTTCCAGTGGTCTGAGTGGCGTCAGAGCAGTGGGAAAGATACCGTTCAGCTCCCGCACCTCCATTCCCTACGTGCACAGCTTCGGTCTCACGGAGAATTGGGCGGTCGTTGTAGAACAGCCTCTCGCCCTCCACTTGCCGACGATGCTTCGGTGTAAATTACTCGGTGACAAGGCATACGTGGATGCCCTCAAGTTCGACCCGACAAAAGGCCTCCGCTTTCACGTGATGAACAAAAGAACTGGGGAGCTGCATCCAGCTGAGTTCGAGGCCGCCACTTATTTCATATTTCACCACATAAATGCATTTGAGCGAGGCGACGATATTATCGTGGATGTATGTTGCTTCGACAACGACAACATTGTGAGGAGTGTCTCCTACTCGGAAATAAATCCAGGAAAATTCGAGTTGGCTCACCTTCTCCGCTTTACGTTGCCGCTGAATCGAGGCAGCTGCGAAAGAACCATTGTCGTGCCGCAGAAGCTCGTGAAGGGAGACCTCTATGGTGAGCTTCCACGTGTCAACCAGGCCTACAATGGGAAACCATACCGGTTCGCCTACTGCACCAGCAATGTGCCGGGCCAGGAGCACAGAGTGTTCCTCTCCAAGATCGACGTCACCACTGGTGAGTGGCAACGCTGGGAAAGGCAGGGCTGGTACCCGTCCGAGCCTGTCTTCGTCTCTCGCCCCGGCGGCGTCGAGAAAGATGACGGCGTCGTCCTCAGTTCCCTGCTGCATGAGGACGACGATAAGCAACTGGCCCTCGTTGTTCTGGACGCACAAAGCTTCCAGCAGCTGGCTATGGTTGAGTTTGACTGTCCCTCCTCGGTTCCGGGTGACTTCCACGGCTGGTTTTTCCCGGACCAAGAGAACAATGAGTAGAACGTGACTAAGAAGCGTGGTTGCATTATGCAGATTCTTATTAACCTGATATATTTCAGTGGCGATGTCGGAGTGCATATGAGTGTGGTGTAACCTGCGCTGGCGATCTAATTTGTGTGCTGTGAGTTCGCAAACACGTAACCAGAATCACACGACGAACATAAACCTCATAGTTTGCCAGCCAAATAATCTTTTTTTCAGCATAGGAACCTAAATAGAGAATAGAACCACTATATTACACTTCAGTGGTAGTGATAATGTTTATGCTACAGAGCAATAAGTCCGTGTAGTGCCCTCCAAACATTTTGTCACCACACAATAGTAAAAACATGAAGCTAAATAAAAAGCAGACATGTGTTCATTATCTCAATACAATAAAATATATTGAAGATATTTATGAAATTTATGACATTATTGAGCGCGCAGGTAGTCAAGCTCTTTCTACCCACGCTCTTGAGCACTGGTTGCTGTTTGTAAATGAAACATGGTCAGCTAATTAGTATTCGCCATTATTTGTAGAAAAACAAGAAAGAAATTAAATACAAAGCATGCAAAGGTCATTAGGTGACCAATTTTGCTTTTATGAATGTGATGAATGTGTCCTTTAGCTCTATGTGCAAACGCAACTTATGAAAACACAACACTTGTTTATGTTGTTAATAATAATGATGCATGCAGACGTCTTCCTCAAATTCGGTTGTCAAGTTGGAGACGAGAATCGGTTAATGCAAGGCCGCTGTTAGATGGTACAAACCGAGTAAAAGTGGAGTTTTCAGGTAAGACGATTTTCTACTTCAAAAAAAAAAAAGAAATTACATCCGCAGTATCACAAGAGCTTGGTCTGCACGCACAGTGGTAAGTTAGTGATTAAAAGAAGCCGAAAATTCGGCAGATCTAACGAACCTTGATAATCGATATTATGCACAGCAGGCGGATGGAAGGTGACTGTGTTGTAACCCTTTCATTGAGCAAAGCGTTACAAAGTGGCGCTAAAGATATGTACAAATGCATGCACAGAGAGTCGTTTAACCTGCCCAGCCTTAGTTATCTAGTAGCTAAGGTACTCGGTGGCTGACCTGCATGTCACGGGATCGAATCCCAATTACGGCGGCTGCATTTTCTGTGGAGGCAAAAATGTTGTAGGCCCGCGTGCTCATATTTGGGTGCACGTCAAAGAACCCCAGGTGGTCGAAATTTCCGGAGCCTTTCACTACGGCGTCTCTCATAATCATATAGTGGTTTTGGAACGTTTAACCCAACATATCAATCAGTATGTTAATCCACTGCATATGTTTAGGTTGCAGTGGCGTAACGATGCAACACCTACATATTAGCACCACGAAATCCTGGATTCTCAATGTTTTTTCTTGGCTGCGCATTTTCTTAGCCGAGAATTCTCTTATCTTGAGGGGGGGCGAAACGATAGCAATTGCACAAATTTAACTTACTCAAAAAATTTGAGAGCAAGAACGAGAGACAAAAGCTTTTGAAACGACAAGAAAGAAGTGTCTGCCTACGATAGCAAGGTGGCAGGAGAAGCGTCCAGCATCAAGGGAATCTTATGACAACCAATTGTTTGCTGCATATCAGCTTTTCAGTTCCGCTAAAGCATCTGCTACAGCTTATGCGTGCTGCCGCGTTGTAACAGACGTCAGGCTGTCCTGCGCAAAACCAAGCGCTCACGTTTCACCAATGACAGTATAGCTAGAGGAAAGTAAGAGGGCCCCGCCGCGGTGGTCTTGTGGCTTAGGTACTCGGCTGCTGACCCCCAGGTCGCGGGTTCAAATTCTGGCTGCGGCGGCTGCATTTCCGATGGAGGCGGAAATGTTGTAGGCCCGTGTGCTCAGATTTGGGTGCACGTTAAAGAACCCCAGGCGGTCGAAATTTCCAGAGCCCTCCACTACGGCGTCTCTCATAATCATATAGTGGTTTTGGGACGTTAAACCCCACATATCAATCAAGGAAAGTAAGAGGAAATTAATAGCTTAATGACTTTAAGCAAAAAACTGTGCGCCATCCCGCCAAGTGCAAGCAAATAACACTCAAGGTGCAGCACATCAATGAAGCTGCGCTAAAATTGATGCATGCAATGTTTGAAGGTGTGCCCCAAATGTCTTCCTCTGTTTACCACGACTAATGAAATATTAACAAAGCTGTGCCACTACTCAACTTATCCGGCCTAATTAAGCATGGTATTCACAATGTTCATATACTGTCGCGACGCCTAGCAGAGCTCAGAAACGTCCTTTAGAGAATGATCAGTAGGCAGACGAACGAAAACCACTGTAAGTTTCATTCGTGAGTGAATACACCGGACCGTTCGTGACACGACAAATCTTATTCGTTCTTGCGAGACGCGAAGTTTTCGTGACAATGCGTGGAAAGTCGCGCTTTAGATTATAACCCGCCGAGCATTTAGGAAACTCTATACCACAGAGTACACACATCAGCTTCGCAAGATTTTCTTCAGCCACTTTGTAAGTAAAATGGTATCGTTGAACCTTAGCAGTTGAGATAAACCTTTTTTTTTCTCATACGTATAGCATTCGTCAGTGATTATCTAGTGCGTGAATCCCATAGCATTCATTGTACGTGGAAAGTAGCGTAGACTCGCGGTTTGCTCTTTCAAACCTTGGCCAACATGGCGCCTCTTGATTTCTACGTTCGTTGATAGATGACAGCACACTGCCAGTGATTCACTCCTTGCTGGATTCAGTGTGAATTGTTCTTCTCGTCCAGAAAAACCTGGTGAGTGACGCCGTGTTGGTGTTGTTGGTGCTTTCTAAGTCGTTCGGTGGAGAGAATTCCTCAGCTTATATTAAGCAGTGGTGTTTAAACAAATACGCTCGCTCACCATATTGAAAGCCATGGCGCTCTGTTAGTGATTGAATGGTGTCATAATATGCAGCAATAAAATAGCAGCTGAAGCGTGGAAATGCCGCTGTTGAAATCCACGAAACTGTTAATGACTGGAATGGTTAGCGTTTTTCATACGTTGTTTTTTTTTTTACTGAAACCAACAACCTCCCGTTTTCATTGATTTCCATACGATGAAACAGGCTGCAGCACGTTCGTCCTGTGAGTAAATAAGCCACACGTGTTTCACAACCAGCAGTATCCCCGGGTAAACAAGAACTCGGTGGTCGGCGTCGAGGCTAATGTAACACACGCTCCTTCGGTAGCACCCCGGGAGCACAGCAAAACCTTGTCAGGGGCAGAATGCTACCGATGCGTCGATCTCTGGGTAGTAAAAAACCACGCTGGCTGCAGGGAACATTTTTGGAGGGGTGGATCAAGTGTGGCTTTGCGATGATCGTCGATATCATCAATTCTTATTATACTTGGTTTTCGCCCTTGTGACGGAAACGGAGAACATGCGAAATCTGGATTTCTTGTTTCGCTGTTGATTATCCACGTCGTATTTGATGTCTGCAAGGCTGTTTCTGGTGATTCACTAGTGCGCGTCACCGACCATGCACTTGTCGACGTGGAGGCACTTCACGTTTAACAGTCAGACAAACTTCACACATTCAAACAATCACCGCATTACTAAACCAGTCGCAGGTGCCTCCACCGCATAGTGGCACAATGCCGTCAGCAGCTGCCTGATCCTAAGGATACCGTCTATACAAGGCAGCGAAGGAGCGATCGAAGTTGCTTCCGCTAGATGAAACAGCCATGAACACTCCGTGTGTGTGTGCGTTTGCAGGCACACGCGTCCCCAGCTACGTAACATTGACAGGAAGGACCAATAGCGCGCGAGCCATCGTGACGGAGCGGCCGCCTTCCCCTTGCTCTCTTTCTTTTCTCTCACACGTAAGCTGCGGCAGCAGCATTTCAATACACGCTTCCCGTTCCACTGGTACACCTACAAATGGAGGCTTCAACAGACTTACGAACCTTCAGGTGGTCCAAAAGGAACTTAAAGCCTCATTGAACCATTTCCAAACCATCAAAGATGTGCTTTGTTGTGATCGGCCCTAGAGTCTTGGCGCTGTTTGAACGCGAAAAAGGTTTCTGGCTTCGCAGCACTTCCTGAGGTGTTCACAATCGGCGACAGCACAGAAGTAGTGCACTGCGAATTTTTTTAGGTCTGTTGGTTCACCTCCTCAAAGCTCTTTAGACACGCACGACTGACGGATTGCCTGGAAAGAGCTGTTTTGCTGTCTGGGCTGCCTTGAACGACTGATCCCCTCTTTGTTGCCGGAGTCGTCAAAATGCACCCGACAATGTGCCGAGCGCCAGAGAATCATCTTCGGGCACGTGTTTCGCATTCTAGGGGCCTTTCCGGTCTTCATTTCCTGTGCACCCCGGCCTGCCCAGCAGCGAAGCAGCAATGCTTCCTTGTCCTTGATCAGTTAACACTGAACCTTGACAATCGGATGGGTAGAGTCTGCGCTTGGGGTTCCAAATCCTCGCACCGTGCCACTGTGCGTGCTGCCACATAGCGTATTGTGTGTAACCCCTTTCCTGTGTGACGAACTGTGTGTGCCTATCCTGCTCCTTTCTTGGGTTCAGAGGGAGATGGTGCGTGACTATGCTTCTTCGGGGGCGGACTGAAAGACGATGATCCCATTGGAGGGTCGTGAATTCAACTGTTTGCCCTTACGGGGAATTTCGGGAAGACAGAGGACATAAAACGCGAGTGCAGAGATGCTCGAGAAAGGTTCTTTTTTTTTCATGTCACGCAACCTAAATAATGTAAATATCTGAATAACCGTTCCTGTTTTTATCTCCGGCTCCTCGGTTCGTATTCGCCCTGACCCTTTGATGGCTCCCGGTCCCGACAAAGTCCTCCATCGCAACAGTGCCTATTCGGGCGAGGAGGTATTGTGTGTAGGTCGCCGGACCAGACATAGGTGCAAGATCTACTAAAATGCGCATTGTTTGCCACTACCCCGGTGAATTCATTTATTCCGCCTCACCTTGCATGTACCAGAGGTCTTGTATGGGGAGTCGTCTCTAAGGTAATTCTAGCTGAGGCCCTAGACAGGCTCTCTGGAGCAGGCGTCATTTCGACTTACCGATGTAATCGTCTAGTGATCAATGAAAGGATCCCAACCGAAGCTATCACTGCGACATTTGTGGGAACCCTACGCCCGTCAGAAATAAAGTTACGGCCATTGATCTTTCCAGTAGAGCCCTTCGCTTCTCGTCCGATTCAGCGCTGTAGGATTCAGTCACAGTGCGGAAGGATGTAATCCCTGTTACACGGGCACTCGCGAACACCGTTTAACTCTTTAGTCCTTACAACACTAGAGATGCAGTTCGTGTCACATGGCCACCCTTACGCAAACGAAGTTAAACAGAGTATTTCGCAAGGGACGTTCGACAATCTACTTTTACAGTGGAACGACGTACTCTCGTCCACAGTAGCTGCAGGTCAGAAAAAAAAATCAGGTACTAAATTGCTGCAGTGAGACCAATAACGCATTTCGACAATAATAAACGTTCTTTTGTTGAAGTAGTCATTCATAACTGTGTTTCTTTACATGTATACACGTCCGCTAGAGTGCAGTTACTCTACACACTATGCCTCGCGAGTCGTTCCGGGCTCTGCCCCGTCACCGTTTTTCCGTTTGCCCGTGAGAAGAATGACTAGATTGTAGAATGAGGGACAGCGTTTCATCATCGTCACCTGCTTCGACAGCTGCAAAAATGGGGGATGGGACCCGACCTGATTCAAGGGTAACTTGGAATGCACTCACGAGGGAAGAAAACAGAAAAACTTTTCTACACAGGCTTAAAAACTCGTCGTCGAGCATGGCACAATTGTAAACAAGCATACAGCTAGGCACAAGGCGGCCAGCGTCACTGCGATTATTGCTACAGTTAGCACATGCGTTTTCATTTGAAATAATTTTGAATGCTTTGTTTGCTTCAGACGAACTTGATACTGTGTTTTTGTAAAAACCAAACAACGAAGATTAAAAAAGCAACTAAAGATTAAATTGAATACTTCTGCGAAAATGAAACACCTGGCGGCAACTATTGCAACTTTGTCATTGCCGTGTGACACTGCCACAACTCCGTCTCCGTCGAACTCCTTAGGGAACATTTACGTTGACGTAGTTTAACAGAGTTTGGTGGGGGCCGTGTGAAAGGGGTAGTCTAATTTTCATTTCCGCGCCTGCGGAGAGGGCCATTCTTCAATCGAGTGTAATGCAACAGCGGGAAAGTTTTGTCTTTATGAAAGGAGTCGCTGTGCCGAAAACTCTGACTGTTATTCTCGCTCTCAGGAGGTTCGAATTCTATAAATTATTGACCACCACTGCTGTTCTGGAAGGAAAGCCGTTGGCATGGTTAGAAACAGAGCTTTTGGATCATTTGGCATTACAGCACTCTATACTTCTTGTATAGATCGAAATTTATCGCAGGCTATTGAAAATGGCGTGGGAGAGGTATTGAGTAAGGCTATGGAAAAGCTCATATCTAACTTTTCTGACTGTTTGATGTTAATTATTTCAAATCACACGGTTCAAGAAGTACAGACCAGAACGGACCCTGTAGCATCAGACATTACCAGCGATGCCACTCAGCTGCATAATCTAGTGTTGAACTGACTTTCTGCATCTGCAGACAAGGCTAAGAAGTCAGCGTTACAGCTGCACTTGAACCGACCTACGTTTCAGCCTTGCACAAATGCTACAACGAATATAGAACTCGGTATGCGAATCAATAAGCGTACTATATCTCCTATCTCTGCCGATCTCAAGTCAAAAACTAAAAGGAATGAATGCGCTATTTTACGTAAAGATGCCAAGTAGGACGTGGCATGCGTCTTTGCGGTGCGCTAAACACCATTGGTCAGTTGAGGGTACTACATCGGAACTACCGTTCTATATTCTCAGCCTCAAATGATTTATATTACTTTTGCAACCATTTTATTCTTGATATTATAATTTTCCAAGCAACTCAGCTTACACCAAATAAAACTTTTTTATCTTCCAAGTTTGCGTTCTTTTCGATTTGATCGCCAAACACGTGGTGGTGGTTTAATGATCCCTCTATCAAGTAAATTATAACATAGGGTGAAAATTTCTTCCAGAATGTTAGACCCGGGTTGTGATATTGTAGCATTAGACTCGGTCTCCCCGTATACCACCCTTTTTATTTATAAATTGTTATTTCCCCTCCGGTGTGCAAAGTACGAGTTATCATGACTGTGTTTTTGGCAGCATGTAGAAATGAAGTTGAAATTACAAGAATTTGGTTCACATATTTTATATTACAGGCTAAGGAGACATTCCTATAGTAGGTGACTGAAGAAATGTACTATTGACCCCAACCTCTCCTATCTGATTGAAGGCCGCGTAATATTTGTCCGAGGTCAGACTTGCTGAGTATTAGCTTTAAGGTTTTGCTCCGATGATATCACGGTTTCGCCATGAGCTAATGTTGACTTTGAAACTATCAGTGACCACCTTCTTATAGTTCTTGATATTACTTGTCCAATAATAATAGTATATCAGCCATTACGCACATATAGCAACCATAGCGAATTTCAAGTCCACCTGCGTTCTACCATTTCTAAACCTCGAAATGCCAGTGGTAAGGAGATTGCATCTACGGTTGGCTCAATGTTGGGGGGATCTAGGAAAAATTCTCAATTTTCTATTTCATCGAATAAACGATCCGCCTCTCGTTAGTGGCACTATGAGTGTATGCTCGAAGATATAAGACCAAAAGTCGCATGTATAAAATTTTTTCGTAATCAATGTCCAACAAACTAGAAGGACCATTAACTCCTTGCTAGCGTATTGAAGCGTACAGTTAAGCGCGTGAAAAGAGAATACGACAGTACGATTATCTTTCTAAATAAAAAAAATGTGTGATTTGTTCGCATATCTCCGGACAAGAAAGGTACTGTCATCGCTTTTAGCATTATAATGCGCCTTGACGCCGCAAGAAATGAACACCTCTAGCGCGAGGTTTATAATGCCACTTCCCTGCTAATATTTTGGCTATTTGCCCCAAGCTCGTAAACTCGCATGAATTTCCAGAGCTTTCTTTAGCTGGATTGAGGCAGACAGTAACATGCTTATCGAGGAGAGCTCCAGGACCAGATGGATTTACGAAGTTGATGGTAAAGGTTTTACTCTAGGAATCATCTAATCTTCCGCTAAAGTTGTGACTTATTCGTTCGGGAACGCATGGAGGCCTCCAGAATGGAAACTTGTGAAAATTACATTGTTGCTCAAAAATTTAAATGAAGCGTACAAGATGCGTAACATAAGGTCAATCGCACTGAAATCAAATATAGTGAAATTGGTTGAGAGAATAATAAATATGCGAATCGGAAATTATTACCCAGAGGTCAATTCTAAGCATCTGTCAAATTGGGTTCAGGGCTGGCTGTTCAATTCTTGGATGCCCATGTTTATTTAGAAAGTCGGTTTCAACTAGCTCGGCTACAAAATATATATGCAGCTTTATTTACCTTAGACATCGCTAAATCATACACTCTTAGAAAAAATTAGTAATCAGTTAGTAAACTCGCGTGTTTACTAGTTTTCGGAGCATTTTAGTACCTTCGCGGCGTACTTTTACTAGCTACCAGGTAGTATAGCTAGTAATTTAAGCCGCTACTAACCAGAGAACCTTTATTAGTATTTTTAACACTAACCCGCCTACGTTGCCAGATCGGTCGTATATGCCGCAGTACATTTTGACATAATAGTGACATCGTAAGCAACATTCAGGCAAGCTCTAAATTTATTGACTACCTTGGAATAGGAGTTGTGTGCTACGTAATGGCACACACTTAAATAGATAGGACACATGAGGATGCATAGAAAACAATAATTATTTTGTAAATTCTGTGACTGCTAACCAGTACGCCGTGTGCGGTCCCAAAGCAGGGGTATATATATTCTTCAAGCTGCTGCTTGTGTACAATTCTGCTATGTTGAAGTCCTGAAGATTTACTTGTGTTCTCGTGATCCGCTCATATGACTTCTCATACTCATATGAGCATATGAGATTCTATATAATCATACATAAGTGAATCTGATTTGAGCACATGATCATGCTGTAAATTTTGCATAAGTATGTTGCTGTGATGCGCAATTACCCCAGTCTAGTTACATGACGTAATTAAAGCCATTATAATTTACGAGGGCCACGTCAATTTGTTTTTCCCAATAATTTTGTAATAGAATCATATTTATATGACCACGCACCCGAACATTTACCAAAATAGGCGTACACCTCAATTTGCGGGGGTTACTAACAGTTTAGTAATGAACTAACCCCTGGAGTCAGCACTATTCACTTTTTCCTACTAACTTGGTAGTAGTTTTAACTACCCAATGACGTAGTGCTTTTACCCAGTCTTTGGGCTAACGGCCCAACGAGGAAGTGCCTTTCACTAGAGGTACTTTTACTAGCTGCATTTACTAGCTGGTTAGTGGATTCTGTGACAAGTAACGGGCTAGTACTTAGTGAATAGACCGACCTTTTTTCTAAGACTGCATGATACCGTGGAGCACTGTATTTTGATAGATCGATTAGAATACCTTGATTTTCCGTCATACATACCAGCATGGGTTCAAAGTTTTCTCGCAGACAGGAAATTTTATTGCTGTGAAAATGGGTTTCCATCATCTAATCACACACAAACGAGGGGAGTGTCGCAAGGCTCAGCACTTTTGCCAGTGCTATTTATTGTACTAATGAGTGTCATTCCACGTCAATAGGACATAACTTACGTTTACGCAGGCAAGATTGCAATTTTTGCAATGAAAGATAATATTCAGACCTTTTAAAAACGCCTTGAAACTTACCTTATTATTTTGGAGAGCTGGCTGGACGGCTATTGCTTGCTACTTAATTTGAGTAAATGTGTCCTTCTTATTTTCCCGATGCAATACCCCGCGCGCGTCTCCCTGTCTTACCATCGTGAGGATGTATGTACCACAGCTATAATCGGCTAAATATCTTGAAGTAATTCATCATACATCGCTCAACTAGCGACCTCACATCAAATATATCACCGGAAAAGGTGCGCGGGCCATTGGCATATTACGTAGGCTAAGCAACTACCCCACAGGTATCAGAAAAGACAAACTGGTTAGGATATATCGCATGTACGTTTGTCCTATTTTAGAATATGGTTGTGTACTTTTCACTGGAGTTCCAGCTTACAAGTTACGACCTCTAATTCTTTTGGAAAGAGAAGCTTTGCGCTTATGCCTTGGCCTCCTTAAAACAGTTGCTAACAATGTGTTGTATCTCAAATTGAGGGTCCCTTCTCTTTCTCGCCTAATGCGCCTTCTGACTTTTCAGACATTCTTAAGAATTTATGATCAGACAATCAGAAGCGGCCTTTATTTCCCCCCACTGAATCATTTTTGGTGCAATATGGCCGTGATTTTACGCCCCACAAATGCCGAGTCGTGATAATTCATATCCCGTGAAAATTCATTTTGATGGAATTTTTCCTAATAACGCCAAATTACTTCCCCATAATATTTTGGATGGTTTACTACAAGGCCACCTGCGCAGTATTACAACAAACATTGTTATTGCTACAGATGCATCACAATGTGACGAAAAGCCAGGAGTTGACCCGAATCAAAATTGCCATTATTCCCTTTGACTACCTAATTTCATACCCGTTTATGTGGCTGAATTTCTGGCAGTAGTGCTCGCCTTACGCAAGTTATATGGCAAATACATCAGCTGTTATAATAACAGATTCTCAATCTCTCTGTGCGGCCCTTTCTGTTCGTGCTGAATATCAAGTAATAAAGGCATTCCGTGCATTAGTATCTGCTAATTTGAGAAAATTATAATAGCTTCGGGTGCCTGGGCTTGTTTCTCAATGAATTAGCTGATTCCTTTGCAAATTGGTCAATGAGCGAACCGCTTCTACCATACTTTCCATCATCCGCCTATGTGACTGCTGCTCGATTCCGCAGTTGTGCGCTTATGGAAGTATTTGAAGGCACATCACTGACAAACTCTACTGAATATCGCCGTTTATAATATTCCTGGCGAAGAGCCTTTTGCGAAACTCGTAAATTAGAAGTAGCTATCACAAGGCTGTGCTGCCGGGTGCTGAATCTAAATTTCTGCAAACACACTGTCTGCTCAGGCACCTTCTACACTGTGAGCGTTTTGTGGTGAACTGGAAACAATAGATCATTTCTTTTTGACCTGCAGGTGGTTTACTACAGTACGAAAAATCATTTCAGATGCACTTGTACGTGGTATTGGTATGAATTTATCTGTGCCTGTCATTTTGTCTTTCGGAGCCTCCATTTCTGGGTTCTTCATTGTAAGAGTATGCGCAATGTGAGATACTACATTACTGAAACTAATAGGTTGACTAATTAATTTGTATTGTTATTCTCTCGTGCCTACAACTATATATATGAATAAAATAAGTGTATTACTCTAATTTAAGAATAAATTCTTTTTTTGAATAATAATATGCATTAGATCAAACACCACAATTTTCAAGGGCATCTTTATTCTTTTTAATATTTAAACTTCATTATTCTATAACTGCACATTATTTTAAAAAGACACCTCAATTTTTCGCCAATACCCCCATTCGGTATGCGCCACGGACAATAGGTTAACAAGAACAAGAACGCGTGTTGTATCTGTCTCGCACACTACATTGGCGCAGTCCGACAAGTTAACCTATGAATGAAGCAACCGGTACGTGTCCTCGTGGGTTGTCGGGATCACCGGCCATCTCCATCGAGGAACGCCGTTCACGCTTCCTTGGCGATGGGGTCTCGACCGCCATTTCAGCTACCCATCTGACCACCAGTGGACGACGGCCAAACCTCCCCTGTGGTTCTGGGGCATGACCTCATGGACACCCTGCCTCCGCTTCATGGCAGGGATCCGCACAGGCTCCTGTCCTTTGGGAATGCCGTTTAAGTTTCCCATGGCCTACATTCCCGCTCCAGGACTCTGCCATAATACGAGCCGATATGGAACGCCAACTAGGCTTCCCTGCTCGTGAATCTCGCCGGCATGAGTGCTGCCACCATGACTTACTAGGAGGCCGTGATCCCTGACTCTTCGGGCTTCACACCCGACAGCGCCGCCGACCTGCGACGTACCATCGCGCGACTTGACTTCATGGTCAGCGCCCTTACAGCGACGGGCACCGCGCTGTTCCCTGGCATCCTGCCGACCCTTAGTGCCAGCACCACCACCTCGGATGCAGCCACCTCACGAGACCTTGAGGCCTGCTCCTATGAACAGCGCAGAGAGCTGAAGCGCGCCCTCCTGCAGCACTCGGACAAGCTCGGCTGGTGCGCCTCAGCTATCTCGGCATTCTTGCATGCCGATCTACCATTTCCGACCATCTGGGAACTACCGGAATTTGACGGGTTGCAGAATGACGTCGACAGTTGGACGGCAATTGTGAACACACTGGCAGTGTGTAAGGCTTGGATGGATTCTAAAAAACGGTGCGTGGCCATAGACCACCTTCGGGAGGGTGGTGCGGCGTGGCATGAGTATGAAGGCGTGAAGCAGCAGGGCTGGGCGTACTGAAGCTGCAATCTCACAGCTGCTTTTGGTCGTATTCCTTACCACCTCTCTGTCATTAGCCTGTGCAACCAGACCACAACCAAAAGTGAAACTCAGGAGGGGTTCCACCTCGAGGCTGCCCTTCACTGTGGCAGTTTATCTCTTGAGCTTCTCGATTCGTAGGTAGCCGACTCAAGTACAACAAAGCCATCGACTCCCAATGACATGTCTCGTCAAGGGCGCCACTGTGAGATGGCTTAGAGTGTGGATTCCACATGGAACCCCTTTCCCAAAGCACCTTGAAAGAGACCTTATGGCAGTCATCGACCGAGTGTGCAAGTGAACCAATCACGCAGGCCAAGAAAGCCGAGGCCTTTATTTTCCGAACGTTTGCCCGTATCTTCAAGACCCGACGCAAGCAGGGCCAGGCCTATCAATGCGCCCCAGCCAGATTGAGCGACCATCTGCGATTCCGGCTACATGAAATGGGAGCCCACTGACACCAAGCATTTTGTTCTAGCTTCTAGTTTACCACGAAAAGACCGTGTAGGTAATCACGAGGCTGGTCTCCTCGCAAGCACTTCCGGTCACACGTACAAGCGTGGTGCGGATCAGCCAGACGCCATATTTTGTCCTAGTCGCCTCAGAGCAAAATACAACAATGACAACAAAGACAAAACGGCCATTTTGAATCCCGATGATCACGTCCCGCGGCTTGTCCGAGTTCGCAGATATTATGTATCGCGACGGTGGAACACGACGTTATGCAACGCGAATCAAGACCAGATTGCCAGACTGAAGGATGTGCTAGGCGTGTGATAACCACAGCATCGCAGTCAGGGCTGGCTGCTGGAACCATCTCCAAAGAAATCTGACGCAAAACGACGTCACTGCAGAAAACTTCGACTACAACAAACTAAGTTAATTTCATCCGCCTGAGCACGCTGAGGCATCTCAAGCCAAGCCGCGACGTTTCAAGGACCAACCGCTCAGAGGCAGCCAGCATCTCCCACCGGATACATCGTTGGCAAGTTTTCAGAAGACGTTGCCATGAGAAAAAGACCAGCCATTGTGACTGAGCCAATTTGTACCTTCAGAAAACAGAGAGGCAGATCTTCAAGCAGAGACGCAGCGTGGCAGAACAGACCACCGTGATTCAGTGAGTGCCGGCCACCAGAAGCATTGACAGCTGCTCCCCACGCTTCGATATCATGACCAACTGTCATGAGCAACAAAGACACTGGGGCTCGGGGCACGGGCAGCAAGATTGGTTAAGAAAAGGGAGATGGAATAAGAACAGCTTGCCTAAGGAAAGGGTGTTGTTTCTCTCGCTTATTAGTGAGTATGAACGTGAGTGAGGACCTGTGAGTGTGAGTAGGTGTGAGTAGGTGTGAGTTTGAACGTCAACGAGTACTCATGAGTGTGAGTAGTCGTGAGAGTGAGTGAGGGCCTATTAGAGTAAGTAGACGGGAATAAGAACGTGAGTGAGGGCGAATGCTCTGAAAATTGCAGTGAGTGAGTAAGAGCGAGTAGTGTCTCAGAGGGCCGACCTATGTTTACATCTCGATAAAACAACTCAGCTTGCTGAAAAATAGGAAGCTAGCCCTATTACCGTGGCTGTATACAAGAATAAAAAAGTGGTTATCCAGGCAAGCTCATAAACCGAAGTTCATGAACAAACTTCATGTGAACTTAACACAGTCATTTTTTGTAGCGCGTGACGATAACTTGAACAAACCGGAGTATACAGTGGGCTGTTTGAGTAACCATGTTGTTCAGTACGAGCAACGAATACGCCGTGTTTAACGTTTTATTTCACTGAAGTATAGAGTTTCTCGATCGTACCTCAGCCCGACACACACGTTTCATTTAAATTCTCTCTTGGTTCACTCAACTGGCTTTTTATCTTCTTCTCGACCAAGCCACCAGAAAGGAGGCAATGCCTCGGTTTCTTTGGGGCCCAGAATCAATGCATCTGCAAAGAAGATATAGTAATGATCATGTCATGTCCAGCTTGAATGGTTGAGGCAAGAAATATTTGACACAATCAGTTAAAACAGAAATATTTATCTACGGAATGCAACTGTCCGGTTGTTATACACTGTTATAATTAGCATTGAGATTGAAAATAAATTGGCTTCCGGATATTGATTTTTACCTAAGAGATTTCTCAAAAGAATACACCTGCCCTAAGAAATTGTTGAATGGCTTATTTCGCTCCTTGCATCAGTACGACGTCTAATAATACCCTAAATGAAGCACTCTATAGAGAACCTATAGAAAAACATGGGTACCTTATGCAACGCCTTCTTGGTTGCAGCCCGTGTTACACCAAAACAAAAATGCCGAGAACATGAGTTGTGTGTCTTCCTAATCCCAGATTTGCACTCATGTATGCGTAATAAGGATTTGTCTACTTCCTGGCATCGTTTACTAGTGAAAAAAGATTTGATAACAAACAGAATTAAATGAACAACACATATCCAGGCTTTCAACAATGTTTAAATTCACAATTTGTGGACAATGGCTACGAAGCACATAACTGTATTATTCTTAATCCTTATAGGGTTGCAAAATTAAAAGCAATCTTATAAGTAAAGGCTGAAAAGCCAGTTCAAAATCTTAAGACCAAATAGGAACATTTTCAACATACGTAAAGGCAGAAAGCAAGCCCACGATTTTTAATGGCTAATAAAATTCCTAAGCTGTCGCAATACGAGCTGGAGAATCTCAATAATCATTTCAGTGTTAAGTCTACTTACCCAAGTCACATGACATCCTATATAATCGCGTGCGGTTGTCTATGGCCCCGATTATGGCTGCTGATGTTGAAGTGAAATGATCTGAACGTGTTGATACATTACCCACCATCTGCACCTGATTATCTTTCCCCTACAAGAGTCATATGGCTCTCACCTGCACAACGGCAGCTTTTTGTTAACCTTTGCATTTACGGAAAAGCTTTTTACGCGTCTCAAATCTACCCACTCTGTACTGTCAGATATCGGCGACACCACTGCGGAAAGCTCTTTTTAATTGTGAATTACCAAGCGTTAACATACAACTTGTATTGGCTTTCTACGTTTTCACGCGTGCATTTCTCCCATCCGCTCATTCGAGCTCGACACAAGTGAAGACACGCCTGGTTTACGTTTTGTCAAGAGCTAGGCGAGCCTCAGTATGCCGCCACCTAGCTCACAGCATGACGCGTCGATTACGTCACTTGCGTTTCCCATGTGTGTTCAGCCGAACAGCTTTTTTTCGTTGAACCACATAATTTTCTTGATCCAACTAAAGGCTCGTTTTAAACTACACCTTCATGCCTGTCATGCGATGCAGAGCTGGTAAGGAAAAAAGAAAGCTAGAGACGACACAGAGCGAACAGTCGTCTCTGGTTTTCTTTCCGTACCCTGCAGCTTGAAGACGTATCAACTAGCCTCCATTAACACATTATTGAACTCCGCCTATTGTTTTTGTGGACAGCTAGCCACCTGGGCTTCGATGCGGCTTTAGCCTACAGCACCACCGATGTCATTGCGGACTTGCTAGCGGGCACACCTAATATCATAGCATACGGTGGCGTGCAGCGTGAACGACCATGGATGACTACCGAAAGGCCACTCTTGGTAATGGCTATTTGAACACAATAATACAATAAGTCTACTGCATACACATCACAGATGTGTGGCATATTGTCACACAATAAATGTGCCTGGTATACCACGAGCCATGCCGACACGTTTTACTTCTGCAAAAGGTGGCGATTTGTGTAACGCGAAGAAGATATTGCCCGTTTAAAAAGCCAGGCGGGAAAACAAAAACAAGCAAGTTTTCTTGTTTTTTTTTTTGCCGCCCTGTTTACATGGAAAACTCGTCGCATGTACGAAGCCAAGATAGCAACATCCATACAATTTGCAATGCGACTGACGTCTTGCAAATATACAGGGTCGTTTTAAGTTTACTGGACGTGTTTAGCGCATTTGGTCCGAAATGTGCTGCGCTAATGCGATTAGTCTCGAAACTAATGCCAGTGGCTTCAAAATGGTGCGTCCTACCATTATTAGCGCAACATGCATCTGCGTTGCATTCCTAGCCGGTTTATCAGCAGCACTCTCTGCTTATTTGGACAAGTTTTTCACAACCACGGGCATAAGCAGCGGATATTCTTAACAAGTCAACCATCGGAATTAAATTATTGTTTATGCCAAAAAAAACTAGTCAAAAGTGGCTGTAGTTGCGTTGCATTAAGAGGAGGCACGTGTGAAATATTTT
Source organism: Rhipicephalus microplus (assembly GCF_043290135.1). Lineage (NCBI taxonomy): Eukaryota > Metazoa > Arthropoda > Arachnida > Ixodida > Ixodidae > Rhipicephalus > Rhipicephalus microplus. Next base: position 138,097,298 of record NC_134700.1, read on the forward strand.
TTGAGGTGGTCAGAGGCTCATATGGTGTCGGGCACTGCTAGTAAACAAGTACGCTGCTATCTACGCATTCTTTCGTCGTCCCGAAAATCCAGAAACATTTATTTGCATTGAAGAAAGCGTTGCCATACATTTTTTTATTTGTTTCAGTCATACTTGCCAAATTATAATTCAGCATGTAAGTAACTCTTGACCTCGACTTATTTTAATTCACTGTGTACAATGAATAGCTCTTAACTGCGCATTTGCGTGACGCTTGACTGAATCTTGCTAAGCCATGGGTGTATACATCAGCAGCAGCCCGAGTATACGCCTACTGCCGGGCAAAGATCTCTCCCATGATCACACAATCAACCCGGTCTAGTGCTCACTGCTGTCACGTTATACCTGCGAACTTTTTATTTCAGCGGCCCACGTTACTTTCCGTGTCCCTTTGGTGCTTGTTTCTTCTCTGGAAATCCAGTCAGTTACCCTTGATGGCCAGCGGTTATACTGCCTACGTAGTATATGTGCGCGGCCCATGTTCGTGTCTTTTTGATTTCAACTATGATATCCTTAACCCCGATTTGTTCTCTGACCCACTCTGCTCTGTTCTTGTCTCATAAAGTTACACCAATTATTATTCTTTCCATATGTAAAGCGCATTAGAATATGAAAATTCGGACACCTAGTAAATCAATCACAAGTGGCGTGGTCCTGATACGATGCTAAAGCATGATCTTTCTTCGAATCATGTTCTGAATCAGCTCTGTTACGCTGTCGTGTAAGTTTTTCAATGAAAGGGTTGATTTAAACAGTGCATAATTTGCGTCCACCCGTACACCCCGAAAGCCACGGCCCGCAGGTATTCGCCATACTTGACTAGTTGAAAGGATATGTGGACGCTATCATGAGTGTGCATAATAGAAAGTACTTCGTTCAATAATTGAACTCCAAGTGAATTTGTGCCCTGTGATTACATCGCCAGAGAGTGCGAATTCGGAGCAGTTCCCGCAAGCGGGCCCCCCATACCGTGCAGCAGAAGACACGAAGTTCCCCCCGACGCGGGCCCCACGTTCGCGGCGCCGGGCAAAGCTCAGTGTTAACAGGGTGCACACCGGCGTGCAGAAAGAAATGCTCCTCTCTTGCAATCAACCCCCGAAGGAATCTTGGGAAAGGGTCGCAATATTTCAACGAAGCTGACCTGGAGATTGAGGCAGTCGAACCTTGGCGTGGGCGAAAGGAAGACGCACTCCGACTCCGTCTGGACAGAACCCACATCGGCTACGCTCCGGTTCCTGCTGTCAAGTAGCTCCCCCGACTACTCCTCGAGGGCTCCAGCAAGTGTCAACTAGTACTGCTCCGGACCCCAACTGCCACCAACGAAAGTATATTCGGACTTCATTGTTTTTAACGAGCAGCGAAATTGAGTAGTGATTTGGACTCTTAATTAGTGATGTAGAATTCGAAGCAACAACTAGAGTTGTAACATTGTTGTCAGTATTCTGTGCCATCATATGACAAAAACCAGTATGTTGGCCTGACTGTGAAGCAAAAAAAAACCTCGCCTTCACATTAGTTTGTGTTTACCTATACTCTTCAGCTCATTTTGATCGAAAAAAAACTGGACGACATATTTGTGAGCGTACCGTGTCCATGGATAATTCAGGAGACTTCAACGCCCACCACCGTATTTGGGGAAGCTCAAAAGTCAAAGCCACATGGGGGAAACTGGCTTCATTTGTGTCGGCCAATGAACTTCCTCTACTTAATGATGGGAGCCCTACATTTCTACGAAGGTACACGAACAGCAGCTGCTTGGACTTGACATTTGTGTCCCGTCGCTTCGCTTTAAGCGACAAGTGGTTTTTAAACATTGAGACGCATGGTAGCGAACTCATCTCCCGTTATCTCAACATCAAAAGCTTCGCCAGTGGTCAGCCGTCAAAAACCATCCGGAGGATTGATTTGTCTGCATTCACAACCAACATATAAGACACATGCACAAAAGGGTAATTCTCTGGCATTGGGCAAGCGATTAAAGAAGCAGCGCAGAGCACGATGTGCACGCCGACGTGCTCGTCAAAGCCCTCGCAAATGGATGTTGAGTTAGAGCGACTTCGCGCGATTTGTCGGCATGCAGAGCGCAGATATTGGCGCACAAAGTCCATTGATGATCTACGCATAGCAAGGCACATGCAAAAGAAGATCAACTGCCGTATGGATAAACTGGAGTTCAACAGTGGGGGAAGTTTTGCGATTCTCTAGACCCTCGCAGACCACCGTGCGAGAAATATGCACATTTCCCGAACAACGTCTTCCGTTTAAAGCCCTGGCACTTTTGCAGCGTAGAAAGGACACCGAGATAAAGGAAGACTTTTGTAAAAAGATTGCAGGCCCATCACACTGCACAGGGGTCCTTATTGCTGCTACCGCAACACACTCCCTTGATCCGTGCATGGACCTGCCTTTTTCGATGAAAGAGCTGGATGCAGCTCTTGCTTCTTGTAATCGGTCGTCGTAGCCCGGGCCAGATGGTAATCATACCACCTATTGTGCCACCTCAGTGATCGCGCACGTAGCGCTTTACTGAACAAGTTTAATGAGTCTTGGCGAGCTAGAGCTCTTCCAAGAAAATGGAAAACAAGTCGTTTGGTTCCGATTCTAAAACCTGAAAAATCACCTCTAGAGCTGACGTCATACCGACCAATAGCGCTGGCTAGTTGCGTGGGCAAGGTGATGGAGCGAATGATTTTTGCCAGACTCGAGTGGCTCTTAGAACGATACAGTCTATCTAGACGCCATGGCCGGCTTTCGTCGCCTTCGTACCTCCATTGACAACGTCAGTAATCTCGTGACATACGTACAACACCAGATAATGAGCCGACGGCTATCTGTAGCATTATTTTTGGATGTCAAAGCAGCTTATGACAATGTCTCCCATGAAGCAGTACTTGATGCCCTCGACTCCGTAGGCTTGGGTGGGTGAGTGTGCCGCTGGATCTGCTGCTGCCTTCATATGAGATTATTGTTTATGGAAACTGATGATGCGCCGACATCTGAGCTTTACATACACCATGGTGTTCCCCTAGGTGGTGTATTGAGCCGCACACTAGTCAGCATTGTCATGATCGGCCTCTTGGAAACTATACCATAGTCTGTGCAGATATCTATCCATGAAGACGATATTGGTGTTTGGACATCTGGTGTAACACGTTCGCAGAAACGTGCAAAACTTCAGAAAGCCGCGAACTCTATTTCGGCGTACCTTAGAGAGCGAAACCTCAAGTTTTCTCCAGACAAATCGGTGCTGGTTGCGTTCACGCGGAAAGCTGTGACGTATCACCATCAATTGACAAATTGTCTGCTACACCTGCACACTCAGATTCTTGGGAGTCACCATTGATCGAAATTTCTGCTAGAATCCCCATCTGGCCACTCTGAAAGAGCGCCTAACAGCCATCTCGCAACTTTTCAACTTACTCGGAGGAAAAGAGTGGAGCTCGTCAGTACACGGAATGTTGCAGCTATACAGGACGTTGTTCCTGGCGTACCTGTGGTACAGCTTGCCTGTTTTGACGAACACCTGCAAAAGTAGCATACGCACAATCGAAAACGCCAAGGGTAAGGCACTCAGAGTTTGTCTTGGATTACCACGCTGCACATTCACAGCGGAAACCATCGTAATCGCCAAAGATCATCCGGTCTCAGTTCTCATTACTCTAGAGGTGCTTAGAGAGCACATCAGGCACCTTGCTCACGCCCCTGCCCACTACTTAGCTCCGCTTCCAGAAGACCGACCGAGTGCCTCAGCCTGTAATAGAGTATTGAGTTACCGTGAGTGCCTTTCACCAGGCAGCACTCCTTCCTAACGTACCCTGGCACCACCTTGGTGTTTAGACCGTCCAAACCTACGCTTGAGAGTGCCAAGAATTTGCAAAAAGGCGGATCTCTCGACACCAGCTTTGAAGCAGCTGACTCTGCATATGCTGCACGAAGGATGCAAACACCACGTTGAACTTTACACGGATGGTTCGACAAATGTTAGTGGATCCGCAGGAGCTGTGCTCTTCCCAGCAAAAACTGAAATCATCCAATTTCGAACGTCTCACAAAACAACATCGACAGCCGTAGAGTTCGCAGCACTCCACAGTGCACTCTGCAGGATTGATCAAGAAGCACCTCTAAATTGGTGCATTTTCACCGATTCAAAACCAGCTCTGTATTGTGTTCGAACTGTGCTACATCGTGGATATCAAGACCAATTCGTGCTGGAAACAAAACAATTGTATCAGCAAGTACTACAGAAAAGACATGATGTAACTTTTCAATAGTTACCTGGCCACTGCGGAATCATCCATAACGAGCATGCAAAGGACGCTCACGAAAAGGGCATCATGGATCTCATTCCACTGTCAAGAGGCGACGCGGCAACAAGGACTAATACGCTCACGCATGATTTCACCAGGTCCATGTGGAACACGCTCGGATTTCTACGCACCCGTCTTCACCATCTGAACCCATACCTACGACTTTTCATTCCATCTGGGTTATCCAGATCTGAGACAACCGTTCTCTGTCGCATGTGACTTGGGTTGTCTTTTACGAACGTCTTTGCTTGCCGTATCAGATGGTCAGACAGTGCTGAGTGTGATCACCATGGCGCTGACGAAACCACCGAACATATTTTGTGTCAGTGCCCTCAGTACAATTCTCAGATACAATCCCTGTCAACAGTGCTTTCCGCCTCGACGACCAGCCACTTTCCGAAAAATTAATTTTGGAATACCGGAAAGATCAAGCTTCACGACAAAAAGCGATGAAGGCCCTCCTGAAGTTTCTGCGATCGACCCGCCTCGTGTAACGTTTGTGACGTTTTAGTGTGTTTGTGTGCTTTCGCTTCCATCCCGCCCTCTTCCTCTCATTCCCTTTTCCTTACTTTTCTGTCTCCCATTTTTCCTTCTCCATTGCAGAGTAGCAAGCCAGACACTTGCTTTCTGGTTAACCTCCCTGCCTTTTTTCATACCATATATATATATCCCTCTCTCTTGATCGAAAGTAAATAGTTAAAGCGAAATGTGTCCATGTGCATCCCTCTGGTCTCCATCACTTTACGGACGGTGACAGACGCACATTATAAGGAATTGCGCTGTTATTTCACGGCTCGATAACAGTGTTCGTGAAACGCTCATGTCTTCCAATAGAAGATTCAGTGTGCGCAAAATTAAAGGTATGACCCCGAGAACACCATGGTGCAGCTAGTCAGTTAGACAGACAGACAGGCAGACAGGCAGACAGACAGACAGACAGACACAGACAGACACAGACGGACGGACGGACGGACAGACAGACAGACAGACAGACAGACAGACAGACAGACAGACAGACAGACAGACAGACAGATAGATAGATAGATAGATAGATAGATAGATAGATAGATAGATAGATAGATAGATAGATAGATAGACAGACAGACAGACAGACAGACAGACAGACAGACAGACAGACAGACAGACAGACAGACAGACAGACAGACAGACTGACAGATAGATAGATAGATAGATAGATAGATAGATAGATAGATAGATAGATAGATAGATAGATAGATAGATAGATAGATAGAAAGAAACAATTCCACGGTGCTCCGTGACACGTGCTACGGCATGCGAAAAGTAATCTGCCTGAGTCACGTATGCTAAAAGCGTATTCTGTTAATCAAGCATTTGCATAGAAAAGAATAATTTTTGCCGACAATTAGAGAGATTTCTCCCTTTTAACAAGGGCAACTGTTTAACTTTCATATCTGTTTCATTATTTTATTATACTACCGCCTTCTTCCGTGCCTGCGAACATGGAATACGAGAGTATTGAATAATTCAGTAAAAGAACAAAAACAATGGACGTTTGCAACGAAACTGACTGATAATTGCGGCGACAACTACGGCAAGACTGATTCCATGGTGGCCTCTCATGATGTATTCAGTCCTGAAACATAGATTAGGAACATCGCAAATACGAATGAGCAAAAGTCACAAAATATTATGAACTTTGTAGTGTACAAATTGGAAGAAATGAAAAAGTTTCTCAGGAATTGCACGAAAGGTGTAATTTTTCTGTTTGTAGCATCCTGCGCCAAACAAACTTCATTTGGACATCTCCGATGATCGCTGCAATGCTCACAAAGAATTCGAGCAATTCCTGCATGCTCAAGTATTCAAATGTCCCAACAACATGGCACTTAAAGGATTACCGGACAAGTTGAGCTGACCGGACACTGTGATGTATTTGCATCTTTGGTGAGAGAGAATAGAGATGTGGTAAAAAAAAAAGCGGACGGGGATTTAATTTTTTCTCTTCGTTCTAACTACATACACTCATTTGTTGTTTTGCATTTTAACACCTTTGCAGTGCCAAAGAGAAACAATACTTCGAAGCACAAGGACGCCAAACAGTGCACGTCACTGATACCAAACGCCGAAATTTCGAGAAACAAAATTAGGAAAATAGAGATCGTTTGACATAAGCTCCTGCGCAGGGTAAATTTACCATATGCCATAGTTTGCCAGATGTTTTCAGGAAGGATTAAAAAAAATTTCAAAGCACTGCACTGAGTTTTTTCCCTAAAATATTATAACGGTACGTTCCATGCAGACAACGCTCGTGAATGTGCTCAGAAACGTCGTCCAAGATATCGTAGCTTCGTAGCGTGCATATGTAGACGTGGTTCTTGAAACACGTCTCCGTGGCATCCTCCACGTAAAAGTAGGCGCGGCACAGTTTTTTTGTTTTTGTAGGGGGGGGGTGCCAGTTGTTAAAGGCAGCCACTCAGTGATACGTATCTATAAGAATGGTTATGCGCAGAACGTTGGTCCGCAGGAAGTTTGAGCCTATGTTACTAGATCCTGTGTCTAGTAACGTTGCGTTTGGGCTGCCGTAGCAGGATTGGTGTGGGTGGCTCAGTGGTGGTGATCATGCCTGCGGTTGGTGTCAGTCTTGGTTTGCCTGGTGTTTTGCGCCAGAAGCCCGTGTTCTGGCTCTAGGCCCTGCAGCCTGTGACTGGTTCGACATTGAGGGTTGTCCTTTGCGTGGTCTTCTGCGTGGCTTGAGCTGGGCTCACGGCTTCATGGGGGTGGCCGGTACATGGACGATCAGCACCTCAACCTCCACCAGATGTCGCGTGGGCCGTGATGTTAACGAAAGCAGCAGCCGGTATGTCCAAGATCAATGTTTATTAGGTCGAACTTGAGTGGCCGGTAAACTGAAAGTCTGATTACAGCAATACAGTATGGCACTGATAGCGGCGAACAGAGCGTCAAGTGTTGATCTAGTGACAAATGGTGGAGAGCATTGGCATTTATACATGTGCCATCGAATATTTCAGCGTTATCGCTTGCGGCCCCGTAGGTTCCAGAATAATCTATAATGTTTCCGTTGCACACATAAACTTAACAGAACGATTTTCTACAGTCTCAAAGCTTATTCGACACCACAGGCGCGGTTTGCGCTGACCATTACTCACAATGTAAGGGGGCGGTAACAAAACTTGAGGAAAGAATTTGGCAACATCAAGCCTATATAGGCACAAAACACTACCGCATGTACCTTTATTAACTCATATTCCAATCAGCGTGCACTTTATGGGTTGACATGTAGGCTGTCAATATGCTTTAAGTGTTGTCAGGTAGCATTATTCACTCACCAACCAAGTGTTGTATTTCTTATAGTGTTCGACTGCTGACTGGAATGCCACGAGACTGAATCTTGGTGACGCCGGCCGCATTTCGAAGAGGGCCAGATGCATTGAGCTCATGTGCTTGTATATATAGGTGCAATTAAAAAAATCCAAATGTTATAAAGCTTCTCTGTCTTCCCACTAGTGTATACCACCATATACAAATAGCGATACCACCACAAAAGTTTGAGAGACGTGTCTCTAACTATTGTGGTGGTGTTGGTATGCTTCTTTGATATGCTTATTCAGAGGTCTCTGCTGTTAATTTGTAATATAAAGTGCAATTAAAAACACATCAAAACCACAATGACATCACGGCATGCTAGATGTCCCTGCCACATCGGTGACTATCTCAAATTATAGAAAAAAAATGCCGCCATATCCACGAAGTGAATGATGATGAGTGGGCGAAGCTCCGGAGGTAAACCTGGTAAACCATGAATCCTCCGTACATTTTGCCCACTCGATTTTATTGCAACGCTCCCCCTAGCGTACTTCGCCGCACTATATCGAACGATGACACGCGCCATATGTGGCATCATTCCTATTTTATAACACCTCGCATCTTTCATAATCAACTACACGTACCGCCGTCTAGTTTATAACATCTTGCATCTTTTGGACGGACGGACGGACGGACGGACGGACGGACGGATGGACGGATGGATGGATGGATGGATGGATGGATGGATGGATGGATGGATGGATGGATGGATGGATGGGTGGATGGATGGATGGACGGATGGACGGATGGATATGGCTGTACCCTTTAGATCGGGCGGTGGCTAGCGTAATACTTAGAACTGAACGAGAGGTGGCTACATACAGGGGACGCACAGCCCACGCCTTAAGGAGCTTCGCTCCTAAAAATGCGAAGACTTCTTGCATACAAGATAAAAGAGTTCTAATTGCTGATGGTTAACGTTCTAAAATCACTGCATGGGTATGCATAGAGATATGCCGTAGTGGAATACTCCACAAGGGTTGACCACATGGGGTTTTCTAGCGTGCGTTTTATTTTAGGTAAATTAACCTGAAGCATTTTAGCGAGGATCAAAAATGCGACCAGTATAATATACTTCGTGACCAGCGCATGCGCAGTCAAGCACCATAACTACTAGATCACCGTGCACATGGTTGGCTCTTTGCTGTTCAATATATATATATATGTGTGTGTGTGTGTGTGTGTGTGTGTGTGTGTGTGTGTGTGTGTGTGTGTGTGTGTGTGTGTGTGTGTGTGTGTGTGTGTGTGTGTGTGTGTGTGTGTGTGTGTGTGTGTGTGTGTGTGTGTGTGTGTGTGTGTGTGTGTGTGTGTGTGTGTGTGTGTGTGTGTGTGTGAATATCTTGGAGACAGACGAGTTTTCCTTGCCATGGAAGCCTTTTAAAATTTGCTGAATGTCGTTTGAGCGTTAATTTTTTTATAAATGATCACACGTCATGAAATTTATTTTGGAAGTATCGTTTCGCTTTTCAGCATAAAGCTTTCATTGAGTACAAAGCAGGAACTTTTGTATCAGGTGCTTGGGGTTAAACAATGTATGGCATTATTTATACTAGCTACACCTAAAAAAATCTGGCGCTATGGATGAATACCTGAGTAATGAATATTGCAGCGAAAGCTGTTATGAGATCGCAACTCGGGTCGAACGCAGTGCAGCACCGCAGTTGTCCGCCGTGCGCGCCGCCGTCCGTAACAATAGTGCGCGAAATTATAAAAGAAGAAACTTCGTATTAATAACAGAATCCGGGTCCGCTAGGAGCCAGCTCAGCATTATGCCACTGGGCCACACCGTAGCTTCGAACTCTTTGACAAACTTGCTTTAGGCAGACTTGATGTCAGGAAAGCAATCGTGTCAATACGACTTACAAAGAGTTTTAAAACAGCGAAAGAACAAGCAGTCGTCGCACAATGCGAATAGCGTAACTAGTTGGTTGTCCAATGTTCCAGCCCATTACACAAGGTTGTTTTTGTTCAGCTATTAACTGTAGCGCATACCCACTTCAAAAATATTTCCTCATCGTCGCCAGACACTGCATCAACAGTTGGTACGAAATTCCTCGCAATAGTTTAGCGGACACCACACTTCTCAGAAAAATGGTGAAAAATAACATAGCGAATGCCAGCCTACGACCTTAAATTTTACATTCTTAATGCTGTAATGGGCATCAAGCAAGTGTGTTTGCAGCAGTTACCTAATAAGTGTTTAGAAAAGGCTCTGAAAGGCCGATCTTTTAGCTTTCGCTGTGACTGTGCTGCCTCTTCCACGCAGGCCTGGCGTTTTTTTTTGTTCTACTGAAAGAACAATTTTATTAAAACTGTGAGGAACCGGTTTATTTGGCCAGGCTCGAGCTCAATCACGCCGGTGATGATATTCTTAGATGAAGAAGATGTACAGGTGATGATGATTACAAAGAGAATAAAGAGTCATTCGCTTGTCGCACTCACACTAATTCCCCCGCGCGGTGAAAGCGGCCGCCTGGTCGCTTGACAGTATTATGAAATGCGTCGCGCATAAGGCTTTAAACGAGATACGTGCACTATCTCTGTTCCTCGGCAACGATGATCAGGACTAGCGCTAAGAGGGGAAACGCGGTAATTGACAGGAGATGTCTGTTCGACCACCGTGTATGGCCCAATGAAGCGACTGATGAATTTGTCGCATAGGCCGGGGACGCCTAGTGGAGTCCATAGAAGAACTTCGTCACCAGGGGAAAAACTCACAACACGGCGAGACGAGTCGTAGTGAGATTTTCGAGTGTCTTGACAGAGGCCGGTGTTAACACGGGCCTGGTGACGGCAGTGTGCGAGACGAGATTGGAATTCTTCAGAGAAAGGAGCCGTCGAGGGTGCAGGGGCCGAAAGGAAAGAGACATCCAGACCGAAACTAGGCGAGCGACCATGGACGAGAAAAAATGGAGAAAAGCCGGTAGTGCGTTGAGCAGCCGTATTATAGGCGAATGTCACGAAGGGTAGAATTGCATCCCAGTTCGTGTGGTTGGGGTGAATGTACATGGCGATCATGTCCGATAGGGTCCGATGAAACCGTTCAGTCAATCCGTTGGTCTGCGGGTGGTAGCTAGAAGTGGTCTTGTGAACAGTGTTCGAGGCACGCAAAACTTGCTCGACAATGAAAGATAGGAAGACTTTGCCACAATCACTGAGGAGAATGCGTGGAGCTCCATGACGCAAAAAGATGTGGCGAAGAAAGAAATCGGCGATCTCAGTGGCAGTCCCAGATGGTATAGAAGCTGTTTCTGCGTAGCGGGTAAGGTGGTCGACTGCCGTGACAATCCAGCGATTCCCATTGAATGATATAGGAAGAGGGCCATACAGGTCGATTCCAACGACTTCAAAAGGTGAGGCGGGACAAGGAAGAGGTTGCATTAAGCCAGCCGGAGCAGTTGTTGGTCGTTTTCGCCGTTGGCAATGGACACAGGAGGCGACGTACTTAGCGACGGCTGAAGAGAGGCCAGGCCAAAAACAACGACTTCGTATTTTGTCGTAAGTCTTGTGGTAGCCTAGATGAGCAGCAGTTGGATCATCATGAAAGGCTTCCAGAACTTCACGTTGCAGAGAACGTGGGATGACGGGTACCCACTTGTTGCCATCGATGTGGTAAACGTAGCGACATAAAGCATCACCGACAAGCTTAAATTGTTTAAGTTGTCGACGGAGTCTGGTGTTTGGAGGAGTAGTAGAGCCGGTCAAGCGGTCAACAATGGTGCGGCAGTATGGGTCGACACGTTGTTGTGAAACAAGGACGGATAGGGTGGCAGGTGATGAACTTAGCGCTGCGATTGGAGAGGTGCTGTTGTTTTGGAGTATCGATGGTGAATTGCTTCCGCTGGGCAAAGGACAGCGCGATAGAGCATCAGCATCTTGATGCTTCTTCCCAGATCTGTAGGTGACATCGAAATCATACTCCTGTAAGCGAAGCGCCCAGCGACCAAGGCGACCCGATAAGTTTTTCAGCGATGAAAGCCAGCATAGGGCGTTATGGTCGGTCACGACGGTAAAATGACGGCCGTGAAGATATGGTCGGAATCTTTGCACTGCCCAAACAACAGCAAGGCACTCTTGCTCTGTGAGAGTGTAGTTCTTTTCTGGAGCGGTAAGAGCACGACTTGCGTAGGCAACGACGCGTTCGCGTGAGTTTTTGTCACGCTGCAAGAGTACCGCACCGAGACCATGACTACTTGCGTCGGTGTGAAGGATGGTGGGTGCGGTGGAATCGAAGTGGCACAGTACCGGATCCGACGTGAGGGCTTGCTTCAATGCCGTGAAAGCGCTTTCGCAGTCTTCGGACCAAATGAAGGGGACGTTCTTTGCGAGGAGTTGATGGAGCGGAGACACAAGTTCCGCGAAACCACGTGTGAAGCGCCGGAAGTAAGAAGATAACCCAAGAAAGCTGCGCAGGTCCTTCTGACGTAGTGGACGGGGAAAATCGAGGACAGCAGCAAGCTTCTCGGGGTCGGGCCGAATTCCTTCTTTGCTGACAAGGTGGCCGAGAACCTTGATTGTCTTGCTAGCAAAGGTACATTTCTTGGTGTTAAGCTGTAGACCGGCTTTTGCAAGGCATGTGAGGACTTCGTAAAGACGTTGTAGATGCTGCGAGAACATGGATGAAAACACTACTATGTCATCGAGATAGCACAGACATGTTTTCCATTTCAAACCACGCAATACGCCGTCTATCATGCGTTCGAAGGTGGCGGGCGCATTACAGAGTCCAAAAGGCATCACATTGAACTCGTACAACCCATCTGGCGTTGAAAAGGCGGTCTTCTCTTTATCAGACTCCGACATTGGTATCTGCCAGTAGCCTGACCTAAGGTCGAGGCTGGAAAAATACTCTGCGCCCTGTAATGAATCCAGTGCATCGTCGATCCGAGGGAGGGGATAAACATCATTGCGCGTTATTTTGTTTAGCGCACGGTAATCGACGCAGAAACGCACTGTCCCATCTTTCTTTTGAACGAGAACAACTGGGGATGACCAGGGACTCGAGGAAGGACGTATGATGTTGCGTCGTAGCATGTCTGAGACGTTTTCCTCGATGATCTTGCGTTCTGCCTGAGACACGCGATATGGACGCCGATGTACAATACGAGAGCCGTCAGTCTGGAGGCTGTGAGTAGCGGTGGTAGTCATGCTGAGGGCGGGCGAGTTCACGTCAAATAGAGAACAGTGTCTATTTAACAGGGCGAGCAAATCTGCAGTTTGATCAGGTGTTAAGTCATTGCTTATTGTCGCCGACACGGGTGTGGCAGAGGCATTGAATGGCAGTGATTGTGACTTCGGAACATCGTTGTGGTTGTTGTTCGCAAGAGTAACAATCGCAACAGGCTCACTGTCGACCGCGCAAGATACTGTTGAGCCACAGGGGAGCAGTACACACTCGGGCGTTTGATTTATGGCGGTTAGATACGTACACCCATCGAAGAAGCGAATAAGCCCCGGTGTGATCACGATGCCCCTACGTAGGGTATGACCGTAAGGGAGAATTAGTACGTCGCCATCCGCAATGTCGGTGCAATTAACACTTATAATTTCTTCGATGTATGGCCGAAGTACATAATCTGACTTGGTGACAAGGTGGATGCGTCCATCTTGTTCAAGCGGAGAAGAGTCAGTGGCGTTTAGATGCAGGAGGCGCTGATCACATGATATGAAAGCGGACGCAGAAGACAAGAAATCCCACCCAAGAATGAGAGCGTGGGTGCACTCACGAAATACCGCGAAAACAATGTGATGACGAATGCCTTCTATGCAGACACGAACGGTACACTGTGCAAGTGGACGAATGAGAGCGTTGGTTGCCGCACGTAGAGGTGGGCCGCCATAAGGTGTGGTGACTTTTCGAAGGCGGGAACAAAAATCAGCACGAATAATCGAAACGGCAGCGCCAGTGTCTACAAGAGCCTCAACACGTACACCTTCTACAAACACTACTATCAAATTCGATGGCCGCTCTGGAGGAATTGTTAGCTGTCCAAGGGATGCAGTTTCCCCTCCTAAAACTGCATCGGGGAGTTTTCCGCGTGGGCGTTCGTGGAATGGGAGGCGGGCCGTAGAGGCGACACTGAACGGCGACCTGGCGAAGGCGACCTGCGGCGAGACGTACGGGAATTCCCAGGCATGTCCGTATGGTAAGTAGGTGACGGTGAACGGTCATAGGACGATCGGGGGGGGGGTGGCCGTAAGTAGTTCATGGTCGGACGGAAGCTTCGATGTTCTTCGGGAGCGTAGCCGCGTTGCTCGTCTTGTTGGCGCCTTCCACAAAACCGAGCGATATGTCCTCGATACCCGCAGTAGTAACAGGTTGGCCGAGGTGGGCGCTGAGGTGCGTAGTAAGGTGGTGCACGCACTGGCGGTGATAACGAAGCCACAGGCGTATGGTCTGCTGTTGTAGGCACAGAAACGGTGGGTGCGGCAGAGAGCGCGGCAACTTCGGCGTACGTGCGCGTCTGGCGCACGCAGGGACTGTTGGAACACGTCGCACGCGATGCGGAGGCGATGTCTTGTTTAATCAGGTCTCGCAAGCTATCTTTTTCAGGGGGTGAAGTAACTTCGACAGCACAGGAAGAGCAGCGCCCGTGCAGCTCTTCACGAACGATGTCGCGAATAAGCGCACGCAAGTCGAGGGGTGCAGGCAAAGGAACGTCGGTGGCATCGTAGCAAAGGCGAAGAGACTGAAGCTCGTCAAGTCGCTGACAGATGGTTATCACGTCCTGGGTGGTGGCAGGATTTTGCGTGGCGAGGGCGTTAAAGGCGACGGTGTTAATGCCTTTAATAATGTGGCGTATTTGGTCGTTTTGAGACATGCCGGTGTTAACGCGCTTGCACAGTGCAAGGACATCCTCAATATAAGAGGTGTAAGATTCACCCGGCAGCTGCGTGCGTTGAGCGAGTTTCTTCTTTGCTGCCTCAGTGCGAACTGCAGGGGCACCAAATACCTGACGAATTTGCTGCTTGAAAGTGTCCCAGTCGGGAAGATCCGGGTGGTGGTTCCTGAACCAAGTTTTCGCAACATCGGACAAGTAAAATGGGACGCTGCGCAACTTGTGTGGATTATCCCACCTGTTCAAACCGCTGACGAGGTCGTAGTTCTTGATCCAGTCTTCGACATCATCGCCTCGGAGACCGGAAAACACAGGTGGATCACGCAGGCGAGTGTTGTTGGGCGGAGCGGGGGGCGGTGGCTGCAGTAGGACGGCGACGTTGGATGGGCCAGGGTTTTCTTGGGCCGCCATGGCAGGGGGTTGTTCGCGACGACCCGAGCGGAGCTCCAGCGAGAACGGGCGAGAGGACTTGAGGGAACGAAAAGCACAGTCCACCACTTGTGAGGAACCGGTTTATTCGGCCAGGCTCGAGCTCAATCACGCCGGTGATGATATTCTTAGATGAAGAAGATGTACAGGTGATGATGATTACAAAGACAATAGTCATTCGCTTGTCGCGCTCACAAAACCAACGATCAAGCGTACATCTTCGGCCGAGCTTCGTCGGAGTTTTTGCCGTGTTTCACTGGATGGTGCGAGAGCTATACATGGTACTCCCGCTTCAGCATAAGAATGTGAAGGAGCAGCGGAAGTCCGTTAAACAAGGCGTGCTGCCTAATATGTTATCTGGACTATATATCTGACTCGAAAAAAAAAAGACGACTATGGTTTCCGCACTGGATTACCGTTCTACTAGCAGAAAAAGTTGGGCTAGTGATGATTCATGCTTAGAATTCGTCCTTATTTTTGTGCTGTTTTTACATCCCAAGGATGATGTCCCCTTATCTCGAACCATATGTCGACAATAAAGAAGTACCGAAAAATTCGTTGGAGGCATTGTAACCAAACTGGAACCAAGCCCAAAAACAGATAATTATTTATTCGTTCAACTTCTGTAACTCCTAAACGCGACGTCCGCTTGCCACCTCCGACCGGCACAACATCGTTGGTAAAGGATATATATTATAATGTCAAGCGAAAATAGCACAGTAAAGTCTTCGCGAGAAATACCCTGCTTAAATCTACAGAAAGAAGCTTTCAACTCAAAAAGAGCTTTATGTGTTAAATTGAAGAATAACAATACGTTCGAGAGCAATATAAATCAAGAGATGAACTAGAAAGCAGTGTTAATTCACCAGAAGTTAGCAGAGACGCCCGAAGTTTGCTCCAGTAGGTGATATCTGGGAACTACGACTGCTGACCCCTTCACGAGTCGAAAGGAAGGTATTGTGCTCTCTTGCGGCCAGCGCAAACAGTTTATAAAGCTTTTGCGTGGCAGCATACCTGATGCAGCAGGGCTTACAGGTGGAATCTCTTGATAATTTAACTTTCTGCACAGTGACTTGAAAGAAAATGAACTATGTCACAAAAAACTCCTTTCAGTTCATTCTCATTGACTGATAACATCAAGGCGAAAATCATTACAGAGGGAAGTGGGTAATAACGAGCAAATGCAGCAAACAATAAATGAGAGCACAATAATCGGCCCCATAGACTGCAGGCTATAAATTGGAAGTGGGGTGATATGTAAGAATAATGTTATCGTAAATAGTTTTCTGTTTATTCAGCTGTATATACGTATTTCAAAAAAGTACACGAGGTTCAGGAGTTAGTCATAAATTTCATCTAAGTTACCACATCCTACAAAGGTAAAATGTTTTTTTTTTCTTTTTTCTACTTCCTTTACCGGTACAAGTTCTACTGTGCGAAGACAAGTGTTACAAATACGTGAGGGTGCACGCATAGGGTTGATGTAAAGCATTCTTTAAAGTTGTTTAGGCAGCGTAATAAAACTTACACCATCTCCCAATAAAGGCAAGCATGAGAGGTTATGAAGCTGCGCTAGTGTTCACGTGTGTTTCCATTTGTTGTTTCTATTTGTATGTTTCTGTGTATGTTTCATTTGCTTGTGTAGTTGTGTTTAGGTTGCGTACCACTTACATATCCCCCATCTCATTTGGGTGTATTATGATGTGTGTAACGCAAAGGGAAACACCCACTGCTGCTAGGACAGTGCGATGAAGGGAGAGCGCGCAACAATATATACGAGCGCACAGAAGGGGCGGAGAGTTAAACAAGAAAGGAGAAACGAAGCAGCGGCAGTGCTCTGCCACCTTCTCCACTCCACCTACTCCCCCCTTTTCACACTCACGAGAGAATATCGGAAAAGTTGGTGCACGTGCAGTAAGGATGTTTAAGCTGCACACCGAAGTGAGCTCCGACCTAAGCTGCTTCGCATCTTAAACAAAGTGAAGAGAGCGTTCTGTTCTGTCTCCTCTGTTTGAATTGCACTCCTTGCTGAAACGGAACTCATGCTGCAAACCATGTGTGTGGACAGGGGCACGCATAAGGGAAGCTCACCAAGACTTGCCAAGTGCTTCAAGGTATGATGAAACACACGTTGGTACCTCCCGAGACGTAAGCTTCCCGGCTTCATGAATTAGACGAAATGCTTTAGGAAGTCAAATCAATGCATTGTGGCGCTGCGACTGAGGGAACGTGGCAGGGCAGATGACGCTTTCTAGTTTCGTATATTTGTGAACAGGAGTAAAAGCCAAAGAGGAAAACCAAGAAATTGTACAGTGCATAGAAAATGACATTGACGAACCAGGAGAAAAGTGCGAGGTAACTATATTAGGAGATATGAACGCGCACATAGAAGCTGCGGGTGCATATACTGACTCAACAAGCAGAATGTTAATGAATATGTGTGAAAGACATCATTTAACCATTTGCAACAGTACCGCGAAATGTGAAGGGCAGATAACATGGGAGGAGGGAAGGCTGTAGTCGACGATAGATTACGCAATGATGTAACATAGAATGTATGATCGGCTAAGGGTGATGTACATAGATGAATATGGGTTTAGAAGCTTAGGTAGTGATCACAAACGTTTCAAGCTGAGTTTTCGAAGAGAAATGAAAATGGAAAAGTAGCATTAGGAGTAACCACACGGTATTACTTATTTTGAAAGGCAAATAGAAATAGCATCTAAGGATAGATGGATGAAAAACTTTATTGGGGTCCCGAATGATTCCACCACCGTTTTATGGGGGTAGGATCGTGGGCCGCTTCCACGTAGGGACGGGGAGGCCTAGCCTCACTCCCGCGTCGTGGGACTTCTGGACGGCCTTGAGTTGTTGTATGAGAACCGGACTCGTGAGCATTAAACGAAAGAAATTTTCGGAAAATTCTTCACTTCTTCTTTGTAAAAAGGGTCACCTCCAGAGCATGTGGTTAAAATCACTGCAATTGTGGCAGTCCGGACAAAGTTCTGAAATATCAGTGTTATGGCTATAGGTTACGAGGTTAGCATGTGTTCCCGTCTGAAGCATGCGAAGGGAGATTGCCTGTGGCCTAGATAATTTTTCGTGTGGAAACGAAAAGGACCTACGGCATCATTGATAGTGCTTCGTGATATCGTTGAAGGTAATCAAATTGTTCCTAAAATGAAGGTCGGAAGCTGATTTCTCTGTCTGAGAAGCACAAGTCCCGGCGTGGTAAGTGAAGCCTCGCGCCTTCGAGTGGGCTAGCTCGTTGACATTGGGAAGGCCGCTGACCTTCAAGCCAAGATACTCACCCACCACACTACAATTTAGCGACTAAAGATTTTGAGAAAACAATCACCGAGTATACTGAAACAGAGTGGACATACACAAATCTAACTCGATTGTTTGAGTTAGAGCTTGCTAAGGTACGAGGCAAATCAACCAGAAAAAGCAGACACAGATCCAAGAGCTGGTGGGATAAGGAAGTTAAGAGAGCCATAGTAAGACGTCAGGAAGCCTCCAGAGAACACAGGTATGCTAAACAGAGTGGTAAACCACTCTGTTTAGTATTAAGCATCTACGATAGAGGAGACGCTCGAGACGCGCACGCGACAATATAACCGTAGCTTCTCGTCTACAAGCTACGCCGACATTCCAGCGCTCGGAACCACTGACTTGCGTGATACGATCTGAGCGATCGTGCAAGAGGAGCTGCGAAAATAGTAAACTTCCTTCAGCGCAGCCTCACGTGGAATCCATCGCGGACGTCGTACGCCAGGAGATCCAGCAATCGCTGGGCGTTCCTCAGCCTCAAGAGCCGCAGCTGCAAGTAATGAGCTATGCTGCTGCAGCACGCCGCCACGCCCCTCCTCCACGCGCACGCCAAAACGCCGCCCCATCGCACTTCCGTCGCCAGACACCACCGCCGCCACTACCGCCGCCACCACCCCCACCGACGACCTACCGTTCGCCAGCGGGCCGGCGCAGTGCGCCGAGGAAAACCGACGTTTGGCGCACCCCTGACCACCGCCCACTGTGCTACTATTGCGGCGAGGCCGGGCACACTTACCGCCGTTGCCAGTGCCGACAGATGGGACTGCGTGGCTTCGCCGTCGATGCACCACGTCCGCAGCCAGGGGAACGGCCACGTGACATCGCCGACTACCTGACAGGAACTCAATGGACACCACGAAGTCCTTCCCGTTCGCCGTCGCCCAGCCGCCGCATGTCACCGCACCCCCGGCAGTACTCCAACCCAACGCGGGGCCGGTCTCCTATCCCCTATCCGGGAAACTAAGGGCAGCAACCAGTGGAGGTGCGGTTGCTGTGTGACGAACTACCGAAGATCCTCCGACGACGACGACGCCGCAACGGAGCTTTCCGAACACAACGCCAACCAGGCAAAGCCCTGACGGCGAAAGCTCACTTACCGAAGGTGGCCTGACGACACAACATGGAAGCAGCGGAACAAGCCGACGCAGCCGTGACCCGACGCAGCCGTGACCCGACGCCACGCCCTAATTGTAATGCGAGACGGCGAACTAGCGACCTCGACGTTCTTATCGACAGCCACAGTGTGACCGCTCTCGTCGATACTGGAGCCGACTATTCTGTCATCAGTGGGTCGTTCGCCGCGAAGTCAAAGAAAGTTAGGACAGCTTGGAAAGGCCCTGAAATACGCACAGCCGGAGGTCATCTCGTAACGCCTCCAGGAATCTGCACAGCGCGAGTCACCATTAACAGCCGTATTTGTCCTACAGACTTCGTAGTCCTACAGCATTGCTCGAGAGATGTCAACCTTGGCATGGACTTCTTATGCCTCCATGGTGCTGTCATCAACCTAAAAACAAAGTCAATAACGTTATCCACAGAAGAAGCACTACCGCCACGCACGCCGTCAGGACACCACGCCTTGAATGTGCTGGAAGAACAAGTCACCATTCCGCCTCGCTCAAGCGTCATTATTTGAGTCGGCGCTCCTAAATCACCTGACTTGGAAGGCGTCGTTGAAGGCAGTCAGCATCTGTTGGCCACCCAAAATATTTGCGTCGCAAGAGGAATTGCAGAGCTGCGGGGAGGCAAAGCAACGGTTATGCTCACGAATTTCAGCAATGAGTACAAACATGGGAACAAAGGAACAATGGTCGCATACATCGAAGAAATTGTCGAAGCCACCAGTGCTTTCGCCCTCGCCGATTCTGCGGAACCTGCTCAGAGGAACCAAGCGCCTCCCATAGCTTTCGACGTCAATCCCAGACTTCCGAACGATAAGCAAGAACAGCTCAAGGCCCTGCTCCTGCAATACAAAGATTGCTTTTCGTCGTCATCGAAAATTCGGCAGACCCCAATCACGAAACATCGCATCATAACCGAAGAAAATGCCAGACCACTCCGTCAGAGTCCGTACAGGGTTTTGACGCGAGAACGTGAGGCCATGAAGAGACAAGTTGATGAAATGCTGCGGGATGACATTATCCAGCCGTCCAAGAGTCTATGGGCATCCTCCTTGGTGTTAGTGAAGAAAAAGAATGGGACACTACGTTTCTGCGTCGATTATTTCCGCCTGAACAAAACCACAAGGAAGGACGTGTATCCTCTCCCACGAATAGACGATGCACTTGATCGGCTCCATGACGCCAAGTACTTTTCGTCAATGGAACTCAAGACTGGCTATTGGCAAATCGAAGTCGACGAAAGAGACCGAGAGAAGACGGCGTTTATAATACCGGACGGCCTCTTCGAGTTTAAGGTGATGCCCTTCGGCCTTTGCTCAGCGCCTGCAACTTTTCAACGCGTTATGGATACAGTACTGGCAGGATTGAAGTGGCAGACTTGCCTTGTGTACTTAAACGACGTCGTCGTGTTTTCCTCGAGTTTCGACGAGCATCTTCGGCGCCTTGAAGCTGTACTTCAAGCCATCAAGACGTCCGGACTCACACTGAAGCCAGAAAAGTGCAGATTTGCGTATGAGGAGCTCTTGTTTCGGGGGCACGTTATCAGCAAATCTGGAGTTCGTCCCGATCCACGGAAAACAGCCGCCATCGCCGACTTCCCGCCGCCCCCTGACAAGAACGCCGTTCGCCGATTTCTGAGCCTGTGCGCCTATTATGGGTGGTTCGTGAAAAACTTCGCCCGCATCGCCGATTCTCTCACTAACCTTACCAAGGTCGACGTGGAGTTCAAGTGGGAAACGCCACAGGAACACGCTTTCCAGGAGCTTAAACATCGCCTCCAGACGCCTCCGTTACTTGCCCATTTCGACGAATTGGCCGAGACAGAAATACATACTGACGCAAGCAGCGTAGGTCTTGGCACCGTTCTTGTGGAGAGGGCTGACGGACTTGAAAGGGTTATTAGTTACGCCAGCCGATCGCTATTCAAAGCAGAAGCAAATTATGCCACAACAGAAAAGGAGTGCCTCGCCATCATCTGGGCTACGTCGAAATTTCGGCCCTACCTCTACGGCAGGCCCTTCAAAGTTGTGAGCGACCACCACGCCTTGTGTTGGCTAGCCACCTTGAAGGACCCTTCAGGTCGCCTCGCACGATGGAGCCTGAGACTTCAAGAATATGACATTACTGTCATTTACAAGTCCGGCAAAAAAAACACTCCGACGCCGACTGTCTCTCTCGTGCGCCTGTCGACCAACCGCTACCCGACGACCCGGATGACGACTACTTCTTGGGAACGATAACTACCGACGACTTCGCCGCACGACCGCAGGCCGACTCCGAACTTAAGGCCCTAATAGAATACCTCGAAGGCAGGACCACCGAAGTCTCGAAGGTATTCAAGCGCGCACTTGCGTCGTTCTTTCTACAAAACGGTCTGCTACAAAAGAAAAACTTTTCACCGCTTCGAGCTAAGTACATCCATGTGGTGCCTTTAGCTCTGCGACCAGAACTCCTGCAGGCCCTGCACGACGATCCGACGGCAAGGCACTTCTGTGTTTCTCACACGCTCGCGAGAATACAAGAAAGGTACTACTGGCCACGTCTTACCACCGACGTCACTCGTTATGTGAGCACATGCCGGGACTGTCAGCGACGAATGACACCGCCGACAAGGCCAGCGGGACTTCTGCAGCCAATTGATCCACCTTGCCGACCTTTCCAGCAGATTGGCATGAACCTACTGGGGCCGTTCCCGACGTCGGCTTTCGGAAACAAGTGGATCGTGGTAGCCACCGACTACCTCACCCGCTACGCCGAGACGAAAGCCCTGCTAAAAGGCAGTGCATCCGAGGTAGCTAAGTTCTTCGAAAATATCGGCCTACGTCACGGCGCCCCGGAGGTCCTTATCACCGACAGAGGAACGGCATTCACTGCCGACTTAACTCAAGCGATCTTGGCATACAGCCAAACAAACCACCGCCGGACGACAGCGTACCACCCACAGACCAACGGCCTCACCGAGCGGCTTAACAAGATGATCGCCGACATGCTGTCAATGTACGTCGATGTCGAACACAAGACGTGGGACGCCATTCTTCCGTATGTGACCTTCGCATACAACACGGCGGTGCAGGAGACGACGCAGATATCTCCATACAAATTGGTCTACGGAAGGAGCCCGGCAACGACTCTCGATGCCATGTTACCCAACGTCACCGACGAAGAAAACCTCGATGTGAGCGAGTACCTTCAACGTGCCGAAGAAGCCCGACAACTTGCGCGTCTCCGTATCAAGAATCAACAGACGACCGACAGCCACCGTTACAATGTTCGACGACGCTTCGTGGAATACCAGCCCGGTGAACGTGTTTGGGTGTGGACGCCGATACGCCGACGTGGACTAAGTGAAAAGCTTCTGCGACGGTACTTCAGACCGTACAGGGTGGTTCGACGTCTCGGCCCACTTGATTGCGAGGTTGTCCCCGACGGCATCACGAACTCTCAACGACGCCGATCGCGACCTGAAGTCGTCCATGTCGCGCGCCTCAAGCCGTTTCATGCGCGTTAACAAACTGAAACAGTGTTTTTTTTGTATTATTGTTGTATCGTAATTTATTCATTGTTCTCTTTTGCATTATTGTTGTACCTTCATTTTTAGTTAAAGCATCGGGATGATGCCTTTTTTCAGAGTGGGGCAATGCCACGTTCCATTTCTCAAGTTTTTGTTATCGTCCCAAAACACCACACGATTCTTAGCGCAAACCACGCCTGCAGTTTTCGAGAAGGTTCCGGACTGTAGTAGATCATTTCAATAAGATCACGCCCACTGCGCGAACGGTACAGATTGTTCTGGAACCTACGCCACCGCCAGCGATAACGCTAGAACATTCGACGGCAAGAGTATAAATGCCGACGCGCTTCGCCGCGTGTCAGTTGTTGATCGAAGGCTGACGCTCCGTTCGCCGCTATCAGTCCGAGACTGCTATCTGTGCGAGACTGCTGCTGTAATTGGACTTTCCTTTTACCGGGCACAGGTTCGCCCAAATAAACAGTTACATCCCAACACGAAGTCTCCTGTCTTCGGCCACGTCACGACCCCGTGACAATATGATGTGAAAAGAAAGTGGGAAAACTTTTTCAGCTGCAGAAGAGAAGTGTCCGATCTGATCAGTGAAAAGATCATAAGAAAGGGGGCCCAATGAATGGCGAAAGTAAACAAAAAGGATAGAAAGGCAGCTGCAAAGTTTTGGAACCATCTCAATTCTCTGAGTAATATGACAAGCATGGGACAGAGGTTTATAACTACCGTTCAAATGGTTAGGCTAAAAAAGTATGAGACAATGGAATATATAAAATCAATGATGACAGAAAAATTTAAACACCAACAAAACGCTGCATGCACCGTACCAGATGAGGATGGACCAATTTGCTCAGTGACTCCACTGGGACAACAAGAGGGGGAAAGGGCAGAGAAAATGGTTCCCTAATAGCACATCAATAGGCCCTGACGGCATCCCGATCATGCTTATAAAGAAACTAGGACCAAACTCTAAGTAAACGTTAAGAGAGGCAGCGAGCAAAGCAATAATGGAGGGTGAAGCTCCCAATGGGTGGAAACTAAGCAGGATGAGCATGATCTATAACGGAAAGGGGAACAAAGCTCATATAAACAATTACCGTGCTATAACAGCGACATCAGTAGCTTACAGGGTGGTGATGCAGATAATAAAAGAAAAAAATCAGACATGGGTGGAGATTGAGCGGGTGCTGCGAGAACTACAGAATGGGTTCCGTAAACGAAGGATGTAGGAGGACGATCTGTTTTCATTGATGCAGTGTATTGGAATAGCGGAAAAGGAACACAGGCTCCTGTGGCTGGAGAGAGAGAGAGAGAGAGAGAGAGATACATAGAGAGGAAAGGCAGGGAGGTTAACCAAGCTTGGCTCGGTTGGCTACCCTACACTTGGGGTGGGGGAAAAGGGGAATAATAGAACGAAAAGAGACAGAAAAGAAGAGGAGTAAGAAAGAGAAGCATAAATAGTCAGCTCGAAACTACACAGCACGGCCTCGCACAGTTCTTTCACAAGCGGTCGTGAAGTTTGGTGTTCCTTAAAAAGTACAAGAGGGCTTTCGTGGCTTTGCGCGTATGGGAAGCTGTTGGCCAAGGTCCCAGGATCTTCTCTTCTGTAAGCGGCCGTGAATCCAGCTGACAGAGCTTGGCTTCCATAATACGTCGTTCGGTCTGGTATGCCGGGCAATGACATAGAATGTGCTCAAGCGTTTCCTCGCAGGCGCAGATATTGCATGCCGAAGTGCTCGCCATTCCAAGGAGACGAGAGTACGAATTCGTAAATGCCACGCCCAACCTCATACGACACAGTAAAGTTTCAGCGCATCGTGGGAACCCGGATGGCAAACGAAGTTGCAAGTTTGGGTCGATCGAATACAGGTGCGTGTTGGAGAAACCCTGCGTATTCCATTGTATACGCCGGGTTTCTCCAACACGCACCTGTATTCGCACCTGTGGCTGGAATTTCTGGATATCAAGGGAGCTTACAATAGTGTGATACAAGAAAACTTGTGGGGAATACTGGACACACTATATGTGGAAGATTGGAAGATGGAAAAGGTAATCTTCCAAAGTATATCTGTAAAAGTAACAAGGTAGTTGTAAAATGGGAAGAACAAGTATTTGAACCTTTAGAGATACAAGGGAGGCTTCGACAGGAATGTCCCTTGTCACCTTTGTTATTTAGGCTGTACCTACAAGGACTAGAAGCCAAATTAGAGGAAAGTCGACTCGGCTTCAGCCTCTCTTTAGCCAAGCAAGGAAAAGACATTGAACAGTCATTACCAGCATTGATTTATGCAGATGATATATTATTAATAGCCGACAACAAGGAAGATCTGCAGGGATTCATAGACAACTGTGGTAATGAGGGAGATAGGTTAAATATGAAGTTCAGTAGGGAAAAATTGGCAATCATGATTTTTAATGATGACAAGGGCAGTGAGCATAAATCACAGGAATTCACGCTAGAAATAGTAGGCAAATACAATTATTTGGACGTATGGATAAGTAACGGGGCTGAGCACCTAAGGAAGAGTGAAAGATACGTAATGACTAAGGGTAACAGGAATGCAACTGTAATGAAAAATAGGGCACTGCGGAACTACATTAGGTAATACGTTGTGAGAGGGATTTGTAAAGGTGCCATGGCATCGGGTTGAACGTTCAGCAATGTGGTCTTGTGCACGAAATCAGAGGTTAAAGCAAGATTGGAAATTAAACAAGTGGCAGAGGTAGACTTCCTTTGGGAGCACACAGGAATACCCCAAATCACGGGGTACAGGATGACATCGGATGGACATCGTTTGAGTGCAGGGAAGTTAGCAGCAAGATAGAATTTGAGGTGCGATTGAGAAAAAATAGGAGAGGAACGTTCGGCTAGGAAAGCTTTCAGCTACTTGTACAATAAAAATGTTGATACTAAATGGAAGAAGTGAACTCGAAAATTGTCACTCAATTATTTAGGCAACAACAGAATACTACGACAAAAGGAAACATCAGTTAAAAAGAAGGTGGAGGAAACAGGGAGGGACATGTGGAAGATGGCAATGCTTACGAACTCATCACTGGAGACCTACCGAACTTTGAAGCAGGAAATTACAAAAGAGAAGATCTACGATAATTCTCGAGGTAGTTTTCTGCTGTGTGAGGACAGGACGGAAGTATTGCGGACCAAGACATACCGAGCCAAATACCAAGACATACCGAGCCAAACACGAAGGCACAGACACGTTATGCAGTTTATGTGTATATGAGGAGAAAACGGCTGAACACTTGATGATGTTCTGTAAAGGGCTTCGCCCTATAGTCCAATGTAATGGCACGAAATTTCTCAAAGCATTGGGGTTTAGGGACAGTGAAGGCAAAATATACTTTAAACGGGTAGAAAGAACCAGGAGGAGACCAACTGATTGGTCGCTACAACCAAGGCGCGAGCGAAATTCAATCTTTAAACACATAATGATAGTACTTAACATTATGGCTATGTGGCGTGAGCCACCGCCCTTTCTAAAGGACACATCCGGATCCATCCATCCATCCATCCATCCATCCATCCATCCATCCATCCACCCGCCCACCCACGCATCCATCCATCCATCCGGCCGCCCGTCCGTCCGTCCATCCACCGATGCATCCATACATCCATCCATCCATCCATCCATCCATCCATCCATCCGACCAGGTGAAACTTTTTTTCGGGGTTCTCGTCGGGCCCTGGTTTCCCATCTGAGTCACTGGGCAGAGTTCAGGCGGTTACAATTTCAAGATTGCTAGACTCAGGCCGTGCCCGAGCAGTACTGCATTCTGAACGCATGCGTTTTCATCCATTGACATGTGCGATTAGGTGGGTTTAACTCTCCAACACTACGCCCACTCGACATGATATAAACTGTAGATATGCGTGCATTTCGTGTAACGTATCAGGACTTCGATCACAATTCCAATTTTTTTTTTCTTAGAGCCAGGAAGTATAATTTCTTTTGTTTGCAGTGGTAATGCCATAAAAATGATTAACATTACACAATACTTTCCATAAAAATATTACCATAAAAGTAGTAAAGAAACAAGAATATATAAAAACAGTATATAAACAACAATATATATAAAAACAATAATGCCATAAAAAATCATTAACATTAGACAAGTCAGTGGCGTATTCCACGCCAAACGTCCCCGTCGTGGTGGCAACCATATCGAAAAAGTTTCTGAAAATATTGTGCTGATTTACTGCGTAGGCAACAGCGAGTTGCTCAAATACTCCGAAAAAATAGAGGTTTTATTTACAATGCTGCCTTACCAAATTTGGTTTATGTATAAAGTAAGGACTTTTGTGGAAGTTTGATGCACTATATATTTACTGCAATATCTCTGCCAAATATGTTTTCATAAGTTTTGTTACAATTTTTTATGCGTGCAGTTTTGAGCTCTGATATAATGCTATGTATGAATGTCTTAAAAATTGGTGTTTACTTTACGGAAGGTATACTTTACTTTAAATTGCTCACAGAGTCAGCACACTGCATAGTTTAAAAACAAAATAAAGGATTTTGAAAATAATCATTTATGTGCACATTGCGACGCTATTTACACAACGTGGTCATCCAATAAAAAATGAGCTTACACCTCTACTAAAAGAATATAAATAGTTTTTACATTACAAACTTTTTACGTTATTGTTTGTTTAAGGGTAAAATATTTTTTTTTCATGAACGAACAACATGGTGCACTTCAATGAGGAGAACACACGTAACCTGAAGGAAGATACTGCAAATCATTACGATCAGCAGGGAGCATCAGCAATGCAGCAGAAATAAAAAAAAAACGAAGATAGGTTATCATGTAGTGATGCTTTCATCAATTCTTCCTCTCATCAGCTTGTCTTTGCATAGAGCCGACGAATAGTAGACAAGAATTGAGAGTGTTCTATTGACGCGAAACAAGAACTAGTAAACAGGATGAATCGTGAGAGCCCTCATATGGACGAAGAAACAACAGCGCTTAACAAAGTCAAAATATATACTTAAGGTAATATATTGAGGATTACACTTTAACTTTGGCGGTCGCTGTGTTTTCTCTGTTGATGCCCTTGCCCGACAAGGTGGGATTCTGCCGAACTGTACACTTCAAGAGCACTGTTACCGTTAAACTCGCGGAGCACCAAGCAGGTAGCAGTCGTTGCGTTGTGGGTTAATTGAAACAGTCACTTAATACCGACCTTTATATACAACATTTTGCTATGTCCATAAGCCAGTATATAATTAACTAGTCCGACAAACCAATTACAAAGGAATAAGTGTGTTGACCCTGTCACTACAACAAATTGGTACCATAGACTGCGCCTGCATACCTGTCCAAATGACAAGATTTGATGAAGACTATATTTGATTGCCAACCTCTCCATGCTTCTCCATGAAATAGGAAATACCGCTAAACATATTTAATTTCTCGTATTATTACAAAACGACTTGACCAAATGTCAAGATCCCAAAACTAACAGCCCCTGGTATAATTTGTACAGAAACCATTACTAATAAAGAAACTCCTGCACAGAAAAGCGAATAATTTAACACTAGTGTTTTGTTTGTTAAACCAAAAATAATTATGGAAAAAGTCATCACACTATCATAATCAGCCAGGCAACGCTCGCAGAAAAGCGAAGGCAGCTGTACCGCCAACGCGGTCTGGTGCTTGCTGCAGCAACGGTGCTTAGACTTATTTGCTTACCAAATAAGTTGTTTCTCTCTCACGCGATTCCCTTTTCTTCGATACTAATCGCTTACCATTATTGGCAGGTGCTTCACCTGCCCACGCGCTACAATCACTGTACATTACCAAGTCTTCTTGACTTCAACAACGATGTCAATGATGACCCTCGCGGGTCAATATAGCTATCTTCCTGTCTTTTAGAGTTACTCGTACCAGTTTCATTCCCATTGCTTATTGTGTAGTCCTCAATTTCGATAGAACCCATTTTATAAGCCCATTGGGCTCTGCTCCACAGGTAAATACCGGTCAGATGCACCTGTTCTACACATCCTTCTTCATGGTATGATGGAATTCACGGGAATAGAGAGACAGAACAGGGCTCTCCGCGTCGCTTAGAGCAACGTCAAAAAAGTTATGAGGCAAGGTTCCTTATGTTTTTCACTTAATTACAAACAGGAACCTAAGACAAACAACAAAAGAGTAAACAAACGTTACAAGTTTTTCAGAAAATGTTCTCAACGTGGTCAGCCTGGCCTAATAAGTTCTTGGCGCCTGCAGCATCTTGATTCTTAGGTAAAAATAGCCTTCCAAAAGAATAAAAACTATCGTGCTTATTAGTGCTCAGAATCGCTGGAGGGGATTCTCCTCACATTCTGCAATAAATCTTTCGCCAGCGAAGAGGTCATTGGAAAGAGTAGCCTAATACCACTTCTCGTATTGTTCCTGGCACATTTAGCCGGCTATGTCATAAACATAATTCATAACTTTTCTGGTACTTCAACTCAGTTTGCTATGCAAAAGTTTTAGTGCCTATGAGCAGTGATCATTTGCAGTATTTCGGGCATCTAACACGACTATTCGAAGCTGCAAGTTCAATTAGTGAAGATTATCTACTGCTACGCTAACATAAACTCTGCCTCCCGGACGTGTTTCTCTCGCTCGGCCTGCTAGCGTTAGATATGGTTCTCCCTAACAGCCTGTTCACCCGAAGCTTCGTGTTCAAAATGCGGATATTTTTTTGTGCATACTTGCTTCTAGTGATGTCGAAAACAAGTTTTTCATTTTTTCGTTGAGACTAAACTATTCATTCGGTCAATATTGTGATCACCCTGTTCGTTTGAAAGCAACGAAAATCAGCCTCTCCTTCGGTGCTTCTGTCCTATAATACTGCTCTGCCAGAGCACTAGCTTCTGGGCTATCTCGCAAAGTCCAAGACTATCTCTAAAAGGCAGTCATTAAGTTGGTCATGGGCGACGTACGTGGCTCCTGTTATCATATCCGAGTAGTACACAAGTATTGGCGGCCATCACTTCAAACTTTCTTAATCACGTTCACCTTATAATCCGAAAACAACGTTGAATGATCCTTCGATGGAGCAGTTAAGAGGCAATGCTTCTTCATTAAATGTACTTGCGCGCTTGCAGGTTTGAAAGCACAAGTTACTCTGAGTGGAACTTCCCTGTTTTATATTTGAAAAGTTGTCCTCCGCTACTTCATGCTCAGCAAGATTCGTATTTCCTTGGATGCCCACCTCTGCCATCCTCGAAGTGAGCCCTTCACTCTAAGGTCAGGTGATGGTGAGGTTCCAGGCAATTCTCACTGAAATCCCATTTACTCCAGGAAAAAGAGCTACCAGATAAACATCATTCGCATGCTCATGCCTCTGCCTTTTCATGTTTTTTTAAGAGCGAAGCACTTTTTGCCTACTGCACGCACTTTTAACATCTATCTATCTATTTATCTATCTATCTATCTATCTATCTATCTATCTATCTATCTATCTATCTATCTATCTATCTATCTATCTATCTATCTATCTATCTATCTATCTATCTATCTATCTATCTATCTAGCCACCTACGACTTTAGCTCTCCTGGCTGTTTCGATAATGGTATCAATACCAAACTTGGTATGGCCTTACATGACTGTATGAAGAACATATTTGACTAGTCATAACATGAAAATCATGACACGTTTGTCATAAATGTCATGACATACATTTTATGATCCTGCAGCTCTTGCGGTGGTCTCGCTCACATGGCATTTTGCAAAACTGGTATGGTATGGCCTGATTGCATGACGAACACAAGCGACAGACCCTAACATGAAAATCATGACATTCGTGTCATGTTACAACATGACTACATGCCAAGCTCATGATACACTCGCGAGCACTTCGCTAGCGTCACATATACCAAATTTGGTATTACGGTACGTGAATGAATTATGACGGTATGTGAATGGTGCAAACAAGATAATCATGAGATGCGTGTCATGTAACAACATGACTATATGCCGCGTTCATGATGGATGCACTGGCGGAAATTTCGTTAGCTTCGCTTATACGAAATTTGGTATTACGGGACGTGAATGGATGACAAAGGTATGATACTGGTGCAAACATTATAAACATCACATGCGTGTCATCTAACCATGACTACATGCTACGCTCATGATGCGCTCATGGCTGTTTCGATAGCTTCACATGCACCAAACAGGATATTACGCGACGCGAATGGACGACATAGGTAAATGACGGATCCGAACATGATAATCACGACATGCGTGTGATGTAAGAGCATGACTACACACCACACTCATGATGCGCTTGCTGTCATTTCGCTAGCTTTAGATATGCCAAATATGGTATTAAGTAACGTCAATGAATAACGAAGGTATGTGACTGGTGCAAAACATGATAATCATGCGATGCGTGTGATGTGAGAACATGACTACATGCCACAGTCAAGGCGCCAATACATTTCAACGTGACGCGGTGCGCGTGCTCACCGGCGTTCATTTCGTCGGGTCACGCCTGCGTTGCCACACCGGGCACTGGTCCTACCATATGCTCGCAGGCGCGCGCCGGTGGTGGTGAAAACGTATTTATTTATTTATTTACATGAAATTTTCTGCGGATAAGCTCCAAGTAGTCGGAGATGCTTGGCTTGTGGTGGGGGGGGGGGGGGGGGGCTTAGTCTAGGGCTCCGCTTGCAGCAGCCGCTCTGCGGGCCCGGTTGATCAGACTCAACTGATCTTCCAGGTTCTCGCTGGCCAGCAGCTCCTCCCATCGCTCCGCTGTTGGATTTTGTACTGGTTGTAAGGTTGTAATGGCCTGACACTCCCGCGTGACGTTGTACAGAGTGGCTTTAGCTGAACACCATGGGCAGAGAGCAGAGTATGCCAAGGGGTGCATTTTACTCAGGATGTGCAAATTTGGAAACGTGCCGGTTTGAATTTGCCTCCAGCTGAGCGATTTCTCTTTATTTAGTGTTCGGTGTGGTAGCGAATAAGCTTTCCTAAGTCCTCTGTAATGGTTTAGGATGGCCGAATAGTCGCAAGGGACCGGAACGAGTTCCTCAGGGGCGGAGTTGGAACGTGCTCGGCTCGCATACCCTCGAGCTACCCTATCCGCTGCCTGATTCCCCTCCAGTCCCATGTTGCCCGGAGTCCATATAATCCGATGCCAAATTCTGAGTGGATGTGTAATGGAATGCTCGCCAGTGTCTGTAACGCTCATGATGACGTTGAGAGCGGGTTGGCTGATGCGCCCCTGTAGGTAGTTGCGGCAAGCTGCTTGAGAGTCCGTGAGAACTGTCAGTGACCTTCGTTGTCTGTAGCCGAAGACGAGAGCGAGCGCGATGGCAGTTTCTTCAGTATCGATGATGATGTCGCACCGCACGGAAGCGCTGGTACGTTCTGTGAGTGTGTGGTCCACGACTGTGGCTACAGCCTTATTGTTTGCATGGTCGTAGTTGGCGGCGTCAACATAGTACGTAGTGTTCTTGTGTGCATAAGTTCGCTCGAGGGCTTCCACTCTGGCTTCCCTCCAGCCCTGATGTATTCGGGGATCCATATTGCGGGGGATGGGAGTGATCTTATAAGTGGCACGAAGTTGGTGCAGAATGGGCTTGCGACGAGCTGCGTCGTGAAACTGGCTGATGTAGCCAAGGCGTAGGAGCAGGTCACGGCCTGTAGGTGTTTGCGTGAGCCGTTGCAGTTGTGTGGCGAGTTGCGCTTCACAAAGTTCTTCAAAGGTGTTGTGTAGGCCCAATGCGAGGAGCTTGCTGGAAGGAGTACCCGGTGGTAGCTTGAGTGCCGCATTGTAGGCCTTGCGGAGCATTGCGTCTATTTGGCCCTGTTCGCTTTTGGTGAGGCGTTGGCAGGGCAAACTGTATGTCACCCTACTGAGCACGAGGCCACGTATGAGTTTCAGGGTGTCCTCCTCGCGCATTCCATGGCGACGAGTGGCTACCCGAGATATCGTTCGGGCCACTTGCAGTGTAGTGGTGCGGAGAAGGGAAAGTGTGTGATTCACATGGCGGTTCGACTGTACCCACATGCCTAATATTCGAATGGTGGATTTCTCTGGGATTTGCTTGCCAGCAAGGATGACCTGGAGGTGGGAGCCTTGGTTGTTTTGCACCGATGGTGGGAGCTTGCGTCGATAAATTTGTAGAAGCTCAGATTTTTCTGTTGCACAGACCAGGCCTCGCGCCTGCGCGTATTGTTCGACGCATGTGGCTGCCGGCTGCAGGTTATATTCTTTTTCTCCGAGGGACCCCCACGTGGCCCAGACGGTGATATCGTCCGCATACATTGCGTGATGGATGCCATCGATGCGGTGGAGTTTATGTGCCAGGTGAACCATAGCTACATTAAAGAGTAGCGGGGAAATCACTGAGCCCTGCGGGGTGCCCTTGTTCGGAACCCTGATAACATGTGATCGGATGGAGCCGAGACCGAGGGTGGCAGTGCGGTCCGACAAGAAGGCGTGAACATAACTGTAGACGCGCTGCCCACAATGAAGGGCCTCGAGGCCCTCAAGTATGGCCTGGTGGCTAACGTTATCAAATGCGCCCTTAATGTCTAAAGTCAAGATAATGTTTTCTCCTTGCTGGGGGGCGTTATCAATGAGTTCTTTTAATTGTAGCAGTACATCCTGTGGTGAAAGATGTGCCCGGAACCCGTACATAGAGTGCGGGAAAAGGTCATTGTCCTCGAGGTAATCTTGCATGCGATTAGTGATGACGCGCTCGAAGAGTTTACCAAGGCAGGAAGTGAGAGATATTGGTCGGAGGTTTTCGATCTGAAGTTTTTTGCCCGGCTTTGGTATCATTATGACCTGCGCGTGCTTCCATTCAGGAGGAAGCGTGCCACGTTGCCAATGATCATTGAAAAACGCCGCGACTTCTTGTACGGCGCTTTTGTTGAGGTTCCTGATAAGGGAGTACGTGATTCCGTCTGACCCAGCAGCTGTGTTGCGATTGCAGCTGCGAATGGCTGCGTAAACTTCGTCCACCGTTATTGGTCGGTCGAGAGTGTCATTGGCACGTCCACGATACGCAGCCTGAGATGCGGGTGGGTAGAAATCGCCAAAGCATTTTCGCCGGACTTGATCCAGCAGCTCATCGTCAGTACCCTCAAAGGCGTGTATGAGGCTCATGACTGACTTATTCGTCTCATTTTTTGTTCGAGTGGGGTCCATCAAAGAGCGCAAAATGTGCCACGTGCGGGCCGTGTCCAATGAGCCTCGAAGAGAGTTGCTAAACTGGGCCCAATTGAGTCGCGCCAGTTCTGTAGCGTACTGCTCTGCCTGAGTGGTGAGTGTGGCGATCCTTAGCTTGAGGTGTCGGTTATGTTTTTGCGTCCTCCATCCGCGGATGGGGCTCCTTCGGGATTCCCACAGATGTAGCAGATGGCCGTCCAGTTCCGGCAGTGCAGGTGTTCTGTTAATGATGGTGGTCCAACGCTCTCGAGTTTCTTTAAGTTGGGTGCACCAGTCGGTGAGGCTTGTGAGGCTGTCGAGTGAATATTCGCTCTCACGACGAAAGGCGTCCAAGTTTGTGATGCGTGCTTCTCCAATAGACCGACGCACTGCGCTCTCTGTAACTTTTGTGCGGAGAATGAAGTGGTCGCTGCCCAAGGATTCCTGCAGGTTGTTCCAGTTATAGTTTGCATGGCCACGGGCGAAGGTGAGATTGGGGCAAGTGTCCCTGCACACACTGTTGCCGACCCGCGTAGGGAACGCGGGATCCGTAAGCAGTTCAAGCTGAAATTTTTAAGTGGCAACCGCAAGCTGTTTGCCTTTGACATCCGAACGGTTGTAACCGCAGCGTTCGTCGAGAGCGTTGAAGTCGCCGAGCAGTAAGAGTTCTTTTCCTTGGGCCAATCGGCAGGCACCTTGGACGAGGGCATGGAAATCAGTGGTTTTTTTGCTTTGGGGTGCTATATACGTTGACAATGATGATACTTCGCTTTTCTCCTTACTTTTTTTGCCTGAGAACTAGCTCCACAATCACATGTTCTATGTTGGTGTCTGGGATGTTGTCTAAGCCAACGGCGGTTAGCGCTTTGCAATCAGGATGGCCGCTTTGCCCTTTGTTTGACTATTATAGGACTCATAACCTGAAAATATGAGTGGCGTTCCGGGCTCCTGAAGCGCTATGACATCTGGCCGAGCAAGGTGTGTGTTAATGTACTGTTGGAGGAGGCTCCACTTTCTGCGGAAGCCACGGCAGTTCCATTGCCAGACTTCTAAATGTTCGCCGATGAGTGGGGCTGTGCTGCCCATGGTTAATTCGTTGAGTGGAAAGGCGTGGGTATCGGAATCTTGGCTTGCGACGCCAATGTAGGAGTGAGGGTGAGGGCGCTGGGTGTCAATGCGGGGGTAGCGAGGATTTCGGATGCATGTGATTCCAATCCTAGTCTATGGTAACCTTGATCTGTCGTGGCGTGCGAGCTACGAGCGGCCCTCTTCCTGCGTATGTTTTTGCCTGTTTCAGCAATTTGCGCCTCGAAGCGTGTCTCGAGAGAGTCGAGGCGTTCTCCGAACTGCATGAATACGGCACTGAATTGTTGCGATAGCTGCTGCGCGAGCGTTGAGAGCATTTCGCGTAACTCTTCGCGTGTGATGGTGGTGCCCGACGCAGCAGGAATTGATATCGCCGTTTAAGGGATTTTCTGTCTCTTGGAGGAGGTGGGTTTTTTTTCGGGAGAATCGGGCGGCGATCCAAGACGCGCCATTAGGGCATGAAGTTGAGAACTGTCCTTGGCTTGACGTGCCCTGACGGCCGCCAGCTCCTGTTAGAGTTTTATGTTTTCCGCGAGAAGGTGTTCGTATGTGGTGGACAAGGTATTGAGTGGAGCGATGGGAGGATCTACGTTTGCTGACCAGCTCACCTTATTGTCGTCACCGGCTGATGGAGTGGGATTGGGCTTCTCATCATGTTTGCTGGAGGCGTGCTGGGACTGTTGACAGGCGGGTTGCTGCTGCTGCGGCTGCCCCTTGGTCATCTGGTTTTTCGGACGCTGTGGCTGCTGCTGCTTTCGCTGCTGTGGCTGCTGCTGTTGGCCAGGTTCCACAGAAGGGAGGGGCGGGAACGACTGTGACCTCGAGAGTGAGCGGGAGTGGCTGCATGAGGTCTCCTTTTTCTTGCTGAACCACCTGCGTTTGGGAGTGGGTGGGTTACGATGGGGGTTGCGGCACCTGGCTTGTACGGGTGGCAGGCCACCACCCCACCGTAATACAGTACATATCGGGGCAGAAGGGGGTCTTCAAAAGTGATTACGGCATATTTGGTAGCACCAAGCATTCGTGCACTGTGCACTATCACTCCCTGCGTGCGCACGCGGAGGTTGGCGGTGAGTTCTTCCGGAGTTGGGCCAGGGTCTATCCCATGAATAACTCCCCGCAAGGTGCCCTCAGGGGCCGCCACATAGGTATTGAATTCGTAGGTCTTCCTCTCAAGCGTGAGGGTGGGGATCCGACGAAGAATTTCGGCCGTCTCAACATGTGACATGCTGGCAATGATGATGTTCGACCGGGGCGAGTACGTATAATGAAATGATCACCAGTACAATGTTGTCGAGAATTGCCCGCCACTGCTACAGCTCGGGAGATTTGATGCGTAGTGAAGTTCCGAATGGCCAGGCCCTTTTCGGGCGCATGATGATCTTTATGTCCGTGCGTGGAAGCGGCGGCGGCTTCCGTCGTAGCTGGCACGGCTTCGTTACGGGTGGTGGTGTTCGCGCCGGTGCGACGCCAGCCGCGTCTGCCTGCGCAGCAGGAGCGCTCGCAGCCGCAGCTGCCCCGGCGTTGACGTGGCTGGGCGGAGTGCTTGCAGGACCGGCCGGCTGCATCAATTCCGCTCGAGCTTTGTCAAATTTTTTCTGGCGTTGACGCTGGTGACGAGAAATCGCCGGTTTCCAGTTGGCGTCGGTGTCGCTCGCCGGTCCCAGCGATGCAGACAATGTGGGATGGTGCACGGCAACTTCATCTTCGCTTGCCGAAGTGAGCTCGTCGAGGTCGAGAGATTCCGTGTTAACATGGGTGTCGTTGGGGCTGAATGCAGGTTGAACGCATCCGGTAAAAGTCATGTCAGCAGTTGGCGTAGTGCTAGCGTCCACATTGTTGTGGTAGGGGTCCCGCCGTTCGGCCAAGTCACCCGTACTCGCACAAGCGAGCTGGGTCGACGCTTATGTCCAGCGGCCCAGCGCTCACATGGGTTCTTTTGAAGGCGATAGAGAAAAATGGAGATGCTCTACAGCCTCGGGAAGGGTGTGCGGTTTCCAGGACAGTTAAAACTTGATGATCTGACACAGTGCCGGTGACGATATTGGAGTAATCCGGTCAACGAGAGCACACGTTCGGCGGAGCGTATGCGACGCGCGTCCGCTCGCTCCGGCGTCCACCGTGCGTCTCCCAGGCGCGCGCCGCGCTGCGTTGCTTTGACGCATGTGCGTTTCAACGCGTCCGGCGTCCCTCCGTGACGACTAGAGAGAGACGCAGTGTTGCCTGGGTAATGCATCAGTGCGAAATGCAGCGTGTCGCATTTCGCGCCGGTTGCCGTCGGGTGGTGGTGAAACATTTAATAACCATTAAATGGTTACAGAGAGGTGATTGGGTTGGGGCCTCATTGGCCTCCTACCCTCACAGCACTAGGTGGAACCCCTATTCCGGGGCTTCATTGGCAAGCAACGCCGCCCGTACCCGTTGAACCAGAGCCTCTTGGGCCTTCAGGTCTTGACAGCCGAGCAGGGCCGCCTCCCAGTCCTCTCTCGTGGGATTGGGGTTGGGGGGGATAGATGGATTAGACTGGCACGCCCAGACGATGTGAAAGGTGTCAGCCACCTCACCACAGAACTGGCACGTGCCATCAAAGTATGAATCGAAATGTTTTAGCACCGCCGGGCACAGTACAGTATTGGTAAACAGTTTTAAAAGGAGGCGCTCGTCAGCGCGATGCAGTCCCTTACAAGGGTAAGGATAGCTCCGGTGCTCCTCCTTGTAGTAATTGGTAATATCTTTGAATGAAAGGGCCGAATTGTCTGATTGCGAGTAGGCTTCCAAAGACAGGGAGATAGCCCGGGAAGAGAGTACGCGGGCGGCCTGATCGGCCTGTTCGTTACCCCTGAGTCCTTGGTGACCGGGTGCCCAAACCAGAATTCGCGGAGTTGGATTAACGTATCGGCAGCTAGGTTCCAGTATGCGCTGAGCCAGCGGTGAAGCCCACCCTAGCTGATAGTTCCAACAGGCCCCTCGTGGGTCGGTGATATGTTTAGAAGAGGGATAGGTGAGAGCCAGAGCGATGGCAATCTCCTCCACGTGTGTTGCGCTGTAGGCTTTGAAAGTGAGCCCGTTTACGGTGTTTGCGTTGTGTATGACTGCGGCTGTATACCACCCCCCATGGTGCGGGCCGGCAACGTCCACGTAGCACACGTGTTCCTCTTGACCAAAGTGTTGCTGCAACGCTTCCGCGCGCCTGGCGGCGACCACTGTGGTTTTCTTTGGACATGTTGCGGGGAAGGGGTCAGACCCGGAGGGCGCGTCTCCAAGGTTCTGGCACTTTCACCATTTCCTCAATATAGTAATCGTGTTTGATGTGTATTCGGTCCAAGAGGCGGCGACCGGAATGAGTCTGTGCAAGGCGCGTGTATTGGTTAACGAGGTGGGCTTCTCGAAGTTTCCGGTAGGTATTCACCACGCCTAGGGCCAGAAGTCTCTGGTCGGACGTGGTGATAGGGAGGTCGAGAGCCCGCTTGATAACTTTATGGTGGATGACCTCGAGTTGATCATCCTCGTATTTGCGTAGGTGCAAGTAGGGAGTCGAGTAGAGTATTCTACTCGTTACGAAAGCATAGGCAAGCCGCATTGCATCCCTGCTTCGTAATCCGCCCCGCTTGTTGGAGACCCAGCGAACCATACGGCCCACCTGGTCTCCCACCGTGCGAAGTTTGGCTACTGTGGTGTCGGCCTTGCGTTGGTGGTGTATGAAGAGGCCAAGGACGCGGATCTCCTTGGCCTCATGGATTGGTCCCGAGGGAGGACTGGTATGGAGCTGAGTTGTGTCCTGAGGGGAGGGACGTACGTGCACAAATTCTGACTTATCCGAGGGAAGACTGGTATGGAGCTGAGTTGTGTCCTGAGGGGAGGGACGTACGTGCACAAATTCTGACTTATCCGGGGCACACTGGAGTCCGCAGTAGGTTGCGTAGTCGTCGACTACAGTCGCTGCTACTTGCAGGCATGACTCCATGTGACCCAGGTTACATTGCGTAGCCCAGATCGTGATATCATCCGCGTAAAGAGCGTGATGTATCCCTGGTAGAGAAGCCAATTTGGGGGGAAGATGAAGCACGGCTATATTAAATAGGAGGAGAGAGAGGACCGCGCCTTGAGGAGTTCCCCTCGAGCCGATGACGTAAGGCCCATGTTCCTCATCTTGTATGCGTATGTAGGCTTGACGGTTTGTAAGAAACTGTCTAACAAAATTGAATGTTTTATAACCACAGTTGGTCTGACTGAGGTAGTCAAGGATTACATCATGCTTCACGTTGTCGAATGCCCCTTTAAGATCCAAAGCCAGGACTACCTTGTCATTGTGGGGGCATTCAACAGGATCTAATATGTCATGGTGGAGCTGTAGAAGTATAACCTGGG
This sequence comes from Rhipicephalus microplus, assembly GCF_043290135.1. Taxonomy (NCBI): domain Eukaryota; kingdom Metazoa; phylum Arthropoda; class Arachnida; order Ixodida; family Ixodidae; genus Rhipicephalus; species Rhipicephalus microplus. The sequence continues at coordinate 138,136,892 of NC_134700.1, forward strand.
CTGACTTCTGAGGGCGGAATCGAAACATGGGGTCCGCAAAAGTGCGCTGTGTTTCTAGAAACTCGGAGAGTCTGTCGCGCACCATCGTTTCCATCAGCTTGCCGACACAAGACGTTAGGGAGATGGGGCGAAGGTTCTCCACGTCAATAGGTTTACCTGCCTTCGGTATGAAGGTCACGAGAGCTGATTTCCATTCAAGAAGGCGAGGAGTTTCACCATCCCAAATGCTATTGATGTATTTGAGGAGCGTGGCGTAGGCTGCGTCGGGAAGATTGGCCAACAGTTTGACCGTAACCTGGTCACGCCCTGGTACAGTGCCACGCTTCATCTTGCGTAAGGCCGCCTGGAGGTCGTGAAGCTGGAACGGGGTGTCCAACTGCGTGTTCGTTTTGCCTTCGTAAGAGTATGCGGCCATCCGGGGGTCCTTGGTGGTGCACAGATATCGGTCCCTGAGCGTGTTTGCCAGCTGTGTTGTCGTTCCTGTAAAGTTGTGCATGACCTTATGTAAGTGAAGTTGAGTTTCCGTGCGTGTTTGTGTTGGATCGATGAGAGCGCGAAACAGGCGCCACGTGTTGCGACCAGACATCTGGCGTGCAGCCATGTTGCACCTGTCCACCCAGTTAGTGTCGGCTAGCTGAGCAGCATATTCCGCAGCTTGCTCCGTGAGTTCTAGGATGCGTTTCTTGAGGCGTCTGTTATGTTTCTGTTTTTTCCATCGTTTGGTGAGGCTGTGGCGGGCCTACCAAAGATGGAGGAGGTAGTTTTCCACGTTCGTTTGAGTTTCCGTGAGCTGTATCAGCCGTCCGTGTTGTTTCAGTGTAGACGTCAGTGATTTAGTCCAGGTGTCGTATCCCGACTGGAGAGGGTCTACAATAGGTAGAGTGGTGCGGAAAGTTGTCCAGTCTGGGATATGAGCTTGTGTAAGTGGGCGTTTTAAGGGACGCATGTACACGGTTGTGTTTAATACACAATGATCACTACCGAGAGTGTCCTGTATGTTCAGCCAGTCGGCATGGCGTATGTTGCGTGTAATTGTGAGGTCCGGGCAAGTATCTCGTTGAACAGAGTTGCCTACACGTGTTGGGCTGGCGGGATTGGTGTGGAGGGTGAGTCCAAGTGTACAAAGAAGTTCCGCAAGCTTCCTTCCACGCGTGTCCTCTCGTGGGTAACCCCATAACCTGCTTGGGACATTGAAGTCACCGACGATCAGGAGGGGGTCCCTTCCTGCCACCTGCATAGCTTGTGTGAAATTTGCGCTGAACGTGACGTTCTTAAGCTTTGGGGGACAGTAAATGTTTAAAATATGAACAGGTGGGTCAGATCGCCTTATAGGCAGCACCGACACCATCGTGTATGGGAAAGGCGGTGTTGTGGGGAGTGTGATTTCCTGGGTGGTATATTGCTTGTGAACAAGTATACATGTCTCCGGGTTGTGTTGGAATGTAGTGTAATTTGTGAGTTTGACGTCCGTGCCGGGTTCTTGAAGGGCAACCACGGCAACGAGGAACTCAAAGGTCTCAACATAGATGCGGAAATGAGCCCGCTTCTTGTGGTTCTTGAGACCTCTGCAGTTCTGCTGTGTTAGTAACAACGGCTGAGTTGCTCTGCCGTCGGGCCGCGCCGACGGACGCTGGTCGCGCCGGGTGCGCCGGGAGCGCCTGGCGTCAGACTATAAAGTGCTCGCGTTTTCCTAACGTAGCGTCGCTATTCCCAGCATGCGCGTGCGTCAACGTTACATTGGAGTATATTGGTCCCTTCGTGATGCGCTCATGGCCCTTTTGCTTGCTCCACATATACTAAATTTGGTGTTACGTGGCGTCAACGGATGACGAAAGTGTGTGACTGGTGCAAACATGATAATCCTGACACGCGTGTCATGGAAGAACATGACAAGCTCATAGCGTGCTCGCGATCGTTTCGCTAGCTCCACATGTACTATATTTCGTATTACGTGACGTGAATAGACGAAAAAGGCAAACGACACAATTAAACATGATAATTATGACCCGGAAGTCATGTACGGCATCATTCAACTCCATCTCGTAACGTTGTGCTAATTTTAAAGTGACATAACAACCTTTCTCATTCGTGCTTCGCGTATCATCGATTGTCTCTGTACGTGGGATCTACCAATTTTTTTTGGTAGAATATTTTCGAGACGAAAAATTGTTGATGCCGTAGAAACCCTCTAAATTTTGCTAAAAGTCATCCAACCATTTCTGAACATTGAAATAATTGTGAAAGTATTGTTGCTCTTTGCAGTACCAAAGATAGTTTATTTATAAATCAGGGAAGTTTGCATTAGTCATGAATGTTAGGTAATCTAATGCTATATTTCTACTTTCTGCGCCTCCAAAAATCCAGCGCTTTGTAATAATACACAAGTAACGAATAATTATTCTACTGAAGAAACACTTTTCATTAAAACTACTTCAATACCACCAACGTTTAAAAACTTGACAATTACATTGCAAATTTGAAAAGGCCGCCATTTCGGTCCACGTTCTGAACCAACAGTTGCCATATGAGGCTCTAAATTAAAATCAGCTTTATCTCATTTAATTAACATAAATTGATAATTTTATATTCCAAGCTTTACGATCGACTCTTCTCACTTTCGGAACATGTCCTTGTCAGCTCCCTGTTGACGGCTATCATCGCATTTCGTCATACGGTTTTGTCTATCGTCGCATTTTGGCAACATGAGCGCGCTCCCGCCCGCAAAAGGCAACGCCAACGCAAGCAACCAGCTATTCCGGACGCGAGAGATTGGAAACAGTGGCAAACCGGCTACGCCGACAACAAGGAGCTATCCCGGAGACGATAGCACGGCAAGGGGCAGCTCGACGTCTACGGAGACAAAGTTACAACGGAGCAAGCGGATAGTTCCAAAAGCAGCGATTAATCCCTGCGCGGCTCCTGATCACGAGAATCAGGCGTTTAACGCACGGCAACGTGCATTACGGAGTCAAAGGGAAATTTGTTTGATATGTGGGGTTGAACGTCCCGAAACCACCATATGATTATGAGAGACGCCGTAGTGGAAAGCTCCGGAAATATTGACCACCTGGGGCTTTTTAACGTGCACTCAAATTTGAGCACACAGGCCTACAGCGTTTCCGCCTCCATCGGAAATGCAGCCATCGCAGCCGAGATTTGATCCCACGACCTGCGGGTCAGCAGCCGAGTACCTTAGCCACTGTACCACCGTGGCGGGGCATCAAAAGACAATTGATCAACGTCCCTATAGAGGTTCAGAAAAAGGTCTACAGTGCCTTTCCAGAAGCATATCCGGTGATGCAGCCATCGCCGTGCACATCAAGCGAAAGCCGATAGGCAAGCCTTCGCACTTGTGTGGCTTAGTCAAGAAACAAAGACATTCACACGTAGTTGAAGTACCCGGAAGACTCACCTATCAACAAACCTAAATGAAGAAAACTGAATAGAACTTCTCTTTGCCGAATTCATAGTGGATCGCATCGAATAACCATCGGCTTAACGTTTCAGGGAACACAAAGCGATAACGATGAGGGCAAAACAAAATACAGAACTGAACGCAACATACAAGTTATGACCAATACAATGTATTTCTGTACTAGAGCACTGCCCGTGCTCGGGCCAACCCGTAACCGCGGGCCCGGCCCAGACCACCCTGTGTTCGAAATGGCACTAATGGACATCTTTGCTGCAGGCTCGCAATTCTTGTTCTTTTTCACCTATCGCCCGTGGTGCATACCCACTGTGAGGGATCGGCCAATAAGTGAGTGGTTTTGTAAAATATTGTTCAGCTTTTAAAATAATGAAGATTACAGGATAGAAAGATTTCCGATGACCTAGGAAATTGTGGTGCTTAATCTAATGCATATAAATATCTGAATAAAGAAAAGAATGTATTATTAAATTAGAGCAATACTGTTTTTTATCTGACCTCCTCTTTCTCTTTGTCATGCTAGCTGGGCTCGCGTCAGTCCCTGGGCGCCGCGCTTGCATCTTTACAGCATTTGATATTACACAAAATATAAACACCACGCAGGCATGAAGATAGAGCTGCTGAGTAATTCGGCAGATATAGAAAACACAAATTTAAAACCGAATTGCGCTCACGTACACAGATGGGATTGGACCATAAAATATGTTCCTTTTTGCTGGGATGTAAAATTGAGAACAGCTGTTATCTAGAGTGGGAAAGAGATGCTGCCCGCCATTGAAATGGCCAAACTGGGCAGTTTTGAGTGTAAATAGGAACCTTTGGGGCTTTAGGTCAGTTCTGCCAAAGCTCGTAACGTGGTGGAAGGATTATCAAATCCTGCATGAAGACGAATGCTTTCACAACTAGGAATAATTCATTCTGTGAAGTCGTCATAGGTATGTATTGCAGCATAGCGTTACAATGCTGTCGGATGGCATTTATCCTTCCAGAAAAGTACGCTCAGACAAACTAATCAATAAAGGAAACATAGAAATAAAAAGAGTAAAAATATCCTCCTCCAGCATTGAAACGCGAGGACTCAAAATTGTGTAAGCTAAATTTAGCATGCATAATAATCACCACTTCATTACAATTGCAGCTGTAAGCTCTACTAGCACTTGAAATATAATTTTAAATAGAGTCAGTATGATTCGCCGGACTCTTGGCCGATCCCGCTGAGTGGAAGGGGGGAGGGGGGTAAGTGCCAATCATCCAAGGAGCATCATCGTCATCATCAACCAGACTTAGACTATGGGAACGCCCACGTCGATGTGTGCATTGATGCTTTCATTTTATAAGCCTAGGCTTACAGGGGCCATGGTCAGAGTACGTTGCTGATCAGTAATCGGGGCCCCTGAGAACACTGAAGGGAGACATTACTATAGTGGAGCAGGTGGCCTGGAATTTACGACCCGCTTGTTGAATTCCGTGCCGAATGCTAGTGTGGTCCGCGATCTCCAAGGCGCCAGCATGTAGTGCTCGCCTGAAGTTGGTCGTTTCCGGCGTTGACAAAGGGTGCAAGAAGCGACATAATTAGCCACAAAGCTAGAAAGATCAGGCCAGCAGAAACGGCTCCTAATGCGGTTGTAGGTCTTTTGGAATCCTAAGCGTCCAGCTGATGGGTCGTCGTGCAATGCTTCGAGAACTTGTTTTCGCAGCGAACGGAGAAGTACTGGCACCCACCGATGCCCATCCACATTGTAAGTATAGTGCTGCAGGACGTTGTTCTCTAGCTTGAACTGCCGTAGCTGACGACGTAGTCTGGCATTAGGTGGAGAAGACGAGACACTCAAGTATCCGATGATGCGGTTACAGAAGGGTTCGTCACGTTGGCACGCGGCAAACTGGGCGCTGCTGTTTAAAGATAGTGACCCAGCAACTGCCAGGGGTGATAACGTGGGTGAAGAGGAAGCCGCTTGATCACCTGAGGGGCATTGAGGAATCGTGGGTGGAGATGAAAGTGGCAGAGGGCAGCGAAAGAGAGCGTCAGCATCCTGATTCTGTTTTCCAGACCTGTACACAACGTCAAAAGTGTACTCTTGCAAACGCAGTATCGAGCGACCGAAGCGCCCGGACAAATTCTTCAGCGAGGACAACCAGCATAGGGCATGGTGGTCGATGATCACAGTGAAGTGGCGTTCATACAAGTAAGGGCGAAATTTCTGGATGGTCTATACGAAAGCGAGACATTCCTGCTCTGTTATCGAGTAGTTCGGCTCCGCAGGTGTTAGTGCGCGGCTGGCATACGCAACTACTCGCTCACGTGATGTTTCATCGTGCTGGAGGAGGACAGCACCGATTCCATGGCCACTGGCATCTGTGTGCAGGAAAGTGGGTGCACTCTCGTCGAAGTGAAGGAGGATGGGGTCTGATGTCAGAGCACGCTTAAGGGCTTGGAACGCACACTCGTACTCGTCAGTCCACGTGAAAGCCGTTCCCGACGTCAGAAGCTTGTGTAACGGCCCACCATTGGCAGCAAAGTGACTGATAAAGCGGCGGAAGTAAGACGCAAGGCCCATGAAACTTCGCAATTGCTTTGATTGCCCGGACGTGGAAAATTAATTACGGCAGCAACCTTGTCTGGGTCGGGTCGAACGCCATCTTTGCTGACAAGGTGATCCAATACTTTGATGCTCCTGCTGGCGAAGTGAGACTTCTTTGTATTGAGTTGAAGCCCAGTGTTCGAAATGCTCGTAAGAATTTTGTCCAAACGCTTAAGGTGCTGAGGAAAAGTAGAAGAATAAATTACGATGTCCTCCAAATAGCATAAGCAGGTTTTCCACTTTAGACCACGTAAGACAGTATCTATCATGCGCTCGAATGTTGCTGGAGCGTTGCATAAGCCAAAAGGCATGACGTTGAACTCGTAAAGCCCATCAGGCGTTGCAAACGCTGTTTTCTCCTTGTCTGCTTCGCGCATAGGTATTTGCCAATACCCGGATTGGAGGTCAAGGCTGGAGAAATATTCTGCGCCTTGTAAGGAGTCCAGGGCATCATCTATGCGTGGCAATGGATATACATCTTTTTTTCGTTATCTTATTTAGCGCTCTGTAATCAACACAAAAGCGGACAGAGCCATCCTTTTTCCGGACCATCACCACAGGAGACGACCAAGAGCTGGATGAAGGTCGAATAATAACCCATTTGAGCATGTCGGCGACGTTTTCCTCAATCATTTGCCGTTCCGCCGAAGATAGACGGTATGGGCGGCGGCGCACAATGGAGCTGCTTTCGGTTTCGATTCTGTGCTCTGCAACAGATGTGCGACCCAAAACTTTCGAATGTACGTCGAACGAAAAGCTGTGGTTTCGGAGAAGGTCTAAGAGGTTTCTCGTTTGCTCAGCAGTGAGGTGAGGACTTATGGTAGCATTTAAAGCAGCAGAGGTTGCCTTTGTATCGGTTGTAGCAGACAGAGGCGGTGATTCTGCGTGAAGAGGAACCAGCGAAAAAGGCTCGCTGTCAGCGAAGCAGCTAACAGCAGTGCCCTGGGGCAGCATCACTGGCGATGAAGTTGGGTTCATGGCGGTGACCAATGCCTTACCGTCGTTAAACCGCACAAGGCCGGGTGCAATGGTAAGCCCCGCAGGTTTGGAGGGCAATGATGGAGCAACGAACACGTCACCGTTAACTATAGTATCCGAAGCGATCGTGAGAATTCGTTCATCTCCTGGCGAAATGAAACAATCCGCGGCAGCAACGAAACTGAAGCTGTATGTATCGGCATCAGATGAACCCTCAGTAGCTGACATATGAATTACTCGCTGTCGACACGATATGAAAGCTGATGCCGAAGAAAGGAAGTCCCATCCTAAAATGACTGTGTGAGTGCACAAAGGAAGTACAAGAAACTGAATGTGGTGAAGGATGCCATCTATGAAAACACGGACTGTACAGACACTTGAAGGCTGAATAGGGACTCCATCTGCCCAACGAAGGGGAGGGCCATCGTATGGCGTCCTAACTTCTTTCAAGCGGGTACGAAAGTCTGCACGAATTACGGAAAGTGATGCGCCTGTGTCTACTAGTGCCCCTGTCTGTATACCTTCAACATACACCAATAAAACATTTGATGGGCAGTCTGGAGGAGTTTGACGCAGTTCGAAAGATGCAGCTTTCCCTCCCGAAGCTACACTGCTTAGTTTTCTAGTTGGCAGTCGGGAATCGAAGTAGAAGGTCGAAGGGGAGAGGAGGAACGCCGCATCGGTGAAGGTGAGCGACGACGTGATAAACGGGAACTGCCAGCTGAGGCAAAGTTCTGCGGAGACGGCGACCGGCGTGTGCTGTTCTGATACGGTCGGCGATAGGGTGGTGCAGTTGGGTAGAAGTCGTCCCGTTCATAGTCACCGTAGCTTTGTCTTTTGTCTTGTTGACGGCGTCGGCAAAACCTTGAAATATGACCACGGATGCCGCAATAAAAGCAAGTCGGTCGTGTAGTGCGCCAGGTGTTGTAAGGCTGGGAAGATGGTCGTGGTGCGAGCGAGTTGAGCGAACCATGCACATCGGGCGCTGGTAGCTGCATTGGGCTGTGCTGGGGTGCAGGTGTCCTAGCAGCAACCTGAGCATAAGTTGGCATGGCCACAGGATAAGAACTCGGAACAGGTGTGACAGTCACCAAGGCCAGGCTTTGGTGGGGCACAGGCGTCGTTGCAGCAACGTGAGCATAACTTGGCATGGGCACGGGAACTGAGCTCGGAGCTGGTGTGCCTGTGATCAAGGCCAGTTCCTCCCTCACGACGTCGCGTAAACTAGTAGCAGGTGGCGTCGTTCGAATATCAAGGTGGCGAGGTGAAGCCTGTGCATGAAGTTCCTCGCGGATGGTCAATGAACGCAGCTCTGTGGTGTCGTGACTCGAGCTGAGATCAGGCATATCAGGTTGCACCCGAGTGGTTTGAAGCTCCTCGAGGCGCTGACAGGTAGTTACAACATCGGCGACGGTCTGGGGATTCTGCACCACAAGCGCGTTAAAAGCGACCGTCGCAATGCCTTTCAGCAGGTGGCGCACGCGATCGTTTTCCGCCATATGGTTGTCGATGCGGCGGCAAAGGGCGAGAACATCTTCAGTGTAAGAAGTGTAAGACTCGCCGGGGCGTTGAAAACATACACCAAGCCTTTTCTTGGCAATATCCGAGCGCACTGAAGGGTTGGAGAAAATCTGGCGGAGCTGGCGCATAAAGGCGGGCCATGTCAAAAAATTGGTAGCGTGGTTTAAAAACCATGTTTTTGCGACGCCGCTCAAGTAGAAAGCAACGTGGGTGAGTTTCGCAGGCTCATCCCAGTTGTTGATGGCACTCACGCGGTCATACTCCTCGAGCCAGTCTTCCACGTCCTCACCCAGAAGCCCTGCGAACAACGGAGGATCCTTTTGAGGGCTGGTGACCAGGTGAGAAGGGTTTCTTGGCAGTGGGAGTGGTGGCGCAGCTGCTGCGCTGGGCTGGTCGGCTTGCGACATTACCGAACCCAGGTCGTTTAAGCGGCGGCCTGAACGAATCTCCAGGGTTGTGTTCTAGAAGACGCTGGGGTTTTCCGAGAGCGCTAGAGGACGCGGGAATCACGCAGCACTCTCCACCACTCGTAAGATGGCGTCCAGTACCCTCAAGACTCTTCTTTATTGTTTCGAGTATGTGCCCCACAACCTAAACTGGAGTGGTGATGATGAGTATGTACAGATGAAAAGATGTAACTAGTAATGATGCTCACAATATATATGAATATATAAATATATATATATATATATATATATATATATATATATATATATATATATATATATATATATATATATATATATATATATATATATATATATATATATATATATATATATATATATATTGCAACGAGCAAGGTTGCGTAGAAACACAGGTTATTATTCGAGAAACGTTAGCCGCAACAAGCTGGTACAGGCAGGAACCCGGCAAGCACGAGCCACACACGGACGTCAACGTCTTCTTTCACGCTGGCACAGAGCTGGCGCCACTATGCTTCGGTACAATTACTCCCCGCGCAGAAAGGAGCCAACCTGGCGACCTACGGAAAGGACACGACAAGAGAGTCACAGCATGGTTTGAGGCGTGATACGTGTACTGTTTCACGCCCACGGCAGCGTTGGTCCGAAGGTGAATCAATGGGCTCAACTTCATAGTTGACAGGAGATGTTTGCCGCACCACATGGTAGGGGCCATGGTATTTCGACGAAAGCTTCGGGGAGAGACCGGGAGGGGTAGACGGGACCCAGAGCCAAACCAGCATTCCTGGGTTATAGTGTGCAGTAGACGCAGAGGAATCATTGTCAGTTTTCTGGCGCCATTGGTCTTGTGCGGTAAATGAGCGAGCGAGTTGACGACACTCTTCGGCATAAGCAGCTGCTTCGGAAAGAGGCGTTGCTTCGGAAACATCAGGCCTGTAAGGGAGAATGGTGTCCATGGAGCATGATGGCTCACGTCTGTAAAGGAGGAAGAAAGGAGAAAAGCCAGTGGTTGTTTGCGGCGCAGAGTTGTACGCGTAGGTGACAAAAGCGAGCACTCGGTCCCAATTAGTGTGGTCGTCAGAGGCGTACATGGCAAGCATATCTCCAAGGATACGGTTAAAGCGTTCCGTCATGCCATTGGTTTGAGGATGCTATGCCGAGGATTTCCGATGGACATTGCGACATGCCTTGAGCAGCTCGTCGACGGCGTTCGAGAGAAACACGCGTCCACGGTCACTCAGTAATTCACGAGGTGCACCATGTCGCAAAATGAGATGGTGAAGAAGAAAGGACGCAACGTCTTTCGCAGTGGTAGCAGGCAGCACAGATGTTTCAGCGTAGCGTGTCAAATGATCGACTGCGACGATAATCCACCGGTTGCCTCGAAGAGAGTTGGGTAGAGGACCATAAATATCAATTCCGACGCGGTCGAATGGTCTCGCTGGGCAGGTTAAGGGTTGCAAAGGGCCAGCAGTGCTGTGAGAAGGCGTCTTGCGTCGTTGACACGTGGTGCATGACCGAACGCACTGGCGAACGTGCCGATACATGCCGCGCCAGTAGTATCTTAGACGAAGGCGAGGGTAAGTCTTAAATACTCCAGCGTGGCCACACTGGGGGTCATCGTGAAAGGCAGCGCAGATGTCCGAACGCAAATGACGAGGGATGACAAGGAGCCACCTACGGCCGTCCGTCACGTAATTGCGGCGATACAACAAGCCTTCACGGACAGCAAAGTGTCTTGCTTGACGAGAGAGGGAGCGTGAAGTCGTTTCTGACGAACTGTGAGAGAGGACGTCGAGCAAAGAGTTGATCCAAGGATCCTTGCGCTGTTCGGATGGCATGTCAGTGATGCTCAACGATGACAAATCGCAAATGGCAGTTGATAAGCAGGCAAGGTCAGGAGGCAGTGGAGAACGGGATAGTGCATCGGCGTCTGAATGTCTGCGTCCTGAGCGATAAACAACACGGATATCGTATTCCTGAAGGCGTAAAGCCCAGCGAGCGAGGCGGCCAGTAGGATCTTTCATGGACGCTAACCAGCATAAGGCATGGTGATCAGTGACAACATCAAACTGGCGTCCGTAAAGGTAAGTGCGAAATTTTCCTATAGCCCAAATGATAGCCAAGCACTCCTTTTCCGTGACGGAATAGTTGAACTCTGCCTTCGTTAGGGTACGGCTGGCATAGGCGACAACGTACTCGTCGCAGCCATTCTTGCGTTGAGCGAGAATGGCACCGAGGCCGACACCGCTTGCATCCGTGTGAATTTCAGTGGGTGCCTTGGGATCGAAGTGGCGGAGAACTGGCGAAGACATGAGTAGCCGGCGCAGCGCCGTGAATGTGTCATCGCACTGGGAATTCCAGCCAGGGAGGTCCGCGCTACGGTAGAAAAGCTGAGTCAGAGGGGCAATTATAGAGGCAAAATTGCGAATGAAACGTCGAAAATAGGAACACAAGCCTACGAAACTACGAAGTTCCTTTAGGGTAGTAGGCTTGGGGTACTCGGCAACGGCACGTAGTTTGGCAGGGTCTGGCGATATTCCTTCTTTTGAAACGACGTGGCCGAGAATTGTGAGTTTCCGGGCGCCAAAACGACATTTCTTGAAGTTTAGTTGCAACCCGGCTGCCGTAAGGCACTGGAGAACTTGTTCCAGACGGGAAAGATGAGTTTCGAAATTCGCCGAGAATACAAATATGTCGTCTAAATAGCAAAGGCAGATGTGCCATTTAAGTCCCCTGAGGACACTGTCCATCATTCTTTCAAATGTCGCAGGCGCATTGCAAAGAACGAAGGGCATTACATTAAATTCATATAAGCCGTCAGGGGTCACAAACGCCGTTTTTGGACGGTCTGGTTCAGCCATTGGCACTTGCCAATATTCAGAGCGCAGATCCAGTGAAGAGAAAACTCCGCACCTTGAAGGCAATCCAAGGCGTCATCAATGCGTGGCAGGGGATAAACATCCTTGCGTGTGATGTTGTTTAGTCGATGATAATCACGCAAAACCTGATGGAGCCATCCTTTTTTCGCACGAGGACCACTGGCGAAGCCCAAGGACTGTATGAGTGCTGAATAACACCATGTTGCAGCATCTCGTCGACGTGTTGAGTAATGACGTCACGCTCAGCCTGCGAGACGCGGTAAGGGCACTGACGAAGTGGAGTATGATGACCGGTGTCGATATGGTGAGCGACAACTGACGTGCGTCCCAAGGGAGGTTGTCCGTGGTTGAAGGAGGTGCGGAAACGGTCAAGTAGTTGAATGAGCTGATTCTTGCGTAAGGCCGGTGTTTACGCTGCGCAACAGAACGTCTTCGTCAAGTAGTGAGGGCGCGGTGGCAGCTGTGACAGCATCCACGGACATCGGTGTCGTATCAGAACGGGCATCGAAAGGAAAGATGTCATCATAAGGGTCAAGACTCCCAATACATTCGCCATGCAATAAGGTAGCGGGACAAGGGAACGTATTGCACACGTACACGGCACTGGAGCCATCGGCAAGTGTTATGACGGCAAACGGGACAAGGTTCCGGCGACGAGCGCATTCTTGTGACGGCATGAAGAGGGCGGTTGAATCGGAAACGGAAATGCACAAAAGAGATACCCCGGCAACCAAAAAAGCAGAAGTGACGATGTCAGCGGCAACGATCACCTTTTTGGGTGAGCAAGAGAGATCTATGAATGTCGTGCTGAATGGAAACAAAACGAGTTGAGCACGAGCGCAGTCGACAACCGCATGATTAGCGGAAAGAAAGTTCCATCCCAGGATGATTTCATGAGACGCATGCGGAAGGACGACAAATTGAACGATATAAAGCCCTCCTTGAATCACAACACGAGCAGTGCGTGTGGCAGAAGGTTTGACGTGTTGCGAACTCGCTGTGCGTAAAGAAATTTCAACCAGTGGAGTCGTCACATTGTTCAGTTTGCGGCATAACACTTCACTGATCATACAAATAGCGTCACCTGTGTCGACAAGAGCAGTTGTGGCGAAACCGTCCACCAACACGGCAATCTCGTTAGGGGGCGAAAGATGAGGCCTTGGAAATTTCGATGGTGGCGCAGCTCTTGCCTCAGGAACTGCGACTGTTAGTTTCCCTCCTGGGCGTGGGAAGAACGGCGAAGCATAGGGGAAGGAGATCGAAGACGGGGTGAAGGAGATCGACGTCGGCTGAAGTCTGGTCGATGTGAGCGGGGTCATGTGAATCAGGTGTCACATGCGATTCTGATTGCCGAGGTATGTTGCCGGAATGCTGAACATCATTAAAATAGAATCCACGGCGACAACAGTAGCGCGCTACATGCCCTGGAATACCACAGTTGTAGCAGACGGGCCGGTTATCCGGAGTACGCCAAGAGTTTACAGGTGCTCGAGGAGGTGGTAGAAAGGGCCGATTTACCGGATTAAATGAAACTGGTGACCTGTAGCAGTTGGTGGCTGGACTGTATGAAGGGAGCGGCGGTAGGGTAGGAGGTCGGCGGACGGCTTCTGCGTAAGTCAGCGGTGCAGCCACTGATATGGGGACGCGGGCGAAGGGAGAGCCTCGGCAACTTGCGTCTGAATAGCACGGTGAAGTGAGTGGTCCAGTGTTGTGGGGGTCTCGTTGATGGTGGCGACAAGAGACAGCTGTCGGGCAACTTCCTCCCGGATGTACTGTTGAATTTGAGGCATTAACACGGTGTAGTCGGGGCCACTGCTTTTGCACTCCAAAGCCTAAATATCAGCTATTTGCGTATTAGCGCGACGCGTAGAAATTCATTGCTTGCGCAGCTCATCGAAACTTTGACATAGCTGAATCACGGTCGTGACGGTCTGTGGGTCTTTGGCCACAAGCATATGAAAAGCGTCGTCATTAATGTCTTTCAATATATTCTTTATTCTGTCAGCCTCCGTCACCCTCGCATCAACTCGCCTACAGAGGCTGATCACATCCTTAATGTAGCTCGTGAAGCTCTCACCATTTCGCTGAAATCGTCCCCGCAGGCCCAGTTCAGCACGAAGCTTACGCATGGCTGGACGACCGAAAAACGAGGTGACGGCCTCTTTGAAAACCAACCAGGTGGGGATGTCGGCTTGGTGGTTGGTGAAGCATAGGTTGGCCAAATCCGTCAAGTAGAAGATGACGTGAGTCAGCTTCGCAGGGTCATCCCACTTGTTAATTGCACTGGCATGCTCGTACTCTGCCAGCCAGTCCTCGACATCTTGATCTTCAGTGCCGTTGTATACTAGTGGGTCACGCAGACGAAGTACACCAGAGCACATGACAGGTGGCAGTGTGGAAGAGCCTTGGGGGGGATCGACGCGCTCGGTCTTCGCGGACTGAGATGGTAGCTTACGGCTGCGGAGCTCCAGGACGTTACCCAGCACCTCCACCAAATGCAACGAGCAAGGTTGCGTAAAAACACAGGTTATTATTCGAGAAACGTTAGCCGCAACAAGCTGGTACAGGCCGGAACTCGGCAAGTACGAGCCACACACGGACGTCAACGTCTTCTTTCGCGCTGGCACAGAGCTGGCGCCACTATGCTTTGTTACAATATATATATATATATATATATATATATATATATATATATATATATATATATATATATATATATATATATATATATATATATATATATATATATATATATATATACATTGCAAGGATTACAGCGCACTGGGGCGCGGGCACGCGCTTGAGGCTAGACGGCGAGGCAGTGGCGAACGAAGTCAGAATAGAACAGCCGGCCCGTAGCAAGGATGCTGTCTCTGTGTCGCTTCCTTTACAATGGCGCAGTCGTCATAACGAAGCCACCTGTGCTTTAGAATATTCGGCGTTGCGGACCCGCCACTCCAGGAACGCCGTCCACGCTTTCAAGGCCATGACATCTGCAAGCTTGTCGCCGCAGGAAGCCCAGCTCGGGGATGGCGTCCAGGCCTCCTCGGTACTCGCTTACCAGCCGGCACTACAGGCACCGTCCGGGAAAGGCGGAGAGACCTCTTTGACGGCTCGACAGTATTTTTGTGACACTTCCAGTGAACGGGTTCACCACGCTTCCTTGATCGCGAACATCGCCATGCTCATTGCTGTGACAACATCGTCGTCCGACGATGTTGCTTGTATCACCTGCGAAACCGCACGTTTTTCCCAGCGACTGAATAGCTTGGCGCCTTTGAACTGCGGGATCTCAACCACCAACGTGATTAGCGGGGATCCTATATCCTCCGCGGCCATTATTCATGGCTCCTCAAGCTCCTTGCCCGTCATACTCAGGAACGTCGTGCGAGTGACGTCCTCGCTTGCTCAGGAGTTGGGCCATTATGTATTGCGAACTACCGTATCCCTGTATTCCACGGGGTCATCAGTGGTTGCATCAGAACTACCGCAGTTCCGAGGATTTTAGGACGATGTCTTTCGGTGGGCCGCAACGGTAAACGCTCTCAGTAGCCATAACGCCTGACCGGACCATCAAAAATGGCTCGTGACCGTCAGTCACCTTCTAGATGCTGCCAAAGCTTGGCACGACTACGAAATGTGAAACTACAATCGTGGCCTGAAGGTGTGCCATGCTGACTTATGTATTGCACCCGCTTTTTCATGCTTCCGATCCAGACTATACTGCGGATCAGGATGGTGCAACACGTGACCTTGACGGTGCAGTTAGGGTGCCCACCAACCGGCCCTGCCTCGAGGATCAAGCTCCCGAGACGGAACGCCTTTTTGGTACAACTGTGCCCTGCAGCTGCTCCACGAACAGCTTTGCAGATCACCCTGTGGCAGTCATGGACACTCGCCATCAGGCATACTCCTCCATACAAGTGTCACCTTTCCTGTCGATACATGTCACAGAACCACCCTTGACAGAGACCAAGATCGTCTCTCAGCCGCAGCAGCCGGTCAGTCGACTTCCAAGCTGGCCAGCGCTAGAATGCCTAGAGGCGTTGGTCTACTCAGTAAATGGCTGTGTTCCAATTCTTAGATAGCATCGTAGAGAGTCAACTCAGACAGCTTAGAATACAGCACCAAGTTCATGCTGTTCGAGTATAGTGTACTAGAATATGGGCATATTCCAGTGCACTATAGTTCGAGCAACGGAACACGTATGGACGGCTTATACGTTACGAAGCGCCAACTCGTGTCGAGAAAAAAAAGCTGAAATGAACTATCGTAACTCTTACCTTTTGATTTGATTATTTCGTGTCTGTATCTATGAAAAATTTAATGACACTCACATTCAGCGTCTGGAGAAACGTCTGCTTGTGTGCAGATGACCATTCCGGTGAGATTCGATCTATAATCTGAGCGATTCGCTGAGCCTACATCTTGTTTGGACAGCAAAGTAGCCTGCATAGTATTCATCTGCAATGCCGCCTTCGCGGAGCTGTTTATTTTGCCGGCTGCCTGTGAATTGGAATGAGACTTAAAATGGCTGCCGTCCATTTAGCTGTCTATTCAGCCGTCTATGGTGAGTATTGGAACACTTCTATATCGGCCCCCTCCAACCTAGCTGGAGACGAGGCACTATAGCCATCACTGCCGGTTCGGTGCACATTTTGGAGCTACATCATTTCCGGCCGACAACGCAGTCATTGGCCGAGTGTGTTGCTGCTTTCCACTTGCAGAGTGCCGTCTACTCAAGAAATTCCGAGGTGGCTGTCACGCTTGAGGATATTATCACATAAGACCTGCTTATAAGATCCACAATTGCACCCAATTAAAATTCTTCTGACAGAGGCCACTTGACCACACGTAACACTCTGTCAGGAGCTACCAGCAGTACGACGTCGGCAATTCCGCAAGGTCACAACCTGCCTCACAAGCCAATACTTTAACCTTGCTCTGCAATGCCGCAGATGTCAAATAGAGCCCTTCATAGCCCCTGGACGCACAAAAAATGGCGCAGAAGTATCCGCTCATTGTGTGCCCCATACTCTACACGTGACGACATTCATTCAGCATGAACGAGGCCTGCACCGACTACCCCGACACAGTCGCACATCAGAATGTTGCACAGTAAAACAGGGCAAGTCTCGGTGTACGCACGAATGACGACCGTGGCTTATAATTCTGTATTTTTGAGGCAGTGCCGGGCCTCGTCAGGCCCCTGCCACTTGTGAACAGATGGCGAAGATACCCGAGATGGTGACAGTTGAATGCATGGATATCAATCGGGATGACTTCGATGGAGCGGCGTAGACCTCCGCCCTATGATCACGGTGGAAACGGCCTAGATCCGGCCGAAAACACAGCTGCCACGGCCGCTGCCTACCCCAAACATAGCAAAGAAGCACGGTTTCAGCTCCCACTCCTGGTTCACAGCTCAGGAGTTTGTAGCCACTTCAGAAATACCACAGCTGCCGAGAGACCAGATTAAGGACATTATATGTCCCCGCGGAGCCCTCAAAGTTTTAAAGGCAGACTTGGTATGCTCGGGAGGGCTCTCACTATGGTCACCGCGCTAACCGAACAAGAAGCATCGGAGGACACGGTCTGCCCCAACAACATACGAAATATACTTGTTAATTCAACACTGGTCAGATACAACGCTGTCACTCATGCTTGCATTCACAACATTCACACGAACTTCGGTGCTTTAAATGTTTCTGCCAACGTAACACTTGTGAAGGCGTCATCAGGACCATTGGAATATCTATAGATGAGCATACCCTCAGAAATATTGTTTTAAACAAAAGAAAGCTGACCAGTATTGAAGTCAGGATAATAAAAAACGCGCATGTTGTTGTGATCATCTTTGATGGGCTTGGAGTTCCCAACAACGTCACATGCGGAATGGTCTTGGTGCCGTGTCCATTTTACAAACGGCAAGTACACGTCTGTCACGCCTGCGGATGGGCCGGGCACCGAGCCGATGAATGCCACTAGAGCAAGAAAAAGAGATGTAACTGCCACAACTGCGAAGAAGCACTACCAAACGGTGCTGCAAAAGCACACAGTTGTAACCCGAAAATGCAAGCTATGTAAGGGCAATCACCCCACAAGTGACCATCATTGCCTTCAAAGGATTCCCCATTCCAGCCGTAAGGCGGAGACAAAACCGGCAGAAACAAAAGCGCTCCAAGAAAGACGCCACTGCGGACGAGCTTAACAAAACCCTCAGACATGCAACAGAAGATGGAAGAAGGCTCCATTCGCAAATGGCACTCCCGTTTCAGAGAGCACTCGCACTCCAGAGGACACTCTCGATGCAGCGGTCGTTCCTGCCCCAGGGGCCCATCCAGGTCGGCATAGACGCGTGCAGTAGATTGTGCCGGACCACCAATGCTTCGAGGTCAAGCTCCAGGTGGCCTGGCGAGAAAATGACCTAGGTCAGCATGGTCAGCCACAGCCAACGTTTTTAGATAGCTTCAGTTGGCAAAGCGCGCGGCATTCCATTGGCGTGGGGTGGCTCACCGCAATCGCCAACCAGGCGGTGGCGCTGTGGTAGCGTTAGGATCGATCTTGGTGCGTCGTCTGCTACTGCTACAACGGGAAAGGCGCCGACAGGAGACTACCGCAGCGGTTAACTCTTTTATTCGAGAAGCAGAAGTGAAACTTCGCTCACATTTAACCTTTACCAAAAAGAGCTTTTTCGTTTTTTTCGCAACATTATAACTAGAAACAAACAGCACGTAAGACATGACAAAAAGAAAAGGCAAACTGTACAGCACGCTTACCTTCATTCCTGTTCGCGTTGTAGCCGGCGTTTATTTTTGGCCAGTATATGTGCAAATCACCCCAGGATCCCGTAATGCTCAGCGATATTCTAACCTTACCAGAACACGTGTTACACGGCCAAAATCCGCTGAAAAACTTAGAAAATCAAGAACCAGCAAGGAAGCCAGAAAAAAATTGTTTTGTAATTTTTATTTGACGTCATGAAACTGAAAACAGCAGCTGCATTATTTACAGGGACATATTTACAAAGGTTAAGTTGTCAGAGTTGTACTGCAAGCCTTCACATCAGCTTCACTTTCTTTCTAGCAGATGCGACTTTTTCTGAAGAGCTGAAGCTTTTAAAAGTATCTCTGGCAGCGAAATGCAGTCTTAGCACTATGTAGGAGTGAAGAAGCTCTGCCGTAGTGGTGACCTTGTGAACAGAACAGCCCACACTAGTAATGTCGCAGTCCTCAAGAGCATCGAGGAGGCTCCAAAATGTCTCTGAGCAGAGCCGGTTCTTTTGCAGCTCATCTGAAATTTTGACTTCGATGCCTCGAAACATACAGAAGAGCTCCCATGATGGCAATTTGAGGCTCCCGTGCTTAAATTCCCTCTCCAAAGTGAGAAATGCCTCCGGGCACTCCGCATTTTCGGGCTGGATATTACGTACACAATCTAAACACCTCTGATGCTTGAAGTAAGAGTGGACAAGATAGCCGCACAAGTAGTAAATAACACAGTCCTGTGCTGCTGGTGTGGAGTACCCATGATCAGGTGCTGTCGGTGTTTCATGCTGTGCAGTAGAAGAGATTTCTGCCAACTTCGCTCGAATAGCTTCCTGGAGTCTTTCGTGGGACGACAGTGTGTCCTTTTTTCCCCTTTTCATGCTGTCTGCAACAGTGGCAAGCACAAAAGTCTGCTCATCACTCACGTTTCCAGTGACACAAGTGCTGATTGGTGTATACAGGCTCAGAAGCCTATATATGTGTGCAAAGCTGATTAGGGTAGGGTGATCTTTATCCCCTCCATAACTTCTTGTCACACCAAAAAACCTCTGAAAAAAAAGAAGACGTGTTATTTTATAAGAGCAATGTGCGCAAACATAAACGTGATAAACAAAAAGAACAAACGGCTTACCTCTAAAGGATCCTGGTTTAGTTTGCCCGTGAGCACATAATGCGCTCCTTTAAAGAAAAGATCTGTTATGAGGTCCCGTACTCATGCAAGCGTAACACGAAGCGACTCCATTGTAACTTGCGATGCAAACATCACTGTCCCATTGGTGATATGGTTTTACTCGGTCTCATTTACAGCATCAAGTAACTCCTGGATGACCTTCAAAATAAGCCAGTGAGCAAATTCATTTCACAACAATGCAACAGATGGTATGAAGCATAATCTGTACTATTTCACAACAGTGCAACAGATGCTGTAAAGTATTATCGTTACCTCAACTTCCTTTGACGAACTTTTTATTCCAAACTTCGGAAGCTTCACATTCAGGGCATCAAACAGGTTGTTCACCATGAGGGTGAATTGAGCAGTTCCATGGCAGTTTTTCAGGTCAGGCTCCTCTAACCGCTGGTACACTTTTAACCCAATGGCAGTGCTTCGGCTGAAAAGCTGAGAACAACATATATGAAAAATTTGCGGCTTTATTTTTATAAACAAACATTTATGCATATAAACAAGCAGTTGTCAACTATGAAAGGCATCTAAATATGGTAGATAGGGCATTTTTGTTTACCTGTACAGCCAGACTCACGTTCATCTTTCGCAGATTGTCTGGGCTCACGTGCTCTTTTGTCAATTTCGGAACCACCCGAAGCTGCTGTTTCCAATCTACTTCTTGGAGTCTTCGATAGTGGTCAAAGTTTATTTTGTGTTCACTGATCTGCAATTTTTAAAAACAACAGTGAGACGAAGAAAGGTGTTCCATTGCAGAAGCCACTCCTTAATTCAGAGTTGCTCACGCATGAAAAATAAGTAAAAACATTCTAATCTACTTACCATGCCATACTTGTGGCGCATGAGATGGTTCCTTATGCACTTGATCATGTGCGGTACATCGCACAGGAAGTAGAGCTGCTGATCAGGTACACAAGGATGGTCAACTCTGTGTTTCGGTTCATGAAGCTTGCCTTTGATACCAAAACATGACCACATGGCCTTGTTGGTGCTGGCACTATCACTGATAACAGCGACGACTGTTGCATTGTGCTTGTGTAACTGCAAAATGGCTTCTAAAACAAGCCTAGCTAGCACTCTTCCAGGGGCTGCATGTCTCGTAGCAAAATTTGCAATTGGTTGCACCCAGGAGTGAAATAAAGGCACAAACATGAGTACCAAAGCGTGGTCGGCTGTTGTTTCTGAGTCATGACCATCTCCATAATCAACGAAGCCATCAACCTTGTAAGTACTTTTGTTAAATGCGACAACCTCTCGCACCTTCATCTCGTCCAGTACTAGCGTTCCGTAGCATTGTACTCCTTCTTTGTTCTTCATAAAGCCCTAATACTGTCAAGAGATATCTTGTTGAAGCCGAATTCACATGGCATTCCTTTCATCATTTGTCTCAGCCTTGTGGTTGTTGGAAGTGGCATGAGCTTCATTTTTGACATTAGTCTATAAGCTCTTGGGCTTGAAATTCTCAATAGAAGACAAGTCATGAGCCATTCCTGTTCATAACGCCTTCCTCGCGGCGATTTCGCCTTTGCGACTTTCAATGCTGACCTAAAGGCAAGTTGCTGTGCTTGCGGAAGACTTTCCACTGCTTTTTCAACTTTGCTCGCTGAAACTTCAGACAAACAGCGTCTCAGTGTAGACACTTCTCTTCTAGCTCTTTCGCGAAACACAGTGGCCCTGATGGCCCTTTTCTTTAGGTTTTGAATTTCACGTTCAGCCTTCCGTTTTGTGCTTTTTTAGGACGACGCTTCATTCTATCACCAAAGTTTTTTGTTTTGTTTTTTTGCATGGAGGGCACAAGTGCTCACCTGACAGGACCATGCATTTCTTGTTTCGCCATACACCCTGCCTTTTCATGGCTGCCTTTGACGCTGAAATACCTGGAAACAGCTCACATTTACACCCAGGGCAAATCTTGAGCGCATCGATGTAACGAAGAAACATTGTTAAATTCTTCTGGCTTGTTAGCAGGGTTGGAATGTTTCCATCTTTCTCGATGTAGCTGCACGGCGGGACAAGCACACCTCTTGAACTAACTTCAGTCGCCAAGTCTTGCCGGATTACAACCGCCTTTTCAATGTACAAGACGCCCCCAGACTCTTCGAGTTTATAGAAGATAACTTGGATGGTAGAAGCCCTCACATTCCACGAATCAAATGTCGGGCTGCCCTGCACAACAGCAAGCCAGGGCGCAGTTCCTAGCGTGATAACATCGGTGCATTCATCAACATCCATGCCGTCACATGCGTCAGTTTCGTCGTACAAATATTCATCACTTTGGCAGGAAGAAACTTGGGCGGAAACCACTGACCTCACTTTGGGTGGCTTTCTCGCTGACTTCGGCACCGTTGGTTTTGAAAGATGCTTAGGTACGTTCGGAAAAATTTGAGGCACAGTGCGCTCCTTCAGTGTCCATCTGCCTCGCGGTATCGTTACGGTTTGACCGTTCACTGTGTGCTCATAGCAGCTTATGATGTCTACAGGCTCGAAATGAATGTCACAGACGTACGTTTTTGGCGTTACCTTAAAGTTCTTGCGTGGAATCGCGTTTTGCCTTGCCTTCAGTAAGTCAAGGGTCCTTTGGGGGCTTAAAAAAATGTCGCGGTCCGGGATTTGCAGCTGCCGAAGCATACCCCGAACGACAGCCGGGCACGCTGCACGTCGGCATGTCGAGAATCCGCGCTGTCACTTCACGGTATCCACTGCAAAGAGTTCATACCACTGTAGAACGTGTTCAAGCTGGAAGTACAGGCGTGATGAACGTGCGAGCGCCAGCAACACACCAAAAGCACGTGTCTGAAGCAAGCGTCACCGCCACTCACTGCTTCCCAACCGATCTCAACGGAACGCCAGCGCCACCTTTCGCAACGGCGACAAAACGACGACGCCTCTCGAAGCGAGTTTGCAAACTGAAAAGTATCTAAAAACGTTGGCCACAGCAGCTCTGCAACGACAACTACCAGACAAGGTAAGGCGCAAACAAAGTACTAAATAGATCCGCAAAAACACACACTAGAACGGGAACAAAGGCCCCAAACAAGAACTAGCTAAACTGATAGCACTTTCCCCAGGCTAGAAGTACGCATCTTAAGAAGAGCAACACCACCCATCCCTAAATCATCGGGAACCGTAGTCGCGTCATGTAGCCCACAAAAACGCAAAGCTGTCCACATATAGACAGATTAGAACACATCCAACATACACTGCTTTATGTCTAAAGCCAGCAAGGCTCTTTCTAACGCCTCCGTGACCCACAATGCCAAAAAAATACCGCAAGACGAAGAGTAAGCTCCGCACCTTTCCATGAGCATTCTGAAATTAATGATGCACCCATGCGACTCTACCGCCTAGAAGACCAATCGCTCAACCCAAAGCCACGAGAACAATCCCCAAGCTAGACCTATGGCCCATATATTTCGCGGGACCCCAACATGCACCCCCCCCCCTCCAGCCACCAGGACTAACAGGTGAAGTCCACACACAGGGGGTCATGTAAAAAACACACCATAGCTAACGTACAGCAACTTTTCGTGATATGGCAATGGCACTCTAATTCATTCAACAAAAAAATTATCACGTATAGAAAAGTCACACGTAATCATCTTACACGAATGCGGGGAGAAAAAAAACACTCAAAACATGTATTTCTTGAGGTGCAGGTTTTCCACACCGACCCTTGACTCAGACTTCAAACAAGCCAGGGAAAGTGCCATTCTCATCCACAAAGACGTCACTTTTATGGCAAGAGACAGCTCTAAATACAAAAAAGCCTTGAAATCTATGTTAACAGAAGTCATATCGAGTCAAGTACTTAACCCAGTTTAACATACTAAAGGTCCATAAGTCCCCTACCGACCGACACAGGGAGCATTACCAAACTCCTCACATAGGCCACGTCGCAAGCCAAAGACAGGCTGTTACCGGCGACATCACTGCGCACAACATCATCTGGTTATATGCCAGCAATGAAACAGAAAGATTGACCTTGCAAAGTGTGCGTATACCCTCGGCATGACATTGATCACGGACTCAAGGTTGCTGACACGCATTTCAACGGGACACCACTCCCGGCCTGACTTTTCTGGGATACTCAGAAGGGTCGTGGTACAGCCAGCAAGAGGACCTTGGAGTGACCATTTTATTCTAGAAATTAACGTTCGCATCACACCCTCTCTTCCCAAGACGTACAAGTACGTCCACTGAGCATTATCCGAAGCATGATATGTAGCGAGGAAAGACAAGAATGTTATCTTCGACCTCGTGATAAAAAGAATAGTTTACTCTCACATAATAAAACTCATGCCACACAGGCTTACTGAAATGCCACACAGGCTACTAAGCACCACACAGGCCACACTGCACGAGTGTCTCTCTGTCAACGTCGTCGTCTTTCTTCACTGTCCACAGAAGAGACGTGCATTTCCAACAAGGAGAAACCTTCCAAGGACTTCTAGAAATCAAAAAAGTACGGTGGCTAATGCCAATAAAAAAATAAGCGAGATTCTGGAGGTGCCAGTCATGGAATCCAGACTCGCACATTTCCTGGAGTCTAATAACGCGCTGAGACAACAATGAAAACAGCAGAAGCTAAACAGGATGCTTAGATCTAAGGTAACAGAAATAAACAAAAACGTCGAAGAACATTCCAGAAAGCTGAGTGCGCAGCAATGGGACTAGATTAGTGATGGCGCGAATGATAAACTGGGAATGAGAAGAAAGCGGAGCCTTCTCAAAAACCTATTCGCTGACAGCAACAAACCGACGAATAGCAATGCCCAGGTAATGGTCGATGGCTTGCTCAGCTGCACACAAATGTAGGCACTTGTCTCCGGGACATTGCTGACAAACTAGCAGACATATAACTGGCGGCAGAGTCTGTCCTCTCACACGACCCGACGGTCCTGTCATAACTGAATGGGAAACAGGTGAACAAGATCATGTCTCTTGAAATAAGCTGGTTATCGAAAACGACTGCGGGATCTATACAGCAGAGATCTGCTGGAACACTTTGGCGAAAATTCAGTATCGCCCTACAAAGCGTGTTCCTTCCCAAAACAATTGAACACCGCGAAAGGAAACACATGTGGCCTCATTGTAAAATATTGAACACTCGGGGAAGTCGCGCGGTTTGCAATACAGCACTGTTGTTTTAACCAAATATTTAATTCAGTGTCTGCTCAGCAGAACCGCGAGTCGTTTTTGATAACTAGCTTTTGTTGTTAGATATCACTTTTTTTCGCTTGTTTTTTTAATCACCAGGCTTACATGCCTGGTTTCAACCTCAAATCAGCGCAACCAACAATAAGAACGCCAACTATGTAATCTGAACTCAGCATTCATCTCTTAACGGCAGCCTTCATCTCGCCGTAGCGGTTACTTCTTATGCTCTGTTCGCTAACTTTCAAAGTAGGATGCTGGTGCCGTCGTTCGGAGCTTCCGATGTTTGTGGAGGCCTTGTCTTCTTGAGCACAGCCTGTAGCATTTCGACTGCTGCTCGGTTACCAGTACACTCTAGTTCGGGTCACGAGCCTCCTGCGCTCGTGCTATTTCGAACGCTCCACACTTCGTCTTATACGTGTGGGGGGGCGTTTTTGGCGCCACCCGCCACGGCCGTCTACGTACGTTGAGCCTCGAAATGTCACGGGATCAAATGCCAGCCGCGTTGGCCACATTTTAGGCACAGGCGAAGATGTTTGATGTCCAAGCGCCTGAATTTAAATGGTTTGCATCTTGGGCTGGTTGGTGTTTTTGCATGTCGAATGGTTGCAGCTAAATTTCAACGTATGTGCACGAAACTTTGGCGCTGTCCCCGTATTTTTATTTCATGCGTACGTTTAAATTTAGTTGCAACATTTTGATATGAATAAATTTAGGCGCACATCAAAGCACCCCCGGTGTTCAAAATTCCTGGTGCCCTCCACTACGGCGTCCCTCTTAAATGTGTCATGTCTTTGAGATGTTCAACCCGAACAATAGTTTTTTTTCTCATACTTCCCTCATTACTCTCTCCATGAGGACTACAAATCGCTTTCATGTATATATATAGGCATAAAACACGAAGCTACTTGTGAAGAGCTGAGCCTCCACTTCTCTCAGACCTCCGAGTTCACGTCATTTCGTTATCATCATAGCCTAATACCATCATGAATGTATTTTTACTCCACAGCGTCATCTCTCCCCGGTACCCACTAAACACTGGAAGCACCTGATGTGGCGCTTAGGGCTCCCAGCCACCGTCACTCTTACTCTGACTGTGCTGGTTGCGAACTACGCGCTGTGGATCTACGTCTACAAGAACCGTGGCAAGTTAATGACAGTGTCTCAGCTTTTCCAGGAGGAAGAACTGGGCGAGAAGTTTGGCGGTGAGGCCGAAGCCCCAACGACCTCGAAGACCGTGAGAACGACAACGAATAGAAAAACTACAAGCAATACAACAACCATGTCAAGTACGTATGCAGCCCTCGATTCCACCTCTACAGGCACGATCACCTCTTTTTGCTCTTTTTATCTTGCACAATACGCTGTCCAACTTCACTGAGATCAATTACACGATGCTTCCAGAAAAGATTATTATGAAAAAAAATTGAAACCAGCTTACACTATCAGGCCGAAGTTGAAGTCAAATGTCTTTTCATGAGGAAAAAACGCGTCAATCATGCCAGTACTGGGAAGGTGTTATAGTGTTACCAAGATTTAGTTTGTGCCGACCGACCATAACAATAGGTCGGTGAGCGCATTCGAGTGAACGCAAGTGAGTCGTATACGTCAGCCTGCACCTAAGCATGAAATGCGAAATACTCGTTAAAGTGATAAACCCGAAACCAGATGAGGGCTTGGATAGATGTGCACCTGACGTAAGCTTATGTTGAATTACAATGGCGGAGTCGGAGCAAATGTGTTCCAATGGCAGAGTGAAGGCCGGAATCAAGTGTTCCAATGAGAGAGTGGGAATGTGTACACCTTGTCACAGGAGCCCACTCGAACCCCTGAGCGGCATGCAGCAGTCGAGGGTTGGTTCTCAGTGTTACCATCTTGCCTTGGGCTGCGCATGCAGTACCAGGACACATGGTACGCTTGGATGTAGTGTGTAATAGACGCCTCTCTCCGATAAAAAGTGACCGCCATGGCAGAAAATTGTGCGTATTTTAAGAACAGACCAACTGGACATCAGTGTGTCGTTTACGGGTGCACGTACAATCAGCGCAAGAAGAACAATTTGAGGGAAATCGTGTCTGCAGCGTAGTACGCCATGCGATGAGAGCCGATGTGATATATCCGCACTGCATCGCTTTCCGTCGTCGCCTGAATTGCGGAAGCAGTTGGTGTCGTCCGTAAATCGAAAGAACTTGCGCGTGTCTCCTTCGTTACGCCTATATCCACAGCACTTCGTTGGTGGCAAGAAAGCTGGCCAGAACAACGTTCCTGTGCTACATCTTGGATACTGAAAAGAAATAGAGACGGAGTCACTCGTGTCCAGAGCACCCGGCCGGCCGCTTTAATTACCGTTTTCTTCAAAGATATGCAGGTATCACGATGCTAAAATATTACGTAACATAGTTACACTGCATGCACTTTTTTTGCTTTATTTCAAGCATGACCGGAAGCTTGTAGCTAATGTGAAGTAGCAGCACTGGCCAACAGCGTTCCCAGCCATGCACCTTGCTGCTCTATACAAGTGTGGTTACGTCTGTACGCAAATCGCTGAAGGTACTGCACTTGCTGCTACTTGTACCGATGATGAAGCACTGCCGGTCGCGGAAGCAGAGCTCATTTTTACGTATAGCGTAAAGGCGCACCGCTGACCTGTTCATACAGCGACGGGTCGGTCAGTGGCAGCAAGGATATCACGAACAACAGTCTGAGCAAGCTAAAAATTGGCGAACACACACTTTAGCAGGGATCTCACACCAACGAATAATGTGCCGATTCGAGTAAGCGCAGCCTTAGATGGTGAGTTTGCCAAAGTTGCACGTTAGGCGGAGCGCATTTAAATATGGCGGCTGCCTGTCGTGAGGTTCATTGAAGTCACCGTCTGCATCGGCTTTTGGTTAAAGAAACCTGTGGCACACTTTATTTAGGTTGTGGTGTAATGTAATCGCTAGTGCAATCATGGTTGGTTGTGCAGTTGTCAGTTGCTCGAGTTCGAGCACCAAAGAGAAAAAGATTTTCAGATTCCCTTGAAAGGAATGAAGAAAACCGAAGTGGGTTTTGTGGTAATCATGAGAGCCTTTGGATGCGTAGCGTCAGGTGGGTGATATTTGGCACAAATCCTGCATGTGTGGTTTGGTTTCTCTGACACATTTGGTATTTACGTACGGATGCTCCCACCAAAGACCCACGGCAGGTTGACATTTTGGCACAATGAAAGAGGAACTGAGGCGTGAAGACAAAAGCACGAAAGGCATTTTGATGTGTCGTTTTTCATCAGCACAACCGCAATCGCTATATACGCAGCCACGATCGACAGGCATATGGCGTTTACGCTATATCGCACGGCCGCCGCACAACGTACAGCAAGCTTTGACCCCGATATCGAAAATAGCCTGACACAGCAGCCAACAGCCGCACGACATCAGGCCAGCGGTGACGCAGTGTAATCCACGGACGTGGCATTTGTCAGTGATATGCAACGATGTATACACAATCAGCCAGTGGTTCTGAAGGCGATGACCTCACACCAGTGGGAGAAAATCATGTAAGGCTATGTATACAAGAAAAAGCACCCCACTAATCTACTTACCAAACAGGTATACAATGTCTTGCTGGTAATTTCAAGAGTACCTCCAAGCATTTCTTTCGTAGTACTCAATTTATTCATACGTCACTTGGTGCACATGCGAGCAGAACAGGTAAGCATACGCATAACCAACACGGTGCCTGACTATGAGGTTAGTGTTGTCTTGGCCAGCTTGTTTACCGTAATACGTAAACGCTAAACCAGCTCAACTTCGCTGAAAAAAAAGTTACCGCCAACATATTTCGCTTTCAAAACTTTGTCAGCGCTACATTGAAGTCGAAGTCATTCACTAACAAACATTTGAACAGTTTGCAAGGATGTTGCCGCTGAACGCGTTAGTAAGATGGGATACCCATTTCACACGTTGAACACTGATGCGAGCTGCGGTGCAACTGCAAGTGCAAAAAAATTTGCCCCGTATCTGCATGTAATCTGCAAACGTCGTCAAAAGACGATAGTCTTGCGTGTGGAGAGAGTGAACAAGACATTTATTTGATGTTCTGCGCAAGAAAATCGGTGAATGGTATTCTGGAGGCGCTGCGATAGAGTGCCTCAAGCGTGCAGCGGAAGCGAACGAGCGCATCAAGTCACGCCACACGTGAGACATAAGCGCCTCCTGGCAGTTTTCTTGAAAAAAGAAGCGCGTGGCTCTGAGACGAGCGTGCGCGCCCGTCTCAGAGGTGAGAAGGTGTAGAACGCAAGGCGACGTGTAGGTGCTACCACCTAAGCAAAGCGGTAGAAACACTCGCCTTTTCGTGCAAGGGTTGCATGTGAAGCACAGCGCCGGTTTTAGTAAAAGACGCACATGCAGAATATATACGTGTTTGTTATGGTGCCACAGACATGCACAATAAGTGATTTTTAATTGACAATAGCACAAGTATGAACGCTGAACCTTGAGCAACTTTGGCGGACGCTGCGGATGGGGTCGACCGTTTCAAGTACCCGGTGCTATTAAAAGTGGACAAACAGACAAATGTACAGACAGACAGACTAAAATTTTTGCGTTGAAGGTCCCCAAAAAAGACTATCGTCTTTAAAACAGCTGAGCGCACCCACTGACGGAAACATGTAGAAGTAAGCATATTAGTGGGTGATGTGCGTTATTTTGTAAATGTAAAATTAATTGACATACGTGACAACCAAGGCCACACCACTTATTCCGAAGAAACGCAGAATCGGGATAGCACGTACCGCCTATTGTTCGCCACTTGAATGAATGAATGAACTTTATTTAAAGTCCGGCAGTGTCACCGGACGAAGTGGGGGAAGAGGAGTTTAATACCTGTTCCTTCCCCCTCTCCGTGCCTCTTGAAATGAAAATATTATTTCGCTATGACAGCGCATGCTTTCCTTTCGTTGTCAGTAGTATAGGTACAACCAAGCTAACGTGTGCTAGAAATTCACAGCATACGTGATGTGTAACCATGAAGAAAGCGAGCGACACCGACACCAAAGGGGTGAAGCAGCAAACGGAGAGCCGTTGAACCGAAAGCTGGTGCCGACCGCGTGCATCCCATGAACCTTCGTGACTCCAAGGAGCCGGAAGCCGCGTTCACACGGCCTCGAAGGCACCGAAAGCGGCAAAACGCGCCGGAAATTCACTTGCTTCGTCGCCTAAGCTGCCGGAAGACCACGTCGCGAGTCCAGAACAAAAAAAAAATGGGTCCGGGACCGATTTTTGCGCTACGCGAAAAGCGGATCCGCTTTCCGCTTCATTGCGTTAGCTGCACTAGCTCAAGCTATGTGATCTAACCAGCTGGCCGCCCGATTCAACACGGCGGCACAGGCGTCGGCGTTGGCTCACATCGGCTCAAAACGTAAACTACCCGTGCAGCACGACGAAGTTTGACGGCCTTCAAGAGGACGCGTTCATCGAGAGAGCCTGGTTTGGATTACGATGGCCGAAAACACAGGAAGTAGACGGTGCAGCAGCAGCAAGTTGGCCCCACCGCAGTGGTCTAGTGGCTAAGGTACTCGGCTTCAACCCCGCAGGTCACGGTATCGATTCCCGGCTGCGGCGGCTGCATTTTCTATGGAGGCAAAAATGCTCTAGGCCCATGGCTCACATTTGGGTGCACGTTAAAGAAACCGAGGTGGTCAAAATTTCTGGAGCCCTCCACTATATACGGCGTCTCTCACAATCATGTGGTGGTTTTGGGACGCTAAACCCCACATATCAATCAATCAATCAGTAGTTAGTGGGCATGCCCAAACGTGTCTCGCGTTTGTGTTCAGCCGGTTAAATCCGCCAACGCCGCTGCCGATGCGTTCACGCGTGTCGTTTCTGCTGGCTTATCTCCCAAAACAACGTTTGAAAAGGTGTCAGGTGTTTGTTTTCAGTACTTTGCGTGAATGACTACAATTCGCTAAAAAAGCAGGCAAAATCGAATTGATTCTGAAGGTATATAGCAACGGCAGCGGCTTGGGATGGAGCAGAATGAGTGTGAACGTCTTCGATGTACGTGGTCGTGGCTTTCAGGCCGTACTGCGTTCTCGTTTTCACTTCACTTTTTAAGTGTGAACGCGCCCTTTCACTTCCCCCTTTCTTCTATGCTTGCTCCGTCGGCGCGGAATTAGATCCAATAGTAGATTAGGAGGCGCTGCTCTACGCCAGAGTCGAGTGCTCGCTCACAAAATACATGGGCTCTCCGTCTCTGTCATTAGAACTATTGTTACTGACACTGCCTCAGGTCGCTTCGATGCCTTTCACCGTCTACCTTCCTAGGCGCTTCTAAAAATATACAAATGGCTTATTTTTACAGAAAAGGCAACGGAAAATAATTCCTGGAGGCCCTTCTACCACCGCGAAAACCCCCAAGGAAAACCAGATCTGCCGAGAATCCTGTTTTGGACACCCATTTACGGTCAATGGTATTCGGGGCTTTCGGAGGAGGGAGTGGCGGAGATCGAGTACGAAGGATGCCCCGATCGCTGCTACATTGCCAACGATCGACACATGCTTAGCTTCAGCGATGCCATTGTCTTCTACGGCCGAGACATCGACCCCGAGCACATGCCAGAAGAAAGGGCCCCTTTTCAAAAGTGGATCTACTGGTCCCTCGAACCTCCGTGGCACACTCCCGTGGCCTTACTCAAGGATCTCAACAATACCATTAACTGGACTATGACTTACAGGTAGGTGGAGTGGCCAGTGATCGCTTTTTTTGTGCGTGTGTATTGTTTAGCGTGTGTGGGTCGTTCACTGTGCGGAGAGAGTGGTTCTATAGCCTTGAAAAACGTGAGCAGTTGCCGTACTAGCTCGAGTGAAATATGCTTTATCCGTACAACAATAAGGGTGGTGTACCGTTGAGTTAACACTATTAATACCAACGAGAGCAGACAAGAATGGCAAGTAATGTAAAAGATACGTTGTTAGAAGTAACTGTAATGTCAATGAGAAGAAAAGAAATTGGACGAAAAGACATCTTGCCACCGGTACGGACCGAACCTGCGTGCAGCAGGACCACCCGAAATACCGAACATTTAGGGTGCTTCCTTTGGCTGTATAACTTACGGGGTGTTTTCTTGAAGTTATATGAATACTGGGGTATGCTTCAAGTACAGGTGACTTAGGTATATATTACTGATATTTAGCGTTGCGCAGCATCACAAATCTTCTTGATATCTACTAACACCAAGTAAAAGCAGTTTTTCCACGTTAGTTCGTTGTTTGCTGTATGTAGTTTAGCGTCCTAAAACGGTATAGGTTGTGACAGATGACGCAGTGGAGGGCTACAGGTAATTTCGACTGCTTGGGGTTCGTTATCATGCAGTGACATTGCGCAATACACGGGCCTCTCGCATTCCATCTTCTTTCAGTTCCGACCTCCATGGCCGAGATCGATGCGACGACTTCATTGATTCCGGGTCTACAGTGAAGCGCGGCAATTAAGAATACACTGTGCCTTCCGTGGTAGGGTCTTCCCGTGCACTCAACCAGTTCGCTTGGGCAGGCTGCGGAATTTCTGTTGAGAGAAAGAGAGAAAAAAAATAAGGGAAGTGCAGTGTGCTTAACGAGAAGAACATTTCCGATTCGCTACCCTGCACTGACTGGATTCGCAGGGAGTGCAAGCGGGTGAGGGGGAGACCGAAAGTTGGGTGGGCAGAGGAGATTAGGAAGTCTGTGGGTATAAAGTCGCAGCAGCAAGCACAGGACCGAGTGGCACATGGGAGAGGCCTTTGTCCTGCAGTGGACGTAGTCAGGCTGATGATGATGACCCTGGACCGGAGAACAGCTAAGGGGGATCAAAAAGTAACGAGGAAAAAGGAAAAAAGGAATGGATGAAAAAAAGAAAACGCGCTCACACCAAAACACCACGGGGCTATCAATGCCGTTTTTCGAGTCCGCTTGACCGCAGAAACTTCAGCAGAACATTCCTCGCTCTCTGGTTGGAAACTCGAACGTTCCGGCAGACGTTCTGTTCCGTGACTGAAGTATCGTTATGGAAACTCTTTCTGGGTTGCTCCGCAAATTTTCATTGCGTGTAGCTTGGTGTTTCCGAGTTTACCTGACAATTTGTTGCTGTGCTGCGCTTCGCATTTGGCGCCAAATTTGTCGCGTATGCCCCGTTGCCACTATAAAGCATGCTCAACTATTTCTACAATAATTAAAGAAATAAGTGCATAGGCAAAGTATGTTGTATTTTGCAACCATAAATGAAGCGTAGAGAGGATTATCCCATCGAGGCAGAATTTGCATGCCAAAAAAAAAACAAAAGGTAGGCCAAAAATAGAATAAACTATAGCCAAAAAGAGTTACGCGTCTATGAAAACGACTGCAGTGCTAAATTTAAAAGCGTTTTGGGGAAAATACGAATAAGTATGGTGCGAGCTCGTCAAGACCACAGAATCGTTGAGATTTAGGCATTATTTGTTGCCTTTAAAAATCATATTGGTCGATATAATGAAACCAATGAAAGCACTTTTTTAAAGTATATTTCTGTTTAAGCTCTTTGCGTGCGTGTTCTGGAAAATAATGGAAGTAAAATCCTTTTGGTGACAATAAATATGACTACAGCATGAGTGTGCCGGAACTGACAGTTACTGTGATTCAATCATAGAGTATTCATTCTGTGGGAACTACACACGGCTGCTATCTGGATGGAAAATGCCGCTCGCCTTGGTCGATAGCTGTCACCCCGGCAGCTATACTGCTCTGTCCGGCTTCGAGTCCATCCAGCGGAATATCTACGAAACTGCAGCCTCGTCGGCAGCGCACCGACTCTTCCTTCCGAACCGCGCAAGCTGCCACGGGCACCACCACTGCGCAGCACTGTCTCGAGATAACTGACACATGGTACCTACATGAAATTTCATGACTATTTATTGCGTCACGACAAAAACGGGGCACTTAGTGTTCTGGAGTCCAGTCCGCACTTAAACCAAAGAAACGACTCAAGCAGTTTGTCCGACATCCTATTTCTAATGTCGTGTGTAGAGTGCCCTCGTTGCGAAATACAGAGCGCTTGTCCTGTTCCCTTCCAACTTTGGTTTGTAGTCGCAGTTTGCGATGGAAAAATTCAGGTTCCAGCCACGCGTTAGAAAGCCTTAGCTTTTGTATACTTCTGGCGACAAATTCAATTTCGGGAGCATGAAAAACACCTTGGACATTATGTTCTCTCGCCACATTATTGAACGCGAGTGGTTGTACACCGTCTACATATATTTATACCTTGGCTCTGGCTAGTCAAGGGAAGAAAATACAGCCAATGAGTATTCATGTATAGCCATGGTGATTTTCCTGCCACCGCCAGCCTAGAAGAATAGCCAAACGGGCGCAACGTAGTCAAACTCGATAAACCTGAGTCGAGAACAAGTGACAGAATGCTTCATAACGTAACCCTTATTGTTTTACAGAAACCAATGCCCAGGTGGTATAGGTTGTGCGCTATATATAACCCATTATATATTTGCGTTCATGGCAGTTGAAAATAGACCGTCCTGTCACATTCCTGTGCAGGCACGACTCGGACGTCCGAAACGACTATGCCACGATCAGGAAAGTAATGCCAACTCAACAACCATACTCAGAACAGACCCTCAAGGAAATCTGGAAGGGAAAGTCTAAGACGGCGGTGTGGGCCGCTAGCAGCTGCAAGACGTCCGGAAAGCGAGAACACTACGTGGAAGAGTTACAGAAACATCTCTATGTGGATGTGTACGGCGAATGTGGTGAAAACGTATGTGCTCGAGGAAATGCACAGACTTGCTACCAGATGTTCGCGAGAAACTATTTCTTTTACCTGTCTTTGGAGAACTGCATCTGCAAGGACTACGTCACCGAGAAACTATACACCCCGCTGCTGTACGACATCATCCCTGTCGTGTATGGCGGAGCAAACTACAGCAACGTTGCCCCTCCAGGGTCATACATCGATGCCCTCAGCTTCGAGTCCCCGATGTACTTGGCTCGTTACCTTAAAAAAGTGGCTAAGAACTACAAGTTGTACAGGAGCTACTTCCAGTGGAAAGGCAAGTACGACATTGAGCCTTCGAACGGCTACAACTTCTGCAACTTGTGCCGGAAGCTTCACAGCGATGACTTCAAGAAGACTTCTGTCGTACCGGACATATACAACTGGTGGAACACGACGTCGAACTGTCGCGTTTGGAACAGGAGAACCAAGAAGGTAGAGTAGCGAGCGCCGTTTCATAACGGGTACCGGTGCACATGAGTCTGAAACCTTCTGATTTTGAAAGACGGCAAGCTAGGCACAGCAGCGTAATGCGTTAGATAATCGTGTATCATTTTTTTGTTTTTCTTTTCTCAAAACAGTGAGCAGTTTACTGAGTGACGTGACCAGTTGGACAATTTTCACGTAGCCGCCCAGTGAATGAAGTTGTTTACGCGCATTTCCCGTGTCAAATGTGCCGTTTTACAGCATGTGCCCGCCGTTGGTCCATATAGAGGAGTAGAAGCTTAATTATTTCAAAATAATTTTGTGTTTCTTCTGTTTCATTGTCTTTCTATCTGTGTTCTTGTCTTTTAATAATGATAATATTATCTGACGTTGATAATGATGTCTTGGGTTATTATCTGCAGGTCGAGCTCTATAACCACTAGAGCATCGCGGCGGGGCGATTTTCTAAATACGAATCATTTCTTTGCAAACCTTACGTAGTTTCAGCATATCTATCCATCTATCTATCTATCTATCTATCTATCTATCTATCTATCTATCTATCTATCTATCTATCTATCTATCTATCTATCTATCTATCTATCTATCTATCTATCTATCTGTCTATCTATCTATCTATCTGTTTGTCTGTCTGTCTATCTGTCTATCTATCTATCTATCTATCTATCTATCTATCTATCTATATATCTATCTATCTATCTATCTATCCTAGCCGCTTACATCTGGGTTATCTCTTTAACTTAACACATGTCAAAGTTTCAAAGGAAGGGCCATAGTGTATGATGAATGCATACGATGAACAGGGACCTTTACGTCAATTACGTGAGATATTTCACGCGTACGTCGATCCCTTTCAATCCGCCACGTGTATGGCACCTACCCGCATAGGACGGGTCATGGAATGTTGGTATGAGCCAGAAATGATCGACAAGTGATATCAGACCAGAAACAGCGATGACAGAACTTCAAAACTCTTTACGCCACGGCGTCACCCGTGAAATGAAAATTCGCGGCAGGATTAGGCCGTGCTGTACCTGAGGCAAAAATCAGAAAGTTAAATAATCGCATTAGGAGCCGCAATCAAACCCAGGCATTCTGCGTGACACTCAAGTACTCTACCACAAAGCTGAGCCAGCGCTCGAAACAGCTTACGAGGAAACTCCTTTAATGGCGTCATATCGCGCCAATGTCATCTTTAGACGCCCTGTTCATTATCAGCTTTTATAACAATGTAACCGACATTACATAGTGACTCTCGTGACTCGCCAAGTATGGTATGGTATGGTATGGAAAAACTTTATTTAGGTCTGTCGGGGCGTGAACTATAGCATGTAGCGGGCCGCTCCCACGTCGGGACACATAGGCCTAAACTCTCCACCACGTACGTCGTGGGCCCATTGGGCTAATAGCTGCGTCCTTTAATCCGTAGTGCGTAGTGCAGCATCGTGATCATCAGCAATTGCGCAACCCGGAGGAATATGCTGAAAACCACTTCTTATGATATACACTCATCATCTCACCTTAGCCTGTAGTTCATTCGGATAATACTGACAGCTGTGAGTATACAGTCATGACGTCGGACCATAGAGAGTCCTTCGGACGTCAATGTAGCCGACGTGCCTAATAAACTCACGATCAATCAGGTCACCGGGGGTGGGAGGGGGGATCCTAGGAACTTATTTTATTGTGTACAGCAATAAATTCTGGAAATACAGGTATATTGTGTTGCTTACTAGGTTTGCGATTTTTCTCCTCAAAAGTCATTTACACAGGAGCGCAAGCGGTACTTTTTTTTCGTGGGGGAGAGGGGGGGGGCACCATGCTAATCTGGAGTTCAGGCCCAACAGGGAGATGTGATCGACTGTCACTTAGAGGGCTCTATGTCATGGCTGGGGGGGGGGGGGGGGAGGGCATAGGCTCGGTGTGTCATTATCTGGCTATATGTATATATCACTGCTTCGACCAACGCTGGCTTCGACAGCAAAATAAAATGAAATACTTTTAAGATTGCACATCACTTGTGTTTTACGGGAATAAATATTATCAGCAAAACTAGCACTCTTTCACTAAGTGCGCTCAAGTTTCGTAAAGCGCCAAATTGGCGGTAAAGTGTTTTTTTTTTTTGCAGCAGAACTTTACATAGTTTGGGGCAGAGAGAGAGAAATGAACTTTATTGTGACCAGGCTCTCTGTACTTCAGCCCTAAGGTGGATGGCCTCCTCAGTCCAGGTATAGAGCCATGGTTCGCGGCCGCACCCGGAGCCATTTTAACTAATCGTAGCTGGTTGTCAGGGTCTTGCGTCACCAGCAGAGCCTCCCACATAGTCTTCGGATACTTCCTCTGGATCCATTTCTTTCTCTTCATGTTTACTTCGCAGTGACAGTGGTGGTAAGTCCGGATTGTTATCACACTCCTGCACATTGTGGCTGAGGGTGTTGCGTGTGTACGGAGGAAAAAACTTGGAGTTCGACCTTTAGGTTTCTGGATACGTTGCGTGCATCAAAGTTCCGTGTGAATGAGTTCCAGCTTGTGGTCTTCTCCATGTTACTGCTTGCACCCTACTCAGACTCTTGATTGTGCCGGTAACCATTTTGCAATACTTCGAAATCATTGTTCTGTGCCTACAGCCTGCTTGTACAGTAAATTTAATCAAAATCGGCATCGGGTACTGGAGACTCATGTGTCGCTCTGACCTGGGCACAACCGTAGACACAACATTGTACTTACACACTCTCACCACATCCACACACGCATACACTCAAGACCACCCCAAACAACGATGCTTGTGGGTCACTGTCTTCGCTATATATGTGCGTGGATGTGCGCTTGAATGGGGGAGTACAGCTTAATCACTTCATTAAAACTCGCAGAGTCTGAAATAAACTTCCACAGCGTTTCGATTGCAAGCATGCTCTTTGCGGTACTGCACTTGTCTGCATGCTTACGCATGACCACGAGAAGTGTCTTATATAAGCAAAAGCGCAGCTTCACGTAGCCGCACCGAGGACAACAAAGGGAGCTGTGCTATTCAAGGCAAAAGCCTTATGTTGTTCTTGAGTTCAATAATTCTGGCGTCTTGCGGTGTAAACACGGATGCTGTTCCAAGCCAGGACATAGCTGCCACAATGCATAGATTAGTGTATAAGGTTAATCACATGTGTATGAAGGCGAATTAGTATGAACCAAAGTAAATGATAAAATGTGAATCACGTGTGAATTTAAGATAATTTAAGCTGAATTACATGTGAATTGAGGGGAATTAAAGCAACAAATCAGATGTGGGTTCATTGTGAAGCAAATGTTAAAGCGTTAGTTAAAGTGGATTAAATGTGACTCAAACGTGAATAAACGACGTGCGAGTCTCATCACGGAGTTGTCAAGGTCTTGCGTCACCAGCAGAGCCTCCATTGGTACAGGCATTTATTGATCGAGTCACCCCACCATTGAGCTGAGAACGTCAATTAGATTTGAGCATATTGCGAGAGCACAGCTGGCTCTGTAGCATAGCATAAAGGATTGTAAAATTTTTCTGTTCAGAACAATTTCCTCTCGTTCCTCAATGCTCCGCACTTCACAGAACCTTAGACGTATGATGTCCCACTCAAGCTCATTCTACTGCAATTCTTGAAAATCAGGATGATATATTACTTTGTAACTCAGTTGGGGTGTTTTCTCGATTGTCTCAGACAACGTCACAAGACATCTGCGATATCTCACGAATATGAAATACCCGCCTCGGTGGTACGATGCTAGGCTGCTGACGCGAAGATCGTGGGTTTGATGCCATTGCACAGGCAGTCGCATTCCATAAAGGCGG
This sequence comes from Rhipicephalus microplus, assembly GCF_043290135.1. NCBI lineage: Eukaryota > Metazoa > Arthropoda > Arachnida > Ixodida > Ixodidae > Rhipicephalus > Rhipicephalus microplus. The sequence continues at coordinate 138,175,855 of NC_134700.1, forward strand.
AGCTCTGGAAGCCTATGCATGCGGATAGAGTTACTGTATATGCTACCTTTGCATGCCGATGTTTTGCAGAGGCACCGTGCGGTGGAAATCTGCAGCCAAAAACGCCCATGTGAGAATATCTACGCCCGAGCATCGACAAATTTGCCTCTCATACAGCCTGGCCCGACATTTTCAAATGAGCGCTAAGTTACATAAAAGCGCCAAACGATTTTTTTTCTCGCCACATGCAAGCTTCTTCAACAGCGCAGCATCCTTTTCGACCATACGAAGGAGCGTCGTGGTGCAGGGAAAAGAGCCGACACGCCCACCTCTCTAGCCACTATAATAACACGCTCTCTCCGTGCGATTAAAGGGGCCCTGAAACACTTTTTCAAGTAACAATAGAATGTATTCAGTAAAAGAACTCATTGCCTCACGAATTAAATGCCGCTCAAATTTTAAGAATCCGTCCTGTACAAGCGGAGTGTCAAAAATTTGTCAAACGTTGTAAACGCATTCTCTCTTCTCTCGGCCCGATGAAGGCGCTGAAAACTAAGCAGACAGTAATGGCAGGAAAAAAGAAAAAACGTCACGCGCGTTTTGTGATTTTGCGCACTGTTATGTATTTTTTTTCTTCGAATACGCGGCTTTGTCAGTGTGATGGCGCGCACACGCGTTGACAAGTCACGGCCTCCCGCTGCGATCCCTGTAACGACCAAGCGCACCATGTTCAAATCAGCCAATGGCTCATAGATGGCCTTCTACAAGTGATTTTTAAAAGTCTTCTGTTCTTTTATTGTGAATTGTATGGTGAATTTCAATTTATTGTGAATTTCAGGCCACGTGCTGCGCTATATTATTTAGCTAGGGTGTTTCGGGAGCCCCTACTGCCAATCGGCAGCGTTTTCTGACCGTGTTCAAGAAATGTTGGAAAGAAACAAGCCACGCGCCCGCTATCTTGGAGGCTAAGCTCTCTCCCATTGGTTTGCTGCAACGTTTTAAATGCAAAGCATTTCTTAGCGAACTTCAGCGACTTTGAGCGTATCTATCTATCTATCTATCTATCTATCTATCTATCTATCTATCTATCTATCTATCTATCTATCTATCTATCTATCTATCTATCTATCTAGCCGCCTATGACTTTTTGCTCTCCTGACCGTTTGGATAATGATATCAAAACCACACTTGGTAAGGCATAACATGACTGTATGAAGAACATATTTGACTAGTCATGAGATATAAATCATGACATGTCATGTCATGTCATGAATGTCATGATTTACATTTCATGGTCCTGCAGCTCTTGCGGTGGTTTCGTTCACATGGCATGTTGCAAAACTGGTATGGTATATGACACGATTGCATGGCGAACACAAGCGACAGACCCTAACATGAAAATCATGACACGTGTGTCATGTAACAACATGGCTACATGCCACGCTCATGATGCGCTCGCGGCCGTTTCACTAGCGTCACAAATACCAAATTTGGTATTACGGTACGTGAATGGATGACGAAGGTATTGTCACGGTACAGCGTAAGCAGATCACCGAGACTATGAGTCCGAGTACCGACGGCGTGCGTTTTTTATCCCTTTGCGACACGCATTATGTTGCGGCCATCAGAAAATTTTGAAACTGCTCGTGATTGCTTCTGATAGTACCGATTTCACTTAAAAACCATAACCAACTCGATCGCGTAAGTATTTAAAAAATTAGGTCGTGTCCTCATATGTACACAGTGTGACTCCATACAACCAAACCTGTACAAGACAAGCAGATGGTTTATTGCATAAAAATATTATAGCTACTGCAATAAAAAACATGTTTTGGGGTCCAAGGTGGTAAGAGAAACATCTTTATCAACCTTCTTCCTTACTTGATGTGGTATTCATATATCAGTCGTTAGTGGCAGAAAGGCACAAGAAAACTTCGCATTTCCTGCATCGAACTCGTGACTTGGGATTGCATCCAGGTTTCCGGCAACGCTGTGGGAATCTTACCGCTACGTGTTGTGGCCAGTGCTCTCTACCATCTAGCCGAACAGAGTTGGTTGGAAGTGGTCCACTATTGTGGCATGCTTTTGGGACGTCCTACAGATTTTCCGCACTTGGTCGCCCGCGCTGCCGCTCCAAAGTTTTATTGGAGACTGTGGGAATTGAGGCTAGCCCGCTGCCTTTGCGCGGGCTTTGCCGCCTTTTCTGCCGTTCTCATGCCCCGACATGTCTGCCCTCCTTTGCTGTCTATCGTGGTGGGAGAGCGGAGTGACGTTTAACTCCCTCACCCGGAAGCGGATGTTGACTGTGGCGCTGCGCGCGGGGACTCACGAGAGGTTTTCGCGTGCTGCGTCGGGAGCGGTGAGATTACTCTCCGGGACAGCAAACGGTGAGCCACGCAATCTTTTCCGCCCGTCGACTCCCGTCGCTCGGGGGCTCGTGGGACTTCGCTGACGGCGCCTCGCGCCCGAAGCGAACGCTCATCTTTTGTTGCCCCGCTGCGTACGCACGGCTGAGGGCAGTACGGTGTCCTAGTGCGTGGCCTAGCTACGCCGACCGGTCTCCCTCCGAAGCCAACGCGAGCGCCTTTGCCCTTGCTCGAGCAACCGGGCCTTGGTCCCGGTGTCTCCGTGGATCACCTTTACCGCGGAGACGTGCTCGAGGCACCCTGTGTAGTACTTTGTGCCCGTGGCGTGGATAAGCCTATTTGCTTTCTCGTCGCGCCTTTTTGCAACGGGCTGTACTGCGTTTCGTGTTGCCACAATAAAGTGTTGCGACTTTGAGCAGTATCGTGTTCTCGCCACGGCGACGGTTAACGCGTGCCATGCGGCTCGCTAAGACCGGACCCACGCTGGTGGCCATACTCCTTCGGGATACGTGTACACCGCCTCTATCGACGGGCGCCCTTCGGCGCTCGCCTGTGTCGTCACCCCCTTTTTGTGGTGAATACACTCCTACGTGGTAGCTGACGCGCTATCTCGTGCCCCCTGTTGTCTGCCGAGAACCTGGAATTCGGTGCGACGGCCGCTCGCGGTGCCTTAGCACATGCAAGCGTCGGGGGCGAAATAGCGGCGAAAAGGGGGAGTCCCCATGAGGACGACCTTGGCTGCTATCCAGGTAAGCGGCGCACTGCGTAGCGGCCGAGCGGGGCAACTTTCCGAAGGCCACCGTGCCGAGAGCGAACCCGTGACGTCGTGCACGCGGCGGTTGCTGCGGTCCTGAGTGGGCGCGATACCACACTCCCCCATTTGGGAGAATGGGAATTGCTTTCGGCAGCGAAGAGCTACTGAAGGCTCAGCAGAGTGATCCGTTTCGAGTCTCGGAGGGACGGAGCGCCGTATACGCTGCTTGCTTTGTAGCGGGCGCCGTTAAACCGTCTTGAGAGGCGCGGAGCGCCGTTACGCTGCTTGTTCTGCGGCGGGCGCGATTAGGGGGCTGAAACAGCGTGTGTCGCTGAGTCCCTGGCGGATTCATTTTGCTAGACCATGACGGGCTCCTGCTGAACTATATAGCCACTGACGACGAGTCCATCGACCCGTTTAAGGTGATTATGCCCAAAAGTCTAAGAGCCGCCCTGTTGCGATCCTCTCACGACGAACCCATGGCCGGTCACCTGAGTGGCTCGAAAGTTTTTGCAAACTGAGCAATGTTGTGACCTGGCCCGGCACGAAGCGTGGCTTTTATCGCTATTCCGTGCCTGCCACGTCTGACAAACGGTTGAGCCAAGTGTTGGAAAGTCGCCCGGTCTTATGAACCGATTGTCATTGAGCGTCCGTGGCGCGTACTAGCTGAAAGATCCCCTTTGGGAAAACTCAGCCGTGCCCACATTGCAGATCTGAAGCCCTTTGTCACGGTCTGACGAGCTCGCGCCAGTGCCCTGCGGCACTTCGCGCAAGCAACGGGCACACCCGGGGCGGCGGACCGCATTCGGACACCGCACCGGTATAATCTGAGGAAGCGGTCACCTTTGTAATTTCGCGCCGGACGGCGGACTTCTCCGCAACCGAAGGCCCTCAGTTTACTGTCTAGTCTCAGTACAGGTCAGCTTCTTTACGGCCTTTTCTCGTAAAGAAGTTGACCACGCCCTGTCTGCTGCCAGTGTTTTTTTTTTAAGTGTTCTTGTGAATTTTTGTTTCTTTTGTCTAATATTAAGTGTTGCCCCGCCGCGGTGGTCTAGTGGCTAAGGTACTCGGCTGCTTACCCGCAGGGCGCGGGTTCGAATCCCGGCTGCGGCGGCTGCATTTCCGATGGAGGCGGAAATGTTGTAGGCCCGTGTGCTCAGATTTGGGTGCACGTTAAAGAACCCCAGGTGGTCTAAATTTCCGGAGCCCTCCACTACGGCGTCTCTCATAATCATAGAGTGGTTTTGGGACGTTAAACCCCACATATCAATCAATCAATATTAAGTGTTATTTGTATTTTATGTTTTTTGCCAGATGTTGAGTGTAATTTTGCTCTGTTACTTTTTTCCCGTGTTCATTTCGTCTACCGCGAAGGGAGCTGTGTGTGACCTTAAGTGTCAGTGCTGGCCGGAAGAGAGAGACGAAGGACGCTTTGCGCCTACGCTCGCGCAGCTGTCGGCGGTGTGCGTGTGTGGGTGCGTGACGCTTCGGTGCGAGCCCGCGAAGAGTGCGTCTTGGCTTTCTTCCCATCGACGCGGACACTGGAGGTGCTGGGGGGGCATTGACCCACTGACGTCAGACCTTCTGGCTATGCTCTGCTCTCTGCCGTCGTCGAAGAAGCCCTGCTGCCTTTCCCACCATGGCTCCTGCGCGAGGCCAGCTGAAAGCAGCTATATGCTGCCGGCCAACGCCAGGGCGCCTCGCAGCCAATTTTGGTTCGGCCTTCCTGACCACTGGAGAGGCCCGGCTTCCCGCAACGTCCAGCTCCGTCATCGAGCCAGAAATGTGGGGCCTCCGAACAACCGAAGCGGCTTTCGTCGGACTCGCGGCTTATCAAGAGCAGCAACAAGCCATCAGTGAGCCACCTCCCGCACCTCTGACCTCGCACTCGGGCATCGCACCCAGCGGACACTGTCACGCCCTTCCGCCCCTCCGCGCAGTGGACGCTATCCCCCTTCAGCACCGCGAACACTAGTGCCACTTTTCTGTGCTCTTTTCCGCAGTTATCTTATTAGTGTCATGTGTTAATTTTGTTGTTTATGTTTTTGTTTCTCCTTTATAGTCATTTTTTAGCAGCAGTAGCAGGGCTGGACTGAGGTTAGCTGTCGCTCATAGCAGTGTCATTTTAATTGCGTGGGTGACACCCGGCTGCTTTTTGCAGACCGGTAAAGGGCAAATTTAGGAGAGGGGGATGTGGGAATTGAGGCTAGCCCGCTGCCTTTGCGCGGGCTTTGCCGCCTTTTCTGCCGTTCTCATGTCCCGACATGTCTGCCCTCCTTTGCTGTCTGCCGTGGTGGGAGAGCGGATTGACGTTTAACTCCCTCACCCGGAAGCGGATGTTGACTGTGGCGCCACGCGCGGGGACTCCCGAGAGGTTTTCGCACTCTGCGTCGGGAGCGGCAGTGATGCCAACCCTAGGAATTTATCCCTAGATCTAGGGGTTTTTTGTCTCTTTTAAAGATTTGGCGTCTTTTTTGTGAAATCTAGGGATTTTTTAGAGTGTTGAAATGAAACGCTAAAGGGATTTTTTAGAGTGTTTAAATGACTGGTGTTGCTGAGTAACCACGCGTTTTTAATAATAACTGCAAAGAATGTAATTTTTTGCTAATTTCTATTTTTCATTTCTAACTTTCCTTTGCTATTTCTATTTTTTTCGTTTAGAAGAGCATTGGTGTTGTGCAAACCGAGAGAGGGCGACTTTGGTTCTGTAACGCGAGCATTGAGAAAGTAATTTCTTTTTCTATGACGTGAGTTTCTCGCAGTAACAACCTCTGATGTGTGCTGTCGAAGGAACTTGTCTGAACTTCTCGTCGCGAGTGACAACTTTTCTTCGCAAGTGAAGTGCAACTGTGGAAACTCTGAGGTGTGCTGTACACTCGAAGGAACTTTCCCGAACTTGTCTTCACGAGTGACTACTTGGCTTCGCGAGTGAAAGTGCAATTGTGACTTACAGTGCACGGAAAAACGCGCGAAATTCACCTCCGCCGCGCACCTTCACTGTGCAAAGTGAAGGCGCGCTCCATGTGAAATGGCAACTTCTGGACGAAGAGACTTTGAGCAAGGTGAGCCAAGTAGAAAGAAAGCGAAAGCATACGATCAAAAATATTTGACGAGATGGGAAGCTGAACCAAAGTACAAGGGATGGCTAGCAGCGAGTAAAAAAGGGCCCCTGTACTTCTACTGCAAGTCATGCAACGCTGATTGCAAAGGTGGAAAATCGGAAATCAACCGCCACCTCGCTAGCTCCAAGCACAGGAACAGTGCTGCAAGCTTGCAATCGACCCGCACGCTGACATCTATGCCTGCAGTAAGTGGGCAAACTCAGCTAGACAAATCTGTCAAAGAGGTGGAAATAAGGCTTGCAGCGTTCATCACAGAGCATAACCTGCCATTTAATGTCATGGGGCATTTAGTTGACGTTGTCAAAGCAGCATGCGATGATTCCCAAATTGCAAAGAATGTGAGCTGTGGCCGGACGAAGTGCACTGCTATTGTAAAAAATGTTCTTGGAGAGCAGAGTCGCCAAGACATCTGTGAACTCTTGCGCAGACAGAAGTTCTCTCTGCTTGTCGACGAATCTACTGACAAGGGAACAGTGAAGCATCTGTCCCTTGTCGCCCGAGTGATGAATGCCAAAGGCGACGTAGTGGATGCGTTTCTTGACTTGGTACCAGTCAGCGACGGAACCGCCCAGTCTCTCTTCAGCAGTCTGAAGGCAGTCTTTACTAGCACAGAAATTCCATACGAAAGAAACTTGATCGGTTACGCGGTGGACGGAGCAAACGTGATGATGGGTGCTCATCATTCCGTCGCATCGATGCTGCAAGCACAAATTCCAGGAATTTTCATTCTGAAATTCATTTGCCATTCCTTCCATCTCTGAGCCTCCTACGCGTGCAAAACACTACCGAGAGGAGTGGAGGATCTGGCCCGCGATGTGTACAACTACTTTTTGTCTCCCAAGCAGACGTCTGCATACCAGGAGGTCCAAAGGCTCGCAGAGGTGAAGCCACATAAGCTACTGCACCCGAGCCAAACCAGGTGGCTGTCCCTCCAAGTTGTTGTTACCCGCCTACTTGAGCAGATGCCGGCCTTGATTTCATTTTTCAAAAAAGCAGCCACTGAGGACCGCGTGCTTGCCGCAGAAGCCATTCTCGAGAAGCTTAGCAACCCGTCGACTAAGCTTTACCTCGAGTTTCTTGAGTACATGCTGCCTTTTTTTACAAACCTAAACAAAGAAATGCAGTCCGAGGAAACCAGAATCCACTTGCTGCACGAAAAGGTTTCGGGCACGCTAAAATGCATACTCGAATGCTACATCAAGCGGGACTACTTGGAGGCCACGCCGTTGTCCGATGTGCAGTACAAAGACCCCGCCAAGTTCCTGCCACTAGAGGAAATATATCTCGGAGCAAAGCCAACCACAGCGCTATCCGGTGGCACACACGGCATAAACGATGACCAGATTCACAACATTAGGCTGCGGTGCTTAGAGTTTTTCATCGAAGCCGCTCGTCAGATATACTTGCGGTTCCCCCTGTAAAGTCACCAGTTGAAGAACCTTCGAGTCCTGGACCCGAAAGTTGTCATGGGAAAGACGATTCCATCAATCGCACCCCTTGTGGTCTCATTTCCCCTGATCGTGAGGGAAAATGAAGTGAATGAACTGGACAGGGAGTGGCGTCTCCTCCGCAACATGGACTTGAGTGAGCACGCTGGCTTGACTGCGAGCCAGTTTTGGCACGCCGTATCCCAGATGCGAAGAGGCGATGGATCACAAGAGTTTCCCCTGTTGTCAGCGTTTATGAAAAACATTTTGTGCCTACCACACTCCAGCGCTGTGGTCGAACGTGTGTTTTCGCAAGTAAATCTGCTGAAAACAAAGCAAAGAAACAGGTTGTCAAGAGACGCGTTGTGCGGCTTGCTGCACGCAAAAAGAACCTTGACGGACAGCTCCTGCTACACCTTCCAGATCACTCCATCGCATTTGAAGCGGATGAAGAAAGAAATGTATGGTGATTAAGACTTCAAAGGGTTACGTGTCACGATGTCCAGCATTTTCGTCGTCCTGCAAGCCTCGGCCGGCTGCCTCAGTAATTTGCGCATACAGAGAAGAAGCGTTGCTGTGAAACCAGAGTCGTCTGCTCAAAGAAGCGAATTCACATCGCTCCACAGAAAATATTAAAAAAAAGAGCTGCAGTTGCTGCTAGTAAGCTATATCTTAACTCTAATGAGATTCAGAGCAAACGAAGCGAAGAGCAAGCTGCGTTTAGACTAATAAAGGTGAATACCAACGTGCGAAAAGAAAAAAATGCAATCTGGGTATTTTGTCTGCTATCTAGGGATTTTTGAGGGGTCATTCTAAGGATAAAGCGTTGCCTCAGGTTGGCATCACTGGGGAGCGGTCAGATGCTCTCCGGGACAGCAAACGGTGAGCCGCGCATTCTTTTCCATCCGTCGAGTCACGTCGCTCGGGGCTCGTCGGTCTTCACCGACGGTGCCTCGCGCCCGAGGCGAACGCTCACCTTTTGTTGCCCCGCTGCGTACTCACGGCCGAAGGGCAGTACGGTGTCCTAGTGCGTGGCCTAGCTACGCCGACCCGTCTCCCTCCGGAGCCAACGCGAGCGCCTTGGCCCTCGCTCGAGCAACCGGACCTTGGTCCGGGTGTCTCCATGGATCACCTTTACCGCGGAGACGTGCTTGTGGCACCATGTGTAGTACTTTGTGCCCGTGGCGTGGAAAAGCCTATTTGCTTTCCCGTCGCGCCTTTTTGCAACGGGCTGTACTGCGTTTGGTGTTGCCACAATAAAGTGTTGCGACTTTGAGCAGTATCGTGTTCTCGCCACGGCGACGGTTAACGCGTGCCCTGCGCCTCCCTAAGACCGGACCCACGCTGGTGGCCGTACTCCTTCGGGATACGTGTACACCACAAGACAAGAAGGCTCATGTCAATGTCAGTTTGAAACTGAAGCATGTCTTTTGTGTTTTTCCTGACCAGGAATTCCGCAAAAGCAGCTCTTAGATACTCAAGCCATGAGTTTGCAAGTGCAAAAGAGGTGAGGTGTGAAATGAGCCTTACCGGCAATTTTTTTTGTCTTTGCTCGGATGTGGTAAAGCGACATGATAAAATCAGGCTTGTCAACCCCAGCCATGTGGCGGTTGTACTCAAGTATAGCCATGACATCAAGGAGGGGCCTCACCTTCCCGAACTTGTCATCGCTAGAAGTGTCCCTTGGATCATTCTGGTCGGTTATATGCAATGCGCTTCGCAGCTTTAAAAATTTGTTTAGTGCCATTGCATCTCCAATTGCAGAAATTCGGGTACCGCTTTGCCAATACATGCGGGCACGAGGGAATTTCAGAACTCCCATGTAAATAAAATCCCAAAGAACACCATCTCTTGAACAGAGCACGAAAGTTCTGTTTCTGTGTTCTGCAAGGCATAGATATTTGTGTACTTCATTAAGTCCTTAAATCGTCTTCGGTTAAATACTTCGCGAAATACTTTAGCGGTTCCACTGGCGTGGACCCGCCAAGCGGCTGGTAGGTGCAGGGCGTATCCACTGGATCGAAAGCCTTTGCGATCCACTTGAATTGCTTTCCTTTTGTCGGTGGCGGCTCATCGCTGTCACTGTGACGAGTCTCAGATTCTGCCGGATGCAATGTAGGGCCCTGCTCCTCGTCCGATGCAGTTTCCTGCAATTGTAAACGCATAGTGATGCAGCAACTAGCAAGACTTTTCTCCACATTCCGCTTACCGTTTCAACAAATTGTGCATCGGCGACTTCATCGTCCGAAAGCTCAGCGTCTGATACGTCTCCAGTGATGATAGCCACAAAAAGCTGATCAACCGCCGAGTTTACAGCCCTTAGCCTTGTTCGGGCATGATTGCGGATATCTAGAAACAGAAAACAAACGACAAAAGCAGATAATCGACATCCGCAGCAGTAACAGAAGGTTAACAGGGCAGCCGCTAACGGAGTGCAACGGTGACACGTTGTGTACAAACGGACACGCCATCGTAAACGTGACCACCGCTTCATAAATATTGGCACAATAGAAAACATAATCACAATAATATGATATTTAGCCCTTATATATTAACGTACAAGCTCGATTTTTGCTTTAAAACATGTTTTAATTAGAGAAAAAAGACAAAACCAAGAGCACCTACTTGGCGCGCCGTAGAACGCCGAGGCATCCATCTTGCTCTCTCGTTTTGGTAAAGAAGTTGGCGCGGCATTCACGAGGTAGCAGCACTGTTTTCTACAGTGGGAAATTCGAATGTTGGCTTAGCGGTTCAAATCGAAATGACGATGATTGTGACTCACAAAACGTCTGTTAAAAGTCACATGCACAATTGTACACGCCGTGTCGCAAAGGGTTATGCAGGAGCCAAAAGCAAAAGAGATTGTTTTGTTTCCCTGGGATGTTGTCTCATACCCACTCAGGGGGATTGGCCAAGAAAGTGTAGTGCAGTTTTTCTGTGATCAGATCGGGTCTCTGTCAACGCATTCCTCGGAGCCGCAACGACCCGATGCCGAAGACGGAGAGTATTTTATCACAACCTACGCCGACGTTCTGCAGTGGTACAGAACGAGCAGACGCCTCTACCCACCGCCTCACCGAGACCTACAACGCAGTGAAGCAGCCACACTACGGCAGCTGCAAGTACAAGCAATATGGACCCCCGTCTGGGCAAAGCACGTTTGCCCGGTGTTTTACACCACTGATGTATGCCAACACTGGAAGAAGGCGCGAGCCACCCAGAGACACCTCCTTTGGGACTGTGCACCACCACCGGGTAACCAAGAAGTAATGCCAACTGCCATAAGCAGCAAAATCATCAGCCGAGAGCCAGGCAATCAAAGAGACGTGGTCCAGCACGTGCTTAGCATCCTGGAACGCCAGCGGCCGAAAGCGGCGCCCCCACGGGTTGGACGCGAGTAGGTTGCTGCTCCGGGACGTCCGAGCACGCTAGTGTCTCGCTTTAATCCCCCTACCCCTTCCCCATTTATGCCGGATCGTCAATAAAGTTGTTTCACTCACTCACTCTGTGATCATTTTAACTATGTGTAATGAAATGGTATTATAATAAGACTAATGTAAAATTAAAAACAACATAAAAAGAGCAAAAAAAATCAAGTTGAGCAATTTGGAGATTTGAGGTGTTATGATTACCACTCAGCTGCGTTTACTTCACTCTGCCCTGGGGAGTAATAAATAATTTTTTTGTTTGAAGATCACAAAGGTATACGCTTGGTTGCCTGAATATAATCGCAAGCGGCATTGAAAGCATCCCTGTGGCAATGTCCCAAAACTGAGGCACCAAAGCTTAGCGCCGTTTCCGCCGTCAATCTAACGCCTGTTTTCAGAAATGGCATAACTAGTAACCTTTTTCTTAGTATATCGTAGCGGCGACAACACAAAAAATAATGATCTAGTTATTCAATTTCTCCGCAGAATGCGCAGAGGGGTGATGTCTGACCAGCTCTGTGTAGATACAGGTTTAGGGGGGGGGGGCACGACATCGAAATTTAGTAATTAAGACTTCGAGCTTTCTGGACTGACTCCAGTGGGGTTGCCATGGAAACATGAGGTGGTTATAGTCTGTCCATGTAGTTACTTTTTCTATCGTATCAGTGGAGATTGCTGATTTTTGATATCTTATTGCCGTGATATATTCAACATCTGGCAGTATGGACAAAACTGGCCCATCAAGTGCGGCTCGTGCTAAGGAATCGGCCAATTCATTTAATCTTAATCCACAGTGTCCCGGAACCCATAGTAATCTCAGGAGTCTCAACTGCGGGGGTACTAATGTTTTGAATGTGCTTAGAATTTGAGAGTTCTCTGGACCTGTCACAGCTGCACAAACTGAAAGAGAATCCGTCATCATGACTGCGTTGTTTTGATTTGATGGAAGTTTTCGAAGAGCTAAAACAATCGCCAAGAACTCCGCTTCAAAAACTGGAGTAAAATCAGGCAGTCTCACTGAAAAGGACCAGTCAAGCGAATCAGAGGCAATGCCTACACCTGCCTTTTGATTATTTACGGAATCATCTGTGGCTATTATATTTTTAGTTTCTGCATGCTCCAAGTAATCTAATAATATGTTATTTAAAAATTTGAGAGATTGTAATTTGGAGTTTTGGGGGAATATATCATCATACTCAATAGTAACATGACAATTTGAGTCATTAGTCAATTACATTTCTAGTGTTCACATTTATACTTTGTAGATTTTTTTGTACAAACATTATCTGAGGTGTGTGAAACCATGGCCAATGAGCAAGAAAGAAGGCGTCTGGGTTTGCGATAAAAGCATATTGAGATCTTCTTGCCGGTAAGCTATAAAATTTCAAAAATGCTTGTATGGTCAAAATTCGAAATCGACAAAGTAGTGTAGGCAGGCGCGCTTCCTGGCACAGTACGTTGATAGCCACAAATCTAGGGAGTCCCAGACACATTCGCAGTGCTTCTCGCTCCAAGACAACTAGAGGTGTCGTTTTATAAGCTGGGCCACCCGAGAATAATATGCAGCCGAATTCAATGATGAGGCGCATATAAATCTTGTACAACGTTATCAAGGTGTGCCTCCGTAACCCATATTTCCGGTTACTTAGCTTGTGTAGTGAGCCTGAAGCCCGCTGTGCTTTGGTAGTTATATACTCTATGTGTGGGCTCCAGTTAAGTTTGTCATTATAAATGATTCCCAAATATTTTATAGAGTCTACTTGCTGGATGGGTTCCTGTTTATATAGAATTGAAATTGAAATTGGTTCTGCAAGCGGAAACGCCATGAGCGCGCTTTTGTTGACATTTAACGATAACGAAATCGACTGCAACCAAATTTCTAACATGTTAATATATTTTTGTAATTTAAGTTGTAGTGAGTAAATACCACAGTCAGCAACAAAGAGCGCGATGTCATCAGCATAAATGTAGACAGTAGCTTCTTGATCTGTTGGAGTTGTGCTCATTAAAGCAATAAATAATATTGAAGATAAGACTGCTCCTTGGGGAACTCCGCGCGTTTGTTTAAATCTAGATGAGGAACATCCATCCTTGACGCAGTAGAATTCTCTTGATTTTAAGAATTCTGCCACCCACCCAATAAAATATTGTGGGAAGTTCAATCTCTCTAGCGTATTTAACAATATGAAGTGCTCCACACTGTCATACGCCTTGGCTATGTCAAGCTTTACTAAAGCAGCGTATTGCCTTCTTTTACGCGCGAGCTGTATTCGGCTCTCTAAATCAGCATGGGCACACCAAATAGAGAAATCACTACGAAAGCCGATTTGGTTCGGTTTTATTACTAAATTGTCTGCCATCCAGATACTTACTCGGCTAAGTAGGACCCTCTCTACTAGTTTGACCACGTTAGATGTTAGAGAGATTGGTCTGATATTATCGACTGTTAATCCTACACCCGGATTTTTTAGTAGAGGAATCACCTTTGCTATCCTCCAATCCTGCGGCACCCATGAGTTTTTCAAGGAGTAGGTAATAACATTGGCGAACAGAACAGAATTGAATTGAACAGAATTTTAATCATGGGTACTGTGATTTCATCTGGGCCAGGAGATGCACAGGGTAAATGTTTAATCACGTTGGATACTTCAGTCTGTGTCACTTCTTCAAAGTCAGACTTTGTCGTAGACTTGTGGCAGTTGTTTGGCACTACTGAAGTGAATCTGCTTTCCAGACCTTTGCCGATTGCCTCTAAGGTAGTGGTCATTTCTTGTGCCGACAGATTATCACAAGCTACATTAACTGGTGATGGCAAGATTTTCCGAGCTCTCATATATCGGAACAGTGCTTTCATATGTTTAGGCTTCGACAGGTATTCATAATGTCTTCTGTCATATTCTTGTTTAGCTTGAGCTACCGTTCTTTTAAAGCCCGCAGCAATGAATTTATAATCGGCCCAGTTTTGGGGGGTTGATTATGTAAGAGCTGCTTCCAAGCTGACTGACGTCGTCGGTGCTCTCTTGTACATTCATCATTCCACCAACGGCTATATACTCTTTTTGTGGATTCAACAGTAAATTCGGCTCTTTTGTAGGATCTTTTAATGACTGCGTTTATTTTCAGGGCTTTTTTATCATCGCTCTCTTCCGAGTGAAAAGCCAATGCTGACTTCAGGTCATTCCTAAATTTAGTGTAATTTACAAATACTCTTACATTTGAACAATATAGAATTATCTGACAAGAAATTTCAAAACTTATCGGTAAGTGGTCACTGTTGGTGCCACAGCCCAGCGCTTTCCAAGAAGAAGTAGTAATGGCTGAACTGACAAAACTTAAATCTAAGGCCAACCTGGAGTGATTACGAATAAATTTGGGGGTTCTGACGTTGAGGCACGTCAGGTCATTAGCCATTGTCCACTCCCACAAGCGTTTCCCACTCAGATCAGTTCTAAAACCCCAACTCGTGTGGTGGGAATTAAAGTCTCCAACTAAAACTTTGTCTTTGCACCACGATTTTGTAGCTATAGATCCAAACTTCGTGCGTCTTGAACTCCATACGGAAAATACATATTAACTAAAGTGAAAGGAGTGCAGTTGGGCAGTGTAATGTCTGCTGCCAAAATTTCGCATTCTGGCGACATGTGTTTGTATGAGCATTTGACTTTCATACTAATTCTATTATTAATAAAGAGAGCTAGACCCCCACCTCTCGATGGACGGTCCAGTCGAAAAGATCGGAAGTTATTTAAATGGAACAAATTATGTACAGATAGCCATGTCTCTTGTAATGATATATTATCAGGAGCGAATTTAGAAGTCAAGTATACCAAATCCGTAGATGCAGAATGGATTGATCGGCAATTCCAATGGAGAATCTTAAGCGACCCTATGGTTTCGAAAGAGCTGCTTCCGCTATAGCTTTCTCTAGAATGCTTTCTTTCAAGAAATCTCTCTTTGAAAGGCTCTCCTTTTCTTTCAGATACCTTTTGTTCTTTGTTTGTTTCGGTGAGTTAGTTTTCCTTGACACAGGAGATCTAGATCTCTTCAGGGACCTAGGGTCCAAATCCATGTCATCGGAATCTATTGTATATGCAGCTTTGTCCTCACTTACACTCTGTATATCTACTGCAGAGGGTGCTGTAGACGGAGAATACGATGGTGCGGTTTCAAATTCCTCATTTTGGCTGTGGACGCCTATTGCAGAGGCTCCTGCGGGCGGATAATACTGTCACGTAAGAGTGAGGGTAGCCCGAAGACAGGAGACCGGGAGGTTAGTAGAAATAGAAGGAGATCCGTTTATTTGGCGGACTTGCACCCACTAAAGGAAAACAGACGCGCCGGCTTAGCGGGTGGCGAACAGCGCGTTCGACGGCCGTCGGGGAACAGAATGTCCCACTGGAACGCAAGGCGCGTTCACCATCCGAGATACAGTCACCGTAGCGTCGGGCGCTACGGCGACTCCTCGCGGCATTGCCCCCCTCCTCAACGTAAGCATCGACCCGATGCTTTGTTTAAAATAAAACCAAAACAAAAGGACAGCCTGTGCGAAAGTAAATGGCAAATAAGCACGAATCGCGCACACATCAACAAAACAAGAGATGCAAACAGGGAGCCTCCTTTAGCGCGTATGATAGGGCTTCAAACGGGCGACGTGTACCACTTCTTGTCGTGCGTGGCATCGTTGATTGATTGATATGTGGGGTTTAACGTCCCAAAACCACTATATGATTATGAGAGACGCCGTAGTGGAGGGCTCCGGAAATTTAGACCACCTGGGGTTCTTTAACGTGCACCCAAATCTGAGCACACGGGCCTACAACATTACCGCCTCCATCGGAAATGCAGCCGCCGCAGCCGGGATTCGAACCCGCGCCCTGCGGGTCAGGAGCCGAGTACCTTAGCCACTAGACCACCGCGGCGGGGCTGGCATCGTTGGGATGAGCTAGCCCCATCAGGGACCACTTCATAGTCCACTTCACCCACTTGACGGATGACTTTGTATGGGCCGAAATAACGGCTCATGAGTTTATCGCTTAATCCTCGGCGGCGAACGGGCGTCCAAACCCAGACTTTGTCACCTGGCCTGTATGTTAAATCGCGTCTCTGCAGGTTGTAGCGTCTTGCGTCGTTTCGCTGTTGGTCTTTTATGCGCAGACGAGCAAGCTGCCGGGCTTCTTCTGCCCGCTGAAGGTAGGCGACCACGTCTAGGTTGTTTTCATCGGTGACATTAGGCAGCATGGCGTCCAGGGTAGTAACGGCATCCCTCCCATGTACGAGGTGTCATTTTAGTGGTCTCCTGCACCGCGGTGTTGTAGGCGAAGACCACGTAAGGCAGAATTAAGTCCCAGGTCTTGTGTTCTGTGTCCACGTACATAGCGAGCAAATCGGAAATGGTCTTGTTCAAGCGTTCCGTGAGACCATTTGTCTGCGGATGGTACGCAGTTGTTCTTCTGTGATCTGTATGACTGTAATGTAAGATTGCCTGAGTAAGATCAGCCGTAAACGCCGTTCCCCTGTCTGTTATTAGTACCTCAGGTGCGCCATGACGGAGGAGAATCGATTCGACAAAAAATTTGGCAACTTCTACGGCTGTGCCGTTCGGAAGGGCCTTAGCTTCAGCGTATCGGGTAAGGTAATCAGTGGCCACTATGATCCACTTGTTACCGGATGTTGACGTGGGGAAAGGTCCAAGCAGGTCCATACCAATCAGTTGGAATGGTCTCGACGGGGGTTCAATTGGCTTGAGAAATCCAGCTGGTTTTGTTGAAGGTCTCTTCCGGCGCTGACATTCACGGCAACTCTTGACGTACCGCGCAACATCTGAGAAAAGGCGTGGCCAGTAGTATCGTTCTTGAATTCTGTGGAGTGTGCGTGTAAAACCGAGGTGGCCTGCAGTGGGTTCGTCATGTAACGCTTGTAAAACATCTCCTCTGAGGCTGCTTGGGACGACAAGAAGGTAAGCTGCCTTATTCGGTGCGAAGTTCTTTTTAACTACCACCCCGTTTTGCACACAGAAGGAGGATATCCCACGCTTGAACAGTGCAGGCGGTATGGAGGCCTTTCCTTCGATGTAGTTGATCAACTGTTGTAGTATCGGGTCTGAGCGCTGCTGTAATGCAAAGGTGATGCTGCTGATAGGCCCAAGAAAGGCATCGTCGTCTTCATGGCTTGGTGGTGCGCCGACAGGGGCTCTTGAGAGGCAGTCTGTGTCGGAGTGCTTACGACCAGATGTGTAGACTACCTTCACGTCAAACTCCTGAAGCCGTAGGCTCCATCGAGCGAGGTGGCCAGAAGGGTCTTTCAAACTGGCCAACCAGCACAACGCATGATGGTCCGTTACGACCTTGAAGGGTCTGCCATACAAGTATGGGCGGAATTTCGAGGTGGCCCATACTATCGCAAGACACTCCTTCTCAGACGTGGAGTAGTTCACTTCCACTTTCGACAGTGAGCGGCTTGCATACGCGATGACGCGCTCGCAGCCCTTGTGCTTCTGAACGAGAACGGCACCTAAGCCGATGCTGCTGGCGTCTGTATGTATCTCAGTTTCGGCATTTTCATCGAAGTGACCCAGCACAGGCGGCGGCTGTAAACGTTGTTAAAGTTCTTTGAATGCCTCACGTTGCTCAGCTTTCCATTCGAAAGGGGCGTCCGACTTGGTGAGCTGCGTCAAAGGGTCAGCAATGTGTGAGAAGTTCTTGACGAAGCGCCGGTAATAGGCGCACAGTCCTAAGAATCGGCGCACTGCTCTCTTATCTTGCGGCTGAGGAAACTGTGCGATAGCGGCTGTCTTCTCGGGATCTGGTCTTACGCCATCTTTGCTTATAACATGGCCAAGGAACTGTAGTTCTTCATAGGCAAAATGGCATTTTTCTTGCTTCAGTGTCAGCCCTGATGACTTAATTGCGTCCAGTACTGTCCGGAGCCTTTTCAGGTGGTCGCTAAAGTTGGAGGCGAAGACGACCACATCGTCCAGGTATACGAGACATATTTTCCACTTGAGACCTGCCAGTACTGTGTCCATTTGACGCTGGAAGGTTGCTGGAGCGGAACAAAGTCCAAATGGCATCACTTTGAACTCATACAATCCATCCGGCGTGATGAAGGCGGTCTTTTCTCCGTCTCTTTCATCAACCTGAATTTGCCAATACCCTGTCTTCAGATCAATGGACGAGAAGTACCTTGCATCACTAAGACGATCTAGGGTATCGTCGATGTAAAGGGTACACGTATTTCTTGGTTACACTATTCAACCGTCGGTAATCGACGCAAAACCGAAGACTTTCGTCTTTCTTTTTGACAAGGACGACTGGTGCCGCCCATGGCCTTTTCGATGGCTGAATTACATCGTAGTGTAACATTTCCTCAACTTGCTCTCGGATGGCCTGACGTTCACGTGCCGACACACGATAAGGGCTTTGATGGAGAGGGCGGATGTCTTTTTGTGTTATGATTCGATGCTTTGCCAGAGAAGTGTGTCGGACCTGTGAAGAAGTGGCGAAACAGTCGTCATAACGTCGAAGGAGGTTCTGGAGCAGTTGCTGCTTGCATTAAGGCAAGGAAGGGTTAATGTCGAACGACAGCTGCTAGTTGTGGGTCTGGGGTGTGATGGTCGCTGGATTCGAAAGGGCGAGGGTGTCACTGACTTCCGCGATTTCATCGAGAAAGGCAATGGTCGTGCCTTTGGTCAGGTGACGGTGTTCTTGGCTGAAAGTTGTTAGCAGCACTGGGCCCTGTCCCGGTCTCCTGTCTTCTGGCTACCCTCACTCTTACGTGTCATCTGGTGGAGGTGCGGGGTATGCACAAAAACGACTTTAAAACAGCCACTGCCGAGAACGAGGACGCTGAAGACACAGATACTCGAAGCAGTCGCCGCCTCCGAAACCTGCCACCTGAGCTGGGGCCGCTACCGGACCCCACGCGACCACGAAAGGACGCTTCCACAGCCACCATGAGCACCCCGCAATCACCTACCCCGCACTTCCACCAGATGTCACGTAAGAGTGATGGTAGCCCGAAGACAGAAGACCGGGAGGTTAGTAGAAATAGAAGGAGATCCGTTTATTTGGCGGACTTGCGCCCACTAAAGGAAAAACAGACGCACCGGCTTAGCGGGTGGCGAACAGTGCGTTCGACGGCCGTCGGGGAACAGAATGTCCCACTGGAACGCAAGGCGCGCTCACCATCCGAGATACAGTCGCCGTAGCGTCTGGTGCAACGGCGACTCCTCGCGGCAATACGATGGCGCAGTTTCAGATTCACCGTCAGCTATTGACCATTTGGGGAAAAGTGAGCGTCCCCTGTCGTGCAAACAGGAAAGCTTTACTCGTGCTTTTGGTTGGAAAACATCTTAGTCAACTGACATGCTCAATGCAGTGTTTAGTGGTTTAAATGTGCTTGTTTTGCTGCTTTAGGACCAAAAACGCAGGCCCATTATTGAAAGAAGATGTTAAGGAGAAAAATTATTCTGTTGACGTTTGTACGCACGGTGTAAAACAAGAATTTTTCGCGTTTCAGCCTGAGCAATAACCAAGTGAGGTGATACCTGCACTCCGCTACCTCGACGGTTTGCCAGGCTCATCAAGCCTGCTCCTTCAAGAAGAACATTATACACTTGAAGTTCAACCTTGATTCATTATTGATATGTGGGGTTTAACATCCCAAAACCACCATATTGTCACGTGATCAGAGAACGACCACAACGTCTGTTCACAGGAGCAGCACTGGACGTCGAGCCGAACCGAACGTTAGAGCACGAGCACACCAACCGTCCTCTTCTTCTTTCACACCATGGCACATACTCGCCTTGGCATGGCTAAACCTCGTTCCATGCCTGTGACAATATGATTATGAGAGACGCCGTAGTGGAGGGCTCCGGAAATTTCGACCACCTGGGGTTCTTTAACGTGCATCCAAATCTGAGCACACGGGCCTACACCATTTCCGCCTCCATCGGAAATGCAGCCGCCGCAGCCGGGATTGAAGTTGAACCTTGAAATGTCTGTCGATTAACTATAGGTTCAGTAAGGACGGCTTGTGCACCGTCTGTGAGGTGTGGTGTTTGCGTAAAAACTGCAGTGTTTGCCGTTACTACGGATCACATTTCACATACCATTATACAAGCATCTCATTTCAGCACGTAGCCTCACGGAAGAGAACCTGTCAAAGTTAGCGCTAATTTCTCGGTTTTGCTGTGACAAAAACCAGCGAAAACTCAAAAGGAGGACGATCAAGGCACAACCGCATACACAGTCACCGGTAGTTTTCGTAGGTTTTTTTTTCGCACCTTAACATGAACTAACAAGCCCAGCTCTTCACGCTTCTATCTCGGTAAAATAGTTTACGCAGTGTGTTGGCATATTTGCCCTAACTACGAAAGCAAGGCCACTCAACCACGGCTAACGAATGTATGACTGGCGGCTGGCCAGGCTGATGTTTTCCAACCAAAACCAAAATGCCTGTAGAGGGCGCTGCCTGTGCCGTTACTGCTCATGCGCAGTAGTTTTCCCGCAAATGGTCAATTGGTCATGAACTCTCAACATGTTGGGATACTAGGCCTGACTCTCCCGTTGTACCAAATATGCGAGTCATCTGGTTAGCCAAAATTTGAGATAGAGAATCGCAAAGGTTAGAAGTCAGTCGTTCCATTGTTTTTTCTAGAGCCTTTCCTATGGCCTCCGCTATATTCAGGGAAATCGACCCATTTATTTCCGAGAGATGTCGTGCTGCAACACTCGCATACCCCTGAGTTCTAGTCTGTATTTCCGCTAGGGCTTCTCGTCGGGAACAGTGCCTACGCCCTATAATTTCAAGAATTTGCATTTCTGAAGCCCCTGCTGAGCAATCAGGATTATCCGCACAGTGTTGTTCGTTGCAGAGACAACATTTCTCTTCCTTAGCTTTGCAGTAATTTGTTTCCTGGTTGTCACCACACACTCGGCATCTGAGTTTTGACCTGCATCCTTTAATAGAGTGACCGTATCGCCAGCACTTCGTACACTGGAGTGGTCGCGGTGATAGCGGTTCCACTCTGTATATTAGTGGCCATGCCTTGATTTCGCTTGAGAGATTCGCTCCAGCAAAGGTTACAATTACCGACTCAGTCGGCGTCTTCTGCTTCTCTACTATAGTCGTGCACACCTATAAACGGAAATAGCACCAGTCACGGCAAACATCTCTAATACCTCAGACGGGGTCAAGTTAACATCGACACCGCGAACAATACCTTTCACACATGCCAGATGCGGGGGAATAAAGGCGCTCACCGGATTGGTCGCGAAACTCGAGCACTTCAATAGGTCTTGGACACAGCGCTGATCAGTTGAAAAAGATAGAATACCACCTCTGCCGAACTGGCGGACCTCTGTGATGCTGTGAAAGTGAGACGTCGCAGCTCTATAAGCTCCGCCTGGATCACTTTCGGATTCTTCATACGAATGAAGCCCTCATTGCTAGGGACGAGGGCCACAGGAACTGCGGGAATGCCGTAGCGTAGAAACTGATCCACTGGTATTTACTGTGGCGGAAGTGAAGCAGACCAAAGGCAAGCCCGTGTTCGAGCGTTCCAGGCACGTGCCAGCGACGGTCCGCCCCGCCCCGCCAACGTCGTCCTTCTTCAGTGTCCCTTTTCACGAGACTGTTGGCGCGCACATCGTTGTCGTTCTCTGTTTATTTCAAGTGCCGCATTTGCCTCCCCTTAAAAGAGCATCGCCCCGATGCTATAACTGAGCCAGTCATTCACGCATAAGGTCACTTTGTACAAGTGACGGTGCTTCGCCGAGTCACTCGCTGACGTATGGCTTAATGCGCACTACGTGCACAAGTTCAGGTCAGTGCTGGCGACGCCTTGTACAGTTTGGGCTATCCGGGACGAGTTCGTAGGTAACATCACTTAGTCGTCGCAGCACTCGATAAGGTCCGAAGTACCTTCTGAGCAACTTTTCGGATAGTCCCCGTCTTCGTACAGGCGTCCACACCCATACCTCCCGGTTTCGTACGTTACAGGTGTATTACGTTGGTTATAGCGGCCTGCGTCGTACTCTTGCTGTTGGTATATTCGCAGACGTGCGAGCTGCCTGGCTTCCTCTGCGCGTTGAGTAAACGCATCAGCACTCGTTTCATTGTCATCGCAATCGTGGGGCAGCATCGCGTCCAACATCTTCCTTACTTCTCGTCCGTGAACAACGCTGAATGGGGTCATCTGTGTGGTTTCTTGTTTAGCAGTATTGTATGCAAACGTTATGTAAGGGAGAATATCGTCCCAGTTTTTGTGTCGATGTCTACATACATTGGAAGCATGTCTTCCAGAGTTTTGTTGAGCCGCTCGGTCAACTCGTTGGTTTGTGGATGGAAGCTGTCGACTTGCAATAAATAGTACCGCTGAGCACCAACACATGATCTAAAGGCGCGGCCGTGAATGCGGTTCCGCGATCTGTTATAACGATCGATGGCGCACCGTGTCTCAGCACAATGTTCTCTATGAAGAATCGGGCCACCTCCTTAGTTGTGCCTCTCTGGATGGCTTTTGTCTCGGCGTAGCGAGTAAGGTAGTCTGTCGCCAATATATCCTAGCGGTTGCCAGCACTAGAGGTGGGAAGTGGGCCTGAAAGGTCCATTCTGATCTGGTAAAATGGCGTTGTCGGGATCTGGACAGGGTGTAGCAAACCGGCTGTTTTCTCGGAGGGAACTTGCGCCGCTGGCAATCGAGGCAGGTCCGAACATGATGTTTTACGGTGGCGGTGAGTCTAGGCCACTAATACCTCTCTCGATCTCTGCCCAGTGTGTGCGTGTAGCCTAAATGTCCAGATGTGACCTCGTCGTGGCACGCTTGCAATATCTCAGAACGAAGAGTGGTAGGGACGACAAGCAGGTAGGTGGACCCGTCTGACGAGAAGTTCATTTTGTAAAGGACATTGTTTCGCAGACTGAACGATGATAGTCCTCTTGCAAAGACTTTGGGCGCGTTCTGGCTTCGTCCTTCTAAATAAATAATCAAGCCAATGTTCAACATCTTCATGTGGGGCACCACTGAAGCGATGAGGTACAAGTGGCTGAAGAAGTGTTACCTGGGCTGAATTGGAAACGGGACTGCCTTGTATCCCTGGGACCACCTGTGGCTGGCTGGCGGAGGCCATTCGCAGAGATACGCAGTGCCTAGTAGAATGTTCGTCCAAGGTGGTCAGCTCAGGAGAGAGGCCTAGCAACCGCCGACTGAAGCGGTGCACTGGTGTCGTAACAGGTGGCTGCGTGTCGGGACTTGATGAACGGCTCCCAGATGGGGTGTAGAGCATCAGCAAGCTTGCAGTCCAGCACCTCCATCAATGTCGCGGTTCAACGTAAGCAGATTACCGAGACATTGAGTCCGAGAACCGACGGCCTGTGTTTTTTATGCATGGATGATGATAATGATGAGCCTTTAGCTTTGCTGGCACTCGCCTAGAACGGGGGATCGGCCAAGAACCGGGCGGCAGGATCATCAAGTGAGTTAGTTATGAGTCAGGCATTCAGGTAGTCTTGTAGCCGGAAATAATGATAACGATAGACTAACAAGGTAATCTTTCTGTTGCCATTATGTACACACACACGGCGGAGCAAACCTCCCTGTGGTTATAACCTAATGTAATCCCTCCGAAGGATAAAATTACTGCCACGTTCATTTTTAAACCTATCTTCTCAATTGGTTCGACCAGGTATCTTTTCCTTTGATAAGAATATCGTTGACAGGATAAAAAGAAATGATTTATTGATTCTGATTCCTTGCAAAAGAGACAAAACTGAGATGCTGTGAGTCCAGCTTTATGTAGGTAGTAATTCAGGTTCGGAATTCTGCATCTTGATCTATTGATTGTAATTTCTAACTGCCGAGATACACACCGCTGTTCGTTCCAGCAAAATCTTAGATGTACGAAGTCTCTGACTTTATCCAATGATAATTTTTCTATATATGAGTGCTGTTACATAGGATAAATCAGGTAAAATGGGTAAGAGTGGTTCGTGTAAAGATTATTTGGCTAACGAGTCTGCAATCTCATTTGGATAAATCCCGCAGTGGCCAGATACCCATAACAAGTGGAATTTTTTCAGGTTTGCTGGTGATAAACTGCTAATCATACTCAATAATGTCAATTTTTTGCTGTAGATAGTGCAGTGCATACTGAGAGAGAATCAGTAGTGACTGCTTCTGATTCACTTGCAGGAAGTTTACGAAGTGCTAGAATTATAGCAAATATTTCAGCGATGAATATAAGCGTGTAATCTGGTGATCTAACTGAAAAATACCAGTCCAGAGAAGTACAGAATATGCCTACTTCAGCCTTTTCATTTAATACGGATGCATCCGTCGCAATAATAATGTTTACGGACAGATGAGTCAAGTAGTTTTGTAATTGATTATTTAAATATCGAAGGGGCAGTTATTTCGCATTAGAGGGGAAAATATCATCGAATATAACTTCAAGTTTTTAATGAGGCATCTACGTTAAGGCAATCTGATAAATATTTACATTCAGAGGTTCTAGCAGCACTTGGACAAACCTAATCTGAGGGGAGTGTAGTCTAGATCATTGTGTTCCGAAGAATGCGATTGGTTCTTGAATAAAAACCTACGATGCTTGTCTCAGAGGCGTATTATATATTTTAAAGGAAGTTTGAACTGTAAGTATTCTAAATCAAGTTAACAAAAGTAGAAAACGCGCTTCCACATACAAAACATTACTTACCACAAATTTGGGGAGTCCAAAACACAAGCGCAAAGCTTCTCTTTCTAATAATATTAACTGTCTCGTCTTGTATGCCGCGCTGCTAGAAAATAATATGCACCCAAATTTCATAGTAGGCAGCACGTGCATCTTGTAAATCATTATCTATTAACTCCTTCACAATCCTGTTTTTCTGTTTCCCCATTTTCGTAACCACCCCAAGGCGCATGACGCTTTACAGCCAACCTCGTATATAACGCTTTTCCAATTTAGCGTGCTATCATATACGATGCCTAGGTATTTCAGGAAATTGACCTGAAGAGTGAGCTCGTTACAATACACCAGGGAAATGTTGACATGATCCTTAAAACGGAACGTTAGAAGCGCCCTTTTTTTTTTGACGTTCAATGACATATGAACATTGTCAAGCCATGCTTCTAGCATGTTCATGTAACTCTGTAATGCTTGATACAATGAGTGCAGATCACTGTTTGCTGCAAAGAAAGCAATATCATCTGCATACACGTAAACTTGGATATCCCGATGAGTTGAAATGGAACTTAGGAATATGTTGAATACAACAGGGGATAATACTGAGCCTTGAGGTACACCTTGTGTCTGCTTATATATTTTAGAAGAGCATCCACCCAAGAAGCAATAAAATTCTACGTCTTTTACAAACTCTGTAATCCATGATGGTATATATTTTGGAAAGCGATAGTCTTGCGTCTGCTGGATTAAGATAGGATACTCCACTTTATCTTACGCTTTAGATAAGTCTAAAGGGACTAGTGCACAGTATTCGCGCTGATGCCGAGCCAGCTGTATGCGACTTTTCAAGTCCACGTGTGCACACCAAATGGAGTATCCCGATCTAAAGCCATTTGTCTGGAGTTTAATATTGTATGTTCATTGATATAGTTCATTATACGGGCATTCAAGACTCTCTCTACAAGTTTGACCAGGTTAGACGTCAATGAAATAGGCCTTGTGTTATCCAGAGTAAACTCCATTCCCTGTTTCTTAAATACAGGAATTATTTCGGAAAGCTTCTAATCTGCCGGAATCCAACAATTTTTCAGTGAACAATTAATTATATTACGTATTTCATGTAGGGATATTTCGTATAGCACTTTTATCATTGTAGAGGTCACCCTGTCAGGTCCAGGAGCAGCGGGCGGTAAGCTCTTTATCACACCCGCCAGTTCAGCTAAAGATACCTCCTGGAAATCATAATCCACGCTTAATTTCACCATAGGCTTTGGCATATTTGTCGTAAACCTGGTTTGCAAGCCTTTAGCAACATTTTCCAAGAAATCAGAGAGTTCGCGAGGCGACATAATGGCAGAATGAATGCTTTCTGCCTGTGGATTCATTTTTCTCGCACCATTTCCGATGGAGGCGGAAATGGTGTAGGCCTGTGTACTCAGATTTGGGGGCACGTTAAAGAACCCCAGGTGGTCGAAATTTCCGGAGCCCTCCACAACGGCGTCTCTCACAATCATATGGTGGTTTTGGGACGTTAAACCCCACAAATCAATCAATCAAATCAATCATTTTTCTCGCACGCAAAAACCTGAAAAGCGCTTTCTTATTTTTAGACAGATTGTTAAATTTATTCATGAAAGCGATTTTAAGCGTATACGCTTAAAATCAGCGGCCATGAATTTATAAACACTCCAATTTTGGGGGCACTGGTTAATTAACAGCTTTTTCCAAGCCGCTTTTCGCTTTCTATACCCCCTGACACATTCTACATTCCCCACGGGCTAAAAGATCCCGCTGTGTTCAAGTTTATAGTAAACGTTGAATTTTTTAACGATCGTTTCAATACAACACATAGACTCATAGCCCTAAGGTCTTCCTGCATTTCCTCGCGAAAAGTTAACGTAGATTTTAAGTCTTTTTGAAATTTAGCATAATTTACGAATGAGCCAACTTTCCCGGCCAAACTAAATCTCGGGAACTTAATTTCGAAACTAATGGGAAAGTGTTCGCTGTTTATAGCACAATCTAAGATATTCCACGAGGATATTCTTAAGGTGGAGCTGGAAAATGTTAAATCAATAGTCGATTTAGAGTTACCTCTTATAAATGCAGCAACGTGTGAGTTGATGCAGGAAAAGTTATTATCAAGCGTCCATTCCCACAAACGTCTTCCACATACAGCAGATCTGAAGCCCCAAGACACATGGTATGAATTAAAATCACCACACAGTAATATTTCTTTTCTGCATGAAGCTAACATAATATCGAGGCATCTCGTGTCCTGAACTCCTGCAGGAAAGTATACATTTGCAAAAGACAAAGGCGAGTAGTCGGGTAGTGTTATGTCTAACACCAGAATTTCGTAATTCGTATCCATACGCTGATATGATATCTTGGCACTGTGACTGAATTTCGTTGATATTAAGAAAGCCAGACCACCACCTCTACTCGGCCGATCCAGCGGGATTAATCGATAATTTTATATGTAAACTTTTTTGCCATTAGCAAGCCAGGTTTCTCAATGGCAATTATGTCGGGAGAAATTTGCGAAGAAATATATTGTAAATCTGTAGTTGCCGAACAAATCAACCGGCAATTCGACTGCAGAATTTCAATGAACCTATTTTGTTGCTATACCAGCAGTAGAAGCTGCCTGATCAAGAATATCTTTTTTTTTCAAGAAATTATTTTTCGAAAGGTTCTCAAAGAAGTCCTTCTTTGACAGGTATTTCTTGGATTTTGGGTTCTGAGGAGACTTTTTAGAAGGGGGAGATCTGTTACGTTTCAAAGTCTTTTGAGATTCTGTGTTCATATCTGTAAAGTCCCCTGAATCATCTGTCACAGGTTCTGACTCAGCCTAAACTATATTTTTAGGAGGTCCTACATGTTTCGGAGAGATAGATCTGTGATTAACTGTCAGATTTTCCTCTTGTGTACTTCTGGAAATTAACAGAGCCTGCGAATCCCGATTTTGCTCAGAAACTGTACTAATGATTTGTGTCAGCTGTTGTGTTATCATATTAACCAAGGCTTCAAAAATAGTAGCTGTCAGACGCTGCATTGCCTTTTCAGTAGACTTTTCAATGGCATCAGTTATCGACTTTGCGAGCGATGCATCCATTGCAGCTGTGTGCCGGGATGTTAGCCTGCGTATCCTTTCGATCTTTCATGCATTTTTGCTACCACCTCCCTCCTAGAGCAACGCCTGCGTTCTATGATTTCTAGAACACCCATTTCCCTTTCTTTTGCGCCACATTCAGCAGAATCTGCAGGGTGCGCTCCATTACACAAGTAGCACTTCAGGTCATCAGATTTGCAATCGCGGCTGTCATGACTCTCTCCGCACAGACGACATCTAGCCTGTGATCTGCATCCTTTCATGCTGTGGCCAAATCGCCTATACATTTCGAGCACTGCAAAGGTTTCGGGGAAAGTGGCTCTACTTTGTAGATTAGTGGCCATGCCTTAATTTCTATTGGTCTGACTTTTCCTGCAAAAGTTACTATAACCGATTCAGTAGGCGATTTTGTTTTATCAGTCCTTCGGGTGCATCGATAGACTGAAACTCTCCCAGCTACAATTTCTTGAGGTGCCAGACTCGTATCCACCCCACGGACTATGCCCTTCGACTATGCCCTTCGTAAACAAAAGCACGTCGTCTTCTTGAGTGTCCCTTTTCACGAGACTGTTGGCGCGCACATCGTCTTCGTTCTCTATTGGCGCAAACATGATAAACATGAGATGCGTGTCAAGTAGCAACATGACTACATGCTACGTTAATAATGCGCTCGCGGCCGTTTCGCTAGCTTCAATTATACTAAATTTGGTATTACGGTACGTGAATGGCGTCTCTCATAATCATATAGTGGTTTTGGGACGTTAAACCCCACATATCAATCAAACGGTACGTGAATGGTTGACGAAGTTATGATACTGGTGAAAAAATGATAAACATGAGATGCATGTCATGTAACAGCGTGGCTACATATGCTACGCTCATGATGCGCTCGCGGCCGTTCAGCTAGCTTCACACGTACCAAACTCAGTATTACGCGACGAGAACGGACGACACAGGTAAATGACACATCTAAACATGATAATCACGACATGCGTTCTATGTAACAACTTGACTACATGCATGATGAGCTCGGGGCCATTTCACTAGCTTCACATATGCCACATTAGGTATTACGTGACGTCAATGCATGACGAAGGTATGCGACTGGTGCAAACATCATAATCATGAGAAGCGTGTCATGTGAGAACATGACTACATGCCACAGTCAAGGCGCGAATACATTTCGACGTGACGCGGTGCGCGTGCTCACCGGCGTTCATGTCGTCGCTTCACGCCAGCGTTGCCACGCAGGGCGCCGGTCCTGCCCACGACCTATTGTACTCCTGACCTGCCCAGCTGGTGGCGGTCTACGGAGCTGCCTGCGCCGGCCTCGATGCCGAACTTCACCGCCTAGGGGGCGCTCTAGTTACCTCAGCTGAGTGCTGGTGGATGCATGGAAATGCATGGGTTACCGCCGGTTCAAGAAGAATTTCATCACGCATTGAGTAAATATGGCAGGTATCTTGAATTTTTTTTATTTCATATGACTTTGAGAATCTTCTTTTGCATTTTAGTTGACATTTTAGTGCATTATTTTTCAAATGGGACCACAAATCAGATACAAACACATGTATCAGCGTGCAAAACAAGAATGATGACAGAGACAGGTAGTAAAAAGTGCTGGCAAACCAAATGTTTATCTAACTCTTGATAGCGGCTGTACGTGTATACATTGGCAGACTTGTCGCACACTCAGCTGGATTGAATTTACTGTCAGGACAAGAAAGGGCAAGGACTATGATATTTGACAGTGGCCGCGGCATCCAGCGCGCATAGAAAACAGCCCAATACAGACAATTTTGCGCATAAATACCTTCGTCTCAAATGGCAAATGTAGATCGCAGGTACAATAATAATCAATAAAAACACTCTGCAACTGTTTTGAAACGAAACAGCGCCAACAGCAAACAACTTTACCTGCAAGACTGCAGCGTTTGCTCTTGGAGAGAAGATTAACCTTTGCAACTTCATGGTTCAGCTTGGCTATTTGCGCTTTTATTTCAGCATTATTCCTTGCCATGGTTTGGCATTTCCGTTGCGATGATATTGCAGAAGTCATCACATGGCGCATCTTCTGGCTGGTTATAGTTGTTTGTGTGATCAAGGAGCGTCGGTTTTTTTTTTTACTTTGTCGCCAGGTGCAGTTTCAGGTGGTTCTATGCGTTCAAATTCGGTAAATTGTGCATAAAGTCTGAGGATGATCCCGCAGTTGTGTTTGTGGGTGGTACTGATGACATGTCGCTCGATGTCAAGCTTTGCTGCGCCAGGGCTGAACCTGTTTTCTTCCTGCATTAAAAATTGCGTTCTGTTATACGCCTTTCCTTGAAATTCGTTTTCATTGGTCTAATTTGTATGCAAGAGCCATAGGGAGACGCCAAGCATTAAACATTGTTAGCCACTTTTTTTTCTTTGGGCAGGGTCCATGTTCCTGAACATTTGAACGTTTCAAGGTGCGGCGGACTTTTGCAACGGGTGGCACCATGTATTTTGGGTAGTGTGGAAACACTGACGGCACAGCATCCGCTTTCAGTCTTTTTATCTTTAGTCCCTGCTTATAGTCGGTTGAAGCAAAGTGCACACTGCACACCTTCGACCTGTCATTTGGGAGCCAAACTTCATTGCCAGCACCTTGAAAGGAAGAAGATGAACATTCAGTGAAATGTTGTGAATAAAATACAAAATTTCTTGTTCTTTTCTAAGGAGTATATCATGCAATTAGAAGTTTATACCATGGTGGTGAAGTGAATAAAGCACAGTTATGAAGTGAGCGTATGAATTCACCTCGTTAACCATGTGACACACGTAACTGTCTGAGATACATTAGCGCTAAATAAAATGGATGACCACAAGAAAGAAGGCAAGGACACACGCTAATCACAACTTTTCATTGGGAGAAAAGTTTTCACGTACATGTCCTTTTGTCATGCATGCGCGTAGACGGGTAAACTAACACGTTCATATCAGACGCGGGAGCACATAAATTCAAGTTCGAGGTCGAACTAATTAAGCGACAGAGGATAAATATTCACTTATGCAACGATCTCTGCTCTTTTTGGTAATGTAATGAAACTACCAAAGCAATCTCGAAGAAGCTGGTTCTTCCCACAATGGGTGTGTTTGAAAACCTAGTTGCATAACGTAGTGACATGGCTTCCATATGTGCGCTCTTGTCATCTGTTCTTTTTCTTTTTTGCTAATAAAAAGTTGTGAGTATAGCACGTCGTCATTTACTTTTTTGAGGTTGTTGGTTTATTTATTTTCTTGCGCTAATATGCGTCTCAGTCTGTCATGCACCACCAACCAGCCCAGCAACTCACTCTTTTAAAGACACGTAGTCATTTACAACCCATTATATTTTCAGCATGCCAGACAACGCCTAATTGAGCAGACTTACCCTTTCTAGAAATCACCTCGGCGTTTGTCTGCCAGTCTGTCTGGCACGGTTCCAAAAATGGAACGGTTCCATTTTTCACCAACCTCGGTCACTGGAAACTCATGAAAAGTGACATCAGAAGTCTTCCCTTGCCTTGATTCGCAGAAAGGCACGCAGCACACCACCATTGTGATGGTTCATTTGCTACAAGAAACCTAGCTTCGCTGGTGTACAAATTGCACGTATACCTGCACGCTTCTATTGCAGCTCGGCACGAGGAGATGGTGGCAAAAGATCGTCATTA
This sequence comes from Rhipicephalus microplus, assembly GCF_043290135.1. Classification (NCBI taxonomy): domain Eukaryota; kingdom Metazoa; phylum Arthropoda; class Arachnida; order Ixodida; family Ixodidae; genus Rhipicephalus; species Rhipicephalus microplus. The sequence continues at coordinate 138,207,411 of NC_134700.1, forward strand.
TACCTTTAAGTTTATTCAAAAAGAGGCTTTTATTCATTTTTTTTTTCAATTGTCCAGAGTGTATGCACGCGTAAACATTGCTGCTTTTCTCCCAGTGTCGCGCGAGCAAACGACAAAGAAGAAAAAAAAAAAGCGCGGCGGCCTATATGTTTTGGCCGTCAACAACCGGTGCGGATGGGGTAAGTTGTAGCGCCACAAAGCGCATAGTGGCAGGTGGCAGTACCAGAAAGGGCGTGCTGGCGCCTCACTTGCTGGGTAGGTCAGTACTCAGTACAATACAGTAGGTCGTCGTCCTGCCATATATTCGCAGGAGCGCGCCGCGCCGCGTTGCTATGACGCATGCGCGTTTCAGTGCGCCTGGCATCCCTCCGCATCATAGAGTTTCCCACAATACTTACTAGAGAGAACTCTGGCGCTAGTGTCTAAGGGAGCTGCAACGCACGGCGCTTCAGCGCTGTCGAAATTTGGGCTTGTTGGTGCATTGTGACGACAGAAAATAGCGCAAAGAAACGGGGACATAAGACGAGGACACACGGCAGCGAGCATGGGAATGATGGGTAGTACACACATTTGTCTTATATTAGTACTTCTGGCCTGCTTTTGGCTCCGTGTGCGTTCGTGTGGCTTGGAGCTGTTTTCTTACAAAACAAGTATTAGCAAATGTTCAGCGGTTGCGCTTCACCATTTTATTTTTTTAGACTTATTTTCCAAATTGGCTGATGAAGTTCAAAAGGGTTCAATCTTCCTTTCAAAACAAAACCGAAACACAGCAATAAACACAGCCACAAGCACGATTCGCCGCCCACAAGTACGAAAACTAGGCAAATGTGTGTATTACCCATCATTCCCATAGTCGCTGAACGATCGCAGCGCCAGAGTGCCCTCTAGTTAATTTTGAGAAACTCTATGCCCCGCATGACGCATTTCTCGCCGGTTGCGTCGGGCAGCGCCGACGGACGCTCGTTGCGCCTGAAGTAAAATGAACTTTATTTGGTTTTGGAAAACTGATCAGACACCCCCCCTAAGAGGGGTCCACCGCAGTTGCTGGCCGCGTCCACGCCGGGACTGGAAGACCATGGCCCCCCGCCCGTTTGCAGGCCTCCTGGACTGCGGAGTAGTGGACTGAGAGTTCGGGGCTTTTAAGAGTCCTCTCCCAGTCTTCTCACGCCTGGCATCAAACTGTAGAGTGGCGTTTTGCTATAACGTAGCGTCACTGTGCCCAGCGTGCGCGCGTGTCAACGCTACATTGGAGTATATTGGGCCCTTCGTGATGTGCTCGTGACCGTTCTGCTTGCTCCACATATACCAAATTTGGTGTTACGTGACGTCAATGGATGACGAAATATATGACTGGTGCAAACATAATAATCCTGACACGCGCGTCATGTAAGAACATGACAGCATACCACGCTCATAGCGTGCTCGTGGTCGCTTCGCTAACTCCACATATACTAAATTTGGTATCACGGGACGTCAATAAATGACGAAGGTAAACAACACATCCAACCATGATAATCACGACATGGAAGTCATGTACAGCATCACTTACCTCCGCCTATTGACGTGCTCATTTTAAAGTGACATATGAACCGTTTCTCATTCGTGCTTCGCATATCATCGATTCCCACTGTACGTGGGATCTGCAAATTTTTTAAGATATGGTTTGCGGTGAAGACTGCACACTGCCCCATTCTAGTACACTATAATCATTGTATGCATGCAACCACAGAGTTTTATACAATATATATTACCTAGAGAGGAATCTGGCACCGCGATCGTGTACCCTCAAGGGAATTATGAGTTCCTAAAATTGATGTATTCAGTAGTACACCTTCAGTGTGTGCTACTAAGCACATTGTGAAAAAGTACTCCACAGAATAAATTAGGAAGTTATTCGTTTAGAAGTTTAGTATAGGAGCAGAATCTTCACCTTTGTATGCATAGGTTGTATAACAAAAAAAAAAAGGAAATGAGTACAACACTTTTGCAGGAAGTTAAAAGAATATCAGCAATAAGGAGAAAGGACAAAGAAGTCCGAAGACCTAGCACTCATATGTAATAGGATATGACAATCTTGTGTACTTAAAATATAGCGAAATTCCTACCCTGATTTCCTCTATGGCTTTGTTGATGCCAGGGGTGTATGCATTGTCCCTGTACTGCTGTAGCCATGCGTGAAACACAGCAGAGAAAAACACCTTCTTCTATACAGTATAAGTACGTCCATAGGAACGAGTATGGATTTGATGACTAATTACCAATTGTGTTATAATAAACAAAAAATTAACCGAGTATATATGGTTGTTTCAACAGGGAAAGAGATAAAACCTGAGACCAAGGTTACAATCAATATTGCACCTATGCTGTCCTTAATGTAGTTATTTCCTTTTGTCATGATTTATATACCAGTCATTCTTTAGCGTGTGTGTATGCCAAGCAATCTTATGACTCACAATAGAGCCAAAATATGCTGCGTCAAGTTAGGGTAGTGTTTGCTGGGTCACAATAATGAGGTGTCTCAATGATTAGGCTGCATTTGAATAGACATGATTTAGCCATGAATTTATAAGGACGACATTCATCAACATTATATAAAGAAAACGTGGGGTAAAAATTACAGACACAACATGCGTGTCCATTGCCTTATCTTTATTTCATCGACAGCGCTGTTTTTCCCTCCAAAAAAAGTAGTATTCAATACTACACCTGCTTACACTGCGCATGTGCCACCAAGCACATTTCAAAGAAGTGCTTCACAAAGACTGTGTAATTCCTTTCAGAGCCAATTACATCTGGTATGTAATAGGTATGCCACTTTTACCAAAAGGTTATAAAAACATATACCAGCAATTCTAAAGCTAGACAGAAAAGATATGTCTTTCAAATGCTAGGTATTTAATTGGCAAAAAACTTTGAATATAGCTTTCTGAAAGAATCATATTTGCAAGGAACTGCAGGGTTAGTACTTTTTAGTTAGTACTGCGGATGACTTCAAGTATAGTCACATATATCCTTTATAACGTGTACTGTGCGCATACATGTGCATCGTCACTGCACAACAAAAAAGTCATTGCAGTTGATGAATCAGGCAACCAAGTTTTTTGTATTAATTGCAGCTGCATAAACTGCTTAGTTCATTTCGGGTTAAGATACACTTTGCACCCGGACACATATATTGTTGCCAGAGATACTTGTACTGCAAATGAAACAAGTCATGGAAGGAATACGTACAGACGATAATTAACAGCACGATGTTATGAAACCAACGGGACTATCACAACTGTGTTAGTTCACAGCCGAGTTTATTGTATGACTTAATTTTTATTGTTCATTTTTTTGGTGGGTGTAGAAAAGTTGTGAGTGAATCGCTGAAAGAGATTTGGTTGTATACAGTATAGCAGTGATATTCCACGCTCGCTCATTTCTTTTTTTATATGATCGTGTTGGTCCCATGAAAAATTGATCAGCGCAGGTCATGCCCGAATTGTGGCAGCTTGGGCTAGTTGGTATGACATGGCGATAGTTATAGCCCGTTCGTCTCCTTCTTGTCTCTGTGTCATCGTTCTGTTCTCGCGCTATAACTATCGTCACGCCAGAATGTTTGAGAAACTTCTATATTGTTGTAGACTATTTGCATGAACGACACGTAGTAGAGGTTACTAAGACAGTTTTTATAACTGTGCTCCCAACGGGAGCCTCTGCGATAACGCTTGTCCTACCGATGGTTAGATTAATGGTGGCCGTCAACTACTGCGAGTGTACGTGTGATCGAGTGAACTTGGGTTTTCCGGGCACAAGTCAACTCGATTTAAGAGTTTCTTCTGTAAAGAGCTGGTGTACGAACGGCATGCTGTCATAAACACGCATGACAATAGTACTGCACGACCTAGATTGTCAGACGAGAAGCGGTTCTGAATGCCTGATGAATGATGTAGTACATTGAACTACGTAATGGACGCAAAGCATGTGAGCTGAAGTGCGTTACAGGCTAGTTTGTTCATCGTACTTTTATGCTTGATAGCTTGAGATAACCACATAATGTCTTCACAAATCTGGTCTCTAGAGATAATGTTGACTCTGATCTATTCGTTCGAGTGAAAATTGCGCCGTTGTGACCAGAGTTGAAAACGGTGGAAACGAAAGCATGTGCGCTACTTAGCTCTGAATTGTCATGTTCCAATCCGTGCATTTGTGTGTGCATTCACGCCTGTAAAAGCGCATGAAGATGTTAATTTGATGCGCAAGAGGTTCTTATTAGCCTGCTTGCCATGAGCAACCCAAGAGGTCCAATACCTTCCATTACATATATAGATTTTTGACAGGCACACCTTCGATCGCCGAACGCAATAATTTACGGATTTTGAATACCTTTTACCGAAAACGAGGAAACCGCAAGTGGACATGGGGGTGCCCTAATAGCGAAAATAAGAACGAAATAGATTTTATAATGATTGTACAGCCAGGCATCGTGCAGGATGTGGTATAGTGGTTGGCAAGGTACGATGCAGTGACCATAAAATGGTACCGTCTCGAATTCGCCTAGACTTGAGGAAGGAACGACAGAAACTGATACGCAAGAAGCCAATCAATGAGCTAGCACTGAGAGGGAAATTACAGGAATTCAGAGTCTCGCTTCAGAACAGATACACGGCTCTTAGTGAGGAAACCAACCTTAGCATAGATACAATGAATGATAATCTGACGAGTATCATTACGGAGTGTGCAGTAGAAGTTGGAGGCACGGTAGTTAGACAGGACACTGGCAAGTTTTTCCAGGAAACGAAGAACCGCATTAAGAAGCGTCAAATCATGAAAGTCTCACGTACAACAGACAAAATAGAACTGAGAACTGGCAGAGCTTTCGAAGTTGATTAATATGTGTGAAAAAGGGTTTATTGGCAACTGTTGCGACGGTGGTCCTACGACGAAATACGATCGGGCAAGAGCAACGGTCAAGCAGATGCCGGCGATGATCAGCACGAGCCGAGCAAGCGAAGCCAACACCACCTAGAGCTAGTTCTAGGTGGTGTTGGCGAAGCCCAGCACCCAGTACCCAAGCGGTGGCGATGTTGCTTGCCAACGATGCGTTTTCTTCTTCACAGGTGTAAGGTATCCGATGTAAGAAGGTATAACATGGAGAGAATTGAACACGCTCTGAAAAACGGAGGAAGCGTCAAAGCAGTGAAGATGAAACTTGGGATAGGCAAAGATCGGATGTATGCACTAAGGGACAAAGAAGGCAAAATAACTACCAATATGGATAGGATAGTTAAAATAGCAGAGGAGTTTTACAGAGATCTGTACAGTAGCCGGGACAACCATGACTTTAATACTATAAGAACTAGCAGGCAAAGCTGCTGGTGAGGATCAGGTAACATCAGATCTGCTGAAAGATGGAGGACAGATTGTGTTAGAAAAACTAGCCACCCTGTTTACGAGGTGTCTCCTGACGGGAAGGGTACCAGAGTCTTGGAAGAACGCTAACATCATCTTAATACACAAGAAAGCAGATAACAAGGACTTGAAGAATTGCAGGCCGATTAGCTTGCTATCTGTAGTATACAAGCTATTGACAAAGGTAATTGCTAACAGAGTAAAGAAAATATTAGAATTCAATCAACCAAAGAAACAAGCAGGATTTCGTACAGGCTACTCAGCAATCGACCACATTCATACTATCAATCAGGTAATAGAGAAATGCTCAGAATATAACCAACCACTGTACATAGCCTTCATAGATTACGAGAAGGCGTTTGATTCAGTAGGAATATCAGCCGTCATGCAGACACTGCGGAATCAGGGCATCAATGAAGTATACATAAACATCCTGGAAGAAATCTACAGGGGATCAACTGCTACCATAGTGCATCATAAAGAAAGCAACAGAATACCAATCAAGAAGGGTGTAAGGAAGGGGGACACAATCTCCCCAATGCTATTCACCACGCGTGCTCACCGGAGGTTTTCAGTACCTTAGAATGGGAACAGTTAGTGATAAAAATGAATGGAGAGTACCTCAGTAACCTGTGCTTCGCCGATGACATTGCATTGCTGAGTAACTCAGGGGACGAATTGCAACTCATGATTACGGAGTTACACAAGGACAGCAGAAAGGTGGGTCTTAAAATGAATCTGCAGAAAATGAACGTAATGTACAACAACCTCGGAAAAGAGCAGCGCTTCGAGATAGGTAATAGTGCACTTCAAGGTGTAAAAGACCATGTCTACTTAGGGCAGGTAATAACCGCGGAGCCGAACCACGAGATTGAAGTAACTAGAAGAACAAGAATGGGGTTGAGCACATTTGACAAGCACTCTCAAATTATGACAGGTAGATTGCCACTATCCCTCAAGAGGAAGGTATATAACAGCTGTATCTTGCCACCACTTAGCTACGGAGCAGAAACCTGGAGACTTACAAAGAGGGTTCAGCTTAAATTGAGGACGACGCAGCGAGCAATGGAACGAAAATTGGTAGGTGTAACCTTAAGAGACAAGAAGAGAGCAGAGTGGATTAGGGAACAAACGGGGGTTAAGGATATCATAGCTGAAATCAAGAAGAAGAAATGGATATGGGCCGGGCATGTAGCGCGTAGACAGGATAACCGCTGGTCATTAAGGGTAACTCACTGGATTCCGAGAGAAGGCAAGCGAGTTAGGGGGAGACAGAAGGTTGTTAGGTGGGCAGATGAGATTAAGATGTTTGGGGGTATAAATTGGCAGCAGCAAGCACAGGACCGGGTTAACTGGCGGAACATGGGAGGGGCCTTTGTCCTGCAGTAAACGTAGTCAGGCTGATTGATGATGATGATGACACCTTCGATCACTGATCGTGCACCAAGAATGTTTATTCTGTGTAGGTGTATGTGCGTGTTATCTTCTGTCCGTATTCAATCGCGCTGTTCAAACTTAGTGGGAGCTTGCGCAAGAAGCTCTTGCAAGTTGTATACATCAGGGAGTGCCACTCTCTGTATGCTCACAACGAAAATGCTTTACCGCAAAGCAAACATGCTTCACCGTGTGATATTTTTGTCCTGCAGTGAAGCCAAGGAAATGCTACATTGTTTTTTGGTTGCATATACAATCGGCCCTTCCCCATGTGTGGATATGTATGTGTTTTAAGACCACGGTCGTATTCTACGATTGCGACAATATCTGTAGCTCCAGTGCTGTTTTAAATCTCGATAAGGGAAGTTGGTTTTGAATTTGAATTGCTGACATTCTTAAAACATTTTCACAAGTATAGTATACTCATTTTCTTTTTCAATGATGTAACCCATACGTGCCAGATGTGGTGCCTCCACTCCCGTACTGTTAAATGATTGACTCCTCCAGGTTTTGTGGTGCACTTGTTCAAACTGTGCATGGTAGCCCACACTGCAGGTGTACTACTGAATATGGATTTTTTAGGAGGGTATCATACAGCACTGTAGATGAAATTTAGAGAAGGCAAAAGACACATATGTTGTGCCTGTCATTTTCACCTGCTTTTCCTTTACGGCGCTAATAAATTTCTTCCCCATCAGGTAATGCACAAACTTAATTCAGTCCAATGCAAATGCAGCCTACACACGAGCTAAATTAATGTGCCCAAGAAAACACAGCCCTGACTTGACATTGAACATTTTGGCACTATTTTGCATCATAAGATTGCCTGGCATAGCCACATGCTAAAGAATGTCTGGAGAAATCAGTCACAAAAAGAAATAATTATATTGAAGATGGTGGATATTCAATATTGCTTCTCACCTTGGTCTCTGCTGCTTTTATATGCTCCCATGCTGGCACAAACACATAACTCTGCTTTCTCGAGTTAGTAAGAACTTATTTGTAGCTCCAGTGGCTGGATGGGAATAGAGGCTCAGCGAGGTGGCCCCACCTTAAGAACCCCATTAGCAATTTGTCACTTAATCTCTACTCCCTCCTACACGTACTTCTGCCTTGGAAAAGAGTTTCTATGTGTGTGTTTCGTACTACATGGCTAGACCTGCACAGGGACTATGCATGCATCCCTGGCATCAGCGGAGCCATAGAGGAAACGAGGGTATGAATATCACTTTATTGTACGGTACACAATACTGTCACATCATATTATGAAGCTGACAAGTATTAAATGGAGGATACAAACATTTTTAGTACATACTTTGAATGAAACACAAAAGTTATTTTTTATACGAGATCATTTAGCAAAAAGGCAAAAATGTGAAGGTGCACCTGTAATTTGGAAGCATAGTAAACAAATAGTGGATTAAGATGCATCGAAAGTAGGCCAGGCCTATTAGAACCAACTTTGTAGGTGGCTTCCAGGCACACATGTGCAATGCCAGCGTCACATGCACCCAGGGTTTAAGTTGTTAAAGTGCGAATGCTAAAAATGAGAAAAGGCTAATGCGTCTGTTAATGTAAAAAAATTGGCAGATCCCACGTACAGTGGGAATCGATGATATGCGAAGCACGAATGAGGAAGGTTGATATGCTGCTTCAATTCAGAAAAACGTTACAAAGTGGACGTAAATTATATCGAACATGACTTCCATGTCACGATTATTATGTTTAGACATGCCATTTACCTTCAACGTCTTCTTTATTTCAAGGTACCTTACAGGCCCCAGGGGTGGGGGCATTGAGTAAGGGGGGCGATACACTAAATACATGTACATATACATATAGAGTTGGCAAAAATACATAAGGAAAGATATAATTACAATATAGTAAACATAAAGCATTATAGATAAGCATATACATGTAAAGATGACGCACACATGCAAATAATAAGCGAAAGTGTGCGTTTATTGAGCACAAGAAGGGAGCGGTTAAATGTCACAGTTGCAACAATCTTAAAACGAGTTCATGTTTTACAAAATAAAAACTAATACCATGTGTGATGAAGAAAAAAAAACGCTACATTTCATAGCCGCAATACATGGAGGTGAATTTACTGCGCGAGAAAAAAAAAAAGGCCATAAGCGGGATAACTGCCAGTCAGAATAGCTCATGTGACTTAGCATACGAGTGATTTGCTCTAATAATGGTGTAGGGTGGAAAAGTTCCCAAAACTCATCCTTGCGCTGCGGAAAGGCATCTACTCGGTGAAGTTTGTAAAGTAGATCGATAACATATGACAGAATGTTTCATGATTTGTCTCGGCAGCAATGTAATCAGGCAAACTATTCCAGAGAATAATGGCACGTGGGAGTGCCGACTTGTTGAACGCATTTGTAGAGCCGTATATACGGGAATAGCTGAGATGATTGTGTAATCTACGTGAGGTGAGATATGGTTTGTTCCGACCAGTAACGGTGATTCGGGAGGAGTGGGTGATTTTATGAAAGAATGAAATCAGGGCAAAGTCACGACGGATGTTCAAGGGTGGAAGTGAAAGTTGTCGTTTTATATATGATATATTGGAATGGGGAATGTAGAACTTGGCGATGAAGCGGCTTGCCCAATTCTGAATTTTTTCCAATGTGTGAATTAAGTATTTTTGGCATATTCTAGTTGAGGGCAAAGCAGGGTTAAGTATGATAATTTCAATGCTTGAAGGTGCAGGTTTCAAATTACGTCTTAAGAAACCAAGTGACCTGGAGGCGTTGGCAGAGATTGCTTTAATGTAGTCGAACCACGATAGAGCAGGTGTAAGTATAATGCCCAAGTACCGATATTGCGTTGCAGTCGAGATAATGAACTGATTAATGCTGTATAAAAATTCGGATGTGCTAGATTTACGTGTGAATAACATTACTATGCATTTCGAGGCATTTAGAGCCATGAGCCATGTCTACACCAACCATTATTTACATCGAGGTCATTTTGAAGCGACACGTGATCATTAAAGTTTTTGATTGGACGGTAAATAATGCAGTTGTTGGCGAATACCCTGATGCAAGAAGAGACATGTTGCGGAAGATAATTTGTGAATATGAGGAAAAGTAATGGTGCAAGTACGCTGCCTTGTGGTACACCTGAAGAAACATCAGTTAGAGAAAAAAAAAATTGTTGACTGTTGTGTACTGCTGCTGATTAGACAGAAAATTGCGAAGCCATGATAGTGTACGGGAGTCTAACTTCAAGGCGGATAGTTTCGATAACAGGCCACAGTGTGCAACCCGGTCAAAAGCCTTCGAATAGTCCAGGAACACGCAATCAGTTTTATAATTATTGTCCATATTTGCATGAAGATCTGTGGTTAGTTCGAACAGCTGAGTCTCACACGAAAAACCCTTTCGGAAACCGTGTTGATTTTTGAAAAAAAAATTATTGGATTCCAGATGTCTGTAAATATGCGAAGCGATAATGTCTTTAGCATTTTACAACAAATGCATGTAAGCGAAATAGGACGGTAATTTTCACATGAGGTTTCATTTCCACTTTTGAATATTGGTATTACTTTTTCTAACTTCCAGTCAGACGGTATTATGCTAGTTTCTAGAGACTGCCATAATATATAGAGTAGAATTTTGATTGAAACCATTACTGTATTTTTAGCACCTTAGAATTGATTCCATCTACATCGGACGACGAAGATAACTTGAGATTGTTTATGGCTATAACTATGCCGTCTTGCTCAATGTCTATTGATTCTATGAATTGGTAGTCAAGCTCGGCTACGTAGGGTATCTTTGTACTATTCTCTTTCGTGAAGACAGAAGTGAAAAAGGAATTAAGTGCTGTTGGGCATTGGCTAGCTGAAAGAGGGATGTTGTTGAAATCGTGTAATGAGATGTCCTGGTTTTCGCTGGTGGGATTGATGACTTTCCAAAATTTAGCTGGGCTGTTTTTCAGTAGTGTGGGTAGATCAATAGAATAATACTTCTCCTTAGCGTTACTTAAAGCAGTGCAATATGCTTTTATGCAGGTTTTATATTTGAGCCAACAAGAACTGCCTGAACACTTTGCGTTATTATATAGCCACTTTTTCTTATTCCGCATTTTCTGAAGATTTTTAGTGAACCACGGCCTTGATTTATCGTTGCTAATTTTAACCAGGGGTACATATTTGTCTACTAATGTACACGTCACGTGATAACGAATTCGCATCGATTCACGTCACGTGATTCCAAATTTGGTATATGTGGAAAGCGGCCGCGAGCGCGCTGAGCGTAGCATAAAAAGATGTTTTACATGACATGCATATCATGTTTGGACGTGTCGTTTACCTTCATTGTTCATTCACGTCACATAATTACCGAATTTGGTATATATGAAGCTAGCAAAACGGCCACAATTGCATCATAAGCAGGGTATTATGTCATGTTTATCATGTTTGCACCAGTCATATACTTTCAACATCTATTGATGTCTCGTAACACCAAATTTGGTGTATATGAAGCTAGCAAAACAACAAAGAGCACTTTGAGTGTAGCATGTAGTCGTGTTTTACATGACACGCATGTCATGATTTCCTCGTTAGGGTTTGTTGCTTATGTTCGCCATGCAGTCATGTCATATACCAGTTTCACAATATGTCATGTGAACGAAACCAGTGCAAGAGCAGCAAGATAGAAATGTAAATCAAGACATTCATTACATACACGTAATGATTTTCATGTTATGACTAGTCACTTTTGCTCGTCATACAATCATGTTACGCAATACCAATTTCGGTATCGATACCATTATCGAAACGGCCAGGAGAGCTAAGAGTCGTAAGCGGCTATCGATACCATTATCGAAACGGCCAGGAGAGCTAAGAGTCGTAAGCGGCTAAGTAGATAGATACGGTCAAAGTCGCCGAAGTTCGCTAAAAAAACTTAATAAACTAAAAGAGTGAAGTGGCAAAGCAATAAGGTAATGAGTGGAGCACAATTTTCTTAGTTTATCAAGCTGTAAAGGAAGGGCAGCATTGGAAACAGCTAGACATGATTGTGGTTCACTAAGCCCAGTGCTAATCAGGTGCACTGGGAACTCTTCAGAGGACAAAAATAAAAATAAATCTATTTGAGAAAAGATGCATCAGCCTTTGAGTGAATAACAATGCAGCTGCTGCTATCTGCAGGTATGTAAAGCACAACAAAATTAAAGCACATCCTTCACTTGTAGGGCAATGCATGTGGCAACACAGCTTTCAGAAGTGAATCGTTATTTGACATTTATTTCATACATTAAGTATTCTCAAGAGAGGCATAGTGAGAAGTAGAAATGAACTGAGTATGCAGCACTAGGACTTGGTGAGCATTCTTCTGTAGCATGCTGAAAGCCCCATTAAGTTCTAAAACTGAAAACACTGGAGAGTATGTTTTTTTTCCTTAGCGCTGTTGTTGCAGCAAGCTGCAGATGGGATCGTGAGCAACAGCGGATGCAGACAAGTGGACCCCTTTCACAAGATGCTTTAGTTGTTCTAAGATAGGAGTCTGCACATACAACACATACAACTAAGCCTGCTTATACAATGCTGAAAAAAAATAACTTCATTAAAGAAAATGAGAAATCGAGTGTTTAGGTACATCACGCTCATAACAAATATTTTCCACCGTGCAGCGTTCAATTGGCTAAGAAGAAACTGACTTCAATGGTCTATCTATCTAGCCACCTACGTCTGGTCGCTCTCGTGATCACTGCCTTAGCTTTGGCTAAACCAAATTAGTATGGGAGGTAAGATGGTTTCACAAATACGATTGCCCGTCAGGTCATGAATAATGCCGCGATCCCGTCGCGTATGTCGTCAAACCCTTTCTTCCAGATGAGTGGCACACATCTGGCAGGTATGCGATTATGTGCCCCAGGTGAATGACAAATCGTCTACACAAGAATGACAAGAAGTAATATTGGTAATTTTAACACGACAACATCCAAGAAAAAGTCAGTGTTGACTCTATAAATGCAATGAAGAAATATCAAGGCCCCAGCAGGAATGAAAGCCAAACATTCTGCGTGGCAATCAAGTATTCTACCACAGAGCCACACCAGGTCTCTGCACTGCTGTGGAAATGGACACCACTCAGGCACAATGTCAATTGCAGTTGCAATGCTAAATATAAAATTTTATAAAAATTACAGATGCACTCCTATAATGCAGCCGTCACAACCAGTTCACGTCAATTGTAGTTAAGTGCCATACACTTTGGTAGATTTATGTAGCAGTGTTCGGGGCTACCATCCTTGAGAGCACAAGCGCTACATATCAGCTTACCACGTCTGATGTTGCTAGCACTCGTGTTGCTACTGGCATCATTATGCAAATGTAAACAACTGGTTATATAAAACACATGTGACTGTTGAACATATATCTGTGCATACAACATTCACCTGTTTTCCTAAATACCCCACAGTCACCTTCCTTCAATGATATATGTGAGTCTCAAACAGTAAATTATGCCGCTGTACAACATTTTTATACATTAAAAGAAGTCACTATGTTTCCAGTGCTTTTTTTTTTTTGCAGTTCTCCTACATGGATGAAGTTTTTTTTCCCCCTAGAAGTTTACTTCCTTTCCAATTGGAGAAAAAAAGAAAACAGGTGGCTATCTGATTTTTTTTTTAATCTTTAAAAGGGATTGATACTAGTTTGTTATTTGCTTACAAGGGTGCCATTTCACACCTGAAAATGAGGCACGCGTGGGCAGGAAAACCTGCGGGATTCAAACCGCACGTTCTACATACCCAGGCGACGAACACTTGAGTATGTACAACTATCGATCGTGCTTGAGTAGGCTTGAGTAGTGCCATACAGGCTCTTTTAATTTGATTCGCGTTTCTCAACCATGAAAGACTCACTTCTGCATTTATGCACGGTCGTGTAAATTACATAGTGTAACACTTGCATGTCTCAACCAACAGAGAAAATCGGCCTTGTTAAACGATAAAACGGCAGTTATGTCACTCATTGATTAATTGATACGTTCGACGAGCAAGCGGCAAAACAGTCAAAAGCAAGTTGCCGATCAAGCACAGTAAAAAACACACTTTCACGCTCAGTAAAATTTGTACAACGAACGCTGCCACCTCACATAGCAATCACAAAAATAACGCTGAAGCACGCAATGACAGTGCAAGGGACCATAGTACAAGTTCAAGCACTGCAAACACCATTCGCGCTCGTCAAGCACACGGGCAACGATAAGCACAATCGCCATGCTCGCGTCCACGACCAGGACACCGCATCAGCACACGTCCAGCACAACACAAATGTGTACAGCTCATCCCACACACGCACGAATGCACACACGCCGAGAGAACTTGAGGTTGCCTGACCCACTGTTAACTAATGCCACAGCACGCCACACGCAAGAAAAATATGCCCAGAGAACCAGGTTTAACCACAGAACACCTACTCAGCTGGTAGATGTTCTGTGACCTTCCATGTAGAGAGGCTGGAACTTTGTACTTCCATGTGTGATCTACTCTGCAGAGAACCTCGGTTTGCCTGACCCACCGTTCTCCAAAAGCCATAGCTTTATACGGATCCAAGCCAAATTGGGTGCGCTATTTTCACCGGGTCGTAGCAGTCATAGAGTTTCGGAAACTCTATGGTAGCAGCACGGCCGCTGGATCGTGCGATCTTTCATCCAGCGGCCGTGGTAGCAGTCACTGCCAATTCCTATGGGCATAGAGTTTCATACAATATTACTTTAAGGAACTCTATGCCTATCGGGGTACAAGCTCCGCTGAAGTCATGGAGGAAACTTTCTTCATGGCTGAAGCAGCCCGCGTAGACACTAGCGCCAGATTTTTCTCTAGGTATTATTGTATTCATACATCTTTATTGAATGGAACCACGGAGGAAGGATTCCTTCCTCCGTGAATGGAACTTTGCAAATCCGAAAGGGAGCCAACTTGAAAAGGTGCTCATATATACGAAAAAGAAGATCAAGACATCACAAACGTTCTGTTCTCTTCTCATGTGTCTGTGTTTACAGTTTATGTTCTAGCATGACACGTTTGTAGATTGTCTATTATTGTTGATAACTTAGCAGTTTTTCTTGTTTCCGACTTGACTCATACTATTATTGTATGTCACTCTATGACTGATAAACATCCTTTCGCCCGTATGCTTTCACCGCCTCAAAAAGCCTGTCTTCTTTCTCTCCTGTTTTCTTTTTTTCTATTTTGCTGCCTCAAAGCATAGCTTTCGAGATTGGCAATAACACTCGGTAACACCATAGTTAAGTTAGCAAATAAATTTTTATTGGCCAACAAAACTTAACGCTAAAATATTATGATTAAGTATTCAACTTTTATTTATAAATATTAGTCTTTGTGTGATGAGCAATGTTTTTTTCCCTTTCATATCGGTTTGGTTACTACCGTTCTGTGGCGAGAAGTCGCTGGAGACGGCCATGTTTGATGAGTGATGTGCTTGGGTTGTTCGGTTTGCAACTGTAGTGGCATTACATCTCCATAATTTTGTTAAATCCTTCGAACTACATTGTTTTCCTATGTTTGAAGTGTCGCTAGTGTGATGGATTAGTGGCTGCACTGCGCAGGGATTCCTGGAAGAAGCTCCAGGAGCTGTGTCGCAAAGTGAGTCGCCCCGTGTTCCTCTGCTCTGGTGGACTAGCCCCTGGCACATTATCGTTAAAAAAATTTCGAACCCTGTTTTTTGTGTGCATTACGCGAAAACTCGGAGTTGATGTGTTGTGAGCCTCCGTAGCCGGCTAGAGCTTTCAGGTGGCTCACTTCATTGCACTGGTCTAAACGTTTTGGAATTCGGTCGAGATGCCTAGACGACGTTTTATAAAAGCGTCGCGTAGTATCGCATTTGCTGCAGAGACGCACGGCGCTTGTCGGGCGCCTTGAGTGCGTTGTCTTTCGGCCACACTCGTCTTAAAACTTCGAGTACTCGGGGAGCGATGGGACTTCGCGACGTTTTCGTTTGCCCCCATCTTGCGCGTTCACCGCGCTTCTACTCGTAGACACCCCGGCAATCGGTGACGTGAGAAGGATAACGCACTCGAGGTCATTAGCTCTCCGGTGTCGGCTACTACGATCGGCGTCACCTGCGCTGATCACGGAGATTGGAGGAAACGGGGATAGTCCCTAAAACGCGACAGCAGAGATCCCAAGCTGCGACGTTGGCCGAACGAAGCGTGAAGTCGTGACGCTGGATGAGCACGATCCAACCCGCCTTTTAATCCGGGCCCGCAGTGCATGCATGGGAACACTTCCGTGCGTAGAATATTGCCATGGTGGCTCAGACAGCGAGCCAGGCTAGCCGCTTCCGCACCGTTACATTTTAGTTGGCTCTAACTCGTCAACGTAGGGCTGCTTATGTACAGACATGCCGCGTCGTTGTTTGTATATTTACTAGGTCCGCCTTTCAGTGGTACTGATGATCCAATGAATTTGGAACGGATACCCGCACGTGAGCACATGCTATGGTTTGCACATGAAAGCAGTATTGTTGCCAGAATAGTAAAACTTCTTTCGCGAAGACACAAACATACTCAATGCATGTAATGCAAGCAATATGGACAGATGGGGTTTCGTATGGATTGCTAGCTTTCCAAAGGATAATAGATTTACAACGTGTAGGCGAAGGTTTGACGTGGTTCAAGGCACACTATATTGTGTTCAGAGAGCATTTTGGTTGGCACATGAGATGTATACACCACCGTGCTTATGTACGCACATAGTGCACCGCTCTCAGGCTTATTGTAAGATCAGTGATTCGCAAGAAATGATTAGCTTGCGATCAGATAGTTTCAGCTGAAGAGGTCAATGTAGAACACAATAGCATCGAAACATTGAGGCTTTTTTCTGGCATGCACAAAAATATCCAACTCATTTATAACAATCTACATTTGGACTAATGTTTCTTTCAGTTTGTGCCGTGCTCTTTTGCTTTCATGCGAAATATGTCTAAGCTCGCATTGTACAATTTCTCTGCCTGCAGACTGCGTTTATAAACACTACATTTGGGTGATCAAATGAGACCTGGTGTTTTCATTTGCTCATTCCCACAATGTATCAGCATCGGCTTTGTGTGTTCTTGCTGAGCTTAAGTGAATTCAGCTTGATTGGCACTTTATCATCTATGCTGCAATATTTTGCTTGATTTTTGTGCTGTTGTGCTATAGTGTTGTGACCCATGAACAGGAAGACGGCTGAGCTTCGGTTGAGTGCAGCTGAGTGTAACTACATTCGGTATGACCTCACACTGAAGTAGAGTTTCAGCTCGGGGGGGGGGGGGGGGGGGGGGTACTATATTGTGCTATAGAGCTGCAAAAGATGAGAGGTGGATGCAGGAGAATAACACAAAGAATTACTGACAGCTGGGTTATCGAAAAAGCACCTAGGCTTCTTTAGGTGATGTGCGCTGCATGATCCAGAAGGTTTTCACGAGGCACAAATGAAATCCAGAAAGAATGAAAGCTATACTTGAGAAATGTGCCATAACGACTCATGAGAATAAAGAATTGTAGGAAAGTAACGTGCAGACCACAAAGAATGGACAGTAATTCTTTCTGGTAAAAGATAGATGTCTGTGAGCTAACACAATCACTGCTGGAGGGGGTTGGTGTTTGAGGTGAGAGAATGTAGGAACGTGACTGTCTCAACAACCTCGCTTTTCAGCTTGCGATGTGTTGGTTGGCTAATCAGTTACTCGCAATGGAATGTGTCAGTGCACATTAAAACACGAAGCTTAAGAATAACCGACAAAACATTTTTATGCATTCTGCCTATTGGATCTGAAGATGAGGTGCGCTCTCGTAACACACGAAGACAGTCATGCAGTCGTGCAAACCAAATGTGTACATTTATTCACTTGCTTTGACAACGACGATCTCGCCAGCCGAATCTAATGCATCACTAGTGACATGCTAATTAACCTTATACAATATGCCATCACAATGCACAAGCACTGAACATAACCAAACGAGGTACATCATGCTTTTAAATGTACCGCAAATGTGGTTTTGTCAACATTAGACTCACCACAAGGGATTCATGGGAAACGATTAGTGGTGTCGTCCCACATGAACCCACCGCAGGAGCTGTCCCTCGATGCACTTGTCCAACCTCAAAAGAGACTCCTTACTGTTTCCTGTCTGCCCACCTAACCTCGCCAACCCTTATTCGTGTAAACACAGCACACCACTTCTTAATTGGCAGCTATTAAACCTAACTGCAAAACCTAACTTATAGCTCTAATGTAATTAATTTGATATAGCTTTTAGTGGGAAGTGCTTCCTTATTATAGTCTTTAAACTGTTTCAGAGCTCATTCCATTGATAAGCGTTTAATAACCTACAATCTGTTGAAGGAGTACTGGCACAAAAAATTTCAAAGGCGAGATAGCGAGTGAGATAAAATTATGTGGAGATAAGCATCTTCTAAGTATATCAAGAGCAAATATAGCCTGGAAGATCAAAATCATTTATGGAGTTCATGCTGTGTGACTGCGCGAGATGTGGAACAACTTGCGATGTCAAAACCAAGATGGTTTTCACATAAACAACCTCTACATCACAAATTTGTACTGGCGAGTTGCTGGCACGTGCCTCGCTGCAGCTGCCTTGGAAGCCTTGAGTGTGTTGTCAGAATTCTCTTCTGCTATTCGCTAGTTGGGCTCATTGGCAGATGTTACGCACCACCACTGTCGGTATTCCGGCACTGACTCCACAATGGTGATGACATTGCTTAACATGTGGAGGCATAGCAGTCTGTCAATGCAGCACTCATGCCACAGATTTCTGTGGTCACGTGGCTGGTGGCGTTTACCTTAAAACCCGGAACTGCTCTTGCCTGCCTCGGTGCTATTTGACGCCAAAAATGCGATTGGCTGAACTAAAAAAATGCCTCTAATTAATCAACCACCATGCACTCAAGCAAATTAAGTTTGGAGCCGTGTTTAGAGGTGATAAGCTACCAATTGCAATAAAAAAAAAGCAAAATTTTTATGTCACTGGTCTTTTACCCGTAAAGAATGTTGGTTTTTCAAATTAAACATTTCCGTACTTTAGGCTCTAAACTGGTGGCCGCCGATTGGGCACTAACTGATGACGATGCGTGCTTTTAGCTCTTGTCGGTATATATTGCTATATTGCGCTATAGAGCTGCAAAAGATGAGAGATGATGCAGGAGAATAAAAAAAATTTCGAACCCTGTTTTTTGTGTGCATTACGCGAAAACTCGGAGTTGATGTGTTGTGAGCCTCCGTAGCCGGCTAGAGCTTTCAGGTGGCTCACTTCATTGCGCTGGTCTAAACGTTTTGGAATTCGGTCGAGATGCCTAGACGACGTTTTATAAGAGCGTCGCGTAGTATCGCTTGGCTCAAAAGGTCGATGACCTCGCTTGGCTCTGCTCTTTACATGTTCTGGCATCCAACAGTGCAGCAAGAGCATTGTGGTGGAATTGTGTCTTGAATTCCATCAATAAGAAGCAGGTGAAGACTCCCTCAACACAACTGTAAAAGATCAAAAGAAAACCACGCATGGTGGATATTACAAATTTTCAGCCAGCCCTTGTGAGTCTCTTGTATAGAGATGTGCATCCTTTGATTTCACTTGACTTGCATTTCTCGAAATGCTGTGTGATTTAACATTGCTACGAAAAAAGTATCAAATACACGCACCTAACTTTAATCGGTGCACTTAAATTCTTGATGGCTTTCTGTGCCACATGTGCAGTTCAGTCAGAAACAGGCGCATCACTGCTTGACATGAGTTTTCTGTTGTATTGTTTGCAGCGAAAGTAGTATCGACTCCTTTTACCTTTTAGTAAGAACAGACGACAGCGGTGGTGCCTAATAAAATATACATACTAATTTTAAGGATTACTTACAATGGGTCTAAAACTACAAGGGACCACAGACAGCAATCTGAATGGATCTTTTGTGCAGTTTCCTGGTTTATATTCTAGGCGGCATGACATGCCAGTTCTTTGTGAATTTCAAACGCAATTTAAATATACAAATTCTATCCAAATAGCGAGGAGTATGCTTGGTTTTGTCACTGCTTTGTGGTCCTTTCATATTCGCTAGTATTTAATGATACGTCCTGGCTGCTTGCCTGTCCATTTGAAAGAGCGTGCATATGACTGATTCCTTCCAAGCATCAGCCTTGGAATAGTGGCCTGTACTGTTGCACCAGAAGTACGGTACGGTACTTCTGAACGTTCTACTTTCAAGAAGAAGCTTTTGTGGTCACATGTGTACTGAACCTGCTTTACCGTCTCATGCGTTCCCATCTTGTTTCTACATTTGTTTTCGTTATGTAATATACACAAAGTAGAATTTTTATTTGTGCCTTGGAAAACATAAACAGGGTCAGTTTGAACATTAAGCTTGTCTTATTCGGCCAGCATTTCACAAGTTCATGTCAAGACAAGCCATTTTATGGGTAACTCTGGCCAGAAGCGTCACATCCGATGTTTAAAGGTTTAAGATGATGTCTATTGAAAGCCTTAAACCAATCGTTTTGTAACTTGAAGAAACATAACTTGAGAATTTTGGTATACATTTCAACGTTTGTAACGCACTGAAGGACAAGGGCACTGAGTGGAAATGTAGATTATGCACTGTGTCCCTGTCTCCCAGATTGTCTGATTCTGCCAAGCTAGCAAAAAAAAAAAATCATTCCTTAGGAAATCTAAATAAGTTCTGTAACATTTGTGAAGAACTGCAAGACAGGCAGAGTTATAATCAATTTTTTCATTCCTGAAAATATATTTAAAAAAATCAAGAGAGGAAAGTAAAAAAACTAATTTTAATTATTTCATAGTGATGAAATATGAGCGCATATGAAGATAGCACATATTAACACGAAAACGTTTTATGCTGCGATCCACCTTGGTTCCGCCGACGTACTTCCATCATGGAAGTGACATTGAAAAACTTATACTAAGAGATTCCGAAGAAAAAAACCATTCGTCATGTGGAATTGAACCAGCCACCTCTCGGTTCTGAGCACACTTCCAGACAACTTCGCCACGGAGCGCAAGTTGTCTGGAGGGCTAACGGCGAGCCATTTGTAAACACCATACACCGTTCGGCAGCCCTCAGAGCTTTGATACTTTAGCACGTTTTCGTTATCAGTGGTGAGATGGCGCGACAGGCTCGCGTTGGGCGCGCTCTAAAGGTTGTCGCCTCCACAAAGCACCGCCTCTGCGGAGCGTGGTCTCTCCTGCGCACCCTCTTATCAGACTTGTAATTCGGGAGAGGACGAAGCTCGCTTCATATGCTGCTGCGGCTGAGTTTACGAAAGGAGT
This sequence comes from Rhipicephalus microplus, assembly GCF_043290135.1. NCBI lineage: Eukaryota > Metazoa > Arthropoda > Arachnida > Ixodida > Ixodidae > Rhipicephalus > Rhipicephalus microplus. The sequence goes on from NC_134700.1 coordinate 138,228,558, forward strand.
GCACTGCAGACACACGACGCAGGAAGAATTGGGACAGTTGTTCGCACTTGTCCTTTGTGTACCTGTGCACTTGTTTCATGCGGCTTTTTTTCTGTTTGAACAGCACGCTTTAAGTGCCGAGCTGTGACAGTTGTAAGTCCGCGCTCATCCTGTGTATGCTAATCTCATGCATGCTTTATGCTTGAGGTGCGCACTGCAGGTTTCGAGCTGCTTGCTGTTCTTAACGTGACTTTGAAATTTCTTGCGGTTGCTGAAACAATGTACAATAAATGCACAACTACCTGTGTTATGAGAAGCTTCACTTTTGTGTTACCGATTTCTATATCGGCTACTTTTTTTTTACATTTTAACATAGTCTCCGGGATAGTATACAATCTGTTCATTGCATTTTATTCAGTTCATGAATGCTAAGTTACAAAAAATCAACAAACATTTTATTAGTGAACGTAAAGTAACCATATTTGCAGGACAAGTGCACAAGTAAGACCAAAAAATGTGACAAGTGACTGCAAAATTCTACTTGTGACTTGGTGAGAAAAAAAAAAAAAAACAAGAAATTACCCAAGTCCATTTTTAGAATTGAAACTAGCAGCTTTGGCATCTTCCCTCTGTATCCTGTTCATTTGGTGCAGTAACCGTTGAAATTTTTTTAATGGTAAAACTGTTTTATTGTTGTTATTTTAAGCCAATACATGTGCTTAAGTTTTGTCATTCTTAACTGGGCATGAAGATGTACTAGTGTTGAGTACAATGTTTATCAGGTTTACATGTATGGATGTACAACAGTCTCTTAATAAAATAATATATAGATACACTAATTGTACTTTTAGAAAAGGGTGCATGATTGTAAGAGCAGACTGAGCATTTTGTTTTGTTAGTGCCATGTGTGTTTCAGCTATGCATTGTGCAAGCTTTTGTTAAAAAGCACACTTCTTTGGAGCGTTTCGTGTTAATATTTGGTGTGTTGATGCATATGATGCTTATGCTTATACGTTTCTTCTTTTTCAATGTATTTTAGCCATTTTTAGCTTTCCTTTCTTTCATCTTAGCAAAACCTTAGGTAGCAACAACAACAAAAAAATTAGATGTCTAAGAGGGCATCTTTCTGTTGTTCTAGTTGGGCCCTGGTGTAATTTAATGCAATCCTCAAATGCATTCTCGTAGCTGTCGCCTCACCTGCACCTTTTTTTGCTAGCTTGACTGATGGGAGTCACACATTTGTTGCTGGTGGCAGTAAAGCAATGAGTAGGCAGGTCTGCTGAATTTCTCTAGCTTCGTGCCACAACAGCCTTTGTGCTACATCACCCCCCCCCCCCCCCCCAAAAAAAAAAAAAAAGAAAGCGTGGTAACAGAGCAGATGAACAGCACAAGAAGGCTGACTATGAAAACATTATCTTGGTGCAAGGGATCTTAACTTGGGGCAGGTTTCTTCAAGGGATCTTAACTTGGGGCAGGTTTCTTCCGGTATGTACGACAGTGTGATTCCTGGTAAGGCTGTGCAACAAGTATATTTCCAGCAGAGTTTTTTCGCTGCTGTGTACATTCCAGCATGCCACCTTTGGAATGTCTTTGCACAGTTCACTCAGCCACATGAAGTTCCTTATATCTCTGAGGTCAGGCTAAAGCCACTTATGCTACATCATTCCTCACTTCCGGGCAATAAGTAATTGCATTGTCTTTGTCAGTTTTGCGGTGGTCCTTTAGCAAAAGCCAGCTGGTCAAAATTAATATAGAATGTCTGAGCTCATCGATTCTCGTGATTAGATAGTGACGTTTATTTATAAAACTGCCTAATTTTGCTGCCTTCATTATCGTTCAAAAAGAGGCACATACATCTCTGTGTGTGCACGGAAGTAAACACGGCACAAATAAAGGGAGTATTTGTCTTGTCAGAATTAAGCACTGAAAAGCTGGTCACTGGCCTAATGCTTTTAGTAATGTTCAGCTGGCTTTTTATGTTTTATTTACCATTGGACATGCATTTGTTACAAACGCAAGTAAAAAAACGTAGACTGTGCTGGAGCAGCGATTTCAGTCAACGTGCATTTCTGAACTTCTGCCTCTGAATATCTGTCATATAGTCGAAAATTTATTGTCACTGGATTTCACTCGGCCTGTGGCGTTGGAGGTAATTCCAGCATTCACTTTCATTTTCAGTGTAACCTGTCGCAGTAATTTTAATGCCGTTGCTCTTCTCATTGAGCCTCAATGACCGCAGAGTGAGAAGCCACAGCACTGGAGATGTAGACACGCTATGAGGGAAGTAGCTGTAACCTTTACAGCCTTTGCTAAATGTCAGACACGTTAATGTAAACAAAGTTTGTTGACAAAAGAGTATCCCACAGGTGCAGCATATTTGGCCGTGGCAGTTACATTCTATATGGGGAAAAAAAATTTCAGATAATCGTGTCCTGAAGTGCACACGTGAAGAGACTCGTTTCGGCTTTTGCATGCGTCTGTGTTTGTTTGTGCCTGACATTTTCCTGCAGGGGTCCTACTTGCCAGATGTTTTTTTATGTATATTGTTACTGCTGGCATTTACTGCTTATTTTAGCTGGCTTTTGTCTATGCACTTTTATGTGAATCAATTTTTAAAGGGACACTAAAGTCAAATAACAATTTGCGTTGGAGTGAAAGCTCAATGTTCGGCAACATCTAAAACGACAATATTATCAACAACAGTTCCTTACACACAGAGAAATTAACTTAAATGCACAAGAACACATGCGCTGCTATTGGACATTTTCAAAATGATCGCTATGACATTAGACGGACCGCCTACAATTAATGACTAGTAATCGATCTAGCTGCACTAAATAAAGAACCTGCTGTGCATCAAGAGACGCAATAAAATGCTGCTTTTTCATTTCTGTTTGATTCATGAAAACAATAACCGCCGGACGTTAACTATAGGGAATGGCGCGAGTGGTTCAAAAATTCAATTTTCGCGTAGTTATACTGGATAGGTGGTGCCATCTAGCGGGGTGCAGTTGAACCAAAAAACGTCTGCAATTTTGGAGCCAGTGGTGAGAAATTCATCGATGGTCGTTGTTGCTGCTGTGGCTCCCGTTGCTTTCAGTTTGTTGCTACTAGCGCAGTAAAGCCAGGCAATGTATACGGCAACAGTGACGCGAGTCGGTCCGCTTTTTCAGGTGGGTAATTTGAAGTGCGCTAACCCGGTGTGGACCACTAAAACGTGATTTTATTTCAAAATAGGCCCTTCCTTGGCACAAAAGTAACACTACGAGGTTTCTGGACCGCTATTTCAACAATCAACGCCGACTTAAAAGGTGCCTTTAGTGTCCCTTTAAACGTTCCCTGCGCATGCCCCGACGTATTTCAGAATTGTCAGGTGTCTACGGGAATTTTTGCTGATGGAAATTTGAACGTTAAAGTGGAGCAGCATTTTGTGTCTACTTAGGTTTCTTTATGAGACTTTTCCTCAGCTGCACCTTTTCACTGAAGGTCATGATGCCATTCAGCTGCCATGACTGTTCATTGGCTGTGGCACTTTGGTGAATGCAATGTGGTCAAGTTGTGGGCATTTCGTTGGGTCCTTCATCATCTGTTTATACATTGCCCTCATCAGACTGTGCGCCGTTCTTCGTCATTGATTATGTCAATGGTTCCTGATACTTCTTCCTCCTTTTCAGAGCTAGTAAAGGCCTGCCAAATTTCTACATCACAGCAGACAATAAAAAACAAATAATCGGCTGTGACATATGGTGCCAACTCCTTTGTAAGGTATGCCGTATGGAGGAGTAGCCATTGTTTGTAATACTTAGCAAAATTTTAGCTCATTAATGGAATTCCACAGACAGACTGCTTCCTAGTTGTTGATGTTAGGGTACCTGGGAAGAAAATTTATTTCTCTTGAAGGCATTTGTGTTATTAACATTTTTCCTTTTTCCAAACTCACTATATTTCAACACAACTTGGGAAGGCAGGGGATTAAGAAATAGTCCTGCCCTTGTTCTCGGTGACGAGCTGCTTCGCTCAATATGTCAGTCTAGAGTGTGTCCCGTTGTTATTGACCCTATTAGTCCGAGTCTGAGGAGGAAACGCTGTTTTCTTCCAAAGTTCTGCTGGACTACTTGCTTCTTAATTTTTCAATTGGTTTGTTTGTTACTCCACAATCCTAATAATGTTTTGCATAAGTTGGGCAACACATGTACACAGATGTATAGTTGGGTCGTCTTGCTGTGTCATTTTGTTCATGGTAATGGGAAGTATGGAATTCATAAATCGGGGCTTGGATCCTAGCTCCAAACAGTATATCTAAGGGGATTAGTATGATCTATCATTGCGCCTTAGTCTTTTGCCGAGTGTGCTTTTCTGTAGGATGCTGCGTTGTGGGAGGAATTTATTTGGTCAAACCTCATCTAGAAGTGCTTGTTTGCTACGCACATGCATTCGCACACATTGAAGAGATTTAGGGGTCTGTCCTATGTTTATGAGCAGGAAGCCACTGATTTATTTCTTAGTGTTGGTGACTGCAGTTCTATGAATTCAAGCTATGCAAATGTTTATTTACTCGAATGTCGGTGTACGTTGAAGAATGCCAAGTAGTTTAAGCAACTTTTTAGCCCTTGCCTGAGACATCTCTTGGTGCTGCAGTGTACCCAGTTTACAGTGCCTGTCTCTTGCAGTTGTGGGGCCATGTGGGTGGACCGGCGACGTGCACGCTGCCCGGGCAGCACTGTGACGCTGCTGCTCCAGCGTGAGCTCGGTTATAAACCGCGGCAGCCGACGCATGCATTGGCCTTCGACTGTGTAGGTGAGGACAGGGCGGCCCACTACGAGCTGGAGGAGACGGTGAGTGCATGTGTGAGTAGGACGGGAGAGTACGAAAGCAAACAGTGTGCTATCAGTGCTTCACCGTAGTATCCAGTTTTATACTGCTGTGTTCATCCAACAGTAGTATAGATTTGAATGCTCACTCGACTCGGTGTCGAGGCCAGTCTCATCAATATATACTGGTATGAAATCAACCGAGCAAATAAATTTGCTCCTAATTGTGCTTGTGCGAGTGTCGGCACATTTGTTGGCAAGGGATTTTTGTTAGCTAGGTATTTGTGTCTATAGATCTCACGCAGTTTTCATTGAGAAGTGGTCTCTTTCACCCTCTCCCCCATAGCTATACATAAATGTCGAACGATAGCATAATCTGTGCGAGCATGTAGTGCATATTTGCACTGTGTTTTGGCATATGTGTACCTCTCTCTCTCTCTTTGAGTGCATATGTTTGTATGCATTGACTTAATAGGACTGTGTCTTACATTTACTTTTGCAGGCATGTAATCTTCCGCAATCAGTTCGTTCAACGTTCCTAATGGCATTCAGTCCTGACTGGTGAGTTGCCTCTGTCCTCGTGCCTATTGAAATTTTGCTAGGCTTACCAATTCTGCATAGCAGGTTGTGCTTGACAGTGGTGATAGCGTGTATGTTCATCGGTGTGCGGCAATAACAAAAGAATATCAAGAAAAGAAGTGCGCTAGGGCTTCAAGCACATTAGTGCCTTCTTTTGTTACTGCTCATTTGGAAAGGCCCTCAAGTCTCATGGCACAGAAACTCTCTAGTATTTTTAAAATTACTAGAATTACCTGAGAAGTGTAATATTTAAAGAATTAGAAGCATTGTTTACAGCACTGAATGTGTAGTATTGCAGTTGTGAGCGCACAGCTTGCTCGACCTGTGTAGGCACCCCAGTTGCCACAATTTTAGTCTACTCGTGGGTGTTTCGCTCTGTACTGCATGGACTTGCACAAGAGCCCCTATCCTTTTTTTCTTATAAAATCTTTTGCTGAAATGCAACCTTCACAGAGCACCAAGCCATGTGCTATAGTTTTTCTAATTAACCGTAAAATCCTGTGCACGTGCCCCTTTTCCCTTCTTTGGTGATTTAAAATATATGCCAATGATTGAGCAAGCCCCCTATTCGTTCCTTTTTCAACCTGTTCTCCGCTATAGAATCCTACAGCAGTGGTTTTTAGGAAGCTAAGTTTTGAACTTCTTTAGATATGTGCACCATTTCTTTGTACATTTATAGTGTGGTACCTTGGGGTTGCATTGTTAGGTTTCACAAATGGTCGGGACATTTTAAGAACATTTTTTCCCTTTTATCATTATGCAAATGCTAGGATTCTCTCTCATTCAGTATAAAACAGTAAATGCAGGCACATTCAATAAAAAATTTCACAAGAAACGCTGGTGTGCATTGTTCCTTGAGGCTGCCCTGCTTCACCGCCATCTTGAATTTTATTCTGCCACCGAGCAACGTCACTTTCTTCAAATCTTGCCTGAGTATATTTAGCTGTAAGGGGGGGGGGGGGGAGGCATATTTTGGGGATTTATTTCACGTATGAATATCGTCACGTGTTCGTGACGTTAGAGAAGGCAGCAGTCGGTGTGTTCAAGACGAAACATGTTATTTGGTGAAGTTGTGCCCAGGAAATGAATAAATCAAAGTACAAGCAATACATGCTCTGCGCTGATAGCAGCAGACACTGTCTTTGGTAGTCGGCAATCTGATCTTCGTAAAGGGACTGCCTACCGTCCTTCGTTTCTCTCGTGTTTTGTGTCGCAATAGAAAGCATACCACGTGAAGGGTTTAACCATGCAGCGGTTTCTCTGGAAAGTGCGTAGAAATTTTTAAAACAGATTTTTTTTGGTCTGCGTTATGTCTCCTTCCATCGGTGGGATGAATGCCCACAGCACTGGTCGGTGCCCGTGAAAGTCGGAAACTGAAACCGCGTGTGGTTTTGTCGGCTTCACCAAGTTTGGTTATTAATAAAACAAATATCTTAGTGGTTGTTTTAGGCACATACACATTTTTGTTGTTCTCATAAGCGGCGGGCGGCGGCAGACGTCGTGGTCGTGTTTCTCCGCCGTTTGCTGGCAGGCATGCAGGCAAGCGACCGCACTGCTGGCAGCCACACCGGGCACCTATTTAAGCTCGTGAGGAAAAAAAAAAAAAAGGTTTTTGGCACAATCTAAAGCTGCTTCATGTGCACAAAATACAATTTCAAGTTAAACGTGTTCATTTTTAAGCAAAATAAGCTTACCTGCGAGGATTTCTTGTCGTACCAATAGATTGTCTAGATTGACCACATTCGCTGTTGGGTAACGCTAGTGGTCGCTTTTTATCGACCTTCAACATCAAGTAAAAATTACTATTCCTTGTTTCTGGCCCGAAAGCATGCTCGTTGCCGCTGATATGACGAACGATCTTTTCATTTGCACCACAATCAGAAAAAATTTTTCAAGCAGTAGACAGTCCTTTTAAGGTGCATAAACATTTCATGTGCATTGCGTCAAAGATTCCATTGTTTTATCAAGGTGGCCACATTAGTTTCCAAAATATACTCAGCTGTTCTTGTTGCACATTCAAGCTTATCGGAAGGTGTTAGACTAATGTGGAAGGTTTGTAGACACTGGATTGTAGTAGTTTGTACAAAGTAATGGTTATACATTTTATGGACTGTTTTCATAAATATAAAAAGAAGCACGCGTGGTGGCACGAAGCAGGCCATAACCTGCTTTGTTCCTTCATGGTCGTTGCCACCTCAAAACAAATGCTGTCCTTTTCAAAATGATTTTTGATTGATTTGCCCACGCTCAGCAGGGGGTGCGTTTGTTCGCTATCTTTTCTTTGACTGCTTATGCTCTGTTCTCTGGCATGCTCGTAGATTAAGTAATCTTCCGTGCTGCCAAGTGGTATAGGAGACCTCTATTACTTGAGGAGCTTCAATGACTACGTGCATTTAATCAGTTAGAATATACGTCGTGGCTTGGGATACGTAGGTCGGAATGTTTGCTTCTCGTTTATTGTTGCTGGCTGTATAATTAATTTTCTCGGTTTCGCGCTGCCAAGCTGGGGTCACAGTCCTTATGCGAGTTTGTACATAAACTGTGCGACACCACATTCTGCTGCAGCACCAAGGTGGCCTCGACGCACGGCGACCACCGCATCCACGTGTGTGAGGTGGCGACGGGCAAGCTGGCACACACCCTGGAGGGCCACCCACGTACTCCCTGGTGCCTGGCCTTCCACCCAAGCTCTAACCACATCCTGGCCTCTGGCTGCCTGGCGGGACAGGTGCGCGTCTGGGACCTGCGGGTGAGTGGAAACTGCTCGCTTGACGCTTCTTTGGCCTGTGAATCTCGGGTCGGTGAATCTCTGGCCAGTGAATCTGGCCAGTGAATCTGGCCAGTGAATTTCAGCATGGACAGCCTGTTGCGGACTGCCCAGGAATGCATAGGCTTCCTGAAGCATGCGTAATCAGTTTGTGCTATTTAAGTATTCAACCGTAAATCAGATTTAGCTCATTTTGAGCTAAAAAGTTGGTTGTTTTACAATTATCCAGGTGGAAGTGAAAATTTCAATTGTGGAATTTCGTTCTAAAAGCAGAGTGCCTGTTAGCATCTCATCAATATAGATTTCAGTATTGCTACAACAAAGTTTAGCGACTGAAAGTTTTTCGTGCATCCTCTCGTTGTCATTGTAGTGAGATTTGAATTTGCAACCGAACACTTGAGGCACACTCTTGACGTCGGTCTCATCGTCATGCTGTCTCACTGTCAACACCGCCTGCATTGCTCATTGCAATATTGTCAGAAAGTATCCAGGGATGCGCAGTGGATTTGACTCCAAAAACCAAGGAAGAGAAGATATGTGGTCAGTGTACCACTTAATCCAATGGTGTTGTCAGTACAATATAATGCCTTCAGCTGCCTAGTATGAACATTTTGCGTACACAGTGCTGTAAGTACACGAGCGTTCAGCCTGAGCTGCAACTCTGCATGTTTGCTGAAGTTAGTGGAGCATGCAGTCAACACAAGACAAGTATTATCTGATGTTTTGCTAGGTGTCAACCAGCACCGACACTTATCCATTGGTCTTGTCTCTAACACCATGAAGTTAAGAGATGCCTGTAATACTACCAGTGAGCCGGCAGCTGTAGTGAGTAGTGAGCTGGCAGCCGACGCTAACACCAGCAGCTGTCCACCGTCAAAGGTAACCGACAAAGCCTAGATGAAGGTAGGGTATCGTAGAGCGGCGACTTTTGCATTATTCTATGCCATTCTTATCATCCATCATTCGCAGCTAGCTGATTTTGGTAATAATGTAGACGAGCACTCACTCTGGTTAGTTACCACACTGGCCAAGCGCGAACATAATGATAAGCATTGGAATCGGAAAAGGCATCGTGCCGTTTTTGCACCCAGCAGCTGCGAGAAGGAAACCATGAACTGAGCGACTGAGCTTCAGCTTCGGATCGTCTGCAGCTCAAAAGCAAGTCAGTGGCAAAACAAAAGCAGGACAGTCTCATTGCCATCACTATCGAGCAATGGTGGTGCTCATGCTTGCTGAACAGCGGCGGTATAGCGGCGGTTTCTAGTTGTGCAAACACATGTTTTAGACTTCGTTAACGCATTTTCAGGCTCTGAAAATGGATAGAAATGTTAAAGATTGGGTTTACTGCATAGCAATAAGTATCTTAGCCTGGAATTGCATCGTGAAATTTCATTGAAGTGGGACGAACAAAGAAAAAGTGTTTGTTGTGGCGACAATATTTATGCATTGACTCCTATGGACTGCTGACAGGGAATTGTGAATTTTTCGTTGTAGTGGAAATTTCGTTCAAGTGGCGTTCGTTGCAGCGGAGTTTGACTGTACATGCTGTTGCTTCAATGTCATCCTAGCAAACACTCAGGCTTTTGCTTCTCTGGTCGTGAACCCAATCTCAAACCGCCTCCTCAACAGCAGGGTATCGTGCAGACTTCGGTTTGCAAAAAAAATGTGTGTCGCGGCGCACGCGAGGATCTTGGCCCTTTGTTTTCTCCATTACCTCATGCACTTTTCTGACACATTGTACTTCCGCCCTGCTTCGACGTTGTTTTCTGACTCTGCGTTGAGGATTGCTTGCCCCATGAAAGCAGGGCGGTTGCCGGTGTAGCAGTGGCATTTGCGTCTGTTGAGCAGCTTTGCAAATCGTGCACGCCACTGTTCGCAAGTGAGGCGAAAGGCAGGAATGATAAAGTCGTACAAGTGTCAGTGCAAGAAGATGTGCAGACGCTTGTGGGCGCATAGGTGGGGTGCATGTGTGACTGGTAATGTGGTTTAGTTCCTCATGAAGTCTTGCCAGCCCACGCGGCGCTGCCAGCTTGTCTGTGGAACGCCCATGGTGCTTCGCGGTCACGGGAAATCTCAATTATTGTATTGCCTAGTCTGCAAACGCTGTTAGGCCACGCTCTCCACTAAAGCTAAAAACTCATGTCGTGTCTTTGGTGAACGATAAACATCATGTTTTGGTTAGTCAGAGATGCATGTCGAGTTTTTTGCGACAGATAAATGTATGTCACATTGTTAGCAAGTGATAAACGCATGCCGTGTTTCCTTGCGGGCCAAATGCACCGTCATACCCATGTGCGGCGAGTGCCAGTGTTGTTGGCAATCTCGCCCTACAGACACGCCGATGCGGTGGCGCTACCATGGAATCTGTAATGCCATCGGCAACACATCATGAAAAAATGCTGCATCTCCGATGCGCCATTTCTGACACCTCCTCCTCTAGCCACTTTAGCTATACTGCAGTTTTGCGATTGTCCTGGTAGATCGTAAAAATGTCCGGCTTCGGAAGCGGCACACGTGCATTAAAAGATAGCAGTTCCCGCGACTCCGTTGCCTTTGTGACTGATGTTATCGATGAGTCGAATAGCAGTGAATCAGAAAACGGTGACACTTTTTTGGACTCCTCAGAAAAGTCGATTTTGTGATTCCAAGTCTACCGTATAAACCGAACTATAGGACGAGTGGGAATATAGGTCGACCCCCCAAGTTCAAGTTACCGAAAAAGAAAAAAAAGGAAAACAACCCAAAACTGCCGAACCACATTTATTTGCGAATTGGCGCACCGCATCCCGATCGTCGAAGCTCCCCTCTACCACCATCGCAACTGCTCCTATTCGTCCGATGAAGCACCACTGTCTTCTGAAGACGAGAGTTTGTCGCTGGCCACCTCCCACAGTGCGTCGTCTTCAGTGCCATCCAGCTAGTTGCTGATGCAACATTTCTTGAAAGAATTTTCCACCATGTAATCCGGCAAGGAGCGCCAGGCGGAAAGCACCCAGCCACAAACAGTCGCAAGCGGAGGCCTCTGTAGGCGGCCCGTTGGTGTCTTGGGGTTGTCGCCGGGCATCCACTCTTGGTATTCCAGCCGCACTCGGTCCTTGAACGGCTTGTTTAGTACAACGTCGAGCGGCTGGAGGGTTGACGTCATACCACCTGGTATCACTGCGAGGTCCGTTTTCCCGTCGCTGAGTGCGCGTTTCACTGCGTCGGTCAAGTGGCCACGAAACGCATCTAACACCAGCATGATGCGAAGACGCAGCAGTGCACCTGGCCACTGGTGGTGTTGCACACCACTCGTATCCGTTCGAGCATCATGGCCTCGTCCATGTATCCCTTTTTGTTGACGCGAACGACAACACCGGGCGGGAACACTTCCTTCGGCATTGTCTTGCGTTTGAAAATGACGAGGGGCGAAAGCTTTCTACCATCTGCCGTGCATGCCAGCATGACGGTGAAGCGCGAGTGCTCGTTGCCAGTGGACAGCAGCTTCACATTCTTGGCGCCGCGCTGAGTGATCGTGGTCGACGAAGGCATGTCAAACCACACGGGGGTCTCATCGGCATTGCCAATCTGCCCCATCATGTAGTCGTTCTGCTCCCGAAGCCGGTTTACGAAGCGCTGAAAGTTTATGAGCTTGTCCTCGAACTCCTCCAGCAACTTTTGACAGATGGATGTGCGCCGCCGGAGAGAAAATTCTTTGCGTCGCATAAATCGACGCACACAAGAGTTCGGTGCACGAAACTCTTCTCTCGTGAGCCCAGCTTCCCGAGCGAGTTCCACGGCTTTCTTGCGAATGGTAGCCATGGTCACTGGCAGCGAGCACGCACGAACTTCCCGCACCAAGTCCGCTAGCTTATCCTCCAGCTGCGGATGAACGGCACTTCGTCCACGAAACGACATTTTTCGAGGATTGCACATCTGCAGCCTCCCTTTCTGCGCCCTCCAATAGCGCACGCTTTTTTCTGATACACCAAAGCGGCGCTGAGCAGCCATATTCCCGTTCGCTTCTGTGAACTCAACAACATCTAGTTTAAACACAGCTGAGTACTGCCTCCTCGCATCGCTAGACATATTCAGAGAACGAAAAAAAAAGCCACTAAAAATGCAGCGCAATGTCAAGCGGAGCGAAAACTCTGAACAGATCAGAAGCAAATCACGAACACAAAGAAAACAAACTGCGATTGGATTTGGATGCGGATATGGCCGCGTCTGGCTTCACAAGCACACGCAAGCCATATGTTGCGAGACAGCGTTGCACTTTCGGCTAGACACCGCTATATAAGACGAGGGGCGACTTTAGCTTATTATTTTATTGAAAAATCTCGACTTATATTCTGGTTTATACGGTATTTTACAACTCTGTGTATATGCCGGCCTCCAAACTTTGGAAGGCCTTTTTATGAAAAAGCGTTGACTTACAATCGGCAATATATGGTAGTTACCAAAGGTGTTGTTTTTTCTTCTCATCAGAAGTTGTCGTGAGGGCTGCATTGTACCAGAATGTTGTACTCATCTATACTATGCAGTGTTGAACTCTGTCCAAGGGTATAGAGCCGAACATCGAGCTTAGCTGAACGAGCACTTCCAGTGCCTGCCAGAGGGCAGGCAGTGGATTTCTTTTCATTTACCTTATTTTTGAGCTTGCACCGTCCCCTTTGCCAAGGAGAACAAAACAGATGTATTGAAATGTACAGCAATGCAGACTGATTTGATTTTGTGATAAGTACTGCAACTAAGTGACAAGTGAAAAAAATGGCATAAAGGAAAAAGCTTGCACTGCACTTGCAGGGACGAAAGAAAAGACAAAGCCACTTATTGGACGCATACGATTCTTGGACACACACATTAAAACCTGCTTATAATTAAACTCCATATAACGAATTCCTCGATATTATGCAGTTTTTCTATCCCCTGCCGTTAATTCATCGAAGCACTAGTATTTGAGACCTCTATGTAACAAAGTAAAAGCAGGAGACATCCTTTATATAACGAATTTTTGCCACAAACAATTTAGAAATTTCACCCCAGATTTTGTCATTTTGGCGCAAGCATGCATCTACCGTCGACAAAGCGCAAAGTAACGGCCCGGACAACTCCCAGGCGAGAGCGAGCGGTCGCTTTTGCGCGCGGATCTCCGAAAGCCGGGCAGGTAGGCATGCACACTATGGGTACCGGTGTCACCGCGGATCTTGCCGCCGCGGGCACATGTGTGAATGTTTCTTCCCCGTCTCCAAACCAAAAAAGAAAACTACTTTTGTGTTGGCAGTAACATTCTTCGATTAGCATCACCTATGTGGGGCCACGCCGCATGTGGAGAGCACTTTACCAAATAGTTTCCGCGATATCCGTGGTTCACTCTTTGTTTTCAATGCTGTGTGCATGTGCATGGTTTCACTGCGCTTGCATGGTGTAATCCCCGACGATCTTCAGATTTGCTTTTTTCTTTTTTTCTTTTAATAGGGATACAACCGTGTCGTTCCTATTGAGGCGATGTCAAATTAGGCGCTGATGGGAATTCTCCGAGACCACGGTGACAACAACGAATCTTTGGAGGTCGACTCATCATGGGCTTTGTCGTCTTGCATTGCGCCGCGAGTTTGTGGAAGCGTAGCCTTCGCGATTAGCTCTGTCAACACGACGGCGCGTCCAGTGCAGTGCAATGAATGCGATAGCAACAAATTGTAATATGGTAATTGTAAGTTGTAATTCTTTAGAAAGCTTGTGATTTCCGTCTCGCATCTCCCTTTGAACACTTTTAAGTTCCGAAAAAGATTTGAAAGGCAGTGTCTACAATGTTGCTGAAAAAGTCCGTGTGATTCAAAAACAATATTGTCAGTTCCCGCTGTTCCAAGATGGCTGCAGTTAATTTGCTGATTGCAGTTAATTTGCTCCAGATGCAAGACGATAGTTTTGCATCTGGAGAGAGTGAACACAACGTTTATTTGATGTTCTGCGCAAGACAATTGGTGAATGGTATTCTGGAGGCGCTGCGTTAGAGTGGCTCGAGTGTGTAGCAGAGGTGAACAAGCGCATCGAGGCACGTTAGGCACAAGCGCCATCTGTCAGTTATCTTCGAAAACGAAGATGTACAGCCCGCGGAGAAAGATGCGTGCCAGTGTCGGAGTTGATAAGGTGTAGAACGTAAAGCGACGGGCAGGTGCCACCCCCGTTGGAAACACAAAGCGTTGGAAACACCTTTCTGAGCATCGCATTGCACTGTCAGTGCAGTGGGGTAAACACTACATTCCTTAGAGTTACTTGTGTGTGCCTCTTCTAGTATAAAGGCAGACATACAAAACATCGAAGCATTGTTGGGGCGCCTCAGATATGCGCGACAATTGCTTTTTAGTTGACAATCGCACAGCTATGAACGTTAAACCTTGAGCAATATTGGTGGGCGCTGCGGATGGGGTTAGCCGTTTGGTGCCGTTTGAGGTACCATCTAGGGCGGACAAACAGACAATTGTACAGACAGACACACAGACCAAAATTTCTTCGTCGAAGGTCCCCAAGAGGGTCTTGTGTGCCTAAACCTCACTATGATTAAGATGTATGTCATAATGTCTGCAATTTTCGACCATGTTAAGTTATATAACGTGTGCCAATATCGCACAGTATACATGGGCCTCTAGCATTTCACCTCCATTAAAGTGTGTCTGCCGCAGCCGGGATCCAACCGGAAACCTTTGGGTCAGCATCCGAGCACCACAAGCACTTCACCACCGAGGCAGACGTTCATAAATTTTAAGTTTGCAAATCGATAGGCTTAACATCTATCGTAAACAATATTGAAGAGAAACTGTGTTACCTTTCCTTCTTTACATGTTTGTGTATGTTGTATGCGCAGGGTGGCAGTGAAGTGTGGCATTCCCCGGAGGGCACGGTGATCTCCTCGCTGGCGTTTCACCCACTGGAGTCCTTGCTGGCCATTGCCACGGCCAATCGTGTGGTGCTCTGGGACTGGCGTAAGGGTCTGGCACTGGCTACTTGCAAGACCGCCTCCGAACGAGAGAAGGTAAGGCCTTCTTGGTTTCACAGGAAGCATTAGCGGCATCTACAGAGAGATGGTCCTTAGTAATGGTGCGTTGGAATGATAGCATATGGTCATAATTCTAGAGCACCTTTCTAGCTGGTTTATCTTTGTCAGACTCATTCATGGTGTTAACACATTTGCGGGGAACGCTATTAGGTGCTCACTATTTTAACATGCCGTCTGTTGTACCATGCAAACTTAAGAATGGGGCTGGTACGTATGCACTCAGACCTTGTTATAACATAGTTGTATCTTACATGAAAATAAGTTTCTTATATCCAAAAATTTGTTAAAAGGTATATTCCTAACGCTATATTTGTTGCAAGACTTCATTTAGTTTGATAGAATGAAAATTTTCATTATAGCCGATATTTCATTATATCGAGGTTTGAGTGTAGTGTGTCAGCTATGATTGCATGAACAAAAGCATCAATGTTTACCCTCGCTAGTTTTCACTGTTGTCAACTTGTTTGCCAGAAGGTTCTGGGTCATTCTAATTGAAGTTGGAGCACGATAGGAACCAAAGGAATGTGTTGAATGGGTTCATTTTCAAGTCCTGGCAGACATTTGAAAAGTGTGGAAGGAGGGTAGGAAGCATGGGGTGACGTGCGAACTTGCATATTTTGACCATGTTTCTCTGAAGCTCCCAAAGCACGCTGCTCTGCCGTTACTTGACATTTTGGGTACCGAAGTTCATATCCCCCACCACGGCACGAGAAAAATGTTTGGAACATTCGAATTTTGGCTCATCAAACAGGGAAATTCAGCCGAATAATTTCACAAACTAGTAAAAGATTATTGTTTTTATCACCGAGACTCTACCGTGGTTTTTCACAGTGGCCAAGAGTTGCTGAGGGAACTGTGTTTTATAGACCCCCGGTACTGACAAAGAAGGCACAATCCGTGAAGCACGTCGTAAAATCTGGGCACGTAGGAACACATTATGTCTCCAGTGCTATCACGAGCGAACTGTTCGACAGTTTCAACATCGTCATTAGACAAGGAAGTCTATGTTGTTTCATCTGAAATGCCACCTAGAAAGCTAGACAGGTGGCCCAACAAATGAGTGGAGTTTCTCGAGTGACTGATCTTGCTCGACAAGCTGGGATAGTTGGTACCGGCCTTACCTGAAACGCTGAGACCAATACAGTAGAGTCTCGATGATACGAATTCGGAAGGAGCGGGTAAAATATTCGTATCAGCCGGAATTCTAATGAACCAAAAACAACTTAAAGCTGATAAAAATGATGAACAAGAACTTCATAGGCAACTACACCTTGCTGAAAAAAGTCTGTGATGTTCTTTTGATTTTTCCTGTCTTCACCTTCTTTTAATTAAGTGCCGCGGTTTCCTCGCTCATGCTGCTGGCGCAGCGCGTTCACAGTTGACATCAAAGCAAGCGAAAGCGGCCTAACTCATTGGAGATTCACTCGCTTTCCCGCTTAAGCAGCTAGAAAGCCGCGCCGCGAAGTTGACACGAAAAAAAAAAAAAAAGTGTCCTGGAGAATTCGCATTGGAGAATTCAAGCGAAAATGCCAGCGCAGCCGGAAAACCACGTCCGTGCCCGCCGAAAACGTTCACATTCGTTCTGCACCTCGTATACATGCCACCCCCTCTGCCGCCATCACCGCTTGAGAATTTATTCCATTTTGCCCGTTTCCTGAGCACTGAAGGTCGTACAGAGTTAGAATTATGCATTCAAGGCACTAAAAAGAAACAGTTTACACCTTTACTAACGTTATTTGGGGAGACAGGCCAGCCGAAAGGACACGAGCGGACACAGTGGCGCCGACGGATTCAGCCGGCAGTGCAAAAGCAAGACACGTTCAGGCAAGCCGACTCGCTGCTTCTGCACGGTCTTCTATTTTCGGTGTTGTCAGGGATAGTAATCCAAACCAGGCTCTCGACGATCGCGTTCTTGTCAAGGCCGTGAGCTTTGACGTGCCGCGCGGGTAGTTCATGATAGTGCCGACCCGTAAGCCTCTCGGCGTGTTCTTGCCGCGTTGTGCCACTGGCATGCAGCGGTGAATTGCACATTCGTATCATCCGCGGTGGCTGGGGTAACCATTTGTATAACACCGAATCAAGGTGTATTTTGTATAATGTAGTCAATCCAAAACAACCTTGAAATTCATATCATCGTGAAATTCTCATCAACCGTAATTGTATCATCGAGATTCTACCCTATGCTGAAGGAAGTTCCGAATCGTTTGGTGCAAAGCACATGCCACAGGCTGGCAACATCATTACGTCTTACATAAATCACTCTACTCGCAGTCGAGCAATGAAATGGATTGGGAGCTAGCAGACGTGTTGCCATATTGAAAGCTAGATAGCTGGCCCAACAAATGAGTGGAGTTTCTCGAGGGACTTACCGTATTTACACGACTGTAAGACGACTCGAATGTAAGACGACCCCCCCAAAATCGCATCTCAAAAAAAAACAAAACAAAAAACCTACGCGACCTACGCGACCAACAACGATCGATCGCGTAGGTGTCACGTAGGCCGCAAGCTTCGCCTCTAGTTCCGGAAAGCGGCCAGACTTCGGCCCGCGAAAGCCACGGCGCTTGGAGTCGCACGAGAAAATTATCCACTTCCGCACCACACATTCACCGATTCCGAACTTTCGTCCTCATGTCACGGCACTCATGTCAGACAGAAGTGACTCGAGAGAGCCGGTCGTGGACACAAGCGACAGGAGCACGCGGTGACGCGCCCTCTTAGAAAATTGTATCACAAAGAGGAGCTCTTCCGTCAACTACCAATACCCCCCTACGGCGGCTCTTCCATCGATTACCGGTGCTCCCTCAAGAGCCGTGCGCTCGTCATAAAGGCACTCGTAATGCGCGCAGTAGATGCTAAAAAAAGAAAAGCTTTTGTATAAGCACGCGGAAAACTATGCGCTTTGGGTTGAGCGGGAAACTATTCGAGATGACAATACATGGTTCGATTTCGATTCTAAGGTACATGGTTCGATTTCGATTCTAAGTCGACCCCCCAACATTGGATTGTCAAATTTGAAAAAAAGGGTCGTCTTACAATCGTGTAAATACGGTACCTTGCTCAGCAAGCGGGGAGAGTTGGTACCGGCCTCACCTGAAACGCTGAGACCAATATGCTGAAGGAAGTTTTGAATCGTTTGGTGCAAAGCACCTTCTAGGCTCGTTGGTGCCATCCTAAGAACAGCCATGCTCTGAAGGGGAAAAGCCTGCTGTTTTTTAGGAAGCTGGCAATAATCAAGAGAGTTGAATGTGGACAAAAGTAGTCTGATGATGCTCCAAAGGCCGACATTAGAGCCAAGCTGGCCTTAAGACCAGCTGTGTAGGGCACCTGAAAGGCACACACAGCCACATTTGAAAATGTTGAGGTGACCTTTAACAAAAGGTTTCTGGTAGGCTTGTGCAATAATTCTAATGCTTCCATGCTTGCTCGATCCACCCGAGATTTTTTTGTTTCTTGACTTCGTTCCGAAGCACTTGAATACTCTTATGCTCTTGACATCTACCACACAGGCTTCACCTCATACCACTTTGCCAACTATGTCTCCTGGACTAGAGCCACCGGGAAAATTGGGTTTGTCAAGTGTAGAATGAAAATCTTTCATGATCTCTTTAAGGGGGGACACGGGTCTTAGAAGGCCGAAAATCGCAAAAAAATTGACTTTTTCAAGCTGACATTTTCGGAATCTATATCTATTTTTGCACAAATCTGCTAAGTTTCTAGCTTATATTGTCATTATTTTCGCCGTAAAATCAATTTGTAACACCAATATGAGGTGTGTATGAGCGCAAATTGACGCTAAAATCGCGCTTTTTCCGTGCCAAACCGTTGCCGGTACACAAGGGCTATCGTGGCCATCTCGATCTCGTTTGGAAGAGCCGTTCTTCATCTTCAATTTCCCGCCACCACTGGCTCGCTTTGCTCATTGGTTTTCTAGCAAAAGCGCGTCATCGAGAGGTACAAGCGCGCGATTCTATTGGCTGCTTGGGGCACGTGACAAAATCTAGGCATCCGATTGGCCAAGCGGCGTTTCTGGCGTCTGCTTCACCGCAGAGACGCGCGTGAGCGTGCGCCATTTTGTCTTGGTGTTGTCAACTGCCTACAGCTATGGGTCGTGCCATCGAGAAGTTCCGCACCAAACACAAATTTGGAAAGCGGGTGAGGCGATCGCTAGCCGAGAACTTCAGGAAGCGCCCCGCAACGACCCAGGACAACGAGGATGACGAACTCGCAGCGGCCAGCGGAGCGGTCGTCGACGCCAGCGCGGCAGGCCTAACGGACGCTAGTCCTACGAGCCCGTCAGTTGCCGACAACGTCGCGGAAAGCGGCCGTGTGCGTCACGACACACAAATTCTGCAGCCACAACAGATAGAGGATAAAAAGAAGAAGGCAGAAGAGAAGCTGCGAGAGATTTCATCTGTTGCGGCGACGGAGCGGAAGCGCAGCCTTATCGCTAAACGTGCCGTCGCTGTGGGTCCCCCACCCGATGAAACGACTTTCACCATCCTGGACTTGGAGGCGGTAAATGCTTTGATAATATTGCATTTAAAGTGCAAGATTTGCAACGGAGACGCCGAGATTAGGAGAGGCGAGCGGGAATACGGCCTTGCCGTCAAGCTTGAGCTAGTGTGTGTGAACTGCGGTGACGGGTCGTCAAAGTGGAGTGCGCCGCGCGTCGACGGACAGCAGAAAATAAATCCATTCACAGTGAACGTGCTCGCCACCCGCGCAATGCAGGCAACTGGCAACAGGCAGACTGCTTTTAACGACATATTTGCAATGATGAACATATCGCGTCGCGGCCTCTACACGAAAACGTGGCAGGCGTACGTGAAGAAGAAGCTAACACCTGCCGCTACTCTTGCTGCCACGAAACTTATGAGTGAGTGCGCGAAACTTAAAACTTGAAAAAAAGGCATGCTCATGCTAACAATCAATCTGATTATATGCCTGGTGCATATTAACTCGCTAAAATTATGTGTGCCTGTGATGTTTTACATTCTGTAACGCTAAATAAAGTTTTAACCTGTTTTGCTCATTTTCTCAGAACATGGATTTTGGCCACTTCCCTTGTTTGCTTCTTCTCTAAAAGTCGACCCAGGACAGCTAGAGCTACAATTCTTTTTGCACAATGTAGCTAAATGTGCATAGAAAGCAACGCTGCAAGCAGATTTTCAATCTGCAGTTCAAAATTTTTTTTATATTAATTTAAAATTTTTTTGTTTTTGGCTAGGTGTAGACCATGAACTCATTAGTGCTGTAAATTGAGAAGTAGTTGTTCAATTTCCAATCAGCTTGCAGCGTTGCTCTCCTTCGGCTTTCTTGTATCCATATATGTGTTTAAAATGATGTTATGTTGCATAGATAATACTTTATTGTTTCGGCAAACAATAGAATGAGAGTACTAATTACCTCTGGAAATAATTGACCTGTGTAAAATATAACTGGATAGTTAAATAAAGCTAAAGAAACTGAACAAAGCAGTGCAGTTTCATCTACTTTGGTCAAGAAAGAACCTATGTTATCTCTAAAAACCATGTCCCCCCTTAATTGTGGGGCAGGGAATTGAAATGTTTTGGGAACTATTATCTAGCAACTAGGCTTTTGCAAATAGTGAATTTGGTCAAAGAATTTCGAATTAAATTTGAATAGTATATATCGCATATTATTAAAGAAAATTGGTATATTTGTTGTGGCTCTACTAACTTGCACAATATATCTTAAAATTGAAACTAGGCCAGTGCAGATGCCATTCTTTCGTTGGGTGACCGTGCCCAACTGACTGATGAATGCCATCTAGAAATCTAGACAGCTGGCCCAACAAATGAGTGGAGTTTCTCGAGTGACTGATCTTGCTCGGCAAGCGGGGAGAGTTGGTACCGGCCTCACCTGAAACGCTGAGACCAATATGCTAAAGGAAGTTCTGAATCGTTTGGTGCACAGCACCTTCTAGGCTCCTTGGTGTCATCCTAAGAATGGTCATGCGCCACACTTGGTAAATTCCACGACTTGCCACCGGTCCTCTAAAAATGAGGAAGGCAACAGCTAAGCCAACAAATAGCCACTGATGTTAGTGGAGCAGAAATGTCCTTCCCTACATGTCCAGTTTTAGGCTTGGCACCACAACTTCTTCACCAAAGAAATTCCTCTCAATATTCTCCATGCGTCGCCCCTCCTCGGGTTTTACGTTAGTGGAGCTGCTTGCTTCGATCAACCCGAGATTTTTTTTCTTGACTTCGTTCTGGAGCATTTGAATCTGCTTATGCTCTATGTCTAACTATGTCTCTTGGCCACCGCGAAAATTCGGTTTGTCAAGTGTAGAATGAAAATCGTTCGTGATCTCTTTAATTGTGGGGCAGGGAATTGTAATGCTTTGAGACCTATTATCCTGCAACTAGGCTTGTGCAAATAGTGAATTTGGTCAAAAAATTTCAAATTAAATTTGAATAGTATATATTGCATAATGTTAAAAAACTGGGTATACTTGTCGTGGCTCTACTAACTTGCACAATATTTCTTAAAGTTGAAACTAGGCCAGTGCAGATACCATTCTTTTGGTTCAAAGCAAGAGGAAACAACTTAGATTTGCGGCAGCATTGGACTTTCGGCAGAATGTGGGTGGTAACTTCTAAATATGTTACATTTTCAAGTTTGCGATACTTGGAGCATTTAAGTTGGAATTAGAAGCTTTTAACGTAAAAAATGATTAATAGGTCTGAGGGTAATACGTTCATCTAACCTGGAAGTGGGGCTTTTCGGCAGTGCGGATTTCTTAAAAAAAAAATGTTTTCATGCCTTAGCATTCTTTTACTGCAGTACAACCACTTTTAAAGGAAGTTACGTGTTAATTGATACAGTCGAACCCGGGTATATCGAACTCGCCAAAAAACGTTTAGTAGTTCGATATATGGCATAATTCGATATAGGCCCGGTATAGGTTTTGACACAAAGGCACATAACAAACTAGAAGAAAAGTACTTTATTAATATGGTGGCTTACTTGCGTGCCCTACTGTGGAACAAAATAGTCCCGGATTTTTTTCTGTGTCAACGCTGCCTGCAACAGCACGCACACCTCCACGTTATCCGAGTCGGAGCAGCTGAGGCCGCAACCTTCCGCATTCAAGCAATAGCGCCGGACCAACCCAAGTGCACTAATCACTTCGGAGGATGTAGGCAATGGGCCGTCGTCGATTTCCATATTGCTGTCGCTTTGGCTCGTGGTCAACACGACGTCTGCAATGTAATCCTCATCCTGTAATTGGCCCATGATGGGGACATCATCGTCTGCACTGATGAACTCGTCAATCTGTCGATAGCACCCGGGAACTCTGCCAGCTCGTTCAAAACTTCGGCGGAAACACCTGCGGTGTCTTCAGTGCTGTCAGAATTTGGGGTGTCATCACCAGGCATGCGAAATCCGGCATGCCTAAAGCAGTTCTGGATCGTCTCCTTCTTGACATCTGCCCACGATCTACTCAACATAGAAATAGCTCCGAGCAAGTCGATCTTAAGCTCCCTGCCGACACGAAGGTTCTGCAGCAGCCTCTTTGC
Organism: Rhipicephalus microplus; assembly: GCF_043290135.1. Classification (NCBI taxonomy): domain Eukaryota; kingdom Metazoa; phylum Arthropoda; class Arachnida; order Ixodida; family Ixodidae; genus Rhipicephalus; species Rhipicephalus microplus. Next base: position 138,251,281 of record NC_134700.1, read on the forward strand.
CAGGTGCTTCTGATAGCTGGTTTTCATAGTGCGTATAACGCCTCGATTCAGTGGTTGCAGTACAGACGTAGTTTTCGGGGGCAAAAAACGCAGCTCGATGTTGCTGAAGGTCGTACTGCAGTGGTGCGATGAACAATTGTCCACGAGCAGGCACACCTTGTGATTTTCGCCTACCAAATCATCATTCCACGACGATAGCCATCTGCTGAAAAACTCCCCGGTTATCCACGCTTTTGAGTTTGCTCGGTAGGTAACCGGAAGTGACAGCGCATTTCGAAAACACCGCGGTGCCATGCTTTTCCCGATAACCAGAGGTTGAAGCTTTTTCAATCCGTCTAAATTAGCTGCCAACAGCACGGACACACGAGCTTTGTTTGCCTTGCCGCCGCTTGTCTTGTCGCCATGACACGCAATGTCTTGTTTGGCAACATTTGCCAAAATAGAGCGGTTTCATCCGCATTGAAGATATCTTGGGCTCTATATCTTGCTGCGACATCTCGCCAGTTATCCTCGAGCCATTTTTCTACGCTGTCCAGGTCCGCCGCTCTGCTTTCACCTGCAACAGCTTTGTCAACGATGCAACGATGTCGTGCCGTTCTTTGAACCGCTGAAGCCAGCCTGAACCGCCTTGGAAATCATTCCTGCCAAGCAGAAAAGCAAGGTCCTTGGCTTTCTGCTCGATCACAGGGCCGGACACCGGGATGTTTCGCGACCAAACGTCCACAAACCACTTGTAAACGGCCGCTTCAACATCTTCGTACACAGCAGCGTGCACACGTCGGGCGCCACGGGCACCTGGCCTTTTGTCCGACTTGGCCCTGATGTCTGCCTTATTCTTCAGGATAGTACTCAAGGTGCTCCTTGGAATTTTGTACGCGGCGGCGACGTCGGACTTCCGCGCTCAACCCAATTGATGATTTCGAGTTTTGCGGCGAACGGCAAATTTTGCCTCTTTGCGCAAGCCATGAAGACAGCGCGCCAATACAGTTCACAGAGCACCAATAGGCAACACCACAGACCACGCTGAATTTGCAGCAGCAGGCACACAAGCATAAAGAAAGAAAAATTGGCACTCACTTCTACCGCCTCCGCGCCTCGGAGAAAGCACAACGGCCTCTAATTGGCTGTAAGCGCTGCGAGCGGGCCAGGATCATTTCTTGGAGGGGGGTGTTCGCCCGCGCACAACTGGGTCTAACCAACTTTTTCTAGGGTGGCGCCGGCAGTTTTCCCCGCCACCGCGAGGGGAAAGCCAACTTGCTAGGGCACTTTTGAGGCACATGGAGTTTGATATATCAGTTATCGTTGCTATTTTCGTTCAATAAAACAGTAACTTTTGCTATATATTCTCAATGTAAACTTACCCTGCTGAGGAATTGTTCGATATACGGGATAATTTGATATAAACGGGTTCGATATAGTCGGGCTTGACTGTATGCGTTTACATAGGTGCTTTCACCGTTTGTCACTTCTTCACTGCAATGAAACCACCTTTACAGGAGGTTACATGCAAACTAATGTAATCCTACTTGTTCATGTCGAATACTGTGAAGTTATAAACAATTTAAATTTGACTTAATGCAAATCCAAATACAGTAATATTCAATCGAATATTGGGAGCATTAGAATATTTGCACAAGCCTACCAGCAACCTTTTATTAAAAGTCGCCTCAACGTTTTCAAATGTGGATATGTGTGCCTTTCAGGTGCCCGACACAGCTGGTCTTGAGCCCAGCTTGGCTCCAATGTTGGCCTTTGGAGCATAATCAGAATACTTTTATCCACATTCAACTCTCTTGATTATTGCCAGCTTTGTAAAAAACAGCAGGCTTTTCTCCTTCAGAGCAGCCATCGTCACAGAGAAGCGGTGACCTGGCCCAACTGACTGATGAGCGTGGAGACGAGGAGTCATATCACCATGTGATAGCAATCGTTAGTTTCTGATTGCCCTGTGCACTCCCTCGTTATTTCACTGTTGACGCTCTTGAATGCATGCAGGAAAGACCCCAAATGTGAGAAAGAGCCAACTTAATTTGAAGGAAAGCAAACTTTCCTGTGCTATTTTGCACTGTCTGGCTGTTTCTGTTCGATGTAGCCGTAGATTCTTTGATGCATTAACATTAAAGGATTGTTATTTTTGTACATATAAGGGATAATTTGATTAGGTATAGTCGGACCTAACTGTGCATTGGGTCTAAGTTGAGCAACTGCAGCTGGTAGGGATAAGTCGGCCTGGAGCCGTTGAACATCTCATAGATACTTCATGTAGGTTTGGAATTTTATACCCTATCTGTCAATGAATTAGCACTAAGAACCTGATATGAACACATTGCATGTAGTTGTGACTTTGAATCTTTGAAAGGAAGTGTGAGTGGTATATTGGCTCCGGCAAAGTGACCCATCTGCTTATGATGACATAAAAGGTGGCGATAGAATGAATGCAAAAGGACGAGATGAAAACAGGGCTGTGTGTGTCCCGTCTTCTTCTGGTCTGTTTGTATTTGTTTTAGTGCTGCCTTTTGCGCTATTACAAGCCCAAACCAAGTTGCCCGTTTATCTGTCATATATCTGCATTCTTTCGAATTTCTCTACTTTAAAAGTTGCTATGCTGCAACATGTGCTAATGGTGGCTGCTCCTCTCTGCTCTTCTCCAGGTGCGATTTGTGCAGTTCTGTGCACCCCGAGGTGATTTGCTGGTGACGGGCATCACCAACGTAGATCCGGGTGCCCCCGGGACCAGTGGTCCCCCTCTTTTGGACCCCGTGCTGGGGACGCAAGTGCGGGGGCTGCATGTGCCCGCTGCGGCGGTAGACACTGGGGCGAGTCAGGGGCGCAGCATCAGCGCTCGGCTTGTGTCCTTGTACGAACGCTTCGGAGTGTTGCATCAGGTGAGACGGACACTGGTTGCTCTGTGGTGCCAGCACCAACTTAAATGAAGCTTGATAGGAAGGGCGAGTTTTCTCCGTTCTTCAGTATAGACATGCAATGACTAATTAAATTTAACTGCGGTATTCTCGAATGCGCTGCGACTTGACTTCATCTTTCGCTCAATTTAGTCGAGCATAGTGCTGCTGCTCATATGAAAGTGATGCCGCGTTTCTTGTGTATTTGCTGCCGACTATTGCTTATTCATATCAACCACTTCTGCCAAGGGGTAGTGCTACCGTAGACTTTTTCGAGTTGTGGAGGAGTGTTGTGCCGAGGTGGAGTGTTGTGCAGAGGTACGCTGTCGAGTATAGGGGCAAGTATTTCTGGCGTGCTGGCACTGGTACTGTTTGCTGGCCAAACCCTCTGGGAACCAATGCACTATCTTGTTTTTGATCCCAAGCTCGACTGTTACCAACGCTGGTCACTACATGCGACGGCTTATGGTTGCTGCGTGTGCCAGAGTCATCAGCACTAGGATTTCTTAAAACAAAAAAAAACATGCAAATTGATAGGACGGTCAAAAAATAAAAAAAATAAACACACACACACAAGCTTCCTTCGCGCAGTGTACCTCAGTGCCGTACATTTGATTCCTCACAGTGCATGCCGAGGTAGCACCACAATTCAATGGAAGAGGTGGACTTTGATGTTTTTCAAGCTACCACCAGATGGGTGTTGACTTGCTATTGGTGGACCCCTGTTGAAATGTCGATTGCAAACTGCCCCCAGTGTAACCGGTACGCCTTCGTTTTGTGTGTGCACTCTTGGTTCAGCGGTCGGGACACCAGCAGCTGGTGTCGCCTTTACTGGAGCCCGAGGAGGCGCTACGGCAGGCACGCAGCTATGCTCACGAAGTCACCAGCTACTCTGACTACCTTCGTCGCGTGAACCGGTTCAGACGACAGGAGGTGTCGCAGGCGAGTTACAGAGTGGGCCAAGCCAGAAGGCTTTGGGTCTTTTTTGTTTTTGCAATGGTAATTTCACTAATTTTTGAAACTCATTCAGGCTGCCATGCTGAATCCTGGATGCGATCGGCATGTGGGGCTCAAGTGCCTTAAGTCGGGGGATTCTGGAGCTGCAGCCTTGGGCAACGCAGCTGGCTTTGATTTCGGAGTGCACAAGGCCCCTAATTTTTCGCTTTATACCAATGTCCTTTTAGCATGAGGAAAATAGGGAGCTGGGGGGTGGTAGGGGGGATTTTTGTTTATTTTATTTACAAATACAGGCTCCAAGGACGAGTATTATATGAGAGGGACTATACAACAGTTTTTTTTATCAAGAAACATGGAAGAAACATTAGTAATTGAAAGCCTAGTCTAGAATTGCGAAGTGTGAGAGATTACATGCATTAGTTGTATGAAATCTAGATGTGTTATACATAACTGAACAGGTTGACAAGTAAACGTACAATGAATAAATGCCAATAAATATGGTATGTTTAGAAAATACAGTCGTAAATAGTTAGTATTTTATTCCTAAGTGCCACGTGATCACGAATGCACACATCATCAGGAAGGTCATTCTGTTGAGCAATGGCATGCGTAGGGCGGATGGGTTGAAAGTAGGCTTGTGGGAATATTCGAATTCTTCAGATATACGAATGAATAGTTGAGTATTGAAATTCACTTCGCTTCGAATTTAAATTATCGTAAATTTTGAAGTATTTGCAGTGAACAAATAAGTGTATATTAATCTGCACGTAACTGCCTGTAAAAGTGGTTTCGCTTCAATATAGGGGTGCTAAGCCGTGAAAGCACCTATACAGAAAAAATTTGTTTTGTCGCGAAGCCTTTCTTCAAATTTAAAGGGGCCCTGCAAAAATTACTGAGTATGGTCAGAAAACGCTGCCGATTGGTAGTTGAGGCTACCGAGAACACGCGAGGCAAATATTATAGCGCAGCACGTGGCCTTAAGGGGAGATGCTACTCGAAAAAGGTTTTTTTTTATTTCATAACCCAGCTCCTTGAAATTTTAGGTGTTAGTAAAGCTTGCAGTGCTGATTTCATAACTGCAATTATTTGTTTGATAGCTATAGTATTTCCGGAGTTACTACAACTTTGATATCAAAATATAGTGTTTTTTGTGCACATAATAAAGCTTACTAAAAATTTTCACACAGAATTGCAAAATGGCTCATTCTGCTGCACTTGAGCAGTACAATACAGAAAAGTACCTCAAACAGAAAATTTATTTGCTACATTAAAAAAAAAAATTAAAAGTACTAAATGCATATTTTACATCTCTCTATCAGTGTATCAAGTTGTGTAACAAAAAATCTGTGATGTATAATGCAACCTAAAGTAGATACTTGTATTCTAGAGTGGCTGATTAAGCTCTGTGCAAAATTTCATCAAGATAGGACTATTTTATGCCTAAAAAAGATTGTGCACAAGATGAGAGAATTACCTCAAAATGGAAATCGAGAAAAATGCATTTGAAAGTTGTAAATATGTTTACTCATGATTACACAGTGCGATTTGCACAAAACTTGGTGATATCATAGAAGGGACACAGCTAGAGCACCTAAAATTGTCCTGCTCCATATGTGGATCCTTCTCGCCGCTTGAGAAGGGAGTCATCAAGGCGCGCTTTCTTTGCCACGTTCCGCCGATGGGCCCTTGCCTCGGCTGTTTCACACGCAGACATTCTTTCGATTCTCCTCTGGTCGCGGGATCGGCCCAGGGTGATAAGTTGATCTGGTGGGACTACACCAAGCTCCTCTAGCACGTGTTCAAAGCTTGAATGTCCTTTATTGAACCACAACACGGCCATAGCAGCTGCAGTTTCCACTGTTGTCCGGGAGGCAAACTTAGTCTTCGGACACAACAACCAGATTTTGCTGTTCAAAGATTCTGCAGCGTTTTGGGTCTTCCCTTGGATACAACGCACCAGCAACTTTTCATCTGTGAGCCGCTTGTAAATGGGAAGCACAGCCAATCCTTGAGCCTTGGTCAAGATTGGTGTGTGGTCGGGTGGGGCCTCCCCAAGCGCTTCAGCTCGCCTATGCTTGCACCAGGAAGTCGCTCCTTCTGGACAGTATCGGTGGCTGCCTGCTGTGTTGCTCGATGATGAATGGAAATATGAGGCCCAGATGGCACGATGCATTTTCAGAATATCACCTCTGTTGTTTGTGATTGCAATACGGTAATAGTTCTGCAGCTTCTGAATTGTGCCATCTGTCAGCTTTTCCCCTCGTGGAAGTCTTGTTGGCAGTTTCCGAAGTGCAGTGCCTAGACGCTTGGCCACATGGTTTGTGCACTCCTCCTTGTCCACAACAGCTTCACCATATACCTTGGCCTCAGCGACAGCGGTATAAGCTTTGCTGTCCCCATCACTGAGGAACTTGGTGAAGCGCAATGGTGTTGTGTATGAGGATGTCCTGCCCCATATGCGCAAAGCTGCCTCAGTCTCCATGGCATGAGAGGAGCACTCTGTATTTTTTTCGCAGACAGGTGTGTGGAATGCTTGCCATATTTCTTCCTCATCACCCAAGTCCTGGTGCCGGCTACAGGCAAGGCAGTAATTCGATAGCACTTCAAAATCTAGGCACAAACCAGTGTCCACAGACACAGCAGTGCCGATGCCATTGTGGCTCTTGTGCCCTCTTTTTTGCCATGTGCCATCATACATGACAGCAACATCAGCCCCATCCACTTTCTCTTTAGTTATCATCCGCGCTTTCGCCAGGTTTTCTTGCACAGCTTTGGTAGCTGCAGCATGAACTTTTTTGCCGATTGCAATAAAAGTCTTATGATGCATAGGTATTGGCAGTCCAAGAATAGCGCAAAAACGCGACAGCTGTTCATGCCCAATGCCTATTGCACGCGCAGCCACAACTACCTTCACATTGACAGCGAAGCTGTCGCGCGAGCTGCCGCTTCGGTAGCTCCAGTCATCACCGGCATCGGTGGGCTGTCTTTCCGGCAGAACACGCCGCGAACTATGCGCGGCAGAAACCACTGACTCAGGACACTCACTGTTATCACAGTGCAGCTCGAGGAACGAAGAGAGGCCCTTACGTTTACTTGCGGTGTCGCGAACGACGAGTCCAGCGGTGTGGCATGTTGGACAAACAGCACGGCTTACCATCGATGTCAGTGCGCCGATGTCACAAAATACTCCGCTCACAGAGCCACAAACACTCTTCGTTCTTTCGCTTTCGAACTGTTCAATCTTTTTTTCTGATGCGCTGATGAACTTGATCGCGGCGTCGATTTCGTCAAAGTTCCCGCAAGCCGCCGTATCCCCGCTGCCTTGATTAGGCCTAGTGGCCCGCGGCTCGCATTCTTCTACCGCTGCTTTGCGCTTCGGTTTACGTCGACGCCCTTGGTACTTGTTCTTGCTTGCAAACTTTCGTGCTCGGAAGTCTCGCTTCTTCGAGTTATCCATGGTGAACTCGGAAAAACATAGAAACGCACGGCAAGTGCCGATCGTCGCAAGCGCTCAGCGAGCGAGGCCGATCAGATGTAGCCAATGGCGGCCTCGGTAGCGTACCATGTGACCGGTAGAGATGCGCGAAGCGGCTGCAGCTTGGCTGCAAACCGACTTGGAAACGACTGTTTTGTGAAATTCCTCACTAAAATACGAAACTAGGGGGACGCCTGTACACTAGAAGGAGCCTTGATCTACACCACCGAACAAACCCCGATGGCGGACGTCATCGTGTTGCCGAGTGGCGGATTTTCAAAAATAGCCGTCGGATGCGTGAATTCGCGACTTCGGCAGCTACCTTCACTAGCGCAGATCGACTTTTTACCACTTTCTCGTTTGAATTCAGCTATGACCTTTGGGGAAATGATAGTTGAATGATCAAAAGTGATTTTAGCAGCAATATCTCAAAAGTGGAAATTTTCGCAAAAAACGCGATTTTTCGACCCGCATCTCCCCTTAATAAGTTTTCAAAGCCGAACATTGCTTTCTTCTCTCGTCGAATGACACTACAAGCTCGAAAATCACTTGTCGCAGCCAAGAAGGAATATACGGCTCTGGTCACAGCCATTGGCTGATTTGAGCATGGCATACTTGTCGTTACCGGGTCTGCCACGGGAGGCCGCCGCTTGTCCACGAGTGCATGCACGATCGCACTGAAAAGCCGTGTATTCGAAAGGGGAAAAAAAAAAGAGGTTCTCAAGGTCACGAGATGCGTGTGACCAATTTTTTTTCGCCGTTCCATTCTTCTCTGCTTAGCTCCCAGCTATTTCGTCAAGACGAGGAAAAAGAATGCAATTGCAGCGTTTGACAAATTTTTGGAACTCCGCTCGCACTTGACTGATGCTAAAAACTTTGGGGCGGTAAATTTGTGAGGCAACAAGCATGTTTACTGGCTCCATGGCTACTTGAAGAAGTGTTGCAGGGCCCCTTTAAAGGAACATGTTACCCTCAAATCAATTTTTCATTTTATTAAGCTTTATATGACGGCTTATTTGCTCCATGTATAATGAATTTTAAAACATTGAGTATCTTATAACTCACATCCTACCCAAACTACTACTCAAGGTTGTTTCAACTTTCTTTGAATAAAAAAAAATAACCTTTCGCATAGAGCCCCTATTTCAATTGAAAATAAATGTTGTGCAGGTTAGTTAGGTCATGATAAATATTCCTCTTTCTTTATATGTCATACATACTATTCCAATTCAATTCGAAATTATTCAGTCAAAATCACTATTCGCTTCGAACCTAAAATTCACTATTCGCACAAGCGTAGTTAAAAGGCTTGGGTGCGGCCGAAAAGACGAGCAAAACTATGCCAATTATGAAGCCTGCGAGATAAGCGATGGAGCTCTGATAGTTGCAAGGTGTTCGTGTGTGTGCTGTAAATGACCTTATGAAATAAGCATGGGGTGTTCATCTACCTACATAATGCTAAGAATGGTAAGGATAACGAAGTCTTTATGTAAGTTACACTAGAATAGCGGTTGTAGTTACGTGCAATGAAACTTGCAGCACGGTTTTGCACAGATTCTAGTAAGCAAATGAAGTAGGCTTCGTGAGGTGAACAGAAGGATGATGCGTATTCTAGTTCAGGGCGAACAAGTATTAGGCATGGTAGCTTACACGTAATGGATGGCACTATATGAAGAACGCGTTTCAGGTATCTGAGTGTGCGTGATGCTGTGGCAGTAATTTTTTCAATGCGTGTTGACCAGGATAGATTCCGAGTGAAGGTAATGCCAAGGCACTTGTAGTGGTTCATTGCAAATACAGTAATAATACCTCGTTAGCTCGAGGTCGTAAAAACAAGGGAAAACTTCTAGATAACCGGAATTTCAGGATAATCAAAGTTGTGCAGATTGCCTGGGAAAATGAGTGCTTTTAAGAAAGTTTACTACTACTCATTGGCTTTTTAGCGGCACTGATCTTTCTTCTCATACAGATCTAAGAGAGAAGAAAATAACATACAAGAGACTTTAACTGGCTGGGTCTTGCTGCACTGGCATGGCATTTCATTTAGCGGAGAAAAATGGCATAATGCTTGTCTGCTTTGCGGTCGTACGCGGGGCTGGGAAGGCGTCCTCCAGCTGCTTGATGCATTGCATTAGTTGATGTTCTTTGCTGCTGCACTCAACCTTATTCTAAAGCAAGCACTGCAGATTTCTCGTCTCAGAAGATGTCGGCACCTCTGGAGGTGGTTTGTCATCACTGCAATTTCCTACGTTAGTGGCCATTTGAACAATTTCAGCGTCCTCCATTTCTCCGGTCACTGCCACATCCTGCTCACACAGCACATACTCAAAAAAGTCACGTCATTTTTGGCGGGACTGTTACTCGTTAGCTCGATGACCTCTTGACAAAATTTTTCACAGCCTGTGCAGTCATCTGCAGTCACTGCTTCCGGCAAGCTTGGTGGCACGTGAAAAACCCTGCGTGTGCAAAAGCAGTTTGCGATTCCACTGCGGAAACTTGCTGCCAAGTGCTGCTGAGAAGGTGTACTGCTTCCACCAGACCAATTTTGGAGCCTATGTCGTTGTCATGAGACAGTAAAATTCTGTGGAGATCGCTCTTTTGGTATAAGGTTCTTTCGGCTCTTCTGGTCGACACCATGCTTGCCGCACTCAGGCTAAGTTGCCGCTTTTCACAGCCAGTGAAAAATCCGTACCGCGTGGTTTCCGCAGATTGGGGGAGGGGAGCTCAAACTCCATGGCTCTCCCTTTCCCAGTGAGCCTGGATCTCAAGGGGAAGAAGGCGAGGCGGAGATAGTTGGTGTGTTAAGGCTCACCAGCACTTTATTTTCCTTTGGTAGCACTACTGCTGAATCTTTTATGTGTGAGAAACTTGACGACACTAGCACCTCCAATTTCTTTTGGAGCACATGCCATATTTACTTGCATAACGACCATAAAAATACTTCATTTAGCCTTAATGCCAGAAGTGGGGCATCTTATTAAAGTTACGTTACGTCAACCATATGCCTCAACTAATGTCATCTGTGCAGGCAATGTGGTGGGACCAGGCAGAGACTGTTGAACTTAAAAGTGGTCCTTGTTTTGCAGGGATTTCCAAGTTTGTTTGTGCTGGATGGGCACTGCGGTGCTGTGCAAAAACTACGCTGTGAGGCCAAAGCGAAAAAAATTGGTGCGACACCGGTTTTCCCGGCATGCGATAGCATATCGCCTTTATGCTTCACAGCTTTGGCTACACCGGCTGCACTAGCTCTCAAACCACGTGATGTGAAGAACCAGCCGCCAATTGAACATGTTGACCAAGGCATCCGCGGTGGCTCACATCGGGGCAATTGTGAACTCCCCGTGCAGCACGTCAAAGCTTACGGCCTTGACGAGGACACGTTAATATTGAGAGCCTGGTTTGGATTACGATTCCTAAGAACACTGGAACTAGGAGGTGCAGAAGCAGCAAGTTGGCATGCCCTAGCATGCTGCCAGCTGAATCACTGCTGGCATATCTCCTGAAACAACGTTTCTAAAGGTGTAAACTGTTTCTTTTCAGTTTGCATGCACAACTTGAACTCGGTACGAATTTGATTGCACAGAAAACGGGGAAAAACGGAATGAACTTTTAAGTGGCAGTGGCTATGGTGGCATATTCGAAAAGCAGAATGAATGGAAACGTCTTCGACCGGTGCAGACGTGGCTTTCCGGCCACTCTGGTGTTTTCGCTTGAATTTTGCAGTGTGAATTCTCCAGGACAATTTTTTTTTTCGTGTTGACTTGGGGCGCGGTTTTCTGGCTGCTTAAGCGGCGAAGCGAGTGAATTTCCAGGACTTCAGCCGCTTTTGCTCCCTTAGATGCAAACTGTGAACGCGCCTTTAAGCACCAGCAGCATGAATTGGAAAATCATGGCAATTTATTGTGAGACAGTAAAGGCAGGAAAGTTCAAAAGAATTTCATGGACTTTTTTCGGCAACAACCAGTTAACCCCAGTAAAGTTCTATATTTATGTGCACTGACGGTTTTCATCTTCATGATCAGCTATAACTTGTTTTTGGTTCATACGAATACGAGATGATACGAATATTGCGTGCCTCCTTCAAATTCGTATCCTCGAGATTCTACTGTAGTATGTGTAGCTCACTACAGAGTGTCATTTCTGCTGAATTTCCAGCTTGACATCTACTTTTGGCAAGCTTACCAGCCCCAGGTGTTGTGGAAAAGCATTGCAGTCATTGTCTAAAATGCCCGATGCTTAACGCCGGCATGCAGGAATGGAGAAAACTCGCTAGCTGTGCCATGTTGGGTGTCTTACTGTACACTGCCTAACTGTCGCTGAAATGCTAGCGTACATTGAAGAAATGCTACAACCTCAATCCAAGAGCCTCATTATTAAGCACCGAGTGCTTCTGTTTCTATATAGCACTTAATGATTTTTTCTGAAAATTAACTCTTCAAGAGGGCGCTCATGCTTCAACCAACTTATGTTTCATTCTGCTTTTTCCGCCTTTTAGCAACGCCAGTTTGAAATGTGCCGAGAAGCGATAACAGTAAATCTCGAATGCAGGGTAGCAGGCGCAGAGCTGAACGCGGCTCGTCAGCCGATGAAGAAGCCGGCCCAAGCGACAGACTGTCTTCGGCTTCAGTGGGAGCGGGTCCCAACAGCCACGATTTCTGGGCCACATTTTACCGGCTACGATCAGTCTGCTCGCGACTGGAACGCCGCATGCGACTGCACGCATCCCCTATGTGGGCACCGCCCCATACTCCAACGGCTACAAGGAGTGACTCTTTGCGAACAGCAAGTCTGGGAGCCACGACTCCGACTAATGCAGCGGCTGCGAGCCGTCGTACAGCCAGAATGTCGGCTCCTGGTCCTTCAAGGTGAACAGACAGGCACCTTGAGCAGCATGTTATTCATACAACCCGTAGTGTTTCTAATGATGCAGTCAGATTTATGTTTAAAGACCATGAATGTAAATAAATATACAGTCGAACAAGGTTATATCGAACCCACATATATCGAATTTTTGGGTGTATCGAACTCGCAAGTTTTCCCCTTGAATTTCTTTTGTAGAAGTATAGAAATTCGCACATTTATATCGAACGGTGCGGTATTTTTACCACCTTTCGAATATATCGGAAGGCCGTGCGAGCTGGAAAGTGCGCTTCAGCACTTGCTTCCCCCCCCCCCCCCCCCCGCGCGCGATTTTCGCGGCAGGGTGGCTCCGTGCGCGAGTTGGATGGCGCGCTTTTGGCACTCGAGCCCCGCCGGGGGCAACATGGGCATTTCAAATGTTTCTTTGCCTATGCTCTCACATCTGACTTATTTTGTTACCCTGTAATGCTTTAGTGGCTTTATATAATTGTGAAATTGCTCTAACCTGTTTATCGTTGTGCGAAACGGGTTTGAAGACTCCCATGGAAAATGCGCATCTACAATACAGGAAGCAGCCTGGCATTAATGGCATAAAAAGTTAAGTAAGGTGACGTGCTGCACGCAACTAGCAAGGGACAGCCGGCTCTCTGCTGTAGCACTGTTCACAATGAAACTGTCAGTTTTCGCTTAGAAGCGGATTATGATACAAATGCACACACATGTATTGCAGTAAGCAGATACGTCTACCTGTCCGTTCTTTCGCTACATAAGTCGCAGTATGTTCCAGACCCTGTAATAGTTTCGAAATGCTCTTCAGCATTGCCACTATATGCTACTAAATGGTCGTGCAAGAGAGCCAGAATTTTTTCTGTGCACTGCCATAAAGGAAGAAAAGGCCTTGTAGTGGGCGCATTTGGCAACATTTGCTCTGGTGTATACACACATACGGAAAGGCCAATTCGTACTTGGGGGTGAATGCGCACTACTGTTTAGTGCATAGTTATGCTTCGTTTTCGGCAGGTATGTCTTACGGAGGGGAACTTCATTACATAGCAAGTTCGATTGTAGGAAGGTTTCACCACATTGTATGTAAAGTGTGCATTGTGTGCCTTTGTGTAGCATCAGTGAGCATGCCACCTATAGATCTTTCTGTCATGAGCACAGCCCATCTTTTTTCTCGAAGCGATACTGATTACTGGCTTGGTGGCTTCACGCAGCTCCTTCATGGCTGGTCTTTCATCGACAGCCTCGTCTTCATCGAATCGTGAGGCGGCCTCATCAGAGACGCACCCAGACATGCCGCTGTCCCTGGCGTCACTTCTCGCGCGCCTTGAGACGTCGCTGCAAAGCCTGAGCAGTGTTGCTTTCACCACGGCTGTCGCTCGTGACCAGATCCATCAGGTCAGTGACAACGCTGCAAGGAATATGCCCCCATTGAGCCAGTCACCGCTACTGTAGATTCTCTATGATATGAATATGAATTGAATATGAATTTAGCAATGTTACAAATTTTAAGGTTGTTTTGGATGTACAATGCGCTGTGATTCGGTGTTATACTGTGATTCGGAATTATTTCCCAAGCCAACCGCGATGATATGAACGTGCAGTTGCCCCAAAGGGATTGAACACGGCAAAACTCGCCAAAATTTTCCTCTCTTTGCTGCGTAAGTGACCAGAAAAACGCCGAGGGGCCGACATAAAAACAAAAACAAAAAACAGTCGCAGATCAATTTTTCCTCCTTGTGGTAGCATATCGCCTTTCTGCTTCGTGCCCTACAACCAATACAACAGCACGGCTCGAATCACGTGATCTAAACAACCGGCTGTGAAATCAACATGGCGGCAAAAATGTCGGCAGTGGCTCGCATCAGTGCAGCTGAATATGTTGATGAGTTTGAGTCTGGTTCAGAAAAAGTTTAATGACTCTGAGTCCCATTAAGTCCGCAGAGCAAAATATATTTCTTGACCTAGCTCCAGTTTTGTTTTTGCTAACTTATTATGCAGTGGCTTCCTTTCACTCTTGTACATTGCTTGGACAGGTACGGCTGCGCATCACCGAGATCTCGGAGCGCTTGGCTAATGTGAGTGGCTACAGGGCTCGCCTGACCAGTCTACGAGATCAAATTGTCGAAGGTGAGCACTCTGGTGTGTGCTGTGAAAATCTCTATAAATGGCTAGTAGTGGGACAGAGGAAAAAAAAAAAAAGGTGGTTTATGCAGTGACTGACCGGTTACACTAATCACTTCACACCACTTGTCTTGTACTGCCAAACTGACTTATAGAAATTCCAGATAAAACGTTTTATTAGTTATAACAACTATATTTATGTGCACTGACGGTTTTCCTATGCCAACCATCGAAACTGCATCCACACATAGTGAACATTTTTTCAAAGCCTCCCACTTTTACAACGAACGCTTCAGATATGGCCGCAGTAAAAATATGGTGCATACCAAGGATGAAAAAAATCTTTAATCAGTAGAGACCAAATTTTAGGCGAAAAACATTTTTTCCTCGCATTCCTGTCGTGTCACTTTGATATATGAGCATGAATTAGAAGTTAAAAAGGACTTTTGTAGTGTTTTTATGTTGCCTATCAGTGCATATTTTTAACGTTTCTGCATAAATAGCACCTATAAGTGATTATGAATGCCTATTTTCAAGATCGGCACTTGTGCGAACACTACTTAAAATCAAGCTTCACTTTTGAGTGAAGTTTGAGACTAACATGCTTCAAGACAGGCTTAACTGGAGGCTAGGCCTGGCAGAAAGCCACTAGTGTTGCCAAATTACTTAGCATGCAGATAGCAGCATGGTCATGTCAGTTGAAAGATCGTGTCAACGTGGCAGAAATACGCTTTAGTGCATGATTTCTGAAAAAAAAAAAAAAAAAAAGGTGCTGATTTAGTCCACTGTAGCCGATTGTTGTATTGCGGTCCATTACAAGACAACTTTACGCAGACCAAACTTAGGCTGAATAATTTTTCGTTATATCCATAAGTCTGTTGTACGCGGGTATGTTATCACAAGTGTAGACTGTTATAACATAACAGTCTACACTTCCACGAGTGTTGAAGATTGGGCGAGTTGGTTCGTCGTACTTGAACTTGTATAGCGCATTACGGGGAAGAAGAAACGGCCGAGCAGACCGACACAAGAGGACAGCGCGCTAACTTCCAACTGAGTTGGAAATTAGCGCTCTGTCCTCTTGTGTCGGTCTGCTCGGCCGTTTCTTCTTCCCCGTAATGCGCTATACAAGTTCAAGTCTACACTTGATGCTACACAAGACGCCTCAGCCTGACAAGCTGGGGCGTGCGAAAACTAGAATCACGTTTGCGTATATTTACGTGTTCCAGAAAGCACTAATTGGCAATTGGGGCTAGAAGAAAATGCAGATAGATACAAGGATTACGTTTTTGCTAAAAAATAAATTTATGTTTGGGAACATTCGGGAGATATAAATTCGACGTCGTCCGAGTATCTCAGGTGAACCTGTGAAAGATGCATCTCTGATACTTGAATGTAAACAATGGACAGAAGTCTGCCTGGTTGGGTATGAAACTAGGAGATGATTTAGATTCCATCCAAAAGTTTTGAACAAACCCAACGTATCGAAACCGACTTGGTTCCTTCCTCAGGGGTGACTGAGAAGACTACGTAGCAGCGGCGTCTTCAAAGCACTCGCGTGGCGAATAATGACCCCCGTCTCTCTCTCATTTTGCCGTGGAGAGCAGTCCATGTGTATACACTGGGGGAAGGGTTCCGAGAGAGCGGTTGATGTTATGGGCTGTCCTCTGTATGGGCCACGACTCGAGTAATGACCTTCCCCTCCAGTTCAGCTTGCTTTCAAGGATGACCGTCGCTTCGAAATTTATCCGGTGATCCAACGTCTCGGCATGTTCAGCGGCTGCACTGTGCTCTTTGTAGAGCTTCCGCACTTCGTTGGCGTGTTGCTTCAGTCGTACAAAGAAGGGCACTCGGCGCAAAGAATTTTGTAAACGACACCTGGGATCCTGTCCATTGTTGGCCGGTCTTTCGGGCGGGGGAGAAGGCGGCCCAGCGCACACGAAGGCACGTGCGCGATGCGAACCCCATCCTTCTTGAAGATCTGCGCCAACATCTCGCTGGTTCCCTGAACGTATGTGACCGGTGCGCATTTCGGAGGGCTACCAATTAAGGTTGATAGAGGTTTTCGTATCCTCTGTTGCTCTGCGCGGTGGGTGGCGGCTCGAATGAAGTTCCTTGGTTATCCGTTTTTTCTGAAATCTGCAATTACGTGGGCCTCTTCTTTCTTTCGCTCCGTGTCCGTGTTATTGGAGCGTGAGTTCTTAGCTCTCTGGAGTAGCGTCATCACAACCGAGGCCTTGTGGCAGGCGGATTGGGAAAAATCATGTTGAAGGTAGCAGCCAGTGTGCGTTGGCTTCCTGTGAACGGAGAACTCCAGGCCATTGCACTTTCTTGCCACCTGGACGTCGAGAAAGGGTAGGCAGCGGTCGCTTTCACACTCCATCGTGAATTGTATGGCTGGGTGCACGGAATTTAGGTGCTGTCTGAAGTTTTCAACTTCAGATGTCTTCATTACGCAAAAGAAATCGTCCATATAACGGAGAAAAAGCTTGGGTCGCAGCAAGAAAGAGCTGAGTGCTTTCTTTTCTATGTACTCCATGATCAGGTTTGCCATCGTGATGGAGATGGAAGCTCCCATCGCGGTTCCACTGTTCTGCCTGAAAATAGTTCCTTTGTAGGAGAAGTACGTACTGGACAGGCAGAACTCTAGTAGACGGAAGAGCTTGTCAACCTCCAAAGGAGTCCATTCACTCAGGCATGCGCCCCCTCAAGCGCAGAACGGGCAGGGGAGACAGCTTAGGGCACTGGCACCTTGGTGAACAATGAAACAACATCAAATGAGATCAGGCTCTCGTCATTGTCGATGCTCACATTTGATGCTAGCTGCACGAAGTGGCTGGAGTCACGGACATGAGTTGTGTCTTCCGGGTTAGGAAGGCGAAGATTCGGTGTAGAAAATTCGAAAAGGCTCGGCATGGGGAGGAAGTGAAGCGTGCAATCGGTCTGAGGGGGACGTCAGGCTTGTCAATTTTCGGTAGTCCATAGAAACTCGGTGCGGATCTGTTACAGCAGATTAGTCGCAGCTAAGGTGTTCTAAGATCCGGAAAGGAACTATTTTCAGGCAGAGCAGTGGAACCGCGATGGGAGCTTCCATCTCCGTCATGATGGCAAACCTTACCATGGAGTACATAGAAGAGAAAGCACTCAACTCCTTTTCGCCTCGACCCAAGCTTTTTCTCCGGAGCCGGTCAGGTGACACCGAAACCCGTCGAGCAGAAGCATCAAAGGGAGCCCCAGATGTGCTCCAGGCGTCGATACCACACATACTTTATCCAGTCATGCGCTAACGATTCGTCTATCCACCCCTTGTCCTGGCAGCAGATAACAACATTTCTTGGGTGCTTCTCCCCCTTAGGCAGCATCTTTCGCTTGAACACCACATAGGTTGGTAGCTTGTGACCATCTGCTGTGCATGAAAACATTCGTCACCTGGGTTTGCTCATTCCCAGTCGATCGCTCGATAACTTGCGTGGAGCCTTTCTGATGCACCGTCAGCGCCGAGGGCATAATCAAGTAGGCCAGCTTCCCCATTGCCGATCTGGCCCAGCTGAAAGGGGACAGCCTTTCGCAGCTTCTGCGAGATCGACGTATGCTGACGTAGGGAAAACCCAGTGCTGTGCATGAAGAGAGACGCCCAATGCTTGCTCGCTTTGAAGTTCTCCGGCTGAATGCCTTTGGCTTGGCCGATGTCCCTTGCCTTCGCTTGTAGCAGCTCGATGTTAACAGCGAGATTAGCAGCCTGCTGCTCCCGCACAAATTCTGCAAGTTCTTTTTCCATGACAGGAAACGCTTCATTTTTTTGTTCAGAAACTTTTTCAGTGGCCACTGCAAGCAAAGACAGCGCCCTTCTGCTTCCACTGACCACGTATACTCCGCTCGTTGACTCTGAACTGCCGCTCTGTGGCACAGTTGCCAATGGTTTTGGCAGCAGCGATAACTTTCCTTTTAAAAGCAGCCAAGTACTGCCTGCGCGATGCTGACATGGCGAAAAATCACAGGAGCAAGATCATGGCCGTTTTTATGGGCGCCAAATTGAAGCAAAGGCCACTGACCATTGTTGCAGGCGTGGGTTTGTAAAACTAATGCCTGCTACCGCCGCTAACAGTACCTACCACCTAGCGTAGGAGCACGCAAACACCTAATGATAATGATAGCACCGCGTTATGCCAAAACCAAAACCGAATTTAGGCCAAAAATTCTTGGGACCCGCATATAGTACGCAACCGAAATTCCGTGCCATAAAATCTAGAAAAATGCCCTGGGCTTTACGTGGGCTTTTACGGTACTTCTACTGCCATTGCTGCACCTGCTGCCATGGCAGAAGCGAGAGAATCAGTGGGTAGCACTGCGCTGGTCACCAAGAAGGCACTTGTTCTTAATATTGACCCGTGTCTACATGTGGACAAAAACGATGATGGGGGATTTAGCGGACACCAGGTAGTGGGCCTCTGGCTTGACGCGAGAACGAGGAAGAAGATCTTGCGGCTCAGCTGTTGCGAACACGCTGCTTTCGCTGCCTCAAGGCGTACTTGTGCTTTGTTCCCATTGTACTGCGACACTGGTGGAGGCGCTGGCCCGCGACCCCGCCTGATGCTCCACACTCCCACGGGGAGCCGTTCATCCAGCCCAGAAGCACTTGTCGACACTCCCGTGCAGCGCTTCAGTCGTCGCTTGCGAGGCCTCGTTCCAGAGTTCACCCTCTCACAGGAACACTCTACAAGGCACCGCTCACATCTACCAATGGCCACCGCCAGTCCACAACAGTTAATACGACACAGTAGTTTGCCAACCCGTCTCAGGTAACCCTTTTTTCACCGCTGGTGCCTGATCGCTTTGGTGGTGGAGCACATGAAGACGTCGAAGAATGGCTTGATCACTATGAACGTGTCGCTAACACCAACCAGTGGTCCCTTGAACAAAGGCTTTCCCGCGCCTATTTTTATCTCGACGACAGCGCTAGAACTAGGTACGAGAACAGAGAAGGCAGTTTGTCAACATGGAGTGACTTTAAAAGAGGGATGATTGACACATTTGCCGATGTAGACTGGCGCGAACGTGCGCAGCATTTACTCGAGCTACGGGTTCAGAAACCCAATGAAACGGTCGCAATGTTCGCTGAGGACATGGCCCGTCTCTTCCGTAAAGCTGACCCGCACATGACCGACGACAAAAAGTTGCGCTACCTCATGCGCGGCGTTAAAGAGCAATTGTTCGCCGGACTTTTGCGGAACCCGTCAAGCACCGTGACAGACTTCATGAAAGAAGCTACGGCTATCGAACGGGCGCTTCACCTACGATGCCGACAATACGATCGCTTGTCCAGCAGCGCCCACATGCAAGTCGCCGCTATGACATCTGACAATCAAAGCTCATTGCGCTATTTAATAAGAGAGATTGTTCGCGAAGAGCTGCTGAAGCTGCGGAATCTGGTCACGGCGTCTGTCGCTGAAATCGTCCGCGAAGAAATACGCCAAGCGTTTTCAACAGCTGATCCTACTGACGATCAGCGACCTATGAGCTACGCAGTCGCGCTTCGCTGCCCACCGCCCGTTGCGCCGTCGTATCGCCAGCCATCGGCAGCCGTTCCTTGGTCGCCACCGCAAGAACAGACACCGCGGCGCCCTGCCATCGTGCCGCCGTACGAAATGTCGCCGTACCAAGAGCCGTCTCCCAACGAGACACCGCATTTGCCACATTACGAGCCGTTGCGGCGTCTACAGCTTCGTAATACAGACGCCTGGCGCACTGTAGATAGGCGTCCGCTTTGTTTTACCTGCGGAGGTGTGGGCCACATTTCCCGCCATTGCTGGCACCGCGTAGATATGTTTCGACCTCTTCGGCAATGTTCTGACGATCGACGCGCCAACGACGGCTACGCACCACGCCGGGACGCTCATTCTCAAGGACCCCCCTTGTTTCAGTCCCATTTTGACAACTGCCGTGCCAATAATAACGACAGTGTGCCTGATTACCAGCCAGGTTTGGGACGTCGACCACGTTCTCCGGCATATTCGCCTTCGTCGCGACACCGAACTACAGCCGACGTCAGTGGAAGGAGGTCACCAAGTCCACGCCGGGGAAACTGAAGGCGGCGACCTCCGGGGGTGAGGTTGCAGGCCATCAGGGCGACGAAAAAAAGCCCCCGTTACGTGTACCACAGGACGCCGTAAAGCTGAGAAGTTGTAACACCGATGAAACTGTGACCGCAGATCTTACCGTTTCGGTAGACGGACAGCAAGTAACAGCCTTAGTTGACACCGGCGCCGACTTTTCTATCATAAGTGAAAATCTTGCCGTACGCCTCAAAAAAGTGAAGACTACGTGGACGGGACCTCACCTGAGGACAGCAGGCGGCCAGCTGTTGATGCCTGTCGGAAAATGTACAGCAAGACTCGACATCGGTGGCTCTTCTTTCGTGGCGACGTTCGTCATCCTCACCTCGTGTTGCAAGGACTTGATCATAGGGATGGACTTCTTAAGAGAATATGGTGCTTTCATCAACATCCCGGACTGTTCAATTACATTCCGCAACAGCCCTGGTTTAGTTGACTGTTCAGACGCAATACGCAACACTTTACGTATAATTGATGATGATGTGGTCGTCCCGCCCCGGTCATGCACTCTTGTTTCGGTGGAAGGCCATGAAGCGTTTGATGGCGAAGGCATTGCTGACCAAATTGGCTCGCTGCTATTTAGTCATGGCATTTCGGTCGCACGAGGTATCGTCCGTCTCACTGGTGGATGCACGAATTTACTTCTGACGAACTTTAGTGCTGAGCGCCGGCACCTTCCGAAGGGCACAGCTATTGCTTTGTACGAAAATATTGTAGAAATGCGAGGCAGTTTATGTTTGTCGGTATTGGACAAAGCGCCTGTCAAGAACCAGAACCACTCTGTCAAAGGACGAGCGACTTCTTCAGCTGCTAGCCGAATTCTGCGACTGCTTTTCAACGACATCACGAGTTGGTTGAACACCTTTGACAAAGCACCGAATAATCACCGAGGACACGGTGAGACCTATCCACCAGAACCCTTATCGTGTAGCTTCAAAGGAACGCGAAGCCATACAACAAGTCGCGAAAATGCTTGCAGATGACGTCATTCAGCCGTCACAGAGCCCCTGGGCATCCCCTGTAGTGCTAGTAAAGAAAAAGGACGGCACCCTGCGTTTTTGCGAGGACTACAGGAAGCTGAATCGGGTGACCAAGAAAGATGTGTACCCGCTCCCACGTATTGATGACTCCCTTGACAGACTTCGGCACGCTCACTACTTTTCTTCCATGGACTTGAGGAGTGGATACTGGCAGATCGAAGTAGACCCAAGAGACCAAGAGAAAACCGCTTTTGTGACGCCAGATGGTTTATACGAATTTAAAGACTTGCCTTTCGATTTCTGCTCCGCACCCGCGACATTTCAAAGGCTTATGAACACGGTACTTTCGGGATTGAAGTGGAAGACGTGCCTAGTCTATCTGGACGATGTTATAGTGTTTTCGACCACTTGTGACGAGCATCTCAAAAGGCTGGAAGTTGTTTTACGTGCCATACGGTTCGCGGGCCTAACATTGAAACCAGAAAAGTGTCATTTCTGTTTTCACGAACTTCAGTTTCTCGGTCACGTCGTCAGCAACGCAGGCGTCCGGCCCGATTCTGGAAAAATTGCCGCCGTCGCACAGTTCCCAGTACCCTCCAATAAGAAGGCTGTCAGATGCTTCCTAGGCCTTTGTGCCTATTATCGCCGGTTTATCGCAGACTTCGCCTGCATCGCGTCACCACTAACTCGTCTCACAAGAGACGATGTTGCCTTTGAGTGGAAAGAAGAACAGGAGGCTGCCTTTAATGACCTGCGTCAACGTCTTCAAACGCCCCCTGTGCTTGCCCACTTCGACGAAGAAGCCCCGACGATGCTTCACACAGATGCTAGCAATGTAGGTGCAATGTAGGGTGTAGGTGTAGGGCTGTGCTTGTGCAACGGCAAGAGGACACAGAAAGAGTGATCGCCTACGCAAGCCGAACGCTAACACGCGCAGAGGCTAACTATTCAACAGAGAAAGAATGCCTCACCGTAGTATGGGCAGTAATGAAATTTCGCCCGTACTTGTATGGCCGGCACTTCAAAGTTATTAGTGACCATCACTCCCTTTGCTGGTTAACTAATATAAAAGATCCCACCAGCCGATTAGCGCGTTGGAGCCTAAAACTACAAGAGTTTGACATGACGGTCGTGCACAAGTCGGGCAAGCGACATATGGACGCTGACTGTCTGTCCCGTTCACCCATTGAGTCGGCAACCCTACCTGAGGGGGAGGAAACGGCATTTCTCGGTGTCCTCGAGACGACCGCCATTGCGCAGCAACAACGTGACGACACTAAGTTGCTTGGCTTAATTAACTACTTGGAAGGCAGATTTCAGAAGGCGCCAAGAGTTTTCGCAAGAGGGTTGTCATCGTTTTGTTTGCGTGGCAGAGTACTCTACAAAAGAAACTTTTCGTCGACAGGATCCGCCTATGTGCTTGTCATACCAGCAGCCGTTCGTACCGAAGTACTCAAAGCATGCCGCAACGAGGTGACCTTTGGCCATTTGGGTTACATGAGAACGTTGGCCAGAGTACAGCAAAGGTATTACTGGCCGAGACTAACCACAGACGTGAAGCACCACGTTCGTACCTGTCTCGACTGCCAGCGACGCAAGTCACCACCGACTAAACCAGCTGGCCTCCTGCAACCCGTGCAGGTCCCAACGGCTCCATTCTACCAGATAGGCATGGACATTTTGGGCCCACTTCCTATTTATACTGCAGGGAACCGCTGGGTTATCGTCGCGGCGGATTATCTGACACGTTATGCCGAGACAAAGGCTATCCAGAGAGGTACAGCAGCGGAGGTGGCAAGATTTTTCATCGAAAATATTGTACTGAGGCATGGTGCACCAACCGTCGTGATCACAGACAGAGGAAGCGCATTTACGGCAGCTATTTTGGATCACGTCCTGATGCTGAGTGAAACAACGCATCGTAAGACCACTGTCTACCACCCACAAACAAACGGGCTGACGGAGCGTCTTAACAAAACCATTGAAGACATGCTTTCGATGTACGTAAATTTTGAACACAAAAATTGGGATGAAATCTTGCCATACATAACGTTTGCGTACAACACGGCCAAGTAAGAAACGATCCGCATGACCCCGTTCAGCCTCGTTCATGGACGAGAAGTACGAACTATGTTGGATGCGATGCTACCGCACGAAAGTGATGACATCGACCCAGACGCCAACACGTTTACGGAACGCGCGGAAGAAGCTAGACAACTGGCACGCTTACGGATCCGCCAGCAGCAAGAGTACGATGCAGGCCGCTACAATGCTCACCGCAGAGCAGTCGTCTATCAAACTGGCGACAAAGTATGGATTTGGACACCCGTACGGAAACGAGGACTATCAGAAAAGCTCTTAAGAAGATGCTTTGGGCCATACCGAGTGCTGCGACAACTGAGTGACGTCACTTACGAAGTTGTTCCCGACAATTCGTGTAGTACCAAGTGTCGCCAGCACCATCCTGAACTCGTTCACGTAGTGCGCATGAAGCCTTACGTCAGCGAGTGATTGCGTGAGACTAATCTTTTAACAAAAACTGCATTATTGACTTCGCATCGGGTCGATGCTCTTTGAGAGGGAGGCAAATGACCCGTTTCTACATGTGGACAAAAACGATGATGGGGGGATTTAGCGGACACCAGGTAGTGGGCCTCTGGCTTGACGCGAGAACGAGGAAGAAGATCTTGCGGCTCGGCTGTTGAGAACACGCTGCTTTCGCTGCTGAAGGCGTACTTGTGCTTTGTTCGCATTGTACTGCGACAATATTGTTAATGGACGACAGCACTTCAAGCAGTTTTTTTGCTCTTTAATACTGTTCACATCAGATATATGTCTACAGTTCTGAAAGCAATTGCATGACCTTAATGAAATGGTCCTCTGAGCCCAGACACGTTTCTCTCATTGTAAACATGGCCATGTGCTCATATCAAGGCCTCTCAGAGGACGAGATTCTTCCAAGGGTTTTTGACAGCAATGCTGAAAGCAGCCGTCCTGATGACAGATCTGCTACTGGACTTGAAGGACTTCGAAAGTGCCAACAGCAACATTGTTGGTGATGATGTTGCTACTAACTTGTGAGGAGCGAGCCGCACTTCACATTCTTTTGTGTCTAATGTTTTTCCGCACTCATGTGTCACTCTGAGTGCATTTAATGCTGTACAGCAGGGGTCGACAACCTGTGGCCAACTGGGCGGTATCATGCTGCACCCTGCGTGTTGTCACTTCTTCTATGAAGGTCGACGTGGCGATTTTTTCGTCAAATGAGCTTCGGCAAAAATAAAAAGAATCACTTCCAGCTGGCATTGTTTCACACCTAACAAGATAAGGCCTTACGATTGATAACTCACCTTTCCAACTCACAATAGATGACAGTTATTTTATCTATTGATATCTATGTATATCTATCTATTATAGATTACGATTAATGCCAATTTGTTGATTTTTTTTCTCTGTGGCCTGCAAAGCCCCCTCCCTCCCCCATTTTCGATTTCCCATGCGGCCCCTGCCAGTTGGCTTCACACAACTTGGCCCCTCCTCTTCAAAAGGTTTCCAGCCCCTGCTCTATACCATTGAGATGAAAAAGAAAGCGTAATCTTTTAGATACAACTCCTTTAGCATCACCTATTTTTGGCTTTATCGAAAACTGCATACCACCAACAAGTTTTAAGAAATGTGGCACAGACAATAGATCGGAGCACGCCTATGTTGTGCTCAAGTGCCAAGGCTCTCGGCGGCATATTCTTGAACTCAGATGCCATTTTGTTCTGACTTCCAAGGGGTGTATCTGTTGCACCATGTTAACATGGCAAGTGTCGTCTCTGGTACTTCAAAATACTAGGAAGCGCCTATTCGTGCCACTCCCGCTTACAAGAAGTCGTATGGGCACCACTGCGCCATCTTTGGATGCAAGAAAAATCAGCACAAGAAGAAGATATTACTTCTTGGGATTGTCTGCAAAGATCATAGCACGATACTGTAAATGTGCGATGCAGTGTTCTCAGATTACACGGATTTCCATCTGCAATAAAAAAAATGTCGTACAGCACTGCCGGCGGATAAGTAATGAACGGGGAAAAGTGTGAGCCCTGTAAAAGTGTACGAATCGGCAGACTTAAGGGGGGAGGCTACCCAGGAAACCGAACTTTATTTTTTAGGATTTCTTCATGAAACTGTATTCAGGGGTTCTAGGAGTTACTGAGGTCTAACTGGGTGGTTCACTTTTGGGCCTGAAGAAGAGCCGGAAGAAATCCCAGGACATACCAGAAGGCTGAAATTTTTTGTGGTCATCCCTGGATAGATATCCTAGGGTGCTAAAGAGCCATTTTTTTTTCAATTTGCCTCCAAAAAATTTTTATGCAAATTTGAATTTGATGTATTCAGTAGGTATGACATTTATAAAAAAATAATTGTTGAATAATAATAACTGGACCAATTTTTCAATAAAGAAGCTTGTTACACCCTGAGAAAATCATCCAGGAGCAGAATAAAAGAAACGGTCCTCAAATCTAATAAGCAGTTCTTGAGAAATCGCTTTCCTCAGCACCACAACTAGCTGAAAAATCCATTCCGAGAAAACGGGCCTTGAAAGTTCAGCACATGTGCTTTTCTCAAAAAGCTCCAGCAGAGTAGCTTGAAGTGTGCTTGTGCACCTTTTTCTCTTTTGTCTTCCCTCCATCTTCTCCAAGTGCCATTTAGAATTTTTTTCCGGCGTAGGGCATCTTCTTCAAGAGCCGGCTGCATCAGTTCATATTTTTTCTGCGTCGCTGGCTTTGATTCGAGTTCAGCGCGAGCAGAGTCTTGACATCTTGCATTCACATTGCTTTCTTCTTTAGTACGTAAATGCGTCCGCAGATGAAGGGTTGACGGCCCATGCACGCTGTTGGACCCAAAGCAGACGAAGTGCTGGGTCTGGCGATCTTAGCAACACTCTGTGTGACGCTCGTGGTACTGATTCGGAACGCGTACTGGATCCGGCGATCCCGGACACGCTTGATGCATTCGCGGCTCCAGGTACGCACGGTTTGTCGGATTCTGAACTGGTGCCAGCCGACAGCACAGTTTCGTCACCGCAAGCATCTACGCACTGGACACTAGCAGCAGAAATGTAGAATTTCGATTCTCGTAGAATCCGCATAAAGCGTTTCCGCGCTCCCAACTGGTGCACCGTCTTCAGCTTTGTTGCTGGCATCCCACAAAGCAACAAAAATAAAGGGCACAGAACTTGTGTGAAAAGAAAAAAAGAAGAGAAACTGATCGAAAATACAGCGCAAGGCTAAAAGCGGCCCGTAAGCAATCGTCTATCAAGGCGGACGGAGCAGAGAGCAACGGCGAGACGAACGCGCCGGACGTGCCATCACCAAGCGGGACCGCCTGTTTCCAGCGCAGCAGCCAATGGCGGGCGCGCTTTCACCGCGAGATATGAATGAGATGCTCTAGCCAAGCAGCGCTCCGCATCACATCTTGGTGAAATGCCGATAGCATCTCGACCGTGCTGTTGACGCCATTTTGAAAGGTGGCAAACGAGAGAGAAAGAATTCTCAGTAAAAACAAGACCAAAATGACGCGGGACGGCCGCATGGTCTCGAAATAGCGTGCGCGCGAAGTTTGGTTTGATTTTGGCTTTAGCGCGTGCTTTGGGCACTACGGCAGCTTCCAAAATAGCATGTTTTGTGTACTTTGGTGTTGAATTAGGCACTGATATTTGCAGAATAGGTAGTTTATCTGACATGCAACCCAAAAATATGGTTTTTCAAAAACAGACTTTTTCGCAATTTTTCGGTTTTCAAGATTCGTGTGCCCCCTTATTGTTTGTTTTTAAGGATGATGCCAGCTATTTCGCTTGCAGCAGTAATTTGCGTGCAGTATGTCTGCAGTATGCAGCACCAAATCATTGCCATAATCTCGCAGGTCACATACGAATAATAGGAGCTATTACGACTCGCACGTGCACGCACATTGCGCACGTTTAGTACAAATGTAACGGCGTACTATGGCGATGCAAGGAAATGTGAACAGCAAAAAGCGTGGCTTTCGACTCAGTCGAACTGCCACATACATGCCTTGGATGTCGCTAGGCGAATCTGTGCTTTTAGCGGCCGTCACTGTAGCACTACAAAATCTTGCTCTGGCTAGCACTCACACTGCGTGCGTCTTCCAAGTGCCAAGCATGACTGGTAAATTATAAACACTAGTAGTGCATGTGCGCAAGCCAGAGCGGGATTCTAGCGCTGCAGTGATGCTGACAGAAAGCACGAGTTTTGCCTAGCCAGTCAGACAGTCAAGGCATGTCACAGTTTAACCGAGCTGAAAGCCACACTTTCCACTTTTTGCGTTTCTTTCCATAGCGATAGTACTGTACCTGACAAATGGCATCTTCGACTGGCAACATCGGTGGCGTTTTCTGTGCACTTCTGCCGTGCCATACGTTTGTCTGGGCACCACGCGTGCGGTGCCGCATGGTGCGATCCCATCAGCCCGCGCCTCCGGCAGACGACGCGGTGACGTTCCATCATTGCAGGTGTAACTTAATAGCTGGCGCTGCCGCAGAACACGGCTGGACGGCACGGGAAATGTGCGTGAGCTTACACTGTCCGACCGTACTTGTACAAGGCTACTTTTGCTGCCAGGATTCTACAGGACACCGAAGGTGATGCGAAAATTACCGTAACCCTCGTTGAGTTGGTACACAATCGATACAGCACAACTGTCTGGAGAACATATGCGCACCCACTGGACAAGTAGCATCTCGCAAATGTCTCTCATTGTTTGATTTTCTCTTGTTTGCTCTCTTATTACCAGTACAAGCAGGACGCTGGAAGTTGTCGTCTGCTAAATGACGTCTCTCGCATACAGCGCTGCTGTAGCGTATTCGAGGTTTGTGGTTCACACGTTCGGCTGGTTTGTAGCGAGGCGTGAAACTCGGGCGGTGTTTGACAAAACTTCCTTTCCACCGTCACGGTACCAGTGCATCTCAGCCGAAGATGCCAAAAGTTGCTTCTGCAGTCTACAGTGCACATGCTGTAGACATTCTGGACTGACGAGGAATGTCTTCTCGACGTTTCACAAGCAAACAGCACCGAATTCAAAGAAAGAAAAAACGCGAAACATGCTCCCAGACAGACTCGGGTTGGGAAGTTTTGCATTCTAATTGCAAAGCGTCTGCTAGCATGGCAATTCGAGGTGCTGTTTCGCTGCATTTTTGCCTAAATATGGCAGCAAGCGTTCCCCAGGGTAAAAGGTGATCCGGCTAGAGTTGGACGGCAAGAGGGTTTCTCGGTCATGGATCGAAATTCGAGATGGCAGTGGAAGTGCGAATAAAAGTAAATACTAATACACATCCGTTCTTCTAATGAAATGCTTCATTGAGTGCACGAGCATTCAGTGTGTAAAGGCATCTATTGAACGTTGTCCTAAAGTTCGACTGGTAACTCAACCAGTGGCTCAGTTCATGAACTCCTAGCACGTGCAAGCGATGTTCGTGAGCAATGCTCAATAGAGACAGACCCACTAGATGTTGTCACTGGAGAAGATGACCAGCCGTAGCATTTGTTCCTCTTCTCTGCAAGTGTTCTTAAAGCTCTCGTCAATTGAATAGAAATAGTTCATGAAGCTGTTGCATGAGCATAGCAACATCTTTGAAGGACATTGCTATTTTCTTGTAGAACTCATGACATTACACAGATGAGCAGTTCTTCTTCTCAACTCCCTGTACTGCTCCACTGGTTCCTACCAACAAAACAGTAATAGCAGGTTTTACACAGGACACCCTAAACATCTTCACTCCAACAAAGTCTCAGACGTACAGAAGCCTGTTTTATCTTTTGCAGAAAAAAGTAGAAAAGTAAACTTGCCAGTCACACTGTCACTAATCCCGTTAATTAGGGAGGTTATAGCTGGGCTAATTTCAAGGGCAGATGTATCGGCCCCCGAATCAAATGACGAAAGCACTGACAACTTAGTATCGGTCCCTTTGGCAAGCCAGCTGACGTCGGCTGTGGTCCAAAAAACGAAGCAGAGCCGAGAGTTGATATCAAAAGAAAAATATATACTCAGATATGGCAGAACAAAAAACACACAAAATACACACATGGCAATAATCCAATCACAAGATACTCAGAGTGTGCTATACAAAACAATAAGATACACTCAAAACAATCGGCACAAAAAAACACGCGCTACATTGCAATCTCATGCATTAACTAACTAAGACATTAGAATGTCCATCAAACAAATTCAGTCCAAAGTTCTTGGAACGAAACTTGAATGCTTCTTTTCAAAGAAACACTCACTCATAGTCTGGCGCCGGTTCTATTTCCGCTGCTCCTGAAGTTTTTCTTCCAAAAAAACTTCGCGTCGTCAAATGTCCACGCTTCAATAACAAAACAAAAATTTTTCGCCGGTAACACGTTGGCGACTCACGCACTGCGATTGAAGAACACGTCTTCGCCCGTGAGCGGTACACACACACTCTTCTCCTGCTTGTAACATACTGTGTTCACCAACAGGTAGAAAACCTCTTTATCTCCTGCTAGTAGCGGTTAGAATTCGGAGGCGCTCGCATTGTTGAGCGCTCGTTTGTGACACTGCACCCCACTTTAAGAATATTATCTCATAATATTGGAAACCACACAAATGAGTGCAAACAAACAGCTACATTATAAATGTCCCACATACATTGTCCATCACTTATGGCACATCACATTCACGATGGAACAAAGAGTACAATTTCAGATTGCAATTCAATTTCACAGTACATAAAATATAACCACAGGTGCATGGGTACAATCCGTCACACATTTCAAACGATTAAAACCTACAAGGGTTTGCTTTGACAAGGCCTGTACAATCATATCGATGACATCACGCCACCGCAACTGCCACTCTCACTTGACATACACTAGTGACACAGGGTAACAATGACACAATACAGTGAGGTTCAACACTGCCAAACACATGCAAATTCAACCCAGACTCCTAGTAATAAGGGCTGCAGCGCGAGCACGAAGGTGCTAGAAGAAACGTGAAACGAAAGGCTAGGCAAGGAAAGCAAAGAGGACAACACAAGCGCTTCCTTGCCTCGCCTTTCATTTCACGTTTCTTCTAGCACCTTCGTGCTCGCGCTGCAGCCCTTATTACCATGAATTCCAACCAACTAGCCCAAATAGCCGTTCTTCTCCAGACTCCTATCCTGTGCACTTCGGGTTGCACTTGCGCCCTTTTTTGCGGTGCTCACTCGATCTCTTATTTTTCTTCATTCTGTCCTGGCGAGCCATTTCAACAATGGTATCTGAGGCACCGTTGACATTTTTGACACTGCTAAAGTGTCGTCACGTTCGACTGATCTTGGCTGGTTATTTGCCAGCTTGTGCACGTCGCAACGTTGAGCGTGGATGGCCGCCTCCGTCACCTTTCGACTCTTGGTCGATTGAGGTCGTTTCGCTGCAGCTCCAACTGCATGACAGGTTTTCTCGTCCGATGTGATGACCTCTCGATTCACCTTCTTTTGCACCACGGCTTCATATTCAGCTCGGGTGAAATCCGGCACAGAATTCTGTTCCACTGCATCTGCACTTCGCGGTTCCTGTGTTAACGAGGGCTCCATCTTCAGGTCTTCCCCAAACGTTCTAGATTGTTCGGCCCTCACGCTCCCTCGATGTTACAGGGGGCTCGTCATGCACAGGGCCGTAACCTTCCCACTAAAGTAAGGTGTCTCGACTTCAATCTCAGCCTTGGAAAGCATCTGATCAGAACTGTCAATTAGGCAAACTGGCCTAGTTCTGCCTGTTAACTCACTTTCCTGCACCAAGTACCTCTGCACGCTCATAGTGGAGCTTCCTTTGTCTCTTAACACTGCGATCCTCCTTCCCGCAATTTTCCCAGGCAGCATTGGCATTGCTGCCGTTACACCTGTTTGGTGCGTTGTCATGACAGCACCCACAATAGGAAGTTTATTCTCGTTTTAGAGCTCCACAAATCCGTCGCTGATGTCTTCGTCATCTTTTGATGGCACATGCACACAGGCTACTTGGTGGGTTTTACTCGCTTTGTTTTGACATGCGTCTGCCTTGTGCCAGGTCTGACCACATTTAAAACATTTTGCTGCACTGGGACGTGTAAAGTTAGTTTGAGAACTGTTAGCGCGATGACCCACTCTGTTACACAGAAAGCATCGTGTGACACTCTCCTGTGCACGCTTCTTTTTTTCAGGTGCTGATTTCTTTGAATCTTTGGGACACTCCTTCTTAACCTTGGCCAAATTTGTGGCACCTTGTGCTTCCAAGAATTGATCGGCCAATCCAAGCATGTCTTCAAGCGGCTTAGCTCTCCTCTCTTTCAAGTACAGCGACAGGTTCGGGTGGCAACTGATGAGATATTGTTCTCTAATATGGAGCTCTCTAAGCTCGCCATACTCCTGTGCTGTTCCTGAAAGCTCAATCCATCTGTCAAAATAATGGCTAAGTCGAGCAGTGTACTGCGTAGCCGTCTCACTATTGGCTAGTTTTTCCGTCCGAAATCTGTTTCAGAAGCCTTTCACACTGAATCTGAGTCGCTTCAGCAAAGCAGCTTTCACTTTTGCATAGTTAGCTGCATCGCTTAAAGGGAGATGCTACTCGAAGCCGCTTTTTTTTAATATTCATCCTAGAGCAATGAAACTTGAGCTGTTTATGGAACTTTTTATGCTGATTTCAAATATAGAATTAGTTTTCTTGTAAGTTACACACTTTTAGCTCTGCAACATGACAAAGTGATAACCTTAACCCTTTTGCACCCCCTCTTTTCATTCATAAACTTCTGTAATTTTTTACCATTCATAGCTCATAATGCTTCAAATAAGGTGTAGAGTGCAAGTAACTAATTAGGAAGCATATACAAAATATGTAATATGCATGAAAAATAATAGACGTAAAAAGTCCATATATCACCTACCCTAGTAAAGGTATACATACAACTTTTTTATTATACAATAAATATAGAAATTTAAACTAGATAATTGCATTTGTCATACTTTGGAAAAAAATTGGGCAAAATTTCATGCAGATTTGAGCACTAGAAGGGCTCGAAAAAGGAGGGGCACATTGGAAAAAATGGCAAAATTTGTGTTTTGGAAAAAACGAGTTTTAAAGTTGAAATTGAGTTTTTATTTATGAAAGATATCATTAAATCAGATGAAATTTGCACACCAAAAAGAACAATCTTTCTTGTAGTGGCCACTGTGACTAAAATATGCCAGCACCATGAGTTTGTCCCTATCGACTTTTTCGAGCCGACTCCTCACAGGCATTTCGCTCACAGACAAGGCCATGAAACGCTTGCCAAACTTCCGCTCCATCTGGCAGAGCCTTGTGCCAACTGCAAGCTAGGAAGAAGTTCGACAGGACTGTGAAATCTAAACTAAGTCCAGTGTCATGCCATTTTGCAGTCATGCTTGTGCCACATACCGTCGTACATAATGGCAATGTCATCCCTGCTAAGTTCTCTCACTGCGAGCTCTTTCGACCTCTCAAGATTGGCGCTGACGTCATCCATTGCCGCGTCACGAACTTTCTGGCTGACGGGTGTCAATGACTTTTGATGCATTGGCTTTTGCAAGCCAACAACTGCCGCAAATCGGACCAGCTGCTTGTAGCCTATTCCTACAGAGCGCGTCGCACAACGGCTTTCACTTGCGAGCAATGCTTTTTTTCATCCATAGTGGAGATAATTACATGAGAAAAGCATTGTTCAGCTGCGCTGCTTGACGAGACATGGACCTCCCAAATAGGTTTCATAGCACATACAGGTACGTAGCGGCCAATGGTGGTCCCCGGTTCGTACCACGTCATAAGCTAGTTGCGGTGCTCGAAAAACGTGCAGAAGAGTGCTTCTTTTTATTATTTCTTGCGCTGCATCAGCGAGAAAAACGGTTGTTATTTGAAGAGTGAGGCTCGACTCTTCGACTCATGCGATCAACAATGGCTAGCGGCGGTGCATTATCGGCGGCAAGGTGCTCGAAGACTGCACACTTTCGACCTTTTAACAGGCACCTTGTGCTCTTTAGATGCAATTTTAAAGCATTTCCAGTCAAGTCTCGACCTGTATTATTTTTTTCATAACAGTAGATGTACTAATCTTATCAAAACAGGCAAAAATAAAAAATCGGTAATCTTGAAAAAAACTCGAGTTTTTCGACCCGCATCTCCCCTTAATGTCAGCCTTTCATACACACTGAGAGCTTCGCCACTCAAGCAAGTACTCAAAGCAGTTGCCCATTGACGCTCTGGCCAATTCTGGCTCCTAGGAATTGTCTGAAATCTGTGAAGGTATGCGTCAAGTTCCTCCTTCCTCTCGTCAAACATTACGAGCAGTTAGCTTTGATTCAAACGGAAGCTAGTATCTTCCCATTCACTGCATTCAACTCTAGCCTGTACGGGAGTACAGTGGCTTGAATAGAGAAGTGTGACAAGCGGCAAGTGGCGCCTACGAAGCGCACTAAAGCTTCTGAAGAGGAGCCGCGTGGGGGTGCGCGCAGTCGTTCATGCGTTGTTTTCACGGTTCTGACAGTTTCGTCAAGCGCGTTCGTCCTTGTTTCCTTTTTTGCGGTGGCACCAATGCTTCTTTCTGTATGCACTCTCATGGCGCAAAAACAAAGTGATTGCTTTGTCTGGGTGTGTACTACAGGCTACAAGCCAACTAAAAAGAAGCATTCGTTGTTCTGCGTTCCAAAGGACAAAGCTCCATTTGCGCAGTGGTGCAGAGCGATCCAGTGCGCTGACAAACTACTTCAAGAAAACTTGGCTGTGTGCAAGCTGCACTTCAACGAGAGGTACATCTCCCGGCACTTCGAGCACACTGTGAATGGTGAAATTGTCTGCATTGAAATGGGTAGGCCTGTAGGCGTGCGCAGGATTCCCATTCAGGGTGGGGGGGGGGGGGGGGGGATTTGTAGACGTCTTTGAAATCACTTTTTCAAGGTGGTTTAGCTACAACGAACTTCACAGTGACAGCTTGGAAGGGCTTGTTTCCTGCTTGCAAAAAAAAAATATGATGTAACACTGGTCTGTGCTCAACATGGTCAGAGCCTCACCAATCAAGTGACCAAGTTTTTTCTGCTCTAAAAAAATTTTTCCCGAAATACAGCCAACTAATACTTGTATCTTCTGCTACGCTATAGCTAACTTGGAAAATATACTCTGGCAGTGCCCCGCATTATGTGGGGAATTATTACGCCTTCCAAATGGGAGAGTGCTATCACAAGCTCCGGACTCGAACAACAGTTATTGGCAAGTCCACCGGGCCCGCAACGCAGCATAGAGACTTGGTCTTTCTGTCCTGATGTGGGAGCGGCCCGCAACATGCTAAAGCGCGTTCCGAAGGAGCAAATAAAGTTCATCCATCCATCCATGCATCCGTCTAACCAATTTTCATTTTTACACAAAGGCACTCCACAAGAGGAGCGAGCATCGTCTTGTGAAAAGAAGCACCTGAAGCTCAGGCACGTCACTGGACTTGCAGCTGAAGGGAAACAATGTTCTGTGGTGCGCTTGTGAACTACAAAACTTTTTTTTCTTGGGGAGAAAAAATTACGTGCGACCAATAATTAAGAATGCATTGTTGTAAACAGATAGTGAGTCACTACTCCGAAATGTGTTGTATGACCAGTGTGTAGAAAATAAAATGTTTTCATCCAGATACCTCTCGTGATTCTCGTCTCCGAGTTTGATTATGCGTTAGCAGAAGTAGCTGTAGCGAGCCAGGCATGTTACGAATGATGGAGCTTTATTTACAGATTAGTGCTTCAGGAAATGATGGTTCACCGTGGAAAGTGTTGCAAGCAATGGCTCACAACTGAGTTCATCGTTTTACTGTTTTGCGACTTCACATGTATAAAATGTTTGGTGCCGTCACACGCTCGTTTTCGGCGCCCTGTTGAGTTTTTTTTTAGTTGCTCACCCGGGTAGGCGTTCTATAATTCTAGAAGCTACTTAACATACTTGCTCGGTCGCCATATGAGGCCATGCACGAGCAACAAAATGTATTTGAAATGCTTCACATTGCTCGCGCGTGTGTTGATTCCCATCGCCTTGGGTGACGTGCAAACGTGTGCCAGCGTCACCTGGCGGTTTCCTCCCAAGGCGTTGCGCTCTAGCCGCCGTGTTCATCACACTTCCCTATTCTAGCCACTGTAACGGTAGTTTTACTTCGCTGTTGCAAACCGAGCCGCTCAAGTTCCATCTCCTGCTGCCGCTGCCTTTCTCTTTCAGTTATCTCAGCTTCTCTTTTTTTTCTTGCCCTCTCAGCTGCCAGCCTTCTTTCTCCAGCTCGGCCGCTTTTTTTTCCTTCAACTGCCACTCCTTCGCCTCTCTTTCTTCTTTCAACCACTGCTCCTTCACGTCTCTTTCTTCTTTCTCCCTCTCAGCCGCCAACGTTTATCTTTCCGGCTCAGTAGCTTTTTCTCCTTGGCCCTATCAGCTGCCAACCTCTCCTTCCGCCGCCTCTTTCTCCTCCTGGCTCACCCACTTCCATAGTACGGCGCCAGAAAGACCCACCTTCTCACCAAGAGCTACTAACTTCTCCAGATCCATGGTGCCTCTCGAATAAAATTCAACCGCATGCACTAAATATATGCCTAACACTGGCTATCCAAAACTATCTGCACAATCGTTAGCAAAGAATGCAGTGCTACAAAAAAAAAAAGCACTACCAATGACTCGAGGCTCTTTCTTTCTGCTTTGGACACACTGTGCACCAAAAAGGTCCTGTTGCCGACACCAGAATAATTGTCACTGGTCCCGTTAGTTAGGGAGGCAATCGCTGGGCTGATTTCAAGAGCTGACGTATTGACCCCCCGAATTGCACGACGAAAGTCCGGACTACTTAGTATAGGTCCTTTTGGCATGCCAGCGGACGCCGGCTGTGGTTCAAAGAACGAGGCAGAGCCGAGAGTTGATATCAAAACAAAAATATATTCTCAAATATGGCAGAACCAAAAACACACAAATATGCATACACACGACGATAATTCAAATACAAGATACTCAAAACAATAGATACAAAACAATGAGATACACTCAAAAACAGCGGGCACAAACGACGCGCGCCAGTATGCAATCTCATGCATTAACTAACCAAGACACTTGAGTAAATTTTCACTTGTACGAATGTTGGTTTAATGAACATTTGAGAATAACGAACTTTTAGGAAATCCCCGGCGATTTTCTTATGCATTCTATGTAACAATCTTTCAGTTAAACGAATTTCAGAATAGTGAATTTTTTCAGTTGAACGAACATTATCCGCGGACCGAGGCTAATTTTTAAAATCAATTCAGCGAATTTTTGTGCATTGCAGCATTCGAATAGCCGATGCAAGCCGCCAGTAAATCGTCCATCCATCGGCGGCAGCGGCGCGACATCGCTTGTGCATGCATAGCCGCTGAGGCAAAGCGGCCGTGTGGCTGATGAAAATGAGTCACGTGCGCATCAGTCACGTGCGCACCAGCACCGCCGGCGCCCCTTCTTTTTTTGTCTGTCTCATCGGCATTCATCGGCACCATTTTCATTTCGGGAAACAACAGCTCATTTCACATGCCGTGCGGCCATTCGTAATGAGTTCGACGAAACGCAAGTGATTGACTCTGTCAGACAAGCACAAAATCTTTCAGTGTCCTGACAGCGAGCAAAGGCAAGTGGACGTTGTGAAGGAATACGGAATTGTACCGTCAGCGTTGTCAATCATAGTCAAGCGAAAATCAAAGCTCGAAGGAGAAACTTTGTTTAATCGTACCATGAAACGACTCTGCACGGGACATTTCAAGGCAGTGGATGATGCCGTTGTGGTGTGGCTCCAGTACCTGCAATCCCAAAACATACCGATGTCCGACCCGATGATACAGTGCAAATCGAAAGAATTTGCTCTGCTTCTGGACGTTAGTGGCTTCGAAGCAAGTAGTGGATGGCTTACCCAATTTTGGGATAAGCATGGGACCGCATGGAAAATTATTTGTGGGGAAAGCAAGGATGCTGACCATGAAGCAGTGAGAACCTTGAAGGATGAAAAACTACGGGATATCATTAGTACATATTCGCCCGATGACATTTACAATGCCAACAAAACTGGTATGTTTTATCAGGTTCTTCCAAAAGAGACAATGGCATTAAAAAATGACAGCTGCAAAAGCGGGAAGCAATCAAAAGCAAGGATCACTGTGCTGTTGTGCTGCAACGCCAGTGGCAGCCACAAGCTCAGGCCCCTTGTGGTAAGAAAATATGCGAAACCGCGATGCTTTAAAGGTTTCCCTTCACTTCCATGCACGTATAAAAGCAACCAAAAAGCATGGATGACGAGGAATCTCTTCAGTGAGTGGCTGCTGAGTATCAACGATGAAATAAGAAAGGCAAAAAGAAAGATGCTTTTGATTGTATACAATTGCTCCGCACACCTTGTCGATCTCAATCTGAGCAATGTGCATGTGGAATACCTCCTGCCAAATTGCACTGCCGTGCTTCAATTGCTTGAATTGGGCATCATACAGAACTTGAAGGTCGAGTACTGATGGCGGCTCGTGCAGCCGATTTTAATTAATATGAGGATTGGCAACAATGAGCCCATCAATGTCAGGCAGGCAGCCGAGATGGTGACATGCTCCTGGTGGTAAGTGTCACAGGCTACAATTAGAAACTGCTGGCACAAATCCGGCCTTTCTCCCATGCAGTATGCAAGTGAGCATGAAGAGCACGACGAGGTCAGTGAGCAGGAGGAGGAGAATGGCGCAGTCATTGACTCTAGAATGTGAACAGAGGTCTGTCAGCAGCTGGACGTTTACAGTGGTGCTTCATTTAAGGACTATGTGCAGTGTGACAGGGATCTTGTCACTTGCGTAGAAGGATCTGATTTAGAAATTGTTTCGAGTGTTTGTGCGGAACCAGAAGAGTGCCACGAGGATACGTAATAACTGAGGTTGGTTGAAACCCTGTAACTTTAGCCGAGGCAGTAGAGTATGTTAGAAAGTTGCGAGACTTCGTGTCTCAGCAACAAGCTGTGCCAGAGCCACTGCACAGAAACTTAAACTGTCTAGGAAGCTTTGTCTCTTCTTTTGCTTTAAAGGTACCAGTGCAAATAAAAATTACAGATTATTTTTCAAAATGAATTGCATTTCACTCCTTTGACTCTATTGTCTGCCGTGTCCAATGCTGTTCCATATTCTAGTGAATATTCAGTTTAGTGAACTTCCAGTTTAGTGAACTATTTTCTTGGGTCCCTTGAAGTTCACTCCATTGAGAGTTCACTGTAGAATGTCCATCAAACGAGTTCAATCGAAAGTTCTTGGAACAAAACTTCAATGCTTCTCTTCAAGGAAACACTCACTCAAAGTCTGGCATTGGTTGTAGTTCTGCTGCTCCTGAAGTTTTTCTTCCAGGAAAGCTCGCATTGTCAAATGTCCGCACTTCAATAACAAAACTTCTTCTCCAGTAATACGTTGGCGACTCACACTGCAACTGCGGAACGCGTCTTCGCCTACTGGCGGTGCACACGCAAACTCTTCTTCTGCTTATAACACAAGCCTTCACCCGCAGGTGGAAAACATCTTCATCTGCTTTGGCACTGAAGACAAAAGCCTTCGCCTGACAGCGGAAAAACTCTCTTCATGTCCTGACCACCATCCTCTGCTGCTCGCCTATATACGTTAGCTCTGAGTTCTGGAAATGTCATTGGCACGCCGCACAGCCAAGGCTGGGAAAGGGACGAGACTTTTCTCGTACTCTCCTCAAAGCATGACACAACCAGGGAGTAACTCAAGCTTTTCTTCTCGATGATTCTGGTGGCTTGTCGATGGATACTAGGAGGTTGGTCAGGGTAGCGGCACCTTCAAGGGGGAGAGAAGGCGCATGGGGCATTTTTATGCTTGTTTTCTTCTTTCCGCCGGCTTCTATCACCTGTCTGGTGCCTCAATTTCGCGTAGCGGTTAGAATTCGGATGTGCGCGCTTTGTTGAGCGCTCGTTTGTAGCACGCTGCAAAATGGCCATCAATAGACAGATAGCAGGGGCCCTGCCGCAGTCGTCTAGTGGCTAAGGTACTCGGCTGCTAACCCGTAGGTCGCAGTATTGAATCCCAGCTGCAGCGGCTGTGTTTTAGATAGAGGCGGAAATGCTGTAGGCCCGTGTGCTCGGATTTGGGTGCAACCTAAAGAACCCCAGGCAGTCGAAATATGCGGAGCCCTCCACTATGGCATTTCTCATAATCATATGGTGGTCTTGAGACATTAAACCCCATATATCAACAGCTAGCAGCGCTAAGTCAATGTGCAGCCCACAGCTGACACAAAGCGATGCCTTTTGCGCTTTTTAGTTACAGAACCAAGGTGCAATGAAACCTCAATAATTCAAGCTTGGGTATTTCGAAATTCTCCTCAGTATGAATTTTGGCGGCACTTGGGTGCTCCATCACATGACTGAACAATAGGAGAGATTACCGAAGCATTCTTCGTTCACGAGACAGGCGACGCATGTTGCGAGGCTATCGTGTCATGGCATAGTTTCGAGCTTGTATATCTGGCCAGGAGCGCAAAGGTCACGATTTGTTTGTTTGAAATAGTGCTTATATATGTTTTCATTTTCTGTTTTAATAAACGCACTTGTTGGATTGGTGCTTTGTCATCCACTCTTTCTCGCCCTTCGTTTTTTTGCACCTTAAATTTCCTGTAAGGACTTACAACTTGACCTGTATTTAGTTCAAGTCGCTATTCCCAGTTTCGATTTTGCCACAAACCAGCAAGAGGGAACGAAAAGAAATAGAGGGGGGGGAGGGGGGGGGCATGGTCTTTGGAGCGATAAGGCAGGGCCACATAGCGATGTTGAAGAGTGACAGGTAAGGCACATCAATATTATTGCTGCCAGCGTAGAGAAAAGGAAAAAAAAATTGGCAGCATATCCACGGAGTGAATGATGGAGAGTGGGGCGAAGCATTCGTCCGTCCATTCGTTCTTGCTTCTGTCTGTCTATGCGTCCATCTGTGTGACCGTCCATGCATCCATCCGCCCATCCGTGCGTGCGTCTGTTCGTGCGTCCGTCCCTGCGTTCGTCCATGCATCCGCCCCTGCGTCCGTTCATGCGTCCATCCATGCATCTGTCTATGTCCGTTAGTCCATCTATTCAACTCTCCAAGTACCACCATCTCGCATCTTTTCATCATATATTCCCCATATAGAAGCATCGCCATCCAGCAGACATTTCAAGGACTAAACGAGAGGTGGCACACGCACACTTTCTTACGACTTGCGCTTCGGGTCTACTTCCCACCTTTAACCACCTCGAGTTCATGGTATATACTAGTTCACTGTATTCATGGCACTGTGGCCCAACGCTCGCTAAACTTTCTAAAACTAAAGAGGTTAGGCCCAGCGAGTATAACGTAGCAACCTTTTTCTGTCAGATAGTGCTCAATGTACATGCCAATGGCTGCTAATGGGAAATGAGAGACAGAAGAATTCGGCTTTTACTTTCTTACGACTTGCGCTTCGTATCTACTTCCCACCTTTAACCACCTCGAGTTCATTCATGGTATATACTAGTTCATTGTATTCATGGCACTGCGGCCAACGCTTGCTAAACCTGTCTAAAACTAAAGAGGTTACACCTAGCGAGTATAACGTAGCAACCCTTTCTTGTCAGAGAGTGCTCAATGTACATGCCAATGGCTGCTAATGGGGATCGCAGCATGCACATTAACTAAAAGCCGAATGCTCCTGTCTCTCATTCCTCATTAGCAGCCATTAGCATGTGCATTGAGCACTATTTTTTATTGTTCAACAACGCACAGAAGAAATCTCTCACCGGCACCACCTTGGGGGTCAAAATGTTATACTTGTTACACACTACAATAGCTACGAGGGACGAATGGGTGCCGCTATAAAGAGCTTCGCCCCTAAAAAACAAAACAGTCAGTCCTTGGTCTCATAGTTCGCTGAAATGCGCGCTTGTCATGAAGGAAACATGCTTCACCGCAACTCAGAAGCGTGTCATGTGCTCCTCATAATGCCGTGCAACCTTTCGATAATTTATTGTGGGAAATGAATAAAGAAAGAGTAATGAAGGACAGTCTGATGAAGTTCGCTTTGAGTTTTGGCTGGAAAACGTAACCCTTATATTGCTGCTTTTTTCTAAATATTGTTGCAGACAAGCGCTTCTTTGGTAGTGTCATTTCACACGTTAGTGGAGGAACACGTAATTAGTGGTCTACGAAGTCTAGAGACCATACTGTTCTTGACCTATGTGCGTATTTGCATATCTCTTCAATCCCGAATGGAAAAATGGAATGGTAGCTCGGTTTAGCATTTCCTGCGGACAGTCAGTGGTAGGGATCCGATGCAGGTAGGATGACATTCTTATGAAAGAACTTTTTGATTTTTCTTTCGAAAAATTGCCTATCTTGTAGCGAATCTAAGATGTTCTTATTTTACTGATGAGGTTCAGTTAGGTTCTTGGCCTGATGCCAATGGCATGACTGTAGTTATGGGAGCAGTCGTAGCTGTCCTACAAGCCACTGGACTTGACGCACCAATTTGACGGTGCTATATTCTGACCTTTTTAACTTACCATAAACCATAACCATTCGTTACTCTCTTCCCTGTCCTCCTTCCCCAGTGTGTATTAGTTGGTCTAAGTAAACTATATTTCAGGCCCACCTCTCTGCCCTTCTGTAAATGCATTATCTCTCTCTTTTTCTTTGTACAGCACAGTATTGGGCAGTAAACCAGTGTGATACTGAGCACCAGTGAAATGACCAGTGTCATCTTGGTACGAAGAGCTGGCTGCCTGGGCTAGCGGGTGGAACACACACAATAGTGCATACGCAAGGGCAGCACTGCTGCTGACCAGTGACAGTGTCTCTGCTCTTAAAGCTTGCCAGTGGGGCTCCTTTGGTAAAGATAAGGGTTCTCAAAATAATATCGTGGGGTACGAAGGCCTAAAACCATGATATGATTGTGAAGCCCACCGCAGTGGAGGGCTCTGACAATTTCGACCACCTGGTGTTCTTCAACCTGCACTGAGATTGCACAGTATACGAGCCTCTTGCATTTTGCCTCCATCGAAATGCACTCGCCACGTCTGGGATGAAACCCGACGCTTTTGGGTCGGCAACCGAGCACCGTAGCTGCCTCATTGCTGCGGTGGACAGGGGTTCTGGCTGCGAAAGTGCTGTGGTAAACGCACATGCTTTACATTAGTTTTGTGTAGCAGCTCTCGCACAGGAACGACAGCCCAGTCATATGTTCACGCATAGGGACTCTAGTACCTAATCTACCTTTTTCAAGGTGCCACGGTGCATGCGTCCTTCCCTGGTGCAAAACTCTCGGGAATGACTCCTTGTCTCAGAGGCCTTCGTTCTAGCAATGCCAGTTCTCCTGGCTCCTACCAAACCTACCTAAACGCCAGAGGACAGCGCGGGAAAATGGAAAAGGCGGATTGCTTAACTGCACGTGTCAACCTTTCTGAAATACTTCACTGGCCACTGCGCATTGGGAAAACCCTGAAACTGGGAGTGCCATTGGTGTAGCTCCTACATTCTTCAGCTACTCACGGCATCTATGCTGGAGTGCTACCTCCTGCAGCTGCAATTTCCTTGCGTGCACCCTAGACAGAAACCATGCACTCTTTGTACTGTGCCTTTAGCTCATAATGATGTCTTTTGTGCTGAAGCTTTGATACATT
Organism: Rhipicephalus microplus; assembly: GCF_043290135.1. NCBI lineage: Eukaryota > Metazoa > Arthropoda > Arachnida > Ixodida > Ixodidae > Rhipicephalus > Rhipicephalus microplus. Next base: position 138,294,383 of record NC_134700.1, read on the forward strand.
TTCCTCTGTGCAGACTGCCCGGAATAGTTTCAGTGGTTTTTTATGGCCCACTGACAAGTAGAATATGTCTTTTCATTTGTTACCAGATTGACTCAAGTGCTGTGCCTGAAGCATATATACTTTTTCACCTTGTTTTAAACATGCACGCTGCTAGAGTTGGCTGGGTGCCGTCACTCGTGAACTTTTCAGTCGCGCCTGTTTGGGACGTCATTTGTGCTACCTGTGTGATAGGTTTTTCGGTGTTTCTACCCGAGGAGAAAATTCGAGCAGCCAGTGATATGCGATGGTGCAGAGACCAACCAGGCAAACATGGCATGTTTTACATCACGTGCAAGACTTTTGATAAGTGTTGCGGAAGGCAGAGCATAGACTTGACCACATAGTGAAAAAGTTAGCAAAACATAGAGCCTTGGAGGACAGCGACCTTCACTTGCACCTAGCTTCCTCAGTAAGGGGTGTTTCACTGGAAATGGGAGTGCAAATAAGTCAGCGCTCGTTAAACAGCACCTAATAGGACCAGGAAAGAATGTTCTGTGTAACGAAAGAGAAAGAAGGAGGGGGCACATTTTAAATATAAAATGAGTCATGTCAGAGGCAGTTCTACCTGAGCAGCAATGCCATTAAAGAAATTTTTCATTTACTGAGAATCTTCCATGTTTATGTTATAGTATTTGAGTGACTGCTTGCATAATTTAAAAAATAAGTTTTTGGGTCTCCTTATGTCGTCCGTAGGTAATTGAAGGATTGAAAATGTGACAGCGCTGTGGAGACTTAGTTGTTGAAACTTTCCCCATGTGTTTCTATTGTAGCGGCTGCTGCAGCTAGTCGTTCCTGGTCTGGCCAGCCGGGTATGGGCTCTGTACCGGAGGCGGAGGCAGCTGACCACCATTCACGGGCATCTGTGGCAGCCGAGCGTCGCAGGGGAGGTGGCATCGAGGATGACACCTCCCGTAGCCAACAGTGGGACTTGGTGTACTGCCTGTGGCTTGTCGGTGAGCTAGCACACACTAAGGAGTCCATGCACAGCATGGGTGATGTATTTTTTCATGGCACTAGGGTCATTTTTTGATCAAAAAGAGCCAGGATATGGTGATGCAGCTTGGGTCAGCAATCTGCAGTATTTGATGCCTCATGAAAACACTTTCATATGTCTTCATATACAACATTCTTTGTGATTATAGAGATCATTTTTCTTGTTCAGGTGTACCAAAAAAATCATTCAGCGAATTTCACTTTTAGCAGAGCTGGCTATAGTACGTAGTCGGTGTAGAAAGATTTTGTCAAAATGTGCTACGGGGCATAAATGTGATGTACATTTGCTGACCATTTATTTGGATACTAGAAATTCGGACATGCTCTTCGAATTGTACATCAAGGTGCTGCCACTCATCCCACTGATGTGCTGTATAACCATGATTGACAATATTTTGCAAGCTCAACAGCATGCCATCAGATTTTTCAGACTGCGGCATCCAAATGAAGTGTGACATCAAACGCCATGACAAGCCGACTGAGCAATGCTTACATACTGCTAAGTTGCCAGCACCAAAAAGGTGCAGTGGCGGTGACTGGGCAGCTGGTGGCAAAATTCAGTGGTGGCCTCCTATACGCTAATATTTTTAATTTATATCGGAGGCTATGCTTTTGCTGGCTGTGCATATTGGTTCCTAGTGTCTGGATTGAGACAGTTGTCAGTCGAGTATGCATTGGCTGTCCACCATGGCCAAACCACAGTCCACACCAAGCTACTGCTCTTGAAAATGTAATCTTAGCATTGTCATTTGTGTCTTGAGGTTAGCCTGCTGTGTTATACTTCAATACCATTGTCATAGTGTATGTCGCTTGGTGTGCTAGAAAGGCTCTGCGGCTGCTTTATCTCATCCAGTCGTCACACACTTGTTCAAGATGGCTCCGATGTTTCTGCCATTGAGACCAACGAAACATGTGCCAATCTTTTTATGCTCTCTTAACAGGGAAGAAAGTAGCTCTTATTGGTCAGGCGGGAAGTTAGCCTGCTTCGACTGTATCTACACACTGAAATTCTTTGTTAGAGAATATTAGAGAGTGTTCAAATCATATGGATAGGTGCTCACGCCTGTGTGCGAGAACGCGTGTGTGTGATGCAGCGCAAGGTGCATCAGAGCTTTGCAGTCCCATGTCGTGCTTCTGAGGCAGTGATCTCAGTCTCCAACTCGGGGCCCAGAAACTCAGGCCGAAAGTCATTCACATAAATAATGCGATATTGAATCATTTACTGAGAGCATTCAAATAGCACTCCTTGGAGCAATAAGAAATGTTTGAAACAAAGAACGCACTTGCCGCAAGTGTGATGTTTCAACTCCTTTAAGGGGGGACACGGGTCTGAAGGCCAAAAATCGCAACAAAGTCGACTTTTTGAAGTTGACATTTTCGGAATCTGTACCTATTTTTGCACCTATCTGAGAGCTTTTCGCGTCATTGTTTCTGGTGCAAAATCAATTCATAACATCCTTGTGAGATGAATATGAGCGCAAATGGACGCTAAAATCGCGCTTTTTCCGCACCGAACTGTTGCCGTTACACATGAGCTATCGTGTTCATCTTGGTCTCGTTTGGAAGGGTCGTTCGTCACCTTCAATTTACAGCCACCGCTGGCTCACCTTGCTCATTGGTTTTTAAGCAAAAACGCGTCATCGAGAAGCACTATCACGCGATTCTATTGCCTGCTTGGGGCACGTGACAAAACCTAGGCATCCGATCGGCCAAGTGGTGTTTCCGGCGTCTGCTTCACGATCGTGATGCGCACGGACATGCGCCTTTTTGTCATGGTGCTGCTGTCTGCATGCGGCAGTAAAGAAGTTCCGTGCTACAGTAATTTGTGAAGCGGGTGTGGTGATCGTTCGTTCGCCGTGAACTTCAGGAAGAGCCCCGCTATGGCTCAGGACAACAAGGATAACCAACTCGCAGCAGTCGACGGTGGTCGCCGAATCACCGGTGTAGGCCTAACTCACGTGTGAGCCCTTTGGTTGCTGACAACGTTACTGAGAGTGGCTGTTTTTGCAGCCTCATCAATTAGAGGACGGCAAGTGAAAAGCAAAAGTGAAGCTACAAGAGATATCAATATTTGTAGTGACGGAATAGAAGCGCAGTCTTATCGCTAAACGCACCGAAGCTGCATTTGCCCCTCCCAGCCTGACGAAAGGGCATTGAACAGTGTGACGGGTCGTCAGAGTGGAGTACGCCGTGCGTCAGCGAACAACAGAAAGTCAATCCGTTCGCGGTGAGCGTGCTCGCCGCCCGCGCAATGGAGGCTATTGGCAACAGGCAGGCTGCTTTCAACGACGCGTTTTCAACGTTGTCGCAGTCTCCGCTAGAAAATGCGACAGTCTTTCGTGAAAAGGAAACTTAACACCTCGGCACTCATGTAGCCTCGAGATTTATGAGCGAGGGAGCAAGTTTAATTCGCGACATTTACGGTTAACTCATTCCGAACAAGCCGGAAAACATCGCCGTGTTATTCGACGGATCGCGGATGACGCGTGCACATTCGTTGCAAATCGCCATCAGTACAGTCACCGAACTGATAAGCGGCCTTGCGGCAGATGAGCACACGGCAACAACTTGCTACAGGACTTGAAGAAACGACACGCTCGTGCAAACAAGCCTATTACATTCCCGGTGCATATTAACCGACTAAAAGTATATGTGCCACAATATTTTTACTCGAAACGGCGAAATGAAGTTTTAGCAGCATTTTTTTCGAAGCACAGATTTTGACCACTTTCTTTTGCTTGTTTGGTAAAAGTGGACCTAGGACAGCTAGAGCTATAACTGTTTTTGCACAGTGTAGCTAAATGTGCACAAAAAACAATGATGAGAGCGGATTTTTAATGGGCAGCTTCATATTTTTTCTTTTAATATAAAAATTTTTATTTTTGGTTACATGCAATGAACTTTCGTGCTGTAATTCGAAAAGTACTCGTTCAATGTTCGCTCAGCTTGCAGTGTTGCACTCCTTAGGCTTTCTAGTATCCATATATATGTTAATGACTATGTCATTTTAAGTACATACATTTTTACGGCTAAAAATGTTAGAATTCTTTGTTTTCTTGATTTTCTCGAAATGGCAATTTTGTACACCGTGCATGATAATTCCTGCAATATATCTGAAACTATTACAGATAGCAGAATAATTTTTTTTTTGCAGCATGAAGCTATATGTTTGGAGCACACAACATAGGAAGCAAATTTTGGTTTTTCTTGATGCAGGTTCTTTAAATTAGTCTTTTGTGTGACCACACAGTGGCCACATTCAGAGCTATGAAGTTTAGTGTCATCATCATCATCAGCCTGACTATGTCCACTGCAGGACAAAAACCTCTCCCATATTCCGCCAGTTAACTCAGTCCTGTGCTTGCTGCTGCCAATTCATACCCGTAAACTTCTTAGTCTCATCTGCCCACCTAACTGTCTGTCTCCCTTTAATCCGCTTGCCTTCTCTGGGAATCCAGTTAGTTACCCTTAAGTGGGGACGTGGCAAGTAAAACTAATGTTTTTATTAATGTACTGTTTGTGATGAAATTTGGTGTGTGTATGTGGATGATTGTAAGGATTCCAAATATGAAAACAGTTTTCAAATACCTCTTGTACTTTTTGAGTTACAAGCATAATTTTACTATTAATGCTCTTCACACTTAAAGAGATAATTATTGCTAAATGAAATTTTTTTTTCATATTATTATGTTCCCAAAGCATCAACTTGTGCAAAGAAGCTATTAGTTGATTTTTCTAGTTCTTCTAACCATAAATAAAATTTCCAAAACATGGATGTTGTTTTGCGCACACATCGCAGTAATTATAAAATGTGTTCTAAAAATTTTAAATGATGGGTAAGAAGGGAGATAAAGCTTTATTGCACTGCTAAAGGCCTCCTGAGCCTAGTGCAAAAAACGGAAAGACTCTACCAGTCTTTGTTAGAAAATGACAGATGTTCTAGCGAAGGCACATAGGCGAAAATCAAGAGTTGAGAAAACTGACTTTGAAAGTTGACTCTTGTTTGGAAGTTCACAACATGCCTAAAACACTCAGAATCCCCCTGGGCAGTAATCCTGAGATGCTGTGGCCTTGGCCTCTGTAGAGCGCAACCCAGTTTTGCGCTTCTTTGTCGTGGAACAATGCGCCTTTTGAGCCCTCTTTACCCTTTTGGCATCCTTTTCGGCTGCTCGCCGCAAAGAGCAGTCTCCTGGATTGAAGCCCAGTTGAGCTGTGATCTCTTGCAGCGCACTCTTGCAGCCACCGGGGGGGCGCTGGCGTCGATCGACGGGAGCGGTCGCATACCACGTCGGCTCTGTGAAATATCGCAATTATTTGCGTCACATCAAGTCGTTCTCCTGCAAGCCTTCTACCACCGTCTCCAAGAACGTCAGCCGCAACCGAAGACATCACGTCTTGTCAGGTGGGCCGTCTTCTAACCCTTTTTTGGTCACTTGAAGCTTTCGCCAAACCACCGCGGAGTTAAGCCTAACCGCAGTAAGGGCCGCGCTGGCCCTGCCCGGGGTTTCCCCGGTAATGGCGTCTCCAAATCAAGTCACCGGCTACGATCCGGAGTCCCTACAGATAATACAGATGGATACCACTCAAACCGAGACACCTCTACCAACCGAGGAAGAGTACGTCAAGGATATGGTCCGCGTCTGGCGCGGAAGGAAGAACACAGCAGTGGCGTCGAGAGACGCCAGGGCTCCTGCAGCCAAACAACAAGCAGCGTCTCGCCCTCAGCAAGCACAGGGCAAGAACGCGCCGAGCGTCACCTCGCAGCGCGCCAAGCAACTCCAGTGGCGGCCGAAGAACACGCCGCGCATCGAAGAAGACGACATCATAGTGGTGCTGAAACCGCGTGAGACGCTCGACCTCAAGGCCACGTTTGGTCCTGGACAAGCCGGCGCTGCAGTCCACAGCATCCTCGGAGCCGACGCAAGTGTGGGACTTGCGGTGTGGCCCCTCTGGGATCAGAATGTACTTGTGTGCACGCTCAAATCAGTGGACGCCGAGAGACTCCTCGGGGACATTAAGCTGCCAGTCGGGGGCCGCCAGCTAACATTCCGGGGACATCCCAAACTCTCCGGTGAGTTCTGTCGGGGCATCGTGCATGTCTCTCAAGACGAAACGTCCGAAACTGTGAAAAGCAAGCTCAGTGCTGAGCCAAATATAGTGTCTGTGTGCAAGCTTGGGGACACCCCGGTTGCGGTGATCACCTTCGCGGGGACCAAGGTGCCACGGACGGTGTTATACAACTGCGAGCGGCTCCCTGTTCGCTTGTATAAGAAGACAGTGCCTGCATGCCCACTTTGTGGCACAGTGGGCCATCGAGCAGATACTTGCCCGCGCCCGCAGCCCGGCCGCTGCACAAGCTGCGGCGTTCAGGTACCTGCTGCTACTCCTGACGGCCCTACGGAACACCAGTGCATTCCGAGCTGCCTCCTCTGCGGCGGTGGCCACAAGACTGGAGCTCCCGGTTGTGCTGGACGGTTCCGGCAGCCGGTCAAGTCGGGATCCCCACGCGGATCCAAGCCGAGGGCAACGGGGGGAAACGGGGGAAACAAACAGGCTCCGACTCCCAAGACTGGCCCCAAGAAAGCACCAGCCGCCAAGTCGAATAAGCCAGAACTCAAGAAGACCGACACCGGGCACTCCACCAATGTAAAGCCTGGGACCCCGTCGGGGCCTCCTGTTGTGGTCAAGGACTTCCCACCCTTGACACCCGTCCAAGCACAGGTGAGCTGTTGGGGTGGGGCAGGCTCTGGACCTTCCTCTTCTCCCTCCCCTACTGAAACCGCCCTACAGCAACAGATAGGGGAGCTCAGGCGCCAGAACCAAATTCTTGCGCGCAAAATTCAGGAATTAGAAGCGAAGCAGGTTGGGTCATCCGAGCCAGTGCAGGAAGCCGAGGCAGAGGACGGGGATGACGGCTCTTCCGTCACATCCCGCCTCACTAGCGTCTCGCGGCAGGACGCGGACACGGTAGTTGGACCAGCTTCCATTACCGGATCCATCCGTCGCATCGAGTCCCTAGAGCATAAAACCGAGCAATTAGAGGCGAGCGTGGCAGCCCTCCCAACTCAAATCATGTCGGCAGTCCGCGAGTCCTTTCAGGACATGTTCACGGCAGCCTTAACGCAAGCACTTCCCGAAATTGTGGTGCGGGTCTCTAACTCAGTCCTTAAAGCCATGCAGCCCTGGGTTATCGCCCAAATTAAAAACACCACTCAGAGCGACTCCCCGCAGGTTAAGCGCAAGCCGGCCTCCCGTCAGGCAGCAGAAGAAGGCTTTTCGGGGCCGGCTCCAGGTCCGGACCGGTCCTCTGCACCGTAAATAAATACTAAAAGATGGCTAGCCGATCTAATAAACAAGCTAAATATCTACAAAAATTTGAGATTATACAATGGAACTGCAGGGGTTTTAGAGCCTGGAAAAAACGGTCGCACCTTCAGCTCTACTTGCAGTCCCTTGGAAACATGCCTGCCTTGCTTGCTTTGCAGGAGCCCGGTTTGGACGTTAAATTCTCTGGCTATAGCACTTTCCAGGGGGGCTTTCGTCATGCATCCTGGTTAACAAGGCATATACCGCGATTCAGGTCGATTTAAACTTAAGTACTGAACAAGAATACACAATGGTCAGAGTACTGCCTCTCAGACGTCGCGACCAGTCAATACACATCCTAAATATATACAGCCCCCCGCATAAGCCCCGCGTAACTTTTAGCGAAATCTTCCTCCGGGCGATCAAGTTGGCAGACAAGGACCCCTTAGTGATCGTGGGAGACTTCAATGCTCCCAGCCTTCACTGGGGCTATCACTACGAGAAGGCCAGAGGACGTAAGCTGGCGGAGCTTATCTCCACCCTTCGCCTCACGCTGCTCACGGATCCGGCGTACCCCACTCGAGTGGGGAATTCGGTAACCCGTGACACGTGTCCGGACCTCTCTCTCTCGTAAAAAACGCTAAGGATGCTACCTGGGAGAACTTGGGCGATTCTCTAGGCAGTGATCACTGCCTTCTCCGGGTCACACTCCTGGAAAAGTCAGCTCATAAAAAATGCGGTCAAGCCAAGTTGACCGATTGGACCCAATTTCGCAATCAGACTATCCCTCCCGTACTATTTTCTGGAGGCTATGCAGAATGGGCTCAACACGTAAACAACATTCAGAAAAGACTTAATACTACCCTCCAAACCAACGAAGAAATCCCCGCAGTTGACACTCACCTCCTACACTTGTGGGAGGCGCGCCGAAGCTTAACAAAACGTTGGAAAAAGCAGAAGACTAATCGCAAATTACGTATCCGCATAGCCCAACTCACGGAACAAGCTGCAGCGTATGCTGCCCAACTCTCAGATTCAAATTGGATAGCCCGCTGCGACGCCGCAGCTCGTCAGATGAGCTCGAAGGGGACATGGCGTCTCTTTCGCAGTCTCATAGACCCCTCTCAAACGAGAGGGGAGGCGCAAAAGCAGCTCCGGCGAGCTCTGCAAGGGTACCAAGGCACTCCGGCACAGCTTGCGGATGCTCTGTGCGATAGGTGTCTCTGTCGTACGGAGGACCCGCCTGGGCCGGCGTACACGTACTCTGGTAAGCCTAATCACCAACTCGATGCCCGTTTTGAGTTGCATGACCTTAAAGCGGCTTTAGCTAAAATGCGCAGGGGTACGGCTCCGGGGCTGGACCGCATAACAGTAAAGCTGTTGGCAAACCTCCCTGACACAGCCTACCTCCATTTATTGGAATACATGAACGAGATCTGGGACGGCCGTGCGCTCCCGTCCGAATGGAAAACGTCACTTGTGACTTTTATCCCCAAAGCAGGCAAGGCCGTGAATACGGAAACTCTGAGGCCCATATCACTGACTTCGTGCGCGGGCAAGCTTATGGAGACGATGGTACGGGATCGCCTCTCCCCATACCTTGAGGGCAAGGGCTTCTTTGCAGACACCATGTTTGGGTTTCGCCCACACATGTCTGCACAGGACGTCCTTCTCCAGCTCCATAGGGCCGTCATACAGCCCATAAGTATGCAACACAATGATAAAGCCATCCTCGCCCTTGATCTGAAGGGGGCTTTCGACAATGTTAAACACAGCAGCATCCTGGCTAACTTGAGCTCCACTGATTGCGGGGCTAAGGCCTTTGCATATGTCAGAGATTTTCTCTCTAAACGCCAGGCACTTCTTCGGATCGAGGATGAGGAATATGGCCCGTACATTATGGGAACACGGGGTACCCCACAGGGAGCAGTGTTATCACCACTCCTTTTCAACATTGCTATGATGCGCCTTCCAAGCGAATTGGCCAGGGTGGAAGGCACACAACACGCAGTATATGCCGACGATATTACAATCTGGACCACTGAAGGGAGCCTTGGTGAAATGCAGGAACGCCTTCAGCAGGCCGCATTCATAGTCGAGGCGTATGCCAATGATTGTGGACTCCAATGTGCTCCAAACAAATCAGAGCTTCTGCACGTTAGAGCGAAGCCAAGAGATAAGTCAGCCATACACATCTCCCTGTCTGGGGTTCCCATCAGAGAGGTGGAGGAGCTCCGGGTTCTGGGCCTGTTCATTCACCACAGACTTAGACCGGACTCCACTATAGCGAAACTTAAGAGAATAGGCGAACAGGTAGGGCGCATGATCCACCGCGTTTCCAACAAGCGGGGTGGTCTGCGGGGCAGGGACGCGCTTCGGCTCGCGCATGCCTTCGTGACTAGCCGGATCCTCTACGCCGTCCCATACCTTCGCACTAACAAGCAAGAAGACGAAAGAATAGATGCCATCATTCGTAAGGCTGCTAAACGAGCTCTGGATCTCCCGGTGGCCACTTCCAACGCCAAACTGAGGGCGTTAGGTGTGCTCAACTCCTACCAGGAGTTGCGGGAGGCCCACCTTATGAATCAATATACGCGGCTCGTGCAGACGGCTCCCGGGCGCCGCCTGCTAAACCGCTTACATATACAGCACACTTGCACTGCAGAGGAGGCGGAGCGTATTCCGGAACTATGGCGGCATATGCTCTCGGTCGCTCCACTCCCCAGTAACATGGATAAGCACACGCACGAAAGCAGAAGACAGGCGCGGGCTCGCACGCTTGAGAGGCAACACGGCTCCCGACCTGGTGTATTCTACGTAGATATAGCAGGGCCTTCGCCCACGGGATTTTACACGGCCTCTGTAGTTCACCGGGAAAAGCATGTCAATGGGCTCTCGTTCCGAGCACAAAATCCAGAGCGCGCTGAGGAAGTCGCGATAGCGCTTGCTGCTGCGGACCCCAACTCGAAAGTTATCATCACGGACTCCCGGAAAGCATGTACTCATTACTTGGTAGGAGAGATATCCCCCCTAGCCAGCCAAATTCTAAAACGGGCTCTCGCTGATCCAGCCCCGAAACGCATCGTATGGGCTCCTGGCCATCAGGGCTTACGAGGTAATGAGGCCGCTGACGCGGCCGCCCGAGCGCTTACCCACCAGGCTCCTCACCTTGGCTCTTATGACTCGGAGGCCAATACACCGCTGCTGCGGTTCAAAGAAATTCTGACTTATTATCGTGACACTCACCGCCTTTACCCGGCTCCTGCAAAGGGGTTGAGTAAGGCGGAAGAGCGAACTCTAAGGCGCCTGCAGACAGGTACTCTACTCTGTCCTGCAATCCTAAAGCATTTCGATGCGAACACAGATGGGCGGTGCCCATACTGTGGGGAGACGTGTGATATTTTCCACATGGTATGGGCATGTCCGAAAAATCCCCACCTACCCCCTTCCCCTACCCCTTCCTGAGAGGCATGGGAGACTGCCCTCCTCAACTGCTCATCACTAGAGTCTCAACGGGCTCTAGTGAGACGGGCGCGAGTAGGGGCCTCGTCATGCGGTGTCCCGGACTAAGGACGCCGACCATGTAGCACGGTCATGCTTTGGCCCCGTACCTCTCTCTTCTCTCTTTTGTAATAAATGTTTTTCATCATCATCATTGCAGCCACCATTGAAACGGCAGACTGCATCTGCAACTGCACTTTCCACACTCCGAAGGGAGGCGAACTGGCTCTTGGACTGGAGTGACCAAATGGCGCTGTTCATACTCTCCACAGCGTTCTGGGTTTTTCCCTGTGCACACCTTTCAAAGAGCTCTTTTTTCGAGAGGCACTTGTAGATTGGCAGCAGTGCCACTCACACGTGAGGGGGCAGTTTATGTTCGTGAGGCGGCAGCGGCTCTCCCTTGGCCAATGCCTGATTGTGCGGGCACCAGGAGTCGGTCCCATTTGGGCACAGGTCGTGGTGTGGATCCTTGTTTGTGGTTGTTACATGGTAATAAGTGGCCATGATGGCCCTCTCCATGCCAGGAACATCGTTGGGGTGGCTCTTAATGACCCAGCCATAATACGTTAACTTCTTTATCAGGCCCTGCGTCAGCCGGCCTTTGCCACCCATGCTCAGTCCTCGGCCTTTGGATTTGTGCTCATCAAGAAGGTGGCGCAAGGAAGTGCCCATTCTTTTTTTCACATGGTTCATACACTCCTGTTTCTTGATCACCATGTAGCCATACATTTTGTCTTGCGTGAGGGCAAGGTACGTATGGCTGTCACCGTCGCAGAGCACATTGATGTATCGAAGCTTGTACTTGGTAAACGATCTTTCAAACATGATCCTAGCTGCTTCTACTTCCATTTGGCCTGCATTAGCATCGGTGTTCTTTTGGCACTGTGGCTTGTGTTTCTCAAGTCACTCCTCATAGTTGTCGTCACCAGGCTTGGGGCCAACAGCACAGCCTTGGCAGTAGTTGGACAGGACACAGTGGTCCAAGACCAAGCCTGTGTACAGCTCGATTACACAGCCCACGCCAATATGACTTCTGTGCCCCCTCGTCATCCACGTGCCGTCGTAAATGACGTCAATGTTGCCTGGCACTCCTCCTAGGTCCTTGTAAATGTCATGCACCTTCTGTGCACTTTCTGCTTCAATGTGGATGGCAGCTGATGTGGTGGCAGGGTGGCTGTACTTCCCTTGCAGTCTCTGGTAGGACTTGTGGTGCAGTGCTCGATGCGAAATGTCCATCGCAGAAAAAATGTCATTTATGGCAGATTGTTTTCTGCCAACTGACTGCACAGCCCTCAAAGCACGCACGTTTACCTCAAAGGGGTTCGTTTTTTGTTGCCCGCAGCACCTCGGGGACGACCACGCACTGTTCACTATGCCACAATTGTCACAAAAAAGTTCCATCCTCGCCGCGAGTCCAAGGCAGTGCGTAGTCTCGAGGCGTATCGACCCTTCATCGCACTTGTTGCACTTTGCTGACGAAAGCAGACCGTTCAGCATCTTCTTATTTACAATAAAGAATGTGGAGTCCTTACCGCTGTCATTTTCGTCGCAGCCTTCGTCAGAAGCTCGAGCTTCCGCTTTGAAGCGGACTTCAATGCTACGGCATCCAAAACATCCCGCCTTGTCTGCACCCGCTGCGCGATTTCTTCACTGCTCGGAATCTGGGCCGAAACTCGCGATAGAATGTTCGACGCGCGAACGCCCGGAGTTGCAACGGCTGCCGACGCGGTGCCACCGCAATCGGGTTCGCGAGAGCGTTCATCACGGTCGACGGCACCCGGCGGTCTGACATACGACGAAGTGGCACCTTCCACACTCTCGGCCTCACAACAATCAGCGAAGGGTCTGAGTAGAGGCTCCGTGACGCTTGAAGAGCATGCTCCGTCCGGAACTGCGACTGGGACGGCAGCCGCAGTCGTCTGTCCTTTGTTCCAAGCTTTCCGACGCTTGCCGTACTTGTGGACGCTCCGAAACTTTTTTTGCGGCAACATAGCACCGCAGTATGAGCAAGCACTCAGAAGAGACCACCGTTGTAAACAAAGCTTGGTAAAAAAAGCACGCGAACTATCACAAAAACAGCAAACTGGCAAAAAACAAAGCGCATGCCGGATGATTCTCGGCGCGGCGGCCGCAGATGCGCTCGCGCTTCCAAGGTTGCCAAGGTGCGCGGCGCAGCTTTGACCAGTAAGAGGTCGCGCCTGCTACCACGTGACCCGCGCAGCCAATTGCCGTTCTTCATTTTCGTTTTTTTACTTGCTCCTCGCGCTTTTATTTTCACTCGACGAAATACGAGACCGCGACCATCGGGAAGCCGGCTTTCTCCTCTTTCCAATGCTACCAAAATGGCGGCTCACGGTCAACAACTTGGCGCGTTTGCGCGGCGTGAACAACACCGTTTCAGGGGCTTTTTTTTCGCACTTTTTGGCGACTAGCCTCGGCAAAAACACTATTTGCGGGATTTGTAGCGCACGTTTCGCTGTAATATTTTAGAACAAGGAAGTTGAAGGTCTGAAGATTACGAAAAAAATAAATCAGAAAATCGCATATCTTGACCAAAATCGGCACTTTACTTGCCGCGCCCCCCCTTAATGACCAGTGGTTATCCTGTCTACGCCTTACATGCCCGGCCCATGTCCATTTCCTCTTCTTGATTTCAACTATGATATCCTTAACCCACGTTTGTTCCCTAATCGACTCTGCTTTCTTCTTGTCTCTTAAGGTTACACCTACCATTTTTCTTTCCATTGCTCGCTGCGTCGTCCTCAATTTAAGGTGTACCCTCCTTGTAAGTCTCCAGGTTTCTGCTCTGTAGCTAAGTACCGGCAAGATACAGCTGTTATATACCTTCCTCTTGAGGGATAGTGGCGATCTACCTGTCATAATTTGAGAGTGCTTGCCAAATGCACTCCACCCCATTCTTATTCTTCTAGTTACAGTAGAATCTCGATGATACGATCACGGCTCATACGAAATTCTGGGTGATACGAAGTTTTTGTGATCCTGGCTGAGGCCCAATAATTTACTATGTGCTAGAGCACGGTTGTTACGAACTTATTTTTTACCCGAGTTGCTTAATACGAATAAACCCCACCCCACCGACTGCCGCGGAAGCAAGCAGCGTGCACGCACGCGCTGAAATGCGTGCTGCGCCGCCAGTTCGGCACGTTGTCAGCGCCGCCTGCGAGCGGCGGGCGACAGACTCGAAGATCTGCACGATCTCGAACGCCGGAGCAACAACCTAGTTCTAAAAACGTTGCGCCGGAGTGCGCCTTTTGCTTTCTCTCGAAGGCTCCAGATGGCGCTGGCGACGGTGGAGACACAAATTCAATCCAAGCTTTGTTTCGCTTGGTGGCGGTTGCTCTCTGGTGCGGACACGTGGTTGCTACAGTGCGGAGGCTGTTGAAAGTCTTGCCCAGTCGAGAACACATATTTGCTTTGTTGTGCCTTTTTGTGGAGTCGCAGCAAGCCATGTCTCGCAAGCGGAAGGCTCTCTCCTTTAAGGAGAAACTGGACATTCTTCGAAAGGTCGATGAGGATCCGAAAAGAAAACGCACGGAGTTGGCTAAGGAGCTAGGCCTCGCTACGTCGACATTGAGCACAATTGTTGGACAGCGGGACACAATAATGAAAAATGTGCTTTTGTTCAGCGCCAACGCGAAGCAAGCGAAGACAGCCCAACATGTGAAACTTGAAGAATCTGTATTGATCTGGTTTAAGGAAGTTACTGCAGCCGGTGTGAACATTGACGGCAAAGTTTTGCGTGAAAAAGCCGACGAGATCGCCCTTGCTCTGCACATCGACGGATTCCAGGCTTCAGGTGGGTGGCTGTACCGTTTCAAGACGAGACACGGTCTCGTGTACAAAAGCATCTGCGGGGAAGCTAAGAAGGCTGACGAGATCATTGTTAGCGACTGGCTCGCGAAGCTGGAGTCTCTTATCTCGGGGTATGAGCCTCGTGATGTTTTTAATGCAGATGAGGCAGGCCTGTTTTTTAATCTTCAACCCGAGAAGAGCCTTTGCTTAAAAGGTGAAGCGTGCCAAGGAGGCAAAAGAAGCAAAGAAACAATAACGGTTTTTCTGTGCTGTAACGCCGACGGGTCGGAAAAACTGAAGTTGATCATAGTTGGAAAATTTCAGAAGCCTCGGTGTTTCAAGTGCGAGAGCCATTTGCCATGCGTCTATCGCGCAAACAAAAAAGCGTGGATGACGGCGGCCCTGTTCGAAGAATTTCTGTCTCTCCTTGACAGGAGAATGGCCTGCAAAAATCGGAAAACTAGTATTTTGATTCTTGACCTGTGCGCCGCCCACCCGAAGCAAGTGACGCTTCAAAACGTCAAGCTGTTTTTTTTTTGCCCGCAAATACGACGACGCACTTGCAACCGCTTGACGCTGGCATTATAAAAAACGTCAAGCATCATTTCAGACGCCTTCTTGTGTGCCGGCTCTTTGCCAAAATCGACAGGGACAGGAAAGACGAAGGTGGCCTGCGAATAAGCCTTTTGAACGCCATCCATTTTATCTCAATGGCTTGCAATAGAGTAACGCCGACTACCATTGCGAACTGCTTCGGTAAATGCGGCTTCTTTAGGATTCCCGAAGAGGTGCCACAGGCCCTTTCAGAGTCGGAGGAGCCCATTTAGGGTTGGGAATGCCTTGATACCAAGTGTTCGGCTCACAACTTTTGCATGGCGGATGACAATCTTGCCACTTGTGGTGCGCGCATGGTGGAAGATATTGTCAACGAGGCCACGTGTGCCGATTCCAGTGACGATGACGAGGAAATGGACGAGTGCGACGGCGAAGGACTACCACCGGCGGCTGAAACTCTGCACGCGCTCGATGTCCTGAGGCGTGCTATGGCTGCTGAAGGAATCAGTGATGACACGTGCACGCGTTTTACCGATTTCAGAAAAGTCTGCTGAGTGACTTGGGAAAAAAAAAAAAGAAGCAGAAAGACATCAGAAATTTTTTCTCCAAAAAATAAATTTTTTTCGAGTGTGGAAAATCAGTTTGCCTCCGACTCGGTGTTAATTTAGCTAGCTTTGTGGGTGTTCCGATGATACGAATTTCGGATATTACGAATATATTTTGTGACCCCGCGAGATTCGTATCATCGCGGTTCTACTGTACTTCAATCTCGTGGTTCGGCTCCGCGGTTATTACCTGCCCTAAGTAGACATAGTCCTTTGCAACTTCAAGTGCACTATTACATATCTTGAAGTGCTGCTCTCTTCCGAGGTTGTTGTACATTACTTTCGTTTTCTGCAGAATAATTTTAAGACCCACCTTTCTGCTCTCCTTGTCTAACTCCGTAGTCATGAGTTGCAATTCGTCCTCTGGGTTACTTAGCAATGCAATTTCATCGACGAAGCGCAGGTTACTAAGGTACTTTCTATTAACTCTTATTTTTAACTGTTCCCATTCTAGGTCTCGGAAAACTTCCTGTAAGCATGCGGTAAATAGCATTGGGGAGATTGTATACCTTTGCCTTACGCCCTTCTTGATTGGTATTCTGTTGCTTTCTTTATGAAGCGCTATGGTAGCAGTTGATCCCCTGTAGATTCCAGGATGTTTCCAGGATGTTTATGTATGCTTCATCGACGCCCCGATTCCGCAGTGTTTGCATGACTGCTGATATTTCTACTGAATCAAATGCCTTCTCGTAATCAATGAAGGCTATGTATAGCGGTTGGCTGTATTCTGAGCATTTCTCTATTACCTGATTGATGGTAGGAATGTGGTTGATGTTGAGTAGCCCATTGAAAATCCTGCTTGTTCCTTTGGCTGATTGAATTCTAATCTTTCCTTTACTCTGTTAGCGATTACCTTTGCAAATAGCGTGTATACTACGGAGAGCAAGCTGATCGGCCTGTAATTTTTCAAGTCCTTGTCATCTTCTTTTTTATGTATTAAGATGATGTTAGCATTCTTCCAAGACTCTGGTACTCTTCCCGTCATGAGACACCTCGTAAACAGTGTAGCTAGTTTTTCTAACACAATCTGTCCTCCATCTTTCAGCAGATCTGATGTTACCTGATCCTCACCAGGGGCTTTGCCTCTTTGCATGCTCTCCAAGGCTTTTCTGACTTCTTGTATCACTACTGGTGGGGTGTCATCTGGGTTACTGGTAGTTCTTATAGTATTAAGGTGTTGGTTGTCCCTGCTTTTGTACAGATCTCTGTAAAACTCCTCTGCTATTTCAACTATCCTATCCATATTGGTAGTTATTTTGCCTTCTTTGTCGCTTAGTGCATACATCCGATTTTTGCCTATCCCAAGTTTCCTCTTCACTGCTTTGAGGCTTCCTCCATTTTTTTTTTCAGAGCGTGTTCAATTCTTCCCATGTTATACCTTCTTACATCGGATATTTTACGCTTATTAATCCACTTCGAAAGCTCTGCCAGCTCTATTTTGTCTGTTGTACTTTGTGCTTTGTGGGGTCTCGGCGAGGCGAACGAGCTCATCGCCACGCCACGCTCTTGGAGTGAACGGACACAGTAGACGCGGTCGGTACAAAGCACACAACATACATACATCAGGGTGTCTAGCAACCGGGAAAACCGGGAATTGTCAGGGAAATGATACACGCCGGGAAAAATCAGGGAATCGTCAGGGAATGTTGCCAAAAAGAGAACCCAGTCAGGGAAAATGACTCGCGACTTGTTCCCCGGCGCGGAGCGCGCACTCAGCTCACTGTAATTGGCGCAAACAACCTACGGGGACAGATGCAATCCAAGCCAGTGGGGCAGTAGTGCCAAGGTTGACAAGTTTGGCCTTTTTTTCTCCGTGGCCTGGCAACCTTGAGCAGTGCGCGCTGGGCATGCTGGGTATACACTTTTGTTGTTTTGG
This sequence comes from Rhipicephalus microplus, assembly GCF_043290135.1. NCBI lineage: Eukaryota > Metazoa > Arthropoda > Arachnida > Ixodida > Ixodidae > Rhipicephalus > Rhipicephalus microplus. Next base: position 138,312,071 of record NC_134700.1, read on the forward strand.
ACCACCTCTTCTGTCCACCATGTTTTGAACGATGGAACCTTCCCGTGGCGGTGTGTTGTCATCGTTTTTTTCTGAAGAGAAGCCTTCTCACTGACGATGTCGGCGGCGAGAAAGTGCTCCTTTAATTCGGACTGGACGATCCCGAACGTTTCGGAATATGCAAGCTGGATTAAGCCCGTGCAGAATGATCCTCAGAGTGCTCATTGCACACTGTGCTGCAAAACGTTTTCTTTAAGCAACATGGGAGGAACTGCAGTTTCCAGTCACGCGTCCAGCAAGAAGCATCTTGCTGGTTTGAAGTGCCGGTCGAGCTCCTCGCAAACTGGTATGTTGTCCTTTTTTACGCCAGCGACGAACGCCTCGGCCAAATGTAGCGAAGACCGGACAGTCGCGCCCGAGGAGCCTGCCCCCACCACAAGTGCGAAGACATCGATGAGCGGCTTTCTTCTGAAGAGCGCTGTGACAAAGGCCGAAATAATGTGGTGCTTAAACGCGGTAGCGACTCACGGATCTTTTCGGTCAACAGCGGCGTCGGCCTCGCTCTTCCCTCTCATGTTTCCGGGATGTGAAGTCGCTGAAAAACTTCATCCAGGGAAGGACAAGGTAGGGTATACGATTTGCCACGGTATTGCGCCTTACTTTCGTAAGAATCTTCTATCAAGCCTTGCCGGTGTGCCGTTCTTAGTTGTTCCATTTGACGCTGCCGTAGAAAGAGGCTTCTCGGTCAACAAAGAATGCCTCGTCGAAAACTTGAAAGAAGACTCGCTGATAGCACAACGACTGGTGCATGATGCCGTGTTGGCGGCAGGCGGCGTGGAAAAGGTTCTAATTACTGACAAGATGCTGCAGATGGTTCGGAATTCCTACAGCGTCTTCAGAGAGGAACTGCAGAAGAACAAGGCAGAAAGACGAGTGGAGTCAGGTGTTCAGAAGAACAAGAAAAGAGTGGCTGCTCTTGTCAAAGAACTGGAAGAAAAGAAGTGAAGGCTGCTTAGTGACTCGCTGACGGAAGCTAGTCTCCTGCAAGAGAAAATAGATGCTCTTAAGAAGTAACAGATGAGTGCTTCAAGAACTCTTGTGCAGTGGCTGACACAAACAGCAGAAGCCGATGTGTGTTTGCATAGACTTTGTGCAATAATACTCTAGTCAGCGACTACAATTTGCGGTGAATTATTTATGTTCGCGCTCTAAATAAAACAATGTTTTGTCGTCTGCACTAATGATCTTACATGTATTGCCGCCTATGCAGACGTCAGGAAATTTCACTTGAAATTGTCAGGGAAAACCTGGAAAAGTCAGGGAATCTTAAAATAATAATTTGCTAGACACCCTGTACATACATTTATTAACTAATTTAGACGACAATATCATCCACCGAATGATACATCACGCTACTATACAAACAACATAACGCAATGACACACTAAACACACAATAACATGATAAACACACACTAACACACCCAACACACTAACACATACCCAAGGCAGCGTCGCCAATGCCTGACTTTCCACGTGGGACCTCGGCGCGAAGCCCACGGTGCCGAGCACGGGACCCACGTTACAGACAACCGTTCGCGGCAGCCGCCACGTGCAGAAGAGGCTCGCTCAACGCTCGCCCACCACCAAGGCCTGTCTACCGCCAGGGGCCACCGCTGGCGCTACCACTCTACCAACAGTGGTACTCAAAGCGAACACAACGCCATCTATCGCCCGGCGGCGGTCACCACCGAAATAAAGCCTTGGGGTGAGACACGTGCGCCACGCGGCGCAGACAACTTTACAGGGGGGGTGTCAGCACCCCCACATTCCCCCAACCTTAAATCAAACCACATCCCGAAATCAAAAATTAGCTACACAAGCTTTAAAAAAAAAAATGATATCGCACGACCATAATGTCCTTGCACCACGACACCGCCGCTGGTCGACACTGCTGCACTGTCCGGCTAGACTTCACCTCAGTACCGGCCCCGCAACAGCAACGTTGCCGTCGGCGCGACGATCCGTCGCTAGCGCCGACACGTCTTTCAGTTGCGACCAGCACTCGCGAGGGTGCCGGACTGCAGGCAGTTGCGCAGATCCCAGGCATCTCCATCGCCCGACCTCACGACCACATTCCTGGCCAGCGACGCTGACGATGTGCAGGACAGCCGGCCGTGGATGACATCCCTCCCGCTGAATACATCAATAACAACAACAAAAAACTTGAAAGAAAACAATCGAGCAGGTCCTCGGGAAGGGAGCTTCGAGCTTTTCGTCCACGTGGTACGTTGGTCAGTACTGCTAGCTAATACATCAGGGGCGGCCGAGACGCCCATCAAAATAAAACAAAAATCACTTTTCCTAACTCGTGCTCACAAAAAAAAAAGTGAGGGAAGCAGAGCGCAACACCTCAACGCCACGATCCACCTAGTTGTGCCACGTGCGACAGGCGGCTGCGCAGAGCCTTAGGCCAAATGAGGCGCTCGGCAACAACCGGCATCCACCCAGCACCCAGCCTAGGCGCAGAAAAGGCAGCCGCGAGGAGACGTCCACTCTGTGAGGTGGCCCTATCGCTCGCTGCACACAGCAGCTTACCGAGCGATCGGCGTCCACCGCCCCGGGCGGTGTCACGACGCCTCGGCGTCGAGCCGCAATACCAGACAGCAACGACGCCCGGCTCCCTGAGCCCAAAGATATAGAAGAAGCTATTTACAGAAAATTGGACCACCCACGAGGCTTCCGTACTCACTCGCTTGGGGCCTGGCCTACAAACCACGTGCTCTAGGCCTTGCTCACCCCAGGATGTGGACCGCATGGCTCTCGTCCTAATTCAATAACGTTTTTGAAAACTAACAACAACAAAAAATAACAATACTTGCGAGCAAAAAAAATAAATAGAAAGTCAACCTGCCGACAAATTCAAACACGTTACAAAACCAATCTCCTCGCTTCTCAACAAAGCACACCACCGACGCTAGCAAAGAAGTCCCCTCTAGGCCTACTCTACTCCGGCTCTAACAAGGTCCCTGTATTGAACCGCAAAAACTGTCGTCCGATACTCCAAGAGCTCCTTGTTGGGCCGCCAGTGTGGGGTCTCGGCGAGGCGAACGAGCGCATCGCCACGCCACGCTCTTGCAGTGAACGGACACAGTAGACGCGGTCGGTACAAAGTACACAACATACATACATACATTTATCAACTAATTTAGACGACGATATCGTCCACCGAATGATACATCAATTTTAATTAACACGCTACTATACAAACAACATAACGCAATGACACACTAAACACACAATAACATGATAAACACACACTAACACACCCAACACACTAACACATACCCAAGGCAACGTTGCCAACGCCTGACTTTCCACGTGGGACTTCGGCGCGAAGCCCGCGGTGCCGAGCACCGAAGACCCACGCTACAGACAATCGTTCGCAGCAGCCGCCACGCGCAGAAGAGGCTCGCTCAACGCTCGCCCACCACCAAGGCCTGCCTTCCACCTGAGGCCACCGCCGGCGCTACCACTCTACCAACAGTGGTACTCAAAGCGAACACAACACCATCTATCGCCCGGTGGTGGTCACCACCGAAATAAAGCCTTGGGGTGAGACACGTGCGCCACGCGGCGCAGACAACTTTACAGGGGGAGTGTGAGCACCCCCACAACTTGAGACTTTCCTGCTTTGACGCTTCTTAATGAGATTTTTTCGTTTCCTGGGAAAGCTTGCCACTGTCCTGTCTAACTACCGTGCCTCCAACTTCCACTGCACACTCCTTAATGATACTCGTCAAATTATCATTCACTGTATCTACGCTAAGGTTGGTTTCCTCAACAAGAGCCGAGTACCTGTTCTGAAGCGAGACTCTGAATTCCTGTACCCTCCCTCTCAGTGTTAGCTCATTGATTGGCTCCTTGTGTATTAGTTTCTGTCGTTCCTTCTTCAAGTCTAGGCGAATTCGAGACAGTACCATTCTATCGTCACTGCATCGTACCTGCCAAACATTTCCACATCCTGCACGATGCCTGGGTGTGCACTCATTGTAAGGGCTATTTAGTTCTTATTTTTGCCATTACGGCTCCTCTATGTCCACTCACGGTTTCCTCGTTTACCTCGTTTTTGGTAGGAGGTATTCAAAATCTACAAATTATTGCATTCTGCGAATTCTACTAGTAGCTCTCCTCTGGCATTTCTAGTACCGATGATCTCCTACTTCTTGATCTCCAGCCTGCTTCTTCTCTACCTTTGCATCAAAGTCTCCCATCAGTATAGTATACTATGTTTTTACCTTACTCTTTGCAGATTTCACGTCTTCATAAAAGCTTTCAACTGAAGCATGATCATGGCTGGATGTAGGCGCATAAGCCAATACCACCTACATCTTGTATCTCCTATTGAGTTTAATTATGATACCTACCACCCTTTCATTAATGCTAAAGTATTTCTCTATGTTGCCAGCTATGTTTCTGTGAATTAGGAACCCTACTCCAAGTTCTCTTCTGTCAGCCCAGCCAAGCCCCGATAGCAAAGGACGTGGCCATTCTGTAGTACCGTATAGGCCTCATCAGTCTTCCTAACCTCACTGAGCCCTATTTATCCCATTTTAGGGGGCAGACTGGTCTTAGACTTTTTTTTGTTTATTTCTTCAGTGATCTTGATCAAACTGCACAGGGTTATGCAGTTTTTTCTGCTGATTTCAAATATTTAATTAGTTTTTCTGTAACTCATTTTGTTCCTGAGGTAACTTAAGTTAACCCTCTATTGTTTAAGGCTGCCATAGAAAAAAAGTGGTTAATTAAAAGTGAAATTTAGGATATGACTAATGACTATAGAGTGAAAGTATGAAGGAGTTTTTTTGTTTTTAGGCCTTTATTGGTTATTTTACAGCAAAATGAACTATTCATTTTCAAAAGCAGTTGGAATTGTGTTACAATTTTGATTAGTATATAATTAAAAAGGCACGTGCTCTAGATTCTGCTCCCATACTTGCATTCTACACACATACAGGTTTACACTGCAAAGAGAATTATTGTTGTACCTGCCCTAACTGCAGATATATTGAGGCCTCAAAATTGAATAGTCGCAAGTTTACTTTCTTGAGAAAAATGGAAAAAAACTAAAAACACACAGTTTTTTCAAAAAGCAACAATCATGGTGTGCATGTTTTGCAATCCTCATAAAGGTGCTCATAAATTGGTAGTAGAGCTTTAGACACAGGTGCTGGCAAATTATAAAGAAGCCTCAAAGTCCGTTCCCAATTTTTTTACAGGTTCTCCATGTTAACAGCACCAAGTTAGAGAATGACATGAAAAAAAAAATACTACTTCCTGGTGCACAAAAATTTGCTGAGATATAGAAAAATAATTGCAGAAACCAAATATGTCAATTTTAAAAAATGAATTTTTTTGTCACTTTTTCATCCCAAAGACCAGTCTGCCCCCTTAACATCCTCTAGCTCCTCGAATAGTACAGCTAGACTTGCCTCACTAGACTAGGTTCTAGCGTTAAACGTTGCCAAGTTCAGGTTCCAATGGCGGCCTGTCCAGATCCAGAGATTCTTAGCACCCTCTGCTGCGTTGCAGATCTGACCGCCGCCGTGGTCAGTTGCTTCGCAGCTGCTGGGGACTGAGAGCTGCGAGTTGATTGATGTATGCACGTGGGAGGTAGTGAGTGGCCAGATACTCACCAGGGTGGCTAATTCTTCTCTGATGAGGGAGTGCGTTACCGGTGGTCGTTACCGGCGAGGCTGCACCCCAGGCCTCTTGATGCAGTTCCATCACCACGCGGATTTTTTTTTATTCGGTTGGGAATTGCCCGGCACAGGGATTCGAACCACGGACCTCTTGCATGCGAAGTGGATGCTCTAACCACTACGGCATCGCTGCTACTGAAGTTTAGTGTACTGTAAAGTAAAAAATAATGACCCAATCAAAGAAGTGCTTCCTATGTTTTGTAGCTTGTGCTTTCTTGTGTTGATCCCTATGCTATTTGTAAATTTCAGACTGGTGATTATTTTTCTATTGTAGTAGGAATAATATATATTGTTATCCTAATTAAGTAATGAACTAATGAAGATATAGAAAAAATAACTACATTTTTAGAATCTGGAGAACAAGCTTAGTAAGCTTGCCAACTTTTGTCACATTTTGTTCAAAAATAAATGAGAGAGTCCTAAGTCCCATGTCTCCTCTTAAGGGAAGCCATTGGGCTTACTCTGCCGTCATAGTTATTAAAAGCTTGGGTGATGTCCGCAGTGGTGTGGCACCGATGCTCTCATTTACATTAAAAGGAAATAATTGTTTCCCACTCGCTCTGATGAATGTGCAGCATCAAAAATCGTTGCATGCAGCAGTCTAAAATTTCATAAAAGCAAAGCGACGACCTATGTTTATGGCACCTTTGTTTGTGGTGGTCACGTTTTCTGTTTCAAGACTTTGCACATGCACATGTCGAAAGAATAGACCAACAAGCATCACGAATTTGGTACATGAATTTTGAAAATAGGCCTTATCACTAAACGTCTAGATAATATTATAGAGTGTATAGTGATTCAACTTGTGTAAGTGCAAGCAGCTTAAAATTAATCGGTTGGCTCTTAAAATTTGTTGTGGCATAGCCTTTCTTGTAAAAAGGTGCCTTTCTTGTAAAGGCACCTGTTCTAATCGGGATTAGCTTTCGTTTCGGGATCAGGGAGAGCTGTGTGATATTCCGAAACAGACAACAAGGTTCTTTTTCTCGCCAGTCAGGATCGCTTGCGAAATACTAGCCACATCGGCAGCATCGTTTCATAAATGATCGCTTGCAGGATAACTGAGAGCTTAATGTGGTTATTCATGCTTCATTTACGGCCCCTTATGCTTTTTACTTGATGCATGACTCTTCGAAAAACACCATGTCAGGCTCTTGACACACAGAATTCGTGGTGCAGGAAACAGAACTATGCCACGGAGTGGTGCGTGGAGTAGTGCGTGTGCCGCAGTTCAAGCGTGCCACAAACAAGTCGAATCGGTTTTCTTTGCCACTTCGAAGGCAAGGGAGCTGTGGTCATTCTCCATGGTGCATCGCATGATTTGAAAAATTCTTTCACAAAAACCATGTGCGATTCCACCGTATGACCCCTGGCAGCTGTGAAAATTTCGTTGATCATCCGGGTATTGTGGATTAGTTTAGTGGATATTGTCGCACCGAGTTAACTCGGCTGGTTAGAGGCCCCCACGTTGCTCCGAAACCAGTGCAGTCTTGAACACTATGTCTGGCCGCATCAGCATTCAGTAGCAGTTGTGCGCAGCACGTGCCAGTCAATTTTCTCACCACACTGTGAGGGTGGCCGAGAGAGGGCATTACGTGACGGCATGATCATCATCGGGACTTGGCGGAGAGAGGGCACTACATGATGGCACCATCATCATCATTGGGACTGGGAGTTGTAAGGGTTGCGTGCGTGGGGAAGAGGGGAGTTTGGCCTGGTTGGGAAGAGTGGCAAGACGTAGGGGTGGTGTTGTGCCCGATTTAGGGTTAGCGCGTGACAAGTGGGGGCTCGTCCGGGACGGCTTCAGGCCCGACAACAGGAGCGGACAACATGCCTAGGCTCCAAGGTGTCGTTGAAGAGCTGTTGCTGGGCACAGACGGCTCCGCCATGGAGCGCGAACGAATCGCGGCAATCGTGTGCGATTGAGTGATGGCAACGCTGCTGCCCACAGCTCCGCACGTAGGGGCATGAACTGTGATCGCTAACACTGGCGCGGTCTCTCGGGCCACTGATGACTCTCTCGGCTCGACGCTACGCACCTCCCTCGCTACTTCCGTGTTAGAGACTTGCAGTCGTCGAGGGAGTTTCTTGAACGCCTGGAAAACTTCTGCCTCATACATAACAAGGGTCGCCGCCGCTAAGGGACTGACTCACGTGGTACCGGCTGCCCTCGAGGGCGGCGCGAAGTTGTGGTGGCGGTTCGTGCGCGGGTTCGACTCGTGGGAGCAATTCACTGCCGCCTTCCGCTCCGAGTTATCGTCGATTGACGCGAAGCGTCGCCTGAAGGCGGAGCTCGAACAGCGCACGCAGCACCCGGAAGAGAATTTGAAAGAGTATTTATGCGATCGCTACGTTTTACGACCTCATCGAGGAAGAGGTCTACGAAGCCGAGAAGGTGCAGCGCGTACTGAAACAGATGCCCCCTCAGCTGCAAGATTTGGCGGAGGGACATGCCTATAACGACCTCGCCGAGTTGGTGAAGGCAGCCGACGGCCTAATGGAGCGGGCTTGACGTTGCCTCCAGTACAGACCACCACCACTTCCAAACAGCCAAGTAGCCAGAGATCTGGCATTGCGTCCTGGCCTGGCCCCCGACCATCGCTCACTGCCGCAGCCGAACACTATAGCGACGCCGTCGTTCGCTTCGTTTGCTGCTGCCCTACCGGTGCCGCCGACTTATCACTGGTCACTGCATCCAGCTGCGCTGGACCCGTCGTACTGCCGGGACCGGCAGTACTCGTGCGACACAGCGCCTCCGTTCTCACCCTACGGGCCGGGACCGACGCCGCGGCAGGAGCCCACGAGTGGAGCAATGCGTGTGCAGTGCCATCGCTGTGGTGGATTCGGCCACATTTCTCCTAACTGTGCCACGGGTCGACGAATGGGGCCACCCGTTTGCTTCCGGTGCCAGCGATCGGGTCACCTGCAAGCACAGTGCCCGGGAAACCAGTGGCAGTAGGTGCTGCTCCGGCGGGCACCTACGGCTGTGCGCACCAAGTAGCGACCACAGCCGGTGGCAAAGAGCCCCTTATGGACATTCATATCGGGTCGTCGACGTTCAAGGCCCTGCTAGACACAGGCTCAAGTGTAAGCTTCTTCAGACCGCATGCTGCGGCGGCGGCCCAAGCTTCTGTGGCCAAACCCAAGGCAGACGTACGCGTGCTGCGTTTGGCATCAGGCTGGTCAACCATGTCTCTTAAGTGCCAGATCGAGTGGGCTGCCGGTTGCCGCAGACAGCAGTTTTTGTGCGTTCCTGACCTGTGCCGTGACATTGTCCTTGGTAGAGATTTCCTGACGGTGAGTGGCATCTCTCTGCACGTGTCACTTGGTTGCTGGACTGTCGGCACAGAACCACAAAGAATTGTGCCCTTTGTCAAGGCCGTTTAGGAGCAGCCAGAGGCTGTGGATGATTTTGGAGACAGTCTGCGCTGGATTTTTGCTGAGGGCTATGCCAGTGTGTGTGCCAGTGTGCCGGAGGCGACTGCAGCCTGCAATGTGATCATTCCCGGCCACTCGTCAGACCTAGACCCACGCATGAAACACGTTTTAGAAGAGTTTAGTGAAATCTTCACCACCACTCCGGACTGCACAACCCTGGCAGACCATCGCATTAACACGGGAGACAACCCACCTGTTTGATGCAAACTGCCACCAGTGAATGCCAAGAAGCAGGCCATCATGGACAACTGCATTCACGACCTGCTGGCACAGAACCTCATCCGCCCTAGCCAAAGTCAGCGTGCCAGTGCTCCAGTCCTGGTTGAGAAGAAGTCTGGTGGCTACCGCATGGCTGTGGATTACCGCCAGCTGAATGCACGCATTAAGGTGCCAGTCTACCCCATGCCCAGGACTGATTGGTTGCTGGCACAGCTGGGGCGAGCCAGGTGGTTCTCAAGTTTTGATCTTTTGCAGGGTTTTTTTCAAATCACTGTTGAAGAGCAGGATATTTCAAAGACAGCGGTCATTTGATATCGGGGAACCTTCGAGTTCATGAGAATGCCCTTTGGAGTTGCCGGAGGTCCTGCCACGTTCCAGACCCTGATGGACCGACTACTGGAGGGAATCAATAACCAGTTTACCATGGCGTTTCTCGATGATGTCCTGGTGTATTCGGAGACCTTAGAGGATCATCTCGAGCATGTTCGGGAGGTGTTGAAGCGGATAAGTTCGGCACAGCTGACCATTAACCCAGAGAAGGTGCACATGTGCTGTCAATACCTGAAGTTCCTTGGCCATGAAATATCGCTTGGGCAGTGTAGGCCGGACAAGCAAAAGGTGCGTGCGGTGCTGGACTATCCTCAACCAACAACTATGGTGGCTAGAAGGGGCAGTGTGACGGGCAGGGGCCAGATGGTACACATACGTTCAATGAAACATGGTGGCACGTCTAGGTGGCGCTGCGCGCGTCGGAAGCGCGTGCAGCGGTGTTGGTAGAGCATGGCTGAGGGCCAAGTATGTATATATGTTTCTTTTCATATTTGTTCGTTATGCGGCATGCATTTGTTGCACGCTAAACTTCCCGTGTATGCTGCAAATGAGCAATTTTATTCAGTTGCCAGTCTGCGCGAGATATGCGATACATACGGCGAATGGGTAGTTGGCAGTCGCCCGTGTTATGTAAATTTGTGTTAGACATTCGTCCCGCATACGACATGCTCCTCAAATTATTTTATTCTTGTTGCTCCCTAGTTACGCCCCGCACTCAATAAAAAAACAAGCTCCGGTTCGCGCAGGAACTATACTAACTGCGCAGCTGTAACTTGAACGTTTTGAAGAGGGCGTTACATTCCCTTAACATTTACAACTTGTGCGTATCACAAGGCTACAATACTCTGGTCATTCTACTACCACTAAGTATATTGAGCAAGTATATTGAGCAAGTGTTTCTGGAAATGTAAAAAGTTTGTACGGTGCATCCAGCTGGTTCTTCAGAAACATTTTATTTTTGACATGCTCAAGCATCAGTTCCAACACAGTGCAAAAAAATGCACTAAAACAAATCAATCAGCACAGCAGAGAATTAGAAGTGAAAGTACCCACAAAATTTACTGGCACCTTCGCAACTTGATGTGTTTCTGTTTTTGCCGCTGGACAGATCGGTCTTTATTCAGCGATTTAGTATAAAAGTGCAGGCGCGTGAGCACAAAAAACTGCACAATTTTTGCAGTTAGTTCTTTGCCATGATTGGCACAGCCAACTTGATGAAGCCTAATGGTACTCAGAAATGACATGAAATCATGAATACTGAATGCCTGCAGCTTCTCGGTAGAGAGAAAAAAAGTAAATGTTTCTTCTAATGTTGCCACAAGGATGGCCAAGTCATCTCTAGGATATAACAAACCCCTCGATCAAAATGTTTGGTGAATTCATTGTCTGCACTTTCTGCTACAACATCCTGTTTTTTCATAGCTAGCTTTGATGCACATGTGCCACAAGAATTTTTGGTCCTGAACTTTCTAGCTACATAACTAGACAAGTAGTAAACCAAACGGCTGTCACTTTTCTCTACCACATAGCTGCTGTGGTCGCTTCTAAAAGCAGACTGAATGGCATCGCTAGCACCATCTATATCTCCAGCCTCGAGCATATCCTCAATAATCTCTCTTAGTTCGAAAACGGCACTGTTACTTGCACCTGCTGAAGACGCCGTGTCCAGTAGAGCGTTCACAACTTGTGCCAGGGAGTTTGCAGACTTTGGTGGTAGCGCAAGATTGTAGAAACTGAGACAATTTATAGTTATAAGAAACTGCCCCGGGCTTGGGTGGTCATTTGTACCTGAATACTGTCTTATTATACCGAACAAGTTTTCCAACTTGTCATGACTTAATCTTGATGTCAGCAAGTATTTGAACGCCACTGACGACGATAAATACTGCAGAAGTGAGAGTGCTCTGCGTATTGTAGCTCTCATTACAATATGCAGTGCACTCTCACTTCTGCAGTGTCACTGACAAACACAATGTGATTAAATCCGATGCCACTCTTGAAATTGCGCACATAACGCTGTAGACAATTTCGGCTTGGCAGGACAAGAATTTTCTGCTTCCGAAGGTGCTCATAGAGCTTCGGACTCCTCATGCGAAGCAGCACTCACACTCTAGGATCCAATTTTTCTCATACAGCATGCCACATGTCGATTTTCATTTAGCTGCAGCATGCCATAATTGCTATCTGTTGTTTCTGAGGCAACTTTTTAATGCATTCATTCAGTGCCTCATCTCCAATTAGCTCATTGGAAGACTTCATCATGTCGAGTTCCCTCTGCACGTTCAGCAGCTTTCGTTGAGCAGCTACCTGACGGCAACGAGTGTTGGCGTGCCTTGCAAGGCGTTTAAATGAAACGCCACGTTTCTGCCGTGATAGCTGATTTTGCAAGAGCTTTCATAGGTACTTCCAGTGCATGCAAGGGCCCTTACTTTCGCATGTAAGGCTGCACTTGGGCGAAAAGTACAAGCCGGCAAAATACTCATATTTTCCTACTGTGTTTAGTTTCATACCACAGCCAGCACATAAAACCAGAGAATGTGCACTGTTCAGCGCCAACTGTGCCTCATCTGGTGAGGAAACATTGCGTTTTAGGTGCAGCTTGCCCCTAAGAAAAACTGAACAACTGACTATTCCTATTTGCTCAACGGCCTGTTCGAACTTCACCAATTTCGGCAGCAGTAGGTGATCCAACTCGCCACCCTCTAACTTGCAAAGGCCGAAAGTGACGGTCCCTGTTTCACTGGAAAACGATAGTTTGTTCCAGCTTGTGTTAGGAAGTTCAATGTTGCGGCACACGTATTCCGCACTAACTTCACTTTGCACTCCACTTCTATTGTGTCAGTACGTACAGCTTCAGTAAACTCCGATTCTGCAGCATGTTGTGCTTCTATTACTTGTTCACTTTCTTCTGGCGCCTGCTGCTTTACAGTATTCCTTCTTTTTTTAGTCGGGGGCTCACCTTGTTCACACAGGTTTCTCTCTTTCCTTCTAGTCGGCGTTTTCTTTGTGAGGTGTTTTGGCGCATCCGGGAAGATTGTAGGAACGGCGTCCTCTGTTAGCAGCGGACGATCGCGTGGAATTGCAACCAGCTCACCATTGATAACATGACGATAAGTTCTCTGTATAAACGTTGCCTCGAAGTGAGGTTCACAAACGAAGCAGTCGTTGGTTAGTTCCTTATCGCCCCGTTTTATATTACGGGCCCACTGCTCCCGTTTCAATGCATTCTTAAGAGCTCAAAACGACGACACCCTTGCCGGACACGACTTGTACCCACTTTTACAACCGGGTACAAAACACGTACCTGCTTTTGCTGGAATGGTAACAATGTGTCGCTATTCGCAATCATTCACATGGTGCGCGTCCAGGAGTCACACAAAAACAGCTGCACGTGCGGAAGTTTGCTCACAATGCCAAACACACGTGGCTGTAGCAGCTGTAGCAATGGCTGTAGCCGCGGAGATCTCACGTGCTCCCGACGACCGCCGCGCCCCTAGCGGCATAAAAAATTTTATCGCGTTTTGTGCGCCTCTCTCCCACGGCGTGCTTATGGCTACCGTCACACTGCCCCCTTCTAGCCACCATACAACAACACTCAAACAGCTGCAGGCCTTCCTGGGACTAGCAGGCTATTACAGAGGGTTCATACCTCAGTTTTCTATCACTGCACGTCCACTCACAGAACTCCTTAAGAAAAACCAACGTTGGTGGTGGGAGCTGCAGCAAGAGGAAGCCTTTAGAGCATTGAAGCAGTCCCTGGCCGACGATGTTGTTGTAAACTTTCCGGACCTCAACAGACCATTCGTGGTGGTAACAGACGCCAGTGGAGTCGGCATTGCAGCGGTGCTTCAAGTTTGAAGTTTTAAGTTTTATTATTTCCAAAAACAAGGTACAAAATCCAAGATTTACAGATGAGAGTCCCAGAGCTAGAGACTTTAGTGGGACCCTCGGTTTGTCGACACAAATTGACGGTAAAATTTATACAGAGCAGCAGAAATATCTTACAATATACAGACATCAAAATGCACTTTTATATCACAAATCAAGCCAAAACACGCAACATGGTATTAAAAAAAAAGAACAAACGAGTCAAACAGGTAAACGATCACAAGTAAGGTTATTCAAAAAATGATTTTTGACGGACTTTTTGAACAAAGGAATTGAAGTGCAACGCTTAATGCTAGAAGGTAACGCATTCCAAAAGGATATCGCACTGAAAGCGAAAGTTTTTTGCCCATAATTAGTATGAGTGGGGGGTAACAGGAAATTTTTATCAGCCGCAAACCTGGTCACATTATTATTCTGCAGTTGATTATACAGCAGTTTGTGGAATAATGTCACAAGATTTAACCGGAACAAAAGATTTACTGGCAAGATATTGTAAGAGCGTAGTAATGTGTAGGCATTGGATTGCGAAGAACTAGAAATGACAATGCGGATTGACTGATTTTGAATGTGCTGTATTGATGATAAATGACAAGCATAAGTGTTGCCCCATGAGACTACACCGTAAGTAATATGACTATGAATGAACGCAAAATACAGCGCCAGTAGAGCTTCACGGGAAAAGAAAGGGCGAGCTTTGATGAATGCGCGGATACCAAACGCCTTCTGCAGGCAGACGAGAGTGATGCTCAACTGCGTTCAATAAGCTTCATTTGCAGGGTCCTCACTGAGGCAGAGCAGCGTTATACAGTGCAAGAATACGAGTGTCTGGCTGTGGGGGGGGGCAGTGGACAAGTTCCGACCATACCTTGAGTTCACCGAGTTTGAAATACACTGTGATCACTCCTCACTGTCCTGGATGTTCACCACAGACCAGGCCTCACCACGTGTAAAGCGTTGGGTTTTGCGGCTGCAAGGTTTCAACTGCAAGATCAAGCACAGGCGGGGTCTTTTAAATGTGCCAGCCGACGCCTTGAGCAGAGCTCCCCTTCAGCACCAGGAAGTTCCAGGTCCGAGTCTACACGAGACGCTGTTCCTTATGGCTGTTCCGGAGCCCAGCCCACAAATCAGCTTTGAGGCTGCTGCTGTAGCACCTGAAGTGGACGACACTACTGTCTTGAATGATGCAGGGCTCCTTGCCCAGGAACAAGAGCAGAACCCCATACTGTCAAAACTACGAACTGTGATGAAAGGAGGGAAGCTTCCGCCCACTGACAGTGATCAACCTTTGATCAAAGACCTGGCGAAGACGACCGAGATGGAAGAGAGTGGGTTGCTTGTACAGCACCGAGGGAACAGGAAAGTACCTTGGCTACCAAACCATCTCTGCAACTTGGTCCTGCGACTGTCCCATGACCACCCGATTAGCAGCCACTTCGGCTTTTTTAAGACCCTCAAACGCATTTCTCAGAATTTCGTGTGCCTGGGTATGCGCTCCGACATACCCAAGTATGTGTGCTGCTGCCAGGTTTGTCGGCGCACCAAAGCCCACCGCCAGAAGCCAGAAGGGCTGATGAGCAGCCAATCGGCCACTGCCCCCATGGAACAGCTCAGCATGGACATAATTGGGCCCTTGCCTATGACGCCTCGACGCCACAAGTACCTTCTCGTGGTGATTGACAAGTTCACCAAGTTCATTGAACTTTTCCCGTTGCGGGCAGCAAACAGCAAGAGTGTGGTGGCCTGCATGATCCAGGTTTTTTGCAGGCATGGCACACCTGTCTCCATTTCAAGTGATAATGGAAAGCCCTTTGTAAGCAGGTTGTGGAAGGGCCTCCTTGAGCACTGGGGCATACAAGACCGACACACTGTTCCGTACCACCCTGCAGGGCAAATGGTGGAGCGCCGCAATGGCACTATCAAGCAGTGCCTTAGGGCTTATTGTTCCAACCACAAAGACTGGGACCAGCACATCCCTGAAATTTCTCTGGCCATGCGCACGGCTGAAAGCATTGTCGCGGGCTACATGCCTGCCTTTCTCTGTTATGGCCGGGAGCTAAAAACCCCATGGACACAGGCTGAAGCCAAAGACGACGCAGAGCCTCCTGCTACAGCATACCGTGTGTTTGCCACTGAGGTCTCCAGGTGTCTGCAGGAGGTGCTTGACTTCGCCAGGGCACACCAGGACTACATTTCGCGCGCCCAGAAGACTCGCTACGACCAGCACAGGCGGCCACTGACAATACAGGAGGGTGATCTTGTTCTGCTGGAAAGGCACTCCCTCAGCGATGCCACCAAGGGCTTCTCCTCGAAGCTTGCACCCCGGCGGTCCGGTCCCTTTCGGGCAGTGAGACGTGTGGGACAGAATGACTTTGTTCAAGTGGACCCCAAAAAGGGTCGTCGGCACGGTGTGAGACACGCAGATCAGCTGACGCTCTACCATGAAGCTGCAGGCGATGTGTAGTGGTGGCTTCACATTTTGAGGGGGGGAGACCTGTGATGGTGGCCGAGAGAGGGAGTTACGTGACGGCATGATAATCATCATTGGGACTCGGCCGAGAGAGGGCGCTACATGATGGCACCATCATCATCATTAGGACTGGGAGTTGTAAGGGTTGCGTGTGTGGGGAAGAGGGGAGTTCGGCCTGGTTGGGAAGAGTGGCAAGACGTAGGGGTGGTGTTGTGCGCGATTTAGGGTTAGCGCGTGACAACGCATGTAGGTGGCTGCACATTATTGCTTTTTGTGTGATCCTCCCGTCTGCTGGATGTTTCAGTGCACAGTTAGGCGTGATATCCTTGATTACTATGTAATCTTGGAGGTCACGCTTTGACCACATCTTGCTGCTGCGATCCAGCAAGCTAAATTTAGCCAGGGTTCAGTCCAGTATGCATTGACCATCTACCATGGCTGAACTGCAGTCCAAGCCGAGCCTCTATGCTTGAAAATCGAATTTGAGCGTTGCCATTCGTGTCGTAAGCTCAGCCTGATTAATCACTGTGCTTCAATACCACTATTATAGTGTGTTTCTGAAAACGACAAGCCCTTTGGTAGCGATACTTAGCTGCACTGTGTCCTTCTACTGCTGTGGCAAGAAAGAGGAGGGAGCAGAGTGGGGTTAAGGGGTGGACTCATTGTGATGCAGAAGAGGAAGGCAGTAGTGTCAGCAAACAGTAGGGTGATGTGTGCACTGCTTTCATGTGGCAGTGCAGTAGGGATGCAGGAGCATTGAATTGTTGTGCTAAGCACCCCCAGGAAGCAATGCAGTTAGCACGAATGCAACATTATTGTGTGGCTTTGAAGACGTTCTTAGTTTGTTGAATTGATTTACAGGAAACTCCGCTGCATTGAAATCAGGTTGCAAATGACGTATCTCTCTGAGGTCATCACAGGGGACTAAATTAGCTTGCTCACATTATTTTCCTATATCCTGAGGTTCAAGTGCAGATAGCTGATTATACTCACAGGTCTGTCAATAAGGTTTGACTGACCAATGGAGTTCGTTATATCGAAGTGCATTATATGGTTATTAGCTCAAGCCACCGTTCAGTTCATCTGTGTTTGCACGTGTTCAACAGTGACCCAACATTCTTGCCTACCCAGCCTTCTCCTCATTATTCATTCATTTGCTCTTTTTTTACTGCCACTGCAGAGATCAGCCTGCAGCTGACCCGCCAGATGCAGCGGATACTGGCTGATGACTACCGGCGCACGCAAGTCCACCTCAACCCCACATCCACATCGCCAGGCCCCAGCGCCTCAGTGAGCCCTCCTTCCTTTTCCCCGCCATCATCCTCGTCTTCGTCCACAGCCTACGGCAACGACAGTTACCTCCGCAGTCATTCTACTACTAGGGGGAATTCTGGCTTGCTGTCTGCAGCTGCCAGTGCTGCATCTACGTCGGGGAGGCCAGGGGGCCTCGCTTCTGCGCCTCTGCCGTCTCACCGGCCAATGCATTGCCCGAGGCTGAGGCATTACCACCACCACCCCCAAAACAGGCGTGTCCATGCTTCTCCTGTGGTCAATGGCAGCAGTGGCAGCGCACTGGCTTTGCCATCCTCGTCATCAGACTCGCTGGACTCCTCAGACGAAGAGAGCCTCGACTTTGGGTCTATGGAAGTAGATGCAGCTGGCAGTGGATCGTTCCCACCCGCATCGTTGTCTCGGAGACGGAGTAGGATGCTAAGGCGGAACCGCTTCTGGCCAGCCTCGCCTCCTCCAATTGTACCAGAAGAGGATCCACCTCTTCCAGAGGTTGGTCCCTCCTGGTAGCTTTGCAGTTTCAGACATGATTTTGTACTATGTTACAAAAAAAAGTTTGGTGAAGTTGTTCATTCTCTGTGCTAGTAGTTCTCAAAGTGCACAAAACTAGGCTTGTGCAAACAGTGAATTTCAGGCTCGAAGCGAATTTGAAGCCAATAGTGATTTTGGTTGAAGAATCTCTATTCGAATGCGAATGGGGTATATTAATTTATTTATTTCAACATTTCCAACATGCTTTTTTTTTAACAAGTTGAGGGTCCCTCAGGCAAAAAGCGGTTAAAAAGAACCACTTGAGAATGCCTGAGGGCCGGCCCACATTTATGGCAGCAGTTTGGGAACACAGGGTTTTGACAAATATAGTGCATTTATAGGCGGAAACATAACAAAAAAATTAGAACAGTATTATGCAAATAGAGCAGTGGTACAAAAAGACACACAGTAAACTAAATATCTCGATATTCACTTATAAATAATAATCATGAACGTGATACGAATTTAAATTTTATAATACAAAGTACAAATAGGCCACCAGAATGATTTCGTTCCGGTGACATATTATGCATAACAAAAACATACTACGAAGAACACTATGCAAGGGCGACAAAACCTCATGCATTTCTCTTTTTTAATACACAAGAAAGTTAAGTTCACTACACACATATTGATTAACCAAGGAGGGTAGTCTGTATCTAAGGGACTGTAGGAAATAGTTTGTGGGAAAACGAGGAACAAGTCATTGGTCCGCACTTCGGGTCTGTGAATCCGTGTGTTATATACTTATGTATGACAAATCTTTAATAAATTTTTGAAATGGTTTCTTTGCAAAGAAGTAGTAGTCAAAAGCTGTACATATGTTTCATGCTGATTATTTTATAGCGGTAGAACTTAATAATGTATCGCATATTATAAAGAAAAATAAGCATATTTGTCATGTCCCATTTAAACTGCGCAATATTTTCTCAAAACTGAAACGAGGCCTGTGCAAATTCCACTTTATTTATTCAAAGGAAGCAGAAACAACTTTGAATAGTAGCAGAATTTTACTTTTAGTAGAATGTGTGTGATAACCTGTAAAATATATAACATTTTAAAGTTTACTATTGATAGAACATGTAAGCTGGTATATTAAGCGTTAAACGTGGAAAATGAATCGATTTGGGGGCATGTTAATTTAACCTTGAAGTGAGGCTTCGCGGCAGTGCAGATTTCTCTTGAATTGGTGTTTTCACGGCTTAACATTTCTACGCTGCAGTGAAACCATACTTACATGGGGTTACATCTGGACTAATATAATATACACATAATTGCTCAATGCAAATGCTTCGAAATTTCGCACAATTAAAATTAGAATCGAAGCGAATTCGAGTACAGTCAAAACCCACAATAACGAAATCGCCGGGGAAACCAAAAAATTTCGTTTTCGCGAGAATTTCGTTGCCGCGAGTATGAGACATAAAAACAGTGACACGGCCAGCAGAACGAAAATTTATGGCCAGAAGTCGGTCAACTTACTTTGCCAACCCTTGCCATGCAACAACTTCAAAGCTCTCCCTTCGCACTGGAAAAAGTGGTCCGTTTCTAGGTCGTCGTCATGTGCGCCGAAGAAGGAACGAAGGCTGTCCAGCGCATCGTTCCTGCCTGCAGTCTTGCTGTCAGCGGAGTTAGGGTTAAAGCCAACTGCGATGATCCGCCGCGCTCAAAGACTGCGCGCTCGCTCGTAGTAATCTTATCGTCCATCCGGTGCGGCCACTCGTAGTATTCTGACCGTGCCGCCGCTTACAGCTTCGTTGCTTGCGACGAAGCACGTCGCTACGAGTGCGTTGGCGCGTCGTTCCTGCCCGCAGTCTCGCTGTCGGTGGAGTGAGGGCTAAAGACGACTCCGATGACGCGCCGCGCTTGTAGTAACATGATCGCGCATCCGCCTACTGCTCCTAACTAAAGCGTGAGCTGAGGCAACATGGCGGCCACAGCCAATCAAAGGCCTCGAAACAACCTTGAAACATTTGCTTTTTGTGCGCTTGTTTTTAAAGGGAGGAGCCAGCTGAAGCAGGAAAGTTAAACACGGAGAAATGCTCTTTCCAATGAGCCCAAGAATCGCAGTTTTCTCGCGATTTTCAGAAAAAGTTCCGCTACCTAGGTGGGTGAAATGAATTTTCCGAAGCACTTCTGCGCAGTTTTCAGTGTAGATATTTTGGAATCTGATAGAAAAAGGGTTCCAGAAACTGAAAACTTGATTTAAAAAAAAATAGATTTTTTTGCTATTTTTCGCGATCCCAAAGCCGCGTCCCCCCTGAAGTAAACAAAAATGGCGGTACCCACGCTAGCGTCATTCTTGCAAGGTCGAAGAAACTTAACAGGGACAACATTGCCATTATGTACTACAGTATGTGGCACAAACTAGGCCGCAAAATGGCATCGGCACTGTTGTGTGTCTCGACACTGGACTTAGTTAAGATTTCACAGTCCTGTCGAACTTCTTCTTCCTAGCTTGCAGTCAGCACAAGGCTCGGCCAGATGGAGCGAAAGAAGTTTGGCAAGCGTTTATCGGCCCTGTCTGTGAGGAGTCCGCCTGAAAAAGCCGAGAGGGACAAACTCATGGTGTTCGCATATTTTAGTGGCAGTGGCCACTACAAGAAGGATTGTTCTTTTTGGTGTGCAAATTTCATCGCATTTAATAACATCTTTCATAAATAAAAACTCAATTTTAACTTTCGAACTTGTTTTTTTTCAAAACACAAATTTTGCCATTTTTCTTTCAATGCGCCCCTCCTTTTTTTGGGCACTTCTAGTACTCAGATCTGCATGAAATTTTGCCCACTTTTTTTCCAAAGTATGACAAATACAATTATCTAGTTTAAATTTCAATAATTTAATATATAATGAAAAATTGTACGTAAATTTTTACTAGGTTGGGTGAAATACGGACTTTTTTACGTCTATTTTTTTTTCACGCCTATTACATACTTTGTATGTGCTATTAGTTATTTAGATTCCACACTTTATTTGAAACATTATGAACTATGAATGGTAAAAAATTACAGAAGTTAAGAGATGAAGGGGGGGGGGGGGGGCAGGCATAAGGGTTAAGGTTTACCTTTTGTCATGTCGCAGAGCTGAAAGTACGCAACTTGCAAGAAAACTAATTACATATTTGAAATCAGCATACTAAGTTCCGTAAACAGCTCAAGTTTAAGTTTCATTGCTATAGAGTTGATATTAAAAAGAAAGTGCCTTCGAGTAGCATCTACGTTTAAGTCGCATGTTGGTGAATGAACTTCTCATGTAACCTTGGTATTGAATTTATTGAAAATAAAAATGGAAAAAGGTCACCAGGGGGGGGGGGGAGTCTTTGGCACTTATTGTAGTGCTAACAGTGTTCCCTGGCACCACCATGCTTGAGAACCTTCGCTTTATGGGAATGAGCGGCCCACAGTCAAGTCTCATCATAAAAAGGTTGAAGCGGGAGCCAAAATTTCTGCAGTGCAGTAGAATCCCGCTGTTACGTTAAGCAGCTTTGGATTTTTGTGGCTATTTCTTTTGTTCTCTGCCGGTCCTTGCATAGCTCTCCAGAATACAATGTATTCGGAACCCTACTGTTACGTATTACTTAGCACTGTTGGGCTGCCAATATGGAGTTCTCACTGCCCCCAATATTAGAAACTTTTTCATTTTAACTGCTATGACATGGCATATTAGTTGCCATAGCTGTCATAAAATATAATTCTAACATTACAAATGAGTGGTGCAGAAACCCGCAAAGTGGCCGAAGAGATAAGAAAGCACAAAGCCACAAGGAAATTCCTATGGATTCCTCAGAAAAAAAGGCTTCTTAGTTACCGTACTTGTGCGTTACATACATTTACATTACTGGTGTTCATGCACTTCGAGCTGTCCATATATTTGCCCTCGCACCATCTATTGCTAGCTTCTTGGTGAGCTTAATTAGCAGAGTGACTGTCCCGGAAAGGCGCTGGTCCCATGTTCGCAATTCGGACCACGATGAATTTTTCGGCAACTAAGAAGCTTTTCTCTCTGAGAAATCGGTAGGGATTTCCTCCTGGCTTTGTACTACAAATGGGTAGTTGTCTTCTTTTCCTTTCTTAATTCTAACATTGATTTGTCCCTACACTTTTCCTTGACTGAAAAGGTTGTTGCCTTTTTTTTTTTTTCGTTTTACTAGCCACTCCAAAGTATAGTTTATCCGTTCCTGAATTCTATTTTTCCTGCTCCATAAAGAGCTTTAACACCTAACTGAGCTGTCCCACACCAGCCCTGATATAACTACCGTTTTGTCCATTATATAGTGTGAACAACTTGTTTTACCATGACGTTTACGTGCAGGTGCATGTGTCACCACCATCATCACCGCCACCTGTACGTCCCACAGCCCCCGTGCCTCCGAGGCCGCAGTCGCCGCCAATGCCGAGGATTCTGTTTAGGAGTTCGTCTAGCCTGGTGCCCCCTTCGGACTCCTCCCGGCTGAGTTTTTCTCCCTCGACGACATACTTCTCGATCTTCTACGAGGGGGGCTTCCGACCACGACTCAGTGAGTGTTGGTGCTCTTGACAGCACCGGTTCAGTCAAGTGGTTGCATCGGCTGTAGTGTCCTAGATGGGGCAGCATTTCACTGCTGCTCACGATGGCACATCTTTGATGGCATCGCGATTCGAGTAGGCATGATCATGAAGGCAGTCAAGAAAATTCTATAGAATTTCCAGTGCCATGGCCGGAACGAAAGACGTTGGGGTCCGAAAGTGACACAGCTGTTCGAGGGTGACTGTGAATGAATCCACAAATCACTTTTAGGTTGAAGATGTTTTTCAAAACGATTGTCTTTCTTTGGATATTTCAACACGAAAATTTCAGTCTGTTAGTGTCTCTGTTTGAAGATTCAGCTACCCAGTAAAAGCTTAAGCCCGTGCTCAAAGCCCACCCATCTTAATTTGGTGACTGCGTTCGTACTTGTGAATATTGTCAATCAAAAAGTAAATATGCATATTTGAGGCATCACATTAATTTTATTTATAAAATGCATTGGTACATACAGTACTCTCCCGGTAAACGAAACTTGAAGGAACCAGAAAAATTTCTTCCATTTAATAAAAGTTCTGTTTACTGAGAGAGATGTAAAAAAGTGCCGATTGATGTGTGCACACTCTCATAAAACTATTTTATGGATATCTGAACATTATGAGGTGCATGTAACTCATAGTTTTTTTAGAAAGCAAGGAAACTACATGAGGTTTTTACATAGCATTCACAAGTTTATATTTCAGCAATTAATCACTGTGGACTAAATATTCATATAATTTTTTTTTTTGATTCCTTCATCTTCAGAATCTTTTTCTCCATGTCACTTAGGCTTTGATGAACACTTCTGATTCTGGCTCCTTAAGAAAAAAATTCCTCAGGTAAAGCACAGCAGACTCTGCCCCATGAAGTGTGGTAACTTCTGTGGCAGCTACCTCTTCAGTCTTCGCCCAACTCCTCCTGTTCCTCCTCATCGCATACTTCGTTAACAATGCTTTGCTCAGTGTTGTCAGGGCAAGTTGAAACACCACTGTCAACTTGCACATAATCATTGAAGTCCAGTGTTGTTTCCTTTAAAGCACTCTGCTCAATTACCTCTTGCCTTTCAAGGGCATCTTTGCTGTCGCATTCAAAGTCTTCTAAGTTAAATGTCAGGTCACTTGAAGAAAATTCTGCATGCCTGAAGCAATTCGCTATGCTTGTGGGACCTCTAGGCATCTGCAATGAAATGAACGACGTCAAGAACATCCACCTTGTACTCTTTATCCTGACTCATGCACAAGAGGGCTTGAGCTGTAACATGGGTTGTAACAGTGCTGTGGTGTAATCTGGGAGGAACTCCAACTGAATCTATTTCAGTCGTGTTACAGTCCCATGTCCAGGGCAGTTGTCAAGTAGAAAAAAACGTTTTTATTTTGCCGCGAAAATTTTGCATCCTCTGTGTGCAGCCATTTGCTGAAGAGGGCTTAGGTCATTCAAGCTTTCGAGTTAGACTCTTAAGTGACGGGCATGGTAGTCATTTCCTTGAAACAACGAGGATTTTTTCATTTTCCTATCACAAGGAGCTTCAACTTGTCGCTGCCCAGCATATTTGCTCCAACAAGAACAGTCAGTCTGTCTTTGCTCTGTTTTCCCCCTGTGCAAAGTTTAGCTTTAAAAGCGATTGATTTTGGTGGCAGGAGCTTGATGTGCGGTTTCATGGACGTTGTATATGCCATCGTCCTTGAACTGCAACATTATCTCTGGCAGCCGTCTCGCCCGCCAGTCACGACACACAGTAGCATCAGCTGCTGCAGCTTCTTTTGCGACAGTGCCAAAAACGAGGCCATTTCTTTCTTTAAACCTTGTAAGCCTGCCTTCACTGCACAAAAAGTACTTTATCCCGAGCTGAAGAACAAACTCTTCTGCTTTGGCACGGATTAGTGGTGGCTCGTTGATGGGAATGCTCTTGCTCCTGGCTCTCTTAAGGGGGGACGGGGGTCTTAGAATGGTGAAAAATGGCCAAAAAGTTGATTTTGAGAAAATGCGATATTTCAAATTTTCAGACCTATAAGCAAGTGTCCTCAAATTGTGAACGCTGAATTCGATCAGTTAATGGATTAAAATTGATTATGAAGTCGCCACGGGAGCCGCAAAACAACCCACGGCAGGTCAAACTCGTTCAAACTTTTCGCGCGCGCCGCCGGCGAGGCAGTTGGTTGATCGCCGCCATCTTGGGCTTGTTTTGAAGCTGATTCCTTTGTGCGCATTTTGCCACTCTTCAAAATGGCGTCGCTTAAACAGAACAGCTGCCCTCGCCCCTTTTCCGGAGCCCCCTTCCAGGCCGCTGATTGGCCGGAGCGCGCGCGCACCAGGCGAGCCCCCTGTTCCTCGCTTCCCATTGGCTGATGCGGCCAAAGGTGCCCGCGCTTTTTTTTGTATATTGTTCGTCGGCCGCCGGTTCCCGTTCGCGCACGTTGTTCGTCTGCTTCCCGCACGTGCCTGCTTGTGCTACGCGACCGACGCACCGACTTTCCGTCTTTTGCCGGCATGATTGGAGACGCTCGTCTAAAGAAGAAGACGCGCCGAGAAAGAGTACTGGCTGTGTTCGAAGCTCATAGTCACGTGCGGCAGTTGTGAGTTTCGCGAAGAGCGTTTTTCGTCCCCACGTATAGCCGATGAGACCCACGCCAAAATAAGGCCGTTTGAAGTTAATATGCGTGCCATGAAGGCCATCAACAGTATCGGCAAGGGGGCAATGGCTCTGTCGGACTTCTTCACCGGGATGAATATTTTGCATTGAGGGCTTCACCACAAGAGTTACCAAAGCCACATGAATATAATGAAAGAAGCCTGCTGTGCGACTGCTGCAGAACGCCAAGCGGCGAGCGTTGCTCGCGTCAAGGAGCTTTATGCGGAGCTCGGCAAAGCGCCCGGAAACGTCGACGCCATTTATGATGGCACCTGGCTTACGCGTAGACATAGCTCGCATATATGTGTTGGCTGCATTGTTGAGATGTATAGTGGCCTCGTGATAGACCATATCGTGCTATCGAACTTTTGCCTGGCTTGAACCACAGGACCCAAGGAAGGAGAAGCAAGACATTCTGCCTGGCTCATTCAGCATGCCCCTCTGTGCCAGAAGAATGTTGATTGTAATGCTGGCCAGATGGAAGTGGAGGCAGCACTACGCTTGTTTGAGCGGTCACTTGAAAAGCACAAGCTTCGTTATACGACAATGCTGTCGGACGGCGACAGCAGGACATTCTATGCACTCACAGAAAAAGAGGTGTACAGCTTCATAAAGGTAACCAAAAAGGACTGCATAAATCGTGTACACAAGCGTATGGGAGCTGCCTTACGTACCGTATAAACCGGACTATAGGTCGAGTGGGAATATAGGTCGACCCCCCAAGTTCAGGTTACCGAAAAAGAAAAAAAGGAAAACAACCCAAAACTGCCAAACCAAATTTATTTGCGAATTGGGCACACCGCACCCCGATCCTTGGAGCTCCCCTCAACCACCATCGCAACTGCTCTTATTTGTCCGACGAAGCAAAACTGTCTTCTTAAGACGAGAGTTTGTCGCTGGCCGCCTCCCACAGTGCGTCGTCTTCAGTGCCATCCAGCGAGTCGCTGATGCAACATTTCTTGAAAGCATTTTCCACCATGGAATCCAGCAAGGAGCGCCAGGCGGAAAGCGCCCAGCCACAAACAGTCGCAAGCGGAGGCCTCTGTAGGTGGCCCGTCGGTGTCTTGTGGTTGTCGCCGGACATCCACTCTTGGTAATCCAGCCGCACTCGGTCCTTGAACGGCTTGTTTAGTACAACGTCGAGCGGCTGGAGGGTGGACGTCATACCACCTGGTATGACGTCCAAAATTTGTTTATGTTATATTTTTGTTTCATGTATAGCATACTCTGATAATTGAACGAAACTTCACATTTTAGTTGGCTCACTATGTTTTCAATTTACCTTAATGTAGCCTACTTAAAACTGTGCTATATTATTAGTTTAGTTAATTGTTACTTTACTTTTTGAATCTCTGTGCCTGAAAATATATGGTGCCTCTATCCCTTGTAGCTAAACTTTTACATTTTCATGTCGATAACTGTTGCAAATAAAGTTAATTGCCTGCCTAAAATATGGCCAAACCAACCCGAACCTCATTCAGCAACAATCATGTTGAATGAGTAGGAATGAAAAAAAAAATTGATTCTGTCTGTCTTTCTTGCACAGAACCTGTATCCACATTTGTGAACAAAACTTTTCATGATGATTACAGCAGTGATGGAAGTGCTGCTCCAAAGTGCAATATTCGCTAGTAACTATTCTAAACCTGCTCTGAAAGGATGTTGGCAAACTAAAAAGAATGAAGTTGAACCATGGGACCATTCCGTGAGCCTAGTCGAAACTAAAAGCAAGCTGTATACACTATCATCCTAGTATGCTACTCAGTGGCATAAATCCAAAAAAATCTCATAAGGTGACACACATCAGGCCATGGTGTCCAATTCCTATTTTTAATATGGGTTGTGTTTTTATTTATATAGGAATTACATCGGGCTTTCAAATGAAATTTTGAAAAACGAGCATATGGTCCGAGCTCCATGAATTACATTGCATTGGTCTATCCAGCTTCTTTTTTTTTCACCTTTTTTTTCCGATTTCCACAGCTGAGGAGCATTTAACACAGGTACGCATGAAGATAAAAAGCCTTTTAAAAAGTTGATTACGCTATACTTAACTGTTAACTCTATGATATCATGCGTTAAAGCTAAACCTCAAGTGGGACACTTGCATCACAGTTCGTACTAGCAATGGATCATTGGTACCAAAAGTCGATGCTATTAAGGTCCTTGGTTTTGTAAATGAAACAAGTGGATCGAATAATATAACTATTCAGTGTATTAGCCTATTACCAAGAAGACACAGGAGGCCATAAGACTTATCCGAAAGATCTTTATCGGGCATAGAGGATAAGGAGAAGAAGGTGCGATGCACTTGGTTCACGCATTCATTTTGTGCCATATTTTCTACGTAGCTGCTATGCTAAATTGGAAAAAGAGGGAGAAAGACAAATTGGAAGCTTTAATTAGAAAATCCATTAAGGCAGCGCTCGGTTCGCCTGTGAGTACGTCAAATGATATGTTGTTGCGGTTGCGTTTGCATTATAATTTTGATTAAATCGCCGAGGCTCAGAGTATAGTACAGAGAGAGCGGTTGCTGGGTATGCGAGCTGGTAGGTATATCTTACAGTCAATCGGAGAATCGGTGGTGACTCGTGATCGTGCGCGCTATACAAGTTGACCGTGAACATCAGGGCTAATATCACGGTTCGGCCATTTCCGCGAAATGTGCACCCTGTCCATAATGTAATAAGGCGAATGACAAGAGCTAGGGCTTTGTTGCGCCAGGCAAAGGATCAGGAGGAAGAGTCTGCCTTTGTTGATGCAGCATGGATTAACGAGAAAGATGCTTACTCGGTGGTGGTGTTAGATGGGAAAGGGAGTGTCTGAAGTGCCGCTTCCGTTTATACTGTCACGGGGTCGTGACGTGGCCGAAGACAGGAAACTTTATGTTGGAATTCAACTCTTTATTTGGGCGAACCTGTGCCCGGTAAACGGAAAGTCTGATTACAGTAACAGTCTTGCACAGATAGCAGTGAACGGAGCATCGGCCGTCGATCAACTACTGACAAGCGGCGAAGTGCGTCGGCATTTATACTCTTGCCATCGAATGTTCTAGCGTTATTGCTGGCGGTGGCATAGGTTCCAGAATAATCTGTACAGTTCGCAGAGTGGGCGTGATCTTATCGAAATGATCTACTAAAGTCCGGAAGCTTCTCGAAAACTGCACGCGCGTTTTGCGCTGGGAATTGTGTAGTGTTTTGGGGCGATAACAAAACTTGAGAAATGGAACGTGGCAATACATTCTAGACTTGACAGGCCACAGGCGGTTACATTAAGACTTCTACAGATGTGGACGTACCCCAACCCGGTCGTCATGAATAAATTTGATCGTGACTTTGGGGTTTCGATTTATTGTAGTAAGTGTGGGGGCTTGCTCAATTTTGAACACATGACCTGGCGCTGCTCGGCAATGGCTTCTCACGGTGAACAGTGGTGGCAGCGAATGCTGCACAGTGACGCGCTGGCGGACCAACTCAGGGCTGTCCAGAGGGCCCGTGTGGCGGCAGAGGGGCTTGGCCGCTCTGTCCCGACGGGGGAGCGGCCAGCATCAGTCATGGACTGATCCTCAGGACTTCAAAGAAGTTTTCCATGCCATACCATACTTGCAAGGGGTGTCCCCCCCTGCCTGAACACCAGAAAAGTCCAGACTTTCTTGACCCCCTCACCCTCCCGCCCATGATTTATGCCAACTATGCTATTTGTATACTTGCATACGGCATGTTTAATAATAAATATAAGTATTTATTAGATGCCTAAGTGATGTTTTAGACTTCAGGAGTCATTAGGAACATGCATCTGCTCCAAAAATACCAGTAGCAACTCTAAAATATAGCATTTTTTTCTGCTCCAAAGACACATAAGGCTGCCCCAAAACACCATTTTTTCTGCTCCAGAATCTGCTCCAAAAATCAAAACATTGCTTTCATCACTGCAACAGCAAACTGCTCAGTGTTTTTGAAAACCTGCATCATTGCAGCCACTCAGGCTATCCTTTACCTTGCTCTAATAGGGAGGAGCAGAATGTTAACTTAGCTGCTGGGATGTAAACAAAAGTAGATGGCAGTTAGCTGTTCGTGCTGCACGTGGCTGCTTATGCCTAACTCTTGAAGCTATTGCAATAGACACCCTTTTTTCATCAAGCACCCTGTTTCTTGTAGTGGTCAACTCCTCACGGCTCGAGCGTGCTTGTGGTTCTATCTGAATGGAAGCACTGGAACAGCAGAAGTGGCTAATGCTTTGGCAATAGCTTCCACACAATCACCACTACAGTTAAACCTAGTTAGTACGTACTCACTTTAAATGTACTAATGGTTAAAACGCAGTTATGACGAGTGACAAATTCGTGGACCGCTTGAGCCGTAGTCGTTCATCTTACGCCTACTGGTTAATGCGTACCTACTGTGTACAGTGATAACATTTTTCCACCATAAAAGTTTACACTGCCACCGAACTTGCAGATGCCACAATGTGCTGTAAATGAAATGTTTTTTCGTCATTTCTATAAGTGCGGAGATCAGCTGATCAACTATCCACACTTCCAGATGATTCTGGCGGTATGTCTGCGGGTAATCATAAGGGAAAAAATGAAGGTGAGATGGTGACCTTTGATGAATGCTCCAGTATGACTTATTGCCGACGAAATGTCTCATCAGAGTAAGCATCCCCAGCTATCTGCTTGGACATGCATATGACGTAGCGCTTCTTTAAGCCTACTGCACGCTTTTAATGTGTGACTACCAGAATGTGCTGGATCGCCAATTACTGCTTCCTTGTTGTGTGGGACCGTGTTCAAGCCTGCAGAGCTTTGCAAAAACACAAGCGGGGCTCTCCATTGTGGAGTTTAGCATTGCAGGTCACGGGAACTGAGAAGCCTTGCTGTATTGACGCTACGCGCGCACGGTACAGGAAACATACAGTGTTGTTGTATTCATACTGCACGGTTATATTAAGCAACGGCCCGAAAGTGCCTCCATCTGCTTCCAGGACCGCTAGAACATCGCGGAGTGCACATCGCTTGTAGAAAGCTTGCCATTGCTGTGTTAGCACCACAGGCAACTCGCCGCATTTGGACACGGTCTGAAGCGGAGTGGGCATATTCTACAGCAAGTTGATCCATAGTCAGGGCATGTGCTGAGTAAGCGAAGTGCTGCACGCAACCAGGCAGTAGACAACTTGGTTTTCTGCAGTTGTACCGTGTTTCAAGAAAACTCTGTCAGTTTACGCTTGGAAGCAGACGACAGAACACATGTATCGCAGACAGCCGATAATGTCCGTTCTAGCGCTCGCTATACCATGCAGCACATCCCGGACCTCGCAGCATTTTCAAACTCCTTGGCGTCTCCACCCCATGCTATCGAATAGTTGTGGAAGCATGAGAAGATATATTCTGCACTTGGGCAAAAAGAAAGAAATGGGTTTGTGGCGATTACTTTTGCCAATATCTGCTGTGTCGCTGTGTTTATTTCTTTCTTGGCAGTGATGGCGCACATCAGGAGATGAAAATTTGTAGCAAGTGGTTTAGTGTGTACTTATGCGTTGTACATTTGGTGTTATGCTGTCATTTATGGCAGGTGGTTGACTTGGTGTCATTGTACATTACA
This sequence comes from Rhipicephalus microplus, assembly GCF_043290135.1. NCBI lineage: Eukaryota > Metazoa > Arthropoda > Arachnida > Ixodida > Ixodidae > Rhipicephalus > Rhipicephalus microplus. Next base: position 138,342,742 of record NC_134700.1, read on the forward strand.
TTGAGACCTCTTTATAACAAAGTTGCATCTTGCACGAAAATAAGTTCACTATATCTGAAAATTTGTATGTAAGGTTTATGCTTAGCACTGTCTCGCGCTATTTTTCATTTACTTTGTTATAACTGATATTTTGTTATATCGGGGTTCGTTACATCGAGGTTTGAGCAGTGTAATCTCATTACGACATACCTCCATAGTGAAGAGGATTTTTGTCTGCTGTAAGAGGAGTATGTAAAATCCAAGTACTGTTACAACAGACTTTTACGTAATTGCCCAATCAGTATGTTATACCCAGAAAGAATTGCTAGTCATAAACAGATTTACTCTCAACTGGGGCATTAAAAAGATGATTTTCTGAATACCACACTTAGTGCACCCCCCCCCCCCCCCTTTATTAATCTTATTCCAAAGTATCGTCACTGCAAACTACACAGAAATGCTGTAAAAAATATTTTGTGCCTGCCGAGGTGGTGAAAATTATTGGGAAAGTCATGAAAAAAAAAAAAACGGCATTTCAAAAAATTTATAGCTTTTAAACGGCACAATCGTCCCTTGAACACTCGTCCTGTGTTCAAGGGACGCGATGTAGTTACAGCAGCTGCAAATAAAAGTTCAGTTTCCAGATTACCATAGCGCGCCAAACTCGTTGCTAACAACACAGACGCGCATCTCAGACCCACTGTAATGGCGTCTCGTTGCACCCGCTGCTTATCAGAACTCGAACCTTGGGACGAAAACCACTATAAGACAACTCTTCATACTCGCAATCAAGCATGGATACCTTGAAAACGTTGTCAGGTCCTGCGGCCAAGCACATCGCAACCGAGACTGCCGATCGAAGTCGTGGCTAGGCCTAACTTGGCTCCGAACTGTGTTAGCAACATCATCTTATCTTGTTAGTGTGTTAGCCGTAATGTGCTTCGTTGAAAGCGATAATTACATCGCCCACTGGCTCCTCAAAACCAGGAATAGGCATATTGCGCATGAGCGGCAGACTTTCTGGCCAAGCACAGTACGCAGCGACAGCTTGAAGCAAGGGCTAGCCATTGCGAGCGTCATCGGCCAAAATGCAAGACGAAGCGCTCTGCACGCCGTTTTTTTTTGTCGCGTAGTTAGGCATAATTGACCATTAACCGAATGCAGATTGGCGGCCTTCATTCTTGAAGGGTCCCTGAAATACTTTATTTATTGAGTAATCATGAAATGGATTCACGAAAAAAGTTATTGCCTCACAAATTCAACGCCGCAAAAATTTTAAGAATCCGTACTGTACGAGTGGAGTTACTAAGATTTGTTGCACGCTGCAAACGCGTTCTCTTATCTCTCATCCCAACAAAAGAGCTAGTAGCTAAGCAGGGAGAGATGGCAGGAGCAAAAGAAAGATACGGTACGCACCTCGTGACCTTGAACACTGTTTTTTTTTCTTTGAATACGCGGCTTTTTCAGTGTGCGCACACGCGCATGGACAAGTCGTGGCCTCCCATGGTGATCCCTGTAACAACCGAGCACGCCATGTACAGATCAGCCAATAGCTGACAGATGGCCTTCTACGAGGGCCTTTTGGGCATCTTCTATCATATTACGAGAGAAGAGAAAGCAATATTTAGCCCACTTTGATAACTTGTGAATTTCAGGCCGCATGCTGCACTATAATATTTAGCTCATGTGTTCTCGAGAGCCGCTACTATCGATCGGCTGCCTTTTCTGACGATGCTCGAAAAATGTTGATGATTTGTGTGGTTTAACGTCCCAAAATCACGATATGATTATAAGAGACGCCGTAGTGGAGGGCTCCGGAAATTTTGACCACCTGGGGTTCTTTAAAGTGCACCCAAATCTGAGCACACGGGCCTACAGCATTTCCGCCTCCATCGGAAATGCAGCCGCCGCAGCCGGGATTCGAACCCGCGCCCTGCGGGTCAGCAGCCGAGTACCTTAGCCACTAGACCACCGCGGCGGGGCTCGAAAAATGTTGCAGGGCCCTTTTAAATCGGTATCTCAATATCTGCGGTGCTCTGTTCCTATCCTGTAGGTATGCCGATGTTTGAGTTGGGAGTTATTGAATTTAGGATGGAGTCCGTAGTAGAAGAGTTCGCTGTAAAGGAGTCCTGACCACCTTGCGGGCTTCACATCTTAGTCAATTATATCCGAATGTTCATCGTATCAGAATCCATAGTAAAGGAAGCTCAGTCAACAGAACAAACAGGGAGGTCGGCATAACGATGCCAATGGGTATGTCATATTCGAAAGTCTGTTGTAAGCAAATCCGTTGTAACGAGATTATACCGTATTAGTGGTTTTAGAATGGCAGTAAGCGATTTTGCTACAGGTCGTATCTTGGTTCCATAACACACATAGTACTCAACACCCAGCATCATCACCCAAGACGAATAGGTGACCAGTAAAAGAGCGAGCATTTGTGGGATGCACCGTCTGCTTTCGGCTTCCGGTCCGAGAAGAGTAGACGACGGTGAACCGCTTCACCGCAAGCCTCAGATTATTTGGGATTCGCGCGCGCGGTCGCCTGTTTATCTTTGTCCTGATAAACCTTGGACGGTTGTTCAGCCGTTGGCTGCTCCAACTTGAGCGTGAAAGGCAAATGGCGTGTATCGATTTTCATGGAACGAAGAAAGAAAAATGAGGTGGGCCGCGGCTGTCAAGAGAGCCACAGCGAGAGGTAGTCTTTGAGTGCGGAACATTGAAGTCAGAGTGTGCGAAAACCATCTTATCACAGATACGTGTGTATTCCACACTAAAAAAAAAAAGCTTATGCATGAATTTGCTGTGAATATTATATTGAGAAATAAATTGTCGTGCAAGCGCCTCGCAAATATATTATGGGAACGCGTGGGTGAAATCGACTTGTCATACGAGGTGAGCACCGGCTATTGCAATCTTATATATAACAAAAACACAAAAGCTTCTTTCAAGAGTAGGTTTACATGAAGCGCTGGATGAGTCCATTTGCGTTATCTTGGTCGACCTGTGCGCCAAGACGGCACCCAAAGGAAGAAGTGTGTTAAAAAAGTGCAGGGTTTCGATTATTCGGTGCCGTCTATTCCTCCTGACTGCATTGTTTATGTGCCGCCATGCCACGCAGCTTGATCAAGATCAGTGTTTAAAAGCATCTGGTTTGGACTAAGAAATACATCTTATAGCGCGCTGAAGGCTAAAAAAAAAAAAAGATATCTCAACGCGCTCAATAAGTGCTGCGCTTCATGCCGATCGCCTGACGATGTCGACCGAAGCAGCAATCCCGAAATGAACTTTTAGCAGACCGCTACAGTCATCACCATCCCCTGAGATCTTTAAAATGTTGATTTTTTATCAGCAGTAATGTACCATACAATGAAAACTGTTTTCTGTATTAACTGTATCAACGAGCCAAACTGACAGTACCCCGAGCAGCATAAAAGCATTGTAGATCATTTTAGTGCGATAAAAAAGTTTCCTTGCCGTTCATGGCTTTCGTAGCTTGTCATCGCCACAGTCACGGTTAGCAAAAACAAAAAACCAACTTCTAAAGCACTGACATTGTGTGGAGAGGTGTTTTCTTTCAATGGAGCTGTACAAAAATGTACGCGTGCCGCTGCTAACCTGTGTGGTGCATCGTCGAACAGGAAGCCGTCGTATCCCACAGTTCTCTGCGATGGCTCATATTACCGGTCACCTATCGAATTTGGGCACCAGTGCACTTTTGCTACTCTGCAATGGTGCTGCCCTCTCTGCTGCCCAAAGAGCACTTGGGTGGTTCATGCTGGGATCAGAGAGGGATCGCATGGTCAGCGGTAGGAAATAACTTAGCATTACAGGTTCACTCAAGCAGTCTACCTGCAGCTCAGAAATCACTTGAAAAGTGCAAACTTGATAAGTGCAAACAACGATGACGAAACACATATAACAGGACCTGTGCTTTACTTGCAACTGGCATTTATTTGAAACGAACACTGTGACATACCCGGGCATCAAGAATATACACATGCACACATTGTCCCGCAAGAGATGATAAGTGCACTTGTATGTGCTAGATGCACAGTTTTGTCACATTCGTTTCAAATAAACGGCATTTGCAAACATTGTATGCCAGTCCTGTTGTATCTGTTTCGTTTTGGTCGTTTACACTTTTCAAGTTACCTGTAAAGATAGACCAGCTCGCGCAAAACAAGGCGTCTCCTATCAAATACATACCTCAAACCCATAGACTATCACTATACTCAGACCTCTATATAACGAACCTGGATATGATGAATTATTGGTTATAAGTAAGTAAATGAAAAATTGCTTTGTCATACAGTGTTACAGATATGTTTATAACAAGTTCTCGATATAACGAAGTATTTTTGGGGCAGGTGTGACTTTGGTACAATGATGTTTGATGAACCAGGACTACCCAGGCCAATATCCGAATACATGCAAGCACTACAAGTGAAGAGCATATTTATTTCACAATATTTGGTCATATGCAGCAGGGATCATAAGAATCTGGACGTAAATACAGTTGAACTGTTTTGTTAAAGACACTCACGTAAAAGACATATGGGGATGTAAGACATTAGTGGGCCTACATTAAAATAGCAGTTCATCAGAAAAGGAGAACATGGTACCCTGCTCACGAGAGACTCCTCATGTTAGCAACAAGAAGTGCTTTGCCATGCATCTCTTTTATTAAAGTTCAACTCTAATTCTGAGCAGTGGGAGGAGATTCTGCGCAGCTGTAACATTACCCGCAAACCAGTGTGCTCTGGAGAGCAGAATATGCCGCCCAGGGCCTCGTGGCCACCTAACCACAAAGCTGCACGCCAAAATATCTTGAATCTTTAATAAAGTTTTCACTCACTGACTTCATATGAAGTAGTGTGAACAAAAGTTATGCTATTGGTCTTTGGGAATTATTCAGCGATACATTTAAATGGCAAGAAGTTCAAATCCACATTTATGGGGCTGTTTTACCCATTTTTGTAACATATGTCCACGTCTGTTAACACATATTTCAACTCTGACGATGAAATTTTGCTCACAGTGCATTTTCTTTGTGCAGTTGTACAGCCATTTGAAGTAAGATTGTAAACAGAGTGTTTTATTGCCCTCGTGTTTTTCTATAGTAGTGAGAATATTAAGTCGCTCTCACTGCAGTTCACTAGCATCACGCAAAAAAGTGCAATATGATTGAGAAGGGTCTACCAGCTGTCTAGGGACACAGCACATTTATTTCTTGCCTTAATTGTGTACACTGCAATGTGCACGCTGCATACAATAACAAGTATGAGTATGGTAGTTGACGTCTGAAAACATTACTGGCTGGCTTCATTCACAGCTGTCTCTGAAGTTACTGTTGCCCTAAGAAACAGCAAACATTTCAATGAAGTTTGCATGTAGCCATCTGTCATACTTATCAGAACTTCTCATTTGAATAAAATGCTGGGCACTCGTTATGTTTGAATGATTGAGAACCTATTGTATTTTAGTGTGTAACATCTGTATTGCGTGCAATGCTTACTATTCATTTTGTAATGGTATTCCATTCGTTGTTGCGTCAGCTGTTATTTACATTAGTGGAAACTAAATGAACACATCGTTTTCTTCACCCGCCCTAATCCAGGTGTGTATGAGGCTGGCCCGAACCTGACGCATCGAATCCAGTGTTGGGACATGACCGGTTCTAAGCTGCCAGACATTGGTGATGGTGAGCCTAATTCATATCTTGTCCACCCTCTTGCTGGTAATAATCAATCAATCAAATTAATCAAAATAGTTTATTTTCATCATTTCGTACATAAGGTGAAAAAAAGAATTCCAGAAAAAGCCGAACGTTCACCGGCTTGACAAAGCCCCGGTCTCTCAGACAAACAACGGTGAAGTTGTTCTTAGCACAACAGTAAAAAGCATGTTACACGTACTGTATAGCGGGATAGAATAGTACAGAGCATTTCATTTCCATATGGATACCATGGGAATAAAAATCTAATGAATAAATTTAATAACAAATATATAGACGCTCCAGAATACAACCGAAAGACGCTTTTATATAATATAGAAAAAAAGTGCAATAACTGAAGCATATAGTCCGCCCCGCCACAGTGATCTAGTGGCTAAGGTACTTGGCTGCTGACCCGCAGGTACAGGTATCAAATCCCGGCTGTGGCAGCTGCATTTACGATGGAGGCGGAAATGTTGTAGGCCCGTGTACTCAGATTTGGGTGCACGTTAAAGAACCGCAGGTGGTAAAAATTTCCGAAGCCCTCCACTACGGCGTCTCTCATAATCATGTGGTGGTTTTGGGACGTTAAACCCCACAAAGTAAATCAGATCAAAGCATATAGTCAGAAATCGCTCAGATTTGTTTTATGTTGTTATACGTTTTTATGTTATTTCATGTCAATAACCTGCTACAAGAATAGGTCTAGCATTTCGGTCTTGTTTAGTGTTAGAAGATTATCATTTTGTTTGTTGAAATGGTTAATTAAGAAAAGCAAAAGTGCTGTTTTCCATAATTAGTGCAGGAAAGGGGGATTCGCCACGGAGCCTGACGGCGATATGATTATGTACTTTTATTTTCTTGTAGATCAGCTAAGCCTAGAAATGAATCTAGCTTTCCTAGCATAGCATTCTTGTAGCTTTGTAGTGTTTTCAGTTTGCATATGTTACCAGATTTTATTATTCGAAATTGCCGAAAAAGTTATTCCATATGTTCGGATAAAGGAACATTTGCTATGGCTCGAATTGCTTTCTTTCGAAGTGTTTCCAGCATCTGTATGTTTTGTGCGGTAGTGTTATCCCATATGAGTGAGCAATAACTGAGGTGTGATTGGAAAAGAGCATGATAAATGACATTTAATTCTAGAGGGTAATACATTTCGATAGGGATTTAAGACACCAACAACTTTTTGTACTATCAAACAAACATTGTCAACATGTTCATTCCAGGACTTGTGCGAAGTGATTATAACGCGGAGTGCTTTCATAGAGGACGTAATGGTCATCGTGTACGGACCTAGAACAATGTTATCTGGGACTATAGTAGAACTTCCTTGAGCAGGGAAAACAACACATTTCATTTTGGTTTCATCGAGAATCAAGCAGTTTGTTGTTGACAATTATTGAAGTTTGTGACATTCAGTGCTAGCTATAGGCATTATTTATTTTAAGTCTTTTCCTGTAAAGAAAATGGAACAGTTGTCTGCATATGCAACAAAATTTCACATTTTACTAATCTCTACAATATCGTTGATGTAATGGAGAAAGAATATCGGACCAAGGATGCTCCCCTGAGGGACACCTGCTGTTAGAGGTTTCAGTTGCGACCGGTATTCATTAATTTCAACGGACTGATGTCGATTTTCTTGACAAGATCAGATGAGTTGAAGTGTTACTTCTCCGAAGCCGTATCTCTCTAGCTTTAGGGGCAACAATTGGTGGTTGACTCTATCGAATGCTTTGCTGAAGTTTGTATGTTCTGAAGAATGAAATCCTTTTGTATAGTTGAGGCAGTTTCCATGGACCGTTTTTATTTTTCGGAAACCGTGCTGATGTTTGGTTAGCAATTTTTGTTTCTGCAAAACATTATTAAACAGTCATTGATGATGTGAATGGATCAAGACGTACAGATTAACACGAGGGTATTCGCACAAACCCGCAATGTGGCGAAAGAGTCGGGAAAGGGGAAGTGTTTCGGGGTTTCAAGTTTGTAGCACCTAAGGGGCTCGTCGTCCATCCATAGATCATGTGTGGTGTTGTCATGCTCACAATCAGGAGTCAATACAGGCTTAAAAGATGGCTAGCAATCTTGAAACCTGGTTAAAACAAATTAAGAAGGTTTAAAATGACACAAGCAACAGCAGTAATAAAACAATACGCATAGTAATTGACCTGAAATGGGTAAAAATTCCTCGGGCGCATGTAGTTAATTCGTGTGCCATACAAGAGAGGGCACCACTGACTCTCAGAGTAGTACATGATTGCTCCTCCCACTTGCATTTCACCAGCACTCTGTTGCTACATCTGAAGGGGGGAAGGGGCAACAAACTGGTACAACTTGCTGCTGACACGTATCGTAACTGCCGTAACACGCGGGAAGTTAATAAAGTGCCAACGCAGTGCGCATGTTGCTATCGGAGTTTGCTAATATTGATAACAAGATTCTGTTCATGCTGGGGAAACACCTACATGTTTGCTTCAAATATTGGCGCATCGACAATTTGGTAAATGGAGAAGTGGGAACTCTACGAGCGGGAATAGCTGCACCACTGTAACATGCACTTCCTCAAGTTTCACAGTAGCAGAGCTGCATTTGTTTTTGTTTTTTTTGTGATGTGGTCCCTTTTCACCTCTCTCCCCACTGTAGGCTGTGGGGTGGCAATCTTTTGAGCCCGCCCCCATCACATCGAGGCATGGGAGCCATGAGGCACATGTGCTCACAAAACTGTTTCACATACAAGAGAATATGCATATACAGTGGAACTTCGATTATACGTCCCCCGGTTTCGCGATGACCCGCATTTTACAATGAATCCGTTAGGTCTCGGCAAAATCCCCATAGGAATAGTGTATTAAAGAGCTTGGTTATATGACGCAGTTTTACTTCGACCCCGCATCTTACGACGACATTCAGATTTCGTCCAAAAGAAAAAAGAATGCCTCTACTTGAATCAACCGTGGACCAAATATTCACGAGTGCAATACATAAACTGCGTTCCCCTATGTTGACGATTAGAAAAGTAGAGAGCAAGAGAGATGTCTTCTGAGAATGGAAAATTTATTCTCGTGGAAGTTCATGCGCTTCTACACACGCAGGTATCTGGGGTCATTACCTAGTGAAGCTCTATCCACACAAAGCAGCTCTAGCCAGCCAAAAAGCTGATATTTTCACGTTTTTGGTCCACGAAAACATTTTCTGGTCGACATACGGCTGACCTCCTGCCTTTTTCGTACTCGCATTCACAGGCTTGCGGATGCATAAGGGCGTGACACAGCTGTTTTCACTGTGAAAGATTACTTTCACTTGACGTCAACGTTCATACTAACAGTGGGAACACACAAGTTCCACTCCACAAGGCCACAAATTACAACGTACGTAGCTCAGTCGGACACGAAGGCATTCTACACACACTCGTGGTAGGTCGCCATTATGTGATAGCGATGACACTGTGCCTGGCTCTTCTGACAGGAGGCTATTGGCAACACGGTTTCGGTTTTGTTATTACGCGCAGGCAATTTTTGCCTTCTATTTATCCGTAGAGAGATGCGCGTTGGGTTCAATTTTTTTTAAACTTGAGAATTGAGATTCACTCGCTGCCGTTAGCTGTTGCTGGCATGAACAATTTAATCTAAATTTATAGTAAAAGCACAACGTCGTGCTGTGGTCTTATTCAGGCGGTCTGTACCTATTTTATGGGGCAAGGCTGAGTGTTGTTGCTATATTCTTAGTTTTTCGATTATATCATTTTTGACCAGTCAAAATGTCAAGTTAACCGAATTCCGGATAATCAAATGAACCATCCAAACAAAAGGAAAATGTACTCGGCACGCACAAACCTTTATTTCATGAAAAACTGCATCAACTTAGTCTGCCTCGTCATCGGAATCGGTGCTAGAACGATCTTCTTCAACCCCATGTGATGATGGTGTGCAAGCTCGATGTCGCGAAAAATGAAAGATGCAGTACTCCGCGAGGAAAGCGAGAGCTCCGGTGGCCTCCTGCACTGTGCGATGTCACGTCAGCTCATCTTGAATGTCATCATCAGAACAGTGATTTTGATCCTACTCAAGCACTTCTAATAATATGTCGTCATCAGTCAGCAAATCAGCAATGGCCACACCATCATCAACGCGCTTAAACACAGCCTGAGAATGTAACAATGGTTTCTATGTCAAAGCATCAACTTGCCCAACAGTCAACTCTTTTGATGTACCCGAGCTGCACACGCTATGCGGGAAGTCACAACGCAAAGAAATCAACAGCGTAGGCGGCGCGAGTAACTGGGGTAGTGGCGGCTGCGCGAACTGTCCCGTGCGGCGCCATGTGTGGTGCATTTCGCAGACACTGAATGGACCGCCAGCCCAAGTGCTTCTGCCGGGTGGTGACTAGTGCCACCTGGACACTTCCCCCCTCATTCACTATCATCGTGATCATATTCTGCTGCTGTTCATTCGGTTTCGGTTTCTTCAAAACTTCAGTTCCGTTGTTGGTTACAGTGCCAGAGCTGGGACTTCATGCTTTCAGTAACCGGTTACCAAAAGCTTGAAGCCCGGATAGCCCACTCTGGAATCCTTAGAGTTAACCGGTGCGCGTCTAATTCCCTCCGAATTAATGAGCATTTGACACCATTGAAATACACACAGTTTTGCCAGGACCGGACTGCGTGTCCGAGTTAACCGAATTTCCGAGTTGAGATCCGGTTAAACGAGCTCTTACTGTACTTTGAGCCCTTACTGTTGCTCCTACATGCTAGTGTGCTGCGCATATCGGTGCAGCCAGGCGCTGTTGGACCGGTCCTCCGAAATTTCAGCAGCCACATGTGCCCTTCTGGATTGCTACTGTAAAAGCTCCTTAATTTGCATCTCAATAACGAGAATTATTAACATCACTTCGTAATCTTGATTGATGGATATGTGGGCTTTAAAGGGCCCTGCAACATTTTTTGAGCATGGTCAGAAAACGCTGCCGATCGATAGTAGACGCTCCCGACAACAGGCGTGCCAAATATTATAGTGCAGCACGCCGCCTGGAATTCACAATAAATTATCACATTTTGCTAAAAATAGCTTTCTCTTCTCTCTACAAATCATGGAAAGTAAGCCCAGTAAACCCATCTATCAGCCATTGGCCAATTTGAATATGGCGCGCTCGGTTGTTACAGAGGTCACCGCAAGAGGCCGTCACTTGTCCACGCGTGCGCGTGCGATCGCACTAAAAAAGTCGCGTATTCAAAGGAAAAAAAATTTTCAAGGTCACAAGGCGTAAGTGACGTTTCTTTTTATCCTCCCATCCCTCCCTGTTCAGCTTCCAGCGCTTTCGTCGGGACGAGAGAAGAAAGAATGTGATTGCAGCATGTGCGAAATCTTTGTTTCTCCGCTTGTACTGGATGGATTCTTAAAATTTTTGTGGCGTTCGATTTGTGAGGTAATACTTTTTTCCAGTGAAATAATTTCATGGTTACTCAAAAAAGTGTTTTATGGCCCCTTTAACGTCCTAAGACCACCTTATGATTATGAGAGACGCCGTAGTGGAGGGCTCTGGAAATTTCAACCACCTGGGTTCTTTAACATGCACCCAAATCTCAGCACACGAGCCTACAACATATCGGCCTCCATCAAAAATGCCGCGCCGCAGCCGGAATTCGATCTCGCGACCTGGGGGTCAGCACCCGAGTATCTTAGCCACTAGGCCACCGCGGCTGGGCCTTGCATCTTAATTTTGACTGAAACATTTACACCAGAGCCAAAATCACCTTAACAGCCAGATTAGTAGACGCGTGACAGGGTTATCACAAGCAAACACTTATAGTAGTCTTTATGCTAGAACGTTTGTTGTGTGTGAAATTATGAGGACTGAACAGCTTTCATCTATAGGACTGTTTGCCTGCAAACTGTTAATCAGCTTGGTCAAATGAGAACTTAGTGCAAACACGTCCTGCTGTTCTGTGCGCCAACTGTGTTCCCTCTGTTGCTTTTTTGTTAATGCAGCCAAGGCATGCCTGGTGGCACCGCGATGCAAGATCCACAACGATGCAAGTGTGGCCCTGGGCGGTGGTCTGCTGGCGGCCCTGGTTCCCTGTGGCCTACTAGGAGCTTCGCTGTGCGTGTACTCTCTGCAGCCCCGAGGCACCCTCCTGCACACTTGGAGCTTTGGGGCCAACGCCATCTCGGTCAGCCTGTCACCGCTCGCTCGGTACCTGGTCGTCGGGTTCGCCACCACTCGGGGCTATTTCAGCCAGGAGAGGGAGGCAAGTAGTGTCTGTAAACTAACGTGAATGTACGGAACCAAAGGGAAGTTATTTGTAGGGATGTGCGAATGTTCAAACTTATGAATATTTTTAATAGTGTTTGCTATTCAATTCGATTCGCACTAGAACTTTACTACTCAAGCTATTTAACTTCTGGATAGTGCAGTCGATCCAGGATATATCGAACTCGGATATATCGAATAGTTGGCTATGTCATACAGTTGAGAAATCTTGAATTTCTCACGCAAAATTATGGGACCGATGCACACGTATACAGTGAAACCCCGTTAATACGTACCTTCCGGGGATGACAGCGTAACTAAGCACTAAATGTACTTCGCATTAACCACCAGCTTCCATAAACTTCCTTCCTTGTCTTCATGCCCTGATTACGTGTTGTGTTGATAAACTTCCTTTCTGGTATTTATGCCCCGATTACCTGTTGTGTTTATATGGCTGCAGCTAATGTAAAAAGGGCCCTTTGACCAGTTCCTTCTTTTTTTCATTTAAGACCCACATACGCATTGAAGCAGAAGGTGCTTCCTGAAGACGTAGCATTGTTTTTGGCCTCATCATGTTTGGTGTAATAATTTCAAAAGGAAGTTCGAACACCACAATGACTATGCAAAGCGGAAACTGTGTCAATGGCCTGTGATATCTGTGTTTACTTCTACTTGCAGGTATGTAATTTAATGTAAATTTCGCAGGTGGTGGCTCAAATCTTCAAGCTGACTCCACAAGATGGCGAAGGCTCATCCTCCTCCTCATCGGTGAGCACTGTCTGCTTTCTCCAGGGACTCTTGCATTACCACTTCAAAACACATAGAATAATTTGTCCTCTTAGTTGCCTTTGGTCTGCTAATCTACGTTTTCTTATGACATAGACATTTGCTAGTGTTTATCGGGAATGGGTGAATGGGAAATTCTGAGGTTTGAAGCAAATGCAAAGCGAATTGTGATTCCATCAGATGGTTCAAGTAGTATGCATCATATGTTATAAGCATTTTTGCTATGGCCAGCTAACTTGCACAGTGTATTAGGAATTGGAACGAGGCATGTGCAAATGTCGTTTTTAATTCAAAGTGAAGTGAAAGCAACTTCGAGTAGTAGCAAGATTTTAACAGTAGTTGGGTGCAAATTATAAGCAGTAAAATATGTTGCACCTTAAAATTTACCATGCTCAGGGCATGTAGGCTCGTATAATGAGCTGCTAAAGTTCGGGAATAATTGAAGTGAAGGCGCTATGCATGTAGTTTAACTCAGTGGGAGGCTTTGCGGCAGTGCGTATTTTCCCTGAATAGGTGGTCTCACGACATTGCACCCTCACGCTGCAGTACTGCTTCTTCAGGGGGATTACATACAGTCAGATATTCACCTATTGGGTCATTTCCAATATTTCAAAATATTGAATAACCTAAAATTCATGGAGAAGGGAATTCAAGTACTGTAAGATTCATTCGAAAATTCTAAGTGCTGGAATATTTTACCATGCGTAATGAAACAGTGTTTATAAATTTGGAAAGTCATGAAGCAAATCGCGATGTCTCTCAATGTGGTTGACCTCTGTGTGCGGTCTTGTGGCTGACCTCTGTGTGCGGTCTTGTGGCCAGCTTCAGCAGGTGGGAAACCTGAGCCAGCCAGGGGGGACTGCTGGCCAGCCTCCGGTCAGCCTCAACTCAGTGCGCTGGCTGCCTCGGCCAGGTGAAGGGCTCATCTACGGCACAAACCGCGGATCTCTCTGCATCTGCCGCCCAATGTGAGTGTGAGGAAAACCATGGCAAACGCCTGTTTGAGTGTGGTGCCTTAGAAATTGCTGTAGGCTCTTATTAATTAGTAATTCACTTCCAAGGGGACCCCAGGATATAGTTTTTATTATCAGAAGTTCTTAGCAACGTATCAATTTGTGTCAACATAGTTGTAAGTTGTGACCTTATCAGTGCTACAGCATTTGTGTCAACATAGTTGTAAGTTGTGATTTCATCAGTGCTACATCATTTTAATTTGGCAGGTCCCATTTTTGATGAGCTTGAGCACTGCATAACTTCAAACCTCGCTAATGCACAGTTGCGTGGGATCATGTTTTGGTATGCACTAAGCAATGCACGAATTAACCCTCACTGCCAGTCTAGCTGCCACCTTCCAGCCAGAAAAAAAATGCCGCAATCCTCACAAACACGCACACACACATGCAAGCACGGAAGCTTTATTCAGGGACTGACAGGAAAAAAATTATCTTCACTTGCCATCGTGCTGACATTTCTGTGCCGACAACATCTTCAAAGTCGGGGAGGCCGCAAGACTGTTTGTCCATTAAGCCTCGCTTCTCTGCGAAGAGTCTCATCTGTGTCGGATACCAAAGAGTGGTTGTCCACTTCGACGCTGCTGTCCTCACTTTCGCTTGAAGTAGGATGTGGTGCATCGGCAGCAACAATGTCACTGTCGAAAAAGTCATGGGATGTAATGACATTGTCGTGGACATATCGAAAGGCGCCGAAAACGTTTCAACTGCTTCTTCGTGCAGCTCAAAAACGTCATCAAGGAGGCTCTCACAACCCTCAGCCTTCTCGTTGTCGCCTTCTTCAAGCGTTTTGACTCGCACTCGCACAAAGCAGTCCTGTATTGCTGCAGGCTGTACCTGCATCCATGGGTGCACAAGGAGGTGTGCAGGGTCCAGGACATCTATTGTGTATGTTTTGTCACTCTCCCTGGTGAGCAACATCCTTCTCAACAGATTTTTGTAGCGTTTCTGCTTGGCTGAGGGGCTGAGTGAGCGCTTTAGGATGGGTGGTGAGAGCTTAAGGGTGAACACGGGTCGTAGAAGGCCAAAAAAATGCAAAAAAATCGACTTTTTGAAGCTGACATTTTCGGAATCTGTACCTATTTTTGCACCTATCTCAGAAGTTTCTAGCTTCTCGCGTCATTATTTCTGGTGCAATATCAATTTATAACATCAGTGTGAGATGAATGTGAGCGCAAATTGATGCTAAAATCGCGCTTTTTCCGTGCCGAGCCGTTTGCTGTTGCGCACGAGCTATCGTGCTCATCTTGGTCTCGTTTAGAAGGGTAGTTCTTCATCTCAATTTCTCCTCGCCGCTGGCTTGCCTTGCTCATTGGTTTTTCAGCAAAAACGCGTCATCGAGAAGCACTATTGCGCGATTCTATTGGCTGCTTGGGGCACGTAACAGAACCTAGGCATCCGATTGGCCAAGTAGCGTTTCCGGCGTCTGCTTCACGATCTTGACCCCCACCGACATGCACCATTTTGTCATGGTGCTGCTGACTGCCTGCAACAGTAGAGAATTTCCGTACCACAGTAATTTGTGAAGCGGGTGTGGCGATTGTTTGTTCGCTGTGAACTCCAGAAAGAGCCCCACTATGGCTCAGGATAATGAAGATAACGAACTCGCAGCAGTCAGCGGTGGTCGCTGAATCATCGGTGTAGGCCTAACTCACGTGTGAGCCCGTTGGTTGCTGACAACGTTACTGAGAGCAGCTGTGTTTTGCAGCCTCATCACTTAGAGGATGGCAAGTAAAAAGCAGAAGTGAAGCTACAAGAGATATCAATCTTTGTAGTGACGGAACCGAAGTGCAGTCTTATCGCTAAACGCGCCGAAGCCGCAGTTGTTCCTCCCCGCCTGACAAAAGGACATTGAACAGCGTGACGGTTCGTCAGAGTAGAGTACGCCGTGCGTCAACGAACAACAGAAAGTCAATCTGTTCGCGGTGAATGTGCTCGCTGCCCGTGCAATGGAGGCTACTGGCAACAGGTAAACTGCTTTTAACGATGTGTTCGCAACGTTGCCACGGTCTCCACTCGAAAATGCGGCAGTCTTATGTGAATAGGCAACTAACACCTCGGCATTCGTGTAGCCTCGAAATTGATGAGCGATTGAGCAAGTTTGATTCGCGACATTTATGGGTAACCCATTCTGCACAAGCCGGAACACATCGCCGTGTAATTCGACGGATTTCGGATGGTGCGTGCACATTCATCGGACATCACTGTCAGCACAGCCAACGAACTGATGAGCGGCCTTGCAGCAGATGAGCACATGGTGACAACTTGCTACAGGACTTGAAGAAATGACACGCTCATGCAAATAATCAGTCCTATTACATTCCCGGTGCATATTAACTGACTAAAAGCATGTGTGCCATGATATTTTTTACTCGAAACGATGAAATAAAGTTTTAACAGCATTGTTCTTGAAGCACAGATTTCGACCACCTTCTTTTGTTTGTGTGGTAAAAGTGGACCTAGGACAGCTAGAGCTGTGATTGTTTTTGCACAGTGTAGCTAAATGTGCACAAAAAAACAATCCTGAGAGCTGATATTTATTGGGTAGCTTCATTTTTTATTTTAATATAAATTTTTGTTTTTAGTTACATGCAATGAAATTTATTGTGCTGCAATTCAAAAAGTACTCGTTCAATTTTCGATAAGCTTGCACCATTGCACTCCTTAGCCTTACTAGTATCCATATATATTTCAATGACTATGTAATTCTAAGTACATACATTTTTATGATTAAAAATGTTAGAATTCTTTGTTTTCTTGATTTTCTCGAAGTGGCAATTTCGAACACCCTGCATGAAAACTCCTGCAATATATCTGAAACTATTACAGATAGCAGAATAATTTTTTTGCGGCATGAAGCTATATTTTTGAAGCACACAGCATAAGAAGCAAATTTTGATTTCTCTTGATGCAAGTTTTTTAAATTAGTCTTTTGTGTAACCACTTAATGCCCACATTCAGTGCTATGATTATTAGTGTACTGTAAAATAAAAAATAATGACGCAATCAGAAAAGTGCTTCCTATGTTGTGTAGCTTGTGCTTTCTAGCGTTGATCCCTATGCTATTTGCAAATTTCAGACTAATGGTTATTTTTCTATTGTAGTAGAAACAATGCATATTGTTATTTTATGTAAATAATGAACTAATTAAGCTACAGAAAAAATAACTACATATTTAGAATCGGCAGAACAAGTTGAGTAAGCATGCCAACTTTTGCCACATTTGGTTGAAAAGTAAATGAGAGAGCCCTAAGATTCATGTCCCCCCTTAATAGCCAACAGCTTATCCAAATCAACGTACGCCGATGCATTGTCAAGTGCTATCAGTATTCTCCTTTTATTGGTCGCAAAACAGTGGTCCAGCTGGTGCACTTACTCCTCGAGCAGCTGAGCTGTCATCTAGGCCTTTTTGTTGCGCTTGTCAAGAACGACGCATGACAGCCGCGTGCGTTCGAAACATCGCGGATTTCGTATCTGCCTATCACCATCAGTGGCAGCTTCTCACTCCTGGTCATGTTCACATAGAAAGCGGCCAAAATACGATTTTTTGCATGTTTCCCACTGATGGAATTTTCGTTATTCAATGCCAATCTCTTGTTTGGAAGCAGGCACTAGAAAAGTGCCAACCCATCAAAATTAAGAAATGTCGGCGGCATTGTAGGCTACTAAGGCTTCCTGCAAATCGATGTTCGGCCGCTCGACAACGTGTTCTGTGTCTGCTGTGGACTCCTTCCTGCAAACAGCTTTCTTCACTATGTGGAAGTTCGCTTTTAATCACCACAACAAGTCGTTGCGGCAGGCAAAACTGGTGCGATTCAGCTGAGTGGTGAAAGTTTGTGCTTTGTCAGTCACGAGGGGTCCTTTAACTGGCAGGCTCATGCTCTGCGCTTTTTTCTACCAAAGAAGCAGGGCCTTTTCCATATTAAGAAAAGCACTCTTTGGTGCAGCACCTACTCAAATTACTGGCCTGTACCGTTCCTCATCTTTTCGCAAGCATTCCATATTCTGCACACCATCATCAGAGGCTAGTACTTATCACTGGCTACTGCAGATTTCTTGTACATTTTCAATTGCGCAGATGATTTTTCGTTTTTCTTTCACACTCAAGACATCTTTTTTCAGCACAATACACCATCTTTGTGCGCGAATTCAAACGCACCTCTTGTGCATGACACTGCAAAAAAAACACGCCGCACAAAAACAACTTGCGTAAAACGACCAAATCCCCAGCATGATCAGCACTGCGTAAACGATAGAATGAAAAAAGAAACATGCTCAATGCTTTTGAGCCGTTTCAATACAGTCGAATTCTGAATTTGTTTGAATTATCAAGAATTTTGGATTACCAGAAGCTCCCAGATATATGACTCCAGCTGAGGTGACATCACATGTTATGATTATGCATTGATTTTACCACACTTAAAAATTTTTAAGTGTTTTTAAACACTAACTGCACGCAATGAAAAAAAAAAAATCGGCGGTGTAAGGTAAGGTCCACAAGTTTATCGGCCATTTACTGTGGATCACTATCAGACCTTTTAAAGAAATCGGGAATCGCCAACTGCTTATTTGCTATACGTGCCTTCAGCTCAAAGCTTTCGATACCAGTTGAGAAGCATCAGGGTTTACCACTCCTGAGCTTCGTTTCAAACATTTGTTTGCTAGCAAAGCCTTTTTCTTTGAAGTCCTGAGGCACTTATTTTTCATTTTTTTAAAGTGTTTGGATTATATAAGAACATATATTTTGAAACATTAGTGGAAAAGCAGCAAATATTTTATGGTATAGAACTGCAAAAAGCATGAAATAATGGAATGATGGAGTTTGAATGAAGGGGCTTTTAAATACAATGAAAAAATACAGGGCCAACGAAAAAATTGAATTTTGTTTGAATTAACTGAAATTTTGAATTATCAGAGTTTGAAATATTGCGAGTCTACTGTACTATGATTGGATTCGAGAGTGACAGCAAATTCGCACCCCCTACCAGCAGCTCCTTCATGTTAGCGAAAACCAATCTCGACGGGCATGCTTTTGCAAGCTCCGATTGGCAGCAGCCATACGAGCAGAAAATATGTCAATGTGGTCATGTTTTGACTTGACTATTGCTGGCGCTTGTTCAATCATCACAGCTTGGGTATTGGACATCTGCGCACGAGAAATTTCGCTAATTGTCAGCCTGTGCATGTACAACAAGAACGAAAATAGTATGGGCCGAATTTGCTCACACAATAAACGCACCCCGGACTTCAGTCGTCAGAATCTGCATTTTTTTTCTCGTGCGTAATAAGCAGCCCCCACATTCGTCCTCTGTACTCCCCGTTAACCGGCACCTGGTGCCTCCTTGCCCGTTGAACCTTCTTCGTTTTTTATTATCATGCCGACCCCCTTCGGCCACCTTGGCTAGCTCTCCCCCCCCCTTCACCCTCTGTCGCACTTCGTATTGTTATTCTTTCTATCTGCGCGCCGCATGTCCCATCTTTTTTTATTATCTGTCCACCACAGCGCCATTCCTGAACGGTGCGAGTGTAGAAACATCACAGCTGCACACACCGAGCGAAGCTAGGTCACGAGACTGCCTGCGCTAAGTTACGGTTGCTTTCTGCAAATACGAAATGCTAAGGCCCAGCCACATGCCTGTGATTTTCGAGCGACGACGACAGGGTTTGCTGTCACCATGACTGTCTCAAAAGGCCGTTCATTGCCATTTTGTCGCAGGTTTCTAGAAAACCAGAAAAAGATCGCTTGTCGCCCATAAAAGATCGTGATGATTTCCGCAAAATCGTAGCACTCCCGATTCTCACCTTGGTTGCAATTTTTTCGTCGTGCTTGTTATCCGCGTGTACCTCAAATAATGCTAGATATAGGCTACCTTTTCTACAATAACTTCTTTTGTGAACAGCGAGATGCAGCCGTGTTTTGTCGTTCATTTTGTCATCGACAGTCTGCTTTAGATGCTTCGGTAATAACTCGGCGGAAGGTTAATGGCGTCGTCACGGTCGTGGGAGATTGCCTCGAACTCGGCAAAGTGCATCGTAGCATTGTAGCGCATGCTTCTGGGCGCCCGTCGAGATCACAGCAGATACCACTGTGGCGATTAAACGATTGCAAGCCAAGAAAGCAGCGAAAGGCATTTATGGAGTGCGCGGGTGGTGCAGGGACACCTGGAATTTCCATTTTCAAATACTGCTTGCGTTTGACAGCCATGATTGAGTAAAATGCCCCCTTACTCCATCCAATCTTTTCATTCACACCACCTTTCTTGCAAGGTCTGTTTTCTTCCTGTTTTCGTGTAGTCATGTTTTTTTTTTGTTTCTCTGGCTTCCCTCTCCTTTTTCTTTTTCACTGATGCATTCCCTCTTTTTATTTGTTCATTTAATTTTGCATGCCAGCTTATTTTAATATCATCTTATTGATCTTCTCGTTCTTTCTGCCACCTCTCCCTTCTTCGTTTTTGCACTTGTCCTCTCCTCCTGTTCTGTTTTGGTTGGTGAAAAAGGTCAGAAGCATACTCATACATACGCTAAAGTAGACCATTGCTGCCTTAAAGAAGGCAAGACTGCTTGTTAAAACCTTGGATCCAGCGACACCTCGTGTTCGAAAAATTCCCCCCTCCCTCCACTTCAAGCTTTCCTTTTCGACTAAACGTCTGCCTGTTTTTTGTTATTTTCTTCGTGAATGCAGCAAGCCCATCTCCAAGGAGGGTGGCAGCACTGGGGCATCATCCCGCACCGGTCCGACACGAGATGCCACCAGCCCATTTGTAATGCTCACCGACCAGGTGGACAGGACGGCCAGGAACACCACCATCCAGGTCAGGTGACCATGCATGCCCGGGCGAGTGTCATCACTGGCAGGAATCATTGTAGAATGCTCAGTACAGCTTCGGCCAGCGCTATTGCGGCCCCTCCTGTCAGGTTTGCAGATTTGCACTCACATTTAGAAGTGTGCAAATGTTCGAAATTGCGAATATTTTTCTAATAGTGTTTGCCGTTCGATTCAATTCACACTGGAATTTTAGTATTTCAAGACAAATGCGGTACACGTCTGATTAAAAGTGGCCCCTTCAGATTTTCAAATGCTTTTTCTTATTGCATTCTCGTATTGCGGCAAAGCTGTCTTTCACACTCTGCAACGGTTGCAAATGTATTAACTCAACAAAACACTGGTTCCAACACGGAGTTGATTGACAAGGTAGAAGTGGGGCTCAATGAAAGCTTCTTTGACCAAAAATATTGGCAGGAAGTCTGAAAAATAGGATGCAGAAGATCTCTAGCATCCAAAATTTTAAATGTTCTTTTCTGATGATGTCTACAAGGTAGACTTGAAAGTCTTAACTCGAATGGAGCACGACCTTGTGTGCCACATTGTTTGGGTTTTCACGGAAGTTGAAAGGGGAGGACGGGCTGAGGAAATGGCATTTTTGCGTTTCACGTGTTGCGGCGAAATGTTTCACGTGTTGCAACCACAGTGTTGTCTGCAATGCTATGGTTGCAAAAAATCATGCACTAATACAATATGGCCTCTGCATTCCCACATTCTTGATAAGACAACTATTAAAGAGGCCCTGAAACACCTCTTAAGTAATCATGGAATGAACTCTCTGGAAGAGCTTATTGCCTCGCGAACTAAATGGTGCAAAAAATTTTAAAAATCCGTCCAGTGCGAGTGGAGTCACAAAGATTAGTCGCATGCTGCGATTGCATTCGCTCTTCTCTCGTCCTGATGAAAGCACTGGAAGCTAAGCAGGTAGGGATAGCAGGCGCAAAGAAAAACGTCACGAGTGCCTCGTGACCTTGAGCACTTTTTTTATTTATTTTTCTTCGAATGCGTGGCTTTTTCAGTATGATCGTGCATGCATTCATGGACAAGTCACAGCCTCCCGCGGCAATCCCTGTAACGACTGGGCGCGCCATGTTCAAATCAGCCAATGTCTGATAGATGGGCTTACTTCGAGTGATTTTCGGGCTTATTCCGTGATTTGTCGAGAGAAGAGAAAGCAATTTTTAGCTTACTTTGATCATTTATTGTGAATTCCAGGCCACGTGCCACCGTGCTGGCACGGTGGTACTTAAAGGGGCCCTCCAACACTTTTTGAGCATGGTCAGAAAGCGCTGCCAATCGGTAGTAGAGGCTCCTGACAACACGCGAGCCAACTATAATGTTTGGCTCGCATGTTGTCAGGAGCCTCTACTACCGATTGGCAGCGCTTTCTGACCATGCTCAAAAAGTGTTGGAGGGCCCCTTTAAGTACCACCGTGCCAGCACTCAATCTAAAAAGAACACTTTCATGTTGCTATATCTCCTAAGAATGTGCTTAGAAATGCTCTCCAACTTTTCTTTCTTGCAATTTCTCTTTGAATTATTAAAGAAATATTCTAGAAGTATTCTATTCAATTTGCACTCACACTTCAATATTCGAATTTGCTTCACGCTAAAAATTTTCCTATTCGCTCAGCTCTGCTCACAATACTGCCTGTGCACACAGCTGATGCCATGAGGGAGGTGTGCATAAATTGTACCTGTCGTCCTGTTGATGGCGGACTTCTGTCTTAATTGCCGTTGTGTTGTGACAGCAAGTCGAATCTCAATCCATCGCGTGCTTCCGTAAGCAGCGTATTCTTCACTAGGCTTGTGTGAATATTTGAATGCTTTGAATATTCGAACGAATACAGTCGATCTCGACTATATCGAACTTAAAAGGGATTGCGAAATAGTTTGATATATCGATAATTTGAAATACGAAAAAGGCCTAAATTAGAGCATTTCAGACCTTGGAAATTGTTACAAGTGCTAACATAACGATTTGCTCACAGTATAATGAAGAGCAAGGTGTGAACTGCAAGTTACCGCACCTGATTTTACCTGAAAACAGTCTGTAAACGTGTCTTGCTTCTTGCACGCCGTCAAGTTTCAGTCATCTTCGATATCATTGACGCTTTTCAAGCAAGCGAATTCAGCTAGTTCGGCCACAACGACGTTGATTGACGCAGAACACCGATGTAAGCTTTGAAAGCGTGGCAAAAGGTTGATTAGAAGGGGCAGCGAAGGCGTTCGCATCACATTAACCGCACGTGTACACTTCAGCGACACCGGCAAAGGGAGCCATAATCTCAGCATCGATGCAGTCCGAAACAACTATGTCGTCATCTGCACTGATGAAGTTGCGCAATGTCCAAGATGAAGCCGGAAACTGATAAGTCGCAGAGTTGATTGAGTTACTCTACGTCGTTGTCAGCAGTTATGACGCATCCAAAGTGGTCACCTGGCACGCAAGGAAAGTTTACGATGGTGCTTTATTTGATGTCGCTCTAAGCACCAGTCATAATTGTTATTGCTACGTGCGGATCAATGTTCTGTTCAACTCGTTTATCAGGAACGGGGTGAGAAGTACACAACAACATCAAGTACTGTAAAAACCCAAGTATAGGTTGGACCGGAATATAGGCCGACCCCCCGAACTTTGAATCTCCAAAAAGGAAATTTTTAAAAATTGCAAAGCAATGCAGCGCACTCTTACCTCGATAAATATGAGACACAGCCAGGTGCACTGTGGTGATGTTTCTTTTTATTTCAACACTAATCTTACTTAGTTAAATGCCAGAATGCCACAAAGTGCTGTCATTCAGACTTGTCCGAACTTGAGTCCGACGACATATGTTTCTCACTAGTTACGTCCAAAAGTGCATCGTCTTCCGTTCCATTCAATGCATTACAGATGCAGCATTTGTAGAAAAACTTATGCACCATCACTGCTGGAAAGATGTTCAGGCTGACGACACCCAACCACAAACGGTCACAAGCAGTGGACGTCGTAGGCGACCAGCGGGCCTCTTGAGATTGTCGCCCAGCATCCACTCATTGTAGAGCTCGTGCATGCGATCTTTGAAGGGTTTATTGAGCACTACGTCTAGTCGCTGGAGCATTGATGTTAGTCGATCCCCCCCCAAGGATCACAAGGTCCGTCTTGCCATCGGACAGAACTCTCTTTACATCAACCGTGAGGTGGCCTCGAAATGAGTCGAGCGCCAACTTGCTCGCTTGCTGAAATAGCGCACCGGGTTCTCGATTTTACACGAGTCGGATCCACTTAAGCATGAGGGACTCATTCATGAACTATTTTTCGTTCACTCTCACGATAACATCTTCGGCTAAAGTCTTTTTTTGGTAGCCCTTTTTTCTTGAAAATGATATAAAAGGGCAACTTCTTTCAATCGGCTGTGCACGTGCGCATCACTGTAAATTGCGAATGCTCGTTGCCCGTTGTCAAAAGCTTCACCTGCTTAGATTCTTTACCAGTCACAGTCTGGTTTGAAGACATATCAAACCAGATCGGAGTTATGTCAGCGTTGCCCATGTGTCCCATCACGTAGCAATGCTGTCGACAAAGCCCGGTGACGAAGCGCTGATACTCGACCAGTTTGTTATCGAAATATTCGGGCAGTTTTTGCCATGCGGAAGCACGCCGGCTCAGTGCAAAGCCCTTCTACTTCATAAATCAGCACACCTACGATGGCAAGCCCTTGCATTGCTCCCTATGCACAGTAGACTCCGCCATGCAGTGTGACATGTAGAGCCTCCAAAGGATGGCTGTTTCAGTTGTTAGCACCTCTTGAAATATTGCCAGAGCTGTTGGAATGCGATGGTGCTTATTTGATTGAGCTGTTGACCAGGTATGTCTGTTCATATCATAGGCCACAAGCACAAATTCAATATGTATCCTGCTTGTGAATGTTTAACTGGTGCTCTATGCAAGCCACGGGGCAATTGTAGGAAGCACTGGACAGAGAACGGTTATGTTTTAAAAGGGGACTCCGCTTAAAAAAAAAAAAAAAGTAATTCTCTTTTGATATTTATGAAGTTTTCTTATGTTATATGTGCTGATTTTAAACATACATTCAATTTTCTTGTGCAATATCTGTTTAATAAATGAAAGCTCCCATGTGCCTTTTTTGGGTGCAAGGATTTTTTTCTGAATTGAGAGATCAGCAAAAATGTATCATAGCACAATAAGCTCAAATGAAAACACTATATAATCAAACTACAACAGATGTTCTAAAAAAATTTGAACAGAAGTTGTGGTGTGTTGAACATTAGCAAATTTCCAGCATAGCATTGACTCTCTTGCAAATGTTTAACGTACCACCGGCATGTAGCCCACATTTATTTTCTGTGTGGGAGTCTTAATGTCGCCACTAATGGGGTACGACACCCCCTTTTGTGCAAGCGGACACAGTGCAAGTGCAGACAGCGCGCCCTCTGATGAGGCTCGCTGGTGAGCTAGGGTGTGATTTTTCGTGGTGCTGTCCAGTGCTCAAAAATACTTTTTCTTAAAACATATCTTTTTTCGTGCCTTTCGTATTTCTCTTTTACCTTGATGCATGGAACACTTTTTCAAGCAATAATGCAATGGCATCTGAATTGGAGTCAGTTGCTTCACAAATTAATTTCAGCAAACATTTCTTGTGTCCACCAACACGAATGGAGTTGGGGCATTCATTGCATGCTTTAAGTGCATTTGCTCTTCTTTTGTCCCTAATAGAATGCTGGGAGCTACAATGGGGTTGGTGACAACAGGGCAGGATGCTACGTCAGTGAATCATGACCTTGAGCAAGTGTACTCTAGACAACCCGCCAATCACCACATTTTTTTCTGTAATGACGTTCATCAATCATGTAACTTACCGAGAGAAGAGCGAGTGATTTCCAGCTGTCTTCAACACATACTAATCGGAAATTCCTAGTCGCATGCACCACTATATTATCTGCCTTGTGCTAACGAGGGCATCGACTACCGATTGGCAACATTTGCTGACCGTGTTCAGAAAGGGTTGCCAGGGGGCCCCTTAAGGTGTGCAGATAGAAGCTTCGTAACGTCTCGTTCGCTCTCCAACAGGTGTTGTCAACCGCCTCGCAGACAGTGCTGCCGCAGACGCAGACGACGGGGACGCAGACGATGCTGCGTGGTCCTGGAATTTTTACCAACCAGTCCATCGGTGGCACCGACACGTCGGTTGACTCGTCGTCTTTGTCGTCGGGATCCTCCAACAACGAGCCTGTGCCGGGCCCCAGTGGCTTGGGCTTAGACGCGGCAAGCAGCAGTGGCGCCTCCACTAATTGGTACACGTGCTAGTGCTGGGAACTTTGCAGCAATGCTAGCAACCATTGATCTCATTTGGTTGATATTCCACTATGTCTGTGCATTCATGTGTGGAGCAACCTTTATCCTTTTGTTCTGTTCCTTCCTTACACTGGCCTCCCCTCTCTTTAGGTGTAGCAGTCTTTCAGGGAGTAAGTTAATATAACAAACAAAAGTTATGTGGCAAGCACGCCATGGTATTTTCTGAGCAGATAAAATAATTGTTTATTAATTAGCACAAAGTATAATGTGCTAGTGGATTACCCAATTAGCACTTTCAGTGATCGCTTATTTGTTGAGTTGTGGTGAGGAGATTGTATTTTTGTAACGGTGTTGTTTTGAAAGGAGAAAGATAAAGGTCGAAGTATATAAGTTTGTTAGTCATGCAGTGCCTAGTTTGTCGTCAGCGCTGCTGTGCAAATAGAGTAGAGTTTATGTTGTTTATTGATTACGTGCACTTCAGCTTGTTCCTGGTGACATACTTGCTGCAAGCTACTGTGGTCTGGTTCTGTCAGCAAGGTTGACAACGGCATTTCAACAATTTGTCAGGGGGTGGAAATGTCACTAAGTAGTGCAATGGTAGCAAATCATAGTACTACATATTGGGCACTGACATAAAACTGGAGCAGGTACAAGAATACCTCATTAACTCAAAACCATAAGAACTAAGAAAGATTTTAAGATATGACAGCAGAGTTTTTAGATTAGGGACGTCGTGAAAATAGCAGTGAAAAGTAGAGTTCTTTTTGAAAAACGTGTCGCTTTCTAACCAGTTTTCTGACAAGAAATTCTAAGCTGGCTCTCGCTAGAGGTTTTCAGAAAATAAAAGTTTACAGCATGCTAGATATATCAAACGCCACCATTTTGCAGTGCCATTTTTTTTACGCAGAAAAAGAAATCTGCGGAAGGCTTCCTTTCTTCACGCATTTCCCTTCCCCGATCAACCTTTCTCTGCACCAAAAATTGTTTAGAGCATGTGTCGGCACCGCTCATGGACAGCTGTTGAGTGACTAAATCGACACTGCTACTTTCGCACTGCTCAAAATCAAGTTTCGCTAAGGCAGCCATTTCTACAGGTGTAATCAACGTTGCCCATTTGCCGGACTATGGCACCTGCCCTTTTTGTTCTCAGTGTTGTGGGAATTGGAAACTTGGCTGCTCTCGGATTTCGCAGCCACGCCCATTAGTGTTGCTTCGACACCTGGAAACCTTGAGCATGAAACCCGCTTGTGCTGGCTAGACACTCGGACTCTTTTACCGGCATTGAAAGCCTAGATGTGGGGAGGCAGAATTCTTGGGCAAAGCTCGATTTAATCTGGCCTCCTTTCTGCGCTTCCTTGATTGGGGCTTTTTCTTTTTTTTCAGTGTCAGTCATGCTTACTTACTTGTTTATTTAATTACATTACCTTGAGGAGACGGAAAGGTCTTACAGAGAAGGTGGGTGGACTTAACAAAAATACAGCATAATAAGGTAATAAAAATAAGGTATGTGCTAACATTAGTTAGTTATTAGAAACTTAAAATGTAATAATTTAGTGTACTCTTAAAGTATGATGTTAAATTTTGTTGAATTTGTGGACCAAGAAAGAAGAGAACGAAGTGTGGGCACGATAGGAAAGCGTGTGCATGGGGAGTGGCGAACGAGTGTTTGCAAGACATGGACGCATTTGTTATCTCTTCGAGTCATTAAAACCCTTGTTTTTTTGTACTCTACCGGCAAATTCACCTTTATTCCATATTTGATGGTGTCGAAACCTGGGATTCTGCGATCCAAGCGACCCGACGAAAGGACTTCACTCGCAACGAAGATGAAGTGCATCAAAGGCAAGCTAACGACTCGGCGAGCTCTGCACACAGGTTTAAGAAATGAAGCATGGCAACTCATCAACTCCAACCAGACATCCTCATCAGATCTTAGTGTGGTACATGATAGGCTAAAGGCATGCAGCGAAGGCCTGCACACGCTCAACTTTAAACTCGAAGCCTCAGTGAGTGTGTAATTAAACAATCTGTTGATTTACTGCATGAAAGCGTGAACAAATTAAACTTAAAAACGATAGGCTTATTTGGCGTACATCCTTTCACCTCTACTCTTTCCACTTTTTGCGCTGCCAGCATATTTTTTTCTTCATTTGCTTCTGTTTGTAGCTACACCATTCTTTGCAACTAGATGCACGACAGTGTGAATAGCGAGCTCATCTTATACAAATTTACATGCTGAGTGATATCCTGCAAAAAATGTGCGTGATATGTTCACTGAGTTACTGCATACTGCTGTACTTCCTTTTTTTAGTGTATAAACTGCAGTGGTTTAGTATGTGCAGCAGCATTTGCAGGTTACACTTGAAGCTTCGCAGAGCATATTGCAAAGCGCACATGGATGTGTACGACATGATGAAACTGTTTTGCTTCGTGCTCCGGTAGTAGACGTTTTGTCGAGCTTTCTGGGCTTCCTACCTCAACAAGCTATGATTCCTATTTGCCTATTTGAAATGGCATGGACGTCTCGTAGCTCATCTTTTGTTCGTCATGGGAAATGAGGTGTGTCAGGATGAGGGCTTGCAAAGAAGCCAGCTTTACTGCGACTGTGCTTGCTTTGAATGAGAGAACCTTCTGAGTGTGGGTGTAACCTACATTAGGAGCTTTTATGACTGAGCAAGATTGCGTGTCGTGAAGTGCCTGGCAGGCACGTGCAATTTCGAAAGTTCGAGGGCATTTGTGAGTAAACGCAAATTCGTTGTTTGAAAGTGAATGTTAGCTGTGCACTTGGATTGGTTGTTTTGTTTTTCTTTTCTCTCGATTTAGAGGAAGTTTGTGTAAATGCGTTGGATATGTGAAGACTCCATCTCCATTGTGTTTTTTCTTGGCCTTTGTCACTGGCTTATATGTATGGTTGTAAGCTAATGCTATGGAGATGAGTCATTCATAGCAGATGTAATGGGCAGGCTCCTTTGGGCTGTCTCTACTAGGAGTGATTGTTTGATATGACATCAGTTGAGGCGATCACATGGCAGGCTGCTTATACTGGTACCGGATGCGCTTCGCAGCACAAATATGATTGGTTCCTCTGCCTCAAGTATGCCGCTTCTGGCTTACTTGATCAGAATGCAAGCAATGTTGCAGCATTCTTTTGCTGCCATCAGCTAACTAGCTGTTTATGCAGTGATTGTCCAGTGGGCCCTGGTACATTGTTCTAGCTGTTCTAGGGGTGATTGCTAACAGCCACCAAACAATTATTTCAATAAAGAAAGAAGATATTGAAGGGAAAAAGAACCCTGTCAGGTTATAACCCATGGCTTGTTTTTTTTTATATGCCAGTGCAGTGCATTCAACACTAGTGCTTGGTTATTGATCATTTTATTCCATTGCTTATACTATCAGAGGTCTTAAGATGCTGAACACAGGGGTGTGCGAGACTTTATTCTTCTCGCCCCTCCACCACACTGTCGTAAAAATGTGTATGATTGGTAAGGCGGGTACCTTGTTAACGTGCCGAACAAGGGGGGGTGGGGTAAGGGGGTGCACTAGGGTACCATTATGGAATACTGGTAGTAGTCCATGTACAGTGGTAGTGCCAGTGTTCCATCACTTCCAGTGACGAAAGTACTAGCTGTACTAGAAATGTTATGTATGTACTGTTCGGTGAATTGCGCTCAAACAGAAGTGTTTATTCTTGCATGGTTAATAAGTCTTTATAAGCGTATTGTGCACTAACTACCTGCCCAACTGCATTCCTTCCTGCTGAACCGAACATCACAGAGCTTCATTGACGTGTTAAATGTAGCACACACACTGAGTTGTCATATTCGTGTGTATGAGTAGTGAATAGCCAGAATTGGAGTACATTTGTTCATTAATAATCTTTAGTTGTTTTGCTGCCTGCTTCTTCGGCAGTGGTGTTGTTCAAGGCTCGTAGAAAGCGTCTACATAAAATTAGGCACACCTTTTTCCTAGCATTGATTCCCTAACCACAGCTCTCGTTTTTCTCAACCTGTTCTAGGATGCGAGCCTAGACAGAAGATGTGAGCCAGGCAACATCAAAACAAATACGTGCTCTCAATGGTGATCATCACAGTTACAAGGCGCTGTTAATTTTTAAAAGACAGTCGGTGGTTGCGTCTGAGGACGAAATTCTTTTGCCATAGTAACTATTAGTTTCTGGTTGTCCATCGCATTGAGTAAGCAGCTTTTGGAATGCGGAGTGCGAGCCATGCAGAGCTTGTGTAGTGTGGAACGCAAGCAGTTGTTGCAAAAAGGGACCTGAAGTTTCCGTATTCTGGTAGGATATAACTTGCCTGTTCCACTTAGTCTTGTCGGAAATGTCTAGTTCAGGCAGAGTTGACAATATTCAGATTTGTAGCGACTTTAAACCAGTTCTGTTGCAAATGAATACCGAACCCAGAACCCTTGCACTATGTCGTTGGTAGTCTGTCTCCATCAGCAACAAATTCGTTTTTTTTTCTAACCAGATTTATTTTTCGTTGTCTCATAATCACTTAACTTGAATGAAAAAATAAAATCACTGTCGCTCATGCTTTCGTTCACTTCATTATTGTCTTTTCATGGCTTTTTGTTTGGAAATAATTGTTTTCATTGTAAGTTTTTGAGTAGTCGTTATTTTTTTATGTGAGGCATTTGAGCGCTCCTTTTCACGGTCCATGGCTGGCTGCTGAATGTTGAGCCTCTTTTGTAGGCACCTGCGGATGGTGTCTCCAGTGCTTAGTCTCCGCAGTATTGCCAGAGTTGTACAAACGTGAGATTGGTTTATGAAAGATGTTTGTATGCTTGTGTGTAGGTTATTGAATCGACTTGTGCGGGACGACACATTGTCTACATAGACATAGTCTAACTTAGCCTGAAATGAACCTTTTATTTATGTGCCCGATGGAGAAATGTATGTAAAAGCAATACTAGAAAATAATTGTATGCAGATGAGAAACTTGGGCATCAACCTAACTGTTGTATCCAGCCCTTCTTTTATGTATTGTCTTTTGTTGTCTTTGTGGTGGTTTGTAAAAACGAGTTCAAGATGTCATGTTTCTGTCGGCTCTGTAAAAAGCTTTCTTTAGGATTAAGTGGTTGTTTGTGCTCCTTTGTTGTTTTCTGTTTTTTTGAGAGAAAATAAAGTATTGAGTTTATTGGCTCCGTGCACTGAAGGTGTTTTGTTTTGAGGAGATGTTGATGGCTATTATATGTGGGTGTAAAATGCTTGGATATATGTTCTGTCAGTATGGCTGTAAATACTTCATTGTGTGAATATTTAATACTGAATGGTTGCTTCTTTGCATCAAATGTTCATTGATGTCCACATTGCTTCAAGCAAGTTTTACGTGTGCATCCACAGAGAATTGTATAGCGATGCTCTGTGCATTTAAAGGGACGCTGAAGTCAAATAATAATTTACATCAGAGTAAAAGCTCAATGCATAGCATCTAAAATGACAATATTATCAAGAGCAATGTTCTTCTTACGGAGATGTCTCGGTAAATGCACAAGAATACATGCGCCGGTGTAGGACATTCTCAAAATGATCTCGATAACGTCAGACAAACTGCCTACAATTAATCACTAGTAATCGAGCTAGCCGCACTAAATAAAGAACCTTCTGTGCATCAAGAGAGGTAATAAAACGCTGCTTGTTCGTTTCTGTTTACGTAAAAAAGGACCGCAGGACGTTACTGTACTGTTGGGAAAGGCGCGAGTGATTGAAAAGTTCAATTTTCGCATGGCTAAACTGGACAGGTTGCGCTATCTAACGGGGCCCAGTTGAACCCAATAATGTCTACCATCTATGAGCGAATGGTAGGAAATTGTTGAATCGCCGTTGTTGCTGCTGTGGCTCCAGCTGCTTTCATTCTGCTGCTGCTAGTGTCAGCAGCCGCGCAGTAAAGCTGGACAACGTTGTTCACGGCAGCAGTGAAGTAAGACCATTTGGGCAGGTAAATTGAAGTGTGCCGATTTTATGTGGGTCACTAAAACGTGATTTTATTTCAAGTTAAGCACTTCCTTGGCACAAAAGTAACACTATGAAATTTCTGAACTGTCATTTCAACACTCAACATTGACCTAATAGTTGCCTCTAGTTTCCCTTCAAGAAATCATGCTAAGCTCATCGCGTATTCTAATGTTTACCAATTTCAAAGCTTACCGACCATGCCTTGAAAGTTTATCCATATTTAACTGCAGATTTCTTACTTTTAAATATAAAAAAATTGCAGCACCCGAGAGAAGACAATCTGTTCTGTTGTAGACTTTGTTTTATATACAGCATTTTGCCATTTGCTGGTGTTAGAGCGAATGCTTATCAAAGGTGTCTTGTTATTGATGAAGGCACCCACTTCATTGGCTAAATAAGTGCTCTTTGTAACCTATAGTAACCTACCAAGAAATGCACTTCATACCTTTTTGTTCACTAATGATTGTGCACTGATGAGTTGATGTTTTTAAATCATGCATGTTGATGCCACAATTGATCAAGTTTGTTTCTACAACTGTTCTGATGCAATTGCCATCATTAGCAATGTTAGGCCCTGAAGTTCATTTTGTTGCGGCTGCCTTTTTTTTTATCATTTTATGTGCATTGTGTAGTTTCTGATCTTCATTGTAAATTGCGAAACTTGTTGCAGTTATGACACGATATTTCTTTATCCTTATAATGAAGTTTTTTCAACTCTTGGTGTCATTGTAAGGAGGTACTCTCACAGCGATGGGAAAAGGGGGACGAGGTGTTGGTGAAGGTATGCAAGAGCAATTACCTAGCGGGCAACTGCGACACATGTATCTTCTGCGTGGAAGCCTTGTGCTGCAGTGTGTTCTTGGAAGACAAAGGCAGAAAGGAACTTCGTGACTAATGCCTTGTGTGATTAAGTGACTGCCATCTCTCATTGTGTACAAAAAATAATAAAGGAAGGGGCTATAGAGAAACAATAAATAAATTCTATAATAATCATTGTCATCCCTTTTGTTTGGCACTCGGTGGTCGGCATCGTGTTGCTGCTTGTTTCCTATCTTGTTTTTTTTGTTCATCATATTGAATAAAATGTGCAGAAAAAAGTGCTGCAGCAGAGCTCTTAAAACTTTTCGTATGCACTTGCCTCGTTCTTTTCTTCAACTTCTGCCTCGCTACCACAGTGAACTTGCGTCTATAGGTCTGGCCACGGAATACAATAACTACAATGGGCGAGTATGTTGAGTGATTAAAAATCGCAGAACATCTAGTCGCATGGCTGGAAGTCGTAGCATCACGTGACTAGTTGCGTGACTGAATCAGGTATGTAATACTGCCCACATTACTAGATTCGCATGACGTAATTATAGACACCTGATAGAAGTCACGAAATATCACGTATCAACTATTCGCATGACTAAAAAAATGGCAGCATATCTACGGGGTGAATGATGAAGAGTGGGGCAAAGCATCGGTCTGGCCATTCGTTCTTGCTTCCGTCCGACCATGCGTCTGTCTGGGTGACCATCCGTGCGTCCGTCTCTGCGTTCGTCCATGCATCCGCTCCTGCGTCCGTCCATGCATCCATTCGTTCAAGCAGCCATCCGTGCGTCCGTCCATGCATCTGTCTGTGTGTCCGTTCGTCCATATAGACAACACTCCAAGTGCCACCACCTCGCATCTTTTCATCATATATGCGCCTGTCTGTGTGACCGTCCGTGGGTTCATCCGCCCGTCCGCGCGCGCCTGTTCATGCGTCCATTCCTGCGCTTGTCCATGCATTCGCCCCTGCGTCCGTCCATGCGTCCATCCGTCCGTGCAGCCATCTGTGTGTCCGTCCATGCATCTGTCTGTGTGTCCGTTCGTCTATCTAGAGAACACTCCAAGTACCATCATCTTGCATCTTTTCATCATATATGTGCCTGTCTGTGTGACCATCCATGCGTTCATCCGCCCGACCGTGCGCGCGTCTGTTCGTGCTTTCCTCCCTGTGTTCGTCCATGTATCCACCTCTGCGTCCGTCCATGCGTCCATCCGTCCGTGCAGTCATCCGTGGGTCCGTCCATGCATCTGTCTGTGTGTCTGTTCGTCCATCTAGTCAACACTCCAAGTACCATCTCGAATCTTTTCATCATATGTGTGCCCGTCTGTGTGACCGTCCGTGCATTCATCCGCCCGTCCGTGCGCGCGTCTGTTCGTGCATCTGTCCATGTGTCCATCCATCCGTGCGTCTGTCCATGCATCTGTCTGTGTGTCCGTTCGTCCATCTAGACAACACTCCAAGTACCATCATCTCGCATCTTTTCATCATATATGCGCCCGTCTGTGTGACCGTCCGTGCGCTAGTGTTCGTGCGTCCGCCCCTGCGTCCGTCCATCCGTCCGTGCAGCCATCCATGCGTCCGCCCATGCATCTGTCTGCGTGTCCGTTAGTCCATCTAGACACCATTCCAAGTACCACCATCTCGCATCTTTTCATATATGCGCCCGTCTGTGTGACCGTCCGTGCGTTCATCCGCCCGTCTGTTCGTGCGTCCGTCCCTGCGTTCGTCCATGCATCTGCCCCTGCGTCCGTCCATCCGTCCGCGCAGCCATTCGTGCATACATCCGTCTGTGTGTCCGTTCGTCCATCTAGTCAACACTCCAAGTACCACCATCTGGCATATTTACATCATATATTCCGCATATAGAACCACTGCCACCTAGCGGGCATTCCAAGGACTAAACAAGAGATGGCACTTGCACACTTTCTTACTGCTTGCGCTTCTTGTCTACTTCCCACCTTTAACCAGCTTGACTTCATGGTATATACTAGTTCACTGTATTCATGGTACTGCGGCCCTAAACCTTTCTAAAACAGCGCTAAACATTTCCAAAACCAAGGAGGTTACGCCCAGCGAGTATAGCCTAGCAACTGTCAGATAGTGCTCAATGTACATGCCAATGGCTGCTAATTGAGAATGAGAGACAGGAGAATTCGGCTTTTAGTTAACGTGCACGCTGCGAATTTTTTGTTTAACAACACACAGGAGAAATCTCCCACTGCCACCACCTTGCAGGTCAAAGCGCAAAACTGAATATGCACTACGACTGCGACAAGAGACGAACGGGTGTCGCTTTAAGGAGCTTCGCCACTAAAACCTCGTTATTCTCGCGTAACTTCTACTCACGTGATGAATTGCATAACTTCGTCACGAGACTAAAATGACGAACCCGTCGCAAACGTAACAGCTAGTCACTTTGCTAAAACTTGCACGCAATCTTGCCACATAATCGCGTATCTAGTCACGTGGCTAAATAACGTAAGTTGTCGTGCGTCTTTAAATCACGGACCTCGGCGAGGTTGTGGGCCTAAAAAGCTTCATCAAACCCTTATAAGAAGTTGCGCACAAGAAAACATCCATATAGTAGGGCGTGGTGTCTACCCACGCGCGGACTCCATGCAGAGTAACCCAGCGGGTGAAACACACGTGCTTCAGCTTTTATCGCACCATTATAAGAAATGTTTCGCAAAACGAAAACTAGCACATAGCAGAGCGTGGTTTCGATCCATGGACCTCTGGGTTATGAGCCGAGCACGCTTCCACTGCGCTACTCTGCTGCTTTTTTTTAACTTATTGCCTGTTTTGGTCAAATTACAACATGACCCATCAGATAGTACATATAATAAGAGAGAAAACATGCCGTCAGTCTTGTTTGGACTGATATTGCCGATTTTAAAATGATTTGAATGATTTTAACTTAATCTTTAAATTGTTCCCAGACTTCTGTAGCGCTCGTTTTCTTATTTAAACCAGCATCCCCAGCCTTCTGGCTCACCACTTTCACAAAAGTAGCGTCTTTGAAGGGTTTTTCGTTTAACTTCGTAGGTCCGAGTTAAACTTCAGATTTCTCTTTTTCCTGCTTTCTTCGAGCATTATATGACTGTGATCTCTACAGCTAACATATGTTTCCAGGTATAACACCCCTGTCACACGTGGCAACTCAAGTGCACTTTGAGCGAGTGTACTTACGCTCACAAAGTGGCACTTTGGCGGTTCGCTGCTACACGAGAAAGCGAAGTGTACTTTGGAAGTAATGATAGTGGTGATTGTTGGGTTTGTAGAACAATATATAATTGTTATTTTTGCACCTGTGTCTCATCGTTTGACTACGTTGTCTTCGTGGAAGTAGCTCCAGTGACACACGCCACTGTAAACGACTAGAAACGACTCACCTACGCATGTGCTAGTGCACCTCAAGCAGAGAGAGAGGGAAAGTAGCGAAAATTTTGTTGGTTTATGACCTGTTTTAGTATATAGTAGTATCATTTATAACGAAAACAATAGTTTAAAAATAGTATGAGCGCCGCTTTGGGTAACAGCGTATTTCTGTGCAAGCCACTGGTACCAAGGCTACACACTTGGTCGCAGCGAAGTGAGGTTGGGGAACGTACTTACCTGTAGGTGTACTTTGCATCGAGTGACACTAAACTTGCTCGCGTGACGGCGCTTAAATCAGACTCGCGGCCAAGTGTACTCGCTTGAAGTACACTTAAGTTGCCACGTGTGACAGGGGTATAATTTGCGCATAAATGCACGATATTTTCAACAACATATACACGATCTAGTCTAGCATGGCTTTGATACTGAAAATGTGTAAATTGCACATAGCTACCTCGGAGAACATCACCAATGTCTGCTGAACCACACTATTGAGTTATTGCACACAACTGCAGGGCACTTTTATCGCGAAGTTGTGCATTCTTAACACTATCCTCGGGCATGCAAAAATAGTTGAAGTCTCCGAGCAATACAACAACTCCATCATACTTGTGGAAGTTGGCTACATAATAAAATAATATTATTAATTTAATAATAATAATAATAAACTTTTCCTGTCGGTGGCTATGTTTGGGGCGTATACACAAACGATTCGCTATTCTTTCCTGCATAAAGCAAGATCACACAGAACTAATCTTCCATCATCAGAAGTCACCGGCCTTTCTTCAAAGATACCAATAGAATTCTTAAAGAATAAAATGCACCCCCCAGACTTCGCAACGGCATGGCATACACATACATTATAACGAACTTTAAAAAGGTTCACCATGCGATCCACCTGCTCAATGCTCTCAATCTTAGATTCTTGCAATGCTAATACGTCTACGTCATTTTGTATTAGCATTCTCTTTAACTGCGTTTGATTTTACCTTTGCACCACTAATCCGCGTATATTTAAGGTGCCTATCTTCAGTGCAAAGCCTGAATTTGAAGAAACAGAGAGTGATGACACAGGTTTCGCTCATTGCAACTGTTTCATATTATCGGGTGGCAGACTTGCATCAATTGACGCTCTGCTTGAAGTGGCGTGGCCTTCTCAGGCGAGGCCCGAGTGTTTTCCCTGGCGGCGCACATTTTCAACTTCCGACACGGCACGTATATCCCCAGCTCAGTCGGGAAGTTTCGCAAACCACCACACCCGCTAAGGTGGGTCTGCTGGCGGTGCCTTTTTCTCTGCTGATGATGCCGACCTCCTCGCGGGCGGCACCTTAGGTTGTACCTTCAAGGTTGGTCGCCTGACGAACGGCGCCTTCGGAAGTGGTTCACAGGCAGAAGCTGCCCCTTTGTCGTTCCCTTCATCTACCTCAAGCGGCCTTTTAACGACCACTCACGCAGAGTTTTGCTCGTGTCGGTGGGGTCCTTAGCTGGTACGTCCGTACCAGGCTCGCTGATTTCCTCGAGAACGTTCTTCTTCGCTGTTGCCTTGTCCCTTTCCGTTGACTCCTTTGTGCTGGCGGCGGCTCCAGCCGCACTTTCGTTCTTGTCCTTGATCTCGATGGAGAGTGCCGCCTGCTGTTTACCTTCAGTCCTCGCCAAGTCACCGCCCCTCCATGACGGTTGCCTCCGCGTCAGCCAGGTCCATGAAATGCTCTTCCATAGCTTCTCTTCGTCCGGAGCCTGTTGCGTAACTGCGCACGCACTGGGTCTCGTCGTGGCCGAAGCGACGGCAGAGCCTGCAACGTGGTACTCGGCACTCGCGCCGTATGTGTCCGGTGCCGCGGCACCGGAAGCAGAGTGGTGGTCTGCCTGGAACGTGCACGAGTACATGGTCTCCTCCAACGCGAAGTTGATGCGGTAAGTTTTCTACGGTGTATCTGGGCTTCAAACGCAGAGACACCAAACGCGTGTGCGACCCTTTGTCTGCGCAGCCTTGGACACGCCGGGAAATTTCGCTCACTGTTCCGGAAAGCAAGAGGGCGGTCTTTACAGCTTCATCAGGAGTAGTATGCAAGAACCAGTATAGCTTTATCCGGATATCTTGATTACACGGATCTACCACCACACATGTGCGATCCTTGACACTGAATGCTGGACTGGAAAGAATCTTCTTCTTGGGGGCGTTTTCGTCTTAGAACGTTATTGCCCACACGTGGTTCATCTGAGAGGCCCCAAGGGCCACCACCTCCGGCATAAGCTGCAGTTTGATCAAAGTATCGCGGAAATATTCAACTCGGTAAGATTTGGCCTTAGCATCAATGTTCGAAGATACCGTTGTGGTTACGGTAGTACCTGTAGGCAGATGTGGTAAAATAAGCAGATAGTCCTGTGTCGAAGTCGTGTCGTTGATCCTGATACCCGGCTGGGCCGCTGAAACCGCCCCTTTCGATTGATTGATTGATTGATATGTGGGGTTTAATGTCCCAAAACCACCATATGATTATGAGACGCCATAGTGGAGGGCTCCGGAAATTTCGACCACCTGGGGTTCTTCAACGTGCACCCAAATCTGAGCACACGGGCCTACAACATTTCCGCCTCCATCGGAAAGGCAGTCGCCGCAAAACCACCCCTTTCGAGGAGCATGACATTCCACATCCCACAGCGAAGACCGGACTTGAAATCCGACTGCGCCACACTGCTGCCTGGGTTTGTTGAGGCTAAACACATGTGCTGTAGCTCTTATGAGAAATGTAACGCAAAAAAACTAAATAAAAATCTAGCTCATAGCAGAGAGTGGTTTCGATTCCCGGACCATGTGGGTTATGGGCACAGCACGCTTCCACTGCGCCGCTCTTTTTTTTTCTTTTATTCCCGACTTTTTCACTTGATGTCACGGGTTACATGCATAAAACGTGTCGGCCACGCTTTGGCCAATAGGACATTAGATTTTTTTTTGGACAGGTTAAGTCATCGAGCACAGAAATCCACACAGGAGGGCTGGAGAGCGTGCGGTGCACCTCTCTTAGACGCACAACACTTTCATTGAAGTGGTCACGAACAACCTGGTGAAAATGCTCAAACTCCATTTTCGTTCTCCACAACACGTGGAGTCCCAGGAGCAAAATTAGGTCATAAGGAATGTCATCTGCTTTATTTACGGATAAGAAGCGCATATCATACGGGTCGAGGGCACGGTAAGTCTTTCTTTAGGGTGCGTTGAAGCACATCCCAGAATAAGATATGATCCCAGCAGTCCAGAAAGACATGTTCTATTGTCTCGGGCTTTTTACGTAAAAAACAGTTTGTTGTCCATGATATGAAGAAGCCTTTATCAGCAATCCAAGTCTTAACAGGAAGTGTGTTCGTGTGCAACTGGAGGAAGAAAGTTTTAAATGATGGTAATACCGGCATTTTTTTAACTCTTCTTAGCACATCTTGTCCTGGGCCCCCGAGGTGTGGAGAATGGCATAATAGCAGCGGTGGCGTACTTTCTAAAAGATCCATGTCAATTTTTTTCTTGTTGACTTCGCCCAAATACTCTAAACTATATGTGGCATTCAACGTCCTGTACCAGAGTATCACTTCACGCAGGTACTCCAATACAGACCCACACATGCTTCCACATGATGTCACAATTAATGTGGGAATAAATCTCGGTAGCCGTACTTGAATGACCGTGTGGAGAAAGGGATCATTTTGTTCCCGTAAGAAAATAAATCTCGATACAAGCTGTCACAGAAACAAGTGAGCTAACCCGAGTCCACCTTGCTTGACTGGGCGAAATAAATTCATGCGGCTAGTCCGTTCGCATGTGGACGCCCAAATAAACGCGGCAAAAACCCGATGTATCTTCTGGATATTCATTCTCGATGCACGTCGCACCATCATCACATACCAGAACTTCGATATAAGGACCAGGTTACACACAGTGGCCCGTGAAAATATGCACAGTTGCCTGCCTTGCCATGCTGTGGCCTTTTCTTTTGCACATAGCACTTGGTGAGACCAATACGCTTCAGGATCGCGGTAACTACCGAGTGGCACGCCGAGGTATGGCAATGCACATGCTGACCAGCGCGAAACGAAGTTCTCTGGCGTTGCCTCCAAGTCGCCATGCCAAAAACCACAACTCTTATCCCAGTTGATATGGGCACCACTACATTCACACTTTCGAAAGTGGTCGTAGTGTGTTTAATGCCCTTCCTATCTGAGCAGATGACAGTGATCTCATCTGCGTACGCCAGTATTTTGACATATGCCGTCTGTAGCCTAAAGCCCATGATTAGCTTGGTATGAATGATGGAGAGGCAAAGTGGTTCGAGGTAAATGGCAAACAACAAGGGCAAAAAAGGCATCCTTGCCTCACTGACGAGCGTACGCGCAGGCTTAGCTCTCCATTAACGATAATACGCGTGGTGCAGTTGGTGTACGCCATCCTAACGTCATCGAGAATGACGTGACCAACGTACATCAGCATGTTCTAATATGCTCAAGAGAATCTGGTGAGAAACGTGGTCAAAAGCTTTCGCCAGCTTGAATTGTATCACCACGTGCTCACCTATAGCGCGTCGCAGCATTCAAGCAGACTTCGCGCGACGTGTACATTCCTCGCGATACTGCGACCTTTGATCCCACATGCTTGGTGTGATCCCACCAGCGTCGTTATTACCAATTGTAGTCTTTTTGCTAGTACCTTCATATATATTTTATAGTCAACGTTGGTGAGACTGATTGGACGGTGAGATGCTACAGACAGACGTTTTTAGGAATGGTTGCTTTTAGGGATGAGCACAACACGCGGCGTTCGAACGATATTGGTAATCAT
This sequence comes from Rhipicephalus microplus, assembly GCF_043290135.1. Classification (NCBI taxonomy): domain Eukaryota; kingdom Metazoa; phylum Arthropoda; class Arachnida; order Ixodida; family Ixodidae; genus Rhipicephalus; species Rhipicephalus microplus. Next base: position 138,383,592 of record NC_134700.1, read on the forward strand.
TTTAGATCATACGTCTCGATGAAACCTGTGAGCAGCATCTGAGTGACCATGCTTTTGAAAGTTTTATGAAAGGCTGCTCCAAGGACATCGGGTCCAGGAGCCTTCCATGGAGTCAACTCGTTGATAGAGTTTTCAATTTCACGCAAACTAATCTGTCATTCTTGACGTGCCCTGTCGTCTTCGTCCAGCTCTCGCATAAATCGAAGGAATTCCTTCTGGAAGCCTTCCACGAGACCACGTTGGTGGCCTAACAGGTCACTAAAATATTCGGATATCACACGCTTGATAACTTTGTTGTTAGACGTGATTTCATCGCCATTCGCTATCTGACGAATTGTTTTCGGGCATATGGATCTTTTTTCGTCCAATAAAGCTCGTTTCGTTGGCCTTTCCCCGACCCATAGTATTTCCGGTCTCGCACGTATGATAGCGGCTTTATATTTTGCGTCGATTTCCTCCAGCTGACGACGTCTCTTAATTCCTTGCTGAATGTGCAAGGAAGATTGCTATTACTCAAAAATTCGAGATTTTCTCGCAGCATTCGTTCAGTTCGGTTCCATTCATACTTCAGAATGCAAATTATTTCCATGGGCATTATTTTATATCTCTGCTTAAATTCTTCCCATTCAGCTGCCAAAGGTTGATGAAGCCACGAGCAGCTTCTCCAATTCTTTTGTCACTACGTTGACAAAGTGCTCGTCAACGAGCAGCTTAACAATAAACTCCCTCAGGTTCCAATTTAAACAACTTTTTACCTGCCTTTTCCCAAACACTGCAATAACTAAACAGTGGTCGCTAAAAGAAACAGGTTTCACGTCGTAATCTGTGCACAAAGGGAAAGGTTCTGCTGATACATATATCTTGTCCAGTCTGGCGTAGCTGTCGCGTTGGAAATGTGTCTACGTTGGGCGAATGCCACTGGAAAATACGCTGCCCACGTCTTCTAAGTCCCCGGCACTCTTATCGCTCATGTGAGATTTCCTTCAGTGGTCTTCGGCCGAACAAACGCAGTTCAAGTCACCAAACAGCAATACAGTTTTGTCACAATTTAGATGTGTTTTGAATCATTCTAAAAATGTTTTCCGCTCTGCTTCCACGTTCGGTGCATACGCGCAGATCACGCGGTAACACAAGCCAGAAAGGCTGAAGTCAACGAGCAAGATTCGTCCTCTTTCGCACGAGAGAACTCTGTCTACACATGCATCTAAGCTCTTACGAACAAAAAGGGCGCAACCGCCCGAACTTCCAAACGTGTGACAAACACATATGTCAAAGTGAGAACTAAAAAGGACGCCATACGGCCTGTCGCTTCCTGGCTCTCTATATTCGTTTCCAGAACTGCTAATAAATGCAAGTCATTGTCATGTAGTAGGTGGCCTAACTGACACTGTCGCCTTCTAGCGCGGAGCCCTCGTATGTGTAATGTTGCTGCTCGTAACTCATTCTCAAAATTTATAGCCATATTGTATAGATAAAATTTGACTCTCTGCGTTTCTACGTGAAAGAAACGAAGTAATGGAGAGCCTCTTTGAAAGCAGCACAGAAGGTAGGGGAAAAAATGGCTTGAATGTGCATGTTACACTGCCAATGTCGTCGAAAGACGACAGTCATGCGTCTGGAGAGAGTGAAGAAAACGTTTATTTGATGTTCTGCGCAAAGAAATCGGTGAATGGTATTCTGGAGGCACTGCCTAAGAGTGCCTAAGAGTGCCTCGAGCGTGTAGCGGAGGCGAACGAGCACATCGAGTCACGTCACACGTGAGACACGAGTGCTATCTTGCAGTTATCTTGAAAAACAAGGGCGTGCGCGCCTGAGGAAAAAGATGCGCGCCTGTCTCGGAGGTGATAACGTGTAGAACGCAAAGCGACGGGCAGGCGCCACCACCGTGTCGTCGTAGCAAAGCGTTGGAAACGCTTACCTTTTTGAGCATCGCATTGCCCTGTCGGTGCAGAGCGATTAACGCTACAGTCTTTAGAGTTACTTGTGTGTGCCTCTTCTAGTATAAAGGCAGACATACAAAACATCGACGTGTTGTTATGGCGCCTCAGATATGCGCAATAGTTGCTTTTTAATTGACAATCGCTCAACTATGAACGCTAAAATTTGAGCGATATTGGTGGGCGCTGCGGAAGGGGTTGGCCGTTTGGTGCCGTTTGAGATATCGTTACGGGCTATTGAGAATTCAAAAAGGTAAAGTTCATACTTGCATGACGCGCTGCGAGTCATGCTGTTCGCGGTGAGGCCCACGGGACGGCTTTATGCTCTCCCATAGATGAGTACCTAATACTCAAAATCGTTCACAATTTTTTTAAACACAGACTACTGTCTTTAAAAAAATTGGCAGCATATCCACGGAGTGAATGATGGAGAGTGGGGCGAAGCATTAGTCTGTCCATTCGTTCTTGCTTCCGTCCGTCCATGCGTCCGTCTGTGTGACCGTCCATGCGTCCATCCTCCCGTCCGTGCGTGCGTCTGTTCGTGCGTCAGTGCCTGCGTTCGTCCATGCATCCGCCCCAGCGTCCGTTCATGCGTCCATCCACGCATCTGTCTGTGTGTCCGTTCGTCCACCTATTCAACACTCCAAGTACCACCATCTCGCATTTTTTTCACCATATATCCCCATATAGAAGCACCGCCATCCAGCGGACATTCCAAGGACTAAACGAGAGGTGGAACATGCAAACTTTCTTACAGCTTGCGCTTCGGGTATACTTCGCACCTTTAACCACCTCGAGTTCATGGTATATACTGCAAGTATGAACTTTACCTTTTTGAAATCTTCAATAGCCCGTAACGATATCACTGTATTCATGGCACTGTGGCCCAACGCTTGCTAAACACCTTTCCAAAATCGAGGAGGTTACGCCCAGCGAGTATAACGTAGCAACCTTTTCCTGTCAGATAGTGCTCAATGTACATGCCAATGGCTGCTAATGGGAAATGAGAGACAGGAGAATTCGGATTTCACTTTTTTACGGCTTGTATTCGTATCTACTTCTCACCTGTAACCACCTTATTTAACCACCTTAGAATATTTTGGCAATCGACGTGATGAACCCGAGCGCACTGAACACGTACGCTACTGCATGTGTCGGAGCTGGGAAACATCAGTCTGATCTATCATACCAGCGAATGGTGACACCGTAATAGGAGTTATCTATGATATAGACACTGGAATTACCAATGAAATTTTTCTTGTACTGATAAAACCAGTGAGTGAAAACAACGTCATTGTGCATGCTGGTCGCCTAGGCAACACTCGTTGCGTGCGAATAACATTCAAGGGTGACTGTCTTCTCTCTTACGTGATGTTGGTCATTTTCCTCTCAAATTCGCCCATTCATTCCGAAGCCTATGCAGTGTTTCAAGTTCCAGAAGATTGGCCACGTGAAGGGCGTTTGCAGAAATTCCACAGTGTGCCCCCTATGCGCTGAACACCACTCAGAAGACAACTGTGGTGCAACTACGTTGAAATGCCCCTACTGCCATGCTGCTCACAGTGCTTCCTCCAAGGACTGTCCTCAGATTAAGAAGGAAATTTTTATTCGAAGGCAAATGGTGTGAGACAACTCGGCTCACAGAGAAGTTGCGCAAAAGGTAAGGCGAAAGTGCCGTCATCGTCGAAGGTCCTCATGAAGGACAGTGCCAAATCTGACGAGAAAGTCAGAAACTAAAGTGAAATCGGGTGGTGCGGCTCCTAGCACGAAAAAAATCTGCGCCGAAAGAGAAGAAACTGAGAGATCTCTCTCACCAAAGGAATGGCCACCCCTTCAGCCTACACGTTCTGTTGAGCCTTTAGTGAAGCCACCTGTAAAACAAAAACAAGATGCTGCAACGACCGGGAAGCCAGATCATCGCGTGATGGTGATGATGCGATCATTAGTGTAGAACGCAAAGCGACGGGCAGGTGCCACCACCGTGACATTGTAGCAAAGCGTTGGAAACACTTACATTTTTGAGCATCGCGTTGCAGTGTCAGCGCAGCGCGATAAGTGCTACATTCCTTAGAGTTACTTGTGTGTGCCTCTTCTAGTATAAAGGCAAACATACAAAACATCAACCTGTTGTTATGGCACCTCAGATATGCGCAATAATTGCTTTTTACAATCGCACAACTATGAACGCTTAAATTTGAGCATTATTGGTGGGCGCTGCGGATGGGCTTGGCTGTTAAGTGCCGTTTGAGGTATCTTTAAGAGCAGAGAAACTGCAAATGTACAAACAGACCAAAATTTTTCCGTTGAAAGTCCCCAAGAATGACTATCACCTTTCTTGGGGACTTTCTTGGGTTCACCAGCGTTGACCAACTTCATCATCGTCTCAGCATCCTTGAAAGTGACAGCCCACACGTAGCTCATGCGATACTCCTCCAAGGCGATTATACCGCGGGTATAGTATCGAGCGCTGGACCAGCGCGTCTCGACAATTTTCGATCTTGTACAGGCTAGCACTTACGTCCGCATGCAAGAACACTGTATATAAAACAAACCGACCTGTAGGCAAATCAGGCAGAACAACAGGGTACTAGCTATCCGTTACCAAAGACCCGTTTCCGCTGCCAAGAATGGCCGCTACCATCGCTCCGTCGGAGCACATGGTGACACGTCCACTTGCTAGCGTGACCGGAACTGCGCCACTCTGCCGCCTGTCTTTCTTGAGGCTAAACCATGTGCTGTAGCTCTTATCACACGTTTATGAGAAACGTAACGCAAAAAAAGAAGACAGACTACCACATAACAAAACGCGGTTTCGATCCACGGACCTCTGGGTTATGGGCCCAGCACGATTCCACTGCGCCACCCTGCTGCCTGTCCTTGTTGAGGTTGTACCCATGTGCCGTAGCTCTTATCACACCCTTATGAGTCTTTAATGCAAAAAAAACTAGCACATAGCAGAGCGTGGTTTTGATCCATGGACCTCTGGGTTATGGGCCCAGCACGTTTCTACTGCGCTACTCTGCTTTTTTAGTCATTTCCGGTCTCAGACAATGTACACAAACACATGTTACAAAATTAGCAAATACATTTTTTATTACACACACAACAAATACCACCAGTCCACCTTGAACTGGTGCTGTAGGCTACGAGAGGTTCTTACCTCGTCAGCCATTCTGCTACGCACTCCTGTATTTTCGCCATCTCAATGAAAGCAGACATACTTTGCGTGAAATATATTCTTGCTGGCTTAGCATCCAGGTCGTAGTGATATCAAGCCATTCGTGCACGCCATATACAGTGGAGGCCAGTCAACATCACGAGATTGAATGGGATACCATCGTCATTCTTTACCGCCAGATACGTGATCGCGCGTGAATCCAGTGGGAACTCCTTCTTTAATGTTCTTTCTAAGGCGTCCCAAAAGTAAGCCCCTTCCTAACATTGTAGAAAAACATGGTCTATTGTTTCAGGCTTCTTGCATATCAGGCAGTGTGATCACCTTGGTGTGTAACAGCTCCGTTACTCTGTGAATGTTCTTACTGATAGTATTCCTGTGTGTAACCTGAAGAAAAATGTTTTCACCCCTGTAGCCACCTGCATGTTTTCACTCGCTTCAGTACGTCTTGTTGCGCTCTTCCACTGTATATGACCCCGCACAATGGTATTCGAAAAACCACGTCACATACATCTTTATACAATTGTTTTCTTCTCACATTTGATAAGTAATCAATAGAAAAACGTACAAGCAGGAAACGTACGCTATCTACCACCTCCTTGAGATAGCCTTGCAATTCCTCGGCATGCCTTTATCTTTAGTGAGAACGAGATCTGGTAAGGCGTTGCCTAACCAGAGTTGGCTTACCATACGCAGAAAGAGATCACTGACGTTCAGGAAGAATATGAATCTGTTTACCAACTGTCTTACAAAAAGGTGCGATAAACATAAGCCCACGCGTCCTTCACGCGCCTGGACAAGTTGGTCCGGCTGCGCCTTTCCCCATTTGAGCACCATATAAGTACCGTGAACACTCTGTTCAGCCCTTGCACGTTCATCCTGCTACAATGTAGCACCTTTATCAAGTACCACAGCTTAGTGATGACGAATATGTTGCATACTATAGCCCTACCAAAGTTTGAAAACTTGGTTCTTTTCCACCTTTCTGCTTATTCTTTCGTTTCTTTGGTTTGAGTCAACCAATACTCGTCGCGGTCTCTGTAACATTCTAGGGGAACACCGAGGTATCTTGTCGGCACTTTCGTCTAGCGCACATTTGCAAAATGTTCCAGTGTTGAAGGCCACTTTCCGTGCCACAACCCAAGAAATTTGCCTCAGTTTACCCGGCTCCCTGTGATATTACAAAAAAGCTTCACAACATTTATTGTTTGCTGACGACTTCCTTTGTTCGCGCTACACACCGAAATATCATCAGCATATGCGAGCAGTCGGACCTTCGCTGCAGCCAAGCTGAACCCATGGATTTTATCATTATGAGTGATTGCTAAACAGATCGCTTCAATGTAAATACAAAACAAAAGAGGGCTGAGGTGTCAGCCTTGTGGCACGGAACGCATTATGTGAATGGGGGTCCCCAAAGACCTATTGACAATTAAACGTGTTGTGCAGTGCTGGTACGCCAAGGGCACTCGCTGACTGTTGATGGATCCAACATTAACATAATATAAGATGACATACAGAATATCATGCACAACACAGCCGAATGTTTTCTCCAGGTGCAGCTGGAGCACAGCAACGACAAGTAACACTTCGTCACAACACTCAAGCACACATCGCCGTTTGTACTGCGCCACTCTGCTACCTGTCTTTCTTGAGGCTAAACACATGTGCAGTAGCTCATATCACACCCTTGTGAGAACTGCATTCCCGATGGAGGCGGAAATGTTGTAGGCCCGTGTGCTCAGGTTTGGGCGCACGTCAAAGAACTCCAGGTGGTCGATATTCCCGGAGCCCTCTACTACGGCGTCTCTCATAATCATATGGTTTTGAGACGTTAAACCCCACAAATCACTCAATCAATCACGCACTCAGTCACTCAATCAATCAATAAATAAATCAATCAAATATTGCACACATTAAAAAAATGTTCGCCTTTATTGTTCTCTGTTTGGTGCGTAAACACATACTGCACGCCATGACATATCACAAAACATAAATCGAGCACTGCTAGTCTTTCACTTTCACACGTGGTAACAACTTCTTCAATAATTTCTATTGAATTGCGGTATTATACCAAACAGCCTCTAGATGTACCACCAGCATGCGATACCCAAATATTAGATGAAGACCTGAACATTTCCATCATTTTATTTGTTTGTTCCTGACTATCAATTTTTGTTTCTTGAATTGCCACTAGGTCTAGGTTATTTTCGGTTAGAAGGCGGTTTTGCTGGTATTGCTTCCTCCTTGTTGACAGGCCACAGACGTTTATTGTTGCTATGCGCCAAGCGGCATTAGGTTCGTTAGCCACGGTAAATGGATAATGTATGTACGTACCGTAGCGATCAAAATTTTGGAGACCACGGGAGCGCGGGGCCAACAGCACCGCGGCGCCTTCTCACGGCTACCAGGGAAGCTTGACAGCGCGCACTGCGCAGGCGCATCCTTTTCTATCTGCCAGCCTGCGCTTTCGCTCTCTTCAACTGCGCAAACACCGGAACGCCAGAAATACCGCAAGCCGTCACTTTTGCAGTCGCCGCAGATGCACCAAACGATAATATCGCAACAAAAATATCTAACATGTATCGACAGTGCTCAGTGAGCACCGCTTCTTCGCGTTTGTTCCAAACGTTCCACGACGGTGAAAACACGCGTGGTTCGCCAAGACACCAAGAGACAGGACTGCTCGGTAATGTTATCACAAGTGTCGATTAAACAACAACAACAACAACAACAACAACAACAACAACAACAACAACAACAACAACAACAACAACAACAACAACAACAACAACAACAACAACAACAACAACAACAACAACAACAACAACAACAACAACAACAACAACAACAACAACAACAACAACAGACGCAATGTGCGTGTTCTCGTCGCCGCGGAGCGTCTGGAACCTATAAGCGCAAAAGCGGCGCACGCCGAGCACTGCCGTTATAAGCTAGATATTTTTGTGGCGATATCGTCCCTCCGTGTTTCCGTTGGATGGATGGATATGGCTGTACCCTTTAGATCCGGCGGTGGCTTGTGCCACCAAGCCGTAATACTTAATGAACCAAAAACTAGATTTATTTTTTTCCCTTTAAATAGTGAGGTTGAGGATTCGTACTTTGCAGTGAAGGGTTTAATTTTCACTCATGCCTTGATTTTAGCCACCAATCAGATAACCTCCTTCTAATTATTTCCACTTGAAGTCTATTTTGCCCTCCGTGTCCCTAAACCCCAGTGTTTTGAAAAACTCTGCGCCTTCATCCTGAACTATAGGGTGAAGCCCCTTACAAAACATTATCGAGTGTTCGGCAGTTTCTTATTTCTCTCCACACGCACTGCATACCGTGTCTACTCTTCGTATTTGGCCCGATATGTCTTGGTTCGCAATACTCTCGTCCTCGCCTCAAACAGTAGAGAACTACCCCGAGTATTATCAAAGATTCTTTCCTTGGCAATTTCCGGCTTAAAAGTTCGATAGATCTCTAGTGCAGACTTTTTAATCATGCCGATTCTCCACATATCGGTCTCAGCTTCCTTCACCTTCTTAAACGATAATTCTTTTTGGTTCTGCCCCCTGCAGTTTTTTAAGTATTTACCAGTCAATTTTGTGGTTCGCTTCCTCCATTCTGTATCGATAATATTCATGTACAAGTAGCTGAATACATTCCTAGCCCAACGCTCCTCTCCCATTTCTCTCAATCGCTTCTCAAATTTTTTCTTGCTGCTAGCTTCCCTGCCCTCAAATGATGTTCATCCCATATTACCTTGTACTCCCTGATTTGGTGTATTCCCGTGAGCCCTAAGGCAAGCCTACCTATTCCATGTTGCTTAATTTTCAACCTTGCTTGAACTTCTGATCTCATGCACAAGACCGCATTGCCGAACGTCAGTCCAAAAACCATGACCCCTTTCCATATTCCTCTCACAACATCATACCTATTGTACTTCCACAGTGTCCTGTTTTTCATTACCGCTGCATTCCTGTTACCCTTAGTCGTCACGTATATTTCGTGTTCCCTTATGTACTCGGCCCCATCGCTTATCCATACGCCCAGATATTTGTATTTATCTGTTATATCTAGCGTGACCTCCTGTATTCTAAGATCACTACCTTTATTGTCATAAAAAATCATGACAGCTGATTTTTCCATACTGAATCTGAAATTTAACTTATCTCCCTCATTACCGCAGTTGTCCCCCAATCTTTGCAAATCTTCCTTGTGGTCGGCCATTAGCACTATATCATCTGCGTACATCAATTATGGTAGTGCCTGTTTAATAAGTTTTCCTTGTTTGACGAAAGACAGGATGAAGCCCAGTCCACTTCCCTCTAATTGGGCCTCAAATCCTTGTAGGCACATCATGAATAGTAAGGGTTACAGGGGACACCCCTGCCTAAGCCCCCGTTTTGCCTCTGCAGGCTTTTCGACATGCTATGCATAGCGATAAGCATCATCAGACCACTTGTATGGCACGTCGTCTGCTAGTTCCCATGGCAAGAAGCGGATACCGAATGGGGTGATCTGAAAGTGTTTCTTATCGTCCTCTGGAGGACTTCCCACAGGAACATTAAGTCATAGCAGTCTAGAGAGATGTACTCGACTGTTTTGGGCTTTCTGCAAATCATACAGTTAGCACTCCGAAGAAAAATAAAACAGGGAGCGTGCCTATGTGCAACAAGAAAAAGAACGCCTTAGTGGATGCTCTAATAGGCATTCTATTGACGCGTTTGCACACATTCTTATGTCTTCCCACTACATACACTACGGTACAAAGGTACAGAGCACACATTATCAGGTAAATTCTAATACCGTTGTTTTTTGTTACTGAGGCCAAGTAATTGAAAGAGAAACGCACTTGAAGAAACTGAAAAGCACACACAACCTCTCTCAAAAAACCATTCACCGCCCCGCACGGTGAGTCATATGACTATACCACATACTCCGGTAATTTTTCCCGTGGTCGTACTTGCACCACATCGCTTAAGAACCGATCACTCTGGTCTCCTAAATGAAAATACCGCCAAACAATCTGAGGAACAAGTGCGACAGCTCAAGTCCCCCTTCTTCACCTTATGAAAAGTATCGATTGATTGATTGAGTGATTGATTTGGGGAGTTTAACGTCCCAAAACCACCATATGATTATGAGAGACGCCGTAGTGGAGGGCTCCGGAAATTTAGACCACCTGGCGTTATTTAACGTGCACCCAAATATGAGCACATGGGCCTACGACATTTTTATGAAATGTATCAACTCTGCCAGTACGCTCCCACGTAGAACTCCATGTAAATACGGCAAATATTCGGTGCAACCTAAGAACGAATACTCGTGACATAAATAAGAACTGCAGCATGTAAACGACTTTCACAACGAGAAACACGTTACAAACTGTTGCGCGTGCAAAAAATTGAAATATCTCGCCCTCCCCCCTTAGTTGTTTTTGTCCTAACACGCTCGGTTTCCGTGGCCCATTGCTCAGCCGTTCTCCGATAATACTGCAACGTAACTCCAAGAAAAGTTGGACGACGTACTTGTAAATGCGATGCCTTGCATTAGTTCTGTTTTTTCATTCTACTCACCATGCCAGAAACCTTGACACTTGCGCCAGATGATATCGCTTCCGGTGAGAGCTCAGAAGGTTCGTGCATCCCCTATAGCCTCGTCTACACTCTTTTCATTTGACAGAATACCACGGTATCATCAGCGTACGCTAACACTTTTATTTCATGTGACGAGAACTGATATCCTGTTATCTTTGTGTTGTCCAACACTTTCAAACAAAAGGGTTTTAAGTATATTGCGGGCAATACGGCAGAACAAGGGCATCCTTGGCGTACACTAGATTTCACATATATGTCTGCGCTGATTTTTTTGTTGATTACTAGTTTGGCAGAGTGATTCTGGTATGCCATTTTCACCCCGTCAGCTATTACAGCGCCTACACTGATGTGATCAAGCAGTGCAAATAGTATTCGATGACTTACTCTGTCAAAAACTTTTTCTACGTCTAACTGTAGCATTGCTATACGTCCACCGTACTGATCGCAACACTCCATAATTGTTATTGCGTATGAATATTAATAAAAATACTTCTTCCTTTAATTCCGCGCGTTTAGTGCGAACTGATGACACTGGTAATCACCGTTTCAATTCTTTTTGCCAACACTTTCAGGCATACCTTACACTCTGCATTCGTGATACTAATGGGCCTATAGTTTTCCACCGATTGCAATTTTTCAGCAACTTTAGGCTTTGGAATAAGTATTACATGACTCGCTCGAAACCATAGAGGAAGTTTCTTCATTCACATCATATGCCTCCTTGAAAACGCGATGTAGCATCTCTGACGTTTCTTCCTTGAAGGTTCTCTAAAGCCCTGCCCCTATGCCATCGGGTCCAGGTGGCTTACTTTTAAGGTCACCTACTGCTTGGCCAACTTTCCCCCTCGTAATCGGCGTCTCAGGACTCTCCCTAACGTCATTCTCTAGCTTTGGCTTCAGTGTTAAAACCTCTCTTATAAATGAATCTTTAACTTTGATTTCTGAGCACAACAATTTTCGATACATTTCAAGAAATGCTATTTTGACAAAATCCTGCTTCGAAGAAAACGTACTTTCATACCGCATTTATTTAAAATAATTTTTCGTTGCATACCGTTTTTCTTCTGCAAGCGCACGTTTTGTGGGCGCTTCACCCATGATAAGGCGTTCCCCACGCACTCTTATAACTGCACCCATTTAATGTACTTCCGCGATGCATTCCATCTGTCTTTTGAGGTCCTTGATTGCATTGCTAAACATTACCGGTGTGGTTCTATCTGCATTCAGTAGGTAATCGAGCGTGTTGTGCAGGTCTTTTTTTTGCTTTTCTTTATATCTTACCTTCCTGCTGTCTTGATTGCGCACATTTCAAGTTCTATTTTAAATTGTTCCCAGATTTCTATAGCACTTGCTTTTTTATTTAAAAGAGCATCCTGAGCCTTCTGGCTCACCACTTTCACGAAAGTCTCGTCTTTTAAGAGTTTTTCGATTACCTTCCATAGGTCCCAGTTAAACATCACATTTTTTTCTTGAAAACTTCGAGCAACACATGACTGAACTCTACAGCTAACATGTTTCCAGGTATAATTTGCGCATAAATGCACGATATTTTTAACAACATATATACGATCTAGTTTAGCATGGCTTTGATGTTGAAAATGTGTAAATTGCGCATAGCTACCTCGGAGAACATCACCAATGTCTGCTAAACTACACTCTTCAGTTATTGCACACAACTTACGGCGCGTTTATCGCAAACTGGTGAATTCTTAACACTATCCTCGGGCATGCAAATACAATTGAAGTCTCCTAGCAATACAACAACCATATCACACTTTAGGAAAGTGGCTACATAATAATATTGATAAAAAAACATTTCCTGTCGGTGGCTATGTTTGGCGCATATACCCAAACAATTCCCCGTTCTTTCCAGCATAAAGCAAAATCACACAGAACTAGTCTTCCATCATCAGAAGTCACGATCTTTTCTTCAACGATACCAATAGAATTCTTTAAAAAGAAAATGATTGATTGATTGATATGTGGGGTTTAACGTCCCGAAACCGCCATATGATTATGAGAGACACCGTAGTGGAGGGCTCCGGAAATTTCGACCACCGGGGGTTCTTTAACGTGCACCCAAATCTGAGCACACGGGCCTACAACATTTCCGCCACCATCGGAAATGCAGCCGCCGCAGCTGGGATTCGATCCTGCTACCTGCGGGTCAGCAGCCGCGTACCTTAGTCACTGACCACCGCGGCGGGGTTTTAAAAATAAAAAACCACGCCGTTGGGAAGCCCCCAGACTTCCCAACGGCGTGGCCTACACATACATTATAACGAACTTTAAAAAGGTTCACCATGCGCTCCACCTGCTCAATGCTCTCAATCTTAGATTCTTGCAATGCTAATACGTCTACGTCATTTTGTACTAGCATTCTCTTTAACTGCGTTTAATTTTACTTTTGCACCACTAATCCGCGATTATTTAAGGAGCCATCTTCAGTGCAAAGCCCGAATTCGAAGAAACTGAGAGCAATGAGACAGGTTTCGCGCATTGCGACTGTTTCATATTATCGGGTGGCAGACCTGCATCAATTGTCGCTCTGCTTGAAGTGGCGTGGCCTTCTCAGGCGAGGCCCGATTGTTTTTTTTTTTTTGGTGGCGCACATTTTCAACTTTCGACACGGCACGTATGTCCCCAGTTCAATGGGGAAGTCTCAAGTGGCTTCTTTACGACCACTGGCGTAGAGTTTTGCTCGTGTCGGTGGGTCCTTAGCTGATCCATCCACGCTGGTTTCCTTGGGAACGTTCGTCTTCGCTGTGGCCTTGTCTCTTTCCGTTGCTTCCTCTATGCTTGGGGCGGGTACAGCCGCACATTCGTTCTTGTCCTTTTCTCACCGGAGGGCTGCTGTTGACCTTCATTCCTCGCCAAGTCACCCCCCCCCCCCTATGACGGTTGCCTCCATGTCAGCCTGGCCCATTAAATGCTCTTCCATACCTTCGCTTTGACTGGAGCCTGCCCCGTTTGCGTAACTGCGCACGCACTGGGTCTCACCGTGGCCGAAGCGACGGAAGAGCCCGCAACGTCGTACTCGGCACTCGCGCCGCATGTGTCCGTTGCCGCGGCTCCAGAGGCAGAGTGGTGGTCGGCCTGGAACGTGCACGAGCGCATGGTCTTCTCCAACGCGAAGTTGATGAGGCAATTCTTCTACGGAGTATGCGGGCTTCAAACGCAGTGACACCAAACGCGTGTGCGACCCTTTGTCTACACAGCCTTGTACACGCCATTTATCCCGGGAAATTTCGCTGACAGTTCCGAAAGGCAACTGTTCCTTATGGCTTCATCCTGAGTTGTATGCAAAAGCCAATATAGATTCATCCGGATATCTTGATTACTCGGATATATCACCACACATTTGTGATCCTAGACACTGAACGCTGGACTGGAAAGAATCTTCTTGGTGTTTTTGTCAAGAGCCGAACAGTTGGCTGTAGCCCTTGCCCTTTTGGATGACAATAGATCGCAAATCTTCACCGACTCAAGGTCAGTGGTCAAGGCTTTCGCCTCTGGTTCCGTCTGTACTGAAGTATTGAAACTACTTGAAAATAGGACACTTTCTCCACATACCATTACCTGGTTTCCTGCACATCTCGAACCCATACTGGACTCTCAAGTAAACCTGAATGACACTGCTCACTCCCGGGCGCGCGCACTGACCCTCCGCGCTGGGTGGACGCAGGTCCGCAGGTTGGCAATGAGATGTTCAGGGACGCTTTACTGACATTCAGTGAAGTGGCTAAACACTACCAGTAGAGTAGGCGGTCATTTGCTCCACCACACAACAAGTTGTCTAGACCTCAAGCCATCTTGTTCAGAATGCTCCAGACCAGGTCCTATCCAAGCCTATTTTTCCTCAGCATAGTCTCCTCAGAGGCTTTTGACTCTACCTGTCCTGATTGTGGTGAGATTAGTGACTTAGCACATATGCTCTGGCAGTGACCCTCGTTACGTGGCCCAAGTCGGCTAACAAAAGAAGATTGGGACTCTGCCTTACAAAGTTCAGAGTTGCTACCACAACTACGGGCTGTCCAGAGAGCCCACGATGCGGCGGTGAGGCTAAGCCTCCCCGTTCCAACGTGGGAGTGGCCCGCGACGTTGCTCTAAAGGAGCAGCGTTTCTCAGAACCCAATAAAGTTCTTTGTCTGTCTGTCTGTTGTCTTGAATGTTATCGCCCACACGTGGTTCAACGAAGATGCCCCAACGGCCACCATCTGCGACATAAGCTGTAGTTTGCTCAAAGCATCGCGGAAATGTTTACCTCGGTAAGGTCTGGCCAGCGTGCAAAAATACTGTTGTGGTTACGGTAGTACCTGTAGGCAAATGGGGCAAAATAAGCTGGTAGTCCTGTGTCGAACTCGTGTCGTTGATCCTGATACCGCGGCCCAGCTGGGCCGCTGAAACCGCTCAGTTCGAGGAGCATGACATTCCGCGTCCGTTCACTGCGGTGGCCGGAAGTGGAATTCACTGAGCCACTCTGCTGCCTGTCCTTTTTAAGGCTGAACACATGGGCTGTAGCTCTTATCATAGCCTTATGTGTATGTAACACCAAAAACTAAAAATATAGCACATATAGCAGAGTGTGGTTTCAAACCACGGACCTCGGGGGTTATGGGCCCAGCACGCTTCCACTGCGCCACTCGGCCGCCTGTTTTTCTTGATGCCAAAAACATGTGGTGTAGCTTTTGTCACACCCTTATAATAGGCGTAACGCAAAAAAAAAAACAACCAGCACATAGCAGAGCATGATTTCGTTCCACGGCCTCTTGGTTATGCGCCCAGCACGTCTCGACTGTTCCACTCTTATTTATTGCCGGTGTAAGACAGTGTAAACATGCACATGTTACAAAATTTTCAAATCCATTTTTTTCACTGACACATACACAACAAAAAATTCACTGTTTTCACTCACCAATATTCGAGTGTTTTTTTTTCTGTTAAAATATTTTGAGTGCTGTTTTATTTGTTTTATTTGTTGAATGTATTGTTTTAATTGAAAACTATGTAGTTAAATTATTATGTGTACCTCCCCTACGTAATGCCTCACGGCGATGTAGGTCAAATGTAAATAAAATAAAAATAAATAAAAATGCCATGAGACCCACCTGGACTGGTGCTGTCTACCTGAAATTTCGTCAAGGCTGCCAGAAGTTCCAACCTCGTCAGCCATTCTGACACTCACTCCTGTACCTTCGCCATCTCAATGAAAGCAGACATACTTTGCCTGAAATATATTCTTGCTGGCTTAGCATCCAGGTCGTAGTGATATCAAGCCATTCGTGCACGCCATATACAGTGGAGGCCAGTCACATCACGAGATTGAATGGGATACCATCGTCATTCTTTACCGCCAGATACGTGATCGCACGTGAATCCAGTGGGAACTCCTTCTTTAATGTTCTTTCTAAGGCGTCCCAAAAGTAAACCCCTTCCTAACAGTGTCGAAAAATATGGTCTATTGTTTCAGGCTTCTTGCCCATCAGGCAGTGTGATCTCCATGGTGTGTAACAGCTTTGTTCCGCTGTGAATGTTCTTACTGATAGTATTCCTGGGTGTAACCTAAAAAAAGTGTTTTCACCCCTGTAAGTAGCTGCATGCTTTTACTCGCTTCATTACATCTTGTCCCGCACTTCCACTGTATATGACCCTGCACAATGGTATTCGAAAAATCACGTCACATACATCTTTATACAATTGTTTTCTTGTCACATTTGATAAGTAATCAATAGAAAAACGTACAAGCAGGGAACGTACACTATCTAGCACTTCCTTGAGATAGCCTTGCAATGTCCCCGGCATGCTTTTATCTATAGTGACAGCAAGATCTGGTAAGGCGTTGCCTAACCAGAGTTGGCTTACTATACGCAGAAAGAGATCACTGACGTCTAGGAAGAACATGAATCTGTTTACGGACTGTCTTACAAAAAGGTGCGCTAAACCTAAGCCCATGCGTCCTTCACGCACCTGGACAAGTTGGTCCGCCTGCGCCTTTCCCCATTTGAGCCCCTTATAAATACCGCGAACGCTGTGTGCAGCCTTTGCATGTTCATCCTGCTACAAGGTAGCACCTTTATCACGTACCACAGCTTAGTGATTACTAATATGTTGCATACTGTAGCACTACCAAAGTTTGAAAACTTGGTCCTTTTCCACCTTTCTGCTTATTTTTTTGTTTGTTTTAGTTTGAGTCAACCAATACTTGTCGCTGTCTCTGTAACATTCTAGGGGACCACCAATGTATCCTGTCAGCACTTTCGTCTAGCGCACATTTGCAGAATGTTCCGGTGTTGAAGGCCAACTTCCGTGCCACAACCCAAGAGATTTGCCTCAGTTTACCCGGCTCCCTGTGATATTACAAATATGCTTCACAACATTTATTGTTTGCAGAAGACTTCATTTGTTTATGCAACACACCGAAATATCACCAGCATATGCGAGCAGTTGGACCTTCACTGCAGCCAAGCTGAACCCATATATTTCATAATCATGATGATCATCATCATCGTCATCATCATCATCATCAATCAGCCTGACTACGTACACTGCAGGACAAAGGCCTCTGCCATGTTCCGCCAGTTAACCCGGTCCTGTGCTTGCTGCTGCCGATTCATACCCGCAAACTTCTTAATCTCATCTGCCCACCTAACCTTCTGTCTCCCCCTAACTCGCTTGCCTTCTTTGGGAATCGAGTGAGTTCCCCTAATGACCAGCGGTTATCCTGTCTACGCGCTACATGTCCGGCCATTGTCCATTTTCTCTTCTTGATTTCAACCATGATATCCTTAACCTCCATTTGTTCCCTAATCCTCTCTGCTCTCTTCTTGTCACTTAAGATTCCACCTACCATTTTTCTTTCCATTGCTGGCTGCGTCGTCCTCACTTTAAGATGAAACCTCTTTGTAAGTTTCCAGGTTTCTGCTCCGTAGCTAAGTACCGGCAAGATAACAGCTGTTATATACCTTCTTCTTGAGGGATAGTGGTAATCCACCTGTCATAATTTGAGAGTGCTTGCCAAATGTGCGCCACCGCATTCCTATACTTCGAGTTACTTCAGTCTCCTGGTTCAGCTCCGCGGTTATTACCTGTCTTAAGTAGACATAGTCTTTTACAACTTGAAGTGCACTATTACCTATGTCGAAGCGCTGCTCTCTTCCGAGGTTGTTGTACCTTACCTTCGTTTTCTGCAGATTAACCTTAAGACCCACCTTTCTGCTCTCCTTGTCTAACTTCGTAATCATGATTTGAAATTCGTCCCCTGAGTTACTCAGCAATGCAATGTCATCGGCGAAGCGCAGGTTACTAAAATACTCTCCATTAACTCGTATCCCTAACTGTTCCCATTCTAGGCTTCTGAAAACCTCCTGTAAGCACGCGGTAAATAGCATTGGGGAGATTTTGTCCCCCTGCCTTACACTTTTCTTGATTGTTATTCTGTTGCTTTCTTTATGAAGCACTATAGTAGCAGTTGATCCCCTGTAGATTTCTTTCAGGATGTTTATATATACTTAATCGACGCCCTTATTCCACAGTGTCTGCATGACGGCTGATATTTCTACTGAATCAAACGCCTTCTCGTAATCTATGAAGGCGATGTATAGTGGTTGGTTATATTATGAGCATTTCTCTATTACCTGATTGATAGTGTGAATGTGGTCGATTGTTGAGTAGTCTGTTCGAAATCCTGCTTGTTCCTTTGATTGATTAAATTCTACTGTTTCTTTACTTTGTTAGCATTTACCTTTGTAAATAGCTTGTATAGTACAGAGAGCAAGCTAATCGGCCTGTAATTTTTCAAGTCCTTGTCATCTCCTTTCTCATGTATTAAGATGATGTTAGCGCTCTTCCAAGACTCTGGTACCCTTCCCGTCAGGAGACACATCGTAAACAGGGTGACTAGTTTTCTAACACAATCTGTCCTCCATCTTTCAGCAGATCCGATGTTACCTGATCCTCACCAGCAGCTTTGCCTCTTTGCATACTCTCCAAAGCTTTTCTGACTTCTTCTATCATTTCTGGTGGGGTGTCATCTGGGTTACTGCTAGTTCTTATAGTATTAAAGTCATGGTTGTCCCGGCTACTGTACAGATCTCTGTAAAACTCCTCTGCTATTTTAACTATCTTATCGATTTGGTAGTTATTTTGCCTTCTTTGTCCCTTAGTGCATACATCCGATTTTCGCCTATCTCAAGTTACCTCTTTACTGCTTTACACTTCCTCCATTTTTCAGAGCGTGTTTGATTCTCTCCATGGTATGCCTTTTACATCGCATACCTCACGCTTACTAATCAACTTCGAAAGCTCCGCCAGTTCTATTTTGTCTGTTGTACTTGAGACTTTCATCATTTGACGCTTCCTAATGAGATTCTTCGTTTCCTGGGAAAGCTTCCCAGTGTCCTGTCTAACTACCCTGCCTCCAACTTCCACTGCACACTTCGTAATGATACTCGTCAGATTATAATTCATTGTATCTACGCTAAGGCTGGTTTGCTTACTAAGAGCCGAGTACCTGTTCTGAAGCGGGACTCTGAATTCCTGTACTTTTCCTCTCAGTGCTAGCCCGCTAGCCCAGTGATTGGCTTATCATTATAAGTGATTGCTAAACAGATCGCTTCAATGTAAATACAAAACAAAAAGAGGGCTGAGGTGTCAGCCTTGCCGCGCAGGACAAATGATGTGAATGGGGGTCCCCAAAGACCTATTGACAATTAAACATGTTGTGCAGTTCTTGTACGCCAAGGCCACTGACTGCGTGATGAATGAACCAACATTAACATGATCTAAGATGACATAGAAAATATTGTCACGAGGTGAGGGTAGGCAGAAGGTAGAAATACATTTACCGATTGTAGACGGAGTACACAGTGTCCTTGAACCAAGATGGCGGAGTGGCAACAACCCCCCACGAGCTTTTATTCAATCGACATCTTCATCGCCTTTATGATGCCTTTGTTGATGCTAATGGTTACTTGTATTATATAGCCGCCACTGTTGAAAGCGCCGTCTCGGCGCTTAAGAAAACGTGCAATCTTGCGCAGAGAAGTACGGCTTAAGGCGGAAGACGTGTACAATATCAGTGGATGGCAGAGATGATGAGGATGAAGTGCCTAAGGGGGCGATCTCATAGGTGACCTCGGTCAGTTGTCGCAAGACTTTGTAAGGCCCGTTGTAGCGAGCGAGGAACATCGAGGACATGTAGGCCAACGTGACGGGAGGGAGTCCAGAGCAAGACCAACGATCTTGGGGAGTAAGAGACAACTCTGTGACGGCTGTCGTAGCGTTCCTTTTCCTTTTGAGAGAGCTGCGAGGCAGAAAGGCAATTTCGGGCAATTCAGCGGGCCGCTTGAGCCCGAGTAGTTGCATCGCGAGCGTACTCGGTAGGAGTATCAGTATGCGACGGTAGAAGAGTGTCAAAAGGCAAAGTAGGGTGACGGCCGTAAAAGAGGTAGAAGGGAGAAAAGCCAGCGGTGTCATGTCGTGACGAGTTGTAGGCAAACGTCACGTAAGGCAAAGTGGCATCCCAATCACGATGATCTGCGGAGACATACATCGATAGCATTGTCGTCAGTGTGCGGTTAAGGCACTCAGTGAGTCCACTTGTTTGCGGTTGCGTGGCAGTGGTGAGTTTATGACGTGTGGAACGCGAGCGAAGAATGTCGTCCACGACCTTGGAGAGAAATGAACGACGACGGTCGGTCAGCAGTTGACGCTGTGATTCTTGGTGGAGAATAACGTCATGAAGGAGAAAGTCCGCAGCATCAGTGGCACAGCTTGTTGGTAGCGCTCGCGTGATGGCAAAGCGTGTCGCGTAGTCTGTAGCCACAACTACCCACTTATTCCCACTCAGAGACGTTGGAAATAGTCCAATGAGATCGAGGCCGACGTGGTAGAACGGGTCTGTTAGAATGTCGATAGGCTGAAGTGGGCCTGGTGGTGCCAATGAAGGATGCTTGCGGCGCTGGCAAGACTCACAAGATGCAACGTATCGGCGCACAGAGCGGTGAAGGCCGGGCCAAAAGAATCGACGCCGTACGCGGTGATACGTGCGGGCGTCTCTGAGATGCCCAGCAGTTGGGGCATCATGACGTTGTTTGAGCACAGTGGAATGGAGCGTTGCACGAACTACCAGTAGTGGTTCTGGGCCTTCTGTGCTTGTGTTGCGCCGGTAGAGAATTCCGTCACGAAGCGTGAACAGGCGAAGGGAAGGGTCCGAGGTGTCAGAAGCTAGACGGCGTATGATAGACCGCAAATTGGCATCACTGAGTTGTTCCCTACGTATGTCAGTGAAATCGGAAATGGCGAAGACACAAGCATCTGAATCGTGCGCTGACAGGTCAAGGTGATCGACGGGATGGCGAGATAGACAGTCGGCATCGTGTTGCATTCGGCCAGACCTGTAACTCACGTCAAAGCTATATTCTTGTAGCTTTAAAGCCCAACAACCCAGGCATCCAGAAGGATCATTTAACCATATGGTGTAGTAGCGCAATTTTCACGAGGACGAAGAGGACAAGAACACACGACACTCGCTACACTCGCAACTAATTTTATTTCAGAAGCAGCACATCATATATAACCCATAACCCTAGCGACACAGAAAAGAACTACGAACATTGAATCATTGCCAACAGAAGCTTTTGCGCAGACTCAAGTGATAGTACACGGCAGTTACGCTTACACTTTAAGATGACATAACTAAAAACAGCCCTGGGTAACATCAAATAAAAAAAAACAAAAAAATTTTGCGGGAATTCACACGTGTTTGAAACAAAATTTTGAAACGACAAAAAGGAGAGTATGACGCATGCAAACACTGATCTCAATTAAGTCCTTCGAGGTAGCTGGCTTCTCGGTCACTTAACGAAACCGATGACTGACTAATGCATCCTTCTTTTCTTTTTTTAATGTGGAAGGCTTCGACAATTTCTCTGGTTAGTTGGTTTCCATGACGGAAGACTACGGTCGTGTCACTGAACAGTGGTGAGCAGCCACACTGGGAACAGTGTCTCTTTATGTGAGAATGAATGTCAGTTCTTAATGATCGCTTGTGTTCTAAAAGTCGGGTGTTCAAACATCGACCCGTCTGGCCGATGTATACCTTTCCACACGTTAGCGGCAAGCAATACACGACTGATAGGCTACACTTAACAAACTTTGTTGTGTGATTTACCGTACAACTACCAGCATTAGTGTTTACTGCTATGGAAACTTTACGGTCTAGTTTGGAACATATTTTACTAAGCTTGTTGGGTGCCGAAAAAACTAGTTCTAGGCCATAGCGATTACCTACGTTTTTTAAGTTATGGGCAATCTTGTGCGCATATGGAACTGACACTATGTTCTTCCTGTTTTCATTACTTGTCATTTTTTTATGAAAGTTGTTGCGTACGTGACTAATCAGCTTGTTAGCCGATCTACACAACACGTATTTTTCGTACCCAGCATTTTTTAGCCTGATAATTTGTTGGTTGAAGCTTTCGCTAATCTTTCCTGGACATGACTTTGTTAAGGCTGCTCTCAAACATGAAAAGGCTATGCCACTCTTTACAACTTTAGAATGTGCCGATCGGTAGCTAAGTAAGGGTTTTTCCGTTCGCGGATTGTATGACCAGCATACATGTTCTGCTGTGGCATCTAACTCAATATCCAAAAACTGCAGTTTGTGATTGACTGGTAATTCATGAGTAAATTCAAGCCCTCTACTATTTTTCTTGAAGACTTTCAAAACTTCTGCGACCTTTTTATCCCGACCATCCGATTCAATAAAAACCAAAAAGTCATCTACAAACCGAAACACTTTGAGTGAAAGCCCTTTAAGGTTTAAATCTATTGCCTTGTCCATTTTTGCTAAATAAATTGTGCTTAAAACCGGGGCTACTTTCGAGCCTATTGTGATACCGGATTTTTGTCAATACATAGCCTTGTTCCACATAACAAATGTCGACCTAAGGTAAAAGGTTAACAATTCAAGAAAGGCATCCACCGATACACCACACTTATTCACAAACTCTAACTCATCGTTTTCTTCTTTTATACATTGCTTTACACTTGAAAATAGCGGACCATGCGGGATGTTGTAATACATATCTTGTATGTCTCTCAATCAGTCAATCACAAACTGCAGTTTTTGGATATTGAGTTAGATGCCACAGCAGAACATGTATGCTGGTCATACAATCCGCGAACGGAAAAACCCTTACTTAGCTACCGATCGGCACATTCTAAAGTTGTAAAGAGTGGCATAGCCTTTTCATGTTTGAGAGCAGCCTTAACAAAGTCATGTCCAGGAAAGATTAGCGAAAGCTTCAACCAACAAATTATCAGGCTAAAAAATGCTGGGTACGAAAAATACGTGTTGTGTAGATCGGCTAACAAGCTGATTAGTCACGTACGCAACAACTTTCATAAAAAAATGACAAGTAATGAAAACAGGAAGAACATAGTGTCAGTTCCATATGCGCACAAGATTGTCCATAACTTAAAAAACGTAGGTAATCGCTATGGCCTAGAACTAGTTTTTTCGGCACCCAACAAGCTTAGTAAAATATGTTCCAAACTAGACCGTAAAGTTTCCATAGCAGTAAACACTAATGCTGGTAGTTGTACGGTAAATCACACAACAAAGTTTGTTAAGTGTAGCCTATCAGTCGTGTATTGCTTGCCGCTAACGTGTGGAAAGGTATACATCGGCCAGACGGGTCGATGTTTGAACACCCGACTTTTAGAACACAAGCGATCATTAAGAACTGACATTCATTCTCACATAAAGAGACACTGTTCCCAGTGTGGCTGCTCACCACTGTTCAGTGACACGACCGTAGTCTTCCGTCATGGAAACCAACTAACCAGAGAAATTGTCGAAGCCTTCCACATTAAAAAAAGAAAAGAAGGATGCATTAGTCAGTCATCGGTTTCGTTAAGTGACCGAGAAGCCAGCTACCTCGAAGGACTTAATTGAGATCAGTGTTTGCATGTGTCATACTCTCCTTTTTGTCGTTTCGAAATTTTGTTTCAAACACGTGTGAATTCCCGCAAAACTTTTTTGTTTTTTTTATTTGATGTTACCCAGGGCTGTTTTTAGTTATGTCATCTTAAAGTGTAAGCGTAACTGCCATGTACTATCGCTTGAGTCTGCGCAAAAGCTTCTGTTGGCAATGAATCAATGTTCGTAGTTCTTTTCTGTGTCGCTAGGGTTATGGGTTATATATGATGTGCTGCTTCTGAAATAAAATTAGTTGCGAGTGTAGCGAGTGTCGTGTGTTCTTGTCCTCTTCGTCCCCGTGAAAATTGCGCTACTACACCATATGGTTAAATGATGTCTCACCAACTAGCCCAGCTCTCAACCCTACTGATCCAGAAGGATCTTTGAGGGAGGACAACCAGCACAGGGCGTGGTGATCCGCGATGATCGAAAAGTGGCAGCCGAACAAGTATGGATAGAATTTTCCAGCTGCCCATACAAGAGCGAGGCTCTCGCGCTCAGTGATGGAAACGTGCACTCGTATGAGGAGAGGAGGCGACTTGCGTAGGCGATTACACAATTTTGACCCTGTTGCCGCTGGGCGAGGACAGCGCCAATACCGTGTCCGCTGGCGTCGGTGCAAACTTCAGTGGGCGCTGAAGGATCGAAACGACCTAAGGTGGGCGGGAAAGTGAGCAACGCAATAAGTCGGCGAAACGAATTCGCTTGCTGGAGATCCTCCAAAAAAACGGCATGTCCTTCTTCAGTAGCTGTGTCAAAGGGTCAAAGGATGAGAAATGTCGGCGCAGTTGTGGACGAAACGCCGGAAATAGGAACAGAGGCCGACAAAGCTCCATAAATCTTTCGTGGAACGTGGTGTGGGGAAATCTTTGACGACGTGAATTTTGTCGAGATCAGGTTGCACGCCTTTAGCACTGACAAGATGGCCTAGCATTGCGGTTGTTTGGCTGCCGAAACGGCATTTGGAGGAGTTGAGCTGTAGGCCTGCCCTTCTGAAAACTTCCAGAACAGCTGACAGACGGCTAAGGTGACTTTCGAATGACGGCGAGAATACAATGATGTCATCGAGATAACAGAGGCACGTTGACCATTTGTAACCCCGTAGCAGGGAGTCCATCATTCTCCAAATTGTAGCGGGAGCATTGCAATAGCCAAGGGGAATTACCCTAAACTGGAAAAGTCCATCCGGTGTAACAAGTGTGGTTTTTCACGGTCTAATTCATCGACGGAAATCTGCCAGTATCCTGAACGCAGGTCGATAGAGGAGAAGTAGGTAGACCCGTGCAGGTGGTCGAGGGCATCGTCAATCCGTGACAGTGGGTAGACGTCCTTGTGCGTGACCTTGTTTAAGTGATGGTAGTCGACGCAGAAGCGCCAGCTGCCATCCTTCTTTTTTATTAGACCGACTGGTGAGGCCCATGAACTGCAAGATGGTTCAATGACGTCTTTTGGAAGCATTTTATCAACTTCACGTTGGATGACTTGTCGCTCTGCATGTGACACGCGATAAGAACGTCATCGGGTTGGGCTGGCGTCTCCATTGTTGATTCTGTGAGCAACAATTGACGTCTTTCCTAAAGGGCTGTCGCCAAAGTCGAAGATGTCCCTGAAGGATGCCAAGATATGCCGGAGATCGGCTGCCTGTGCTGGAACGAGGTCTGGCGCGATCATCTTTTCAAAGTCGGCATAAGTGGAGTTCTGTGAAGAGGATGCAGCGGCGGGCAAAGGAGCGTCTGCAATGAATGCAGAAACAGAATATTCACTGGTGGAAGAGACGTGGGCAAGAGTCATGCCATCTGGAACAACTTGAGCACACCAGCTGAAGTTTAGTATCGGTAGAGACGCCACATTACTCGTAATCGTCAACAGAGTATTAGGAAGGCCAACATTTCTGTCTAATAACACGTCCGAAATCGGTGCCAGCACATAATCGCCATCGGGTACCGGAGGAAAAGACCTCATGGTTACATAGGTAACAGATTGGGGCATCAGGCGAACGTATCCGACAGAACACAAACGTGGTTGAGCTGTAGTTGGAGTCTCATAACAATAAGGTAGCTCAAGCTAAAGTAAGCCTATTCCACAGTCAATTAAGGCAGAGTGCGCAGCAAGAAAGTCCATGCCCAGGATGAGTTCATGAGAGCACTTCTCGAGCACAGAAAAAAGCACAGTTGTGGAACAGTCAGCAACATTAACACGTGCGGAGCACATACCAAGCACAGCAAAAGTTCCACCATCGGCGACTTGGTTGAGCGGCACTTTTGACGGTGTTAAAACCTTTTTTAGACGGCGGCGAAGCTCCCAGTTCATGACCGAAATATGGGACCCTGGGTCTACAAGAGCAACAACACATGCATCGTCTATTTTAACGTCTATGGGGTTGCGTCGTGTCGGCATAGTCAGAGGATTTGGCTGGCGAATCGTCGATGCAGCATCACCTCTGGGAGCTGCATCGTCTAGTTTTCCCGAGCCAGATGTGCAGTCGGTGAAGGACGGCGGAATTGGAGTGAGTGCGACGATGGGCGACGAGACAGCGCTGAGCGGGACTGGTGGCCGGCAGTGGATGGTGACCGACAATGCACCGTCGACGAACCGTTACCACCGGCTGGCCGAGGCGACTCGTGGCGAGTTCCGAAGTGGCCATCATCTACCTCTGCACGACGGTTGTAGCCATGAGAAGGCTGACGCCAATACCACCTGCTACTGCAATAGCGGGCCACGCGACCAACACGACGGCAGTTAAAGCAAATGGGTCGGTCATCAGCAGTCCTCCACTCAGCGGAATTGCGAAAGCGCGCTGGGAACCTCTGGCTTTGGGCGTAGGAAACTGGCGGACGACGGTCAGTCGCTCGGTAGGGGCCGGCGGTGCACACAGATTCCAGGCCAACGTTCGGGAGTTCTTGGCGAACGATGACATGCACTAAAGGCACCATTTGGGAGCTGGACTCACAGGCACGAGAGAAAGTTGAAGCGGGAGACATAGCTTCAAGGTCTCGACGGATGATCTTCGTGACGTGCTCTGCAGTCAGTGGTGCCTGTGGTACAGGCATGTCTTCGCACGACCATGTTGCTGCGGTGTTGGGAAGTCGAACAAACTGATGGGACATGCGTCGGCTTTTGGCTGCCTCAAAACGCTGACACTCTCGGATAATGGCATCTACTGTGTCACAGTCTTTGCAAATTAGCGAATTGAACGCGTCATTGGCAATGCCTTTTAATATGTGCGCTACCTTCTCGGACTCCTCCATGCCGTCGTCTGCTTTGCGGCAAAGGGCGAGCACATCCTGTATGTAAGACAGGTAAGACTCCGATGACGTTTGAGCGTGAGATGCCAGCTCCTTCTTGGCTGCTGTCTTCCTGTCAGTCGATTTGCTGAACAGTTGACGCATCTTTTTTTTTGCACGCATCCCAGCTGCCAATGTCCGCTTCGTGGTTCTCAAACCACACTTTGGCTGTCCCCTTCAGGTAAAATAGGATGTTCGCCAGCATGAGCGTTTCGTCCCAGCGATAATTCCTGCTTGTTTGCTCGTACAGTGGCAACCATTCCTCAATGTCGACGTTGTCGGTCCCGCAGAACGTGCCAGGGTCTTTCAGCTGGGGCAGAACAACTGTCGTCGTTGCGGTGACCGCTGAGGAGCTGGAGCCGGACCTCTTGTGCCACCGTGGAAGAAATCAAGCGTCGGCCGCTGCGTAGCTCCGTCTTGCTACCCGGCACTTCCACCAAAATGTCATGGGGTGAGGGTAGGCAGAAGGTAGAAATATATTTACCGATTGTAGACGGAGTACACAGTGTCTTTGAACCAAGAGGGCGGAGTGGCAACAACCCCTCACGAGCTTTTATTCAATCGTCATCTTCATCGCCTTTATGGTGCCTTTGTTGATGTTAATGATGACTTGTATCAATATCATGCGCAACACAGTCAAATGCTTTCTCCAGGTCAAGCTGGAGCACAGCAACGCCACGTAACGCTTCGTCACGGCACTCTAGCACCCTTCGCATCCTGTGAATGTTAGTGGTGATAGTTCTACCTTTGATCCCACACGTTTGATGTTTTGCCACTATTTTTTATGATACCCTGAAGCCTTGATGCTAGAACCTTCATAAGAATTTTGTAATCGACGTTTGTCCGCGATACGGACCTATTCGAGCTTTCCGAATTCGCCAGCTTTAGGAATCAATATTCTATGCGTTTGCCCCGCCACGGTGGTCTTGTGGCTTAGGTGCTCGGCTGCTGACCCCCACGTCACGGGATCAAATCTTGTCTGTGGCAGCTGCATTTACGATGCAGGCGGAAATGTTGTAGGCCTGTGTACTCAGATTTGGGTGCACGTTAAAGAACCTTAGGTGATCAAAATTTCCGGAGCCCTCCACTACGGCGTCTCTCATAATCAGATGGTGGTTTTGGGACGTCAAACCCCACAAATCAATCAATCGAGACATTGTATTCAAAAGTAAAAAAAATACGTAGCAGAGCGTGGTATCGATCCACGGACCTCTGGGTTATGGGCCCAGCACGCTTCCACTGCGCCACTCTGCTGCCTGTCTTTCTTGAGGCTAAACACATGTTCTTAGCTCTTATCACACCCTATGAGAAACTTAACGCAAAAAAAATACTGGCACATAGCAGAGCATGATTTCGATTGACGGGCCTCTGGTTCACGGGCCCAGCCCGCCTCCACTGCGCCACTCTGCTGTCTGTCCTTTTTGACATTGAACACATGTGCTGTAGCTCTCATCACACCCTTATGGGTATGTAACGCCAAAAAGAGAACTATAGCACATAGCAGAGCGTGGTTTGGATCCACGGACCTCGTGGTTATAAACCCAGCATGCTGCCACTGCACCACTCTGCTTTTTTGATATTACCGCCTTGGCAAAACATGCAAACACAAGGAATACACATTAGTAGGACATTCAAATCACAATACAAGCACCTGCCTCATACTGGCTGACACGGTTAAAAGCGCTTTAAGTTCGCTAACTCATTCGATAGAATCATCGAAAGTAGTTCATCTTGTTGCAAGCTGTAGAGCACAAGCTTTCAATAAAAAGTTCCTCGAAAAAAATTATCACTACGCCAGAAATTTTTTTCATGAGGCCACCCTGCCTCAACCCCCTACCTTCTATGTAGCTGATCGCTGAGAGCATATAATACCAAAACCACGATATGATTGCGAGGGAGGACATATCAGAGGGCTCTGGAAATTTGACCACCTGGTATCCTTCAACGTTCATTGACATGGAACAACAGACCTCTTTAACGAAAAGGAGAATCCACTCCCTTCTGGGTTGTTGCATGGGAGTACAAAAGCTAATGCCAAAGCTTTGACCCTGAATTTTAGAGGGATCACGCATGTTAACAAAAGCCCAGACAGGGTAGGCGAAGCCCAAGGAGCCTTTGTTGATGAGGTGTAAATAAGGGGCTGTTCGCTCTACCATTTCAGCTCAGCTGAAATGCTACGGTTTTGACTAGCATCGAGTCTGCGATTTTCGGGTTAACTTCCAAGCACCAAAACCATACGTTCATCCACCATGGTAGGCGACAATGGAGAGCAGGGGCTTCAAAGACACGTATACTAAAGACGGCGTGTGTGGGCAGGAAAGGAGAGGCTTGATGGCTTTTCGCGAGTCCTAACTGTGGCTAAAATAGAGAGCGGTTCAACAATGAAATACCAACAAGACCCATCCCACGCTTTACTTCACTAGAGAGCGGAGTGTTTTTGGTGGATAGCTTTGGGTGCATCATTTTAAGGATTACGTAGAAGAGCTTCAACTACGTAGAATAGCTCTAAAATAGCTGAAGATGTTTCGTAGAATGACTGTAGATATTATTGTCTGCTTTTCTCACAACAGAACATTTTCCTTCGACAGTGGTCAACAACTACTGCATAGTGATTCCCCAGCTTAGGCGTTTGCGAAGATGTGCATTTAAAGGAAAGTTCCCACGGTGAAATTGCGTGTGCTTCGAGAAAATAAGACTGAATAAATATACGCGTGTAAATATTCACTGGAGGCGTCTAAAACACATGCAATGTACAGGGTTAGTATGCAGATTATCGAGTGCAATTGATGCGGGCGTCGTTCAATCGTCAAAGGTTTAAGATGCAGCTGAGAGATCTGCAATGTACCAAATTGTGGCAACAGAAGTTTGCAGAAACGGGTTGCTTATTACAAAAGGCTTAGAAAAAAAAGAGGAGTGAGGGGGTCGCTGAATGCTTCCTGTCTTCTCTCTTCTCCACTTCTGTGGTCGTTGAATACAGGCAGGATTAATTGGGTAGCCATAGCATGTTGGCCATTAGGACGTTAAGATTTATTCTTGTTTATTTGATGAAGGCATTTTGACCTTTAAAAACTTGTATTCTAGACGAAGTCATGACTGTTAAATAGCGTTGGGACCTCGTAGGTGGTCGTATCCATCAGTGCGCCTGTGAAGAAGAAAAGCAATATTAGTGTAGAAGTTTGCAGTTGCAAATTAAATAGTGAAACTTATTTACGAACACAAACAGTACGGGCTAATGATTTCTGCATAACTGCAGCACGATAACAATAAATAATAAAACTGCAGTTCCTGACAGTAATTGCAATCATTTTACATATAATCGCGTGCGTATTGTTCTAGATTTTGTCGATGGCCATTAAAATAGAATAAGCTTAGCACCTTAGCATCGTCAGCACAGTATCGCTTCAGTATTGCTTTTATGCTTGACGTGTGACTTAAACAGATATACTAGTGACCGAAAGTTTTTGTGGCTGGAAAATTTACAGCAAGTTAATCATCGTACTATCAGCTAGCGTTGGTGACACGAACCCTTTCGTACTTTTTCGGATGGAAGCGAACACAAGTAGCCAAAGGATATCGTGTCTGACTTCGAATTTAGAGAATATATGGGCATACTGCCGCTAGTATCGCGTTAAAAACGTAATCCTCTTTTCTGGGCACAGGCTCGCCTAATCAAACCTTAAATTCATCATGTACTGCTTTACCACATTCCTCACGGTGGCAACAACTAGGCGATAAAGTAACCAGCATACATTCCATGAACTAAGACAATATGCTTTACTAGCTGTGTGTTGTGTAATGGCACAATCATATGCCAGCTGGGCACTTATAATCGCATTGCCATCAACATCACAAGGAGTTGGACTGCACAAAGAAGTTAGGTTGAAAATTAACCCAACACAAGACATACGCCACGGTTCCGACTACTATAGCTCCGGGAAATAATGAATGACGTCGCAGTTTAATTTATATTCAACCTCTTCAGACTTATTTTTTCTTTTTGATTTGTACCTAGAGGGTACATGCAGTACTTTACCACCGGTGGGTTTTTTGAGGAATGTCTATATGTCTAATTGACTCTACAGAAGTGATGCCACACTGCTTCATCACTGATGTATAAATATGGATCTTGCTTAATTATTCTACTTTATTTTGCATAGGGACAAGCGACAACGCTTTTTGCGATGCCTGTAGTTGCAAGGAGACGCTACGACACATCCTGTGTGACTGTCCGGTATATGATGTTCAGATAGTCAATAGCGCCTATTCTAGAGCACCGTGTAATTAGACGAATGTCTGTTGCATCTATTCTTGAATGTCGCTCACACAGGACATCATAGCCAAAGACAACTTAAGCACTCAAAGTTTCTAAGCAAAACTAACTTGGACAAGTGGCCACGACAGCGATGTGTTGTACCACGTGAGCGAGAGGGATTTATGAACTGACTGCATGTTTGTGGTGCGTGATTGCTGAAGAACAAAAAGAGGCACCTAATTTCTTCAGTCTAATTGGCGACATGGCGCAGCACCTTGTAGGGGATGGTAGAAGGGGGATGAAAAGAATAGTAGAGGTATAAAGAAGGGAGAGCACTCGCCACACAAGAGTGATAGGAAAAAGAAACAGATAGGGAAGATACAGGACACGGTTGAAGCAATCCGAGGACGGGGCACAACTCAGCGAGAGCTACACGGCCTCAGGAGATCGCGGAAGGCAGGCCAATCGGCGAGAGCTACGCTGGCGTCAGAGATTGCGGGCTACTCAACCAATCAGCACGGAATCCAGCAAGCACGTCGCCTTGTTTGTGTATGTTTGATGTTATGTGCCATCTTTATTTCTCTTTCCCATTTTTCCTCTTCCTTTTCTTCAATCTCTCCTTTCGTGTTCTCACCTGTGGGGCAGCAAACCAGCTTTCCTGACCTGGTTAACCCCCTTGCCTTTCCTTCTTTACCTTTATTCTATTCTTACCAGCGGTGCAAGCGGTCAAGAAGCAGGTGATCGAACCGGCGATCAGTGCGCGTCCCGCGACGCGGGCGCAGTCCGAAAGCCGTTCGGGCACCAGTGCGGCGAATACGCCCAGCTGGACGCCCAGGGCGCCGAGGCTCGAGAATCCACAGAGGGCATGCGTGCACAGTAGTCGCGCACGCGGGGACAGCAGACCTTCACGAGCCAACCGACCCATCTCGTTTTGGGCGAACACCTCATTAAGCACCATCTTCAGGCCCACCAAGGAAGCAACGCGTGATGACTCGTCCACGCTCAGGCCCATGCCCAACGCCAGCGGGATGAACAGGCGGCCCACCAGCCACTGCGTTATAGAACGCCCTAGTTAATTAAGGATGCCGTTGACTACCTTCCGCAGATGAGACAGGTAACATCGTGTTTTGCCGATACACACCACAAGACACTTTACAGTGGTAACTGCAAGGCCGCCTGCCTATTCTGGTGTTTGTGTAGGCTTTTATGTTCGTCACTGTAGTGGTGCGGGAGAGAGGGCAGTGAGACAACATTTAAGAATTAATTGCCGTGATATCGTCTTAACATAACACAGATTTTTCCGTTACTGTCTCGATAGAGATGAGCAAAAGTGCAGCGCTTCATGTATCAGGCACAAGCGGCTGAAGATTACGTCGCCGGGTCATCCCATCCCTGAAGTAATCGAGAAAATTTAGCTATCGTTGCCTCTCGCCATTTTTGTGATGGTGGAACTCTCACCGGCTCTGCAATAGCGCAAGTTAAAAAAGTGAGTGAGATCACGCAGCCAGACTTGTGTTTGTAACCGATCACCTAGTTAGCTGATTTGTTAGATCGTGTGTGTTTAGCAACACACGGGGTGGGGTGACGGCAGTCCTCTTGCGATCCGGCACTCACGCTCCGTGGACCTCAATTCCTTGTGCAAAGCACCTTATGGTCGAGGAGACAGAACTAAGAGTGCAGAAATGACGATGGAGTACGAAAACAAGGCGCCGAAGTATGAACGTAAGAGAGAGTTCCACATTGTCATCCATGCTTGTGTATCTAAAGTGTAAACTATTTGCGATGCTTACAGTAGGACCAAATTGTAAATAATCAAATGTGCTTGCTGTCAAACAATGCATTCAGCATCCTTCGTAAAATTCTAATTTGCGGCCCTATGTTGCACAGCCTTTCAAGAAGCCACGACATTTGCCTCCGTAATATGGAACTGTTTGGTATGTAGAGTGAGTAAACCAGTAATTTGAGCGCTTATTCAAAGATTCATTTGGAAGCCCACGCAATCTGTGGCTGCTCTCGGCATGCAGACGCTTCAACCACAAAGAAATGTACGTATCCCCGTGACGTCAGCATCTGAGAACGGTAGTTGTAGCCGGTAAAGTGCGTCAATGACATTTTTAAAACTAACTGCATGACACCACGTTGATTTACCTTTACCCTCCATACCGCTGAACGGTGATGCCATTACTGGCATGAAACCATCAATACATACCACTGCAGCAGAAGCTGCACCTATAGCACCTGTAACAATGTGTCGATTACAATAGTATCAAAACGATCCATACTGCCACCAGAACCACCTGTAGCACAAAATGTCACTGCAAGTGACGTGCGTTATTGTGTGCTTTCAGTGGTGGTATAATTACGAAACGAAAGAAAAAAAATTGGTGGACCCTTAAGCTTCACCTTTGAGAGTTGAACGTGATAGCGAAATCCGGCCCCTGGTTCACCTTCAAACGCACAGTGCATACTTAATAATATGTTTCTCTCTCTCTCTCTCTCTCTCTCTCTCTCACACACACACACACACACACACACACACACACACACACACACACACACACACACACACACACACACACACACACACACACACACACACACACACACGCGGTAGATAATACAGCGCGCGCGCGCTAATGGCATGTACATGTATGTTCTAAAGCAAGAGTCGTATGACATCCAAGATACGCACCGTGCGCTCGCCATCGCTGCGATGTTATAAAGAGTCTCACAATGCCTCGCGGATAGCAGCACATTATCTAGCGTTTGCTAATTGCTTGATCAACGCCTCTGGAAAAGAATGATATGTTTTCCTCTACGTGAACATAGTTGTCCATTTTTTAGGGCTTTTTGAAAGTTCCTGTGCGTTTTTAGCGGTGCTGGCTGCACCACCCCGGCCTTTTTCAACGTAGTTTAATGACCTCCCAAATGCGTGTACAAATCACCGAATGGGCTCGTTTTCGTCGTGACACCTTCCGAACAAAATGCGTTATGGAGACTCTTTCCACTACATGGAATTTATGTAGTGTTTTTTCCAAGAAGAGCTGCAAGTAACATCGTGGCCTTGTAATAAATGGACAAAAACGCCAGTTAAATATCTCGGAGTTCCGCTCGAGTCATAGAAAAGTACTAAAGAATATTTGTCACAGTAAACAAAATAAATTAAAGAGAAAGCGAATGGGTGGAATGCAACTTATCTGTCCATGTTTGCTAGGGCTAGTGCATGTAACTGGTTTTTTGTGTCTAAGCTATGGTATGTGATGCAAGTGCTGTACTGTTGTTCCCAGGTCCATGTGCAAAAATTACATCAGGTGTTTTCAATGTTTGTGTAGGGGTCTAACTGGGAAAGGTAAAGTAGCATGAATTTGTTTAGACGGGTGAAGTGTGGAGGTCTTGGGCTAAGACATCTGTTTATCAAGCAGTTAGAAAATAGTTTTTTCTTTTTCCACGAGACAAAAGATTCTTTCCTACTAACAGTGTGTCAAACAAGAATAAGTATACTGTTGCCCAAGTTTGTTGTGAGC
Source organism: Rhipicephalus microplus (assembly GCF_043290135.1). NCBI lineage: Eukaryota > Metazoa > Arthropoda > Arachnida > Ixodida > Ixodidae > Rhipicephalus > Rhipicephalus microplus. The sequence continues at coordinate 138,418,352 of NC_134700.1, forward strand.
ACTCATGTTACCAGGGGGGCTGTGCAAGGATACATGAAAGAAATTGTTGCCAGCGTGCCATTTTTGTGTGTTTGTTTTTTGACAGACTACCTGTAGTCTGTTCAAAAGAAAGAACTGTACAAAACTTTTGACACTGTGCCTCCCATCCCACTGTACAGAGCACTATATATACAGCACGCAAGGGTCAGAATGTTCTTAAGCGAGTTAAAAAAATGCCGGCAGCTCCTAGTGCAAGAACGTTATTTTTTAGATTACACACCGGAACACTTCCTCTAAGAACCTTCCTAGAGGAGCGTGGGTTTTATATTCCTTGGGGATCTCATTGTCTAATCTGTAATAAACTGGAAACTACTGATCACGTTTTCCTGCATTGTTGGGAAGGAGTTTACTTTTGGGGATGGAGTTTACTTTTGGGGAAGGACAAAAAAAAAGGACATATAAAAAAAGTTTCGGTCAGACACTCATGGAATCAGGTATTTGGCAATAGGGAATGACGTTGAATTACCTTTCGATTTAATTATGATGACTGCCTTGCACCGTATATGGTGCTCTAGAATGGCTGAATTTCACTGTGACCCTGACAAGACACCAACAAGAGAGTATTTTAAAGAAAGTATCTCAAAGCTTCTCGAGGTAGTAAGAATAGCCGAATGAGTACCTTTATGGTTAGAAAGGATAGAAACCCTACTGACCATGAAGGAATTCTAAGACGTGATGTGTTATAGTAATGCTTGACGGCCGTAATTATTTGTTGTTAGGTTCGCTGTGTATTCTTCTATCTTTATCTTAGCCCCCGTGTGTGAAGTTTAAGCGGAAATAAAGAAGAAAAAAAAACATCGTGGCTCTGTGGTAAGACACCTGCATGCCACTCGAATGGCCTGGGTACAATTATGAATGGGACCGAAAAGTAATTCTTTATTTCATTCGCCTTTCTGTCAATTATTGGCTCATAACCGATTTTTCGCTCACAACCAATGGTGCTGACGGCGCAATTTCCGCTACACGAGCTTTCTAACGTTATCGCGTTAATAAAGAAACTACTATATTATGGAGCCTTTGTTTTAATCAAGCTCTGGAATTAGTTGCCATAGAATATTAAGTGTGCATTTCCTGTTTTGTCATTCAATCATCAGCTTCGAAAATTAATATTTAATGAATAGCATCTTTCATTCATTGTTCTTCAAACACATTTATAATTAGGTCGCTCTGATCAGTGTCCGCTTTAATTATACTACAGTTCTTTCTCTCGATATTTTTGTGTTTTAAATTGTATAAATCTTAGAATCGCCATTGTTTAGATATGTATACCTTTTACTATGAGTACTATATGTTGCATCCATGTTGTTGTTAAGTAGTATTTGCTTTTTTACTACTATAATAAGGTCCCTCTACAGTGTTTACACTATGGAACCTTTTTTTGTAATAATGTGTCTGTAATCTGTATATGTTTTGAATACTGAATAAACCTAAAACTTCAAAACTTCAAACAGCTGAGGCATTTGCGAGGATACGCAGCCAACGGAAACCTCCCGCGATGAACTCTTTTTTTTGTGGCACCAGTACTGTTGCGATTTACCCGCGGAACGGCTCAGTGTGGCCCCGTCTCGAACTGCATGTGGTGGGAGAGCGAACTATTTCACGGTGGAGCTCTTGAAGGCCGAGGTTAATCTCTGGGGATCCGTGGTGCACACTTCATAGCGGATGTGTGAGCGTGAAACCTGACAAGAGGGAGGATAGAGGCGAAGTTACGCAGGTGAGAGGGAATTCTATAGAGTAATGACTTGAGCCTGCTTGAAAAACGGTAGTGATGAGCAGGGGGTAAACCTGGGTATGGACGAGGAGGAGTGAAGGTGTAGTTATGTCAGGAGCGAAGCAGGTGGTGTGTAGAGATGCAGGGGCTGCCGACCATCCTGAAAGAAACGTAAGGTCTCGCATTCAATCTAGAATGTCAGACTCGCATCGCCTATCCTTGGTTCAGGAATATCCGGCCACAATTAAGGTAAAGTTTATGGCGCCAGCTCCTCTGTTTTATCAGACTTCCTGATGTTAGGTCAGCTAAAGCTGCACAGAATGGTTTTCAATGCTATGCTATTTAGAGTGTTCACACAGGGTTGTGTATTTAGAAGACGGCAGCTTCGAGTGACTCAGTTTTATTTTTCGCTCTCCCGCGACGTGCTTACGTTCACGCTGAGTTTCCAACCGACGAGTGAGCCAACGTGCGCCAGTATAGCGTCAGCCAACGCGACGCAGGCCACAAATGCCAGCAGCGATGCCACCACGTTGGCCGCCACCGCAAGCAGGGAGGACACGCTGCGCGCCATGGACTCGAAGACGTTGGAGCTGCTTCTGCAGCTGCGTGTTGACACAAAAGAAGACAGCAAAGTTGTGGGCGACCGAAACACGTGAAAGGGAGGGGAGTTGGAGGCGAACTACATAAAAAATACATAAAGCTACATTGGTGACACATCTGTTGATAGCGTGGTGCTGATTATGAAACTTACAAACACGTTTTAAGCTATAGCACGTGCTCCTAAAGTGACTGATATAAGGTTTTGTGACAGAAAATAGGCACGCATGTGCGGCACTAGTATATATGAATCCTGTTTTAAAGCAAAAGCCGGGTACGAATGACTTGTTTTTTTTTGTTTTTATTAGCTTGTACCACCTAGCTCAACAACAACAAGTTTCGCTCATTATTTTGGTTTGTTTTAGTCCGTCAGACTGCTATAAGACGTCTCAATCTAGTTGTTTTATCATATCGAAACAAAAAAAGCGCACACTTGCGAAGGACGGACCGCGAAAACACCGGACACAGGCGCTGTGTCCAGTGTTTCCTCGCTCCTTCCTCGCCAAGTGTGCACTGCTTACGTTTATGTTAGACGAAAAAAACAAGTGTTTTAGTTAGCATATCTTGACAGCCCTCGTGAATGGCTAATCGCTATGTATTGACTTGATCGCCTCAAGAAAAGTAGGGGAGCCTTCTTGAAGCATGCTTCGTAGAAAAGGGTTTGTTTACGTTGGTTCTGCAAAACATTTCTCCACTTCGGAAATCTTCAGACACTTAATTGTCAGTAGCCTTCAATAATATGTGCAGTGCTCAAGTGATTGACTGTTGGTATCTCTTACGGACAATTCTAGCAGAAGAGATTTTGTGAGCATGGCGCTACATGAGTTTGTCAGCGAGTTGTATGACCCACTAACTCAGAAAGCGATTGTCGCAAGCCTACACATGCATCTGTATCAAACATGTAGGCTGAGGAGCTCACTCATCGGTTGCATGCACGAAGCAAATTGACAATATTTAGTGTCATGTAGGTTAGCTCTGCACGTCAGCTTCCACATCAGTTTGTCATGTATAATCAGTTTGGCTTGAGTAGAGATATTTGTCCGGATGGTTTAAGCGATATGAATGTACAATGACCACTCAACCTTTGAGGTAGATGGGTCACGGTTCACTGAAAAAAGCTGAATATTTCTGCTGCTTAAACACGCCCGCAGACTCGACTTTAGATTTCCAGTCGGTTCTGAAACGCGCTTGCAACATGTAGAGCACAGTTATGCTGTATACGTGAACTTCCAAAGATCCCACCAAGTGGTCTCTAAATTTTCGAAACCGACTGTACATGATGATAGCATCCAGTTCTTCTTACATTCGTAGTTTTGCACTTGACGTCTCTTAAGATCTTTGTGCTGTATACGTTATCAAAAACCAGCAAATGCAGAATTATTTAATGTGTTTACCTCCTTCGAACGTCTTTAATGGTTTCTAAATCACTGCTGCTATCCTCTGTTTCGGGGTAAAAGAGTTTGGAGAAACCGAGGGCTGCCGGCGCGGACATCACTGAGGCCGCCAACATGTGTTCGGCCTTTACCTGTACAAAAAAAAAATTACCCACAGTGCTTTGCAGTGCGGCTTACGAAGTCCACATGCTAATTTCTTGTAAAAAATTAACAGTGGTAGAACACTTGTCTTGTCTTGCCCAGGACTCGCCCGAAGAAGACACAATCAGGGCTAGGTAAGATGCATAACCCGATGTTGCTAAACACTCTGGGAATACATTTTTGTGTTATTGCTTTGCGATGAGATTTAATATTTGTCTGGTGGAAAGAAGTTAAGACGTTTGCACTTTAATTATGAGATGTACGGCAAAGAAGCAAGGGGATCGAACTGAAGGCGGCCTGCCCCCCCTCCCGTCTTAAATAGATTGCCTGAATGAAACACAAAAAGAATGATGATGCAAGCGTCAATGTGTAGAGTTGAATGTCTGGTAGGGCCTTATGTGGAGTTATTTACTGAGCTTGCTACTACAGCTTGTTGATGAACCAGTGATACGTTAATACTGTGGAAAAAAGAGTCGGATAGAAAGAAGCAAAGGCTGTGTGGGTTCATGCATTATTTTTTGCCTGGTCATGTATTTCGTACGTAACGTTATAAGTATACAAGCCGAGTTATTGTTGTCGATGAATTAAAGGAAATACAAATGCAAAGTGTTTAAGCCTATCATTTGGAGATATGTATGATTGTCTAAGGGAAACAGATAAATGCCACTCACGCCGAAGATTGTAAATACCACGAACAGGCTCCCTGATATCGTGGCGAAGCCGCACGTCATGACTGTGTGCAGCTCGGATCTCGTCAGCTGCGCCAAATAAATCCTCACCAGAGCCGCCGAGTCAGCCTGCCCTCACAGCAAAAGTGAAGTGTGAGATAAAAAAAATATACAGTAGCGTATTTCGCTACTTAAAAGATAAAAGATACAGGCAGTGATCACTGTTACATGAGAATCACGCTCTGAATGTTGCGGGAAATGAATCCGGTGCGATCTCGTTGATTGAACTTTTCCGCGAACCTCAAAGTAAACGCGTGATCCGAGAAATGCATAAATTGAAGCAGGCTCAAAGTAGAATAAAATCGGCCTACTCTGTCACTAACTCAACCGCGAAGTATTCCAATAGTTGAGTACGAAGTACTCGAAATCGTTTAACATTTTTTTCTAAACATTATGTGTCGTCAAATGCTAGAGGTACGCAGAGCGCATTATACGGAGCAGCATTTGAGTGTTCTAAAACGCAGATTGAGGAGCACGTGATTCAACCTGCCGCCAATAATATAATACACATTCTAGTCTACAGCCTATGCTGGGTGTTAACAGCATACATACGTGCCTTGAAATCAATGGAACATTTTCATTACAGAGAAGCGAAACATTTGGAGACATGCTTAGAGACATGCATTGCAGTTATTTGTGAGCATTCCAGTGTAGGCTAAAACTTCTCCCATCGATTTGAGGATTAAAATTTACGACAAAGGAATATTTTAAATGCAAATGGGTCGTATTGACTCCTCATTGGCGTTTTGATGAAATATTGGGGTTTACTGAGTTACATAGCACCATTAAAAGTAGTTTATTGTGGTTTCCCAGCAATGCACCTACGCTTGTAAACTTTCATATCTCGTTTATGTTTTCGATATATGCAGGGAAGAATAATTTCTTTGGTGGGTGTGAATAAGGCTAAAGAGGGAGTGCATGACACCATAATACGGCACACGAAAGCACGAACATTTTTTACGCGCGTAATGAAGTATTCATTTGGGAACATTCCTACGGCAATGCAGTGCCGGAAGTCGTAGCGGCTATACCGTTATTGTGAAGTCTATACCTATTATCGAATACGGCGAAGAGACCTCACCATGCCAAGATAGATGCTGCAGGCGGCGCAGTAGGACTCGAGGGCCGTGGTTCCAATGGTCGCAGAAATAAGCCTGGCGAACCATGAAGCCAGGCATTCCAGAATACCGTAGTGACACAGTATTGAAACTAGCAGTCCGAAGAACACCACGGTCGATACCACCTGCGCGGTTGTCAGAAGTCATTGTCTCATCTCCAAGGGAAACAAGACAAAGAAAAAAAAAGCCTGCGTGAGAATCGATATCTGGCATTTTACGTCCCGATACCATATGATTACTTGATTATATCAGGGACGCCGTAGTTTAGGGTTCCGGAAATTTCAACCATCTGGTGTTCTTTAACACCACACAGCACACGGGCCTTAAGCATTTTTGCCTCGATGAAAATGCGACTGCCGTGTTCGAACCGGCGGATTTCGGGTCAGCATCTGAACACCGCAACCACTGTACCACCGAGGCGGACAATCGACGTCAAAGTGCGCAGAGCGGGAAACACGGAATTATTCGCATGCTTCGTACAACGGCCGCCTCCTGGTTCACAGCTTCGTAAAGTTACACTTGGCAGTGGCAGAAAAGTTATCTCCTATGCAACATCAGTGGCTTTTGGCCACCATTATTGTCAGAAACCTGCATGACCATAGCCCTTCACATTGAACAATGAGAATGGAGGTCCGACAGAGGAAACGCATGAGGCAGATTTGCTGCCTCCACCCCTCCCGCGCCTAGTCATTAAGCAGGTGCAAAAGAGAAACCAACTACTGATCTCGCACTAGAATGTGACGATGTGCGTAGTGCTCACCATAACTGCGAGCATGGGCTCTTGACGGGGCAGGCCTCCTTGGAGCTCCCCCGTGCTCAGGTATCCGAACGCGAAACCTCCCCCGTGCTCAGCGAATGAAATGATGGTGGCCATCTTCTCGGCGAGGCAGGCCAGAGCACTTCGCCCAACGTGCCAGCGTACCAGTAACAGACCCAGCGCAAACTGAAGTAGCAATCCGCTCAACACGGGGCGCCACCTTACCTGGTTAACGTAACGAGTCGCGACGTGATTAACGAAGCAAACCACGATGCAAGATTTTCGTAAGCGTCTTGGTACTTGCAATAGGAGTGTCTAAAAGATCGAAGAATTGTGCAACCACATGACCTCCGGTTAGCATTAGTACATGTTACTGTACAGTGGACATTCCCTGCAAGCAACAGATTGCTTTCAGTGCCCCATCTTAAAATGATTTTTCATATATACAGGGCCACGTTATATCCGCAAACAGGAAGCTCATGACTGGTTTGGTAGGCGAAACATTGGATATGCCTTCGTCTTGTAAAACGGCGAAGTCAGAATGAAGAAGATGATGGTGATAAGTGTACAATGTGCGTAAGCTAACCATGGCCAGAGTTAAATATGCTGATACACTTTATATTGGCAAGGCTAAATGTACGATGCTGACTATACCATGGGTATGGCATGGTACTTTTTTATTGTAATTAGTTGTTTAATTAAATATGTTAATTAACAAGCTCATAAAGAAAGGAGTCTGAGCAGGGAATTCTAATAAGAAATTTGTAGACCGGTATGTAAAAACTTCCCATTGAGCAGTTTGTAGCTTTCTGTTTACTGAGTAATTGTCTTTTTCTGACGACTACAGATGCCGGCGAAAGGCAAAAAAATGCCACTGCTCTAATATTTATAATTATTAAAATCAAACTGCCAATTTCATAGGATGCCCAAAGCTATTCGAATGGATAATTGGAACAGGTTTAGGACTTCATAGACGCAACTATTGAATTTCTATGAATAGATATCAAGTGATGACTATGACTGTTTTGAACACTGTAGCGGGAGTAGCTGTTAGAAGAATGATTGAACTTACCTGAGTTTGAACCTGTCGGAATGTATATGGATTTAAGAGAACGACCACTGGTGTTTTTTTGACTATATACCATTTGTTGTGTTGAAATAAAAAAAAACACTAACAACAAAAGGTCACAAGATATGAGTGTATTCACTGGAATGTTATGACGAAGACGTTTTATCGGCCAGCACTACTTGTTAACATTTTTTTGTTGTATTATGCTGCTTTTCTACATTTGCAAGAAAACTCGTAGGCAATGCCTGTTGTCTTTTCTGCTGCAAACTCTGAGTGGGGTTACTCTATTCCGGATTTCGTTAGTGCTTAAACTATTGCGAAAACATTAATATTGCAGTACCATCAGTTGGGACAAACGCTAGAGCTTCACAAGACGGGCCTGGCACAACGTAGAGGAGACGGATAAAATGAAGCCAGCCGAAGAGCTAGCTGTTTGCTAATAAAAGAGGAAGAAGTAAAATGGTTAGTTCTAAATGTACGCGCACCTAAATTTGAGATGCAAAAACACTTACACACTAGGTACTATGTGAACTTTATCGGGTTTATAACGTGTTATGGTCGGTTTCTCTGTTCTGACGGCCTATGAAATACGCTTGCAAAGTGACGAACCAGTTCTGACATAACAACGAAAAAAAAAGACGTGTTCGTGTACTAGTTGTCGTCTATAAACTTCGTGCCTTGCTCCGGTTTTTGGAAAAGATGTAGCCGAAACCGACTAGTAGCACAACTCCAAGGACAGCCGTAAGACGGGGTCGGTGCAGCCGCGAGTCGATGGTGACGAGCAGCAGCATGGCGGTCACGGCTGCGGCAGATGCGCACCTGCAAGCGATTAAAATGAACAGATTGCTCGGAGTAAGTGTAGCATGCGATAACACCAGTTTACGTAGTTTGGACGACTTCATAGCGAAGCTTGTTTCCCTCAAAAGAACAGACGATTTTTCGCGTATTAGTGAAGTACGAATTCGAAATTCAGAAAGCACTATACTCTTACAGCGACACGGCGATCTGTAAACGAGAAAACACGCTAAAAAAGATGCTGCAGATGCCGCTTGAGATTCTCGCACCAAACACAAAGACGTAACATATTTCAAGGCGTCTACTGGGTTTTATACGTAACTTTCTAATCGAAAAAAACGATATACATTGTCACCTGTGAACGCCGCAGACCTAACTTACGAAATTTCAGGAAATTCGGTCGTAAACATCTCGAAAATACAAAAATTACATTTGAAAACTTTTGACGTCACGTGCGGAGGTTCCAGTGCGAAATTAAAAAAAAAATGAAACTTCAACATACGTTTTGTCCGCTACTTTTAAACTTGTGATAGTGAAGCATAGAGAATTTGAGTCCTTAAACTGAAGTTTGCCAATCTGAGCCAGGTCATCGTACCTCTGCTGTGTCCTTTTAAATGGTCCATAAACCAGGCTTAAGTTGAAACTTAGTCGGGTATTGCATTTACGTGTCAGTGTGCACACGCAACCACGGGGACTTTCGAAAACAGAGCCATAAGTATTTGATAATCGTGAGAGAGAGAGAGAGAGAGAGAGTTTCAGGAAAGGAAAAAAAAAAGCCACTTCTGCAGGCCTAGTTGGACGCACGGCTCATCGCCGATGATCGAAACGTAGCCTTCGCTCGTTGCTTTGCGACGCTCCGTTCTTCTGGCTGGTCTCTCCTTCTCGCCGAGTCCTTCTACGACGAGGAGGTGCAGGAAGCGTGCGTAGGTGCTTACAAACAAAAATGTTCTTGTTCCACCGTACGACGGCTTCTAAACCTTGCAGACATCGCAGTTCTACCCTGGCGACGTCAGGGCGAGTGCTGAGGTTACAGGAAGAGCTCGGACACAAGGTCGGCTTTTTATATGTCTTTTTTCATGTTGTGGTGCGCCAGTGGTGCGTAGCGCTGCAACGTTTCACATCTTTGATCGCAGCGGCATCCTGAACTCGACGTGCGCGTTCACTTCCAATGCTATGAAGTAGGCGAGGTGGTTTGACAACCTTCGGTTCGTATGGAATCTTTACTTTGTCAGTGTTACTATTACAAGTACACATATGGTTGCAGAAGCCATGAAAATTATTAGCAGGCGCCTTGGTGCTGCAGTGATGTGACGCAAAAATTAACGATAGACCCGACACGACGGTCTAGTGGCTAAGGCACTCGGCAGCTGACCCGCAAGTCGCGGGAGTGAAACCCGGCAGCCGCATTTTCGATGGAGGTGAAAGCGCTCGAGACTCGTGTTCTTACACTCAAGGTGCACGTGGAAAAACCGCAGGCGCTGGATTTCCAGAGTCCTTTACTTCAGCGTCTCTCTTAGTCATATGGTGATTTTGGGACATTAAACCATAATAATAATAATAATAATAATAATAATAATAATAATAATAATAATAATAATAATAATAATAATAATAATAATAATAATAATAATAATAATAATAATAATAATAATAATAATAATAATAATAATAATAATAATAATAATAATAATAATAATAATAATAATAATAATAATAATAATAATAATAATAAACAGCATGACATACATTGATGTTCTTAATTGTGGCGACTGACCACTTTTTTCTAACCGCTAGTCTACAAAGCGTTCGCAATTGCTTTAGCGTTAACGTGCCGTCCTCGCACGAGGCATTTCGCCGGAATTATCTGAAGTTTCAACGTGTATAGCCTAAATTTACCTGTAATAAGTAAACGAGCAAGCTGTCGTCGCGCAGCAACTGTACAGCGAAGTGTGAACTAAACCACTGTTCTCGTGACAACCGAAGACATAAGAAGAACGAATTGCATTACAGTGCAGTCAGAAAGAGCGGCCATGTATTTGTTTTGTCTTGTTTTGATTGCGGTTTTGTCAAGCCGATGCCATGCGGCGAGATTCTCGAGAAACGTCTTGTGCTTGATGAACGTACCTTTGAATTCAATGGCTGATACGACACTGAACCATCAACTCAACTAGCTGGCACGAAAACTGCAATTTGAACAGTGTCTAATTTTACCATATTGTCAAATGCTGTAATGTTGCCAATTTACGCCAATTAGTGAGGCTGCAAGAACCCACTGGGCCAATCTGAGTTTACAAAAGTAGCAAAATCGACAAGGGGAAATTCGCAAGTGTCCAGAATAGCACCTTCGACTGCGGTGTGACAATGAGGTGCATGACCTGTCGCCCTCTAACCACCCCCCACCCTCTCACCGATGTGCGAAGCATGGACGGAGCTCAAATGCCTGCGAACTCGCTCACTTGTAGCACAAAACGAGTCCCTGCAACTGTGAGATGAGAGGAAGGTGTACGCAGTCCAACGTTGGAACAAACGGAGAAGAAACCAGCTCGGAAGCCTTCTCTCCATACGGAATAATGGTTAGGTGTTTCCAGGACCGTTTCTTCTACTGTTTAATTTGAGTCGATGTGTTCTGAGATTGAATGATTGTTATGTGGGGATGAACGTACCAAAACTACCATATGATTCTGAGAGATGCCGTAGTGGAGGACTCCGGAAATTTCGACCACCTGGGGTTGTTTAACGTGCACCCAAATCTGTGCACACGGGCCTACAACATTTCAGCTTCCATAGGAAATGCAGCCGCCACAGCCAGGATTCGATCTTGCGACCTGCAGGTCAGCAGCAGAGTAGCTTAGCTTGGGAAGTAAAAACAGCGCACAAATATAGACAAGGATGGAAGAAGAGACGACACCGCGCTGAACTCGCAACAAAATTTTATTGGAAGGTACACGCACATATATCAAGCATTAGACCCATTCACGTGGAAAACCAAAGGCGTCTGCGCATCAAAGCAAACAAGGTTCGAAACAAGCATAATCATATTGAACAACGACACGTGTGTAACAACCCAGAAAAAAACAAAAAACACACCTTCCTACTTGCCAAAAACATATGCAACAGTCCCTAACAGACTAACAATCTAATATGGCAGCGCTGAACCCAGGTACCTAGCTCCATTTTCACCAAGGGCCACGGACGGCTCGCTTACACACCTTTCCCCCTCCTTTTTAATGAAAAAAGCCTCCATCACTTCCCTAGTGCACTTGTCCCGATGTCAAAATAAACAAGTGGCTTTATCTGCAAAAGGTTGGCAGCCACACTCCCTACAATGAGCTGGCAGGTGCAACCCGCCAGCGGCCGTCAAAAAGGTTAAGTGTTCTTTTAGTCTCACGTTAATGCACCGCCAGGTTTGTCCTGTATAACCCCCCCCCCCCCCCCCCCGAAATTGGCAACTAGTTGGTGTTCATGGGCTGGTTGATGGCCAAATATGAACCACCAACTAGCCCAACTTTCGCTATTATTGCGAGTACCTTACTGCTGACTCGCCGGTGGCGGGTTCAAATCCCGGCTGCGGCGGCTGCATTTCTGATGGAGGCGGCAATGTTGTAGGCCCGTGTGCTCAGATTTGGGGGCACGTTAAAGAACCCCAGGTGGTCGAAATTTCCGGAGTCCTCCACTACGGCGTCTCTCATAATCATAAGGTGGTTTTGAGACGTTTAAACCTCACATATCAATCAATCAATTGCGAGTACCTTAGCAGACCACCACGACGGGGCGATGTGTTCTGAGATACAACACTATTAAACGCATTCTTTGCACTCACTTCGCTGAACTACATATTGCCACGTTCCTTTCCTCAAGGTCTGTCATCACACCGGTACATTACGTTCAGCGCAAACCGCGCCTCTCTCTCTCTCTCTCTCTCACACACACACACTCTCTCTCTCTATATATATACATATACATACATATATATATATATATATATATATATATATATATATATATATATATATATATATATATATATATATATATATATATATATTATATATACATATATATATATATTGTTACGAAAAAATCTATATTCAAACTGATGCGTATGGCGTCGACTAAGATGAAAGACAGCACGCACAACCGACAGACCACTTCCTCGTTGTCGTCTTCTGACCACTGATATGTCAGCTACGTAGCATTACCCCGGCGGTAAAAGCGCCGTCTCAGGGCACATTAACTACGGTCTTCAGTAGGCAGGTGGTAAGGTTTTAGCCTGCTGACGTACACAACATCACTGGGTGTGGTTGCAGGCAGGCTTGTGGTCTCAGATGCAGGAATGATCTCATAGGTGACGTCGGTTACCTGGCGGATGATACGGCAAGGACCCATGTAGCGAGACATCAACTTCTTTGATAAGCCAACTCGACGAACTGGGCACCACAGGAGAACAAGAGAACCAGGTGAGAAGTGAACGTCAGCATGCCGGCTGTCGTAGATGGCTTTCTGGGTGGCTTGCGAAGCCGAAAGTCTAGAGCGGGCGATCTGACTTGCGTGGTCGGCACGAGCAATAGCGTCGCGTGCATATTCGGTTGACGGCGTTGTAGTGGTTGGAAGTAGGGTGTCGAGTGGTAACTTCGGATCACGACCATAAAGCAAATAAAAGGGTGAATAACCAGTGTTGTCGTGGCGTGAAGAATTGTACGCGAAGGTCACGTGAGGTAGCGCCAGGTCCCAGTCATGGTAGTCGGAAGACACATACATCGCGAGCATGTCCGTTAGGGTCCGATTTAGCCTTTCGGTAAGACCATTTGTTTGGAGATGGTAGGAAGTGGTCAGCTTGTGGTGCGTCGAGGAAGAGCGCAGAAGATCATCGATTACATGGGACAAAAATGCGCGACCGCGATCCGTGAGTAATTGGCGAGGAGCGCCAAGGTGTAGGATGACGTCGTGGAGCAAAAAGTCCGCAACGTCGGTTGCGGTGCTGGTGGGGAGCGCTGGAGTGATGGCATACCTAGTCGCGTAGTCTATAGCAACGGCGACCCACTTGTTGCCCGATTTCAACTCGGGAAAAGGACCGAGAAGATCTATACCAACACGGAAGAAAGGTTCCATTGGGATGGAGATCGGTTAAAGAAGTCCAGCCGGGGGCGCAGTAGGTCGCTTCCTACGTTGGCATTTATCGCAGTAGGACACGTAACGGCGAACGGACCGGGCGAGACCGTGCCAAAAGAAGCGGCGACGCACGCGGTCGTACGTCCAAGATACACCCAGATGACCAGCAGCTGGTTCATCGTGAAGCTCGTGCAGCACGGTTGAACGCAAATTTTTCGGCACGACAAGAAGGAGCTCAGGGCCATCTGGCTGGAGGCTACGACGGTACAGCGTGCCGTTCAGAAGGACGTATATGCGAAGTGACGTGTCGTTCGGAGCAGATTGGAGACGCTCAATAAGTTGTCGCACAGAAGCATCACGCCGTTGTTCATCACCAATCTGAAGAAACTGGGACATTGACATGACGCTGAGGCTAGGCTCGATGTCTGGTTCATCGGGCTGATCAACAGGGTAGCGGCATAAGCAATCGGCGTCCAGATGGAGACGTCCAGACTTATAAGAAACCGAGTAGGAATACTCCTGTAGGCGTAATGCCCAACGACCAAGTCGTCCAGTGGGGTCCTTCAGAGAAGAAAGCCAACACAGCGCGTGATGATCTGTATGGCACGGAAAGGGCGGCCATACAAGTAAGGACAGAATTTCGAAACCGCCCAAACAAGAGCGAGACATTCCCGTTCTGTTATAGAATAATTACGTTCACACTTAGAAAGCAGACGGCTTGCGTACGCGATTACACGGTCGTTGCCCCGCTGAATTTGCGCCAAAACTGCACCAATTCCGTGACCACTCACGTCTGTTCGCACTTCTGTAGGAGCATCGGGGTCGAAACGTGCAAGAATAGGAGGTGTCGTTAGAGCGGTGATTAGCTTAGAGAAGGCGTCAGCTTGAGGAGGGCCCCAACAAAATGGAACGTCTTGTTTGAGAAGGTCGGTGAGTGGCCGTGTGAGTGCCGCAAAGTTTTTCACGAACCGGCAAAAGTAGGAGCAGAGGCCCACAAAACTGCGAACATCATGGACAGAGCGTGGGACTGGGAAGTTTGTTACAGCGCGTACTTTCGCCGGGTCTGGCCGTACGCCGGCCGCGTGAACAAGGTGACCCAATACGGTAATCTGACGAAGAACGAAGTGGCACTTGGAGGAATTGAGCTGCAGACCAGCCCGTCGAAATATGGATAGAATGGTCGAAAGGCCTTCAAGGTGGGTTGCAAAGGTAGGTGAGAAAATGATCACGCCGTCCAGGTAACACAAACATGTCGACCATTTAAATCCTTGTAGGAGCGTGTCCAGCATTCTCTCGAAGGTCGCTGGTGCGTTGCAGAGCCCGAATGGCATGACCTTGAATTGGTAAAGACCATCAAGGGTAACGAAGGCGGTCTTTTCTCGGTCCATGTCATCTACAGCAATTTGCCAGTAGCCAGATCGGAGGTCGAGAGATGAAAAGAAGGTGGCGCCATGGAGGCAATCAAGGGCATCGTGAATGCGTGGTAGAGGGTACACGTCTTTTTTAGTAATTTTTGAGGTGACGATAATCAACGCAGGAACGCCATGAGCCGTCTTTCTTTTTTACTAATACCACGGGAGATGCCCAAGGGCTCGTTGATGGTTCGATTACGTTTTTCGTAAGCATTTTGGCCAGTTCTTTCTGAATCACTTCTCGCTCGGACGCTGACACGCGGTACGGCCGACGGTTAATGGGCGCAGAGTCACCAGTGTTGATTCGGTGAGTGACAATTTTAGTCTGGTCCAAGGGACGATCGTCGGTTTCGAAAATGTCACTGTATGAGGCCAAAACTTGGCAGAGAGCGTCGGCCTGGTGAGGCGAGAGCTCCGATCCAATCATGTTTCGAAAAATACCATCGTCTGAGCTGGGTGACCGTGAGACTGCGCTTCGATCAAGAGCAGATACAGCGACGACACTGACATCGTCCTCTGTTATGTCAGTTAGCTTGGCAAGAGACATCTGGCAGGGCAACACTTGAGGGGTGAAACCAAACTTAAGGAGCGGAAGTAACACGCAGTTATCCGCTATGGTCGCGATGGTATAGGGCACAGTAACACTGCGCGTCAGCCGAACGTCAGTAATTGGCGTAACGATATAATCACCGTCAGGAACGAGAGGGGTCGATGACAAAGACACGTACGTGACGGCTCGAGGTGGCAGGCGAACGAAAGTGGTTGGGCTCAAGCGGCTGGTGGGCTTTGCAGAGTAGTCGGCAAAGATTGGTAGATCAAGGCTGAGGGTACCAGACGAACAATCAATTAAGGCCGAGTGTGCCGAAAGAAAATCAAGGCCAAGTATGAGTGTCATGAGGGCAGCAGGCTAGCATGGCAAAAAGGACCACGGCGTGACGACCGGCAATGCTGATACGAGCAGTGCACATTCCGATTACTGGTACAGTACCGCCATCGGCAACACGTATTGCCTGCGTCGTAGATGGCGTCATAATCTTTTGTAAGCGGCAGCGTAGAAAAGCGCTCATAATAGACAGGTGCGCACCTGTGTCAATGAGGGTGGTCACAGGAACATGGTCGACTTCTACTTCAAGCAGGCTATGGTGCGTGGGAAGCGTCAGTAGAGGATTTTCGGCCGTCATTGGTATTGCAGCTTCACCTCTATAAGCTGCAATATCTAGTTTTCCTGCTGCGGTCGTCCAGAGAAGCTCGGCGAGGAAAAGCGCAGAGGTGGCGGAGAGCGGGATTGGCGACGTAGCGGCGACGGGGAGCGAGAGCTGTGGCGACCGGACGAAGGGGCGTCAGGGTAGCGGCGACCGGGCAAAGGGGCGTCAGTGGAAGGCTCGTAAGATGACGACGAATAGAAATTCAAGAGCGTGGCGACTGAACGTTGAGGGGTCGTCGAATGCATGAGCGCCGAGGTAGAGAAAGTCTGACGTGGTTGGTTTGACCAACGGCGGCGGCAATAGCGAGAAACGTGCCCATGCTGGTGGCAGGAAAAACAAATAGGCTGGTCGTCGGGTGTTCGCCATTCTGAAGGGTTACGGAGGGGCGTTGTTGGAAGTGAACGGCAAGCGTGTCCTCGGGAGTAGGACGGGACTTCAGGGCGAGTCAAAGGACATGCTGATGGAAGGCCGAGGTTCGCAAACTCCTGCCTCACCACAGCTTGTATTAACGCCACTGACGGCTGTTGTTGGTCAGAGGCGAGCGTTGCGAAAACGGGTGGCTGAAGAGGAGCCGGACAGGCGGCTTAGATTTCTCGACGAACAATGCGTGTGACGTTGTCGTACGTGGGGGACTGCGGGCGGCATCACACGATGAGGTTTCGGCCGTGTTGGGTGGGCAGCCGGGTGAATGGCTGAGTAATACGGCGGCTCTTGGCTTCTTCGAACCGCCGGCACTCTTTAATGATGGCGTCGACGGTGGCAACGTTGTTGTAAACTAGAAGAATAAATGCGTCGTCTGCTATGCTTTTCAGCACATGGGCCACTTTCTCAGACTCACTCATGTGCTCGTCAATCTGGCGGCATAGAGCGATGACGTCGTGAGTGTACGCGACGTACGACTCCGTCGACGTCTGTGCACGAGCCGCCAGTTGATTCCGCGCTGCGATCTGCCGCCCAACGGTGTCGCCAAAAAGGTCGCGGATCTTCTCTTTAAAGGAGTCCCAGCTCGTAATCTCCGCTTCGTGCGTCTCGAACCACACTCGCGGTGGGCCATCGAAGTAAAAAAGCACATTGGCAAGCATTAGAGTCTGGTCCCACCTATAGCTTGCGCTGACCCATTCGTACCGGTTGATCCATTTGTCGACGTCAACGCCATGCTGACCGGAAAATACACCGGGATCACGAGCAGGTGGTAGAACGACGTATGTAGAAGTCACGGTAGGGGCAGGTGGGGAACGCGAGGGTTGTTCAACCTGTGACATGGTTGGACCTATGATGATGCGGCCGTTGCGGAGCTTCGTGATGAAGACGGGGAAGTACCGAGCACCTCCACCACAAAGATGTAACGTAAAAATGACACGAGGCGTGTCTATTTAAAATCTATATTCTGTTACCTAGACGATGTCATTGTCTTTGCTCCGGATTTCTCCACGCATGTCCAACGTCTGAAAGAAGTTTTAGCACGTGTGAGCAATGCCGGCTTGCAACTAAATCTGAAAAAGTGCCGCTTTGCAGCACGGCAACTTACCATACTGGGGTACGTCGTGTCCAAATACGGCATTCTTCCTGATCCTGCCAAGCTTCAGGCCGTGGCCGAATTCCCCAAACCTGCATCTGTCAAAGAACTGCATAGTTTCGTAGGCCTGTGCTCATACTTCCGACGCTTCATACGAAATTTCGCCACAATCATATCACCGCTGACGAAGCTCCTTGGAAGTAGCGGGCCCTTCAATTCGTGGTCAGCCGAGTGCGACGACGCGTTCGCGAAGCTCCGCCATTTGTTGACGTCGCCTCCCATTCTACGCCACTACGACCCCAAAGCCTCAACGGAGGTGCACACGGACGCCAGCGGTGTAGGCCTCGGCGCTGTCCGGGCGCAGCGAAAACCCGGATTCCCTGAATATGTCGTAGCATATGGAAGCCGTATGCTCACGAGAGCCGAGAAAAACTACACCGTCACGGAGAAAGAGTGCCTGGCGATCGTCTGGGCTCTTACAAAGTTTCGACCTTATTTGTATGGTCGCCCAGTCGATGTCGTCACCGACCATCATGCAGTATGCTGGCTTTCATCATTGAAAGATCCCTCAGACCGTCTTGCCCGTTGGGCTCCTCGCTTACAAGACTAGGACATCCGCGTGCTGTACCGCAACGGACGCCAGCATGCTGACGCCGACGCCCTCTCGTGCTCCCCTCTGCCTGAAGGTGATGTGCCCTGCTCAGTATCCTCGGCTGCTGTTTCTGCCATTGATGTTGACATCATCGCTACCGAGCAGCGAATGGATAATTGGATCGGCCCGCTCATCGCCATGCTCTCTGATCCATCCGCAACGCCATCCACGCGTACCTTGCGTCGCCAAGCTCGCCATTTCGCCATCCGTGACGGCCTTCTACACCGACGCAATTACGACGCCGATGGCCGGCAGTGGTTACTCGTGATACCCCGCAGTCTGCGCTCAGAGATATGTGAATCCTTCCATTTTGATCCGCAATGCGCGCATTCTGGAGTATTCAAAACCTACCATCGCATTCGACAACGATACTTCTGGCGCGGGATGTACCGCTATGTGCAGCAGTTCGTTCGCTCTTGCCTCACTTGCCAACGCCGTAAACCGTCAGCCCACATGTCGCACGCCGGTCTGCAACCGTTACCTTGCCCTGACCAACCCTCTTGGACGCGTAGGTATCGATTTGTATGGGCCACTTCCTCTGACGTCGGCTGGTAACCGCTGGGCCATCATTGCCGTTGACCATTTAACGCGATACGCCGAAACCGCCGCTCTCCCTGCGGCATCTGCGCGCGATGTTGCGTCCTTCCTGCTGCATCAATTTATACTGTGCCATGGACCACCCCAAGAGCTTCTCAGCGATCGAGGCCGTGTCTTCTTGTCGGAAGTCGTCGAAGCCATTCTGACGAAGAGTCATTCTGTCCACCGCAAAACTACTGCTTACCACCCACAGACGAATGGCCTCACCGAACGCTTTAACCACACCCTCGGCGACATGCTTTCTGTGTACGTCGCTGCCAACCACACTAATTGGGATAATATACTTCCCTTCGTCACCTACGCCTACAACATCGCCCCTCAGAGCACGACTGGTTTTTCACCTTTATACTTGCTGTACGGAAGGCACCCGTCGCACACCATGGACACGATACTCCCGTACACGCCGGATACATCTGAGTGTACATTTATTTCCGAAACAGCCAGGCTTGCTGAAGAGTGCCGCGAGCTTGCCAAGACTTTTACGACGCAAGAGCAAGAGCGGCAGAAGAGTATTCGTGATGGCTCCACCACTTCTGAGCCCACGTTCCTTCCTGGTGCGCTTGTATGGCTCTCGATCCCGACCTCTGCAGCTGGCCTCTCTTCCAAACTACGTCCCAAATACGAAGGCCCCTACCGTGTCATCGAGCGCACCTCACCCGTCAACTATCTGATCGAACCCGTTGAACAATCTTCGGACATGCGTCGCCGTGGGCGAGACATCGTCAACGTGGAGCGCCTGGAGGCTTATTATGACCCGCTCATAGTAACAAGCTGTAAGGTCGCCAGGCGGCTCCCTCTTCGACCCCGGGGTAATTGTAGCGAAGCCTCCGAACTCTGAAATGGGTCGAACTCTTGAGTACCTTCTAGTGGGGCTACCCAACAAGGACGCCGCTCGCGCTGAGAGCCCGTGCTTGGCTGTGATTGTCGCCATTGGATATTCTCGCTCGTTACCGGCTAATAAACGCCTTAACAATTCAAACTAATGCGTATGGCGTCGACTAAAATGGAAGACAGCAAGCACAACCGACAGACCACTTCCTCGTTGCCGTCTTCTGACCACTGATATGTCAGCTACGTAGCATTATATATATATATATATATATATATATATATATATATATATATATATATATATATATATATATATATATATATATATATATATATATATATATATATATATATATATATATATATATAAATTCGAGAAGCTTCGAGGCTTTAGTAGATTGTTTTAAAATTGCGCCCACTTTGGGAACGTCACAGATTATTCGGGAACCTACGTCGCCGCTATCGATAATGCTAGAATATTTGATGGAGAGGATATAAATGCCAGCACGCTTCGCCGCTTGTACGTTGATCAACGGGCGACGCTCTGTTCGCCGCTATCAGTGCCAGTGTCTTGCTGTAATATGACGTTCCTTTTACGCGGCCACAAGTTCGGCTCAAATAAACAGTTTATTATTTAACCTGCAACTACTTCTTTCTTCCACGTCGAAGCCCCGTGATAATAAAGAGTTTTAGTACTGCATACGCTGCGTACGTGGAGGCGTTGCGTACGTAAGGACGCCACGTTCTGCGTAGTGCGCATGCGCAGACCGCAATTCGCACGTATCGCGTTACGTACGCAGCCACTACGTACGCACGCATGAGATGCGTGCGTGCGTGCGTACGTATGAGCTGATCGCGCCGCTCTCGAACAAGTTCGCGACAGCACGAGACTTCGTTTTGCAAAATGGCGGTGTCGAAGGCAAGCACCGACCGGCTCTGTGGCTTAAAATATGGCCATAATCTGGCTATAACACTTGGATTGGCTCACATTGGCTGTCAACAACACGTGCTTCTATTTTGATATTCCAGATGGCGCAACACGCTTCACGCTCGTTACGTACGCGGGTACTACGGCGTACTAAAAGCCGATTAGTGGCAAACGACGCCACATAACGCAAGGCGCTTGCGTGATGCGTACGTAGCACCATTCCGCAGTACTAAAACTCTCTAATATTTGCGGCGTCGCATCTCAGAATCTGTTTGGTGCGTGCACTAGATGAAAATTCGTCTCACAATCTAAAGGTCTCTGAAGCTTGCAAACGCTGATTTAGTCAAGTGATATGCGCACCTGGAAAAGCACTTCATGTCGGTGAGAAGAGACAGTTTCTTGCTCGCGTGGTCAATCAGGTTGGATGCCTTTTTATTTGTCGTCCAGCGCGAGCAGTACCCAAATGCCAAGCAGAGATCCAAGGATGCCAAAATCACGAGTAACAAGCCAGCCCCGTTGCACCAAGGGCTCTGAAAGGGTGGGAGCATGATACATAATTGTATAATATATTTGAAAGCGGAATAATGGGCAGACTAAATTCTGAGGTCTAGCTACGGACGTCCTAGGGCTTTAAATCTGTTTGAATGTACTTACTACCGCGTTTATTGAATTGAACCCAGTTGTGTATTGTGCAAACTTGGCAAGTGATTCATATTCGCTAGAGTGAATGCAGTGGTGACTAGACAAAGATGTCGCAGTAGGAAATGAAATCTTTCAAGTGCTTAGTAATTTTAATTGATAGTGTGCTAGATTTATTCACAGTAGTAACATGGCGTACACAGTACTAGAGTCCTATGTTCAAACGTGAGGGCCCTTGTCTCTCGGGAACGAGGTCGCTCGACTAGCTGGTACTGCATCTTCGCCGCCCAGTTATCGGCAACAGCAAGAGGTGTTTTATCATTAATATATATACAATTCAGTTGCAGACTTAGTTGCGCAAGTGAAGCGATGCAAGAACATGTAGGTAGTAGCAGTCAATCAGCAGCAGTGGATTGCAAAACAAAATGATTAGTTTTTAAATGCGAAGCATTTCTTAGCGAACTTCGGCGACTTTGAGCGTATCGATCTACCTATCTAGCCGCCTACGGCTTTCAACTCTCCTGGCCGTTTCAATAATGGTATCAATACCAAGCTTGGCATGGCATAACATGACTGTATAAGCAACATATTTGACTTGTCATAACATAAAAATCATGACATGTATGTCATGAATGTCATGATTTACATTTATGGCTCTGCAGCTCTTGTGGTGGTTTCGTTCACATGGCATGTTGTAAAACTGGTATGGTATGACTTGATTGCATGCCGAACACAAGCAACCGACCCTAGCATGAAAATTGCGACATTCGTGTCATGTAACAACATGACTACATGCCACGCTAATGACGCACTCGTGACCGTTTTGCTAGCGTCACATATACCAAATTCGGTATTACGGTACGTGAAAGGATGACGAAAGTATGTGACTGGTGCAACTATGAGAATCATGAGATGCGTGCCATGTAGCAACATGAGTACATGCCACGCTCATGATCCGCTGGCGGCCGTTTCGCTTGCTTCACTTATACCAAATTCGGTATTACGGGACGTGAATGGATGACGAAGCTATAATACTGGTGCAAACATGATAAACATGAGATGCGTGTCATCTAACAACATGACTACAAGCTACGCTCATAATGCGCTCGCGACCGTTTTGCTAGCTTTACATGTACCATACTCGGTATTACGTGACGCGAACGGACGAAATAGGTAAATGACACATGCAAACAAGATAATCACGACATGCGTGTCATGCAACAACATGACTACATGCCACACTCACGATGCGCTCGCGGCCGTTTCGCTAGCTTAACACATGCCGAATTCGGCATTACGTGACGTGAATGTATGACGAAGGTATGTGACTGGTGCAAACGTGATAATCATGAGATGTGTGTTATGTGAGAACATGACTACATGCCACAGTTATGGCGCCAGTACATTTCGACGTGACGCGGTGCGCGTGCTCGCTGGCGTGACGCGTCGCCAGGTGCCGGTTCTGCCATATACTCGCAGGCGCACGCCGTGCTGCATTGCTTTGACGCATGTGTGTTTGAGGGCGTCTGGCGTCCCTCCGTCACGAAAAGAGGGCGACACAGTGTTGTGTGGGTAACGCATCGGTGTGAATTTCGCGCCGGTTGTCGTCGCGACGGACGCTGGTCGTGCCGGTAACGCCTGGCGTCAGATTATAGAGTGCTAGCGTTTTGCTAACGCCTTTGGCTAGCGTGCGCACGCGTCACCGCTACATTGGAGTATATTGGGCCCTTCATGATGCGCTCGCGGCCATTTTGCTAGCTCCACATATACTAAATTTGGTGTTAAGTGACGTCAATGGATGACGAAAGCATATGACTGGTGCGAACATGGTAATCTTGATACACGTGTCATGTAAGAGCATGACAACATACCACGCTCATAGCGTGCTCACGGTCGTTTCGCTCGCTCTACATATACTAAATTTGGTATCACGTGACGTGAATAGTTGACGAAGGTAAATGACACATTCAAATACGACAATAAAGACACGGAAGTCATGTACGGCATCATTTACCTCCACCTCGTAACGTTGTGCTGAATTTAAGATGGCATATCAACCTTCTTCATTCGTGCTTCGCATATCATCGATTCCCACTGTACGCGGAATCTGCCATTTTTTTAATTGACGTAGGACGTAACCATTCTTCATTTTGGGAAGAAGCGTATTGGTATCCGCTACACATCTGTATGGCATAATGGAAACTTTGTGCTGTGGCTGATGATGACGCGAGAAATCACGGCTGAGGCCTTTGTAATAGGTTAAAAACACTCGAGGACTCACTCGATGCGCAATTCAGATTGGGTGACGCCTTATGGTCATTTTAATATCATACCTATCAACATTATAAACATTACGCCTATTAACAAAATTCCTTGCCCGGCATAACGCCTGTACGCGTTCTTTTTGCTAAGGCGTTTCGAGAACTGGTGTGGCTTTCTGGTAGAACAGGAAGAATACTCGAGTGCCATGCGGAGTGAACAGGTCATCTGAGTGAGTTTCATGTTTTTTTTCAACGACCTAAGGTTTTGTCCGCACATCTGCAGCGTTACTCTCAGCCTTAGCCGGATTCACGTTTATACTCACGTGCACTCACACGCACTCCGAAGCAGTATCATCCATGCAACAATTCAATATTTATTGATCAGAGGCATCAGTTAAGTAGGTGGGCGCTTTGACATCCCACCACCATGTCTTCGAGAGCAGTTGATGAATATGTCCTAAGTTGTCATCTCTTTTAAGAATGTCCTTGCTTGTTTGCTATCATCGATGAATCCTTTACGAAAGTACGATAATAGAAGGCGAGAAGAACACTGGTTACTTGAGAGATTGGTGTTAAAGAGCATCGACTTCATTCCCGGTCAAAGCTAATTCGAGGCTAACAGACTCGCAAGTCGATCAATTTGGACTCACTCAAGCTCAGATCGAGCTGCGAGTCAAAGTGAGGCTGGGAGACAAATAGTTTGGTCAGTTTGAGTTGCGAGGAAGTCATGTTGCAGAAACTTTTTGTGAGTGTGAGTCGAAATCAGCGCGGCTCAAGAAGTCTTTAGTGAACCTGAGTCTGAGTGAACTTTAAGCTTGAGGTATATTTCATGAGTGAGTGTGAGTGAGCTCCACAACCGCAGCCAACCTATTGATGGCGAGAACTGCAATTGTTGTCAACCAGAAGACAACGGGCGCGCTGGTCTTGAGGAATTAAGGGAGGGGGGTCGGTATCGGAGGAGCTTGGTTAACCGCATAGAGTTTTCTAAGAATAACTAGAGGGGACTCGACCACTACGATCCTTCAGTGACCATGAAAATGATAGGTAGTAGACGGATTTGCTAAGTCTTCATACTTCAGAGCCTCAAATCACACTTGTGGCTTCGTTTATTGCTGTGTTTAAGTTTCGTACTGAAGAAAAGAACGAACCATTTTGCACTTCGTGACCCAATTTAAAATGTTAAGCCTAAATATTTAACGTAGTGAAGTGTAACTGCTGAACTTTTGCTGATTGTCGTGTCATAAAGAAAGCAAGTCCAAGCCATGTGAACCCAAACGAAGCCGGAAGTACAAAAATTAGACAAATCTGCGTACTACCCATCATTACCTTGCTAGCTGAAGCGCCGCGCGTTGCAGCTTCCACAGACATTAGCACCAGGGTTCCCTCTATTCTATTTACAGAAAACTCCATGGTTAACCAAGACTAGCGGAAGCATTGGACTCTCTCTTCTACCATAGTCACTGCAGCCACAATAATCAATACGTTATATATCTGCACTGAATGAGCAGGCTCCGCAAAAAGAGACACTCTGGCGTCTGGCAGTGACTCAAATCAAATCAAATCAAACTTTATTTCAGGAATGCATACATTTACATGAATAAAATTCTACAGTACAGAGGAGGTCCCGAATTTAGAAAACTGTCGGGGGGACCTCCGTTAGAGAATAAGTCAAGTGCGATAACAATGCAGCAAGCAGTGAAAAACACTTTGTACGAATTAAACAAAGAATGGTTAGAATTTCATAACCACAAGGCAAGAAAAGTTCTGTGTAACAGCAAGTGGTATAGTGAGTAAAAAATACTAAAATTATGAGTAAGGCACGACGGCAGAGTTTAGCAAACACGTTTTGTGATTAGGTACTCTTTAAACATTTTGCGAAACAAATAGAATGTGGGGCATAACTTTATTTAGAGTGGTATGTTGTTCCATACGGATACACCTCTAAATTTAAGAGTTAGTTTTCCATAATTGCTACGCACTTTAAGGAGAAGGAAATTGTGACAGGCTGAAAACCTGGTGTTATTAGTATTGACAAGATGTTGTGTGGATAGTCCTGAAACACATAGACCATGATAAATGAGGCGGTACATCAATATAGCTAACTTTAGAGTGAATAAAAGATTAATTGGAAGCACGGAAAAAATAAATAAAGAGTGGCGTAGAATGCGATTGAAATGGAGCGAAGGCGATCAGACGTAGTGCCCGTTTCTGAAAATGTAGAAGGGGCTCCAGGTGACTGGCAAATGTATTACCCCAGGATGCAATGCAATAGGAAAGATGGCTATGAATATATGCATAGTATAATGATAAAATAATGCGTGACTGAAAATACGGGCGGGCTTTAATGAGAACATGAATGCCAAAAGAAGCTTTTTTTAATATTGAGAGTACATGATAGTTATATTTCAAATGCTTGTCTAGTATTACACCTAAGAAACTTCACATGATCCGATACGGAAATAATATGGTTGTTAAGAGATACGGAAACTGGTGAGGGAAATGTGTTCTGTGAGGATGAAAACACCACAAATGTAGATTTAGAGGGATTCATATAAGGATGATTGTTAACACATCATTGATAAATATTACAGAGATCGGAGTTTAAGCTACTTTCAAGTTCAGCAGTTGTTTTCTGGGATGTAAAAATAGTAGTGTCATCGGCGTAAAGAAGACAGTTAGTATGGTTAAGGGAACTAGGTAGGTCGGTAATAAAAAGTAGGAATAGTAGAGGGCCTAAGATTGAACCTTGAGGGACGCCCATGGTAATTGGTTTAGCAGATGACGCAATGTAATTGACATAAACTACCTGTGAGCGATTTGTTAAGTAATTGCGAATGAACTGCAAAGCGGGACCCACAATTCCGAAAGATTCAAGTTTACACAGAAAGATCCGGTGGTTAATTGTGTCGAAAGCCTTCGTGAGGTTAATAAAAACTGCCCCAGTAAGTAATACATCGTCTATGGCTTGTTTAATTCGGTCATTAAAGCTGAGCAAGGCGAGCTCTGTCGAGTAGCCAGGTCGAAAACCAAATTGGTGGGGAGAGAGTAGGTTAAATTTAAGCAGGTAGCACATCAAACGCAAGTAAAAAAGCTTTTTGATTACTTTGCTAAAGAAAGGAAGTACACAAATCGGACGGTGATTATTAGTTGACAAACGATCGCCCTTTTTGAAAACAGGTGTTATCTTTCCTACCTTTAAAGCATCAGGAAATGCGCCCGCTTTGAACAATTTGCTAATTATTTCAGCTAAAATAGGAGACAGTTCACATGCCACGAGCTTTATCTTAGACGGGTGAATGGAATCTAAGCCTGGCCCTTTGGTTTTAAGAGATGACATGATTTGAAAGACTTCGTCTGCAGATGTAGGACGTAAGTAAAAAGACTGAGGTGAACGAGATAGAATGGGAAAATGAAGGTCAACTAGTGAATCGGGGGAATTTGATGCAAAAGTATCACTGAAAGCATTAGCGATATCGAGTGGCTCGGTAAGGGAACGTCCATCAACCATTATTTTTGATAAGCATGTGGTCTCGCTGCTGTTCAAGAATTTTTTTTATTAACTGCCAGTTTTTCCTGGTATCATTACCGTTGTTATCTATTTGTTTTTCATAATACTCGCGTTTGGCCCTCTTGAGCAGCATTGAAAGTAGATTTGAATATATTTTAAGCGCGTTTTTAGAGAGCTGTTTGAAGGCTGAGTTTTTAATTTTTTTCGCATGTTTTCCTTTTTAGATATGGAATGCAAGAGACCAGGAGTTATCCATGGGTTTATGGGCGTGCGAAACCAATGTATGACGGTACTTGTGGTTATGCATTCTGCAATGAATGCGCTTATTTTTGCCGAAAATTCATTAAACTCTTCCTCGCCACATTCTTCTTGTGCAACAAAGTCCCAGTCAGCATTACGCACTATCTCAACAAATTCCGCTGAGTTGAATACTGTCTTGGTATTATGCTTATTTTTTATGGGAATACAGGCATCAAGACAGAAAAATACAGGATAGTGGTCGGTGAATAAATAGTCAATAACCCCGGACTTCGAATCAGCAAAGATATTCGACAGTACATGGTCGAATAATGTGTTAGACCCATTCATATCACATCTAGTCGGGGAGTGAATCAGAGATTGTAGGCCAAAACTAAGAAAACAGCGAACATATTCCAAGCAAACTGGAGTGTTAGTATCAAAGGATATTTATGTTTACGTCACCGCAAATAATAATGTTTTTGTTTTCCAGGGTTAGAGTATCAAGGTTTCTTTCAAGCTGCACGCAAAACTCGGAATTCGAGGATGAGGGAGAACGGTATTTAGCGGCTACGGTCGTATTTAGCGGCTATGCAGTGACGCAAAATATAACTTGTATTCATGTGACATAAAGATGCGACATCAGTATGAAAAAGCCATCCACGACAGAGAAAATTGCACCATCTCCCGCTGATGAGAACCATGTGTAGATGCGAAGTAACAGGCGCTAACACTTACACTGGCGGAGATGCTGATGCTGGCGCTCATCGCGGCGTTGCACAGGAGAGAAACCTGGGGAGGCGCTAAGCACGCAGTGATGGACCCGTGCTTCCTACTGGAACATGCCAATCACTGCTAATGGGCAATGAGAGACAGAAGACTCCTGTTCGACACAGAAACACGCTTTCCGCTTTTAGTTAACGCCACACTGCGAATTTTCGTTTTTCAACTATGCACAAAAGAAATATCCTACCAGCACTACCTTGAAGATCAAGCTACGGCGCCGTTATATAAGGGGTGGTAAGTAAACGGTTGTGCAGCGTGACCACTCGGTTTCTTCGATCAAGATACTCGCTAGCAGACGCTACCTGCATCGGCGTTGTGAGGCAAGAGTAGAATAGCGTAGTAGAGGACAGAGAGTGGAGGCGACGCACATGCGCAATGGCGGTGTAAACGTCGCAGGTAGGAATGCCTAGAGGAGAGGGGGGTGCGAGCGTAGATTAGCATACGCTTCCTGCGTCGGTGTTGCGAGGCGAGAGGGGGGAGCGTAGGAGCGTAAAGTTGCGCATTCTTAGTGTGGGCAGATTGCCTGGAATATAGTATATTCTAGGCACTTTAGTGTGAGTGCGGACGCTGATGCCGGTGCCACTGGACATAGACCCAAGCAAAAGATGATTGGAATCTACAAAGAAACATGACAAATCAGATTTAAAGCTAACTTTGCTTTTTAATCGTTAACTCTGCGAAGCCAAGGTCTTGTTTAAGGTGCGCTGTTTAAAACTAGATTAATGCTGGCCCTTTTAGGCTCGTATCTCACGTTTTTGTCCCATCCGACTTCGAAAAAGGCGACCAGGAGAGTGGCGTGCGCGACCAGGAGCAGGATCAGTCTGAGCAGCCGGGGCAGGTAGGCAATTAGAGCAACCCAACGGATCTGGTGCTTGCGAACCTCGACGGGAAACAGAGGCGGCAACGTGGGCGCCCCGTCGCCGCAGGGCAAGCCGTACGCCAACGTCGTGGTGCTGGCCGTTGCGAGGCCGGCGACCAAGCCGGAGGAAACGGCGTCGACCTCCTCGGGCAGGACGGACGCGTGGTCGGGCAGCCGCGACATGATGAAGGACATGACGCTGTGCGTCTCTTCGATGGAGTCGTCGGCCGAGGCCAGACTCTCTTCAGACGCTCTCTGCGAACGGACATTTGTGAAATAGACATATCAGTCTTCTTAAAAGATGAAGTGCAGAAACACAGCACACAGCTTGACTGTTCCAGTGATCAGGTAGTGCCTCTGTTCACCCCGAAAAAGTTTCCGTATGCGCCAATGGAATGTACAAACGGTTTTTATTTGTAGTACAACCCTTTTTGTATGAGTCAGTCCGTGTATTCTGGGATAACGGAGAGCCGATTCAATGTAAAAGTTAGGGGGCCGCACAGCCAAAAGCTAAAACTAAGCCACCAATTACAGCGCCTGAAAATGAGGAATTTAGGTCTATATTCTTTTAGTCTGACTGATAAATTACTCTATGGCGTAGTAAACATCCCCGTGACTGTAGCCCAGAGTAGAGGCGCCGAATCATTGAACAACTGATTCGGATATTTCCAGACTACAGCGCCAGTAGCGTATACTGCGCAAGCATGAAGGAGGACGAAGAAAACTTGCGCTGTTTACAGTTTCTTCTTTTTGCTTTACTTGTGCTTGCGTAGTACGTACGCGACCCGTTAAATATGAACATTGATTGATATGTGGGGTTTAACATCCCAAAACCACCATATGATTATGAGAGACGCCGTAGTGGAGCGCTCCGGAAATTTCGACTACCTGGGGTTCTTTAACGTGTACCCAAATCTGAGCACACGGGCCTACAGCATTTCCGCCTCCATCGAAAACGCAGCCGCCACAGCCATGATTCGATCCCGCAACCTGCGGTTCAGCAGCCGAGTACACTAGCCACTAGGCCACCACGGTGGGGCGTTGAATATGAACAAACTAGCTTGCAAGAATGGTTTTTAAATATGTGCGCATGCCTAAGTAGCGGGACAAGCAGACCAAGGTTTCGCATAATTACATCCTTGATAAGTCACTGAACATTCAGTGAAGACTATAACTTCACCAATTGATATTCTAGAGTTAGTGTTCTGTGCAGCGAAAATGAGTTTAAGTGAAAAGAAGTGGGTACGAAATGCATGATGACGAGAAAACTGCATGCAGTTGATAATAATCACTGGCACAACCAGTCGGGGAGGCCCCTTAATATTTAAAGCAATACAGCGACGGTTAAGCAAGCTTGTGTAGGGGTGAATTGGGGCATGGTGGATGAAAAACAAAGACGGCAGACAGGAACGACATAGATGAAGTGCATGTAACAACTGATTAACAGAAGCGAGAAGTAAAAAAAAGGAACCAAATAGATAGAAGTGGATATCCCCGCGGAAAAACTATGCAAGAGGAAGCAAGAATGCTAAAAATGTTGAAAACACATGAATTTTTTGTTGAAACTTTACGCTACCTGAAAGCCACATACGAATTTGAAATAAAGAAGCGCGGTTATCAAAACTGTGTTTGTTTCGTTAGCAATTCAACTATAGCCTGTATGTAAGCGTAATAAACGGGCAGCTCACGCGTGCGTCAAAGTACCCCGACAGCATAGTATATGCTTCTACAATTGTAATTTCAATTTTGTCCCTGCTTTACGCCAAAATAGTTGTGTCACTGGCTTTCGAGGTACACTTACAGGCAAACCAGTGCTCAGAAAGAGTGACCTTGATTGCAACTCTACTACACAATTATTGCCTTCCTGAAGCCTTGTGTTGAGGCACCTGCCTGTCTATTTAACGTCCTATAGACCCCACATTACAGAAGTTCTATAAAGTACTCCTCCCTTGCACTCAACATATTCCTTGAAATGTTTGACGTTACATGTTGCCTCTAAGTAGTCTTCATCAGTGATGGCTGCTCCTCACTCCAGCTTAACGACACGACCCTACCGTTTTTATTTTAGGTGGGCTGGGAAGAGAGAAAGAGAAGCGAGGACATCACATGTATGTACATCATACAGGGAATCGCTCTATTTAAGTTATGCATGATGGTGTGCATGTAATACGGGACCATAAACTTCTGAACTCTTGTAGGCAGTCTTTTATTGAAATGAGGACTTCAAGAAAACACCGTTAGTGGTGCGTATGGTACTTGACTGCTGACCTGCAGGTCGTGGGTTTTTACTGGTCGCGGTGGTCGCATTTTGATGAAGGCAAAGTGGTAGAGGCCTGCGTAATTAAATTTAGGTGGACGTCAAATAACCCCGGGTGGTCACATTTTCCGGAGCCCTCCACTACGGCGTTTCTCATAATTATATCTGGATGTTAAGTTTTGAGAATTGTCATTAAAAAGCAAGTTTAGACTTCTGTCAGTATGGGATTATCCGTGCAACGGCTACCTTTACGAATGTACTTAGGCTGAGTAGGACTATAGTCTGCAATGGCGTTCTGCATGCCACCTACCATGCCGATTCTCTATATTCCGATTCTACAGAAAAGAAAAAAAAACAACACTTAGGATAGGTCACGAGAATGAGGAGGAGAAGAAACGTATAAGGAATACTTCTAATTACTCCAAAAAGTGTTACCTTCTCTTTGTCCTAGTCAGATTAAGCATGATATAGCAGGGCTGGCACCCCGATCTGAGAATAATAATAACTAGCGACGTTTAATGTCACAAAGTCATTGTATGATTATGAGAGACGCCATAGTGGATGGCTCCAGAAATTTCGACCACATGGGTTCTTTCTTGGGCACATTAGCACAGAGACCTCAGTCATTTTTTACTGCATTGAAAATGCGGCCGCCGTGGCCGCGATTCAATCTCGCGACCTGCGGGTCAGCAACCAAGTGTCTGAGTGACTAGACTACCATGGCGGCTCCAGCACTTGGGAAAGAAAAGGGGAGAGTTACAATATTTATGTGATTTTGTGTACTGAAACCATGTTATGAGGCGCGCCGTATATAGTAGGCGCTCTATGTAATTTCAACCAGGGGCAGCAAAGTTTGAGAAGAGCCAAGAGAGGCCATCGCAAGGCCGGCGCCGTTGTAGAAGTTTTGTCACCGATGTCACACGCTGTCGAAAATATATTAGCCTTTAGAAATCACCGCTATGATTTCGTTGCTTTCAAGAACGTGACGCACAGTCTCATGATCTAAAAATATTATCGACTGTGAAGGCGTTTCCGTTTAGACAATTTAGAGCTGTACTGCAACGGATACAAAGGAGGGACAGTAGTGCGGGGCATGTTCGATAGTCTCCCAGAAAGCGCAATGGCGAAAAAGCTAAGGTACTCACTCTGGATTTAACGCGGGACATTGCGCTGATTCTGCTTTTTCTTGAAGGATGCAGGTGTGCTTCGATTCTTCAAGCTTCGACCATTCGGGACCTCTGTGCAAGCAACGGTTGTCGGGAAGAGAGCGGTTGAAGGCAGACTGCAATCTGCCTGCTCCTTAGCATACGATGGCTTGCTGATGATGATGATGGTCTTCTCCTCATCTTATGGCTCTTACCCAATGCAGGAGATCGGCCGAGTGTTAGGTGAATTTTTTTGTTTCTTCGCAATACTACTCGTATATGCTAGGGATAGGTTACACAAAAAATAATTACTGAATAATAATATATAAATGTTTAAAAAAATGAGGAATTTAGGTCTATATTCTTTTAGTCTGACTGATAAATTACTCTATGGCGTAGTAAACATCCCCGTGACTGTAGCCCAGAGTAGAGGCGCCGAATCATTGAACAACTGATTCGGATATTTCCAGACCCAAGTTTCGAAGAGGTGGTGCTATGAATCTTCTTCTCAATGACGTATACCGGCGTCAAGATAGAAGGTAATGACTGATTGTTTTCTCATCCTTACAGAAGATACACAGATGAGACAACACTTGACTTCCTCTATGCAGGTAAAAGTTGAGGGAGGTAACCCGGCAGCGAAGTTTGGTTATGGCCACTTCTATTAATCCCGACCGCGATAACTCACTGTTCCAAGGGAATAATAGGTGCTTATATCCTGGAGAAGCTGCCAAGATAGGATCTGTTAAGAATTTTTTGAAAGTTAAGGTGCAGAATCGCGCAATTGTAATGTATGTTGTCAGTGGAAGTACCGGAATGATTGGAAATCCAGAACCTTTGTGTCCTGGTACCCAAATTAAGTGGATACATTGTAGGTGCACGAGATTTAGTATTCTGAAAAGCTTAGAATTTTTCTACAGATACAGTGTACGGAGGAAAAAAGAAAAAAAAGACGGAACAGACATCCAGGTGACAATGGCCTAATGCGGCATCAATGTATTGTGCCCCGTTCTCGACTGGTCCTTTTCCAACCGCATTTCAGGTTTCACACCCATCTTCATTGCAGAATATTTAGCTGCAGGATTGGCCTTTCGAAAACTGGCAACATCATTAAATTCTGCCACAGTAATAACGGACTCGCGATAGTAGTTTTAGAGGGACCAGCTATCAATAATATTTTACAACAGCTTTTATAGTAGCGGATAGATTTCGGAGGCAAATTATGATGATAGAATTCTCTACACCATCTTTAAGAGATTCCCCAAATTTTATTATTCTAATGACACCCTCATAAACCTCCTCATGTCAAAGCAGAGGTCTCGTAGTTTTATTTACTATAGGTTACGCTGTCGTATTTCTCCAATTAATTTTCATTTATTCAGAGCAGGCTTGACTCTTTCTGTGCTTTGTTCTTTAAAGGAAAGAGAGAAAACGATAGAACACTTCTTTATCGTTTGTCCAAAGTTCTCAACATTAAGAAAGATATCCCTAGAAACGCCGTTACGAATGCTTGGAGCAGATTTAAATTTTCCACCCCTAAGTGCACGTACTCTTGGGCACAGCAACAGGAAAATATGCGAGGCCGTGCAAGATTTTATTGAACAGTCGAAGAGATTTACTGAATAAGCTCACTACTAAAGGTTTTCAGTTAACCGACGTATGCTACAGAACAATTCTTTTATATCATTCATTTATTTGCTATTCCTGTAAAAACTAATTTTTCTAATCTTTTAAGTAATCTACGAAGAAATCATTATTTGTGTTTTACTGAACGAGAAATTATTTTTTTTTGCTTGAATTGAAATATGCAATTACGATGATGATAAGTGGGGTTTAACATCCAAAACCACAAATGATTATGAGAGACGCCGTAGTGGAGGGCTCCGGAAATGTCGACCATCTGGGGTTCTTTAACGTGCACCCAAATCGGAGCACATGGGCCTGCAACATTTCTGCCTCCATCGGAAATGCAGCTGCCGCAGCCGGGTTTCGAACCCGCGACCTGCGGGTCAGCAGCCGAGTACCTTAGCTACTAGACCACCGGGGCGGGGAAATTAAGCATATAGGTTACTTTTTTAAGACTACCCGATTCTTGGTGACCCCCAGTGTGCGTGGTAGCCAAAGATTTAGGAACTGCCTCTACATCACGGTGTACGAAAAATAATTTAGGTGTGGACTCTCCATCCGACGGCGCGTTCAGATACTGCTCACCTCATTCCTCCTCTCGGCCCCATGTCACAGCGCCACCACTAAACCACGGCCGGCACACGTAGACAATCTGCGTGCGTTGCATCCGTAGTGACGTTGCTCCCTGGGAACCATAATGTTTCCTAAAATTAACCGGAGCAGACTCTGGTGCTGCGATCGTTCAGCGTAAAACTAAATGGAACGCAATTTAAACCATCCGAATTCTGGGGGCCCACTTCAATAGTTGGGCAACAACTAATTTGCTTTACATAAACTAAAAACGTCCTGCCTACAAATCTCTCGCATGATTCGTCGGGTGGCTAACCGACGACGAGGGATGAAAGAACACGACATAATGCGACTAGTCGCATTAACCTATAGCTTTCCTTACCTGAGGGTCTTGAAAGCAGACGAACACAAAATAGACAGAGTCATACGTGTGACTCTCAAGAAGTCTCTGAATCTTCCCCTGTGGACATTCACGGAACGTCTCCTTCGAATGGGGCTTTACAATACCGTATCAGAACTATTCCATGCACACCACACGAATCAAGTCATGCGCCTCACCATCACTAAAACAAGACGGAAAACACTACCAGAACTTGGCATCGGAGCCCTCATTGAGAAAAGGGGGAAATAACGTATCCCACATAAATGGAGGCAGGATTTAATCATCAAACCACTGCCACGCAACACGCATCCTCTATTCCGCGAACATCGACTACGGGCACGGGCAAAAGTTCACAACAACTACTCAGATACTGAGGGCGCCTCTTTCGTCGATGCAGCTGGACCAGTGAACGGCAAATATACAGCAAGCGTCATTCATTGTGGAAAACAGGTTGATTGTATATCAGCCCAGAAAACAGACACAACTAGTATGAAAGAAGCAGGAATCGCCCTCGCCCTACGATACCCAAGATCCACCTTCGTTCTAACAGATTCAAAAGCAGCCGACCAAATTTTTTGTTAAGTCTACATAGGGCCCATTGCGCAACGACTTCTTATACAACTCTCGTCCTCATGCTCAGAGTGTGTATGGAAACAGCTGATAGGGGTACCCGACCACTGTGGAGTTAGAGGCAATGAGCTCGCCCATGCCTCGGCCCGAGAAATGCTCATCCAGACCTCCGACCCCGACATATCGCACCCACCCTCAGCTGTGCGTATGGACCCGCTCCTAACATGGACAGATAACCTAGAACACCAAAGACTCGAAAGACAGAAACTTTCGCCCCCGGAAACAAAGCTCAGTAAAGAATCTCCGGTAGCGTGGCGTTGCCTGCAGACCTTGTCTTACTTCAATCTATACATACTGTCTAAGATAGATCCCGACACATACGCACCGCAGTGCAGGTTCTACGTCACTAAAGCAGCCACCCTGTACCACATGGTATGAGGATGCCCACACAATCCACCTCTACAACCCAGACCATAGCACAACAATGTAGGGTGGGAGGCAGCTCTGTCCAGCTCGGAGGCGAAGACCCAAGAGGCCCTCGTGAGACGAGCGAGGACAGCGGCCTGTGCCAATGGGATCCCGCACTAAGGATCCCACTCACCGACATTCCTTCCTCGATCGCAAATAAATGTTTTATTCTCTCTCTCTCTTTTTCTACCACGGGAATAATGGCTAGGACACTGATTTGTCAAGTCTTTGTACTTGCGGGCGGCGAATCACACTTGTGGCTCCGTTTATTGGTGTGTTTATTGCCGTTTATCACAGGCGAAGCTCCTCTTAGTCTAACCTTGTCAATGGTCACGCTTAACCGAGAGAAAAAGAGATGAAAAAAAAACACAAATAAAATAGATGACCATTTCTCGTCTCATTTCCTTGATGGCGATAATCTGCCACTGCTCCCTGAGTGGCTGCTGCGCGCGCTTTGCCTGAGTGCGTGGAAAACAAGTGCATCTCTCAGTCTCCTAGATAGTCGCCATACGTGGCGAATCATTGGTGGGGCATGGGCGAAGCAGAACGGCGGGTGCGTTGAAGACGCTTATTCTCGGCTTCCTTGGATCACGTCTCGTCGGTTTTACCCGCGCGCAGTCTGCATTCTCGAACGCGATAGCACGCATGCACGGAAGGATCGACAGACGAAAACTTCACCCCACTCATCATCATTCACTCCGTAGATATGCTGTTTTTTTTTGCTTTGATTGGCTGCTGCGCGGGCTGTTCCTGGGTGCGCGGAAAACGAGTGCCTCTCTCAGTCTTCTAGATCGTCACGGTGCGTGTTGTATCGTTGTTGGGGCATGGACTCTCCTGGATAATCGCCGTACGTGTCGGATCGTTGGTGAGGCTTTGACGAAGCGAATCGGCGGGTGTGATGGGCCGTGGCGGCTCGTGCTCGTTGACAGACAGACAGACAGACAGACAGACAGACAGACAGACAGACAGACAGACAGACAGACAGACAGACAGACAGACAGACAGACAGACTGATGGAAGGACGGGCACACGGACGTAAGCATGGACTGACGGACGGTCAGACGCACGGACGCACGCATGCACGGATGGATGCATGCACGTATGGACGGACGCATGAACAGACGGACGGATGCACGATGAATGAATGCACGATGGACGAACACACACACGGACGGATGGACGGATGGACGCTTCGCCTCTCTCATAATCATTAACCCCGTAGATATGCTGTGATATTTTATTACACCATGATCTACGTCTAATTCGAAGCATCCCAATGATCGAATACCTGAAATAAAAAAATCCAATCTATTTGAACTAAACACCACTTTAATAATGTTTTTCCGCAGTAGATTGGTGCCGTTGCACGATAAAATACTGGCCGATTGTTTCGTCCTTGTCGCAAAACAAACAACGAAAGGAAAGAGCTAGACCAGCGTACGCGACTGCGCAGGTAATCTGTAAACGTCATGATGAAGATGTTCGTGGTACTTGGCTTAAAAGCTGCAGTTTCTAAGACAACAACTGGAAAAAAAAGGTGACAGTAGACGCCATTGAATAGAGTCACAAGTAAGCACACTATCAATGAAAAGGGAAAACGAAGAAACGGTGCACATTTCATTCAAAAGAAGATAACATAAAAAACAGACTGCTGTAAGAAAAACGAAACAGTTTCTTCGTCGAGTTTCTACCGTATGGGCACGAGAAGGATGAATGAATGAAGGGGGGAACTTTATAGTCCGAGAAGGATTAACCAACGATACTTTGTTGGATTAACCAATGAGTAATGGTAGAACGTATTCCGTTGGAGATTGTATGTGGCGTATATCTGCATTTATGGCAGATCACAAGGTTCGAGCAACTTTGTAAAATTGGTCACTGAAGCAGTGTGTCAAGTTTTATGGCTTTTTTCTTTTGTTTTTCATAACACGATGAGACAAGATGACACAGCAGAGGCGTGTTTTACTCCTGCTTTATAGTGCACAATTTGGGATCATGACCACATTATTAGATCGTACTTTTCTCTCAAATAAGGGTGAGCTCCTTTTGCAATTTCGTATCTATGCTGGCGCCATGTATAATAACGCCCCGTTCAATTGTCCCGCAAAGTGGGTTTGCGTTATTTATGAAAGGGTCGTGATCGTCGTCCAAGATCATTGCCGTTATCACAAGAAACTTCAAATACTGATCGAGAGTAGTTTACGGTTTTTAGACGTAGTATAAAGAGAAGAATATATATATTTTTGGAGCTGTATTTTAGTGATGCCTGCTAAACATCACTTAGTTGGCTAAAAGTAGAGATATTGAGAAAAAATAGTCTGGATCTTTGGTTTTTGTCAATTTTGTGTAGCGCTTTGGGAAGCTGGATGCAAAACTTAACGACACAACGAGATAATCAGCGAAGATGTAGAGCGTAAACTTCACAAATATTTATGTAGTAACAATCACATAAATTACAGTGGACGAGAGGACACCCTATCCGTTCAAAGGGCCTGATTACACAACCATTAACTTCCGCGTGGGATGCCTTACCCGTTGCGCTGCTATATTTTTTACATTGTATGGAGGGAACACAGCTGGACAATTTCGTGTAAGGTGTATGGCTGTCGTGAGGCGAACTGACGCATTAATAACAATATAAAAAAGAATAAGACGAGCTACGACGGAGTGCATCTACCTGTACACTGTGTTGCATATTTCTGAGTATGTAACCAGTGAGCGTTAGCCAGTGCCAATTGTAGCCAGGACGCCACGTAACACGAGACCTTGACGAAACTGCAGCTGGTGAATAGGCCCTCCCTTTGGTTAACTGTCTGTTCGATTAATTTAAACGTGTCTAACAATGACCTCTCGGAAAATTTCTGAGTTTAGTTTTCAAACAAGGCTTGCCGGCCTGAAGATTTGAGAGCTTTGAGATGCATGCAAGCGTTATATGTCTGCGAAAAAAGACATGGATTTAAAGGCGACACACACACACACACACAAACACACACACACACACACACACACACACACACACACACACACACACACACACACACACACACACACACACACACACACACACACACACACACACACACACACACACACACACACACACACACACAAGGTTGCCACAGTGAACAAAAACGTAACATCCGATCGTTTATTCAAACAGTCCACTTCCCTCTAAAAATACGTGCGTTGCCTTCAAATCTTTGTCTTCTCACTTAGTTATTCGTTAATATAGGGGGGGGGGGAGTTATAGATGAAAAGCATCACGAGAGTTAAGTGGGCTTTGTTTCAAACGATTACATGCATGGTATACATTTAGCGTCACTGCAGAGCTCTTGTATTCCGCATGTTGAGGAACCGCCTTTTCTATGTGTGAGCACGTGAATAATTTTAACTGAGTTACCGCTGTACTGATCACCCATCGCTCAACCGCAAATGACGTTCTGGTCTCATCAGTCGCTTACGTACGCACAGTTAGCTCAGTTTGAATGTACGTCACCTTAGATTTGGCTCATGTTGAACAAGTGCAATGCACCTGTCAGACCGCTGTGCTTAAGTAGATTGATGTGCGCTTGCGAAGTAATTTCATTGTTCTCCGATGTACTTGGGACGATTATTGCAAGACACTCCAAATCGTACTTAATTTGCAGAGAGATTTTAGGTGGTTATTTATTTGATTGATATGTGGGGTGTAAAGTCCGAAAACTACCTTATGATTATGAGAGACGCCGTAGCGGAGGACTCCGGAAATTTCGACTACCTGGGGTTCTTTAACTTGCTCCCAAATTGGGTGACACGGGCCTACATCATTTTCGCCTCCATCGAAAATGCAGCCGCCACAGCCGGGATGCCATTCCGCGACCTGTGGGTCAGCAGCTCAGTGTCTTAGCCACTAGACCACCACGGTAATTCAGATTACCGAGCAATCTGAATTGTACTTATTGACAGGCAATGTCCTCTTTCATCAGAGTATATGCCAGATAACACAACACTTAAAAAGTATGGCCGAGTTACTTGAGAGTAGCATTTAGAACATGTTGAAGCTTGAGTTAAGGCTTACGATTACTATGAGGAGTGCCGTGTAACCTCGATGGTTTCTCAGCTCAGGTAAAAATAATGGATGAATATAATTATGCGTTTGGGTGCCATGGATGCGTCCCCTATATAATAGGACAGGAAACGCGCACGAGAAAATTAATAGTGATGTATAATTTCTTCTGTGCAGAAATCATCGACAGGGCTCATTCTGTCAGCTGAGTGAGACTCGTGGTACATTCGAAAGGGCAGTTTTTTATCGGTGTAATCGCATGTCATAGCGTAACCTGGTCAACTCGTCGCCCGAACATATCGCAGACGCGTTAAAACACTCTTTACTACTGCTTCTATTAACGCCATGCAAGGGCTACGCAAGCTTTACTAACACGTTTAATTCTTCGCTGTTTATGGTGGTTTTTGGGACGCCAAACCCCACATATCAATCAATCAATCTTCGCTGTTCAAGCGAAACAGCTTTCTTTTTTCATTCGCGCTTCAAAGAAAGGCGGCTGTTTTGACCAGAATTGATCCTGTCACTTCATGTAGAGAAGTGTGAAGCTCGGTGCGCTTCCGAAGAATTCCTTCGAATTCTATTCCTTGAAAGCTTCCCAGAAAAACACCCTCTGTAAACGGTGGTGTGAGGCTTTATATTATATCGCGCATAAATAACGTAATATGGCTCTGCTCGTCGCATACTATACAGTGTTCGATGTACACGCTGTCATCATTTGTCGTTTACACTTCACAATGTTTATCAATTTTATTAGCCTTAATGATTAGCTAGTCCTATATTTTATTATTAAGTAACATACATGAAATGCTGCAGTATTTTCGCTCAGATGCTGGTGAATTAAAATCACTTATACTTCGGTTTACCACGTGCATTCGCAATATACTAACCACCCCTATTGCTGGTACAATTGATGTTCCGCATAGTTGCTCGGGTCTTCTCATTCCTTTCTCTGGCGTTCCCGGTTTATCAGGGCTATGTGTTTATTTTTTCACATAAATAAAGCTGCTCGATCGTTTATGAAAAGGAATTGAAGAAAAAGCTAGCAGTCGTGTTGGCGAAACCCGCAGGCTGCACTGGTTTGCGTAACAAACCGCATACTCGATATTATAATTTGATACAGAGCAAACAGCATACGCTGCGCAGAACGTACGCCGATGCTCTGTGCTGCCTGCACACCCTCTCCCTCTGCTTGAGATCGTCCGCCGCGCTGACGACACCGTGCGACGGGAGCATCGCGCGACCATTGTCGCCAACGGCGCGGGGCAGCAATGGCGGCCACGCACCGCTGGTTTCACCGGGTGGCACAAGAAGAACGGCACGGCCTCCGCCACGCGCCTTCGTCATGCAGCCCTGGAGTCACGCTTGGGAACACCTTCCGTGCCAGCTGCCGCCTGTTGGTGCACTACCCCAGAAAGCCACACTGTACGAAAAGACGGCGAGCACTTTCACTTTTGAACTCAACTGCCGCTTGCTTGGAAGTTTTTATTCCCGCCTCATTGTTGCTCTGTATTCGGTTTGTAATTGCAGATGTGCTCGTCTTCTTTGTCCTGCAACTGGGACCTCTTCCCAATGCATCTAGCTTTGAATTGTTGGTGTAGTTTGTCGTGCTTGTTTTGAAAAAGACTTCATCCGCACGTGGAAATATTTGAAGCACAAGACGAGCTACGTCTGCCGCAGCGAGAGACGGGGAGAGGGCAAAGATGAGGGGTTTGCCGCTGTCGTGTCCGTGGTTGCTTGCGTGGACAAGTGCGACGCGTTGACGTCTATAGGCCGTAGCGTGCACGGTACGATGCTCGCGACCCCGCTCTTCTTTCGTGGGCATGTTTTTATTTCTCTGGTTTGCTTATGGCGGCTCCCCTGACTACCTGGGCTCCCCACCCGACGCTATTCATTACTTTGCGGCGCTCTCATCTTCTTACGCTTGTGGGGAGGGTATGGATGCACGTGACCGACTGGTATAAAGCGACGAATTGAAGGATTGGCTCGCTTTTTTGCTTGTCAAGTTGCGTGGTTATACCGTCGCGGAAGAGTCCAGAGAGGACATTGCGCGTGGTACATTGGTCATAACGGGCTGTTCTTTCGAGAGTGTCATTTTAAGCCGTGCGTCGTCGGGGCCTTCTTGCTGGCTAAAGTTTGGGACAGGTAGCCCACAGCCTGCCCCACCACTACAATGAGGCTGTGCAGGTTCGGATTATGGACGGTGAGTATTATGTGTTCTGGTAGGCATGGTTTCTCGCTTCTTCGTTGCCGTTTAGAATCCTGTCTGCTTACACTCCTTTATACTCGTTATACTGGTAAGAAAAGTTAAGCAGCAGCTTCCGAATGTATCATCACGTGACCACGGAGCATTGTTTTGAAGTGACTACAAGAAAAACCAAGGCTTCAATAGACACCTTTCTGCTCAGGAAGAATCAGTGAATAAATAGACGTGGGCACCGACCACAAAGAAAACCATGTATTGGCGATTCGGCATCAAGAATAGAAGCTTTGTTCAGAACAAAGAAAAATGTCATTCAGGGTGCTGAAGCGTCGGCTTTTCATCTTGTGGTCAGCGTGGTCATGTTTTTGTTTAGTGGCTACGAAACTACCATTTAGATAAACGGATGTTGCACTAAACAAATAGTTTATTCTTATGCAGTAGGATTTATTTTGTTGTGTATGTTTAAAAATATTCGTATTCCTAGTATCATAGAGAACTATGGGCAGGAATTCTAGTGACAATCGAATGGAGGAATCAATGTTATCATATTTAATTAGAGCTTTTCATGAGTTATTTTTTGCTACGCATTAGGATCATTTGCATCAGAGTTAGCTCTTAGTATTGTTTTCGAGTGGCACCAACGCATGCTTGCCCTTGGGCCTGGTAGTGCCTGTATTGATCGTTTTTAATAAGGTGTATATCTCGCACTTTCTTTGAAAAATAATGCTCTTCCGAAAAATAACATCGTCATCGAATAAAAACGAACAGCTTCCATACCACATTTGCGCTTAACATGTAATATACGTGTGTAATAGGAAACCGTTTATTGATTACTTCAGACAGCCTTATGTCATTGAGGTTGCTTATAAATCACGTGAAAAAATTTTCAATTTTTGTGAATAACATTCTGAAAATATATAGAATGAGAGGCGTAATAATTACTCCAGCAGTGTAAGTGTATTGAGCCGACTACGGTGTTTTGCTATGACGTGCTTAACGCAAGCTTTGTATAGGCACCTTACAGCACGACAAACTCTCGATAGTTGCTAACTCAGATAATTAAAACATTTTATTTATTAGAACAAAAACGTAAACTTTAGGTGGCATTTTGTGTAGTTTAGAGTGCTCCTTTGGCTTCATTAGGTGAATTCATACTGTTTTTTTCTTGACCGTTCCTGAAAATATCTACTGCTATTGGAGTTTCTTAATGAGCTCTTGTGTTTTATGGGACTAATGATTGCATATCAAGTCGACTGCTTACGAATAAGCCACC
The DNA here is from genome assembly GCF_043290135.1 of Rhipicephalus microplus. Lineage (NCBI taxonomy): Eukaryota > Metazoa > Arthropoda > Arachnida > Ixodida > Ixodidae > Rhipicephalus > Rhipicephalus microplus. Next base: position 138,461,777 of record NC_134700.1, read on the forward strand.
ATTGCAAGCCATGTGCACGAACTGTCGATATTTCATGACAGGAGCGAGAGAGAGAAATAAACCTTTATTTCGAAATGATGTTCCGAGCGATGCCCAGTGTCACCCAAGATGGGAGGGCCGCTACAGTCCGGGAACCCTCTGGTGTCGACGGCTTTCGTGGCCCTGGCGACGAATTGTATGATCCTCCTAATTCTCGAGATCGAGCTTGGCCTCTCCCGTTTTTGAGAAGGCAAAAAAAAATCACTGTTTACGCAGAGTCACACAAGGCTGGAACACCACAGAGCTGGTCAACATTCGGCTCGCCCAGGCTTGAGTAGGCACACGTGAATTGACACCCTGATGCACGAAGCATTCGCGTAATGACACTGTATATCCCGAGTATTTGATAGGAATCAATAAGGTTCGAATTCTTCCTATTTCTTTCTTTCTCTCTACATATATTCCAAATTTATCTGGCATTCCCGCTCTCTGTATCATTTTCCCATTCGTTTTCTTGCTTTCCCTATTTCTTGTTTCTTGTTTCTTTTTACATCTCTATCTCTCGATAGTTTATTGTCTTTAGCACAAACCGGACAAACGGCGGGCATGACATTTCTGCTGTAAAAATGAGACAGTCATGCCATGGTTGACTACGTGTCAAACGATTCCAATATCCCAATACTGGTGTCACGGAAGAAAGCGCACTAATAATGTAAAGGGATCGCCGACTGTGACAGACTACAACATTTTGCCCTTTAATTGCACAAGCGTGTATGCGGTGTAAATAACAAGTGCTAGTACGATTGTCTATACTAAAAGCTTCACTGCCAACCATTCACAGCTATGTATTTTGACGCTGAGGCTCTAAGAAAGAAGGAACATTACAACGCAAGTTGGAACGATGCCTATAGTCACATTTATGATGAATTCTGATATTTCAGTTAAAACCAATTAGGCGCCCTGGAGGTTCAGTTATCCAGAGACTACAGTAACTCGGACGTTACGTTTATACGCTTTCAGGAACGTTTGAATCGTGCTGGCTTGGGATTTCTATTTTTCTAGCCATGCTGGGAATTCCCATTGTCAGGCATATACGGTGGGTACGTGTATACAGTTTAGCGCATCGTCTGGATAGATATACATGAAAAGCATACCTTGCCTGCTCATTTAATCTTGTGAGATAGCTTGATTTATTGGACGGGAACAATGTTTCGTGATATTTGCTATCTTCATGAATGTTTTTGCGTAACTTCTAAACTACTGCTGCATTTCGCAACTCCACATTGTCAATCGTCATTTTTGAAGTACTTCTTCCTGGGATAAATAATTTAATACACCATGAGAGAAAACTGTAGAGGCACTTTCCCTGTACGGCTCCATTTTTCCTGTGGTGTTTCAGCGTCTAAAATTTCCCCTTGTGATCTTTATTTTGACGTCACCATTGCACGCTTCAGATTGTCATCATCGTTCAAGAAAGTGACAAAAGAACACAATATAATGTCTTCAGCTTGCTTGACGCAGCCCCTCTTCCACAATAGAGATACGGAAGGATGCAGCATTGAATCTCAGCGTTGTTTGCTCACAGTGAGTCGTGGTCTGTTGACCCTGTGTCTTATAGTATGCTGCATGACCAATATGCAAGACGACCTGGATACTTGACATGAATTACGTCTACATGTTTTGTTACGGGTAGTAAGCACTACAGGGCAAGGCAGCGTGATAGTTTGATTTTGTTTTCTGCGATGGCGACTGACAGTGTTCACGCAGGACTTGTTGCATCAAGACGACCCGGTTTAGCTTCTAATCATGCATAATTGCAGGAAGAATAAATTTTAAACAAAGAAACAAGCAAATAACCACATATCAACGGCTCTTATTTCGACTGAACTTCATTGCATTAGATTCTGTTATAAGGGTGTAAAAATTGACAAAAAATGAGCAAACAACGCTTTGTGACAATCTAGCCACTCTGTAATTTTTGTCCAGCACGACTTGAAAACATCTATGCTTCTTTTCGTGAGCAATGTAGACGATAAACTGACATAATTTGAATAATTACGTTTTGTTTCAGCGGTCTGAACTATAAATATAGAGGCTGCCCTTTATTGCTCTACGCAACGCTTTTGTAAAAATAAGGAGCGCAGACATATTAAGGACTGGGTTGTTTAAGTTTAGGCCCTTGTAGAGTGTAAATTCATGAAAATCAGAAGGAAGGAACACACATCTTGCCTTGTATCCAGTTATTTTTATAAATGTTTGCTTTATTTTTACTCCTGTCAAAATAAAATTGTACCTTAAAATAAAGATCAATAACAACCACCGATTGATTGATTTGTGGGGTTTAACGTCCCAAAACCACCATTTGATTATGAGAGACGCCGTAGTGGAGGGCTCCGGAAATTTCGACCACCTGGGGTTCTTTAACGTGCGCCCAAATCTGAGCACACGGGCCTACAACATTTCCGCCTCCATAGGAAATGCAGCCGCCACAGCCGGGAATCGAACTCGCGACCTGCGGGTCAGCAGCCGAGTACCTTAGCCACTAGACCACCGCGGCGGGGCAATAACAACCACCGATTCCATAACTGTGTAACTGCGCTGTTCTATTGAGTCTTCTCTGTAAAAGGCCCCACCACGGTGGCCTAGTGGCTAAGGTATTCGGCTTCTAACCCGAAGGTCGCGGAATTGAAGCCTGGCTGCGGCTGCTGCACTTCCGATGAAGGCGGAAATGTTGTAGGCCCGTGTGCTCAGATTTGTGTGCACGTTAAAGAACCCCAGGTTGTCGAAATTTTCGGAGCCCTTCACTATGGCGTCTCTCATAATTATACGGTGGTTTTGGGATTTTAAACCCCACATATCAATCAAATCTCTGTAAATGATTGAGCAGCAGTTTTGCGATTGGAGCAATCACATGCAGGTGACCGGTAAGCGTTAAAGAAAATTCAGGCATTAAGAATATTCAGTGCGGTATACTTACCTGTCAAGTCATTCAGATATGCGTTTGAAAGGAAAATTTCACAGGGGGTCACTTCAAATGGGTATTCCTCCCCCAGCCTGAGTACAAGGCGGGCCAGGATCCTTATAAACCGCCCATGAATTGCTCCCCTATAGGCTCGTGTATTTCTAACTTAATATAACCGCGCCTTTAAAGTTGTGAACCTCGTTTATGATCACCCACTAGGACGTCTGAAGGCCACGTTGCCATCGTACAGCAAAGAAGCCTAAACTATGCAGCTAGCATGGTTAAAATACGAAGGTCTAGAAAAAAATTGCGTTTTGCATTCTCAACAAATCTGCATCAAGCCGCATCAAAATGCGTATAAGCAAAGATTTATTTTATTGATTTATACATACTGTCGATCCCAGAGATATTATAACAGGTGGACGATCTAAGGCAGTGATTAAGTACAGTCAATAGAAAGAAAAAAAGTAATAATAAAAATTAACAAAACAACAACAAAAAAGAAAACATATAAACACATTTGTCAAAGTATAATCATATTGGCACTTTACTTAGATAACAAGAAAGATCACATAGCACCATATTATGTTTGCGAGGCTATCAAGTCGCTTTCTACTAGTTTTGTGAAGGTGGCTAAGGATGTGCTACTGGTAATGGAGGGGGACAGGTTAATCCATTCTCTGATCGCAAGCGGGAAGAACGAGAATTTGAAGGCATCAATGTGAAATCTGTAAGGGGCAAGGGTATGAGAGTATTTGTAGCGGGTAGTTCTAGCTGCGGATAGCTTTATGTAGCGGGACTTGTCTATGTTTAGTTGACCATGTATCAGTTGGTACATCAGCTTTAGGCGCGCCAATATCGCCCGGTTTTTTATGGTTAGTAATCCAGCCTTTTTAAGCAGCTCCGTATGAATATGTTCGGTTAAATTTGTTAAAGATGACCCTAAGCGCTTTTCGTTGAACACCTTCGAGCTTGCTGGTTAGTTTTTTTGTGTACGGGAACCAGGCAGTGTTTGCGTACTCCAGGATGGGTCGTATAAGTGTATTGTAGGCCAGTAACTTTGTGTGTGGTGGTTCTTGCTGTAATCACCTTTTTATAAATAACAGTCTTTTCAGCGCAGATGATGTGATGTAATGAATATGAGCGTCCCACCGTAGGTCATGTGACAGAATGACCCCTAGATACTTATGTTTCGTGACTTTAGAAAGGGTAGCTGAATTGATGACGTTAATTGAAATTGGATGGATTCTTTTTTCTAGTTATAGATAAGAGCGCGGACTTTTTTTCGTTGATGTTCATTTGCCAATCACTGCACCAGGCTGAAACTGCGTCTAGCGCTGTGTTTAAGGCGATATGGTCATCGTGTGAGTGGATTTTTTTTGTACAGGATGCAGTCATCTGCAAACAATCTGCATCCAACATTTGGTTCATCAAAAATTAAGAATAATACCAGCGCCAAAACACTGCCTTGCGGTACTCCAGAGGTCACCGGTACGATTGAAGATTGGACATGGTTTAATTCCACGAACTGCGACCTGTCTGTTAGAAAGTTAGTAATCCAGTCAACAATTTGGCCCTTGCCTAGAAGAAGTTGGAGTTTCAAGATGAGTTTACTGTGCGACACCTGATCAAATGCTTTCGAGAAATCTAGCAAAATAAGATCAATTTGTTTTTGGCGATCGATGCTTAATGAGGCGTCATGGACCATTTCAATGAGTTGTGTTACAGTAGACATGCCCTGGCGGAAGCTGTGTTGAAAAGGGGACAGTATTTTGTGTTCTTTTAGGTGATTCGTTATGTGGTTTAAGATTATGTGTTCTAGCAGTTTACCAACCATACATGTTAATGAGATGGGCCGATAGTTGGAAGGTTCGTTTTTATTTCCGGACTTATGTATAAGAATCACTTTTGCTATTTTCCAATGCTTTGGTAGGGTACGCGACGACAATGATTGGTTAAAAAGCAGGCACAGGTATTTTGTTATCAATTCGGCATATCTTTTTAAAAATGCGTTAGGTATGTTGTCTGGCCCGCAACTTTTTTTGCCATCCAACTTCAATAGTAAGTAGAAAACTCCCTCTTCTGAAATGAATAATCGCTTAATATATGTCTCGTCTCTGATTTCTATGTGAGGCTGTTTTCCATCGTCAACTGTACAAATTGATTGGAAATAGCTATTTAATACGTTTGCAAAATAGGCACTTTCTTCAGGCGTTTCGTGGGTCATTTTAAGGACCTTGGAATTCATGTATTGCCAAAATTTTCTCGGGGAACTTTTTATGAACCGAGGTAGAGTTTTTTCAAAATAAGTAGACTTGGCCGCTTTTATTTTATTTTTCATGTCAGTTATACCAGCGCTCAGATTTTGTCGGCTATAAATATTTGGTTTCCCTTCTAGATTTTTCCTCAAATGCTTCACCTTTCTTTTAGCATGTATAACGACACGTGTGACCCATGGATTCATCTTTCTGGTCTTCTTTTTCTTCGAAGGAACGTGCTTTTGTAAGCAAAAAAGAACAATATAAGTTCAGCTAGGTAATAATGATCATTGCACTTATGTGATATTGTAACGAGTATTGATCGCGGTAGCCTAGCAAGTGACAAATAAAAAAGAATATAGTGGTCAAAGAGCCACTTCAATAAATAAAATAGACCAATAGAAATTGCTCCTACACACTAGGGAAAAGTGAACATACTTTAATTGGGAAGTTGCTTATGGTCGACGTTTTTCCGGAACTACCACCATAATAAAGCTCGTTGCTCATAGCAAGTATGTGCCACCGAATTCAAGCAAGCCCCATTGGTCCACTACTACAGATGAAGGTATACATAATTAGCGTAACGAGCATGTGCTTCGTAAACGTTTTTCAAGCAAATCACAAGCAGTCATAATTACTGATTCTATATCAGTATGTACTGTACCCTCTGCAGCAGCAAGGCTAACATTCATCGCAAAGTTTCGTAATTTATTACCAGCACACCTGAAAAAAATCGTGTGGCTATGGGTACGTGACCACAGCGAGATTTATCCGAATAAAATGGCAGACCCATTAGCCACACTATCTTTAAGCGTACCACTTTTCTCATTTCTACCTGATAGGGTTTACGTGAGGGCGAAAAAATTGGAAATGCTTGGTTGCACTAGGAAATGTGAATTATAATTCTAAAAAGTGAGAGGCTACATACGCCTGAGATTTTGCTTGAATAAATGGTGTAATCAAGCGTTTGACGAACCATCGTCTGGCAAGGAAACATAATTGTGCAATAAACTTACACTCGCCAAGGTAAATAAATAAAAGTAAACAAGCATTGACGTTTCGAAACCCCTACGGGTCCCTTGATCACAATGAGGATGTCAGCATGGGCATGCGGCTATTTATAGGTCAGGTGGCGCAGCGTGCTCGAGTATATCTCTTCGTCTTCTTTTAGAATCATTTTACATTCAGTAGACTAACCACACGATAAACAGGACAAACGGCTATCTACCAGAGGTATACGCCACACACTGCATGACCTGACCTATAAGTAGCCGCATGTCCATGCTGTACGGGACTCGTACGGGGCCAAAACGTCAATGCTTGTTTACTTTCATTTTTACCTTGGCGAATGTAAGTTTATTGCAAAATAAACAGGGATGTGTACGTAGGCAGTGGAAGTTACATTCACCAGATTACGATGTAGAATACCCACCTTTGAAATAAACTCTGTTATGTGACTTTCGCAACAAAATGAAAACAATGTACCCCTTCTTTTAACACGAAGGTATTTTATGCCGAGATCCACTACGGCTCTGCTCATGTACTTCCATCACGGAAGTGAAGTTGAAAGATGTATACGAGGAAATTACACAGGAAAAAAAAATGGTCCTGTACCTGCATGTTTCACTGCAAATGTCGAAAGGCGGAAGTTTTGCGTCTGGAGAGAGTAAACAAAACGTTTATTTGATGTCTTGAGCGAGGAAATTGGAGAATTGTATTCTGGAGGCCCTGCGTTAGAGTGCTTCAATCCGTGCAGTGAAGGCGAATGAGCACATCGGGGCACGTGAGACACGAGCGCTATCTGGCAGTTATCGTCTATCTATCTATCTATCTATCTATCTATCTATCTATCTATCTATCTATCTATCTATCTATCTATCTATCTATCTATCTATCTATCTATCTATCTATCTATCTATCTATCTATCTATCTATCTATCTATCTATCTATCTATCTATCTATCTATCTATCTATCTATCTATCTATCTATCTATCTATCTATCTATCTATCTGTCTATCTGTCTGTCTGTCTGTCTGTCTGTCTGTCTGTCTGTCTGTCTGTCTGTCTGTCTGTCTAGCCGCCTACGACTTTTAGTCCTCCTGGCTGTTTCAATAATGGTATCAATACCAAACTTTGTATGACATAACATGACTGTATGAAGTACATACTTTATTAGTCATAACATGAAAATCATGACGTGTGTGTCATGAATGTCATGACTTAAATTTCATGGTCCTGCAGCTCTGGCGGTGGTTCCGTTCACATGACATGTTGCAAAACTGGTATGATATGACATGATTACATGGCTAACACAAGCGACAGACCGTAACATGAAAATCATGACATGCCTGTCATGGAACAACATCACTACATGCCACACTCATGATGCGCTCGCGGCCGTTTCAGTAGCTTCACATACACTAAATTTGCTGTTACGGAACCTGAATGGAAGACGAAGGTATGATACTGGTGCAAACAAGATTAACATCAGATGCGTGTCATGCAACAACATGACTACACGCCACGCTCATGATGCGCTCATGGTCGTTTCGCTAGCTTCATATACACCAAAGTTGGTGTTGCGTGACACGAACAGACGACGAAGATAAACGAAGAATCAGAAGAATGGCTAGTTAGGCAAGTTGGTACTTATCCATAAGCACACACACAAAAAAAAAAAAACAGACGGAAACACGAAGTGTGTCCTTTCTTTCTCCTTCATGTTTCCGTCTGTTTTTGGCGCAGTGCACTTATGGATAGTAGATAAATGACACGCCCAAACATGATAGTTACGACATGCGTGTCATGTAAAAAATGACTACATGCTGCGCTCGTAGTACGCTTGCGGCTATTTCAGTAGCTTCGCATATGCCAAATTCTGCGTTACGTGACGTGAGTGGATGACTAAGCATTGTGACTGGCGCAGACATAATAATCATGATATGCGTGTCATGTAAGAACATGACTACATACCGCGTTCGTGTTGCTGTCGCGGCTGTTTCGCTAGCTTCACATGTGCCAGATTTGATATTACGTGACGTAAATGAACGGCGGGCACGAATACCAGGTGAAAACATGATAATGAAGACATAAACGTCATGTACGGCACAAATTACTTCCGCCATGGAAAGTTGTGCTGATTTTAATGTGACAATTCAACTTTCCTCATTCGTGCTTCGCATATCACAGATTCCCAGACTACGCGGGATATACCATTTTTTTTTCTGTCACCGATATTCTTACCAAGGAAAAGAATACCTTATCGATCAAGTTGAAAAGCTAGGATTAGCAATAAATGTTGCAGTAAGTTTATTCTAAGGAGGAATTCCAATAAGTTATATTCAGATGGATGTTTGCTCTGCTGTGTTGGCTTACATAACGAAAACAAATATATTACCTTGTAGTGTATTCTTATTTTTTACTATTTTTGACTCTTAACCAACCAGAGTGGCCGGCCGTTTGCTCGTGCAGCATTTTCATTCATTTACGATTTGAATTTTGAGACTTAATTTCTATAAAGTGTCTTTAGATTCATAATCCACAACTTAAATATCCTGCCACCCGAATCTCCGTTGGTCTTCCTTTGAGGGTGAATACCATGGTCGTCATAATCATCATTATGTGCCACAGAAGTACTGCAAACCCTAGAACTGATATCCAGCCGACTGAAAATGAAAGAGCTGTGCATAACGTCAGCCTGAACGTCCCGCTTACTGCGTACGAATGAATAAGAGCGAAATGCAGGCTATAGTAGGCCTCGACCTCGACCTCGTTTGTCTCCTGTCTTTGTCTTCAGTTCACGCTACAACACTCGTAATGACATACCAACCAGACCTAACCGCTAGCCTTCAAAGAGCCCAATAAGCGTTCGTTGGCCGGCACGAGTAAACATATATGATGCAGAAGCCCCGTTGTATTCGCAGAATTTTCTGTTGATCAACAACGTCGAGCGCTGTCGGCCAGAAGCTGCTCGTCGGTAACGTCAGCAGGAATTGGTGCATGAACGCATACGACGGCGTTGATTCGACCCAGAAGCCCGCACACGAGATGGCAACGCCAACCGCAAGCGGAGTAAAGAAGATCCACCGCATTGATGGAGAGAAGCTGGGTTTGGAGGAGAACGGCTTGCATCGGACGCTGATTTCTAATAGAGGCAAAACGCAGAGAAGGAGAACGCTTCGCCGTTTTATCACCATTCACAACAATAAGTCAGTGAATATGGGCTAGCATTTTGTATTTTGCACACAATAGGCACCAAAACGCATTGCGGAAGCTTTCAGAGCGTTCGTTTTCAGTGCACCAGAAGAGTGCGTAAAGGCAGGGAAGCTGGAGGAAAATCAACCAGTGGATCTAAGATTCAATTATTTAATATTAGTATTTCAAGAAAAGTAAATAAATGTAGGTGGTGCGAAAACTGATGACAGGGGACCGTCTGACCCGGATATTCTACAATAAACGTGTCGTGGCCTTTTGATTTTTTATACGCTTTAATTTCTGCTCACCCAATCAGTCCCACTTTTTGAATTAACAAATGTTGTCCGAGGCATCGCTGTCATTTCTTTCTAGCTATGACAGTAACTATAACAAATTTGCCTGGGACGTCAATTTACTTTTCTCGCATTGGCTTCACGAGCATCACACACTATGAAAGCACACGTGGAACGATGTTACGGCGGAATATCAGCAAGTTTTGTTTGCTGGTGCTTGATCGACCTAAGATGGGGAGGCAAATGTTTGGCGCCAAGTCTGTGGACGAGTCATATATTCGGCACATCCATCCGACATTGACGGAAGCAGACAGCTTGTGGTGGTTGGCGTTCTGCATACATCTTGGCCACTTACCCTGGATTCCTCTCATCCCTTAATATCCTTCCCTCAGTTCTGGATAGCAAACCGAGTATGTGCATGGTTTCATTCGGAACTGCGACAAAAATTTCAAAAGAAATCACGCATTTATTATGTTCTTTTTTTCTTATCGCATCCCGTGCGCCAGATAGTTGAGCGATTGCCAGTGCACCTCCTTTGCTTGTATGTTTGTGGGCCACTTGGGTTTAAACACAGCATGGTGGCGGTGGTGAAAAACATTTACTGAAACTATTTACATTTTAGAGAGAGGGACGACCTTAAGGGCCGACCCTTTACAAGCTCTAGGAGGAGTTCCAAGTCCGGTACCCCTGTGGCTTCTGCGGCGGCACGCGCCCTAGCCACGAGGGCTCTTTGGCCCGCCAAGGCCGAGCAGCCGAGCAGGATAGTGCAACGCACGGTGGTTTTACGCTGTTAAGCTCAAGGGTAGAGATTGGATTCCCAGTAGTGTTGGTTCAGTAGAGGCAAAATGCAAAAACACTCGTGGGTGTTTTTGATTGGGTGATTTTGTGTGCATGCAGTTAGGGGAGCGTCAAAGATTTGGTGGCGGTTGTAATTAATCCGAGTTTCCTATTTAGGTGAGCTTCATAATCGTATGATACTTTTGACCCGTTAAACATGTGTGAATAGGTATGTGAATTCATATGTGAAACTAATGTGAAGTAAGTTAGAGAGCTTTCTCTATAGCGTGGTAGTTCTTACGTCGAACAGACGGGACGATGATTTGATCAAAGCAACGAGAACATTAGTAGGCTTGCCAGCAGCTAGCAGGCAGAAGTATTTTAGCAGCGTATTAGAAAGTATTTATGCAGGAAACGTTTTTCTCGCCACTTTTGATTATCCGGTTGGAAGTTTGCGTTCGTTGCGGCCTGTACTGCCTTTTTTATTCATCCTGTGTCTGTGTTTACACAGCGCCTTTTCGAAGATGAAAAACTTGGCAGATCCAACGTACTGTGGGAATCGATGATATGTGAAGCACAAATGAGCAAGGTTGATATGTCACTTTAAAATCAGCATGGCGCTACCAAGCGGACGTAAATTATGCCGCACGTGACTTCCATGCCAAAATTATCATGTTTGGACGTGTAATTTGCCTTCGCCCTCTTACCCGATACCGAATCCGGTATATGTGGAGCTAGCAAAACGGCGACGAGCACGCTATGAACGAAGCATGTAATCATGTTTCACATGACACGCGTATCATGATTATCATGTTTAGATGTGTCATTTACCTTTGTCGTCTATTCACGTCACATGATACCAAATGCGGTATATGGGACGCTAGCGAAAGGGCCACGAGCGCCTCACGAGCGTGGTAGGTTGTCATCTTTTTACATGACACTCATTTCATGATTATCATGTTTGCACCAGTCATGTGCCACTGTCATCCATTCGCGTCCCGTTATACCGAACATGGCATATGTGAAGCTATATAGAGAAACGATCGCGAGCGCACCATGAGCGTGGCATGTAGTCATGACTAGTCATAACATGGGAATCATGACATGCTTAGGATCCGTCACTTATGTTTGCCGTGGAGAGGTGTCGTACAATACCAGTTCTGGAAAATGTCATGTGAACAAAACCACCGCAAGGGCAACAAGACCAGAAAATGTAGATCATGACATTCATGGCATATATCATGATTTTCCTGTTATGAGGAGTCAATTGTACTCGTCATACAGTCATGTTATGCCATACCGATTTTGGTATCGATGTCATTATCGAGACGGTCAGGAGAGCTAAATGTTGTAGGCAGCTAGCTAGCTAGCTAGATAGCTAGATAGATAGATAAATAGATAGATAGATAGATAGATAGATAGACAGATAGATAGATAGATAGATAGATAGATAGATAGATAGATAGATAGATAGATAGATAGATAGATACGCTCAAAGTCGCCGAAGTTCGCTAAAAAATGCTTCGCATTTAAACCCTATCTAAGCATTGTTTATTTGCAGTATAGTTCCTGAAATACATTATTGCACAGACGCATCCATCGAGGGAGCTTCACCGTTGCGTAGCTGTGGCAAGTTGACGTGTTGAAGGGGGGGGGGGTGCAGGAGCTTCCTCCGGAAATCTGGCGCAACGCGTCACGCCTGCTGGTCCCACGCATTCATGGCCGGCTGCGTGAAAAGAGACAAAAGAAGAAAAAAAAGGAAAGAACGGCCGCTTGGCGAGGCTTGATGCGCTTTGCGACAGAGAATTGAAATGCGCGTGTACGCGTCGTCTGCACGCTGTGCGGAGAGCAGTAGGGCACGGACTGACGTCGTCACGCAACCTTGCCGGGAACACCGGCGTTTATTTAATGAATGCAACGAAGGAGGGGATTCCGCTTCTTGCTATTTTTCGTTATTTACTGAAGACGGGTTTGGTGGTCAAAGTGTGTGAAGGCATACGTTCGTCGTCTGCATGCGAGCAAGATATAGAGTGTAACGGCTAAGCTCGGGAAGAGCTGGTGTCACCCAGAGACCTACTCAGGATTGAATGAACGATCTTTAAGTAGCTTGTACACTTGGGCTCGCTGGTGGTACGTGATCCCTTTGTTGTTCAAATGAGGGGATCCACAAGTGAGATAGAACTTAAGTTAAACACAGCGCAGCACAAAATGTAGTAATTTAGATGATCATGAATATCATAAAGAAAGGCCAAGATAAGTTAACCCAATAGGTTTGCGAAGATATTGTTGCGAAAAAGATAGACCCAGAAGGCACAGACTTGGGGGATTATATATATGTAGAGCTAGTTAGTTGAACAGAGCTGCCAATAGGAAGAGCTCGCGTCAGTCTATCTGCTGTCGTCCTCTTCCTTGTCTTGCTGATCGCTATGCCAATGGTACGTAGTGTGACCTGCGGTGGTGGAAGCACCGTCCAGAAGGTTTAGTGGTCGTCCTCAGAAGCATATTCATAGATCTTGAGCCGTGCACGTGAACAACATCACTTGACTGAACTAATGTGACGGAGAGGTGGGAACAAGTTAACCGAGTCACGCTACGTACCGGTGGCATAGCGGTCAGGCATTACCTGCCGTAATGGACGGTGAGGTATTGTGTAACGTCAGAAGAGCTTTTCAGATAGGCCCACCCGACGATTGGAAGACCAGAGTAACACAAGGGCACCAGGAGCGAAACGTGCGTCGCAATGAGAAGCATCCTAACGACGTCGTTGCTTTCTCTGTGACGCCGTCAGGCGAGCACAGGCGAGCTGATAGGCATGATTGGCCGTGAAATAGCTTCACGAGCATACTCGCTGGTGGACGACGTGCTTGAAATGATGGTGTCCAGGGGTAAAGTCGGCTTTCTTTCATACTGTAGGTAGAAAGGTGAAAAGCCTGCTGTGTCGGGCTAAGACGAGGTCTACGCGAACGTCACGTAGGGTAAAGCAAGATCCCAGTCTTGATGGTCCAGTGACACATACAATGCAAGCAGGTCTGTAAGAATACAATTAAATCATTCCGTGTGGCCGTTGGTTTGCGTGTGGTTAGCTGTGATTATTTCTGCTGCCTGGAACAGGAACGCAGAATGTCGGCGATGACTTGGGAGAGAAATCTACGGCCACAATCTGTGAGCAGCTGTTTTTTCACACCATGAATCAATATGACGTCACCTAACAGGAAGTAAGTAACGTCGGTCGCACAAATCGCTGGCAGAGTTCGAGTAATAGCTCAGCGTTGTCGTTTTCACCAGCGACATCTATCCACGTGTGGCCTACTGTTCATTAGGGAAAAGGAACAAGCAGGCCTAACCCGATGTGATGAAATGGTACCATGGGTATGTCGATTGGTTGTAGATGGCCAGCGGGTAGCAACACTGGTGTTTTGCGACGTTGACATCGCTCACACGTGGTGACGTATTGGCGTATACCGAGCGAGCAAGGCCTAGCCTGTTGAGAAGGCACCGCACGCACTCGTGCCTGCCAGATACGCCAAGGTGCCCTGCTCAGGGCGCATCATGGTGTTCAGCGAGGGCACTATGCCGTCAATTATTAGGCAGGAGAATAAGAAGGTCAGGCCCGTCAGGTTAAAAAATTACGGTGGTATAGGATGCCCGCTTGAAACACGAGGTGACGGACGGAGGCATCTGTTGGGGAAGACTCCATGCGGCTGATGATGTTGAGCAGCAGTCGATACTTTCTCTCTTCTTTTCTAATGTGAAGAAAGTCGGACACTGAGAAGATGGAGTGTACCGTGTTCGTGTCGGGGTAGGCAGGATCGTGGATGAAACACCGGGAGAGGCAATCAGCATCCTGGTGCAGGCGGCCAGATTTGTACACGACCGAGTTAGAAACTTCTTGCAGGTGCAAAGCCCCATGGCCAAGGGCCCTTAGGGATGTTTAAGAGGGTTCAACCACAGAGCTTGTGGTGGTCTGTAACTACCAAAAATGGTGTACCTATAGGTATGGCCGAAACTTGGCGACCGCACAAACGAGAACCAAGCACTCGTGCTCTTTGATAGAATAATTGCGTTCAGACGACCAATGACTGCGTATGTTCGTACAATGTTATGGGCATGTAAGCTGGAAGGGATTTTGCAAGGAGATGCATGATGCACAGCGAGATGTTCACTTCAATGCCGATATTTAGCAAAATAATTTCCGGTGTGCAGTAGGTGCCCGAAGCTTTCAGAATGGGAGCCTGCGCATGTCCATATCATCTGGTATGCGTTCCGTCTACAGACTAGTCAGTACACTTAACACATGCTGTTCAAGACTACGAGGTCCCCCTTGTGATACAAGCCAGTGTAAGGGACTGACTGACCCGAAGCCACATCAGCAAAAATTCATCCACCTTGCTAATCTGAAGAGAAACAGGCCAGACGCACCATAGAATGATGATGATAATAATGATGATGATGATGATGATGTTTGATGTTTGGTGGTGCAAGGGCCACTTCATGGCCAAAGAGTGCCAGTTCGTCTTACTTTAAAGATATGGACAATGGTTGTGATAAGCGGCGGTATAAGGACCATAAAATTCCTCGCGCTAAAGCTTGTAAAAACACAGAAGTAATAAAATCATGACCATGCCTTGAAAGGTGTGTGGTGTTAATGGATGACAGAAGTTTGTGATAATAAAACGATGGTGGGCATGTATGGCATTAACACAAGTGTCTCATTCGTTCATGCCCTTGCGTCCAAGGGCCGTGAGGCAAGTGCTTTGTTGAGTGTAGCCACCGCAGCGGAGACCTCTCTGGAGAGGTTGTGCTACGGAATGCCCGGGTATATTATATGAAAAGTGCGAAGTTCTCTTAAAAAAGCTATCAATGATTTATGTGTAAAAAGTGGTTCCCTACCGACAAACATTGCCGGATAGAGTGGTATCTATTGTCGGTAGGGCAACAGAAAGTGTTGTCTTGTCAGCGTGTCTAATTCTTTACACTGGATTAGAATGTGAAGTAGGGTGAGTTCTTCTCCGCACCTATTACACAAAGGGGGATCAGCCCCAGGCAAAAGAAATGAATATGTTGTGTGTATCTCCTGTTCTTAACCTTGTAAGGGTTACTTCTGTCTGGCATGATTTTGATACTGGTGGCCAAAGACCAAGTTGTGGCTCGATGACACGTAATTTATTACCCATGTGTGTGTCCGATGTGCCCTGCCAATAGCCCCTGTGCCTTCATTTTAGAAAAGGTTTCAAGTCGAGTGCAGGAACTGCTATGAATGTATTGGAAGTGGTTTTGTTGGCAGATCCAGCTAGCTGGTCCACCAGAACGTTGCCTTGAATTTCACGGTGTTCTGGCACCCAGAAGACTACAACATGCTGCTTAGTTGAGTAGACTGTGCTTAGGAGCGAATAAAGCGAGACAAGAACTGGTTTTTTTTTGCTTTTTAGGAGTTTTCAGAGCTTTTAGTACGCTGAGGAAATCTGTATACATTATTGCTTTCCGTAGTTTTATTTTTTTAATGTGTTTGATGGCCGCAAGTATCGCATAAGCATCGCAGTTGAAAATGCTTGAATCAGAGTACAGAACGCTGGCTTCCGAAAAGGATGGGCCGACGGCTGCGTACGAAATAGAAGTGTCGGACTTTGAAGCATCCGTGAAGAATTAGAACATGTGTATTTCTGTTGTAGTTCTAGGAAGTATGTCTGGATATGTGCAGTTGGTTCATGCTTCGTAACCTTCAAGAAAGACACGTCGCAATGTATTGTCTGCCATTGCCATGGTGACAGGCATACTGCGGGAGCCATCAAAGGGTGTTCAAGTGGCACACCAATTTCCTTCGCTAGGCCCCTCACACGGAGTGATTAGCGCTGTATCGTAGAAGGCCGTTTCTCAAACACAGCAGGGCTTGACATGTCATTAATTGTGTGATGTGATAGGTGATCATTGTCTTCATTTACATTAAGATAGTATTTAAAAGACGTAACATTTCGGCAGGTGCAGCGACTTATCGTTCGATTCCACGTACAGGCTTTTCATGGGGCTAGTGCGAAAAGCACCCGTAGAGAGACGGAAGCCTAGATGATGAACAGGGTCAAGATTTTAAGGGCAGTAGGAGACGCACCATAGATAAGAAGGCATGTGCTCTGCAGTGCAGGAAAGCGTGTGAAACCTTTTGGACATGTACGAAGAAGAACAATGGCAAAAGCGTGTAGAATTTTGAGAATTGTTCGGTTAAGACAACTGACTGATATTGCCTGGAATTAAATGTAAAGCGTATATGCCATATCTTCATTTGCTTTAGCTATCATCTGTATTGCTAGAGCTATTCCCATAGACGTGAGCACTGAAGGAGGGGGATGCGGGGTAGGAGGGTGCGCCCTCATAATCAAGTGTAGGAGACGGCAATCATGCCGAATACTTCCATTCAGTCAGACCTTTTACGTTATTTTTTAAATGGACAATGTTATGGCTACGGATACTTTCTTGACGGCAGTGGTGACCAGGTACTGCTGTTGTTGCAATGAAAGAACTGTTTGTTTCCCACATGACTTCGGAAAGCCAGAGACCAAAAGCATAGCTGCACGAGGAGCAAATAATCACTTTTTTGTTCAGCTTTGCATGCTTTGCGCAGATCGTTTTGTTTCGCACTCGAGAAATAGACAGAGGGGGGAGGAGGCTGCGGTAAAACTCCCCTCTCTTGCTTTATTGGAGAACATCGCACACGTTTATGACTTTTCATGTGTTTGCCAGACATGCTGCAGTGATGGTGATTTGGGATCGTGCTTGGAGGCGCTTATGTAGCTGGATGGCTGGGCGTAAAGTGCAATAATCGTCAAGCGAAGAATGAAACGTCGAGTAATGTTTGCTGTTACGACACATTATAAACGGACAAAGCTTTAACGCACAAGCACCATCCTAATATTTATCAATCCTTTGTAGAACTGTTGCCTTGAATATGTTGTTTTTAACAACAGTGCAAAAAAGCAAATTATTACTACAAAAAATTACCTATTCGCCGAGTATATACGACTCAAAATATTTTAGGCTAGTGACCCAGTGGTCAGTTTGCTTATTTTTGTGCAGTCCGCAAGTATTTTTTTGTATCCTGATAGTAAAAGTTTGCTGTACCTGTGTATATGTGTGACAGGTTCTGATTATTTGTCCTTTTGATCCTTTGACTTAAAACAGGTTTCACCGACAAGGGTGTGCCTTCTGCTATTCGCCTTCCTGGCAGTGCACTGTAGTACGTACCCGAAATCATCGACGTCATCGACAGCAGATTCAGTCACCTTAGGATCCGGCCGAGGGCTCCCATATCAAAGTTCGGCACGCCGGCATCGCCACGGACGCCGTTTAGACGCTGGACCAGCATTGCTGCCTCGAAGAGCCCATGTTGATTCGAGAGGTAGCACTCCTGTAGTTGCAGATTACGATGCTGAAGGTGAAGACTACCGGCCATACTACGACTACTGGCCCCCAAGTACTGAAAAACGCAAAGACAAAGCACTGGGTGGGTACCACCCTCATCGGCGCCACCACAGGCAAGGTAGGCGACGCTACGACGAATTCGACAGCGACTACTACTACGACGGTTACGTGGACAAACACGACTACAAGAACGAGTACGACATCGTGTTTCCCCTGCTGATCCTGATTATGGCACCACTGGCGGTGTCTGCTTTTCTGCTTCCGATCATTGCATCCATGATGACCAACACGTTTTTCCTCGTAAATGGGGCGACGTCGGCTGCTATTCAAGGACGTCGCAGGCGGAGTGTGCCTGAGCTGGTGCCATCAGTTGAAGAGCTCAACAAGCTGGAAGAGGTTCTGTTAAAGGCCATCGAGAAGTACACGGGCCTCGGAGGAATTCAGGATAAAAAAGACGTGGCTCAATCGTCGACACACTACCAAGCCATGAAGACCTGAAGAAAACGTGCGTGCTTAGAAAAGGACGACTTGCTGCTGTGCCTTGTGGCCAAGAAACTGGGAATAAGTGGACTCTTGAGGGCCCATTGTTCTTGCCTGTAGATGCGCTGGAATACAAGTGTTAGGGAAGGTATGCTCAGGTCTAAAATATGCTTCGTACTCGATTGCTGTTAAGGTTGTACCGGTATCAGCAACACATGTCGACACTTGAAATAATGTCAAAAAGTCTGACAAGTCCCGCTCGAAGTGCCTAGATATTTCTATTTTCTACAAATATGCAAAGGTTCTTAACAACTGAGTCACGCTGCCAAGCCTGTATTGTTGGCATAAATCCGAAGAAAGTTATCATCATAGCGGCATCATATATATTTAATGCTGCAGGATCAGTGCTTACAATTCGAAGTAGGATAAAATTGTTGCAATAAAAGAAGCCACCTTTGTGTTTCAAGCAAAAAACCAAAACTTGTTTGCGCCGTTACACCGGTCAGTTTCTGCGGCATTTCTGGGCGCAGAGCCTCTATGAACTAAAAGAAGGACTCCTGCAAAATCTCTGTTTAGGTTAACACAACAAAGCGATGATATCATGCGGAAGTGTTTAAAGTAGCTCGTGTTATGCGTTGTGTCAATAAAGCCAGTCATTTCGTGCTACCGAAAACGTCTCATTTTTCAGCTAGTCTAATTACATCCAGAGTGCTGTGAATGACGTAACGTATTTGATTTCTTTTTCTTTATAAGTTGTTATTCCCGATGTGTTTGTAGTACAACAAGTAAATGCGAGGGTTATGGAATTCCTAGCGATACAACAATGAAGAAAACTAGAGATCTTCAGAAAGTCTAGAGGAGTGGGTGGGGCCCGAGCTTACGTCACGCCTATACGGTCGAGTCGCATTATCTGGCATTGGTAACACACCTGGCCCCAAAATGTTGCTCTTACTTTTTACTCGTGGGTCCGGTACAAGCGTAATATATTTAAAACAGGCATACTTGTGTTTCAAATATTACCGACGACTATTAGACTCTCTAATGGAAAATGCATATGTCAAGGTGTGTGGAAAATTCGCTAGTGTTAGCGCGTAAAATTTCACTCCTGAGTGAGCGAGAACATAGCCTCTCGCATAGCTCTAGAACGCGATTGCGAGCGCAAAAAAGTTCTGCCCGTTAAGGGAGCAGCATTCAGTGAAAATTTAATGTCTCTCTGTATGTAGTACCTCATCTATATGGTGCCACACCCATCGCTGTAGCACCGATCAGTCACGAGAAGCTTGTGACAAATTTCCATACTACTGTACTGCAGCTCATTCTGATTATTAATGTTGAGCAGTTATGGTTAGACAGCTGCCCTCAACGAGAGCCGATAACATACAAAGTATATTCAAAGTGAAGCGTAAATTACAAGGACATGATACATCGATTGCCCGCCTCTTTGTATGTAGAACACAGAGAGTCAAAGTCAGGCCCAATTGAACTAATACTACACTCAGATCTGAAAGCTTCAGAGTGAACCTCACATGCCTGTAGCCAATGTAACTCCTGCGTTCGAATAAAAACACTTTATAAAGAGCCATAACAGCCTCCATGAGAAGTACGGCTGTTTGATTGAAATGTGTGAAACAACCAATAAAAGAAATACAACCAGTTCAGACATGTGTGGCCACCTTGTAAAAAGAAAGGAAGCGAGAAAGAATAAAGCGTTAGTTTACGCATGCCTGCAATACTGAAAAGGTAATCAAAAGCTTAAGGACGATTGTGACAGAATGAATTATATTATTGACCACCTGTGCTTTCGAGATAGCGAAATAATGAGAACTGTAAGTAAACTTTTTTTTTTCTCAGCAAACTTGTTTAGGTCTGTAGCAATATGTCTATGCATAAAATGATTTTTCCCTCACAACCAAAGTTGCCGACAGTGAAATTTCCATAAAATGAGCTCTTTACCGCTATCATGTTAAGAAACAATAAAGGGAAGGCAAATTTTTACCAAGCTTACACAGAATCGCATAATATTTGTGAAGCAACAATTTCGCACACATAAATTTTGCTCTGCTATGTATCACATGATTCAGGGACCCCGCTGGTACAACCATTTATTCAAAGTCCAGCCATTTTGGATTAGTGGCTGTGTCCATACTTCCGAGCATAGTAAATAAAAAAAAGCAAGTATAATGTATATTTGAGGCATGACATGAACTTGAATTTATTAGGTGGTGTGTTTTTACTATTAAGTACATAAATATCTAATTCCAAGGAACGTAGTATTTCTTTGGCTGCGCTGAAAGTGTCATGTTAGGAACAAAATACTACCGGCAGAATGCTATAGTCTTTTGCCGACATTGATGCAAAGCAAGCACATACATTGTCAGTGTTTTTTGATAAAGTCCAAGCTGTCATTAAACTAAGGGAATGGCAGAATGAAATAATAGGGTTTACGCTAATGCGTTAATATTTTCAATAGTATGCTTTGTACAATCTGTACAACATTTATTGAGGGCTTTCAGCATTTTAATGCCCATTCAATCGCAACTCGGCTGTTGAACAGAACTGTCACAACTAATTCCTAATGCACCCTGTATCACAAATGTTGGATGTACCACACTTAAACACCTATTTGGCAGAAAAATGGAAGTTGCCACTAATAAAGGACCCATGCAGCACACAACGTCGTGCGAAAATTGGTTTTAGGGTATCTTTGAATGGGCCAAGCACGCACCGATGTGGCCGGCGTGGCCCTGATATCGGAGGAGCCGTTGACATTCACCGGCCATTATGGGCCAGCTTTCAGACGATGTTGTGCTTTCAACGGCAACACTAGCCTGAATGTGCTGCCGTTATACGATACTTTCGCCAATATGGGCTTAGTCAATGTCTTTCACCAACGAAATTGCGCCTTACTGCCACCGTCTTCTGCCGATATTGTCTTAGCCTACGTCTTCCATCGGCAACATTGGACCGAGTTTGCGGTCATTCCTCCGTGCTTTCCCCGATACCGGTTTAGCTGATGAATTTAACTGGGAACCGGGCTTATCGTCAATCTGCCGTATGCCCGGATGGCTGTGTCTAAGAATCGTCCGCGGAAGGTTTCAAGAAGTAGTATGGTGCCTTTTTTCTGTGTTGTTTCAGCCCTTGAAGCGATGTTGGTGGCTGAATCAATTGTTGTATTTCATCGGCGATGCGGAAATACTTCCTTTCCTTACTTTACCCTGCTGTATTTTCCTATTGAGAAATTCAGAAGTCTTCGCAAGTGACACGGGTGAAATTTTTACGGATGAAATATTGCAAGCCATCTTGGAATAGTGGTAATAAAATCCGATCGAGACGGCTATTGCTTAAATTCTCTTCATTGATCTACGTACGCAGTGATGAAGTGTCGAGCATGGCATGCACGCGTTTCATTGCCGGAACATGTGTGCGCACCTACTGGTAGGCTAGTTACTCGTCGTGGTGGTCTAGCGGCTATGGTGTTGCACAGCTGACCCACAGATAATGGTATTCAATGCCAGCCATGGCAACCGCATTTACGATGGAGGAGAAAATGAGGCCCATGTAGTTAAGTTTAGGTGTACTTTGCACAACCCCACATTTCGAGAAGTTGGGGTGGTTTTTGTAAGCTAAAAAACCCTCATGAACAGATGTACACCTCGTAAATATTACGAGTAGCAATAATATTAGAGCAGATATCGTTATAGGGAACACGATATGATAGTGAGAGGGAGAATGAGGCACTTTAGTGCTTGTCACGTATAAGTTGCAGAAAACAGCTACATGAATTGCGCCAATGCTCCATAATTTTTCACACGGCGAAGTGAAATTGAGTGACTTATATCACTCGATTTGAAATCGAGCAAGGTGCCACAAACTGCACAAACTCTTTCCTATCTTTGTGTGTGCACTTGTTCACACACGCACGTGTAGTAGTTAAGTGTAAGAAGTGCATTTACTTCAGTGACGTAGCAATATTTTACCTGGTGGAAGTAGTAAAATTGTGTTTGAAGTAGTATTTGAAGTAGTAGTTTGAAGGAGTATCCGACATCAGGGCCACGCCGGCCACATCGGTGCGTGCTTGGCCCATTCAAAGCTACCCTAAAACCAATTTTCGCACGACGTTGTGTGCTGCATGGGTCCTTTATTAGTGGCAACTTCAATTTTTCTGCCAAATAGGTGTTTAAGTCTGAAGGCGCATCCTTGAGCTCATTTGTTCATCACTTCGGGAAACTAGCTATACGACGAAAAGGTTGGGTGAATCCAAACATGTTTATTTTTGTAAGAATGCTTTCATATCAACTAGGCTGCCCGCAATTTCTAACAAACTTACAGATATCTTTTTACCGCGTGCTTGTCAATTTGCGTTTTAATTTCGTCGACGCCCATTTGAAATTTAGTTCAATGATTTTTTGCGCATGATTGCAAAACAGTTACGCTTATTTGTATTATTAGACGGGAAATACGGTAGCAGAGAGAGAAATTTTTATTGATAAGCACAGAATTTTGCCGGTCTATGCAGATCGGCGACTTGCTACTTTGCGTGGGGAATGGGATTGGGGACTGAAAGAAAGAAGGAGAAAGAGAAAAAAATTTAAAACGTAAAACGTAAACAAAAAATTATTACACTGAAAGTTCTTTTTCTTTGGTAGAAATGTGTGCTGACAAAATGACTTATTGTGATTATGCAAGGCTCCAATACATCATGCTCTCGCACGAGGACATGATAATAAATATCAGTGGCTGCTTAGACATATCGGTATTACTGGAAATCAATTTGCCAATCTAGCTGGCCACTCAGCTCTTGAAGAAACGAGTATGGTTCCGATTTCTCTATGAAGGACTGATGAGGCAAGACAACTTTACATGATAGCTCGTGATTTTACAAGCACGTTCTGGTCATCTACCAGCTTCGAAAGGTGCGACTTATTTAAACTTGATCCTTCGCTCAAGCTACAGCTACCATCGCAACTTTCCCGCTCCGATACAACACTGTTAAGCGACCTTTGGTTGGGTGTTGCATTCAGAAAGGCGAACTCCTTTCGCATTGGTATAGCAGGCACCTCTACATGCGAATCCTGCGGAGCTGAAGAGACCATCGAATACGTCCTGTGCAGCTGCGCTTGCTACAACATCCAGTGATAGTTCTGAACCAACTGGGCTCTAGACCATTCTCTGTGCAGAAGATGCTGGGACCTTGGGCATGCGCTTCAATGGCGCAGAAAGCGAGTAAAGCGCTCCTACAGTACTTGAATACAATAAACCTGAGCGACCACCTGTAGTCTGCGTATGTTCCCCCGAGTGTGCTCGTGATTGTGTGTATCTTTCTTCCCTATCTCCTTTCTTCTTTCTCCCCTTCATCTCTTTCACCAGTGCAGGGTAGCAAACCGGATGTGCGTATGCTTAACCTCCCTGCCTTTCCTTGCATTTTCATCTCTCTCTCTCGCTCTCTCCACTACCATTTGTCGAGCGGACCACCATTGTCCAAATATGTGAATAAAATTTTCATTCCATATCTCTTGTTGTGAAGCAGGTTAAAGGGCTCAATTCATAGTCCGTCGATAAAGTTCTTTGGGCTAGTACAAACTTGTAATGTTCATAGAGCGCATGCTGATCGGCATACGCTCAGCACTCAAACTATGTTCTACAGTTCCGATAGAGCCACAGTTGTTGCAGTATGGACTTTGTGCTTGACTGAAGTGGTACCGTAAGCTGTTTCCATAGGCACTCTTCAGTCTGAGACGATGGTAGAGAGTTTGAAATGCGATAAAAATGTGGTGGCACCTTGCATACGCAATGTTTTTATGTAGCGACACGTTACATTAAGCGATGCACGTAAAGTTTTACGAAGAACTTTCTCGCAATGGCGTGCCCGTAGACGACTTTTTTTAGGGGGGGGGGAGTGGTGTCTGAGTCGTGCAACGCTGGTAATTAGCGAACCAGTTTGTACATATTTAACATCCAACAGCCAGCCTAGACGGGAAAAAATTACGAACAGGTCTAGGGGTGGAAAACCTGACTGTAAGTGCGTTTTCCTCTGCTGGTGGGGCAACGTCACGTATGTATTTTTTTCGCTTTGACTTTCTTTTTAGTGTCTCTGAACAATGCATTCAGATGTTAGTCAGCGCTGTGAACTTGTGTTTCCTGTAAGTGTTTTGTGTTTTTTGACCGATACTTCCTACCCCCCAACCCAAACCCTCTTCCTCTTGTTCGAGGTATAGCGCATCCAGGACGGGACAGAGAAGAAAACACAGAACACATACACGGCGCTAACTTTCAACATTGTTGAAAGTTAGCGCCGTGTATGTGTTCTGTGTTTTCTTCTCTGCCCCGTCCTGGATGCGCTATACCTCGAACAACATGAATAACCAACAAACCCGCCGTGCAACCTTGGTTGACCCTCTCCCTCGTTCAGCATCATTGTCGCGAAACTTGCTTGACCAATGGGCCCGATTGACCGGGGGGAAGGGTGATTTTTGTTGCTAGAGCAGGTGTTCTCGCTCCGGGCAGCAGAATTCTTGAAGAAGTGGCAGTGTGTGGACATGTGTTTGGGGGGATAAGTCAACATCGTGAGCGAGACGAATACGTGTCGGGATTCCGGCAATGTTTTCAGTAGAGATCATCGTAGCTAGCAGTCAGTGGCCCCGTGCTTCCATGATAGAGTTGCTCGCTTCTACGAAGCTGCGTGTTGACTTCTGTTTCGCCTGTAGGATCAGAGTTTTCTTCTTGTTATTGCCCGTTTGTTATTGACCTTCCCCTTTTCTGTATTACCTATCTATTGTATTTTTAAATTTTTTATTCGCTCGTGTTGTTACCGATCTAACGGGCGAGCAGGATAGATTTTCATACAATGTTTCTTTCCGTTGCGTTCTTGTTTTGAGACAGGCAATGCATGCGTGCCTGTCTACTCTGTTTAGAGGTAGAGTATGTAGGGTTTTGTGGCATTACTCGCAATGTTTATCAGATTAGACGCAGTAATTCATTCAAAGTTTCTGGCTCGTCAGCTGTCAATAAATGGTCATGATTTCTGGTTAAGCGTTAGGGGTTCTTTAATTTCCAGCTGTGTCTTACGATTGTTTTACGTTTGCGAACCAACTCAACGTTATGTTTGGTAAACTTGATAAACTTGTGGGAGGGGTTGGCTCCTCTGTCAGTAACTATGACACGCACATACATGTTCTTATAATCCAGCTTTCACTTTTAATCTCGCTTACCAGGCTAACGAACATGTTCTTTATTGTCGTGGGTCTATCTGTAATCTTGCTTCAACGTTCCTGTAGTTTACATAGCTAGTACGTTTTTCGTGATTAGCCACCGTCTTTGGGCAAAAGCCTGATATTATCAGTAAAATGCAAGTATAGCTAACATACTTTTCGTTGAACTTTATCTCTATTCTTCCTGGTTCTATCTTTTAATTATTTATTGTGAATGTGTCGGGAATAACAATGCAGAGATTGTAACTTTGTACCCTGACCCCATTCTTCGTGTTTTCGTGGTGTTCCTGAGTTAATTGCTTTAGATGATGGATGTGGTCTATAGAAATATATTGGTGATGTGAATAAATTTTGATGTGATGCGAATAAACATGTGAATAATTTTTAATTCAATGATTGTAACGGCGGCTGTCGGCCACCTGCTGATTCTTGATGCGAAGGCGGGCGAATTCATGAGCTTCTTCCGTGCGTTGTAGGTAGACGGTGACGTCGAGGTATTATTCATCAGCGACGTTTGGCAGCATGGCGTCGAGTGTCGTCCCCGGGCCCCTTCTGTAAATCAACTTGTACGGCGTCATCTGCGTCGTTTCTTGTACGGCGGTGTTGTATGCGAAGGTTATGTACGGATGGCATCCCACGTCTTGTGTTCGACGTCGATGTACACGGCCAGTATGTCAGCGATGGTCTTGTTTAGGCACCCGATGATACGATTGGTCTGTGGGTGGTACGCTGTTGTACGGCGGTGACTTGTCTGGCTGTATGCTAAAATCGTTTGGGTTATCTCAGCAGTAAATTCCGTACCTCTGTTGGTCATGAGGGCCTTCGGGGCGCCTTGTCACCGGACAATGTTTACGACAAAGAATTCGGCCACCTCAGATGGCCACCTTTCGGCAGGGATTTCGTCTCGGCGTAGCGGATAAGGTGGTCGGTAGCTACGACGATCCATTTGTTTCCGACAGCCGACGTCGGGAACGGCCCAAGTAAGTTCATACCGATTTGCTGGAACGGACGACGAGGTCGTTCGATGGGCTGCAAAAGCCCTACTGGCCTTGTCGGTGGTGTCTTGCATCGCTGGCAGTTCCGGAATGTCTTCACGTAATGAGCGACGTCAGCGGCAAGGCGTGGCCACTAGTACTTCTCTTGTGTTGACGTGAGTGTGCGGGAAAAACCAAGGTGGCCAGTCGTTGGGTCGTCGTACAGACCTGCATAATTTCTGGTCGCATTACGAAATGCACGACGATAAGGTAGCTAGCTCAGGCAGGAGAGAAGTTCTTAACGAGGACGTTGTCCTTCAAGAAAAATGACACCAGTCCTCGCCTGAAGACGTTTGCGGCGACACTGATTCAGCCTTCCTTATATTCCGCATGCCCTCTCAGCTCCGGGTCGCCTCACTGTCACTCACTCAAGTCGTCAGCACGTATGATTCCCAAGAAGTACTCATCATTCTGGTCGTCCCGTGGTGGTGGATCGACTGGGGAACGAGACAGGCAGTCGGCGTTGGAGTGTTTCCTTCCAGACTTGTACATGACGGTAAAGTCAAATTCTTGAACTCTTAGGCTCCACCATGCCAGGTGACCTGAAGGGTCTTTGAAGTTAGCTTTAGCTAGCCAACACAAGGCGGGGTGGTCGCTTCCTACTTTTAAATGCCTGTCATAGAGATAAGACGAAATTTTGACGCTGCCCAGATGATGGCAAGACACTTCTTTTCTGTCGTAGAATAGTTGGCCTCGGCCTTCGATAGCGACCGGCTAGCATAACTGATAACCCTTTCCAGGCCGTTGGTCTTTTGAACAAGGACGGCACCGAGTCCCACGCTGTTTGCATCAATGTGTACTTCTGCTTCGGCGTATTCGTCAAAATGCGCAAGTAACGGCGGTGTTGCAGACGTCGTTTGAGTGTCTGAAATGCTTTAATTTGCATTGTTTCCCATTTAAAAACGACGTTGGTCTTTGAGTTCTGCTAGTGACTCGGCAATCTGAAAAGTCTTTGACGAAGCGTCCGTTATAGGCGCACAAGCCGAGAAATCGGCGCGTGGCCTTCTTGTTGGCGGGTGGCGGGAAGGTGGCGATGGCAGCTGTTTTCTGCCGGTCTGGGCGCACTGCAGTCTTGATGATCTCGTGACCCGAAAGCAGGAGCTCCTTGTACACGAAGCGGTATTTTTCTGGCTTTAGGGTAAGTTCAGAGCTCCTGATTGCTTGAAGTACGTATTTGAGGCACTGAAGGTGTTCGTCGAAGCTCGACGAAAACACAACGACATTATCCAAGTAATTGAAGCAAGTCTGCCACTTTAAGCCAGCTAGGACTGTATCCATGCTTGTTGGAGAGTCGCAGGTGAAGAGCAGACACCAAAGGGCATGAGCTTGAACTTGAACAGGCCGCCCGGTGTTATGCAGGCAGTCTTTTCTCGGTCTCTCTCGTTGAATTCGATTTGCCAATAGCCGGTCTTGAGGTCCATCGAAGGAAAGTAGCTCGCATTGTGAAGGTGATCTAGGGCGTCGTCTGTCCGAGAGAGTGGGTACACGTCCGTCTTCGTGATTTTGTTCAGGTCGACGCAGAAGCATAGAGTTCTGTCCTTCTGCACTAACACCACCGGTGACGCCCATGGGCTCTTTGAAGGCTGAATGATGCCGTCTTGTAGCATTTCGTCGACTTGTTTCTTTGTGGTCTTGCGTTATCGCGTCGGCACTCTGTACGGACTCTGACGGAGTGACCTGGCACTTTCTTCTGTAACGATTTGATGTTTCGCGACGGGAGTCTATTGAATTCTTGACGATGACAAAAAGCAGTTGTATTTCAGGAGCAAGTTTTGAGCTGTTCTTGTTCATGATTTGTAAAGCACGGATTAACGCCGAAAGGCGGTTGAAGTGTCTGAATCGTTATAGTGCATTCGGCAGAATCAATGGCGGTGAAAACGTTGCTGACTTGCAGTATTTCTTCGATGCAAGCAACTGTCGTACCTTTGCTCACGTGCTTGTACTCGTTGCGGAAGTTCGTGAGCATCAATTTTGCGTTACCTCCCCGCAGCTTGTCTATTCCTCTGGCGACGCGAATTTCGGAGTTGATCAACAGGTGCTGGTCATCCTCAATGACGCCTTGCATATCTGTGGACTCTTGAGTGCCAACGGGAATGCTGACGCTGGATCGAGGAGCAACGGTGACTTGGTCTTCCAGCACTTTCAAAACGTGCCTTCCTGACGGCGCGTGCGATTGCAGTGCTTTTTCTGTGGATAGCGTTATTGCCTCAGATCTTAGGTAGATGATGGCGCCGTGTTGACTATTCCAAGTATGTCGCAAGTATCACATACATGGAGCAGTGCTGTAGAATTAGAAAGCTGGCGGAATAAGTCCAGTTTTTGATGGTGGTTCTTGTTGTGCAAACACCAGCTGGCGCTATTACTTGACCCCTAGCGGTCCTGATTTCAGAGACTTGCCATGCAGTCTTCACTTTTTTTAACTTTGTCATGAAAAGCCAACTGACAATGGAATATTCGGCCCCAGTGTCGACGAGAGTGGTGACGTTGTGGCTGTCGAACATTACGTCCAGGCCGCTGGTTCGTCATATGACCGCCATGCCCGCCAACGTGGTGGTCATTGTGCTCGCTGTAGTGGTGGCGGACTTAGGCTCGCGAATGTTATCGATTAGTGCCCGTACTCTGAATGTAGCCCTCGCTGCCTGCGGCTAGCTCGCTGATCGAGGTTGGCTTCAACGTCCTCTTCACGATGTGAACTTCGCTCACGGCTATAGGGGGGCGTTCGGTACATGGGCCGCTAAGCACCTCTGCCAGATGTCATGGGGTCGTGACGTGGATGAAGGGAACTGACTGCAGGTGGAATAATAAACTGTTTATCCGGGCCGAACTTGTGACCACGTAAAAAAAGTGAGATTACAGTAGCTGCCTTGCACTAATAGTAGTGAACGGAGCGTCGGCCGTCGATCAACTGACAAGCGGTGAAGCATGTCAGCATTTATACAATTGTCATCGAATGTTCTAGCGTTATCGCTAGCGGTGACGTAGGGTGCAGATTAATCTGTAATGTTCATGAAGTGGGCGTAATCTTAACAAAACGGTCTACACACAGCCTCGAAATTTTCAAACATCATGGACGTGGTTTGTGCTAAACATAGTGTACCATGAATGATAACAAAACTTGATGAAAGGAATGTGGCAGTAAAGATTTTTATTTTCGGCATCTCACAAGTCTGAATGTACGCAAACCCTAATGCAGTTGTCGTTGTGTTAGGAACATCTTCCAAATACGGTGCCAACGGTCACCGATCAATACCATTTGGCCACGTGTAGGCCTTTTTAGCGCTGCTGCCCAAAGACTGCACACAGCCGTTTTACTTTATATTACTTAATTAGCCTTTAATAATTAGCTTTTATAATTAGGTTACTGTAAGCACCGAGCAATTACCAATGCTGTACCAATCTATAATAGCTACGTCAATAACACAACGGTTCAGTATTACCTTACCTACTACATGATAACCCACTATATTAACGGGTGTAAGCGGTCATACCGGTTACTTCAACGTCGGCGAGGTCAATTACACGCCAGCGTGGGCCAGCTTAAGCACGCCTAATAACGTCTAGCTGTCATCGGCCGAACGCCGGGAAGTCCTCATCGGCCCGAAGCAAGCAAGCCGTCAGTGGTTAAATGACGGCTAACCCTATAGTTCTCATCGGGCCACAGCAGGCATGCTCTCATTGACCCAACGTGGGAAAGAACTCATCGGCCTAACACCGCCTTGCGGACATGGCACCAATGTAAGTGGAATTAGCGCGAGCGTGATGTGCCTACATGGGGTCAATATTACTGCTCACTTTGGCCTTCGTTGGCCGAGATTGGTCCAATGCCGGTGTACTGCCTGGAAATTGTCCACAATGAACTCAAATCAACATACATTTACCCTTCAGTAAAATATATTAAAACGCGCTAGCGAAGATTCGACGAAGAGGAGGAAGAGACTCGACTGGCTCGCGAGCCAGTCGAGTCTCTTCCTCCTCTTCGTCGAATTTTGCTAGCGCGTTTCAATATCAATATTCATATGTGGTCTTTCACTAAACTCTGAATATAAAGATTATACGGTCTTCCCAAAGACCAGGTTATGTTGGGCTGGCGGTCATAACAGCAATGATGACGGTTATCGAATACTTCTACATGTATATTACGCGGAAAAAATGGTTTGGATATGTAATAGTTTCTGCGAAATGCCTATATGTCATCGTTGACGAAAATGACCATCTGTTTTTCAAAATCACTGCGTGGCAATGCACGTTGAAGTTTGAGTGATCAGCCTCATTTGCAGTAAACTTATTTTGACGGGTCTGACATCCTAATTTCAATTGACCGTACAAGCACAGAAGAACAATGCGCGCCTGTTGTTTTCTCAACACATGTGATAGACGTATTTAAAAAAAATGTAAACCACCTGTATCGCCACTGTACCTAACGCAACCTAATATCATTCCACTCACTATGACAGGTATTCATTTTGTGTTTGAATGATAAAGGCTTGTATTGCTGGTGGTTGTATATGCAGGACTTAGGTTGAAAACTCCTATTTTATTTTTACTTTTAATTTTGGAATTTATTCATACCATTAAATGCCAGAAAACTAAACGCTCTGATAGTTACTACCACTCTATTTGTCAGGCTACTCATGCAACCTATGCAGCTGCGGTGTGTGTAATCATGCAAATGGAAAGAACGCCATGCCGTTTTAGTAAATAATTAGATTGTCTGGCTAACGTAGTTACACGACGTGTTCAAGGCACTAGGACTAATATTTAAAAAGGGTGCAAAGTGCTCTCATTTACAATTCACATTCCCAAGAAGTTCTGATCGCCACCGGTAAGTCTCTCAGGGTAACCTGTCGTATTAGCCGATCCTTGTTGCATTATGCGTAAAACACACAGACATAGGAGCAAGCCTATGTAATCTACAAAAGAGTACATGACAAAAAAAAGATTGTTTCATTGTTTTTGTTAGAAGACCTCGAACTTGCAATGGCAGTCGGATCCTGTCATGACACTTTCTACAAATAAAAACAAATCCCGCCTAAAGACAACGCATCTACTGCATCGGCCAGAGGACATGTTTTCTAGTTCAAACTAATAGGACACTATAATCCCTTCTTCAGGTTTTAATGCTACCAGCTATCTCAAGTAATTTTTCAAGGCAAAATATTCAGGTGACATGGGAAAGTGATTGAATAATACTGCTTGCTTGTGAATATACGAGGTTCTGTTATCGCAGACAGAACAACTCTTTTGTATCTGGTATTTGGGGAACTCATATTGGATGTGCATAGTGAATTTGCAAGAATTCGACAAGCCAGCTATTTCCTTGCCGTGTGCGGAAACATCACGTATTTTTTTGCAGAATAATGTATCAAAATCAAGCAATGTGTCTTTTTCAGGTCAATACAACATGATGGCTAGCGTAGGAAGAAGCCTTGTTTATGTAGTGGCTGCCATAATAGGTGAGTAATGCTTCACACCATAGGGAGAACAAGTGCTCATTGATCCTTGAGATGCTCATAAGGTGGTAAACAGCGATGCTCGACGAACACCTAGTAATTGTCTTTGGAGGTGGTTCTCCTACATACGAAGGTGCGGTAAGGTACAGTGAAAATATCGCACATACAGCGAAAAAGACTCAACAGCAATGAGCCATATGTCAATAAAGCTTACTAGCCGTCTTTGTATTGAGCAATCAGTGGTATATGCATTGCTGTTTGACTATTGAGCAATCAGTGGTATATTCATTGCTGCTTGACTGTCCATTTTTACGAAGATGAGAGAGAGCACTTAGGATGGAAAATCATTTATGTCTTGGTGGGGGCGATACACTCAATGTTTGGCAGAAAAACGACAGTGCCTTCTAAACTTCGGTGCTAAGCCTGTACTTGGGTGACAATCGCTTGAGCTTCTCCGACTGGTGACGCTGAGCGTGTCTTGTTGCGGTTTGAGTAGCGGCATAAGCAGACTAATTCTTTTTCTTCAGTTTGTAGTGCGACTAAAAGTCAGCAGTCCATTAAGAAAAGGTAGGATAATCTTAACGTATCACGAAAACCCTACAAACACCCTAGTAATGACTGTACGACTGTTTACTGCGTATGGTTTTGGCTAAGTGGCACATTACGCTTGGTGTTGTCGCTTTTTATACACCACTGCAGGTGTAGTAGTTAGCTGCCCTGGCGGCTCGGTGGGGCTTTAGGAACATTTTGAGGTCAGCCAGACTTGACACCGTTGCTGGATATTCATAAAAAAAGATTGAACGCATTTTATAAGGTTATAAAGACAACGCAAAATCGGGCTCTCCCTTGTGATAATTCGTGGCGCGGCGCATTACTGTGACTCTACGACTCGTTTCGCCAGAGTGGCTTAAGACAAACAGCATCTTGTGAAGCGCTGTCTAACTTGAAGTGATACGCAGAATTAACTCCCCCCCCCCCCCAAAAAAAAAGGGAAATTTCAAGGGCTCAATTTTTGTTGTAACACACAATATCACTCAAAAGTAGCAGACAAGGCATTCACCTCTGTCCTTGCCTTTCATGTCTGTTGGATGACATAGGTAAGAGAAATTTCAAACATTTAGGCATTATATACGAAGCACAACATAAAATAATTCTGCTGAAGCGTGTAGACTCGACATTCAGCGGTACGAAAGCGCGAATCAAAATCACACGGAATTTCATAGCGACCATATCACCGCCATTGACAGCACAAGCATCAAAAGAAGCAGAAGCCCTATATAAACGAAATACTCAACTTCCATTTCCTGCATTTTAAAAACAAAGGAGCCATGAAAAAACTATATTGTGCCGACTTCAGAAGCCCATCACCCCCATACAAAGATTGCAGTTGCGTTTTACGTACAAATTGAAAGAGGTGCATGGTTATCGAGAATATATCACTTGGAAACATCTGTTTTTTAACAACAGTAGTGCTTTAAATGGCGCAAACGTTATTCATAAATGTTAACTCTCTTTCTCGTAGAAGTTGCAGCACTATATAGTTCATGCAAAAAAAAAAACAGAGTAAAACGTGGTGATGTACACTGAACGAAAAGGAAAGGCAACGTATGACACAAGTTTTGCACTAAAGAGTAGAAACACCCGGTCGATGCCAGCAAGTCTCGCTTTTTGGCCTCTCTTTACTTTGTTTTCATATACAGGTAAACAATCTGAATTGAGCAATTTTACTCCTAATATAAAACTTTAAAATTGGCTCTTCGTTTCTTGTGATGAAAAATCGGAAATTGACAACTGGTGAACATGTGTAAACTTGGTGACCTACAGGCAATTACAATCAGCAGTAAGAAATCCATCAACTTCTTTTTCTTTTGATGTATGTTAGATGGGCTGAAAATGTTCACTCGAAATGGTACAGAATGAAGTAATTACCAGAAGAAAAAGAAACTTTAAGTAAATAGTTTAAGTAAATAGTTTTCTCTGTGTGGGAAGAAGGTGTTTGAGGCGAAACACTGCTCCTTTTATGCAAAAAAAACCTTCTTGGATTACCCCATGACATGGTTATCACATGACATATATCTGCAGAAAATAAAACGCCTAGGCAATTGATGGTATCAAAACATCTAATGCTGGGAACATTGCAAACAATATCCTTCTATGAAGGTGGGTCTCCTGTCTCCGGCCTGATAAAGCAGAATTTAATAGACATCAAATAATTTTCTCGCCTTTCAACGCAGTTAGTATTTGTAATGTGATAATGAAGACAACATGGGACCATGTATGTTGTTTCCATTAAAAAATCTTTGTGTATTTGACAAGTGCAATTAGCTTCGTGCAACGATAAGTATGCACATTATCAATACTACAAGAAGTGAAGAGCGGGCCTTTATGTGTCTCCTTTGTTACTACGATGAGTAGCATCCTAGCCTATGACATTACATAATCTACTGCGACTAATTGTGGTCTATTTCTTCGGTTTTGGTGGTTGTTGTTTACCCAAAGTCCTTTAAATTGCTTCTAATAAAATTGGGATTACAAAAACTTATCTTTTAATTCATACATGGCTGTGTGTTTAAGGCTATTAGATCACAACGCGTCTTTAAAACTCAACTGTACAGCCCTCCAAGGCGTAAAAACGAGCTCTATATTATAGAGAGTGCGATGCTAACAGTTTTAAGGACTTGGTGTATTGAGCAAATACCAGAGTCCTCATAGATTTCTTTTCTAAGTTTGTTAAGATATGTTCTTGTGGATACAGTCCTGGTTCTGGGCTTGTTTTTTTTGTACAAAAACCGACTTGGCACTCAGTGGGCAGTTCGCGTGCAAAAAATACACAAATCAAGAACAAGCAGGTAATTTCCTAATTTATTTTGATCACTGTCCTTACACAAATATGCTTTGGTAACTTGCATTTTACTTAAAAACGCGTCAATATACAAGCAAGGAAAGATGATATCTTTTAAACAAGAATAAGCAACAAAAATCTGCAATGAATTTCCCTCGTCATATGTGTAGACCACCCATTGTGTACTAATAAAATTCCTCATGCTTCATTTACATTTACACAATTGTTGCATTCGACGAGAACAACCATTATATTTCTGTATTACCAAAATAGGTCTTGCCCAGGCTGGTCTAATATTGCGAAATTATGTTTACTTTTACACGATGTTTTAACTGTCACGATCAGTAGGCGCTGACGGTGTAGTGTGCGTTCTTTTTATTGTCGTTCCTTTTACAGCGACTTTGATGGTGCGCCCCGCTGAAACTGAAGAGGATGCTTTTGGGGGAAGAAAAATGTTAAACACTTCTCTGGAGGAAGTGTTTACCTCTCTCCGTGAAGCTCAATAAACTTACATGGTTACTTTAAGAGATGTACCTGCCGAATAAAAAAAAAAAAGGTTTCAAAGATTGTTGTTTTGCTACGTAAAAAAATTATTATTTTCACAGAATATTTCATTACTACATTCAAGTGTACTTTTGACTACGGAGACCCCAAAAAGTTGTTTTGTGTAACTCTGGTTTCAAGCATGCTTTGCTATACGGTGGTCAACTGAGATGTCTGTTCTTACTGCAGCCCGTATGTGTGTGCGGTGCAATGTAGTGGGTACATGGGGCAGGCGTTGGAATAATGTAGACTAGTAGAGAGAGCATTTGATAGAAGCAGAAGTGTCGTCGTTTGAAAGTGCGAGGGCCGACGATAGACTAGATTACACATGGGTGTCTGGTGATTACAGACTGCATATATCCCTTGGGTAAGTATTCCGGTTATCACCACAGCGTCCACCAGAATGACCAAAGCAAGGCGAAAGGCCGATATGTTTCCGAAGTGGAGTTTCTTTAACTGCATGGCTGCACCATGGCACGTTCATCTCAGCGTGCATGATTTGATTGATATGTGGGTTTTAACGTCCTAAAGCATCCATATGTTTAAGAGAGACGCCGTAGTGGAGGGCTTCGGAAATTTCGACCACTTAGAGTTTTTTTAACGTGCACCCAAATCTGAGCACATGGGCCCACAGAATTTCCGCTTCCATCGAAAATGTACCCACCGCAGCTGGGATATCGGAACAAGTTGGGTGTAGTATTTCAGCACGTATTTATTTTGAATGAGCGCCACAAGACTAATTTGTGATGGCGAGAGTGTACCTGCTTTTAAGTATGTTTAATAAAAGACTTGAAGTCGTGGTGACTCGGCTGCAGAGTTAGTTCATGTTTCACTTAAGTATGTATTTGAAAGGTTGCCTCCTTCCTGTTCTTGATTGATTGATTGATTGATATGTGGGGTTTAACGTTCCAAAACCATTATCTGATTATGAGAGACGCAGTAGTGGAGGGCTCCGGTAATTTCAACCACCTGGGGCTCTTTAACGTGCACCCAACTCTGAAAACATCGGCCTAAAGCATTTCCGCCTCCATCGGAAATGTAGCCGTCGCAACCGGGATTTGATCTCGCGACCTGCGGGTGAGCAGCCGAGTACCTTAGCCACTAGACCACACCTGTAGGGCCCCTTCCTGTTTTGGGCAATACATATAGCCCGGTAGAAACTTTTTGGGCTTTTGGTTCTAATACTGTCAAAAAATACAAAATGCAAAAATTTCAAAAATTGTTAATTGGTTTAAAGAACAGCAGCGTTAGTCAAGTGGCTAGAAAACGTGCAAGAGAAAACGAACACATTTCGCTTACATGTCAAATGAAGAAAGGGAGCTCATGTGGCAACCCAGCTCCCTTTTGTTCGCAGCCTTTCCATCTTTTTGCTAACCTCACCAGTGACAACTTCAAAGAAATGTTTCATTTGATAATTATTTGTATTAGGATACCCGGCAGCCGCTTGTGGTGGAAGCGGTACTGCCACAGCGTATAACAACAAGAAACCGCGTTCTATGGAAGTTATAGAGACGTTCCGCCCCCTGTCTGCATCTTTGCTTCTCTTTACGCGTGGTGTTATCTCTTAAAGCCCGTTCCGGTGTGCGAGATGGGGCGGTGCGAATGACGGTGAAAGTTCGAAGAAACTGTTTATCATTTTTGCTTTGTTTTCTGCGAAGCTTACTCCCGTAAACGATGCGGCGAACGGTTGCTGCTAACTGCGTCGTGCACATCTTAGAAGTTATGCACTCGTTTTACGCACGCATGTCGACAGCTTCCGAGTGTATTTTTAATTGATTGATACGTGGGGTTTAACGTCCCAAAACCACCACATGATTATGAGAGACGCCGTAGTGGAGGGCTTCGGAAATTTCGACCACCTGGGGTTCCTTAACGTGCACGCAAATCTGAGCGCACGGGCCTACAACATTTCCACCTCCATAGGAAATGCAGCCGCCACAGCCGGGATGCGAACGCGCGACCTGCGGGTCAGCAGCCGAGTACCATTGCCACTAGCCCTTTCGACCCTGGAATTTTTTTGTCAAACCTGCAATTTTTTGGTGTGATATTCTGCTTCTTTACACCATGAAACAGTGGTGTTTATTTAAAAAATTTGCGCGGTTAGCTTAACTTTAAGTTTAGAACCATGTCCTCAAATGAGGACAACAGGGTCCAATGGGTGCAGTCGAGGCAAAAGTGAATGTTAGTGTAACGGTTTATTTTCCATTTTATACACCTACTTTGGTGCAGTAAAATAGTTTCTAGCAACGCGTGTAATGTTCAGTGACAGACATGAAATTCTTTGAAGCAGTTTCTCCCATTTATGAGGCAGAGGTGGACATTGCACTTTTCACACTTGATTCTTGGCTTGCCCTTGCAGCCTTCTAGCATGCAGCGCTGTTGTTCTTCTTTCGCAACAGGCCAGTGACCGGTTTGGTCATACCTGACATCTTCCACTGGCCTTCGATTGCCACACTGAAGCTTTTTCAATGGCTGCATCGGGGAAGTAGACGGTCTCCCACGCTTTCGAGACGAAACAGCCACACCAGCTTTTGCTAGGGCATCCATAACTTGCAGCGTGAAATCAAGAAGGTCCATCTGATCGTTCACGCGTAGTCCTTGTTGCTCAGCATCGTGTCGATATTCCAGCCAGGAGTTCGTCACAGCCAAGTTCATGAAGTGTGCAATAACGGGAAGTGTCTATTTTCTAGAACGAATGTTGGTGCAGTATAGTGACACAAGAAAGTCGGTCTTGTCAACTCCTCCCATGCTCTGATTGTATTCTTGCACTACAGCAGGCCGTTTCACTTCAATGAAAGCACCATCTGTCTTACTCCATTGGGAGACACAATCTTCAACAGCTAGGAAGTTGGATGCCATGTTCACCGCGCGGTTATCCAACCACCGCTTTATGGCAATCTTTCCATCACTGCTTACTAAACTGTCATGGGAGCCTCTTTCAGCTTTTTTCAATTCTTTCTCCGATTTCAGTGGACACTTTTGCATCCGGTTGATGCGTATAGCGCCGGCAGCATATATCTTCTTCTTGTCGAGTTCTCGAATCACAGGCAAAGAAGTAAAGAAATCGTCAAAAAACATTTTGTGTCCAAGTCCATCCGGAATCCTTGACGTGAAGTGAAGAACCAAAGCACCCGTGACGCCAAATTCCTTCTTTTGGTCTGGATTCAGGCAAGTCGTTGAACCTTGATAAATAAGAAAATCGTATATGATGCTGGAAGCTCCGCACAACATATACACCTTGACGCCCCACGGCTTTGGTTTACCCTTGACGTATTGTTTTATGTCGAGTTTACCTTTGAATGGTATGATCTGCTCGTCAATGCATAATCGTTCCTCCAACGTAATATTGTGGCACCTTTGTTTGAAGTAAGTCAGCAACGGCCTCACTTTCTAAAGGCGGTCACTGGAAATATTCTCTTTGGTCACGTCGACAATGTGGAGGCAGTTGCGCAGTTTTTCAAAGCAGTTCCTTGACATATCCGCCATCGCGAACAGTTCTGTTTTCAGAACAGGCTTCCCAGTATAAACGCAGACGGGGGTATTTGACAACGCCCATCAGCAAATGCAAAGACATAAGTTTCTTTATTTCTTCTTCAGTTGTTAGGACCGATTTGTCTTCTTTGAATATGGAATACATGTTCGTTTTGTCAGCCAGTTCAACAAAACGCTCTTGGGCACGTAACGTAAGAAATATTTGTATGGCGTTGGCAGCTCACCTTGAAGAGGTTCATTTTCATCGCAAACTCCCCTGAAATCGGCTGACGGCTTCTGAAAGGCTTTCCGGCACCACGATGTTTCTTGACATGCCTGTTCCTCGTCTGACTCGTCCGACTCATCTGACGCTTCCCGCGTTTCAAGGACGCCGTCATTGCTCCCAGTCTCTTCAAAAACGAAGTCATCGTCTCCTTCATCTTCAGTATCGCCGACATCCGATAGGTTGCCATTGTCCAACTGAGCGAACATTTCATCCGCGTCTTCGAGCGGCATAAATCGGGGCCTACGGGCTCTCGTTGCTGAGTAGAAGAATTGAGGTACCATTCCGGCCCCTGAAAAATAAGCAAAAGCAGCTGTACGGCCACGAGACGCCACACCATCACCTGCGAAACGTGGCAACCACCGAGCCCTCGTGTACTCAAATGAGGACAAATGCTCTTATGCACACGATCACTGAAATACGCATTTGCCGAGAGTGTCTTGGGTGACATTCATCTTCTATATAGAGTTAAAAATTTTGTGCTAAATTCTTAT
This sequence comes from Rhipicephalus microplus, assembly GCF_043290135.1. Lineage (NCBI taxonomy): Eukaryota > Metazoa > Arthropoda > Arachnida > Ixodida > Ixodidae > Rhipicephalus > Rhipicephalus microplus. Next base: position 138,501,457 of record NC_134700.1, read on the forward strand.
CGCGACAGCAACAGTGGTTTACGGGTAAAAAAATACAAAAATCCGCACTTACTTGGCCCAGCGCCCCGTTCGTCAACTTCCATCTTTGTTGTTTCTCGCTGCTGCTCTGGTGAACGTGAGGGCGCGAGAACTGATGTCAATGCCACTGGAGATGTTTTGCGAGCGATACAATTTCGGTTTCAGTTTCGTTTTTCTTGGTAAAAGCGCCAGAAACACCTTTTTAGGACTTGTTCTCGTTTGAGGACACCAGGGCCCAAAGGGCTAAACTACCGCGGCGGGGCAGTGTATTTTTTATTAGCGAAGCATTTGTTAGCGGACTTCGGTGACTGTGAGCGTATCTATCTATCTATCTATCTATCTATCTATCTATCTATCTATCTATCTATCTATCTATCTATCTATCTATCTATCTATCTATCTATCTATCTATCTATCTATCTATCTATCTATCTATCTATCTATCTATCTATCTATGACTTCTAGCTCTACTGGCCGTTTCGATAATGGTATTGATACCAAACTTGGTATGGCATAACATGACTGCATGAAGAACATGTTTGACTAGTCATAACTTGAAAATCATGTCATGTATGTCATGAATGTCATGATTTACATTTCCCGGTCCTGCAGCTCTTGCGGTGCATTCGTTCGCATGACATGTTGAAAAACTGGTATGGTATGACATGATTGCATGGCGAACACAAGCAACAGACTCTAACATGAAAATCATGGCATGCGTGACTGTCACAGAACGAGCGCTAAAAATGAGCGCGCCGCCAAATTCTTGCGACAACGGGCGGGAGAAACGCCGCGAGGTCAAAAGAAGAAAAAAAGAAAACAAACATCCAAGGCTCCCGGGCGCGCACTCTCCCCGCAGAAGCATGGCTTCGCAGACGAACCTCCTCACCCCGCATCGGCGGCCCAGCAAGCCCGCGATTTTTCTAGAACGAACGGGGCGTGGTCAAACCGAGTTGAATCATCCTCCGGGGAGGGCAGTCGAACCGTCTCGCACCTCTCCCCAGCCTTCGTTGCGTATCACGCCGACGAAATGACGAGAATTTTCTGGAAGGTGGCGCGGAAGGTATTTAATCGAGCGGCCGAGGCGAGAAGGCAGGAGGAGACGGAAGTTAACGCCAGAGCGCGTAGGGATTCCGCCGTGTAGTCGGCGAAGGTTTTGGTCCGTAGGGACGAAGCCGGAGATGAAGAGGATTTCCACCTGAGGGGTGAAGGCTCGGGCTACAGGCAAGAGCGTGTGTTTACCGCTATTGAGCGAGGACGCGTGGCAACAGCTGCGGGTGTGAAGCCGACGTGTTCCGGCGAAGAAGTTGAAGTTTGAAGAGTAGCCAATTGAAGACGGGAGGTTTCCTGGAAGAGAAACTTCGAGGGCTGCGGAACGACAACAACGCTGGACTTTGAGTGAGTGATTCTCGGAAGAGTATCATTCAGACTTTTGTTCCAAGGACTTTGGACTGAATAGGTTTTATATCTCTTTAGTCCTTAAGTGTCTTGGTTGTTCAATGCATGCGACTGCATTGTAGTGCGTATTGTTGTCTGTGTCCGTTGTTTCAAGTGTGGTTGATTGTACTGTGCAGTACGTTGTTTGTTTGGTGACGTATTGTATGTAACTATTGTGGAGTGTGCATTCTTGTGTATTGTTTTCGATCTGCCATTTTTGAGAATATAGTATTTGCTTTGTTTATCAACTCTCGGCTCTGACTTGTTCTTTGGGCCACAGCCGGCGTCCGCTGGCGCGCCAAAAAAGGATCACTTCTAAATTGTCCACGCTTTCGTGGTGCGGTTCGGAGGGCCAATACTTCGGCCCTTGGAATTAGCCCGGCGATCGCCTTCCCTCATTATCGGGACTGGTGCGACAGTGACATGTAACAATATGACTACATGGCACGCTCATGATGCGCTCGCGGCCGTTTAGCTAGTGTCTCTTATACCAAATTTGGTATTACAGGACGTGAATGGATGATGAAGGTATGATGCTGGTGCAGACATGATAAACAAGAGATTCGTGTCATGTAACAACATGACTGTATGCTACGCTCATGATGGTGGTGAAAAACTTTATTCATCAGAAGGCCAAAAAGTAAGATAATATATAAAAATTGAAAAGCAACGTTGTGGACGGCCTTCCGGCTGCTGGTTGGGGCGTCCAGGCAGTGCCTAGCCGTGACGTCCTCTACCCAAGTCACCAGCCGAAGTTCCTAGTCCGGCCTGATGCTGGACAAAGCAGCCTCCCACTGTTGCGGACTTCTGAGGTGCTAAAAGGCAAGGGGCAAGTGTGCCGGACAGGAGTAAAATATGTGCTCATAGTTGGCGATGGAGCTGCTTATAAGTGGCAGGCCGGCGAGTACGTTTCGTGGTGGAAGAGGGCAAGACGTGCAGGAGTAAGGAAGGTGCGGGCCTGAAGTTGGCACCACAGGTGTTGTTGGTGCTGGGAAAGAGATTGGTGTGGTGGGGGGAAGGTGAAACGGGAGAAGCGGTAGTGCAATGTGATGTCGTAGCACGACGCTCATGATGTACTCGCGGCCGTTTTGCTAGCTTCACATGTACCAAACTCGGTATTACGCGACGTGAACTGACGGCATAGGTAAACGACAGATCCAAACATGATAATCACGAGATGCGTGTCATGTAACATGACTCCATGTCACACTCATGATGCACTCGCGGCCCTTTCGCTAGCTTCACGTGTGCCAAACGTGGTTTTACGTCGCGCCAATAGATGATGAAGATATGTGACTGGTGCAACCATGATAATCATGAGATGCGCGTCATGTGAGAATATGACTACATGACACAGTCAAGGCGCCAATGAATTTCGACGTGACGCGGTGCGCGTGCTCGCTGGCGTTCATTTCGTCGCGTCACGCCAGCGTTGCTAAGCTAGGCACCTGCGCGTTTCAGCGCATGCGCATTTCTGCGCGTCCGGCATCCCTCCGTAACAAAAAAGATAGAGACGCAGTGTTTTCTGGGTAACGCATCGGCGCGAAAGGCAGCATTTTGCGCCGGTTGCCGTCGGGCAACGCCATGGACGCTGGTAGCGCCTGGCGTCAGACTATAGAGTGCTCGCGTTTTGGTAACGTAGCCTTACTGTGCCCAGAAGCTTGTGCATCGACCATACATTGGAGTATATTGGCCCTTTCATGATCTGATCGTGCCCGTTTTGCTAGCTCTACATATAGAAAATTTGGTGTTACGTCACGTCAATGGATGATGAAATATATGGCTGGTGTAAATATGATAATCCTGACACGCGTGTCATGTAAAAACATGACAACACACCACTCTCATAGCGTGCTCACGGCCGTTTCACTAGAGGCACATATACTAAAATCGGTATCACGTGACGTGAATTAGGAACGAAGGTAAACGACACATCGAAATATGATAATCATGATATGGAAGTCATGTACGGAATCATTTACTTCCACCTCGTAACGTTGTGCTGATTTTAAAGTGACATATCAAAATTTCTCATTCGTGCTTCGCATATGTTTTATTGCCACTGTACTGTCGTGAGCAATATGACCTCAAACACATGAACGCTTGTCGAATAGCCTCGAACCCTACATCGGCTGATTTGCAGCGTCCGCTGAGGGAAAGAAAGTGGAAAGGGCGGCGCGTTTACGCTTGCTGTTGACACTCCTTCCTCAATATTGTCTGCAAAACGCAGATTGTAGTGTGTCAGCTGCTAGTGGCTGCTGTCGGTGGTATGAATTCACATCAACGCGCACATCCACAGCCCGTTGACCAAGGAGGTTAAGAAGCTACAGAGACATCGGCTGTGACGTAGCCGGCCGCAATGCACGGACTGTGCTTTTATTACATCTGTGTTTAGACAAAGTGGTTAACGATTTTGAGTACTTGGTACTCTACTATAGGAGAGCTTAAAGCCGTCCCGGCGGCCTCGCAGGGATAGAGAAGAACATGTAATCTAGGTGATGTTCGCTGAACATTTTGATACGCATCCTTGTTTTCGGTGAATTTTTCATTTTCGTGTTATCATTGCTAGTGGCCGAAGGCACCCGATAAACCACCGTTTAGCAGCAACGATGATGCGGGTATGGTGACTAGGTAGTGCCAACAGTCGCCGGAAGAGCGCCTTTCTTTCCCCTGCAGTTACGGCAGCGCCATCTTCGTATCACGTTGTCTTTATTTTGGGGCTCTTGGCCCCACACTCGCGCTTTCGAACTCACATTGTTCATGATAGTACGGGGAATCTGCCAATTATTTGCACACGAGAACTGTGTACATGCCAGCATATACGACTTCAGGTATGATGCATTGCACGCTGTTGGGCTAGTTAGTTAATAGATTTTGAAGACGTATTTAAACTGCGTGAAGACGACATGTTGACACATAGAACGATCAAACGCAAAGAACAGTGTGCATGATCGTTTTCTGTGTTGGCTTTTTCGCGCACTTTAAATATGTCTTCAAAATTTTTGAGTATTATCGTTGTGTGTAAAACTTTACTGTCAATCATTCAAATCTGGTCAATTCATGATATTGATACGGTCATGCAAGACAATGATACGGAGGCCGGGTTTCTTCAGGTATTTACGATGCAGTTTATTCATTCGATTCATCATTGTAGCTTCCCCAGAATCAGAGAAAGTCAACACATATTCATGTTGGCTATGCCATAAATAAAGTAAGCAAATTAACTGGTGTTGTAGGTTGTTCACGCTGCATTTTCCTCAGATGTATAAAAATGTTCTATGTAACTCACTTTTTCAATAATATTTATATTATTATAAAATAGTTTAGGGAAACACAACACACACCAATCTCGAGTTTATTGTCTGTTGCAAAACAAGTATCTCATGCCGTGTATATAGCGCTTCCTACACAGCATTAACAATAAAAAACTTTATTGGACAATTCTGGCGTGATTGCCACGCATAATCTGTGTAAATATCGCTGGGGTAATTTATAAAGACAAGAAAAATCTCAAATTATTATCAATATACGTGATATCAGTCAAATACAAAAAAAGTTTAAATAACAGTAAAAACCACTAAAAGGATTGACTAGTACCAACGCTGTGTTGAAAGTACGGAAAACAAATACATCAGCACACAATACCTGCACTTTGTAAACAACTATAAATCCACACAGTTTTGATGTTTTTTATAGCCTTCTTCAAAAAATAAAAAAGATGCACGAGGTTTTGTTATCGATCCGTCAAGTAACGTGTCTACGTCGTTTTAATATTGAAATAACAATATCTGTGGTTTAACATCCCGAAACTACGATATGATTATGAGAGACAAATTATCGCGTGCAAAGTGTTTCTTGAGTAAGTTTCGCCGTTGTACTACCATGTAAAGCGAAAAAGCAGACTAAGTTTCCGTACATTCGTTCATTTCGTTGTCTTAGAAGTATACAACTGGGAACAATTCTAACGCGAAAGCATTTTTTCTGCAAGGGTACACCAAGAGTTCCGTACTATATTACAGTCACGGAAATGAAGTTGAAAAAAGGGACACTATCAGATGACAAAGAAAATTGTTCCGTCAACGAGAGTCGAACTCCTGACCTCGGGGTCTGTGACAACAGATGCTTGCACTCTATTTATTGGGACCCGGCTACACTCACTGGGGGCCTAACACACGCGCTTATTGTATATACCACTTTACTCTAGCATTGCTCTTGTTCAGTGGGTGTTTTCTACGTTTGAGATAGGGTTACGTAATGCATCGTGGCCGTGGCATGCGCGATTTGAACCCTCAAGACGTCATTGCAAAGAGTCCATCTCATTTTGTGCGTATGAAGTTGGGGAAGCGAAATGTTGGTGATGCCTTAACACACCGCAAGGTGGCTACCTTAGCCCAAGCATCAGCCTCGCTCGTGGCATTCATTCATATCCATATAGCTCTGGGACGCGCACATGCCTTGTGTTGCTGTAAAATTCATGGTAACAGCATTCCCATCCCCGATAAAAATAACAGCCAGGTTACTGTGGATACACGAAGCGCGTTTCTGGTCACTTATACACAGCTGTCTATTATACTCGAAATTGTAGAATTTCGTAAAAGTGTTAGCTGTCATTGCGATCTTTTCTCTCACTGTAAATCGTTGACTTCTCGTATTTTATTAGGCATTTTTGTAGTTATCATTGCCATGTTACGGTAAGAAGTCTTGAACAATCCCCCATATTAGGTATGTGCCATCATATTTAGGGTAGAAAAATTAAAGAAACGAAAAATCACCCAGCTGAGCCCGATTGACTGCTTTGCAGATTGGCTACTTTGTACTAGAGAATAGCAAGTGAGATAACACACTGCCTGCTGCTGCCCATACTTTGCAGTGGATGCGGGAACTCAAGCCAGTCATCCAGCGAACCCCCATGCTTTACGACATCTGGTCTGTTAATTCGGGAGCAGAAGACAAGAAAGAAGAGGAACACACGATGAATAACGTCGTATCAGGGCTTGCGGCACCGCGAAATAGTTATCTGTTGAAGACGCGCGAGAGTTCCAAGTCAAAGGACAGCAGCGAACGCCGACAGCAAAAGTCTCAGGAGGAAGTGACACCACGAGCAGCAGCGGGAGTTAGAGCATCGCTGGTGGCCTCAGCTGAAGCAGTCGTTCCTGCAAGCACTCTAATTTTTTCAAGCCCGAACAGCGCACCTGAGCACAAAGCCAACATCACTATGACAGGGAGACACAAAGTCATTCCGAGTAAACAACACCGAGGACCTCCGCCACTCGATCAGCAGAACAAGTCCCCTAGCACCACTCAGGTAAGAAACGCAATGCACAAGCTCAGGATTTATTTTTAAGTTAGTAAAAAATGCGCAAGCTCAGGATTTATTTTTAAGTTAGTAAGGAGATCAATGAAAGCAGTGAGAATAAACTGCTACGTCTTCAAGGGCACCGTCAAACGGTTTCCGGAAAATTTCAACTACGCGCGTACTCAGAATCTCGGCTCTTCATTCAATACTATATGTGACGTCCTTTCATCATTGGGGCACATTTAATAGTCACAAAAAGCAATACCGATTCGCAAGCTCACATTTCCTTGAATTACATATCTGAGGTCACATCATGTTAGCCGATAAAATGTTACTGCCGTCAAGAAAACATCGTGACCAATCATTGTTTTCCAAGCCATAGTTGACTAAGGTTCGTAGCATCATACTAAACGTTGTTTTTGCTTTGATAATTTAAGTGGCACTGTCTCATGGCGCACATGGTTAGCATAGTAAAGACTAAGCTACCCAAAGCTTGCCATAAACCGCGTCGTACCACAACCAGTAAAGACGAAAAAATGGCAGATCCCACGTACGGTGGGAATCGTTGATATCCGAAGCACGAAAGAGAAAAGTTGATATGCCACTTTAGAATCAGCACAACGTCATGATATGGAGGTAAATGATGCCATACATGACTTCCGTGTCGTGATTAGCATGTTTGAATGTGTCGTTTACCTTCGTTATCTATTAATGTCACGTGATAGCAAATTTTATATATGTGGAGCTAGCGAAACGGCCGCGAGCACGCTATGAGCATGGTTTGTTGTCATATTCTTACACGACACGCGTGTCAGGATTATCATGTTTGCACGAGTCATAAATTTTGTCATTCATTTACGTCACGTAACACCAACTTTGGTATATGTGGAGCTAGTGTAACGGCCGCAAGCGCATCACGAAGGCCCAATATACTCAAATGTAGCGTTGACGCGCGCGCACGCTGGGAACAGCGACGCTACGTTAGCGAAACACGAGCACTCTATAGTCTGACGCCAGGCGCGACCAGCGTTTGTCAGCGCGGCGCGATGGCAACCGGTGCGAAATGCGAGATGCTGCATTTCGCACCGATGCGTTACCCAGACAACACTGCGTCTCCCTCTTTTCGTGACGAAGGGACGCTGGACGAGCTGGAACACGCATGCGTCAAAGCTACGCAGCGCGGCGCGCGCCTGCGAGGAACGGCACCTGGCAGGGCAACGCCGGCGAGACGCGACGAAATGAACGCCGGTGAGCATGCGCACCGGGTCACGTCGAAATGTATTGGCGCCTTGACTGTGACATGTGGTCATGTTCTCACATGACACGTATCTTATGATTAACATGTTTGCACCTGTCACATAGCTTTTTCATGCATCAGCGTCACGTAATACCAAATTTGGCATATCACAAGCTAGCGAAACAGCCATGAGCGCGTCATCAGTGTGACATAAAATCATGTTACATGACACGCATGTCGCGATTATCTTATTGGATGTGTCATTTACCTTCGTCATCCATTCACGTCCCGTAATACCAAACTTGGTATAAGTGAAGCTAGCGAAACGGCCGCCAGCGCATCATGAGTGTGGCGTGTAGTCATGTTGTTACACGACACGCACCTTATGTTTATCATGTTTGCACCAGTCACGTACGTTCGTCATCTATTCACGTACTGTTATACCACATTTAGTATATGTAACGCTAGCGAAACAGCCGCAAGCTCATCATGAGTGTGGCATGTAGTCATGTTGGTACATGACACGCATGCCATGATTTTCATGTTAGCGTCGGTCGCTTGTGTTCGCCATGCAATCATGCCATACCACACAAGTTATGCAACATGCCATGTGAACTAAACCACCACAAGAGCTGCAGGAGCATGAAAAGTAAACTATGACATTCATGACATCCATATCATGATTTTCATGTTACGACTAGTCAAATGTGTTTTTCATACAGTCATGCTATGCCATACCAAGTTTGGTATCGATATCATAATTGAAATGGGCAGGACAGATAACAGTCGTAGGCGGCTAGATAGATAGATAGATAGAAAGATAGATAGATAGATAGATAGATAGATAGAATGATAGATAGATAGATAGATACGCTCAAAGTCGCCGAAGTTCGCTAAGAAATACTTCGCATTTAAAAGCTAGAACAGTACACTAAGCGAGCGCAAACAACCGGGAAGGCAAGAATGAACATGTGGTGGAGCCAGGATGTACTTGAAACCGGGATGAAGCAGATCACTGTACTTGCGTATAGAACGCGCCGTGCAAAATTGCTGCCAATTTCCTCCTAGGCTTCTGTGTATTTTTTTAGCGAAAAAAAAACTGCCCCTCTGTTGCGATCTAGTGGCTAAGGAACTCATCTGCTGACCCGCAGGTAGCGGGATCGAATACCAGCTGCGGCGGCTGCATTCTTGATGGAGGTAAAATGCTGTAGGCACTTGTGTTCAGATTTGGGTTCAGGTTAAAGAAATCGAGGTGGTCAAAATTTCCTGAGCCCTTCACTGCAAGGTCTATCATAATGATATGGTGGTTTTGGACGTCAAACCCCACATATCAACAAATACATTAATAGATAAATAAATTGTCTAACTAAATATTCAATTAACCGAAAAATAAAGCTAAGGTCGTGCTCATAACTTCTATTAGCATGACGTTACAGTTTTATGTCACACGTCATACTGCCTATAGCAGTCGATGATTCTGCATGGTCGCTTAAAAGCCCAAGAGAACTGCTATTGCAAACGGGTGTCCTCACAAATAAATACTTCGTGATATTATTTCGAAATCAGCATATGTGATACTTACTGTAGCAGGGAATTTACAACTGGGCAAGCATACTATTTGTGATAGTCTGGGATGGGTTACGGCACCTTGTCAGGCATTAATTTGCCTTTTTGCCAACCCTGCCCCTTACTTGTGTCTACTGTATTTGTGTACTGTACTTTGTATAATAAATGTTTGTATTTGTATTTGTATTTGTGATGTACACTGCATATTTCGAGCTGTTTGTCGTTCCTAACGTGACTTACCTATTTGTTGTTGCTTGTAAAACAATGCACAAGAGACACTAATTTATCTCTGGAAAGACACCTTTCACTTTCGTGTTATTTCTATTTACAATGGAGGGTTCAGCCACGTTTTTTAACGACGACAGTCTTTCTTGGGAACCTTCGACGCAAAAATTTTGACCTGTCTGTCTGTACATATGTCTGTTTGAGTGTCCTTAACGGTACCCAAAACGACACCAAACGATACCCCAAACGGTGGACCCCATCCGAAGCGCCAACCAATATTCCTGAAGGATTAGCGTTTATACGCGTGCGATTATGAATAAAAAATTGACATCTCACGAACAGTGGGAATTGATTATATGCGAAGGACAAATGAGGAAGGTTGATATGCCACTCTGAAATCAGCACAATGATACGAGGTGAAGGTAAGTGATGCCGTACATCACTTACGTGTAATGATTATCATGTTTGGATGTGTCGTTTGCCTTCGTTACCTATTCACGTCACATGATACCAAATTTAGTATATGTGGGGCTAGTGAAACAGCAGCGAGCACGCTATGAGCGTGGTATGTTGTCATTTTCTTGAATGACAGGCTTGTCAGCATTATCAAGTTTGCACTAGTCATATACTTTGCCATCCATCGAAGTCGCGTAACACCAAACTTGGTATATATGGAGTTAGCCAAATGGCCACGAGAGCATCATGAAGGGCCTAATATAATGCAAAGTGGAGTTGACGCGCGTGCACGCTGGGCAAAGCGGCGCTACGTTTGCAAAACGCGAGCACTCTATAGTCTGCGTTCGTTAGCGCAGCCCGACGGCAACCGGTGCGAAATGCGACATGCTGTATTTTGCACCGACGCGTTACCCAGACAACACTGAGTCTCCCACTTTTTGTGACGTAGGGACGCCGGACACGCTTAAACACGCATGCGTCAAAGCAACGCAGCGCTCGCCAGCGAGTATATGGCAAAACCAGCGCCTGGTGTGGCAACGCCGGCGTGACGCGACGAAATGAATGCCGGCGAGCAGGCCCACAAGGTCACGTCGAAATGTATTGGCGCCTTCACTGTGGTATAGGCACCCGGCAATGCAGTTTACAAGATTTGATGGCAGCGCCAGAACACACAGCCTAGCGAGTAGACGCAGCAAAACCGAAATTGCACGTGTCTATTTTTTTCTTTTTTAGTAGTGAGCACATTACTCCGATATCTCAGAACTTTGTCCAGACTGCCAGAATCGCAGTGATTTTAACCACATGCTCTGGAGGTGCCCCTCTTTACAAAGAAAAAATGAAGAATTTTCTGAGAACTCCTTTCATTTAATGCTCATGAGTCCGGTTCTCATACAACAACTCAAGGCTGTCCAGAAGGCCCACGATGCGGCGGTGAGGCTGGGCCTCCCCGTCCCAACGTGGGAGCGGCCCGCGATTCTACCCCTATAAAACCGGGGTGGAATCCTTCAGGACCCCAATAAAAGTTTTTCCTCCATCCATTAGTAGTGAGCAGGGGGGTCACAGCTGAATAAGTAGGCGCCTAGGAAGCGTTCTTTGAGAATGTGCCTAAAAGAGCACTGACACTTCAGCGTGTCACTGTGTTCGGCTAGCATTCCATTTTCTTACTATCCCTGGCGGTCGGTGCCAACAATGCTGAGGCGGTCCAAAAAGCTTCATCGCACACTCTGGTCCACTGTCGGGTGCCTATGTAGTCATGTTCTCACATGACCCGCATCTCATGATTATCATGTTTTCACGAGTCACATACATTCGTCATCCATTTACGTCACGTAATACAAAATTATGCATATGTGGAGCTAGTGAAACGACCGCGAGCGCATCGTGAGTGTGGCATGTAGTAATGTAGTTACAGCACACGCATGTCATGATTATCATGTTTGGGTGTGTCATTTACCTGTGTCGTCCATTTGCGTCGCGCAATGCCGAGTTTGGTACATGTGAAGCTAGCGAAACGGCCGCTAGTGCATCATGAGCGTGAAATGTAGTCATGTTGGTACATGACACGCATTCCGTTATTACTATGTTTGCACCAGTCACATACCTTCGTCATCCATTCACGTACCGTAATACCAAATTTGGTACATGTGACGCTTGCGAAACAGCCACGAGTGCATGAAGAGCGTGGCATGTAGTGATGTTGTTACACGACACGCGTGTGATGATTTTCGTGTTAGGGTTGGTCGCTTATGTTCGGCATGCAATCATGTCATACCACACCAGTTTTGCAACATGTCATGTTAACGCAACCACCACAAGAGCTGCAGGACCATGAAATGTTCGTTATTACATCCATGACATACGTGTCATGATTTTCATGTTATGACTAGTCAAGTATCTTCCCCATACAATCACGTTATGCCATACCAAGTTTGGTACCGATACCATTATGGAAATGGCTAGAAGAGCTAGAAGTCATAGGCGGCCAGATAGATAGATAGATAGATAGATAGATAGATAGATAGATAGATAGATAGATAGATAGACAGACAGATAGATAAATAGATAGATAGATAGATAGATAGATAGATAGATAGATAGATAGATAGATAGATAGACATGCCGAAAGCCGCCGCAGTTCGCTAAAAAATGCTTTGCATTTAAAACGGACACGTCCTATGCTACCCTGGATTGGTTAATAGAAATAAACTAGGTGCAGCAGTTATTATACACAAGAATTTCGTTGGCAACAGGGGTGAATATATTAGCAGTAAACTAAAAAATGAAATATACTTCATTCTGCATGCACAACGAGACATTTTAAAGCATGTAGAAGTAGTAAGATGATCCGATAAAGTGACCAGGTTTAAAAAATCAAAGCAATAAAGCGATATGAACGAAACCAATTATTGAGCTAGCAGTAAGAGGAAAAAAAAAGAACTCAGAGTGCTGCTTCAGAAGAGATTCGCTGCTCTAATTTGAGCAGTCATCGTTAGCATTGACGCCATGAAGTATAATCTTTATTAGTATCATCAAAGAGTGTGCAGTGGAGATTCGACGTACAGTCACTAGACAGCACACGCACACGGACAAACTATCTCAGGAGACGAAAATAGTGAAAGCATCAAATGAAACTGTGAAAGCCTCAAAGAAAAAAATCTGAGAGCCTCAAACCGTGAAAGCCCCAAACGCAAAAAATATCCAAAAAGTGTCATGTAATTAAAAAAGTGTAAGATAGCCGACATCAAGAGGTATGAATTGGAAACGATTGAGTAGACTGTGAAAAGCAGGAAAAGCCTAAAAGCTGTGGAGGGAAACTTGAGCATAGGCAAATATTAGACGTTTTCATTATATAGAAGGGAGGCAGTGCCATAACCATATGGATAGGAAAGTCGAGGTGGCACAGCAGTTCTATAGAAAGCTGCAGAAAAGCGGAAGCAACCAGGATGATATCGTTAGAAGCCATAATAGTACAGAAGATTTCAAAATCCTACTAGTAACGGCAAGGAAGGTAAAAAAAGTGAGAAAACGCATACAGGCAAAACAACTGGTGAGGATAAAGTCACAACGAATAACTTAACTATAGCGGGGAAATTGTGTTAGGAATACTGGTAACTTTACGAAGTGTCTCTTAATAGGAAGGGTACCAGTATCTTGAAAGAACGCCAACATCTTCTTGATTCATCACAAAGGAGACGAAGAAGACCAAATACATTTCAGGCCAATCATTTTAGCGTCCGTTCTTTATAAACTATTTTTTTACAAAAAATGATAGCAAATAGAATGAAGGCAACAGTATATATAGTTGAAACACGGGACTAAGGAGGATTTTGTACAGGTTACTTCACAATAGACCGTATTGATACTATCAATCAGGCGATATAAAAAACGCGCGGAATACCACCAACTTTCATACGAAGACTTCAGAGATTACGAGAAAGCGTTTGACTGTATCGAGACATCAGCAGTGTTGGAGGCACTACGGAATCATGGCATCGACGAACTCTACATAAACACACCGGAAGAAATCTACAGCAGATTCCACAGTTCCATAGTTTTCCATATTGAAAGCGACAGAGTCCCAATAAATAATGGTGCAAGACAGGGAGACATGACCTCTTCCATACTATTCACAGCTTCTCTACAGGAGGCTTTCAGGGCCATATAAAGGAAAGAGTTTGAAATATGAGTTAGTAGCAAGTACTTCTGTAACCTGCGATTCCCTGATGACATAGCTTTCGTGAGTAATTCAGGGGACAAATGACAGCTCACTATTATCGAACTGAACATGGAAAGCGGAAGAGTGGGTCTGAATATATTATCCAGGAAACTATAGTAATGTGCAACAGTCATGACAGAAAACAGCGTTTTGCGATCAGTGGGGAGACGCTGGCAGATGTAAACAAATATGTATGCTTTGGACAGGTATTAACCACGAAGTCGAACCATGACAGTGAAATAACTAGAAGAATAAGGATAGGTAAATACTATTCGGTAAGAATTCTCAAATCCCGAACGGTAATCTTCCGCTATTCTTCAAGAAGAAGGTATAAAACAGCTAGATCTTGCCGGTACTTACCTCAGAATGGAAACCTGGAGGCTTACAAATAAGGTTGAGCCTAAATTGAGGACGAGGCAGTAAGCGATGAAAAGGAAAAGGGTTGGTGTAACCTTGAGAGACAAGAAGAGAGCAGAGTGAGTCAAGAAAGAAACTGGGGTTAGGGATATGATAGCTGAAATGAAGAAGAAATGAACATGGGCTGGGCACGTATAGCGTAGATAGGATGATAGGATAACCACTGTTCATTAAGGGTAACTGTCCGGATTTCCAGAGAAGCCAAGCGTGTGAGAGGGAGATATCAAGTTAGGTGGGCCAATCAGATTTAAAAGTGCGCAGGTATGACGGGGCAGCACAAGACCTGGTTGCTTGGCAAGACATGGGGAGCCAATATATATATATATATATATATATATATATATATATATATATATATATATATATATATATATATATATATATATATATATATATATATATATATATATATATATATATATATATATATATATATATATATATATATATATATATATATATATATATATATATATACATGACAAAGGGTCATGGTAAATTTTCTGCAATTAATTTCAATTTGCCCTATAAGATCCGATCTTGCAGGGCGTTTTCACCGTTGAAAGAGCATTTTCATAGGAACTGGGTATTGTAAATCGAAACACAAGTAGGTTAGCGAGCGGCAGCAGCCAGGTGAAGTTTGCTTGCACCTATTACAACAAGAAGCAATAGGTTTGTGTTACAAAGAATCGTAGGTGTTTTTTATCCAGGTATTCGCCTATATATATATGTATATATATATATATATATATATATATATATATCCGTGTTTTGACACAGTATTGATAAGATCCAACAGACAATAGTGCCAAGAAATGTATACGGAAAGGTATTAGAACCAACGCAAAGTAAATAAGGAGAAAGAAAAGTGGGTGAAAAAATAACTTGCCGTGAGCAGGAATGGAACCTACGGCCTCCGAATAACGAGTTTGATGTTCTACCACTGAGCTATCATGGCGGTTGTTCCCCCAGCCACTTTATTGTGTTTTATATGTGAATTCTTTAAACGTGGGAGTGTCAGTCAGTATTGGCACCAAGTCTGACAGTATGAGACCCTCGATAATGAATAAGGGAAAAGTTAATACAATGATGAGATCTGTTCTGTTCTGTTCTGTTCTGTTTGAACTGTTTTGCTGTGGAGAGGTTGAGGAGCCTATTGCCTCGGCTACTCCATATCACAAAGTTCTGCAGCGGAAAATAAAATAATAATACATAATGGTACCCAAAAATTAACAATACGGAAAAAAAGAAAACACATAATAGCACACTGAAACCAGTTCAAATAACATGCCAACACACAGTTTTCTTCACGCAGTTCACACAGTCATAAACTATTTACACGCACATCTTGCTTCTCTAATGCCAGTATATGCATGACCACATTTTACATAATACCCATCTCTGGCTGTCAGTCATAGGCGCTTGTCCAGTCCGGTCTCCACTAAAAAGTCTGTCAGGAATATTATTGCCTTTTTCTGAAGATGCATCTCAGGCCATGGTCCAAGTAGTTTCTTTATTGTGAGGGGCCGTTTGTCCAAACTTGCTAATTTGTTCTTTAATTTTTCTCTTTCCTTCGCGTATTTAACGCACTCCAAAAGAATATGGCAAACATTTTCTTCTGCATGGCCACAATGGCATTCCGGTGAGTTGGATCGATGTATCTTGTGCAGGAAGCTGTTTGTGTAGCTACTTCCAATCTAAGTCGGTGGATCAATGTCTCTAGGTGTCGTGGGAGGTCTGTCGCTATGGAAAATTTTCTGTGCGGATCAACTTCATAAAGTACCGTTTCCTTTGATTTAGGGCTCTCAAACCACTTCTCCATCGAACAATGGTTAGCTCCTTGCGATATAAAATTTCGAATATCCATCCCAGATATAGGGATTGTGCAATCCCGTCCTTCCTTCAATGCTTTCTTCGCGAGACTATCAGCATCTTCATTTCCCTTTATTTCAATGTGGCTGGTTATCCATTGGAATACGATGTTGTGACCCTGCGATGAGGCATATTCCACAGTTTCTGCGATACATTGTACTATTTCACCATTTCTGTAAGGCGATCTCCCATTTCTGATTAGCTGAAGAGCAGGTTTGCTATCAGTGCATATCACCCATTTTCGTGGCTCGGGATTCTCGCAGATAAGCTTAACTGCTTCAAAGATAGCCACCAATTCTGCTGTCGTTTTTGTGCGATAATTTGTGCGATAATTTGTGCGATAATTTGTACATCCTCTTTTTCTGAATTTCGGGTATAAAGACCGCACAGGCTGACGCTTCTTCTGTGCATGATCCATCTGTATATATCTTCGTTTTTTCATTATGCATTACATCAAGCTGATGAAGTACCAACTGTGCCGCTACTAGAGGTGCCATGTCTGATTTCTTCTCTATGCCGTCTATTTCACGGATAACGTTGAGAAGTGGCAGCGTCCAAGGTGGTTTTGAAGGTTTCCATTGTTTAAATTCTGGTACCACTGCTTGAAATGATGACATAGTATCCTGTAGTCTCGTTGCCGTTCTTTGTGTTAGTGCACCAGATAAAAAATGACTTTCATGTTGCGTGAAAATTCTAAATAAATTTCGAGATGGTTCTTTAGTTCGGAGTACTGCCAAAGGTGGCTCTCGAGCCTCCGCATACACTAAAGCACTGGAAGTTGACCGTGGTAAACCCAGACATACCCTCAAGCTCCTTGCCAATAACAAGTGAAGTCTCCTTTCGGTGAAGGCTGGGAGTTCGTGCAGCAGGGGCAGTGAGTAAGTTACGATGGGGCGTATCCAGGCAACATGTAGGGCTAATAACGACTCTGTAGTACCACCCCATTTGGCCCCGCAGAGATACCGGAGGATTCGAATGGCCTGATTCACTTTTTTGTTCCAGGGACTGGACATGAGGCGACCTTGTTAGTCTCCGGTCTAAAATTACTCCCAAGAATTTATGAGTTTTCACCATTTTAGTAGGCTGATTTTGCAGAATAATCTGGAAATTTCCAGGTCTTTTTAATGTAAACGGAAGTATGGCTGTTTTGGCCAGACTCAGTGCCATACCTCTTTTTTTAGAAAGTGGTCTACATAATCCAATCCTTCTTGTAGAGTTTGTTGTATATCCAAAAACGATGGACCAGACGTCCATATACTTATATCATCAGCATATACTGAACATCTGATGTTGGGTGGAAGATTATACGGGAGCTGCACCATGACTGCATTAAAGAGAGTAGGGCTTAGTACGCTGCCCCATGGCACTCCTTGGTTGACGACATGTTCTGACGTTGGGCCCTCCTGCGTAACTACAAAAATTTTCCGGTGCTTCAGGAAGTCAGCGATCGAACGCAGTATCTTGCCCTTGAATCCCTGTAACGCTAGGCCTTCCAGAACGTTGTGTCGTATGCTCGATGAACATCAAGGAATACAGCGACAGTGATGTTTCCTTGCGTTCGTTGGTTTTCCACATCCGTGACCAAATCCAGAATGCAGTCCATTGTGCATCTACCTCTTCTGAAGCCGGCTATGCTTTCTGGTAGTAATTTTTTCATGTCTTGCCACCATTAAATTCGTTCATTGATCATTTTATCTATCACTTTTGAAAAACAACTTGTCAAACTAACCGGCCTAAACGAGTCCAACTGCATAGGGCTCTTTCCTGGCTTTAGCAACGGTACTACATTTGATATCTTCCAACTTTCTGGAACTTTTTGTTCTTGCCAACTCTTAATATAGATGTCTAACAGGTGTAATTTTCCTTTTTTTGCACAAATTAGCAAGAGCAGCGTATGTAACTCTATCTGTTCCTGGTGAAATTGTTTGTTTTACTGAAGACAACACATATTGGAGCTCCTCTGGTGTGAGGCTGTCATCCAGATCTGATGAACTGATCGCAGAGAACTTTGTCAAAACCACCGAAGCTGATTCTGCTGAAGATTTATATTCGCTAGTTTGGGCGGTCTCTCCATTTCTCAGTATAAGATCGCAAAATTCTTCGGCCATCACACGTTCACTAACTCCTCGAGACAGCGCTAGAGCCTGTAGTGGTCTCGAGTGGACTACTGGCTGTCGGAGGGCGCGTACCATGTTCCACAGTTGAGGCGCTGAGGTAAATGGAGAAAGTGAGGCACATAAATCTTGCCACCTTTTGGTTGAAAGCGTCTCCAGTTGGTTACGCATTGCAGTATGTTTCTGTGCAACCTTGAAATCTTCTAAATTACCCGACCTGCGATATCTTCTTTCAGATCGGCGTCGTATTGCCCGAAGCCTCTCATATACAGCGTCAACACCCGAATACCCATCTGGAGTGGGTACTGTACGAGTTGCTTTTGTTAGAATTTTTTTTATCTTCGATGCATACGTTTCTGCGTCAGAACAGGGTTCAAGATTTTGTCTCTGTAGTTCTCGAAAAATTGCCCAGTTTGTAATTCTTGTTGTGCGATTATTTCTCGTTTTCTTCAACTTTGGGTGATATATGAATACTGGCAAGTGGTCACTTCCTCTTGTGTCAGCGTCTGCAGTCCAGTCTGCTCCAGCCGCTAATTCAGAGGAGCACACAGTAATGTCTAGTACGCTGCAGTAGTTATGCCCCCGTAGAAACGTTGGAGAACCATCATTTAGTATAGTGTAACCATAATCTTCGCATATTTTTGCTATAGCAGATCTCCTTACACTACAACGCTCACTACCCCACAATTCATGGTGCGCGTTAAAATCACCACACATAATTATGGGATCATGGTCAGATCTACACACCGCAGCCAACTCTGCGTATGAAACGTTTGCTTGAGGGTGCACGTAAACACTAACTACAGTTACAGTAACGTTACCAAACTTCACTTTGCATCTAACAAATTCCGGCGCATCTGTTTTTGAAGTAGCCACAGGTGTCGACGGAATATCGCGTCTCACACACAAAATCACTCTGCTTTTTGCAGCAGGACGGTCTGCTTGGTACACCACATAATTGGACAAGCGAAAGTTAGTGGATACTCTTGTTTCGGAAATACACAAAATCGGAAACCCGTGCTGAGCGACGAATTTCCGAAAGTCTCCACTCTTATTCTGCAAACCGTTGCAGTTCCACTGGATTATTGCACTTCTTTTATACCCGTTAGATAGTCCGGTAGCCATGATTACGACAAGAGAAGATGCTCAACATCTAGCAGCAATTTCACTTCTGGTAGAGAACCTGCTTGTGGCAGGGATCGTAGAATTGCTTTGAGAGCCACAAAGATTATTGGCAAAATGACTTGCTCGTTTCCGGCTGTCTCCGCCAAGATCGCATTTCTCGAAGAAGTTTTCCTCAGCAAGCTGCTATGACCCTTCCCTTTGGTAGTCAGTGGCTCCTTGGCTTTGTCTGGCCCGGCAGAAAGTTCCACTTCAGCATGTTCCTGGGCCCGGACTTCTTTGCCAACGCGATGTTTTGGTGCTGAGCGCTTCAATACTTCCGAGTAAGAGTCGTGGTGCCACTGTTTTGCACTTCTTTGTGCCGCAGGAACATCTTCGACTATATCCGCATTGGGTGCTGGACCTTTTTGTATCTTATGGTACCCTTTTACAATTCTCTCTCTTTGGGCCGCTGATGCCAAATGGTTTCGAGAGCAGCCTGAGGACGACGCCTGATGTGGTCCAGCACAGTTGGCACACTTAGGTTGACGCTTCGAGGTGCATTCTTTGTAATCATGTGCGCCCGCACATACCTTGCATCTCTTGGTTCCCCTGCAAGTCTTAGCCTTATGCCCATATCTAAGGCAGTTGTAACACCTTACCGCCGGCTCAATGTATTCCTCGACAGTGTGAACCGTAAAGCCGAGAGCAACTCTTTTTGGCAATGGCATGTCATGTCTAAACTGGAGTATTACATTACGTATGGGCTGCATTGTGGCACTTCCATCTTCATTTCTTACCCATCTCTTTTGTCGTGTGACCGACATTACTCCAGCATCTTTAAGATAATCCAGTAGGTCATAATCACTGTATTCGAGTGGAACATCTCTAATCTTTGCTAGGGTCTTCATGTAAGACTGAGGTATCATCACATGTACAGGCAATCCAGCCAGACTCTTGATCAGCAGCAACTTGTTTGCCGAGTACAAAGACCGTACTCCAACACAAAAACTTCTGTCTCTGTTGATTTTTGATGATGTCACTTTCTCATTGATAGCAGAGATTATCTCAGATGCTATGCGATTGGGATTCACCTTCCAGAAGGAGTCCTTGGCAGCGATTGGTCTGAATACCACCGGTATCCCCGTAGCTCGGTTCTTGTGATGGGTGACCACCGTGTAAGCTCCCTCGTCTTCCTTGGGTGCTTCTGTATCCATCTGTGTCATGTCATTAAGGGAGTACGTCAATTTAGCGTCATCGTTGTCAACCTCTTCCTCCTCTGTACGCCTCTTCTTGCACTACGAGGCCTCGCTGCTCTCTGTATGGGACGTCGATATTTTTGCTGAGCCTGCAGCAACTTGAAGTCGAGCGGGATGGATAAGTGGTGCTCCACTTGGCGCTAGCGGCATCTCGTTGTCCCCCATACCCGGGCTTTGCCAGGTATGAGGCACAGGCCCGCTAAGGGGCAACTCTGATCGCGTTGCGTAGTGAAACTCCGACTCACCGATGTTTAGCTGCCACTCTGGAGACAGTCCACCCACCGCACACACTGTAAAATATCCTGAACTCAATATAATAACTGAATTAGGAGAGCGAAATGAAGCTACAATGAGATCTAACAGACAATATTGCCAAGGAATATTCCTTGGCATTACTGTCTGTTAGCTCTTATTATATTGTGTCAAAACACAGAAAAAGTGAGCCCTTAGGTATACACTTTTTTCTCTTGTTAATTAACGAGGGCCTCGTTCTGGCAGACTTGGTGCCGTTAGGTTGTATACGAGGGACTATTGGTGAGCTGTCAGCTCGTAATAAGTTTACGTGCTACGTGACGCCAAGCAGGCTTATAAAAAGTGTACCACACTCACAGCCATGGCTACAGGTGGTGCTGATTGACACTCCCATGTTTAAAAAATTCACATATAAATCCTAATGAAGTGGCTAGGGGAACAGCCACCGTTATAGCTCAGTGCTCGACTTCCTGTCTCATAGTTTGTCACAATCGACTTCACGGTCCCTCTCTCGTGAAGCAAGACACTTTGCTGTCCGTGAAGGCTCGTTGTATCGCTGCAATTACGAGACGGATATCCATAGGTGGCTCCTTGTCATTCCCCGTCGTTTTCGCTCGGACATCTGCGCTACCTTTAACGACGACCCCTAGTGTGGCCACGCTGGAGTATTCAAGACTTACTCTCGCCTTCGTCTAAGATACTACTGGCGCGGCATGTATCGGCGCGTTCGCCAGTACGTTCGGTCATGCACCACGTGTCAACGACTTAAGATGCCTTCTCACAGCACTGCTGGCATTTTACGACCCTTAACTTGTCCAGCAAGAGCATTCGACCACGTCGGAATTGATATTTATGGTCCTCTACCCAACACTTCTCGAGGCAACCGGTCGATTATCGTCGCCATATATCATTTGACATGCTACGCTGAAACATCTGCGCTGCCTGCTATTACTGCAAAAGACGCTGTGTCCTTTCTTCTTGACCACCTGATTTCGCGGCACGGTGCACCTCGTGAATTACTGAGTGACCGTGGACGCGTGTTTCTCTCGAAATCCGTCGACGAGCTGCTCAAGGAATGTCATACTGTCCATCGAAAAAACTCGGCATACCATCCTGAAACCAATGGCATGACAAAACGCCTTAATCCTACCCTTGGAGATATGCTTGCCATGTACGCGTCTGACGACCACACTAATTGAGACCAAGTGCTCCCTTTTGTAACTTACGCGTACGACTCTGCGCCACAAACAACCACCGGCTTCTTTCCTTTCTTCCTCCTCTACGGACGTAAACCCTCTGCTCCATTGATACCATTCTCTCTTACCGACCTGATGTTTCCGAAGTGACGCCCATTTCCGGAGCAGCTGCTTATGCTGGAGAGAGCCGTCAATCACTCACTAAATTACCACGCAAGACCAATGGCGCCAGAAAACTGAGCACGATGCCTCTGCGTCTAGTGCCCACTATAACCCAGGAATGTTGGTTTGGCTCAGGGTCCCGTCTACCCCTAGCTCCTGGTCTTTCCCAAAGCCGTCATCGAAATACCATGGCCCCTACCGTGTGGTGCGACAAACATCTCCCGTCAACTATGGAGTTGAGCTCATTGATCCACCTTCGGACCTACGCTGTCGTAGGCGTGAAACGATTCACGTATCACGCCTCAAACCGTGCTATGACCCCCCTGTCGAGTCATTTCCTTTGATCGCCAGGTTGACCCTTTTCTGCACGGGAAGTGATTGTACCGGAGCATAGTGGCGCCAGCTCTGTGCCAGCGTGAACGAAGACGTTGACGTTGAGTACTGATGATTTATGATACACTCAGATAAACGCCAAGTTTTCTAAAAAAATAACTCTGGATATATTTTCTCCTAATCTCTAGAAATATAAACTCCGAAAACTCAGTGAATACACATATAGTGCAACACGATGCACATGGAATACCATATTCTTCGCTAGCGAACCGCTTTACGGGGCTGACATCACCAACTGTTCGATGCCGCATCGTGGGGTCGTTGCATGCATTTCCTTCAGGGGTTATCATACGCAATGCTGAAATCACAATATCGCCATCTGTGCTACGGTAAAGCCGAAGTTGTTCACATTGAGGTACTCTAAGAATGTAATCTGTTAAATTGGATTGCTGCTATGTAAGACATTATCTTCCAACTTTACAGAAGAAGACAACGAATATGTTGTTTCAAGCTTGTTATCTTGTTACAGAAAAGAAATGCAATAGAATGAAATTTAGCAAATATTATATTGCAATTATATGTTACAAAGCAGTTAGAAATTATCGTAGATAGATGGAGTGTACGAGTTAGAACAGAATACGCATGCTGCGTGCAAACGTTTCATTTGGGAACAATCAGTCGGAAGATGCCGGAAAAATAATTTCACTATTGGCACTTGCGCTACTTGGGACGTGTGATTCAATTATACTCTCGCATATCTGTTCGACGAACATGTTATCAGTGCTTTTGGGTTTCTTATTACGTCATTCTGGTGAGTAAGAATGACTGTTCAGTAGAGCCTTTCTATCAGTTAACTACAATGATCCACTTTTTTGCCTACAATCTTCACAAAGAATGACGATCATCGCATTTATGTCATTCGCTTTCAGCCAGGGGAACTATTCTTGCGGTGTCCAGTTCGTGGAAATGTCTAATTGGGCCTTTCCTGATTGACTACGCCTCCGGTCTCCGGTCTTTTTTCTGCAACGCCATTTTTACGTTATGCACCTTTCACAACTCCAGACATATAATAAAATGACGGATTGCGTTTCACCACAATGAATGCTGCCACCGGAAGTTCGCTTTTAAGCGTACATCTCTGAGGCCATGCATGGACTCCACTCATGTTAGCCCTTGAATTAGGCTTAACGTGATGGCCTGCCTGACGCCTTTGAAAAGTTACTACGCGTCCTCCGCATTGCTCTTCAAATATATCAACACATTTACACACAAGTTTAGAGTTTTGACGTTTGTTTAAGAGTCATGTACTCTACATTTCATTCTTTCTTTTTACGCTGGGATTGTGATGGCGGGTTCGGTACGCCGACGGGGTCAAGCGCCCGATGACGTCACGACTTTCCGATATTTTTGCGTAACTGAACGCACTTCAGCAAATCGCGGATTTCTATGAATCGGACACCACGAGAATGGTTCCGCAGCGTACACAGTCCACCACCTAAAGCCGCTGGGCACACTCGCTGACACTTCGCCGACTCATACGTGAAAACATGGTGCAAGAAAAATCCGTGGTGAAAAGACACGCTTGTCATTTGATGTGCTTTAATAAAGTAACACGAAGAGATACTTTAGTGCACGTTTGATTAGGTGTTTCAGCAATCAGCTATAGAGTTTCAAATATCAGTTTACAGGCGCACATCTGTACACCACCGTTCAAAGAGCGCAGTACAGCCACGTCACCTTTTCCTTACAGAGTTCACGGCCTTCAGAGACAGAATCAAAGAGAGCTGCCACACCGAACGACAGCCACGTTCCATTGCAGTCGAACCCACTCCTTGCTCTGATTCATCGTGCCTCTCCCCCGAACATGCCATCCATTTCAACCACCAGCTGCGGCGGTGGCGGAACCGAATCGGTCAAGTTACAGGTCAAAGCCACACAAACCAGCGACAGGCCAAACAATGTGAGGGTTAGCGTGCCAGAAAACGGCGTGACTGGCGCCGGAACAATGCTGCTACAAGGAATGGGCAGGAACGCTACCGACGTGGGCCATGCCCTTCCGCGACCAAGCATGCCAAGGAACGCAATCGTCAGGACAACTCCGTGCGGAGCCACCTCTGAGAAACAGGGTGAGTGTGACAGGGTCTAATGCATTCTTTAGGGACGGGAGCCATAAAGGTCCATTTACCACCGTGTGTTTAAAAATGACAGGGTGGTTTTCTCCTCTCCTTGGCAGCCCTTCACACACGCTATGCATCTACTTCACCGATTAGTTCTTAAAAGAACGTGAACAATGTTGGCATTACGCGCTCCAAGCTATGAAGATTTTGCTCTTCCCGGCTTCACGCTGTTGTCGCCCCTTGCGCAGTTGAAAGCGCATAAAATGAATTGGAACAAAGAAACAGCTCTGGAACAGGACGGAGGCGAGAAGACAAAAACACGGTGCTGACTAATAACCAGATAGGAACTACCCTGATTCGAGAAGTTAATACACAAAATATAGCGTGATCGGTTCGTCGTCCACAAACTTCGTGCGAGACAAAGAAGAACGGATGGGTGGCTGCATTCCAAAACAGTGCAGGAGGCAAATCACAATTGATATTTCTGGTATAGAAAACAATCGAGGGCATGTATGATATAAATGTCACGAGAACACTGTCTGCATCATAGAAATGCGCAAGGACAAGAAATATTGAAAGAAAAGATTACGTTAGTTGTTTCCATTTTGACGGCTCGGTCAGTGACATTTTACATGCTGAAGCATTCTGTGGGCTATGCCTTTGCATCCTATGGTTTGCTACCGCACAGCTGCAATCACCCCGAGCAGCTAGTCAAGCCGGAAGTCTGGTGTTCAGAAGTCATAAAAGCATGATTCAGACCTATTTGAGTTTCAGTTTAGATGACAATGCTTTACATTCCGGTCTGATCTGCGCTGAAAAAGGTTAGGTCATGTCGTGTTTAGTGATTAGATATGTGTGTCGTGCATACAGAAATAACAATTTCGGTGATCACAGTACTTCTGCTTAAGCAGGAGTCGAAATTTTTGATGAGTTATGGTTGTGAGAGGTGCTGTATTGCTGTGCTATGCAAACTTCCACCCTCTGGGGTTCTTTAACGTGCGTCTGAACGTAAGTACACGACTCTCAAGCATTTCCGCCCCCATTCAAATTTAGTCCAGGTCGCGGATTCGATTCCGTGACCTGAGGTTCGGCAGTCAAGCATCATGACCAATAGATGAACATGGCGGGCGTCAAGTAAATGTGGGCGAAGAGACCGATCTGTTTTGAATGGAGATGTCAGTATTGCGATTTTTCAAGCCGTCACTAAGCTCCATTTCAAGAATATTTTTATGAAGAAGCGCTGATTCTACATATATTGTTTAGCAAGACGATAAGATAACGTGCCTGATCAATTGGCGTCCTGCGTCGGCATTTCACCTAGGTGGCTTAACACAAGGGTTCAAAAAGAAATGATGTTCCGAACACATGTGATCATGGCGTCATAGTTCACCGTACTTTGTGACGTGGTCTTGATATTCTGGTGGTGTCACGTGGCAACGTTATAACATCATATCGCTCATTGTTCAGTGTGTCCACCCCGGAGGCAGTCCAAGTGAAGGGGAGGGCCTGTAGGATTGCAGTGCTTCTCATACAGTCGTTCTAAAATACGTTGCGAAGACGTTTCACAGGGTGCGCCAGAGTTTCTAACATCGACTTAGTAGAAAAAAAAGAGGAAGATGGTTTACGTTTTAGAGTCAACGAAGGCGAACGCATAAGAGAGTCCATGAGTTTTTTTTCATGGGTTAATTTCACTGAAAAATTTACGATATAACATACTTCACACTACACATCATATTGTTACGTGGAATTAACAGTATAAATTCCGCAGCCACAACACAGCTCACCAACAACGTTAACCTCTTCACCTTCAGTCTCAGACGCCCTTTTAGGGTAGGTTTCACTATGCCCTGTTAGCGTCAGCCGAAACCACGTAACACAACACCCGGTGGCAAAAGCGCTGCCCTAGTGAGCTTACGGGGTTACAGCAGGAGCAGTGTGGTAACGCTTGTGCCTTGATACGTGGACGAAGTCCCGGGACAACAAAGCAGAAGAGGGCGATGAATCATCAGGAACAATTTCATATGTAGTGTCGGTCACTCGTCTAAGCACGCGGTATAGGCCCGTGAAACGAAAAAGAAGCTTCTCCGAAAACCTGTATGTCATGTAGGGGACCAAAGAAGAACAAAGAAACCGGTCGAAAATTCTTCGTCGCGATGCCACTCATCGTATTGATGCTTCGGCGAGTCTTGGGACGCCTTTAATCAGCTGCGGGTAAGCTGACGAGCATGGGCAATAGTGTCGCGTGCGTATTCAGAAGTAGACTGCGCAGTGACCGGCAGGCAGGTTGCCAACAGCAGGTATCCAATGTTGGTTCACGTCCAAAAAGAAGGCTAAATGGCGAGCAGCCAGCAGCTTATGCCGGGAGAAATGGTACGCGAACATTACGTAGGGCAGTCAAGGTCCCAATCACGATGGTCGGCCGAGACGTATTCCAATAGAATGTCTGTCAGGGTGCGGTTTAAGCGTTGTGTAAGCCCGTTGGTCTGGGGGTTGTACGATGTCACAAGTTTATGTTGGCTAGTGCAGGAACGCAGGATATCGCCAACCGCTTTAGAAAAGAACATACAGCCTCAGCCTGTCAGCAGTTGATGAGGGGCTCCGTTCACTAAAATGAGATCGCGTAGTAGAAAATCAGCGATGGCTGTAGCGCAGCTCGGTGGCATGGCTCGTGTAACTGCTTAGCGGGTCACGTAATTTGTAGCAACCACGAACCAGTTGTTTCTGGAGGTGGATGTTGGGAAGAAACCAAGTAGGTTGAAGCCAACACGCAAGAAGGGCTCCGGTGGGATGTCGATGAGCTGAAGATACCCGGCAGGGAGTCCCGGCGGCTTCTTGCAGCGCTGGCGAATGTCGCATGCGTTGACATAATGACGTATAGAGCGCAAAATGCCAGGCCAGTAGAAGAGGCAGCGCACACGCGGTCATATGTGTTAGAGACACCAAGGTGACCCGCGGTTGGCGCGTCATAGAGCTCACGGAGGACTCTGGAGCGCAGGTGCTTTGTCATGGCCGGAAGTAGATCGTGACCGGCTGGAGATAAATTACGCCGATATAAGGTGTGGTTTTTTAAGGTTCACATGCGAACAGAATCGTCGTATGGTGAAGATTCGACCTGTTGTATTATACGACTAATATCCGGATCGCGACGCTGCTCGTCACCGAGATGAAGCAGCTAGGAGATAAAAAGGACTCAACACACTGAATCAGTGCTCGTAGAGTCACAGTCGGCCACAGGAGGGCGTGACAGGCAATCCACATCTTTATGAAGTTTTCCTGATTTATACACTGTGGTGTAAGAATACTCTTGGAGGCCAAGTGCCCAGCGGGTGAGATGACCTGTGGGATCATTGAGGGAGGTGAGCCAGCAAAGAGTGGGGTCGTCGGTGAGAACTATAAATGGTTGGCCGCATAAGTTAGGGTGAAATTTCACTACTGCCCACATCAGCGCTAGGCATTCACGCACTGTAATTCTGCTCCGAGGGGGCAGCAGCCTGCTGGCATAAGCTATCACGCGATGCTGCCCACGTTGTCACTGAGCCAACACAGCGGCTATTCCATAACCATTGGCATCGGTGCGGACTTTGGTCAGTGCAGTAGGGTCGAAGTAAGCCAGAAGAGGAGAGGAAGTGAGCGAAGTGGTGAGATCAGAGATAGCTGTTGCTTGCAAGGAACCCCAGGTGAAATTCTCATCTTGCTTGAGTAAATCTGTTAGGGGCCGAGATATTTCCGCTAAGTTCTTGAATTGCCGAATGTAGGAGCAGAGCCCCACAAAGCTGCGGACATATTTGGTGCTTTTTGGCACAGGAAAGTCCTTCCCAGCTCGAACAATGTCTGGGTCAGGCTGTACATCGTTAGCGTCAACAATATGCCCAAGTATTGTAATGCGGCGGTGACGAACAAGCACTTGGATGAGTTCAGTTGAAGGCCGGCGAGACCGAATACATCAAGAATTTAGAACAGTCTCTGAAGGTGCGCTTCAAAAGTAGGAGAAAACACAATCACGTCACCCAGACAACAAAGACACGTAGAACACTCAATCCATGGAGCAGAGAGCCTATCAATCGTTCGAAGGTGGCGGGGGCATTACATAAGCCGAAAGGCAAAACCTTAAATTGGCAGAGGTTATCAGGTGTTACAAAAGCCATCTTCTCTCGGTCCGTGGAGTCCACGGCAACCTGCCAATAACCAGAATGAAGGTCGATGAAAGAAAATTAGGCAGCACCATGCAGGCAATCAAGGGCGTCGTCAATTCGTAGCAGAGGGTAGGCGTCTTTCTTCGTGATGTTGTTAAGGTGGTGATAGTTTGCACAAAATCGCCACGATCCGCCCTTTTTTTTAACTAAAACCACTGCGGATGCCCAGGGACTGGAGGATGGTTCAATGATGTCTTTCGCCAGCATCTTGCTCACCTCTTTTTGAGTGACACTCCGCAGAGACGGCGGTGAATAGGGTTAGCATCACCTGTGTGTAAGTGATGCTGGACAAAGTACGTCTGCTCTAAAGGTCGGTCGCCAAGGTCAAAAATATCCTGGTAGGCCTCAAGAAGACGCTGTATAGAGCTTCAACTTGCGGAGGTGGTTGATCAGTGGTGATCATATCTACAACTTGACGGCTGCCAGAATGTATTGCGAGAGATGTGTGCTGCGTTGAAACAAGGGTGTACAAGGCAAGCACTTCAGTTTGTAAATTGAGCAACGGGCAAATAGTGGCCCACAGAAATTCCTTGTGGAAGCACTTGATTCATGGAGTCGAAATTTACAAGTGGTAGACAAGTTCGGTTAGCTGTGATGCTGAGCACTGTGTAGTGAAGTGCACCATTATGCGTAAGGAGTACGTCGGTGAGAGGCGTAGCGTAATAGCCACCGCCGGGCTCTGCTGCTGAGCACAG
Organism: Rhipicephalus microplus; assembly: GCF_043290135.1. Taxonomy (NCBI): domain Eukaryota; kingdom Metazoa; phylum Arthropoda; class Arachnida; order Ixodida; family Ixodidae; genus Rhipicephalus; species Rhipicephalus microplus. The sequence goes on from NC_134700.1 coordinate 138,531,118, forward strand.
AAAACTTACAGACGTCACCGCTTTGGAGGGCAGCTCAACAAAGTCACTTCATTTTAATTCGCATGTAGGTTAGTACTAGGTATCACTGATTTGTGGCAGTTGAAGGTGCAGTACGCCAGCGGAGCAATCAATCAGAGCAGAATTGGCGGCAAGAAAATCGAGGCCTAGTAAGAGGTCGTGGGGACATGTTGCAAGGACGGTAAAAATAACGACCGATTGATGACCGGCTAAGATAAGTTGAGCTGTGCACACACCGAAGACAGGGACTGTCGCAACATCTGCAACTTGCACGACACTGGTGAAGGGTGGCGTGAGGACCTTCTTCATGCGATGAATAAAATGCGAGCTCATAATAGAGACGGGAGCACCCGTATCAATCAAAGCTTCAACAAGTGTGCCATTAACATATATTTCAAAGATGTTGCAGTTCAAATGTAAGGACAACAGAGGGTTAGTGGGTAAGGGCGACAGAGCAGCTTCACTTCCAGAAGTTGCCCAGTCTAGTTTTCCGGGGCCATGCGTAGGTTTACAGCGAGGAAGAGTGGTGATGCGTAGTTGAACGAGAATGGCGGCTTTAAGGCGGCGGCGACGACGGGACAGGGTGGCCGTAGTTCTCAGGGGCAGTAAATGCTGTAGACTCAGTGCGGGCCGGATAACGGTGGTTCGGTGGGCGGAAGGAGTTACTGTAAGTAGGGTACGGGCCAGAAGGCGTAGATGGCCACTTGCTGTGGCAGTAACGAGCGATGTGTCCCACGTGACCACACCAGAAGCAGATTGGCTTATCAGCTGTTTGCCATTCAGGCGGGTTCCTGGTTCGAAGATAATACGGACGGTGACGTATTATGTCGGCAAAAGCTATCAGGGAATCAGTATTGTCCGTGGTGGATGCATTGGACAGGAGACCTAGGTTAGCAAATTCCTGATGGACAACAGCCTGGATCAAGGGGACAGCCTTCGTTGAGGTGTTGGTCAACATCGGTTTGTTGGCAGCCGGGCAAGGGGCTCGAGTTGACATCGGACGATGCACGTCACGTCTTCGGTTGCAGATGGCTGATAAGAAGTGGCTTCGCAAGACGAAAAATCTGTTTCCACTTTTCTACGTATTCTCTTCATCAACTTTTGCATTGTCACTCGTATTTGTTTTACTTTGCTTACTTTTGAGTTTTTCAGCATGTATAATGACGAGTAATGTTTATGTGTTTGTAAAATGTGTATTATGAGTTGTGTCACTAGCTTATAATTTATAAGTTCTGTTTCAGTGTTGAATTGTCGCTCTCAATTGATGTTTTTTTTCTGTCTGGAAAATTGGGGCCACGAACCTCCTCAAGACTCACTGGCTTTTTGTTCAGCGTACTCAACGTTGTATAAATGTTGAATAAAATTGGATTTGATTCGATTTGATTTGGCGTTGCAGCGGTGTTGGGTAGGTGCTAGAACTGGTGCAAAATGCCTCGACTCTACTCCTGCTCGAGATGGCGGCACTCTTTGATTACGGCGTCGATGGTCATTACGTTTGTAAAGACAAGCAGATTGAGCGCATCGTCGGTGATTCTTTTCAAAATGTGCGATATTTTGTCAGCCTCAGCCATGTTGGGATCGGTCCTTTGACACAAGGCTAATTCGTCTTGAATAGAAGTCAAGTAGGGCTCAGTGGACGTCTGTGTACGTACGGCCAATTGCTTTCGGGCATCGAGATGCTGACCAAATGGATTGCCAAAAAGGTCGCGGAGCTGTTGTTTAAACATTTGACAGCTTGTAATTTTGTGTTTGTTGGTTTCAAACTAGATGCGAGGGGTTTTGTCAAGATAGAATACGACATTTGCAAGCATAACGGTTGGGTCCGAGCCATATTGCTCACTGATGCGCTCGTACATACTGAGCCACTTGTACACATTCGCGGTGGTATCTCCAGTAAAGGTACCGGGATCACAGGGTTTTGTTAACGTACCGAGTTGCTGTCGTTGGTGAGGTAGATTATGAAGACGTTTCTTCACGCGGAGCCATCCTAGCAGACTTAAGGAGACGTCCAATGCCTAACTTCGTCGTAAAAAACTACCCAGCAGCTCCACCAAAATGTTACGTGGAAATAACATTATACAGTCCGCAGCCACAACGTAGGTCACCAAAAACGTCAACCTCCTCACCTTCACTTTGAGGCGCCCTTTTAGGGTATATTCCACTATGCCCTGTTACCATCAGCGGAAACCACGTAACAATATTACGCGAAACAAATTACGGTAAAGCTAAAGTCAACATATCAAGCACAGAAGAAAAAATGAGCTCACGCGCTGTGTCTTCTCACACCATGCCATCACCAGAGAAAGCCACAGCAAAGGAGTTGCCATCGACTGACACCTACAGAGCAGACGTTCACACCCCAACAAACAGGCTTTGGCGACAGCAATAGCATGCACACGATTCGAAATATGGTATTTTTGGGGCTATCAGGGAGAAAATGCGCACCAGGAGTGCCCTTTATTTCAACTTTTTTTTCGATTGAATTAGTCCTTTTGCTTTTGTATAGCGTAGAGTAAGCGTATGCGTGATGAAGCTTCAACTGGTCGAATCGCAACTTCTCATCTATGCAGTTAGCATGACCATTTATCGAATGGCAATGGGAGCGCAACAGATGGGGTGGAATAACTTACGGGTATGCAACATGAAGGACATTGGGGGAAGTTTGGGAGATCCTGGCAAGGCTACATGCCCGGAAGCTCTTACATTTTCGCTTATATTCATTCTGTTATTTTGTTTACATGGTTGAAGAATCTCGAAATCCCGAGTAATTCTATAAATAAATCATGAGGTAGTTTCCAGAAATAGAATAAATAAAAATGGATGACATAATCTGGTATTGTTAACTTCGACGTCAGTGAAATTTGGTACATGCCACACGATCTCAACTTTTCGAAAGTGGCTATCCTGAAGTTTCACTGTCCTCACAGTGTTCGTGTGAAGAACAAGATAATATATTCTTCTGAGTGTGAGGTTGTGGCTTTTGATGGACCCAAGTCTTCTAACGACTTCTTAAGTAGCAATAAAAGGGCTCTATTTGACATTGTGTTGCCTAACGGCCAAAGTTTCAGCTACCCTCAAGTACGACTGGAGGTGGAGATTCGTCGCCTACTATTTTCCAGCTTTCTCTAGTTTTGTCCCGACGAGAGCTCTGGAAGTTGAGCAGAGAAGGATGGCGATGGGGAAAAAAGTTCCGTAACGAGCGCATCATTTTCTACGGCACTTTTTTTGCCTTTTTGAAACGAGAAAACGAAGCTGATCGTGCACGCGTGCTCGGTATATAGAAGATTTTATGAATAAGGCTCTTAACCTTGACGGTTAATATTTTAACCACTAAGTGAAGTATGCTACGGTTGACGCATGCCTCTGATAGCAGCAGGACTGGCGTATTTGATGTTTCACTAGCTCATGGTTTCACTTCACGGTGTAAGAGAGTAGGAAAAGCTTCGTCTACCAGCCTACCAGACCAAAACAGACAAACCTCAATACAATATAAGCATTTATGGGGGTCGTATTAGTCGAGGCCATGACAAGTCTTAGCCACCTTCTTAATTGGAACGATCCGAACCTAGCTGGTCGGCCAGGACAGGGCTAGACAGTCGCCCTTCCCTCTGCTTTGACATTTGTTTTGTCGTCTCTTCTGTGTCTCTCATATGTACAGGATGTTTTCAGCACCCAGATGTAATATATTGTGTCAGACTTCCAAAGCACCAGAAAAAGGAACCTCGATCACACGCAGGCAACATGGTGCGTAATCTTTTAGAAGGTTCATGTCCGTGTCAGTCACTGGGAGATTGGTGGATGTGAGATAAAAAGAAAAAAAATTGCGATAGGCTAATATCAATGAAAATTAAAAGAGAACAGTATAAAACACATAGAAGCACAAACTTTTTATACTAGTCGGCTACTTCAACGAGAACCTTAGCAGCTAGTTTCGTCTTCGACTCTCACTGTGTGCTGTCATGGAGGGTAGAAAACTGTTTCTACAGTCGAAGCATATGTTTGTGTGTGAATAACAAAGAACGGGTTACAATAAACAAACAACGAATATGAATTTATGAATTCGTCGAAACAATATAAGTTCAGGACAAGCCAGAACCTTTTATACTAGTCTGTAATTTCAACTTAGATTTTGTGGACGTCAGGACTCGAAATGATGGCTTTACAATTGATGGCTTGCTTTCCTGTTAGATGTTGGAGGGGAGGGGTCTGTACTTGTCCGACAAAAGCGTATAACTCCAAGGTGTTGGTGCTCAAATGCCTTACGCGAAATGATGTATACCTTCATGTTTCATAAAGCTGCTACTATCATCTCATGTTTGTTGGTGTGTTTCCATGTCAGAACACAACTTCAAGATGCGAGATAATTTCAAGAGCCCCCAAAATAATGAAAAAATTACGGCAGGCGCATAGAACCACAGGCTTTAGAGTTTTAGGCGCTTGTTTGAATCGCACTAGCTGCACCTTATGAAAGCTACGCGTGATTGTAGTGACAACTGCACATAGAAAACAACTGGCCTTCTTACTTTCTATTTTGCAGGCTATACTGTAGTGTTCATTGAATTGGCTTGTGAAACTACCTTTTGCGTGCTCACGTGTTCGCACTCAACTACCCACTGAAACATTAGAACTTTTTGTACTTAAATTATCGTATGAGCAACCCATTGTGGTGCATTGTTCTATCCACAAAATATTGCAGGAAAAGTGTATCTGGCAATCAGGGCGCCGTACCCTTATCAAGTAATTTGTGTTTGCTTCCCTTTCGCTTGATTGTCTCTTCAATTTGACGCGAAAAAAATGCAAAACATAATTTTAGCATGTCGTTCTTCATGTATGCCTCCATATATCTTGTGGGGTCAGGGTTCAGTGTGTCGAAAGCAGATTGATAGTATATCCAAAAATAAATATATTTATCTTTGAACTGCAAAGAGGTATGCTTGCCGTTAGTCCCTGGCTGGAGTTAAAGGAGACGATGGTGTCGCAAGTGACCGACTGAAAAATAAGCCGAAAAGAACGAAGAATAGCCTATGTGTTCCCCAACTCTTGGGACGCAACGCTCTTAGGGGACAATAAGTTCTAATTGGTACTATGACAAATAATTGTGCTGCACCCCCCAAGGAGTTTGTTACCTTTCTGTTCGAAGTAGTGACGGGATGTCATTTGACATTAGAGACGGTATTCCGCAATGTCTAATGGGCACTGCCAAGTTTGAACACGTAATCTAATGGCCTTTTTTTCACTTCCTCTTCGCCACTGACAGCCGGCTGATTCGCCGCCGCTGCTCCCAGGTTTAAATCTAGCAAACCGGGCGCAGAAGTTCGGTGTTCACATGGCAGACAGTGTGGTGAGCGCCGGTGTTTCACATACTCTCACATCGTCGTCCGGCAGTGCACCAGGCTCACGAAACTGCTAACGAGACATACTAGGAGGCTTTAGAATAGTAGCGTTTCCACATTGGCACCATATGAGCTTTAGAATAGCGTTTGCCACTGCAAACGCGTCCGCACGTCCACCGCACGCTGGCTCACCACAAAGATGCTTTGCGGGCCGCATGCTATTGCGAAGTTTTGCGGATGAACCTCAAGCGCGTACGGTGGTTCGCGTTACTACACATGTGCACTGGCAGAAACCACACCGCAAAGGCTTGCGGTGCGCTACTCTAAAGCTCCCTTTTTTTTGCGATGCTCGCCCGCGCCCGCATAGTTCACGCCACCCGTTTCTCACTGTAGGCTGTAGGGCAACATCCTCCACACGCCACATCGCGGCCGCATCACCGAGGAGAAGGCCATGGTGCTTCGGTGTGGTGGCACCATCTAGTTTTGCTTATAAAAACTAGCTGCTGAAATTCGTCTCTAAAGTTGTCTGCTCACCTTAGTTTATGAAAGTACACTATGACCATTCGACACGCTGTTGTGAATGCCAGCACATTGTCTAGACATATCTTAGGCAGTGTGCCGTGTCATTTTTGGAACAATTTTCTTCAGTGTTATAAACTGGGTAGCTCGTTAAGAGCTACACATGCTCGAGGCATACTTCTGAACGTGCCATTCAGCGTGGTCTAGGGAATGTTTTGGTGAGAGTGCTACGGGAGGGCTAAGACTAGTTCTCGGTGTTTAGTTCATGATCATTCATTCAGGAACAGAAAATTGAGAAACAAATGAAGCCTGCCTAGGGTTACGGGTAGCACAGAAACCTTCGACGCGTGACATGAACCTCTTTTCATGAACCTTCATTTCCAAGAAAATTTTTATAATATATACATTTATTTTTTTCATTTTAACTGCTCGTTTCGCACAGAAGACTTAAGCACGGTTTTCGCGTTGAATCTGTATATAAATGATTACGAAGTAACAAATTAGTCATTAAACCGTACTAACGAAATGTGTTCCGTGCAGCGATGTCCCCCGAGTCGACCAAGCGACTACAGAGAACCTGCTCAAGCTTCCTGTGCATTTGTATAATCGGCCTCGCTGCTGCGGTAGTAACAGGCGCTCTACTCCTCACCTACTTCCTAGGCACGCGGCACATCATAAGGCCGGCAAAACACTCACCACTAAGCAGCGACGATTTGCATCGCGTATGCGACAACGAAGCATGCCGGTCAGCCGTAGATTGACTGCTTCTGTCTATGGACACCCACGTCAAGCCGTGCCACAATTTCTACCGGTATGTATGTGGTCGTTGGAAAGAATCCAGAGTGGATCAAAACCTTAGAACGAGCTATGAGAACGAGAATAAGATGAACAATACGCTCATGTTTCACCAAGCGCTCTACGAGCAAACTGAAAGCCGGGCAGTTCCTGACTATGGCGACCATGATATGGCAATCTTCTATCGCAGTTGTCACAATTTCTTTGCTAATCAAAGAACGAGTATAGCCAAGAATTTGAGCGTGGACGCCATCTTGAAAAAAATGGGAATTGACGAGGCTTCAACGCGTGTGGGTACTTTTCAAGACGTCTTCACTTTATCGCTGGCCGAAAGCATGGCTACGGGCTTCACGTCGCTAGTTAGTGTCACTCATGCTGACGTGGGCCTAAAGATCAACATCGGCGCCACCTTAGCGTCGATACTTCCCAGGGGCTATGTCGAAGGATTCCTGGACGACACGTTTTCAGAGTGGCACTCTGCGGACGAGCGCCGCCTCGTGCTGATGGGCCAAATTGATGAGAGCCTCGAGAAGCTACGAACCCCGTGCCTCGCTTCCGAAAGCTCAGACGTGACGATCCGACATTTGAAGGCGCCGTTTCCTGGAGGCGACTGGCTGTCAGCGTTAAAGAGTAGCCAAGGCGAAAACGAAAGTTCAGCTTTCTCACCCGATACCATCGTCAGCGTTCGCGGAGAAACCTGCATAGGCGCCATGCTCAGCTACTTGCAGCGTGTCAGCGTCGAGGAAGCTCGCATCTATTCTTTAGCCGTATTGTACGCACAAATGAAGAACTATGCCTACAAGGTGCGCCACATGCAGCACAGCTTGGTGCTAAGAGCGAGAAAGTGCTTGAAAGTCACCGCTCACCTGTTCTCGAGGACGTTTGAAGCCTGGATTAAAACGAACATATTAGGCGAAGACCACATTCACGCTTTCTCCGTGATGGTGGAGAATCTGAAAAAGGCGGCGGCCACACTGCCCAGCGTGCCGGACCAGCTCAACGTTAGTGCACAAAAGTATGATCCCGTTCAACTTGCAATATTCAGAAATGGTAAATATTAGCTTTATAAGCTCTATATAGTTTCACATTATAAACATGGCCACAAAGCTCGTTCAGTCAAGAACTAGCAAGTAGTGCGCAATTATTCATAAATCAACGCTTGGTATATATTCCAAACATTGTCTCTATTAATTATTTTGAGCTGAGTTTCACATATAAGAAAAACACGTGCACAGAGGTATCGCGTATACATTGCTGACTGATGCCAAAAGTTAAGGTATTGATAAAAAATGAATAGTTGTGTGAAAAGAATGTGCTAATATAGTGATGTGGATGTGTGCTGGTTAATGAAAGGCCTTATTTTTCATATTTTGTTCATTTAGCCTTTGAAATTTATTATAGGAGCTATTTTGTTGACACCCTTCTTCCCTATGCGTTCCTGAAATTTTTCTTGACGTATGTTCATTTCATAACTTACCATTTCTGCTTGATTTCAAAGATACTATACCGTGGGTTGTCGTAGATGATTGTCCAAAAGAAAATGTGGCGTTTCGCTCGAAGTTTAGGAAACCTTTTCATGAACGTAGTTTTTTTGTACGTAGAAAAAAAAAAACATTTATACCTTTTGCAGTGTTTGGGTGAAGTGATCGGCCAAATACTCTATATGTTTGCACTTCTAATGTCTTGGATTGCCATCCTTTGAGGTAATGAAAATGCCAGCGAGATATGCAAGAATCTTGTTTAGAGAAAAAATATTTAAATATAAAGCTATGTAATGCCAGCCATCATTTGAGTTTTTCATTTGAGGCGTGCTGGCCGGACGGAAGTTTCACTGATTTTTATTTTAGGCAACTTATTTAACAGACCATTGCTTGCATCACGGTCAAACTCATGCACTTTTGTGTATTCGTGTTTTGGCAGACAGTGGTAAATCATAACTTATTGCATCACGTACTTTCAGCCCAGATGGTTTTCCTCTGAGTCCTTACTACTTTATCTTGAAGAAGTGTAGTTGCACTTTGCAGAACAAATTGCGAGCGCTTGCTTCATTGTGAAAGCTCTTTTTGTTACTAAGGACAGAGTATATTTCCGATGTCGCCTCCACAGTAGTTATCTACTTAACGAGGCACGGTAATGGACACGTGTAAGACTTAGCGTCGTGCGCAGTTTCTTTATAAAGTATGGATGTCTTGTTTGTGTTACGGTTTACAGCATTCACTTAGCGGACAGGCACTGACCATTTCCATTTGTCGCAAACGTGTTAGGTCTGCTGCTATAGGAAGAAGCTTGCATACATGATAGGTATGTAGGTGTGTGTCGAGCGAAGCACTGCTTCGCAATCGCGAGGAGGTTTGTAATCATCACTAGGTGGTTTTATCGGTAGAAACCAAAAAGTGAAGGCGATTTACGTGTAAGCTAAGCAGCCATAGTAAAGGCGACGTGTTTTCGATTGACCTATACTTCTTTTTGTAATTTGTGCGTTCTTACTTAGTACAGAGTATATTCTGATTATATAGGTGCAATAAAGCGTGTGTAACGTGTATTTTTGTTTGTGTGCGCCAAAAATGCGTTGTATCTGAATGTATTGATCAATTCGATTATGTAAGACAAAATATGATAGCTTGAAAATACCTTCTACTAACGAAATGTGTAAAATATGTGTGAAATGTGTAACTGCGCTTTTTATTTGTGTATGTTACTGATGTGTAAATGTATGTACTATGTCCATGATGCAGACTGTATTTCTTAAAGAGGTGAAGACCTCCTCAGCCTTTTAGTCTTTGGTCTTTGCCTCTCACAGGGAATTTTTTTTCTTGCGAAATAAAGTAAACAACTGGTAACAGTGGTGCAACCTTTATTCTTTATTATTTATTCTTAATTCAATGAATACCCCGCTTAGCCCGAAGGCGCTGCAGCAGGGGGGTTACAATGTCGAGAAAAAGACATTTTCATTAATACAGCACACTTGTTCATTTGATAAGTGATTCCATTTTCTAATGGAACGAACAAAAAACGAATTAGCATACAAATTAGATCTGGTACGGTACTCTAAAATCTTGAAACAATGATCATTTCGCGAAGAGATATAATGATGACTGTGAAGGTACTTTTCTTTTCGTATGCCGGTTTTACCATGAAATATTTGGTACAGGAGCTTTAGCCGCAGTTTCTTTCGACACAATGAAAGTAATTCCCACCCTCGTTCAGTTTTCATATTGGTGCAACTGTCATTTCTTGAGTACCGGCTTAGGACAAACCTTGCAGCTCTATTTTGTATTTTTTCAAGTTTGTAACTTAAACTTGAAAACCCATTTCATAGTCGCACCATTCATAGTCGACTCATCAATAACGCGATGAGTCGACTATGAATGGTGCCTGGTTGAACGAACGTATCATTTTGAGCAATGTTCATCACAAACGGTTCTCTCATGTTAACAGAACAAGACGACCCTGTCTGGCAAATTTTAAAGCGACCATATATTATGGGCTTGTAATCAGAAGGACGACCTGTAGTGGCCCAGGGTTCTTCTATGCCATCAACTTGAGTGGGCCGTGAACGGTGAATGGTAGTATTACATGTAAAGCCATTTATAACTACACTTGGGAGCCACGAAAATTTTATTGTTATCATAGGTAGCTGCTATTGAGCGCTTTGACGAAAAAAATCAAGAAAGACGGAATAGTAGCCTACAAATAATCACTAGTAATCGATCTAACTGCACCAAATAAAGAACCATCCGTGCATAGAGAGACGCAATAAAATACAAGTTGTTAGTTTCCGGTTGATTCGTGGAACAAAGAACCGCCGGACGTTGCTATGGAGAATGGCACAAGTGATTCAAACTTTGAATTTTCACTTGGTTACACGGGACAAGTGGTGTCATCTAGTGGGTTGCAGTGGAAACAAAAACGTGTAAAATCTCGAAGCAAACGGCGGGAAGCTTATCAATGACCGTTGTTGCTGCTGTTTCTAGCGCAGTGAAGCCGGAAAACGTTGTGCACAGCAACAGTGACGTGAGATGGTCTGGTCGGTCCGCTTCTTGAGGCGGGTAATTTGAAGTGCGCTAACGCGATGCGGAGCACTAAAAAGTGATATTATTTCAAAATAGGCCCTTCCTTGTCACGAAAGTAACACTACGAGGTTTCTGGACCGCCATTTCAATAATCAACACCAACCTAATAGTTGGCTTTAGTGTCCCTTTAAGAAATGAAGTAGTGATAAGAAAAAAAAACACCCAATCACTCTGTACAAGTTTAAACAGCCAAGGTGGAACGTGCGTCTACAGGTGGTTGCAGACGTTACAGTTGAAACCAATGTGCCACTCGTGAAATTGCCACTGAAAGCAGGCGCAGGCTCCTGTGATCGCGCTCCCGTCATTGCCCCATTGACACTGCTCGGCCCGCGATGTCACTTTCTCGGTTCACCGTTTCTGCTGGCGTTTCCCAACTCTGGCCTTTTTTTTGTGCCTGGACTGATACATGGGTTTGGTGAACATATGTTCTCTCACGGATCAACTGTTAGCGCTGGTATGGGAGAGTTGTCTGCTGTTTGGCCGTTCGTATGATCCATGCCCTCCCCATATGAAAATTGTAATTTGAAGTACCTGCACACGGCGTCGGCAGCCCGGCTTCAGCCATTCATACGCGTGCGTAGTACGACACAGTGAATGACGGTACTTATAGTACTGCCAGTGGCTCACGGGCTTGCGTGCGAAGTAGAGAATGACATAGCGGATGGCGCAGCCAATAGAGGCCATTACCGATTCTCGTGGCGAGCTGTTTTAGGGGCGAAGCTCTTCATGGCGTGGCTTGTGCTTCCCTCGTAGTACGTAACAACCAGTGGCACATACCCGAAATAGCGGTCCTCACGATTTTGACCTCCTAGGTGGTTCCGCTGAGAGATTTCTTCTGAGCGTTGTTGAACAATAAAAGATAGTGCTCAATGCACATGTTAATGGCTGCTAAGGGGGAATGAGAGACAGGAGCATTCGGCTTTTAGGTAACGCGCACGCTGCGATCCCCATTAGCAGCTATTGGCATGTGCATTGAGCACGATCTGACAAGAAAGGGTTGCTACGTTATACTCGCTGGGTGTAACCTCCTTGGTTTTAGAAAGGTTTAGCGAGCGTTGGGCCGCATAGCCATGAATACAGTGAACTAGTATATACCATGAACTCGAGGTGGTTAAAGGTGGGAAGTGAACCCGAAGCGCAAGCCGTAAAAAAGTGTGCATGTGCCACCTCCCGTTTAGTCCTTGAAATGTCCGCTGGATGGCGGTGCTTCTATATGAAGAATATATGATGAAAAGATGCGAGATAGTGGTACTTGGAGTGCTGAATAGATGGACGAACGGACACACAGACAGATGCATGGATGGACGCATGAACGGACGCAGGCGCGGATGCATGAACCAACGCAGGGACGGACACACGAATAGACGCACGCACGGACGGGTGGATGGACGCATGGACGGTTACACAGACATACGCAGGAACGGACGGAAGCAAGAACGAATGGACGGACGAATGCTTCGCCCCACTCCCCATCATTCACTCCGTGGATATGCAGCCATTTTTTTCTTTCACCTATCCATATGTAACTTCCAGAATAAAACAGAAACCTTTTGTATTACTATTTATGTATAGCTTCCGCAATTAAACTGAGCACTATGTATTATTCCTGTAAATATCAATTAGTATCATTTTGAAAAGTGCCGTGCTGGGGGATTGGCACGGGACATTAGGAGCCTCACTGCTGGCAGTCAGGGCGGGAGTTTTCCGAGACTAGATGACTGCGTCCGGTATGCAGTCGTTCAGTCTGTGGCTTCCAGTGATGCTGAAGCAGCGCTGCTATCCTTCGTAGTACACGCCCACTAGCTGAAGATTTTGCGTGGCGTGACACGCGAACGGAGAGTTTTGAAGACGTGGAAAGCAACGCTCCACCGGGGCCACTGATAACTCAAGACCAAACGGCTGTCTACCAGATCCAGGTGCCATATTTCACTAATGCATCCGCCGTCACATCCAGCAGAGACACACAGCGACTATTATGTTGTATTCACCAAGCACTGCACCTGGGAGTCAAAGCCACTTTTAAGGCCCTCGAAAATGCCATATGTAAAAAAAAGCTGAGGGGTATATTTTAAAAAGCCTCGGCGCTGTTATCCGACCTAGTTAAAATACTGAGTGCCAGTTGACATGCATGTTGTTACAGCTAACTACATTCGCACCATTCCGTTAATACTCTTCTTCTGGTCTACTTATAGGCAGTGAATAAGAATGCTTGTATTTTTCATAGGGGACGAGGACACCCGCAAGCGGAGTGACCAGGATTACCGCCCTGGTGGACAGCGGTTTCATGAAGACTTCCTTGAGAATGTTGTCCGAGCCCGAAAGCCTGATGTGCAAGTTAACGAGAGGGGAGAAAAAGCTGGCACTCTAGAGGAAGAAGGGCACGATAGGTCTCTTGCCACCAGCCGGCCAGTAGTGGCGAAACTACTTTTTATGACCGCAGACCTGTTTCTTCCGGAGGTTTCAGAGCCAGCGTACGTACACCCATAACAGGGTCTGATTGCAACCTACCTCCCCCCCCCCCCTTCTTTTTCTCCCTATAGTATCGTTTCCTACCTACCACTGGGAGGCAGAACACTGGAGTGTATAATTTCCGAAAGAAAGTCCAATATAACGAAACTTTTAGTTCAGTGAAGCGGATGGCTTTTGGCAGAAGTTGTGTGAGGATTAGCTGGGAAAAGGGTGAGGGATGCGGGACTCTATGGTGAGTGGTGTCTGTGCAGAACTTGCGCCAAATATTGCTAGCTATTTATTCTTCCGTTCAAGATTGTAAGTTTTTTTTTATTCAAGCTAAATTATGTCGTTCCTGCTTGCCGTAACCAAGGGGCGCTTCTCAAAACAGCTTGCTTTGGCGAGCATATTTCTCGAAGGCTTCCTGTGTTTCGTGATTCGACAGTATCACGTTTTTAAGGTTTTCATGTCATCGAGCTGTATATGCGGGGCGTTGATGAATATTTCTTGCGAGAAAATTGAGCTACTCCTTATGTGGTGGTGAAAGCAGGCTCTGCATAATGCGTTGTTTATAGAGAACGAGAGTCGCAACGAAACTACTACCACAAGATATTTTCTAGATGACGACTACAAATGTTGGTTCATACAGAGAATATTTCTGGAACTGTTGATTCTCGGCCTTTGAAATAACGGCCTTATTGAGCCATAAAATAAGAAATTTCTACGAAATGGAGCATACGTTTACTTTTCTAAAATCTTGGATACAAGCTGGTAAAACATACTCTAGGTTTTAGGTTTTAGTATGGTTTCTGAAAACATGTGCCCATGTGTTTTTATGCGTTTTGTTTGTTTGACTTCATGTCCCGTTCGCGCTGTCCTTAGATACTGATAGATTACCGAAGTACCCCGAGAGACACTCTCGCCATTTTCAGTCGTTAATTGAAATCTGGCTCAACAGGTCTTTTCTTTCTCGCTTGACACACAGGCTCTACTATGGCTCTTCTGGCGTAGCCCTGCTCCTGCAATGGGTCGCTGCGTTGATCAGGAAGAATGGAAATCTTCAGGCGGCAATTGAGCAACGACAGCGGTGCCTGCAAAAGGCAGCGTCGTCCGTGCTACGTCAAAAAAGTGGTGACAGAGATGGGAAGCTTCTGCTTACGACGGCCTGGGCACTCAAGGTTGCTCACAGGGCCGCTGTGGCCGACCGGCTGACGACGCCTCCCAATGCTGGTCAACCAGCTTCTGCCGAGGTTGTTCAAGACGACAAGCAACTGGCTGAGGCGAGGAGCAGGCTCTTTTTCCTTAGGTTCTGTGCTACGACTTGCGGCAGTACCCGAAGAGCCAGATCGTGCAAAATAGGTGTGAGTTTTTCCGATGAATTCAGCGAGGCATTTGGTTGCCGGGCACCCCCCAATTACACGTGCCCAGCCGGCAATAACTGAGACATTTTGAATTTCTAATAGTGAATTGTGTGGTATTTTCATGGTTTTCGCGTAGTGTTCAACATTTTATGCAATATGTTTTAGGAACAATTACTTTCAACCGAATCTAAATAACCATTTATCGATGTTGCATGATGGGGTGTGGTCTTGAATAAGACGCAGTGACAGGTAAGCTCTGCTGCCACGAAGCCGTGCCTACGTCAGGACGGAGTGGTAGTCTGGCGTATCAACAATTTACACCATTTTCATTTAGTTATATATTTGTACTTCATCTCGTGACACAACTTTACTACATAGATGTTTTTCTTTACCTCCAACCTTTGTGCCATTTTTCTGTTTACTACGTGCACAAATTCACTTATTTTATGATTGTGATTGTTCTTGCGGTACCTATGACTAGTTTCTTCCAGTCACGTCTATGACAAACAGTGGCTGTACTCGAGCTTCAGTGTTCACCAGAAAGAAACTAAACAATGAGAGCTGTGTGGATGATCCACAAAGTGTCCCAACCGCACATATCAAAATTGTAAATAAACAGAACTATGATATATAGGATGATTTGATGAATGGCTTAAAATTAAATATTGTATTTGTTACGCGAATTTCTATGTGGATTGGTTCTTCCGCTCTGTCTTATATTACAAGGAAGACGTCTTCATGACAATGCAGTCATTATTGTTTTTTTTCATTTTACCGCTACTTGTAGCTGAGGTCATGGTATTATAAGGCGGAGTGGGTTATACTTGACAAGATAGTGTAGCGATGTAAATAGCGATTCAGTATCCTGATACCTCGCTCGGCCTATACTTGTCGGGTGTGGGAAACGTCTACTCTACCTTAGCGGTAATCTGAGCTTTGTTTTTTGAATAAAAGACAGCGTGGGTCGTGCGATGTCGCACGCAGTGGCGATGCCAGGCACGCTTTCCTCAAGTTGATTTGTGCCGACTAACGCTAGGTTTAAGAAAAAGAGTTTTCTTTTGTTTTACGGCACCCATAATCTTACTAAATGGAGCTGAGAAGCGAACGGTGACATCCCATTGCTTCGCCGCAATGACGAGAGATAATGTGACAAAGAGGGTTATGATTTCTGATAGTTTCCACAGTTTATGAATGCGCTGGAAAAATGCTTCCAAGTGCCATATGCAAGAAATGCGCTGCCTCGTGGAACTTCGCAGAGAAGCGCAGGTGCCTCTAACTTTTCGGTGCAAAAATGCCCACTTACTTCAGTTCCGATAAATGAGATACTCAAGTTCAGTTGAAAAGGTGGCTGACAGCGGTAATGATTACTTCACTTTTTGTTGCACTGAGCGTTCAGCTTTTTTGCCGAAGTGGTCTTACAAGCACGCAATTTGAGGAGATTAAATCTAACATGTAAATAGAAGCATGCTTCATTTGCTATTATTCTTAGGACACTAATGCCCTAGCTTTAACGTAACTTACGGGTGATGTGAATCGTTGTATTCATGCTGTTGACACATACGCTATCAGTTTTAGTCGAGAATAAAATTCTATTTCAGAAATTAATATTGGGCCACGTGGCCTGTTTCTCCTGTAGTGGTCCAAAACAATGTTTTTTTAGCATGCGCATACTCGCAGATGGTCGAAGGCTTTCTAGTTAGGGCAGCTTCCACGGTATTGTGACGTCATATTATTTCAGGAAAGTATCCAGCAGAGTGGCACGTGCCGCCCAAAATTATGCAGCAGGCCTGTCGCTTTTTCAGCGTCCATTCACTGCCTTCTGAATGTGATAATCATTAGAGTGAATCTCTTTAGTATTCCATCTTGCGGTACGACAGTAGAGACACTGAAGCGTCTGCACGAAGTACTTCTGAAGGCGCCAAGATTGGCGGCATACCCCCGCGCGAAAGAGAAAAGGAGAAAAGAGAGGTCGATGGTATGCGATAACATCTCCGTTCACGCTTCACGCGTCAAAGTGTGTAATGCGGTGGATCTAGCACGAATGAAACTGACGACGAAAGCGCCATCTGCATTGGCGGAGCATCTCTACGGTGTCGTTATGCAGGAGGCCGTCTCCACCATATGCACGCGCCCACGGCGCCACTTTTGAGACGCAAATTCAGGGCGGGATGAATCGGAACAGGCCCCAAATTGCATACAGGTGACTGTTCTTAGGCGATCTATATTGCGCAGTAGGGCATCTCTCTGCGCAACGCGGTGCAATACCGCACAAAAGAGCTCCGGAATGAGTCGTTGACAAAGACGAGAAACGGGCATCGGTGCGTATGGTCTGGCGTCCCACATCACTCCGTGTTTGCATTGCGGGGTCCGGATCTTGGCTGCACGTGAGTCTTGGTCGCCCGCCACCGCCGCCACGCTCCGTGCCATCGACGTCGCCCTTGCCGAGACACGCTGGCGTTCTTCGCTCCGCTGGACCATTCTATGACAGGCGCGCACGCACCAGCGGTAGTCGCACCGTCGTGTATGTATCGACGCGGTGGGTATGGTAGCCACTCATATGCGACGTGCACAAACCACCACCATGTGCAGAAGGGGCCGCCCACTTCCCTTTCCCTTGAAGGTATAAGAACTGTGGGATGCTGTTAGCTCATCGATGAAGGAGCGTGTAGTAGGATTTTTGTTAGACGTGCATCAAGGGCGAAGTGAGACGGACTACGCGGTGCCTGGACTATAAGCGTTGTCCCCCTCCAGTACTCAACGTAGAAGGCCCTTGCAGAAAGACGTCTTTCAGGTAACAGTGCTTGATACTTTGAAGACCAGCTTACAAACCTGTGAAGTTGTTTTTTTTTTGTGAGAGTGTGCTACATTTAGACCTTCCTAAGTCGCTATTACGGCCCAATGGGGGATTGTGGAACAGTGAGAAGTCAAAACTTCAATATTTTTTTATCAGAAACGACATCCATTTCGCGGGAGTACTCCTTTTATTGTAAAGGAACACTGAGTTATTAAGAAGTGCAGTAAGGTGAAGCATTTTATGATGAGTAAAAGTACTCATAAATCAACTTTGCATAACACAGAAAGACGACACCTCCGCGAGTAGTTGCTTCTAAATGAGGTTCATCATAAGAGGCCTGAAGTCCAGGACAAATTTCCTGCTGTTGTCTAGGTATGAACACGGTGTTGACGAAAAACCAATAAGCAGTTCATGGCGTGCGTAGAAAAATCAGCGCAGGAAATTCCCTTGACGTCTAAAAGGTGTGTGTAACGCAACAAGCATATTTCTTGAATGGCCAATTTGCTGAATGCAATTGCAGTGCACCTCATATTGTGTAGCACTTGGGAGTTCAGCGCTGTATCTATGGGCACCAGACCCGTTTCAAGAATTGAACAGTATTCACTAGAAATGGCAATGAGTAAAGTGACTTGGGGGCAAATGCATAAGCGAACCATTCCTAGTACTATATCGGAAAAAAGGAATTAACTATCAGGTCAGTGTGTCTGTGTTCCACAACATGCAATTGTGCGTGTACCGTGTCTTGGACTTCAACTGGATGAGTCATATAGTGTGAATTTCCTCTCTTTCTTAATTTGTTTACGACACATTCCTCCTGCAATTGAAGTCGTTTCTTCTCCTAAATCTCAGCTAAAAGGTGACCCTTAGGTAAGTATTTCTCTGTAAATTATGTATATGTTATTTGCCATGAAAGAGAACGATAAACCAACTCTACGCTTGACCGTGATGAGTATGAAATAATGCTACCGTGCCTGCTAAGACCACAGTTAACTTGAAGCGAAAGTAACTCAGCCATTCCTGTGTGACGTGAATGCATACAACCACATAGTTCCTTATAATGTTACTTACTCGGCGCAGCATTTCTTGCTAATGCAGATAGCCTCCTTATCACGCAAAGACTGCCTAAAAACTAGTAAGTTAGCATAATGTGCGCTGACTTTTACTGATAAGGACCAATAAATAGGCATATTAGAATAGAAATTTGCACATTAACCCCCTAGTACTAGCATTTCAATTAAATCTAGGTTGTTTGTGCCTCAAAAAATAAATAAAAATGCTTAGGTTGGGCAGACGAAATCATCAGACAAAATTATTTGGCTGTATATACTTTCATGACAATTCATTCAAACTCTTGTGCTTTAGAAAATCTGCTATATAAGGTTATCTTCGTCGATTATACCACTTCTGCAGAGTATAGGCTGGTAACACTCAGACACAATGACAGTACTCACCGCTGCACATTACGGTACGTTTTTTGCATGCCTACAAATTTTCATTGATGTTATAGCCAACATTGAAAAACTGGAACGTGTACAAAGAAAATACATAGGGTTTATTTACAACGCTTATAGAAGAAACACATCCCCCTCGACCCTCCTTGAAAGTTCGGACTTGGAACCCTTAGAAAGCCGGCGCTCCCGCGAAAGACTGAAACTGTTTTATCAGATCTATCACAGTAACCTTGGAATCGATAAAACTAAACATATTCTACCGTCTAAATCACGTATAACCCGGTCACACCACAGCAAGAAAGCCCAGGAATTTTCATGTAGAACCACTGCTTTCTAAAAATCATTTTTTCCCCGAGCAGCACGTAGTTGGAATGCCCTGCCCGATGAAGCTGTTTCATCCACAACTGTTGCTTCATTCATGAATGCGATAGCAAATCTGCCAGCTATCCTTTGAACTTTTTTTCTTTCTTTCTTTTCATTTCATTGTCACCGCATTTAATCGCTCCCGTGTGTGCCTGAGTTGTATTACTTTCCTATGTTCAGCGCTAGCTCAATTGTAACACGCTTCGTCGATTGTGTCGGTATGTGTTTTTTCGCCTTTTTTTTTGTCAACAAAACTTGCTCATTCTTAAGCACTGCATTGACTTCAATGTTTGTAAATCCCTGTTTTTCTTCTATATTTCTCCCCCGACATTTTTTTTCTGTTTTAAGCTTCTGTTGTTTTCTTGCCCTGGAAAATGTCCAATCAAGTGTATCTGTCACCCACTCCTGCCTACGACTTCGCATAGAAGTCGGCAGTATTCACTAAATAAATAAAATAAATAAATAGGAGCGTCGTTGAAGTAAGTACAAACAAAAAGTTTCTGCAAGGTAGGCGCTCATTAACGTGAAAACAACAATTCGCGCAGAACGCTTGACCATAGGGATATTAGCAGACGTGAAAAGCGACAGCGTGCAGATGAAAATGCAGACCAGTCGATGGATGGTTCTAGAGCTTGAAGTAAAATGTTGAATATTTAC
Organism: Rhipicephalus microplus; assembly: GCF_043290135.1. NCBI lineage: Eukaryota > Metazoa > Arthropoda > Arachnida > Ixodida > Ixodidae > Rhipicephalus > Rhipicephalus microplus. The sequence continues at coordinate 138,550,930 of NC_134700.1, forward strand.
GTATCATCAAGTTCAAGCGTCCGGAGAAGCAATACTTTTTTGCAGACTAGTTGGTTCATACTTGAAAAATTAATCTGCCGCACAAACTTGAAGGAAAACAAGGGAGACAGGAAAAAGCACAGACGACCAACTGTTTATTGTCGTTTCTTGAAGCCAATATATACGCATGCTACGCTGCGGTTCCACGATGCACACAAAACCAAAGATGCCACAAACAAAGCTATCCCAAAACAAATCCATTCAAAAGTGACCGCCACCACAATCTAAACTGCGTATTACCAAGGTGTGCGCTCCTATTTAATCTAAAAATTATATTTTATTACTTATTGACCAAGCTTCAACAATGGCGTGAAAATATGAAAACATACTCTAGAGGCTTTTTTTTTGAAACACTTAAAATAGCGCTTAGCACCGAATAAAACAATAAAATAACAATTTCATAGACACTCCAAGCAGTCTCCAGTGCTTGTTTGTTGCGTTTGTGTGAACCATCGAATGTACATGTTCTTTCAACGTCATCTCATATCCATGTTCATGTAAATGATGTCTGTTTTGTCATCATCGTTAGAGTATGTCTAAGAAGGAATTGTTCTGTTGAGTGTTATTGACGTTTGTGGAAATATTTTTTTATAAACAAAGACATGTTTCTATTATCCACAGGGAATGCGTTTCATACCATTTACTTTTTTCCGAGCTGTATACCCAACATGCCACAGTGATATTCTTTTTTGAGATCAGTGTACATGCGTTATACGGTCCATGACGTAATCTGAGAGACGTGATAGTCCATCTCACCATACCTATCAGAACAAAGAACCGACCACATCAGACCTTAACGAAGGACTGCTTCATGCCACGTTAAGCAATCACACCAGTTTTCTTAAGGGGCGAAACTTGTTATGACGTCACCCGTTTGTCTCCCGTTATTGTTTATAAGCACCGGCAGCACATTCCCGAGAGAGCGGGTATGTGCCACAGGGAATATACTTTTAGGGGCGAAGCTCCTTAAGTCATGGGTCGTGCGTCCTTGATGTATGTAGTAGGTAACCACCTTTCGTTTAGTTCTTGAAATGTCAAAGTTCCTTCCGTGGGTCTTGCGTCCTCGATGTATGTAGTAGGTAGCCATCTCTCGTTTAGTTCTTGTAATGTCCGTTAGATTATGGTACTTGTATATAATCAATATATGGGGAAAAGATGGGAGATGGTCGTACTTTGAGTGTTCACCAGACGGACGCACAGACAGACAGACAGATGGAAAGACGCACGGACGGGCATATCGACCCACGGTTGGACGGACGGATGGATGCACGAACGGACGGGTGGACACTTCGCCCCACTCATCATCATTCAGTCTGTAGATATGCTGGGATTTAAAAACATTTATTCACACTAGTGACGGCAGGACTGAATAACATTTTTAGAGATCTACCTTCAAGGTTAGCGGGCTCAATATCAAGATAAAACTAACCCATTAATCGTAATCACGGTAGCAACCAACTGGTAATATCTCTTCTGTTTCGTTTTACCCGGTGTTACTTCATTTTCTGCCGACCTGCTCTAGCTTCCCCAAAGTTCAATGTATTAGGAACCCTGCTGTTACGTTATGGCCGTGGGACTATTCGCGCGTGGTACGTTGAAAAGTGCGCCTCCAGCCTATCAAAGAACCACGGAAGAGAGTGGGCATGTTTACATTCACGCAGACTGACTTGGTTTGGTCTTCAGATTAGCCGCAATGACCTATGCAAGAGAGAGGTACTTTTGACTGCCGTGAACAAAAGCATAGCCTTCGAGATACTAATTGCTACGATGGCATTTGTGACGTAGTTGCTCGTTAAAGTAAGGCCTTTGAGATTGCCATTTGTTAGCTTCATCCCGTTGGCGTCTACTCATTATCATCGCTATTTGTCTGTGTTGGGATTTGGCTGGAGTTCAGGGCTGGATTAGTCGTCACGCTTGTCGTGTTGCATGGGCTTATTTTTTCACACCTAGAACTGTTGGTACCAAAGGTATCAAATACGTTCATTACATTTATGTGCATGGCGCCATTCTCAGTACCGCGCATCGAGCCGGTGATTAGATCGTGGCTGTAATAGGTGTATGAGTGACAATATGCAGGGACTAGTGGAGCAGAGGTCGTTCTCCTCGACGATCGCTTTTGAGGTTACATCAACTTTGGTGAGGTGTTCTGCAACGTACAAGAAGCCACAGTGGTACGACACTATGGCAAACTTGCCGCATTATCACTTAGAGACACAGAGGTATCCGGTGAATATCTCTTGAAGGTGTGGTCGTAAGTCATTGCGTGCCATGTGCCAGCCATGGTGATACTAGGTGTAATAACAGTAGGAGATACTGCATGGAAGTTTTCGAGCTGCTCGGGAATGAGATAATGCACCAGGCAACTTCCGAGTGTAGACTGTAGACGATAGAATTTCACGATTCTTCACATTCTCAAACATGTGCTCTCTGTCTTGCACATATTCTAAGCTTCCAGTACCGAGGTCGTTTTCAAGCTAGGTCCTAACTCCTACTTCTTATCATACTAGGTCTTATGAGACCTGCCTTCATTTTTTATGTTTCCGAAGGGGAGACATAGGTGCCCCTATAGGCGGCAGTTGTGAGCCTTTTCCCTCCTTATTTCCTCTGTAACTTCGTGTTTTCTATTCCTACAGATCGCAGTTGTCAGACTGTTCCCTCACTATTTTCTCTGTGTCTTCCTGTTTTCTATCCCTATAGGTTTTCACCTATGTCTTCATGTTTTGCATGTACACAAACCAAATAAACAAATAAATATGATCTGAACTACCATGAATTACAGGAATTAAAATGTTAATATGATAGACTATTTGACAGAAGAATAATTTCATTAGGAAGAACAATATCTGGGCTTAAACAAGCCAACACCACGACACCAGTATAAAGACCGCCGTAATGGCAGGCTCTGCAATTTTCGACCATCCCGTATTCTTAAACGTGCACAGACACAACAGGCTACAGGAACGTCTAGCCCTATGTCTTCATTTAAATGCAACTGCCATGGCTGGGCTAGAACTCGCGTCTTTCGGACCAGCACAGGCTACCGTAGGAAAATCAAGTGAACTCAAATCAAACTTAACTTCAACATTTGTACAATTTTGAGGACCATGAACAAAAATCAGCAAGGCTTGACAAAGTTCATGGCCCCCATTTTCCAGGCAGAAACAAACAACAAATTAGAGCAACATTTCAACAATGAAACAGAACTTAGAAATTTTAAACTAATGACACAACTCATAATACACATTATACAAACATATAAACATTACTCGTCATTATACACACTAAAAACTCAAAAGTAAGCAAAGTAAAATTTATACGAGTGACACTGCAAAAGATGATGAACATAATGCATAGAAAAAGTAGAAACAAATTTTTCTACAAAAATATATGCCACATTCTGGGCACTACCACATAGTGTATACTACCCTGGTGGACATTAAAAATAAATTTCTTTACTATGTTTAGTGGGAAGTTTACATTACCCTAAGACACATGAAAGCCCATGACGAGTATTTGTTATCTTAAACGGTACAATAACTAAGAGTTTTTTTTGTGGCACATCGGAAACATACTGTCCTCAAAATTTGTTTATGATTTATGTTGAATTGCTGTTTTTATAGTCGAGATATTATTTCTTATACTTTCGGAATTTGTAGAAACCATCTGGTTCGCAGCCGATCTCCTAATATCGGTAGGGAACAAAGATATATCAAGCTCTTCATATACATCATTATCCATTTGTACTCGTTAACGTTATCACGAGATGTTCATGCCGTGTAGGTGCTGACAGTTCTTTACTGTGTAACTAGTGCAGCAATGCGGGACGAGTTGTTCTAGATGCTTCGTATACAAAGAGATGAAGATAAACATTATCTTCTTCTGCCTCACGAACAACACTTCTAATTTTGATATTGCTGGGCACTGATGGTCATGTTTTAAGTGAGAGGCTCGCGCATAGTCAGTGTGTGCACGCGTAGTACAAACGTCAAGCAGTGTTCGAGTGTTGATAGCCAGGAGCCACTGTCATAGCAAAGGGCGTGTGATTGTACCGCCGTGTAACCGCAATGGGGACACGTGCGACATTGACCTTGATTCTTAGTGAAACGGCGACCCAGTATCGGCCCTTGCGGCCGCGCGGGTCGCGCTTCAAGGGTCACCACTCTGCAACACAATGGCGTCGCCGTCATCCATGCGTAAGCTTCGTCACATTTAAAGCCACGATCTTATGTTAGCCGTCGCGTAACAGCAGTGTCTGGAGCGGTACGCATGGAAGCGGCGGAGAGAGTGTGCTTGTCTTTTTGTAGTTTTCATTTGCGCTCTTGAATATATGACATGTTTGAAAAGGCGGGTTCACTAGCACCACCATCGCGCGAGCGTGACAAGTGCCTAGCGCGTGACGCGGAGGTTTCCGCTCGAGTAAACAAGAACCGGCAATTCGTCGTCACTCACTTCAGTGTCTTGCATTGTTTTCTGTCTCTCGCAAGCCCACCCATCTATAACTGTTTTTTCCAGGCGTTAATACTCTAGTTTCTTGGAGGCGTTAGACGCGTTTAACTTACGTGCTCTCGAACAGATATTCAATTTGAGAAGGAGTATATACAAAAAAGAAACACAGAGATAGAGATACCACAAGGAAGAAGGAGGAGAACAAGAAGAGAGAGAGAGAGAGAGAGAAATGGTTGACGTACCCAATGCAGCGAGGTTAACTGAAACCTTCACACTCATTGTGATGTATACCTTTTGGTGGAGATTGAGAAGGATGGATTAAAAAGAAGATTTTATCTGGAAAGGGAGAAGGAAAATATAGGAAACGCGCATACACACAGGTGTTTAAAATGCGGCAAAAACGTGCGGGTTCTAATCAGTAAAAGGCAGCCAAGCCAAACACTTAAAAGCAACCATTCTTGAGTGCAATCCAGTTGTAAATAGGCGCAGGGGATTCAATGAAGTAGCCGGGTTAGCCCCCTCGTTATACTATGCAGATTGATTTTCAGAGAAATTTACGCAGAAGTAATCACCATTTTTCGCAGTAGCTCCTCGATTACGTGTAGCAGCCTGTAGGTGGTACTTGTAGTAAATAACATTTCGAAAAGTTAATTTTCATTCATTATTACAGTTCCGCAATACATAACACTCTAGTAAAAGTACAGCTATGGGGCGCAAATATGCGGCCTATTGCTCAAACTCAGTACTAAGTATTTTAGAATGCAGATCTTGACGTTAGCGAATCTTTTTTTTTATTTTTTGACAAGATATTACGTGCATGACAACTGAGTCCAACAGCAGACAGAATCACATGCGCCTAGGAAGAATCGTGTCATACAATATTGTCGCGACGTCAAGAGAGAGGTCGTACTCGAAGACGCTGAGAAAACAGCAGCGGGTCGGTCTTTTTGTTGACCGCGTGAGAGAGAGTTCCTCATCTTTCTCGTTGTTGCGTTCTGCATAAAAGCGTGCAGATGCGCGTATGCGCTGTCGCCTTCGTCTTTTTCGCGGGTTGACGTGACATTTGCCTCCCTCCAAAAATGGCATCGTCCCGATGCGCAGCCAAGGCACTCTACTTATAAAAAACGCACATATGCACCGGCATGCACAGGACAAACGAGAGTTAGCTGGACAAGTAGGGTTTCATCCGGATGACATGCACGATTTCAGTTGAGCAGTTTCGGCGACTCGAACTGCAATCGCCGTCGGGAATAACTTCGTAGTTGATGTCGTTCAATCGTCGGGTGACTCGATATGGGCTAAAGTATCGTCGTAATAGCTTTTCTGAAAGTCCGCGTCGACGTAGTGGGATCCAGACCCATACCTTGTCGCCTGGTTTGTAGGTTACCAATTTATGTCGTAGGTCGTACCGTTTCGCATCTTTGTGTTGCTGGTGACAAATACGCACGCGGGCTAGCTGTCGGGCTTCTTCGGCGCGCTGACCAAATTCTTCGGCGTCAGCGTGAGTGTCATCACACTGATGCGGCAACATAGCGTCCAACGTTGTAGTGACTTCGCGCCCGTGTATTAAACTAAACGGCGTCATTCCGGTAGTTTCCTGCCGGGCAGTAGTATAGGCGAAAGTCACATAAGGCAAGATTTCGTCCCAGTTCTTGTGTTCTGTGTCGACATACATGCAGAGCATGTCTGCGAGGGTCTTATTAAGCCGCTCTGTTAGTCCGTTCGTTTGTGGGTGGTACGCCGTTGTTCTCCGGTGAGCTGTACCACTGAGCCTGAGAACCGACTCCAAAAGTTCTGCCACGAACGCAGTTCCTCTATCCGTGATGAGAACTGTTGGAGCAGCGTGCCGAAGGACGACGTTTTCTATGAAGAAATGAGCCGCTTTTGCTGCTGTGGCCCTCGGCATGGCTTTAGTTTCTGCGTAGCGAGACAAGTAATCAGTGGCGACAATGATCTATCTGTTCCCTGTGGTAGAAGTTGGGAATGGGCCCAGGAAATCCATTCCGATTTGGGCGAATGACTTTGCTGGTACTTGAACGGAATGTAATAAGCCTGCCAGCCTGCCACGTGGTGCTTTGCGTCTTTGACAGTCGGCACATGTTTGGACGTGATGTTTCACAGCAGCAGGTTGGTTAGGCCAGTAGTAACTGTTTTGCAGACGGGACAATGTTCGAGTGTAACCGAGATGACCAGAGGTGACTTCATCATGGCAGGCTTCCAGAATTTCTTTTCGCAGTGATGCAGGGACGACGAGCAAGTATGGGCGGCCGGTGGGAGAAAAGTTTTTCTTGTATAGGACGTCGTTCCTTAAACAAAAAGATGGCACTCCTCTCGCGAAAATTCGCGGCATGTCTTCCCGTGGTCCTTCTAAAAAATCGATAAGCGAAAGCAGGTCAGGGTCACTGCGCTGCTCTTGTGAGATAGTGGCCGCGTTGATGACTCCCAAGAATGCGGCGTCCATAGACTCGTCATTATTAGCGGTAGGCTCGACGGGTGACTGCGAGAGACAGTCTGCGTCGGTGTGCTTCTTCCCTGATTTATAAATAATGGTCATATCAAACTCCTGAAGCCGAAGGCTCCAACGTGCTAAACGGCCAGATGGGTCTTTCAAGTTAGTGAGCCAGCAAAGTGAGTGGTGATCACTGACGACCTTGAATGAGCGGCCGTACAGATACGGTTGAAATCTGAGAACCGCCCAAACCACGGCGAGGCACTCTTTCTTGGTAGTCGAGTGCGAGAGGGAGCTCTGCTGGCATAGGCTATCACTTCCTCGGAGTTATCTTGCCATTGTATCAGTACGGCGCCCAGGCCTACATTGCTTGCTTCGGTGTGAAGGGCTGTTGGCGCTTTCTGGTCAAAGTGCGCAAGAACCGGAGGTGTTTGGAGGCGTTGGCGTAATTCGTTGAACGCTGTTTGTTCCTTTTCGCTCCAAAGAAAGGGAACATCCTCTCGTGTGAGCCGCGTCAGAGGCGCCACAATAGACGAAAAGTTGGCGATGAATCGTCGATAATAAGCGCAGAGGCCTAAGAAGCGTCTCACTGCTCTTTTGTCATGCGGTGCGGGAAACTTTGCGACAGCGTCGATTTTGCCCGAGTCAGGTCGAACACCTTCGTGGCTGACCACGTGGCCTAAGAAGCAAAGTTCGTTGAAACCGAAATGGCACTTTTCTGGCTTTAAAGTCAGGCCAGCCAAACGTATTGCTTGTAGAACTGCGATTAATCGACTTAAGTGTTCCTCGAATGTAGCTGAGAAGACGACAACGTCGTCTAGATAAACCAAGCATGTCTGCAACTTAAGTCCTGATAGCACAGTGTCCATTAAACGCTGAAAAGTGGCTGGCGCTGAGCATAACCCGAATGGAAGCACTTTAAACTCATAAAGACCGTCGGGCGTCACGAAAGCAGTTTTCTCACGGTCTCTCTCGTCGACCTCTATTTGCCAATAGCCACTTCGCAGGTCCATCGATGAGAAATAGCGTGCATGCCTCAGCCGATCAAGAAAGTCATCTATACGTGGCAGTGGGTAGACGTCTTTCTTCGTTACTTGGTTTAACTTGCGGTAACCTATACAGAAACGCACGCTGCCGTCTTTCTTTTTAACCAATACCAAGGGGGATGCCCAGGGACTCTTGGAAGGCTGTATTACGTCATCTTGGAGCATCTTCTGAACTTGCTTTTGGATCTCCTCACGTTCTTTCGGAGCCACACGGTATGAGTTTTGACGGATCGGTCTCGTATTATCTTCAATGATGATTCGGTGCCGGGTCAGTGGTGTTTGCTTGACTTTCAACGTGCACGAAAAACAATTTTTGAACTGTTGTATCAGCTGTAGTAGGCGCTGTTTTTCCGAGGCTGACAGGGTTGAGCAAATGTTGACAGACAAAGGTGTCGAGGCTGGGATGGTCAGCTCATCCGGATGCAAAGCGAAGCAATCTCTGGCTTGGTCCACGTCGTCGTAGTAGGCAATCGCGGTGCCCTTCTGGATGTGATGACGCTCGTTGCTGAAGTTGGTCAATTCGCTCGTGATGACGCTCGTTGCTGAAGTTGGCCATCAATTAATGCCAGAATGCCTCTCGCTATTGAAACACCTTGCGTAAGCAATAGCGTGTCCATTCGCTCCCCTATCACCTCATTATGGCACGGCCGTTCACACAACACCGACATAAGGCAGCAAGATCTCGGCAGGAGCATCACACCATCGGCTACACGTAAACGTTGCAGTTGTTCTTCAGTGGTGGCGTCGACGTAAGGATGAGCGGAAAAGGTGACGATACGTTCTGGGATGTTGATGACAGAACCGTACTCTCGCAGAAAATCCTTACCCAAAATCAACTCTTTACAACAGTCCGGTAAAAGGACAAAAGTGGCGACGAAGTTCGAATCATTGATTACGAGCCAAGCGGTGCATTTACTGGTTGGCGTCATTAGCTGCCCACCAGCACTCCTTATGCTCGGCCCACTCCACGGCGTCTTAACCTTTTTAAGGCGGTCAGCGAGCTCTTGTCGCTGACCGCCTGGAGTCGCAACAAGTTTACTGGAGTCACAACAAGATGTTGAGGCTCCGGACTGGGTGTACGGTCCCGAACAACGCTTTCTTGCATGAGGTTGCAGGCCCCAGCACCTCCACCAGTGTCGCGACGTCAAGAGAGAGGTCGTACTCGAAGACGCTGAGAAAACAGCAGCGGGTCGGTCTTTTTGTTAACCGCGCGAGAGAGAGTTCCTCATCTTTCTCGTTGTTGCGTTCTGCACAAAAGCGTGCAGATGCGCGTATGCGCTGTCGACTTCGTCTTTTTCGCGGGTTGACGTGACAATATATTTTACGAAGGCGGTGTTTTACGGTACTTTTACGGTGCTAAGGCGGTGCTTTTACGAAGGCGGAATGCACGGGGCAAATGGGTTTCCAACCCATTTGCCCCGTGCATTCCCTGAAAACCAAACCGCCTCTTAGGGAGCAGGCTTGAATATTGAAACATTAGATTCAACCCTTTGCTCTCTCAATGAAGTGGTCGAAGAAACTAATGCCCCTATTGCAAAAACAGCGTGATGCCAGTACAATATTTGGCACTGGTACACGCTGGAGACGCTGGTACACACATGTAATCACTGGCTCTTCGCTGTGCGCACTGCGAAAAAGCTGTGTCGCACTGGTAGGGGAACTGGCTCAACCGCTGTGATGCTGGTGCGCACTGCGAAGGGCTGGAAGTGCTGGAATTTTCACTGGCAAGCGCTGGTGAATACTGGAGCACGCACTGTTTCTACCAGCGCAGCTGCAGCCTGCATGTTATTGTAGCGTATGTCATGGTTTGTTTCGGTGTCGTTGAATATAAAACGCTTGATTCGACGGCAGGGAGAGATGCTACCCTAACAGATACCGAGCATACGTAAGCGCTCTCACCCAGTGCCCGGCCCAGCGAGCATTAAACCTGTCATGCCAGCCACGTTGGTATATAGGTTACCGGCGCTTCTTGCTTCGTGTGCACACAACTTTAAAGTGTGAGAATTACTGTAAAGTATAGTTTAGACATCCATGAACCTAAATAAACTATTTTGTCTTGTGTCGATGTTCGCAGAAGGAGCGCTGACGGTCGATCGTCGCGCTTTCAGCTACGCAGGCTGCCACCGAAAGCTGCCGGCCGCACTTAGCCGGTACTTCTCCGACTGATATGTAACAACACGTAATTTTCAGTTGGTAATGTAGTACGCCTTCGTGAACTGACTCCCTGGCATACGTTTTCAGCGGATTCAATTGGTATTTCTATGGGTGTTCTTTTTAACGGTTGGTATTGATATAACTGCATATATCTGTACACTGGCACGCCCGCTGTTTACTGCCAGCGGAGGCCAGAAAAACGGCTGTCGCTCACCATCGCCACTCTGTAAATGCATATCTGGCATTTATTGACCTTCCACTTACTTCAGGTACAGTTTAGGTAACAGTTAGAAATATTGCGAAGCTCAAATGCAGGAACTTCAAGCATCGCAACTCAGCTGTTTCGAAAGCAGCCTTACTCAGTGCCCGGTCCCAGCGAGGCCTATCGTGCCGCCCGCGTCGGTGTACCTGCTGCCAGCGCTTTTCACTTTAAGTAAGCACAATTATAAAGTGTAAGAATGACTATAAAGTACAGTTCAGACATCCCTGAGCCTAAATCGACCATTTATCCGCATGTGCGATGCGCGCACAAGGAGCGGCGACGATCGATGTGTCGTGCTTTCTGCAGCGTAGGCTGTCACCGAAAGCTTCCTTCTGAGCGCAGGAGCCGGTACTTCTCTGACTCGTACGTTATGACTCAAAATTTTGAGTTGGCGATTTGGTACGCGTTAGTGAACTAACATACTGGCATACTTTTTCAGTGGATTGCATTAGTGATTTCTTCGGCGGTTTCTTAGTTGCAGGTATCAATATAACTGCAAATCTGTAATCTGGCACGCCAGATGTGTACTGCTACATCGTCGCTTGCGCGAAAGAAAAATACTCAATATTAACTCGTGTGCGGGAATAGCTACCAAACAAGACATGTAAATCATCTGCACTGTTTACCGGTAGCAAGTGCTAGAAATGACTATCAAAGGAAAAAAGACGATCGGCAGCAACAGCTGACAATCTGTGGCTGCTCTTCCAATCAATTTGAGATTTTTGAGAGTTAAGACGTAGAGGCTTAAAGAAAATTTTGCGCTCTTGCTAATATCTACACGTCATTCGGTGCCCGAAAGCTGTTCGTCACTGTCGAATCAAGACGCAATTGTTATTTGGAGAGGAATATTGTGTCAGTCTTGACTGTGCGACTTGTAAACATAGAGTCGAACGGCGCGTTATTCGGCAAAATAGCCATTTTACAACCCCACAGGCCCCTTCTGGCGTGGCGTGGTGGGTAGCGTGCTCGGTAATTCTTTCGCCGGCACTCGCACGCGTCGGACGCAGGAATCATGGGCTCCCACGGAGCGGCAAAGGCGGTTCTTGGTGGCAGCGGAAACAGGATTACAGATGAAGGTGACGAGGATTTCGAGATCATCTTGCCGAATCTGCCAACAGGACGTGTTGTTTTGAACACAGCGTTTTTGCACGGTGATATTCGAGTGAGGCCTTTCAAGGTCGAAGATTTCCGGGGTGCTCTGGACAAATAACGACTGCTTCCCGACGTAATTGCATTGGGCGCCCACCAGATCAACCATGTGTGGGCCGTCACCTTTAACAGCCAGGAGGCGACGAAGTGGTTGACTGAACTGAAAGAGCTCCAGGTCAAGGGACGCCGCTGCCTCGTTATCGACCCTCAGGAGCAGCAGGTGAGGCTGCGGCTTCACTGGCTGTTACACGGCGTTTCGGACGAAGATGTCGGCACGGCGTTGGCTGCGTTCGTGAAAGTTACAGAAGTGACCCGGGAATACTGGCATGTTGAAGGAGTAAATGAGAAGAATTCGACGACCCGCACTGTTTTAATTAAGCTGAAAAGCGGTATGAAAGTTGAGGACCTGCCTCATCAGATACGAGTCGCCGGTGAATTAGCCTTAGTGACAGCCCCAGGTCGGCCTATGCAATGCCTGCGTTGCAGCGGAACAGGACATGTGCGTCACAAGTTTAAGGTGCCACGGGGCTCTCGCTGCCAGCGTTTCGGGCATAGAGCGCGGAATGCGTCCGTTCGTATGCCGCAGTGACGGCGTCAGCGGAGGCTGAGGGTGCGTCGGAACACATTAAGGACGTGACAGAAGCGGAGGACATAGCTGAAGGTTGCGGAGATCAAGTCGCAGCAAATTTGAACTGAACATCTGCGATATCAGTGGACCAATCTACACCGGCGCCTGGACACTCGACCAGGTTCTGCAGCTGTATCGACCGAGACAGCTGACAATGCAGTGACAGACGCAGGCTGTGAAGTAGCCGGAGCGTCTGCCCATGCGTTGGAACAAGGCCAAGTAGTCGATGGTGCCTCTTGTAGCGTTGGTTTTGACATGAAGATGGGCGGAAACACGTGCAATGCCAGCTGCGTCTCTTGGCCTAGCGGTGCCGTTCCAGCCATTAAAAGACCATTGGAAGAACCTGTGAAGACGGGAGACAAAAACAGTGCAAGTAGCGTGGAAGAACCACTGGCAAAGACGCCGACTGGCAGACGCACCAGCACTAGAGCAAGAGCTAGTAGCACCACGGACAAGAAAGCTGTGAACAAATCAATTCTACTGTGCAGTGAAACCGGGCGGTCGGGCGGTCTTGGAGGCGTCTAGCGTAGCGCTAGATGTGCAAGGTAAGCGCCATGCTTCGGGCCTAACTCCTCCACATGATTGAAATGGCGCCTCAAGTATCATTTAGCTTCGCCACGCTGAATTTTAGAGGCTTGGCTTCAAAGAAGAAGCAAATCCAAGTCTATCGGTTGTCGTTGGAAGAAAATCTGGCTGTACTTGCAGTGCAGGAGACGAAAGTTGAAGGCGAGGAGGAGGCTGGGAACATGGTGCTTAAGTTTACACCACGGTATTTCGCCACTGTGAGCCAGGCCATAGGCACATCTGGGGAATGTGTTATTTTTGTTAGAAAACTGCCAGGATTAGTCGTATAAAATGTCTTTTATTGCTCGTCAGGCCGAGTAGTAAGGTGTGATATTGTTTATTGTGACACTTAATGGTGCATTATACGTGTTTATGCTCCCACTATTGACCAGGAAAGATCGGGCTTTTTTCCAATTTACGACAACATATGTGTACTGGTCGGAATCTGTTATTGGTGGGTGATTTCAACTGTGTCTTGAATGAAAGTGATAGCTCAAGCAGTCACAACGTTAAAGACAGAAGCAGTGATGTCCTGGCACAGGTGACTATTGAACACGAATTAGTAGATGTAGCGGAGTGTCTGTATAGCTCCCGAGATGTGAAGTATACCCACTTTTAGGGCACAAGCAATGCCCATTTGGATCGACTTAACCTTACTGCAGATGCGATAGCCCCATGTAGCAGTTATAATGTTGTCCCTGTTTCTAATCACTGTCTTGTAAAATGCAATATCCGGTCGCAAAAGAAAGGAACGCCTTTTCTTGGGAACAAGGAAAAATGAACTCCAACCTCTTAAGGAATGAGTCGTTTAGCGCATCAGTAAATAAAGAAATGAGTAATATTAACATAGAGTGTATGGACAAAATAGGAGGTGAATGGGAGCTAGTCAAGCAGCGAATCAAAATAAAACAAATAGAGAGATCTAGCGTTTTATCTTTTGACATTAAAATGAGTAAGAAAGAGCTTAGACGAACACTTGAGAGGTTAACAGCTCTTGAGTGTGAGAAACTTGGAGTATATGCTGACGATTTGCGGAGTATCAAACAGAGGATAGAGGTATATGAGGAGGAACGCTATCTCGGAGCGCTAATGCGAGCCAGAGCAACATCAATGACTGTGGATGATCGCCCGATGAAGCGAACGCTTAGATTAGAGAAGAGTCATGCTAGACGAAATCATATAAATGCCATTGAAGTCAACGGTATCGAAGTTTCAGACAATGAGAGCATAGGACGAGCTTTTGGCAAACACTACTAAGGACTCTTCGCTGCCACGCCTATTGATTCAGATGCATTTAAGCAAGAGTTCCTTAGGAGAATGCCGAAGTTGTCAGATGACACCAAATCAGCTTTAGAGCTATCTATAACGCCATTGGAAGTAGAAAGGGCTATAGATAAAATGAATCCTGGTAAATCTCCGGGGCTGGATGGGCTTTGTGCTTAGTTTTATGAGGAGTTTAAAAATAAATTATCCCAAGTACTTGCAGACGTCTTCATTCAAGCCTATAAACTTAATGGCCTCCCTAGGTCCTTTAGTGAAGCACATACAGTTTTGATACCTAAGACAGAACACTCGGAGAAGTTAAAATGAGTTTTTTCGTATACACCTATATCTCTAACTAATTGTGATTACAAAATTTTAATGAAAGTACTAGCACGGCGACTTCAAAGGGTAATCAAAGAATTGGTAGGGCCTCACCAAACATGCGGGATCATGTGACGCTCCATTGTGACCAATATACACAAGATGCGCTGCGTGCTCGAGTGTAGCGATGCCAATCAAGTAGGGGTAGTCATTCTACAGATTGATTTCGAGAAAGCTTTTGATTGTGTTTCCCACAACCTTCTGCTTGCCATTCTTGACCATGTCAACGTAGGTTTTGTAATAAGAGATGGAGTATCTATGGCATACCAGAACTTCACGACCTGACTGGTAATCAATAAGATGCTAGGAGATACAATTGACATAAAGCGTTCTGTACGTCAGGGCTGTCCACTGAGTCCCCTACTTTTCACTTTATATATAGAATCGTTGTGCTTAGCTATAACTCAAAACAGTTGCATTCGTCGCTTTAGATTACAAGAATCCGAAGTTAAAATTTTGGCATATGCTGACGATGTGGCTGTTTGTTGTATCGATCAAGATAGTGTTACCACTAGCATCAGTATGGTTAAAAGGTTCGGCAATGCAACTGGCAGTCTAGTAAACTGGGGAAAGTGTCTGGGTTTCTGGCATGGATATTGGTCGTCCAGACCAGACTATTTTGCCAATGTTAAATGGGTGACCACACCTGTCAAGTACACTGTGGTGCCACTGGAATTTTATAAAAATAATGAGAACTACTGGCAAAAACAAGCGAAATAAATCTGGACGAAAGCCAATAGATGCTACGGTAATCATCTTTCAGTGTTTTCTAGGGCGACTGTCTGTAATCTTTTCTTTTCCTCAAAACCATGGTATGTGATGCAAGTATTGCGTTGTTCAAGGGCTCCATCGCATCTTCCCAGTGTTCGTTTGGGCTTCGAACTGGGAGAGATGCAGTCTAACTAATCTGTTCCGAAAAGGGAAACATGGAGGGCTGGGTTTAACACATCTTTTCATACGCCAAGTCGTAAATAGGTCGGTACACAAGGGACCCTTTCTTACGTGCAGTGTGCAAAACGAGACTGATGCGGGCTTTACCTGGATATGTGGTTAGCACGAATGACATGACCGGTGCTGTGCGTGGGTATCTTAAGGAGGTTATTCTAAGTCTACGGTTTTTATCAGTTAGATTTTCCAATGAATATTTGTTTTCAGTCACTCGAAAGAAGTTGTACAAAGATGTATGTGATGTTGTTTTACCTGAACCTCTGTACCGTGCTATGTACGCTGGAGGTGAAAGGAAAGACGTGCTTAAACGAGTGAAGAGAATGCAAATGGCTCCTGCCGCGAAGTCTTTTTTTTTCAACCTGCACACAGGTACATTATCTCTCACGACATTTGAAGCAGACCGTGGTTTTCACTCACCTTGGGGGACAAATTACCTTATCTGTGTAAAACCGGAAACTATTGACCATGTTTTCTTACATTGTTGGGAGGGACTGTTTATTGCGGGCCCGTATGGCGGGTTTCTATCGCGATCAGGATGCACGGCCTGCACGAATGTGTTTCCGTGAATGTATGGCTACGTTTGTTGAACTGAAGAAAACTCAGGAGATTTTACCTGAGTGGTTGTCCACGGTAGAGCCCTTGGCAGCACTTAGGGAATTTTAATTTTTGTCAGACTGTTACTGCTTGTTTTTGTTGTGGTTGTGGTTTGATGTACGCGCATATAAACAGGCAATAAAGAAAAAAAAAGGTAGCGTGCTCGGTTAGAGGTCAGGAAGTAGCGAGTTCAAATCCTGTCAACCGGTGTTTTATTTTTTCCAAAATTTTATTGTGAATGCGCATTATTTTACTCTTATATTTATTTATTTGTGGCAAATAGGCTCCCCTGTTTTATCTCTGGGAAGCCAATTTGCGCAGAGTACTAGGACGCTGCCGCTCCAGCGTCCCAGTACCTGCGCTGGGAGGCGCTGGTACCAGCGCCATACTGGGCCCATAATCAGGCATGGCACTGAACACTGGTACCCAGTGGCGCTGGTTTTTGCAATAGTGGCATTAGGAGAAACGCCCGTGTCATGAAGGAATGAATTAATAAAACAAAGTAAACTTTCGAAACCCAGCTGTATTCAAACCCTAAAATCACCTGGTACACTCCGCAATCGTGTGTCTTAAGCGCCGGGCGAAATTTTTTTCTATTTTCTTTATTCCAGGACCTCGACTAATGGACTCATGCCTACAGGTTATTGGGCCTACAGTTGTAGCCACCCATTCTTGAACGCTGTAAACAGCGGATGCCCATAAGCAATATTTGACCATAGAAGGCTCATTCTATGCAGATACGACTTTTAAATGTCAAGACGACCAGACAACGACGCGCAGAAATGCTTTTAGAATGCCTTGTGTTAAATGTTTCGGATATATTCCACTTGTATGAATCATTCGGTGTTTCCCCCATAAGTATCGCGCGTTGGCCATCTCCTTTTATTTATATTGTTCAGCTCTATGTCTCTTATGAGTAAAAGTGGAATGAAATCTTACGAGCATTCTTGTTTTCGTGATTTTGCGTCTTCTACCGAAACTTGTATAAGGACAAATATAACCCAGGCTTCAAAAAAAAAAAAAGGCGCCTCATATATCTGTTGTACCAGTGATAATGTAAAGAGGCCATAAAAAGGCTGATCATGTCATGCAAAAATTTTAATGGAGATGTTTGTGAGCCTAACTTTATTTATCCGTGATGCGCCCTGAAATGGCTCGAGTTACGCCAGCGCAGCATAGCGTTGTGTTTTTTATGAATGTCAACGTACTGTTCAAGAATACCAAGGTATCATATCGACAACACCGCCCAACGCCCCGGGGCTTCATCAGTCAGTAATAATGAACTACCACCCGATATTGATTGTACCAGTACTCTTATAAGTGTTTGAGCAAATCATACACACCAGACTTATTCATATTCTTTTTTATAAAGCGCCAGAAAACAATAAAATACAATATACGTTTTATAAGGGTAAGTCAACCGAGTCGCCACTATTAGATACAAAAAAAAATAGATACTAAAAACATTGAAAAGGAAACGTACATCATAGGTTTCTTCATTGATGTGAAAGAGTCCTTCGGAATGGTTAAACATAATGTTCTAATACCCAAGTTGCATAATTACAGTGTAAGGAGCGTGGCAGCTAAAGCAATAAAAAGTTATCTTACAACAAGAAAACACTGTGTAATAATGTGTAACACTGCATTTCCAATGAACATTGTAAGTAATGGTGTACCGCAGGGTTCAATCCTTGAGCAGTTACTATTTACAACTTATAATAATGATCTGTGTGACATTCTACGATCCCCAAAATTGAATATTTACGCTGGTGACACTAACATATTTTCACAGGTAGAATACTAATGCACCTTGAAGCTGAGATAACTGAGCCCTTATTCAAATGTAAAAAATCACTTCAGGAAACTAAGCTCATGGTTAATAAATTTAAAAGTAAGTAAATCGTATTCAAGCCTATTAATAAGCCCAACGAGGACGATATTGACATCTTTTTCTAAAACCGAGAGCTGGAGCAGATTAAATCACAAATGTTCTAGGAGTGTGGTTCCAAGAAATTTTGTCTTGTATTACCAATGTCGATAGTCTCACATCTGAACTTAGCAAGATTGTGGAGTGTATATTTAAATTAAATCCACCAATTTCACGTTGACCGAAAAAATATACCACGACCATTTGTATTCGCGTTTGAAATTTAGCATGCTTGTGTGGGGCACTACTAGTGAGAAGTTAACCAAGCTTGAAATTTTACAGAAAAAAAGTGCTTCGTCTATTCCAAGATTATTGTGACAACTTACGGGAGATGTCTAGCAGTCCGCCATTCATAAAACATGGTATACTCAAGCAAGACAGTGTATGAATATAAGCTATTACTTTACATTTCTAAAAGTAAAATCCACACTAGGAGAGCACAGAAAGGCACACTCAAATATTCGGTCCGTAGGCAACTAGTTCACAGTCCTGCTACCAGGACTGTATGTGACAGAGCCCTAACTGCATATCGTGCCCCACAGCTTCTAAATAATTTAGGGAAACAAATAAATTTTAACCTCTCAGTAACGCAATTTAGGTATCACAATAAAAATTAGCTCAATATTGCAGTAAAGAAATTATTACGTCTTCACTAAACTCCAGGCTAGGTTCCACACACATTACACTGTCTTACTTTCAGTTAGAAACCCATGTGCATACAGAAGTATGTATTTACGTATGCGCAGATGTATATATGAATGCATCAGTTTATTGAACGAATGTATGAATACGTAACTCTATTCTCGTAGTGTTTGTCTTTTCAATTATTTTTTTAAATAAAAGAGCCCCGATGTCTGATTTTGTATGTCCATGAATCCTATTTTGTAAAAGTTTGTGCTATTGTTGTGTTATGTTATTTTGCTGCTCCTTGTATTTAGATAATTATTATTCAATGTAGCACTACTTGCGGAACGTTTTTGACATTCGGCGTAATGAAGCCACGTCAGGCCTAATGGCCTTTGCGATGCTCGTTTTTCTTTAACTTACCAGGAATAAAACCTGCTCATTCATTCATAAACCAGTACAGGACACGTTCTGAATCGTTCGAGTTTAGCTTGCTCTGACTACTTCACTTATGTATTGCTTGCAGCACAGTATGTAGTTTCTGGTAGGTGTTACAGTTTAGTGTGACAGTGAAGTCATAATTTGTCATCAGGTAACATAAACAGGCGATATTTTTTAAAACTTTTGGCTCATGGAGATCGTGATGACACGTACACGCATTAGGTTTTCAAGTCATTGGCTATACAACTTTTTTCTTTTTAGTAGTTACGCATCCTTAGGATATTTATTTCTAGTATTAAGATCAATATTTTTGTTCAAGTCGCTGAAGCATTGATTTGACATTTCTGTATAGTGGACTGTGTAGTGGAGAGCAACATACTTATTAGGCCAAGTTACCATAAGCTTATATCATAATATGTAACCAGCAGAAACTTAACCACACATGGATCTCACCTCATATTCACGCTTTTCTTATTCCGCAGTCACCGCGCTTGGACGCGGAGTTAACACATGTATGGTAATTCTGTAATCTTGCTTTTGAATAAAACAACTTCAAATTCGGTTCAATGACACACTTCTTAAATCACCAGGTCGAAGGTACTTGCCTGAAGGCGATCAACAACAAGAAGAACACAAGAGGTGGCATAAACAAGCGCTTGTTCGTTTTTGTTTTTTTCTCGCTAGACTTCACCCCTCCCATAACATGTCCCAACGAGCCCACCAAACAGTCCTACAATCCTACAAAAAGTTACCTTCTATAGAGAAGGGAATTTATTTTCGCTAATCCTCTTGGAACACCTACGGCACAGCTTTTCGGGTCTGACATCACCTGCATGCCCCAACGTCGCACACATGACTGCGGCTACAAAGCATCACGTTTTTTTTTCATCGTGCAGGATGGCTTCACACAGTTCCCAGACGTGGCATGGGCTCCAGCTGGTAGTCTCACTCCTCGTGACCACTTTGATGGTGGTACTGTTTTTCTCCGAGACTGCCGCCGCGGGACGGGTGGTGCACCCTTACCCCCACCTTTCGCGAAGAGGTCGCGAGCTGGAGTACTTTCCTGGCGTGGGCCTGGTGGAACCACTGGGTCTGTTGGCAGTGGCCTCACTGCCCTTGTTCGTGCTTTTTTCGGTCATGTGGCTCGTGCTACCGCTGTGGTTCAAGTTCCACCACTTTGGACTCTACGGACATGGTCTGGTGCCCGGAGTGCTGCCAGGAGCGGCCACTACGGGGGTGCCAGTAGCTGGGAGGCGACGGAGAAGAGACCTGGTTTCCGAGCAGAGAGGTGGCGAGAGTCTCACCGAGGTAGCCGCCCGTGTAGTCAAGGCCCTGCAAGAGGGACTCGAGAAATACTCTTAGTGCTTTGAATAGGGCCGGTGGTGATTTTATTTCGAAGTTATACTCGCGCTTGCTGTTCTGTGACGAAACATCATTCCGACCAAGAATGAAAGAAACTGACATTACGCAGCTCCTGTGTGAGTGCTGGCGGCGCATGACTTGCAAGAAAAATGTTAAGGCCACAAGTTGCTTCTCACTGAAAGAAACTGCACTGTTTTCCTCGTGATTAAGTTGATAGCGTGAATTCAGCTGTACTGATATTGATAATAAATTATTGTTTCCTTTTTATCGAAGGGGGGTGACATTTCCGCGCTTGGATTTCAAAGTTTCAATACTGGACAAATAAAACGTTTTATAAAAATATTTATTTCCATTCTCTTTCACATTATACAAGAACAAGATAGATGTAGCTTACCACGATCGTGCGTATGTGATGTGATCTCCCAAGGTAATAAACGATCTGCTCGGTAAATTTGATCCGTTAGGCTGTGTAAGGCGTATGCGTGAAATGTTTTAGGAAGGTGACAACTCACGATATCACGTTTTTTTATATCGGTAGCAATTATAGACACCTCAAACTGATTTTCGTTGTCGTCGGTATGTACCGTATATGTATATGTACTTGCATATGTAAAAAGACATAAAGAGAAATATTCAGTATAGAAAATTTTAAAGTAACATATGAGCGATTAGAACCAGGGATCCTTCACTCCGCAGCCCACTGCGCTAGCTGACACAGCCACGTGCCAAGCTTGTGCCAATCACATACAACGGCGAGCTGCTCATATGCTTCATTTACCGTACGTAGTACTGGCTAAAAAGATTCCCGGAGGCACTGCGCATTCACTCTGGAAAGAGCTCTTTGCTCCTCTGAAATTACAAAATGTGCAAAAGACTGCACACGGCACGGCAAGAAGGGGCACTTACCTCCTTATAGAGCAAAACGCTTGCGTTTTGGAGTAACTGCAGGAATGTTCGCGCTGTGTGCACATGACCCATTTGTGCCTACACGAGCCTATTTCCTTTCAGACGGTGCCATAGCGTGGTTACGTGTAGTGGTTAGTTTACGCGCATGCTGGCCGAGTGATCGTGAGTTTGAATCCCGTGTGTTTGCTGCAAATTTCCCGAAATTTATTACTGAATGTGTTGCTTGCGCATCAATTGTACATGTAATCAAACGCCTGCACGAACTTTGAAAGGCTGGTTTAGTCAACCAAAATATGATTTTTTTTTGCTTAAGATAATTTCTGCTCTATAAGGAGTAACCACACACTCCCGGTTACACCTTCGCAGTTATTCCCAAAATGGTGCAATGGGTGTGGTAGGTTAGTTACTCCTCCAAAGGAGAAACCTCGATAGCCCTTTTCATCCTTTACTTCGAGTGCACGCATGTCTCGAAACTACGTGAGTGCGTTTTCTATCACCACTGATTTTACATTTTTTTTCAAATTGATATTTGTCCTTGAGACGCGCACAATAAAGGGTCCCCCTTCTGTACCACTCATGATATAGAAGAGAAAAAGCAAGAAACACGGGGCTCACTCAGCATCAGACGCCGTCTCATGGCATGCTGCAGAGAAGTCAGGCGACTCACCGCAGTTTAATAGAGAAAGAAAAAAGACAAACACGTAACAACTATGAAGGTTGTTAGTTCACACTTGTCCTGTGTAGAGTTAGAGGTTCTTATCGAGCATCCTTTTTTGTGCTTTAACCGCATTTTGAAAGTGTCGAGCTGACTCTCGTTCCTCATGTGGTATTCTAAGTTCTTGTTATGGCATTGACTCTTTCGCCCTAGCGGCAAAACAGTGACATTTATTGGTATTCTAAGTTCGTGTAGGTAATTGTCAGTAAATTATACGGGTGCAAAAGTTGGTATTTCAAATGGCTTATTGTGACAACGTATCACAAGTGAAATTTACGTGTTGAAAGTTTTGAACAGGCATGACTTATGTCTTTTAAAGTTCGATCATTCTACATATTTTGCAAACATTTTGAAATCAATTTTAGGCAATTTTATTCACGAACTTGTTTCCTAGCATGACACTATCATCAAAACTGTGGGCAGACAACTTGATTTCAAAAAGCAGGGTTTCACACTTTTCGTCACATGCAGCGTCGTAGGCTAATGAGCTAGTCAAAAATGCCTGCTTTAGCTGCAGCTGTTTTTGTTTTCTTTTTCATTGGAAACGTCTTTACTGCCATGTCATTTAACTCCTTGCTGAATAGGTGCTCTCATATGGTATTCTTTCTCCATATTTTTTTTTCGCTACAGACTAGTGCTTTTCCTGTCTCACCGCAGTGGTCTAGTGGCTAAGGTACTCGGCTGCTGACCGGCAGGTAAGGGGATCGAATCCCGGCTTCGGCGGCTGCATTTTCGATGGAGGAAAAAATGCTGTAGACCCGTGTGCTCAGACTTGGTTGAATTATATAGAACACCAGCGGTCAAAATTTCCTGAGCCCTTAACTATGGCGTCTCCCATAATCATATGGTGGTTTTGGGACGTTAAAACCCCACATATAAATAAACACACGTGCTTTTGAACTGACCTTTCACCTTTGTACCACTATTTTTTTGATGATTTAAGTTGGCGACTTCATGAGTAGCGACACCTTGCTGTAGTTGTCGTTTTTGATGCCAACTCCCAGCAAGCTGTCAGCATTCTGGCGGAAGCAGCAGGTGGATATAGAGGTGCAAACAAGGCATGGGGCGAAAAAAAATGTTTCCACCTTGCCAAAGGTAGTCGTGAGAAAATGCGAAGGCATTTCTTGTGCCGAGCGAAAGTATCATCACCGTCAAACATTCGCCTTCACCGACTTCTGCCATCTTCTTGAGAGGCGCCCAGCCAGCGAACAATTGAGAGTTAGGAACGAGCGGACGGGAGAGTGGGGTGCCAGCGTTCTTGGCTCAGCGTTGACATTTCACAGTGGCGTCTCGAGCACACATATTCGGAAGTTCTTCAGAGGCACCCAGCCAGCGAAAGGTCGATAGTGGTGGTGGTGGTAAAAAACATTTATTTCAGAAAAAGTTTACTAGAGAGTGCCGACGTGGCCCATCGGCGTGCTAGAGTGGCAAGACCCTATTCCGGGACGCCAGTGGAGCTGGAAGCTGCCCGTGCGCGCTCCACCAAGGAGCGTTGTGCAGCCAAGGTAGAGCAGCCGAGCAGGTGCTCCTCCCAAGCCTCTCTAGTTGGGATAGGAAAAGGGGATGAGAAAGGGACGGGATTAACTGGGCACGATGCTACGACGTGATATGTGTCGGCAAGCACATGACAGGTCGAGCAGGTGCCATTGATTTCCGGCAAAAAGTGCCTGGCGACCGCCGGACTGATAAAGGTGTTCGTCTGCAGGCGGCGTAGCAGTCGTTCGTCCGCTTTCTCCAAACCGCGTGCGGGGTCCGGGTAGAGGCGGCGCGAAGCCCGGTAATAAGCCAAAATTTCGCGAAAGCGCGTCAGGTTGGTATTGCCAGATTCCGTCTCGGGACATGGAGGGGCAACGGCCCGGACAGGAGAAGCGCGGGCAGCGGCATTTGCCGCCTCGTTGCCGGGCAGGCCCGAGTGGCCTGGGGTCCACACTATACGAATGGGATGAGGGTTAAAGCGCCAAGAGGCTGCCTGTAGTAGGCTAGCCGCCAGCGGAGCAATGGAACCCTGAAGGTACTGAGAACAGGCCGAGCGCGAGTCCGTCAGGATGGTGCGTGAGGCAGGGTGAGAGGCGGCCAAAGCTATGGCAACCTCTTCAGCGTGCGTTACTGTGTCTGCTCGAAAGGAGAGGCCATCTACGTGTTTGCCCTCTGTAATCATGGCAGCCGTGAAGTGACCCGAGGGGGAGGGACCCGAGACGTCCACGTAGAAAACACCAGGACGATCGGAGTGTCGCGTATGAAGGGCCGCGGCGCGTGCTAGTCTACGGCCAGGATAGAGGTCAGGGTTCATATTACGGGGTAGAGGTTCCACCCATAGCTTTTGACGCCAGAGCTCTGGTACCGGCTGCAGAGGGTCTTGGTCAGATATCGGGTTAAGGCCAAGTCTGTGTAGAAGACGGCGCCCTGAAGGCGTCGGCGACAGTCGATTGATTTGGTTAACGCGATGAGCTTCGCGCATCTCTGCAAAGGTGTTGTGTACCCCCAGAGCCGTGAATCGGCTGTTGGAAGTTGCAATAGGTAGGTCCAGAGCGCGTTTGTATACTGAACGAAGAAGGACGTCCAGCTGGTGCTCGTGTCGACGACGCAGGCGAAGGTAAGACAAGGCGTAGAGGACGCGACTGGTCACAAACGCGTGGGCCAATCGGAGGGACTGAGACCCGCGGAGGCCGCCGCGCTTAGTAGAAACTCGCCGTATCATGCGGCTCACCTGTTCGCTGGTGCGTCTGAGGCCTGCTATTGTGCCCTTTGGATCCAAGGACGATGTGAGGTGAAGGCCAAGAACCCCAATATTTTGCACTGCCGGGACGGGCCCGGACGGAAGAAAAATTTGAGGCGGCGGTAGCGGAGAGACTGAAAGAAGAGCCGATTTAGCTGGAGAGCACTCCAGGCCGCATGAACCTGCGTAGGTGTCCACCAGAAGGGCAGCCTTTTGCAGGCGTTCTTTGATTTGCGCTAAGGAGCCGGTGTTGGTCCAGATTGTGATATCGTCCGCATATAGTGCGTGTTGTATTCCCTCGACCTCGCTTAGAAGAGAGGGGAGGTTCATCACCGCCAGGTTAAAAAGCAGAGGAGACAGGACTGCCCCTTGAGGTGTACCCCGCGTGCCTAATAAGTACGGGCCATGTTCGGTAGAATTAAGGCGAATGAAGGCGGTGCGATGCGATAGAAAGGCGCGAATGTAGTTGAAAGTCTTCTGCCCGCAGTTTGTGGTAGACAGGTTAGTGAGTATAGTGCTGTGTTTGACGTTGTCGAAAGCCTTGCGGAGATCGAGAGCGAGCATGGCTTTATCGCTATGGCGCATAGTAGTCGGCTCTATGATATCGTGTTGAAGCTGGAGCAGGAAGTCCTGCGCCGACAGATGCGAGCGAAAGCCAAACATCGTGTCGGCAAAGGTGCTCCTGGCCTCCAAGTAGGCTGAAAGGCGTTCGCGAACCATGGTTTCCATGAGTTTGCCTGCGCAAGACGTAAGTGAGATGGGTCTCAGTGCCTCAATACTAATGGACTTTGCCGATTTGAGAATGAATGTCACGACCGATGTGGTCCATTCCGTTGGAAGCGGAGAACCGTCCCATATCGAATTTATAAGCTGGAGTAGCGAGAGGTGTGCTTGGTCGGGAAGATTTGCCAGGAGCGATACTGTGATTCCGTCGCGTCCAGGGGCCGTGCCCCGTCGCATTTTCGTGAGTGCAAATCGTAAATCAGAAAGCGTGTATGGGGCGTCAAGGTCGGTGTTAGGGGCGCCGGAATACGTATATGCTGGGCCTGCGGGATCAATTGTGCGGCAGATGTAGCGGTCACAAAGTTCTCGCGCGAGTTCATCCGTAGTGCCCTGAAATGCATGCAGAACACGGTGGAGCTGGCGTTGCGTTTCTCCCCTGGTGGTGGAGGGATCGAGAAGGCTTCTAAAGAGTCGCCACGCACTCTTAGAGCTCATCCGGTTTGCAGCCTTCGAACAGGTGTCTGCCCAGTTAGCATCGGAAAGTTGTGCGGAGTATGCGGCCGCCTCTGCAGTGAGCGCCTCAATGCGAGCGCGAAGTTTCCGATTAAGTTTGTTGCGTTTCCAGCGCCTTATGAGCCCGCGGCGAGCGTGCCAAAGATGTAGGAGGTGTGGATCGATCGCAGGAGTCAAATTAGAGGTTGCAAGGGTGCGAGTGTTCGCTTGCTTCATATGAAGAGCGTATGATGCCCACGCTGTATATTCAGTCGAGGAGAGGCCGGCGGGGAATGGTTGCATTCTGAACTGAGTCCAATCGGTGAGACGGGCTTGGCCCCAGTGTTGGCGCATGTTCTGCCGCGGTGTGAATGAAATGCGGAGTAAAAAGTGATCGCTGCTTAGGTTTTCGCCTAAATTTTCCCATGTAGTATCGCGGATGTGACGGGTGAGGGAGAGTACGGGGCATGTGTCTCGCGTGACCGAGTTGCCGGAACGTGTGGGTTGTGCCGGATTGGTAAGAAGCGTCATGCTCAGCGAGGAAATGAGCTCCTTAAGCTCTCTGCCCCGGGCCTTCTCGTAGTGGTAACCCCAGTGAGGGCTGGGGGCATTAAAGTCCCCGACAATCACCAGTGGTTGTCGGGCCGCTATACGCAGTGCCCGATGGAAGAGATGCGCAAACGAAGCCCTCGCAAGGCGAGGGGGACAGTACACGTTTAAGATATGTATTGATGGTTGGCCCCTCCGCTGAGACAGCACTGATATCATGCAGTAGTCGTAAGGAAGATCCAGATCGAGGTCGATCTGTATCGCCGTGTAAGCTTTATGCACGAGGAGGCATGTGGTGGTGCCGCCTACATAGGAGCAGTATCCAGAAAGGGATGGAGCAGGGCCAGATTCTTGGAGCGCCAAGACGGCCGGCTGAGAGCCAAGTGAGCTGAGGAAAAGGGGAAGATGTGAACGCTTTCGCCTGTTCCCGAAGCCTCCAGGGTTCCACTGTATGATCTCGAATTTAGACGCAATGTTTGAACGGGACGTACGATTGGTAGCCATCGTGACTGTCCTAGGTTTTATATTTGGTCCTCCATGTTCCGCTCGGAATCCTCAGAGGCAGGGAGGGGCACGGAGGCCGGATTGTCCGACGGCGGGGTGGTGGTAGCCACCTTACGACGACGCCGTGGAGCTGTACCCTCACTGCTCACCGAGCAGGAGCGGGAACGCGATGCCTTGGGTTGAAACTGGGTGATTGGCCAGGCTTGAATAGCCTGGGTAACCTCTACTACTATGCGTTGGACCGAGAAGCTGGTGAGGAGGTGATTAATCGAAGCTTCGACGCGCGTGAGGCGTTCCTCTACGCGCGGGGTGTGCTCTTTGCTAGGGAGAGTTTGGTTAGCGGGCAAGAGAACCTGAGGTGCCCCAGGAGCCTTAAGAGCTTCTGGAGTAGATGTGGCACCGGTTCCGAGTGCTGGAGGACACATGGCTGCTTGAACCGGCGGTTTCATGGGAGTGGACTTAGCGCAAGGACTAAGCTTGGACGTAGCTGGCGTAGCCGCCTGGACAGAGGAGGCAATACCGGATGGCCTTGCAGTACACTGTTGTTGGGGTTGAAGTCGCTTATTTAAGAGTTCGAGTTGTTTAGTTAAAAGAGAATTTTGCTTTTGAAGTGCCGCAACTTGCTGGCGAAGGGCCGCAAGTTCGGGAGAAGGAGGATCGACAGAAGGGGGTGAGAGAGGCTTAGAAGCAGCTTTCCCTGCCCAACTGCTCACCTGAGGTACCGCCGCTGGTGCTTCGAGCGGTGGGAATGCTTGAGAGTCGGCGTGGAGTGGTGGAGCCGAATGATGCAGGTTTGTGCTGCTGTCTGGCTGTGACGAACATGAGGTGGTCCCTCGAGGAGATGTTGAGGGCTGCTTGCGTTTCCGATATTTTCGGTATTTTGCCGTGCAGCCACTGGTTCCAGTCTCATGGGCGCCGTGGCAGAGGAGGCAATTGGGGTGGCAGTCGTGGGCATTGAGACCTGCAGGTGCGGGGGTTCCACATTTGGCACACTGGGTTGGAGCGGCGTGAGGGCACTGAGGTGATCGATGACCGATAGTACCACACTTGGTGCATACAGGGACCGTTTTCTTATAGGCGCGGATATACATCGCCACGCAGTGGTAGAAGAGGAAGCGGGGTAACTTCGTGCCCTCGAAAGTCACCACCGCCGCCGCGGAATCTTCGAGTTTGCGGACCGCGAGGATAGTACCTCGAGGCCAATGCAGTTCAGACTTTATCTTTTCCGGGCTTTCAGCAGGGTTTACATTGATGACGCCCTTGCATGTATCCCCTGGTGCCTTGGCGTGGCCTCGAACGGGCAGCTGCTGATCCCCCACTTGCAGCTGGAAGTCCCCGAGGAGTCGCTCTGCCATAGGCAAAATGGTGGTGCTACAGACCAAGATGTTCTGTTCCCAGATTGGCCACACTTGAATTTGCGTGGTAGTCCGGTCGCCGAGGTAGCTGCGGATGGCGTCGCCCGCGCGACCGGCCGGGACAAATGTGCGTAGCTCGCAGGGAACGCGAGGTTTCAGCACTACGATGTAGTCGTCGCGAGAGAGGCGAGGAGTTTGACGCGGACGCCACTTGCGTTGCTTCGCTGGCTGCGAGGACGGAGCAGAGGTAGGCACACCGCCGGAGGGAAGGCGCGCCGGCGTTCCTTGCAAGGCTGGGGAATGGTGGCCCGCCGTGGCGTCTCGTTGTTGTTGAGACGCAGACTTCGATTTCGCTTGCTTGCGTTGCCACAGTTTCACCATGTCGTCGAAGTATTCATCTTCTGATGGCATAGTGTTTTTGGAGGATGAAATCTCCATGGACAGCATTTGGCTTGAGGTAGGATCATAGCCCGTAACCACGTTAGCGGCCGCCATCGCCGGGCTGAGAGCCCTTAGCGAGGCGGCGTTGTAGCCGGGAGTGAAGGACGTCCCTCAAGTTGTCAAAACTGGACCCACCTGGACGAAGGTGTTGTCTAGGCGAAGCGGAGAACTTGGCGGTGACGATAAATCCAAGTTTCAGGGGTACCAAGGTGGATGTCCGCAGAAATAGCAGAAAATCTACGGAGGCGATGTGGAGTGCGTCTGTCACCATCGAGCGCTCGCAGCGCCCCCCCAGGTCGATAGTGAGGCGCGAACTGACTGGAGAGTGGAGAGCAGGGAGTATCAAGAGCGAACGGCGAGAAAAGGAGTGGTGAAGCACAGTACCTACCCTCTCGCACAACATGCTTCGGTTGCTATACACCAGAACACAGCGAGCTCACTGCTTGCTGTCATATTGAAAAGCCTGTGGCACCGTCTGTAGCGAGCACGGCGAAGCAGCGTTCTCAATTGCCACTCGAGCAGACGCTCTGCAAACAAAACGCGAAACATCATGAATCAAATCCGGCTGTAAGCATGTTTCGCGTTGTTCATGTGCTGGAATTTTATGCTGATTTTGTGTGAAACATCAAGGAGACTTTCCTCGACAGTCCAGAATGTCTACAGCATGTGCACTGCAGACTACGGAAGCAGCTTCATCAGGTACGTATTATTGCGATTGAAAGAAACGCAAACAGCCGAAAGCATTGCTTTCGACTCAGTAAAACTACGACGTGCCTTGGCTGTGACAGGGCAGAATTTGTGCTTTAAGCCGGCATCAACGTAGCGCTAGAATCTGGTTCCAACTCCCGCTCATGCACCACATGTGTATCAATTGCTAGTTCTGTTGGGCACTCAGAACACAGACGCGCTGCAAAAGTCTACGGTGACGCCGGCCGAAAGCACGTGTAGATTCACCTAGTGACAGTCAAGGCATGTCGTAGTTCAACCGAATCGAAAGTCTGCCCCACCGTGGTGGTCTAGTGGCTAAGGTACTCAGCTGCTGGCCCACAGGTCGCGGCATCGAATCCCGGCTGCGGCGGCTGCATTTCCGATGGAGGCGGAAATGTTGTAGGCCTGTGTTCTCAGATTTGGGTGCAAGTTAAAGAAGCCCAGGTGGTCAAAATTTCCGCAGCCCTCCACTACAGCGTCTCTCATAATCATATGGTGGGTGGTTTTGGGACATTAAAACCCACATATCAATTCAATCGCATCGAAAGTCATGCTTTCTGCGCCATGCAGGCATCGCGGTAGTACGCCATTGCAGTTGCACTAAACATGCGCGGTGCGTGCATCCACGCGTGACTCGTAGTACGTATATCATATTATTGACATGCTCTAATCCCGGCTGCGGCGGCTGCATTTTCGATGGAGGCGGAAATAATTTAGTCCCGTGTGCTCAGATTTGGGTGCACGTTAAACAACCCCACGTGGTTGAAATTTCCGGAGCCCTCCACTACGGCATCTCTCATAATCATATGGTGGTTTCGGGACGTTAAACCCCACATATCAATATAATTTACATGCGGCCTGTGAAAGAGTACGACAATAGTTTTGTGCTTCATACTACAGGCATACTGCGCACAAATTGCTGCTGTAAAGTGAGACAGCTGGAGTCGCGCTTGAATAAACGCAATAAGTGTACTTACTTGTACAATTCTCTGCGCTCGTAGTTTTTCCTGCTGATTGCGATCACATCCTAAGGCGGCGGAGCTCAGCGTCTTTCGTTGTGGATGGAAACCTGTGCAATCGCAAAACACCGTACCGGCACCATTACCGCGATGCGCTGTGAACTTCACCGGCAGTGCTCAGCAATCTCTTCCTCTCTCGCTAGTTGTTGTCGAATCAGATGACAGCGCAGTGTTACTCAGATGACATTTTATAAGCGGGCACAGCATGAACAGGTGCTTTTTCGCATTTTAAACTTCCAGAGCCCCCGCATTCTATGCTAGAGAGGCACGCCTTGGCAGTTGTAAACAAATTATAGTGCCTCTGGGAGTGAGGGTATACCGAAAAAGGCGCCTGGGTGCGATATAGGCGTTCTCTCGTCTATAGGAGCGGGGATAAGTGTGAGCCCACGGCTGTTGCTATTGAAGAAGGAGCCGAGAGATGACACCTGCCAGCGCGTGGATGCCACCGCGGAAAACGCCGGATGCCTGACATAGCCCGACTAAGAAATGCATTCGCATTTAAAACATTGTAAAAATCAACTGGACTCCGTGGTGCGATTTCAACGCTTCAGCGTCAGCCAAAAATGCGTGGATCCTAGTGTCGTCTTCAGCCCATCATATCACTCGAAGCTCTTTCCTTAGATCTCTGCTGACCATAATGGTCTCTAACGGCTCATCATTATTTCTTTGGTAATCCTGGTGGATTACATTTTCTTGAATAGATTGCTAGACAGAATACAGACTGTTATAAAAGATTACTACATGCACGAGGACATAACGGGTGCGTACTTTTGTGTTTTCGGCTAATGCCAACTATGGTATTTCACAAAACGTAATCTCTCAAAAAAAATTCTGCAACACGGACCATAATGTCTACGTCTTGAAAATACTACCACTCTTCTACGCAGTAGTTTTCGTCCTAGCCAAATATAACATTCACAGATCTTTAATATCATTTCTTGGGTTTGATATCCCAAAACCACGATAACTATCTTGGACGTCGTGGTGGAGGGTTCCAAAAAGTTTGACCATCTATTCTCTTTTATCGTGCACTGACATTGCACAGTACTATTTCTCCTCCTATGCCATTTCTCTCCAAGAAAATGCGACGTCCACGGCCGGCATTAAACGTGCTTTCTTCAGGTCAACAGCTTACTGCCGTAACCATACACCCCCGTGGCAGACAAAGAACAGATTACTTTTATTTAAAAAATTACAATGAATTTAAGCGCCATAATTTCTAGCTTTGTGGAAGAATTGCCATGCTGCTTTAGTTTTCTTGAGTTAAAAATACTCCTGGTTCTTTACAGTTCAGGGCTACCTGCCGTGAGCCATCTTTTATTAGACAACACGTAGGAGATGCACTTTGGCCCGACGGGGAGCATACGTGCGAAGGCTGGATGTGAGATGGCTATGGCAGTCCCACCTGCTCCACTACTGTATCGCAAGTTTGTGGTTGCAATTTTGAAGAGAGGTATTATAGGGGTGGTCGGTGAAGAGAAAGATATAGATGGTTTTGAAGGTAATGGTGAGCAATCATATGTGATTTAGCGGAGGACGGGGGGGGGGGTGTGGTAGAGAAGATGGAGGAGTGTTGGATAGTAGTGACTAAAAAAAAGAAATTGTAAAAGACGATGTGTCTACCACCGGAAAAACCATGAACAGATGCGCGGGCTGGCAAAAATGAGATTTCTTGTCCTAATCTTCTTCTCCTGTACTTTGGAGGTCGCTTCATCCGGTATTTTATGTTCTCTAGGCTCGAGGCTCTGGTTTTACTGGGTCCAAGAAATTTTGAATTTCTAAGTGATCTTGAAGCAGGAAATGCAGGTTATTTTGTCATTTTTTACTTGTTGCTAAACATGTTTTGTTAGTGTCATTCTAAATTTCACTTGATGTGTTTTGTGATGTTTTCTATATTCTGTTGATAGTCTTCGCTTTTTTTAATTACAGTGCCTGAGAGAAGGAAGGCTGAGGATTTTACGTAGTTAGATCGTTGAATTAGGCACGTGCGTGCGTGTGACTGATGCGTTTGCTCTCAATCATAACAGAAAGGTTGCGGCTGCTTGCGGCTTCAAGAATGCTGTGTTATTTCCCACAAAACGGATGATCCGCTTGCGCTTTGTTTCGTAATGCTATGTGTGCTAAACATAAACACAAATTTGAGCATACCTGTGTCAAACGAGGCCCGTCTTTAGATGGAAAGCTACAATGTAAGAAGTAGCGTGGGAGCGTGCATTTCTTTCAGCTAAAATAAGTTCCTATGCGGCGCGCGTTAATAACCATTTGATGCTTCCAGTGAACAAGGAAAGAGTCGTTACGTTTTACAAAAGCAGCAAGCTCGCCTCCTCCCCCTCCCACCCTCCCGGTTTTCATATGGCTGTCCACAGCAGACGACGCCGGCAATTAGGAATTACATGAAGCGTAAAAAAGTTTTCCAGGACAATAACTTAGCACTTCGTACTGTCGGTGAAGAAGCTGTAGCAGTATTTTAATGATTTCGTTCAGTGAAGTACAAGCAAAATAATAAAAAAAGGAGACGCGAAAGCGGCTGCGGGCGGCGCGCGAGAAGGCTGGTGGAGCAATCCAACCACGCACGTCCCAGGGAGCGTCCGTATGGTGGCGCTACGGTATGTCCTCGCTCACAATAGCGGCGGTGGTTATAAAGATTTATCCATCAGTGGGGTTTGAAGTCTTGAAACCACCATATTATTATGATAGACGCTGTAGTAAAGGGCTCCGGAAATTGTGGTTATAAAGACGATGATAATAAAGGCCACAGAAGAAATAAAAAACGGTGATTTTTCAATACAAGACAAACTGGTTCTCATTGGACTAGAAATATGCTAAACGGCACCTAAGGAGTATCTAGCGCCTTATTGGTGGGCCACCATCTCCTTTCATCACGTTCATAAAAAATAAAATAAACTGCATTCAACTCACTTCAGCGACAGAAAACTGACATGCGAGCAGCACATCTGGGGGAAAAGTGGTGCACCGTCGAGTGACTCATGTGCTGGCACGATATGAATTTATCGGACACAGGTGGTGTTCCGCGCGGAGAGTTGCGTGATAACACTCCCGCAATGAGCTATGGCAGCAGAACCCCAGGTGCAACATCTGCACTTCCTCCTCTTCCTCACCTGCGACACGGCCGTGCATGTGTCTAGTGACTCTCCGCTTCCACCACGTTGTGGCTCCTTCCATTCCGTCAACAGTCATATTCTTACACAGCGTTTTCCCCTTAGAAGTTAAGCAAGTTACCTTTTGTTTCCTCAATTTCCGTGTCCATTCGAAAAAACTTTGCAATTCAGAGTGCTAGGTTTTACCAAATTTGGGGGCCAGTTTATTGAGAAAGAGAAGCGTAATCTGAAATATTTAGGAAAAAGAAAAGGTACACTTGAGCATTATCACAACTCCAGTGGAATGGGCCGGTGCTCAAACAATGAGAGAAAAAAAAAGTGTGCTCCACAAAACTACATAAGTTTTTTTGGAGTAACAATGGCCTCGTGTGACCCAAATAATTATCAAAACTTATGAAGCAAAATAAGCCGCTGTAGCATCATGGTCTTGTACAGGTATTTCACTAATTAGTGACAATCATTGTAAGCACAGATGTGGCTGGCATGATTGCTGAGCTCCTAAGGTACCACGTTGTTAACTAGGTCGCTGGCTGTGTTCTCGGCCACTGTGAGCACATTTAGGTGGGGGCAAAAGATAAAAGCGCCCGCATACATGTAAATAGTAAATGCATGTTAAGAAAGCCCATGTGGTAATAATATTACGAAATTTTCGGACAAAAATGTCTGGCGCTCGTCGTAGTTTTGCGCTCTTAAAACTTCAGAAATCACTGTTAGTAGGCATTACCAATGAGCACATGTCTTTAATAGTACTTTTCACTATAGCGCCCCTCATCAAAGTGAATGGTCTTTCGCAAAGACAATGACTTAACTTGTTACGCAATAAGAAGGCATTTTTGCCGTCAACGCGGCATTACATTCCGGTATCAGTCACAACGTCAAAAAAAGAGATTGAGAATAGACAAAAGGTAGGGAGGTTAACCAAGGCTGAGCCCGGTTGGCTACCCTACCCTGAGGTACGAGGTTAGGGGAAGGATGGTTGTAGAGCAGGAAAGAAAAGTCACTTTATTTCCATCGATGGAACAGTTTCGCGCTTGGAATTGCAAACGGCAGAAACAATCTCGTATACCTGAGAAAACAGAACAGTGCTTTCATTGCCCTTCGGTGGCCCCATGACCCCATTATTCTCTGGAAAGTGAGAGTGCCCTTCCAAGTGATTTACGCCAGTAAAACGTTGGATTGATTGATATGAGGGGTTTGACGTCCTCGAACCACCCTATGATTATGAAAGACGCTAAAACGTTGAAGTCACTCGAATGAATAAGTTGGGCAGTTCACACAAAAGGCGCTCAGTAGTTTTATCGATGGCGCAATCATCACACAGAGCATTGTCGGCTATCTCAACTTTGAATGGGTAGGCATTGCTGAATGCTACATCGAGAAACAGAAGGCGAAAATGCCAGTTATGTGATACAGCTATTCTTTGTTTTTCAGATCATTATGAAATGTTTAGTTTGATGAAATTGATCTTACAAATTCCGAAAGAGATAGCCTACTCCATTGATTAGTTTATTTGTCTTTGTTAAGCACGTCAGAATGAATTATGAGAGCATTGAAAATGAGAGACACTGATGGTAAGGAGGCAGAAACTGAGGCCTAAATTTCTTCATGGTATATATTATAATGGAAATGCCATTAACTCTCTTGATTATCTGTTCACACCAACGTACGTCTCTAATCGTCAAGACCATTCACAAAAAATATTAGAATACAGCTACAAAACCCACTATTTCGGTAGTTCTTTTTTCGTAAAAACAACACAGGAATGAAACCGTCCACAGGATGATCTCGTCAATGAAACTGATAATGAATCTTTTTTTTCTTCATTGTAACAACTTCTACAATATCACTGCCACTAAGAATGGTTTGCTGTCTCGAAGCGTGTGGATGTTTACAAATGCATGACTGTGACGTTGTTTTCGCTCACCAACATTCGAGTGTTTTTTTTTTCTTCTGCTAAAATATTTTGAGTGCTGTTTTATTTGTTGAATCTATTGTTTCGATTGAAAACTATGTAACCAAATTATTATGTGTACCTCCCCTACGTAATGCCTCACGGCGATGTAGGTGAAATGTAAATATATAAATAAATAAATTAACGCGAAATGTCAATCTCGAGGGAATCTGTCTAGTGAATGTTTACATATATTTTATAGAAGCTTGAAATGGCATCATTGTTCAGTACCCTATTTCAAACTGAAGTTGACAAGCGCCCAATGAAGCCTAGTGGTCATATAAAAAATGTGAGCTGGGAAAACATTCAATTGCACTGGCTTTTTATTTTGCCAAGCTTTTGCAACGTTGCGCAAAAGATACCGCAGCGAGGTACGTGTGTCATTCCCCGTGCTTGACATTTCCTGCAGCTGGAGTTGGCAAGAGCCGGTTATCATTTAATTCTACGTGGTACGTGTAGTACGTCTGTCGTCGATGAAAAAAGTACTTGCTTGGGTATAATGAAAGTTCTGTCCAGTCTACGGAGACATTTGAAACTTCGGTAAGTGTTTAATTTGTTGCGCAGCATTAGATTAAGCGAGAACGTTAGCAGGTACATTCGCACGGGCCCATACCAATGACAGAGTGGACAAGAACCCCGTTCTAGTACACTGTACCAATGGTGGCAGCTCACGACTATCACAGGCGCTAAAAGCACTAGATGGGACAAAAGCGCTGACTTCCAGTTGTAGTCGGCACTTTCGTTCGTGCGAAAGTATTTTACGCGTTAGTCTGTGCTATGCAGATTGAACATCGCAAGTGTGCCAGCAACGAGTTTCAAGAGGTTACATCTCGTTAGTGTTGTAAGCGTTCCTTAGTAATGTCGTGGTATTTAAGTTAAAACCGCACCGTCGCCTTGCTGTGCATATTAGAGGATAAGAACGTATGTCTGGTGAAGAGAGCACTAGATTTATGAGAAGGTGCTTCTAACTGGCGCCTTCTTTTCCAAACAGGGTGAACAGCCAAAGTCACGATATACGAAATCGAAGTAGTTCGATATTATGCAATGATGACGGGCAGCAAGTACTGTGTACAAGGTGTGCATTACCGGAGAATGTTCACCTTCGACGCCTTTTACAATGTGGTAGCGAGTGCTTTATCGAATGTTCATTAGGCTACATGGTGTTTTTGCGACAATAATCAATACGTGAGCTCATCTGTTCACTATTCTTCACTCGCCTGGCTTCGGGGTGTTCCTCAAATTACCTTTTAGTAAAATCTAATAATCGAAGTGAGAACAAAGGTTGCACAACGAGTGCTAGCAAGTATGCTATCCAGCGCTACTACTAGACTAAAAATGCCGGAATTCCTCGGGTATAACGCAGTTTTCAATTTTCTTTTTTTTTCCGGCTTTAGTTGCATGAAGTCGACTTTTGCATAACAATGAAATACTGAAATTAGAGAGGATGACCTCAGTTTCGTAAAAGTCGGGAATTTCGTGAACCCTGGTGAAACCCTATTTTTAGTGGGCTAACAGTACGAAAAGGCCAAATATGCCCTCAGCGCGGGCAGCTTTCTATTGATTACGATTGAGGGCTGTTTCTCGCCAAGGTAGGCCGACTAATTTTGGTGGTGTTATAAAACCGGATGCGTCTTCTTGCATTTGTTTGTCGTTACACTGACTGTAGAAGCGCACCTAAGCAAAAAAAAAATTGCCGGACGCCTTTTTTAGACGCAAGCATTGCATAAGTACATTTACATGCGTTTAATGGCTGCACTATCTATGTTTTAGAATAACCAACACTATGGCATCTGACACAACAATTCAGGTTTCATGTTGAAGCACGTTTCTCGGCCGGCGCACATCTTCCTGGTTTCCTTCTTCATGATGTGCTCACTACCTAAGCAACTGCGCCAGTCTCATTAGAGAGCGTGAGAATTGGGGATCCAAGAGAGTGGGTCCCCAAGCTGCGTTAGGCAGGCTGGTGTTGCGTTTGGATGAGCACCACAGTTTCAGAACTGGGTTAAACTCAGGCGGCGTTGGCTCAAACGTACGGAGCGCCACAAGCGGCGAAATTCAAATAATGGGACGCACGGGCTTTTGTGCGTTTTAGACCACGCTGCGTCTGCTTCGTTTTGCTGGCGACCCAAGGCGCCCCATCAGTCCATGCTAGTTTTAAATTTTTAGGTCTGAGAAAACGTGAGTACAAGAGCACTTTGGGTTCTGAGCATGCGCTCTTGGTGCTCGCAAGGTCGTTGGGGGGACCCATTTCTCCAACTTTCTCTCAGCTAATTGGATCAGCGGTATGCCTAACAAAATGAAGCCTTGCTATTACCAAGCTGGAAAATCTAAGCCATGCTAAGGCCGAGCTAATTAAGTCATAGAAATCAAGACTACGCTAATTAAGCTGTGTATTACTAATGCTGAGCTAAGACCGTGGTGACTAACACACGTAAATAGGACCTTGGTAAATAAACTCGAAATACTCAAAGCCGTGTTCATTCAAACAATTGTATTCAAGACAACTAATACCTCTCTTTTTAAATTATATCTAGATAATTATGTCGTCATATCTGAGAGCAAAACGTCATGGTTTTCACTCCGAAGCCGACCGAGCAGAGTGAGAATGGGCTCCTCTGATGTCACTAGCCTTACACAAGCAGTAAAACCTGACCAAAAAGCTGCTGCTTAGCATCCTCTGCATGAAAAGTTCGATAGTCACACCGAAAACATGACAGTCACGAGTTGAATGTGAGCCTCCTCAGAATCAGCAAGCTTGCGCCCGAGTTCCCATGCCCATCAGGTCCCACGCCGCCAATCACTGACGGCCGCAGTGAAGATGGGGTCCAGCCACCACGTTTGCTCTACACGAGAAGTGGAGTGCTCACGCTGCAAGGCCACCGAGTGTGGCGATTAATCTATGACCTTATTAGCACAAACTACGCGCACACGCACAAAGAACAATATGTCATCACACGGCGACGATGTATGGCATTCAATTTCGCCACACTCACGACGGGCCACTCAGAGCCAGCGCCCCTGGTAGCATTTGCGGCAACAAATGTTTCGAGATTGTTTCTTCCGATTTGTTATTGCAGAAAGAGCTTCAGAAGTGTAACGTTGGCAGTAATAATCTGTATTTATTTATCTGTAATATTCGCTAGAAGCGAAACGAGCTGAGTGGGAGTGATGCGTGTGCGCCCTTGTTGCCTTCGAGGGTAGGAATTTTCATGCTGCAGGTGGACCGAAAGAACTTGTCCGAAGGAGAACAAATGCCCACGAGCAGTCCCATTCCTTCAGTTGCAAAAGATATTATGCTGCATCCACGCTGGTGCTGCTGCGTTGCTGTTGTCCTGACTGAGTGGTGGTGCTGACGTGTTCACACGCGGTGTTAGTAATAAACCACCTCAAATGCTGCACATGCGTGTTTGACGCTATGAGTCTTTTGCAGCTGCTTTACCCAACACTGATTTCTTCATCTCCGCGCAGTCATCCTGTCATTACCATGTGGGGCGAGCTCAGGGCATATTCGGGTGCCCGAGATTTTCGGGTCAACCCCCATGGCACTCTTGAAATCGAAAAAGTGTAATAAGACACATAAATATAGATGAGTACAGCTTGGGCCATTTCGCGATTTCTGTTGGCAACATGTGCCAGCCAAACGTCATTTCAATCAACTACAAGCCAATGACTACTCTGAAAAGTCTGGAGTGCTTTAGAGGCTCGGGCTGCTGTATGATTTCATATGATGTCGTCGTCGCATTGTACAACCACGGCGAAACCACGTATAGCACAGCCGTTTGTAGCATATTGAGCTGGCTCTTCTTGTTCTTGGAACCATAGTTAACTATGTATACACTATATATACACTTTATTACACTCTTGCTCAGTACGACTCTGACGCTAGTACCGATAATAGCTGCAACGCGCGGTGTTTGAGCGAGCATGGGAATGCTGGGTAATACACAGTTTTTTTATTATACGTTCATTCGGCTCAGTTGGGCTTCTTGGGCCCTGAATTCGCTTTTCCGCAGATGAAGTTCAGCAAAAGTTTAGCAGTTAGGCTTGACCTCTTTGGCATACTTAGGCTCACGGATTATAACCGGTTCACGAAGTTCACAACAGTCCCCTTTTTTTATTCACAAGGAAGCGAAATCACAGCAATCAACAAGGCCGCGAGAGAGTTTGAGGCCGCAAGCATGAAGACCTGGCAAAACCGTGTACTACCCATCATTTTCATGGTGGCAGAGCGATCGCAGCGCCAGAGTCCCCTTAAGTTGATAGTAGAAAACTGTGGGCTTTGAAAACGTCGATTATGTTATAAAGTGAGGGGCAATGTAGGAGTCCAGGTGGCCGCATGGTGCTGCCATCGCTTGTGATAATGCGGGCAAAACCGCAAATAATTAGGGGGAAAGAAGAAAGAATAAAAATACTAACAAAGTGAGAAAAACAGGCTGCATAAGAGAAATTAACACAAACAAAAAAGAGAAAAGACAAAAAATGAGAACAGAATGAAAAAAAATAACAAAGTTAGAGAATACCGCACTCGATTGCTGTATTTTAACACAAAAATGCTGTATCCCGGGGTCCACCATAGCTACACGAATGCATTTCAGTCCCGTATGTGAAGGTATAAAAACAAAGAGATCGCAAAAAGCAAACCTCTGAAGAAAAAGTTCCATCGCGTGGTGTCGAACCTACAGCGCCTGGCTCCGCAACACGCGACGCAAAAGCACTCAACGACAAAGACAGCATTTGTCAGCTTACTAACCTCGAGCTATTGAGGTACACCATTTACCATTGGCAGCCTTCAGAGCTCGGCTGGCTCAGAGCGTTTTGCCACCACTCACGAGATGGCGTGAATGGCGTGAAGAACACCAGTTAAAGGTCGTGCCCTCCCGCAGTTACGAGGGGCGCACGCCTTTTCTTGGCATGGTCGTTCGTTGGCGCGCACTTCTGTCTTCGTGGGGGCGGTGTGTACGTTGTGTGCTTTCCGAGACGTTTGCGCTGAAGTTGCGAAGGCAATGATGATTACTTTGCTCACTGTGTGATAGAAGGCTGCTGCTGACACCACAAGTAGACAATTCGCCAGTTCGTACGTGTCTTATGTATACTAGCACGCTCGTTTCGTGCGTCCTTCGTTGTGTCAAGCTTTGATAGCTGGTCTTCAGCACTTGGTGCATGTATGCTCAGTTTGTGCATCTTTCCTGCTTTAGGTGCGAGGTGATTGTTTCAAGCTGCTTTCTATTCTTCGCGTGGCAATCCATTTTTGTTGCTGCAGTCTTCATCTTTCGCCCTCGTAGTGAAACAATGCACAATAATGCTCATCTTCATCTGTGAAGAAACGTTTCACTTTCGTGATATGCCGATTCATATCAGTGAGAGATCACGCATGTTTTCTTTCTGTTTTCTTTCAGAGCCCCACAGCGACAAAGAACATGCATTGTACTCTTCGCAGCTGCCACATTTCTTCTATTTTGTGGCGTCATCTGTGTATACGATTGGAGAACTTACAAACTGTCTAAGTGCTGCCAGGAATTGCAGAGTGATAAAATAATTGTTGAAAGGCCTGGTGAGTGTTTTATAGAGGCACAAAACAATAAAATGACAATTCGCTCGGTAAATGCTCACGTGTTAGACACATCGATCAGCGTGAGCTTTTCGGATGCTTCCATCTGTTGCCTGTTTAAATGAGAAGAAACTGATGAGAAAGGAAAAACTTGATCTTAGGTGCATAAGTACACAGTAATATACTATATGACAAAGCATGACGTTTCTGTACTGTATGTTTTGTCTCCTTTGTTTATTTGTGTTGAGGTAACCGCGAAAATTCTTACTCTTGGTTCGAACAGGTTCCGAAGGATTACAAAGTATTCCCTTGAACGTTATTGGCACACCAGAAGGTCCAAGGGTGGTTAACAAACGGATGAATCCGTCAGCAGCTTGCAGCGATTCTTCTCTCGAAGTGCCACTGCCAGCTGCTTTCGAGTCTGCTCTTGAAAAGTATGCCATAGTTCCATCAGCTGGCGTCAAAGTAGTGATTATCATTGCCTATTATCGGTCTGGGTCAACCTTTTTCGGTGAGTTGCTGTCTTCTGCACCCCGGACATTCTTCCATTTTGAGCCCCTAATGATGTTCACCGTCAGTGGTGGCATACGACCAGGTAGAGAGTGCCATGCTTTTCAGCTTCTGGATGGGCTTGTTCGATGCCACTTCGATCCTCTCTACACAGTTTGGCTGGAGAACAACCCTTACTACAAGTACAATCATTTCCTAGCTGACATCTGTGAAAGAGGGCAGTCCTGCTCTTCCCCAGGTCATCTCTCTGCTCTGTGTTCAAGAGCAGCAACTCAAGTGTTCAAGTTCACAAGACTTCGCGCCAGACAGGTCAGATGCCTGAATTGTAATAGCAAGTTGCGTCAATAGTGGACGTCCGTCTTATCTATCTATCTATCTATCTATCTATCTATCTATCTATCTATCTATCTATCTATCTATCTATCTATCTATCTATCTATCTATCTATCTATCTATCTATCTATCTATCTATCTATCTATCTATCTATCTATCTATCTATCTATCTATCTATCTATCTATCTATCTATCTATCTATCTATCTATCTATCTATCTATCTATCTATCTATCTATCTATCTATCTATCTATCTAT
Organism: Rhipicephalus microplus; assembly: GCF_043290135.1. Classification (NCBI taxonomy): domain Eukaryota; kingdom Metazoa; phylum Arthropoda; class Arachnida; order Ixodida; family Ixodidae; genus Rhipicephalus; species Rhipicephalus microplus. The sequence continues at coordinate 138,593,055 of NC_134700.1, forward strand.
CTATCTTCCTGTCTGCCTGTCTGTCTGTCTGTCTGTCTGTCTGTCTATCTATCTATCTATCTATCTATCTATCTATCTATCTATCTATCTATCTATCTATCTATCTACCTATCTATCTATCTATCTATCTATCTATCTATCTATCTATCTATCTATCTATCTATCTATCTATCTATCTATCTATCTATCTATCTATCTATCTATCTATCTATCTATCTATCTATCTATCTATCTATCTATCTATCTATCTATCTATCTATCTATCTATCTATCTATCTATCTATCTATCTATCTATCTATGCGGTTAACATTTTATTTTGTAGGTAACAAAAAGCTTCAGATTAAGATAACAACGTATATTTTAAGCGTGTAAGGCCACTTACAATAGTGTAAGGCCGCTGACGCACCTTGGATGCGTAAGTGGCCTTACACTATTGTTAAGATAACGCAGTCACTTGCTGTACAGCTAGTTGTTCGAGAACCCCTGAACGTATGTTGCAGCACAATGCCATGAATTTTTTATCCATGTATATACCTTTCAAAGTGCGGCGATGGCGTAGTGGTTAGAGCATCCGCCTCGCATGCAAGAGGTCCGTGGTTCAAATCCCGGTACCGCGCAGTTCCCAACCGGATTAAAAAAAAAATCCGCGTGTTGATGGAACTGCATTAAGAGGCCTGGGGTGCGGCCTCACCGGCAAACACCGCCGAGAACGCACTCCCTCACCAGAGAAGGATTGGCCACCCTGGTGCAGTATCTGGCCACTACCTCCCACATGATTACGTCAAATAACTCACGGCCCTCAGTCCCCAGCAGCTGCGAAGCAACTGACCACGGCGGCGGTCAGATCTGCAACGCAGCAGAGGGTGCTAAGAATCTCTGGATCCGGACAGGCCGCCATTGGAACCTGAACTTGGCAACGTTTAACGCTAGAACCTTATCTAGTGAGGGAAGTCTAGCTGTACTATTCGAGGAGCTAGAGGGTGTTAAATGGGATATAATAGGGCTCAGTGAGGTTAGGAGGACAGATGAGGCCTATACGGTGCTACAGAATGGGCACGTCCTTTGCTACAGGGGCTTGGCAGACAGAAGAGAACTGGGAGTGGGGTTCCTCATTCACAGAAACATAGCTGGCAACATAGAGGAATACTATAGCATTAATGAAAGGGTGGTAGGTATCGTAATTAAACTGAATAAAAGATACAAGATGAAGGTAGTACAGGCTTACGCGCCTACATCCAGCCATGATGACGCTTCAGTTGAAAGCTTCTATGAAGACGTGGAATCGGCAATGAGTAAGGTAAAAACACAGTATACTATAGTGATGGGCGACTTTAATGCAAAGGTAGGGAAGAAGCAGGCTGGAGACCAGGCAGTAGGAGATTATGGCATCGGTACTAGAAACGCCAGAGGAGAGCTACTAGTAGAATTCGCAAAACGCAATAATTTACGGATTTTGAATACCTTCTACCGAAAACGAGAAAACCGCAAGTGGACATGGAGGAGCCCTAATGGCGAAAATAAGAACGAAATAGACTTTATAATGAGTGCACACCCTGGAATCGTGCAGGATGTGGAAGTGATTGGCAAGGTACGATGCAGTGACCATAGAATGGTACGGTCTCGAATTCGCCTAGACTTGAAGAAGGAACGACAGAACCTGATACGCAAGAAGCCAATCAATCAGCTAGCACTGAGAGGGAAAGTACAGGAATTCAGAGTGTCACTGCAGAACAGGTACTCGGCTCTCAGTGAGGAAACCAACCTTAGCGTAGATACAATGAATGATAATCTGACGAGTATCATTATGGAGTGTGCAGTGGAAGTGGGAGGCAGGGTAGTTAGACAGGACACTGGCAAGCTTTCACAGGAAACGAAGAACCTAATTAAGAAGCGTCAAATCATGAAAGTGTCAAGTACAACAGACAAAATAGAACTGGCAGAGCTTTCGAAGTTGATTAATAGACGTAAAGTATGCGATGTAAAAAGGTATAACATGGAGAGAATTGAACACGCTCTGAAAAACGGAGGAAGTGTCAAAGCATTGAAGAGGAAACTTGGGATAGGCAAAAGTCGGATGTATGCACTAAGGGACAAAGAAGGCAAAATAACTACCAATATGGATAGGATAGTTAAGATAGCGGAGGAGTTTTACAGGGATCTGTACAGTAGCCGAGACAACCACGACCTTAATACTATAAGAACTAGCAGTAACCCAGATTACACTCCACCAGTAATGATAGAAGAAGTCAGAAAAGCTTTGGAGAGCATGCAAAGGGGCAAAGCTGCTGGTGAGGATCAGGTAACATCAGATCTGCTGAAAGATGGAGGACAGATTGTGTTAGAAAAACTAGCCACCCTGTTTACGAGGTGTCTCCTGGCGGGAAGAGTACCAGAGTCTTGGAAGAACGCTAACATCATCTTAATACATAAGAAAGGAGATGACAAGGACTTGAAGAATTACAGGCCGATCAGCTTGCTCTCTGTAGTATACAAGCTATTTACAAAGGTAATTGCCAACAGAGTAAAGAAAACATTAGAATTCAATCAACCAAAGGAACAAGCAGGATTTCGAACAGGCTACTCAACAATTGACCACATTCATACTATCAATCAGGTAATAGAGAAATGCTCAGAGTATAACCAACCACTATACATAGCCTTCATAGATTACGAGAAGGCGTTTGATTCAGTAGAAATATCAGCCGTCATGCAAACACTGCGGAATCAGGGCGTAGATGAAGTATATACAAACATTCTGGAAGAAATCTACAGGGGATCAACTGCTACCATAGTGCTTCATAGAGAAAGCAACAGAATACCAATCAAGAAGGGTGTAAGGCAGGGGGACACAATCGCCCCAATGCTGTTTACCGCGTGCTTACAGGAGGTTTTCAGAAGCCTAGAATGGGAACAGTTAGGGATAAGAGTCAATGGAGAATACCTTAGTAACCTGCGCTTCGCCGATGACATTGCATTGCTGAGTAACTCGGGGGACGAATTGCAACTCATGATTACGGAGTTAGACAAGGAGAGCAGAAAAGTGGGTCTTAAAATTAATCTGCAGAAAACGAAAGTAATGTACAACAACCTCGGCAAAGAGCAGCGCTTCGAGATAGGTAATAGTGCACTTGAAGTTGTAAAAGACTATGTCTACTTAGGGCAGGTAATAACCGCAGAGCCGAACCACGAGATTGAAGTAACTAGAAGAATAAGAATGGGGTGGAGCACATTCGGCAAGCACTCTCAAATTATGACAGGTAGATTGCCACTATCCCTCAAGAGGAAGGTATATAACAGCTGTATCTTGCCGGTACTTAGCTACGGAGCAGAAACCTGGAGACTTACAAAGAGGGTTCAGCTTAAATTGAGGACGACGCAGCGAGCAATGGAAAGAAAAATGGTAGGTGTAACCTTAAGAGACAAGAAGAGAGCAGAGTGGATTAGGGAACAAACGGGGGTTAAGGATATCATAGCTGAAATCAAGAAGAAGAAATGGACATGGGCAGGGCATGTAGCGCGTAGACAGGATAACCGCTGGTCATTAAGGGTAACTGACTGGATTCCCAGAGAAGGGAAGCGGGTTAGGGGGAGACAGAAGGTTAGGTGGGCAGATGAGATTAAGAAGTTTGCGGGTATAAATTGGAAGCAGCAAGCACAGGACCGGGTTAACTGGCGGAACATGGGAGAGGCCTTTGTCCTGCAGTGGACGTAGTCAGGCTGATGATGATGATGATGATACCTTTCAAACTCATGGGTATTTTTGTAAAGTCACGTGGACAGCTCCCATTTTCGCTTCGATGCATTATTTTTTGTTGTTTTTCGAAAGTGTGAACGTACACAAGAAGCATCGTGTGCTCTTTCATAATTTTGTCTGTTACATCGAAACTGTTGGAGTCTACCACGTGGCGTAATCGCCAACGTCATCCTAATAGCAGCAGCAGCAGCAGCAGCAGCAGCAGCAGCAGCAGCAGCAGCAGTAGTAGTAGTAGTAGTAGTAGTAGTAGTAGTCGAAGTAATATTTGGTAGTAGCCACAGCAGAAGCACTACTAGTGGGTGGTCTGCAGATCACGGGACCAGAGCAATAAAAATGTAGCTTAGCGACTGGAAGATATAGTCTGGGTACCCGCTTACTCCTCCTTACCCGGCAACGAGGCGGCACACCAGACAGCTCGAGGACTCAGAGACCGAGCCTCTGGATTGCCCTGGTCGAGTTGGGAGGGCGACGAGAGATTTGAGCGGGTGGCCACTCACAGAGATATAATCAGTCATCATGATCATCATCATCATCATCATATTCATCATCACCATCATCATCATCATCAGCCTTATTACGTCCACTGCAGGACAAAGGCCTCTCCCATGTTCCGCCAGTTAACCCGGTCCTGATATAAGCAGTATTACAGGCTAAGCTGGAAAATCTATCCTCCCGCACACTCGTCATTGAACCAAGGACAGGCGGTGGCGTGGCACCTACTCCAGACACATGCGTTTCCTAGTCCGGCGACATTGAACTGCTGCGTGCCGGAACTTCATTCGGAGAGGTGTAAATTTTGCAACATCAGGGCGGACTTGAGCCGCATTTTATGGGAATGCCCTCAGGCCCCTATAAGAGGTCAATTCTCCGACGGGAGTGGATGGAATACCACGCTCCTCAGCTCTGACTCTCAATTATAAGCCCGCTTAATATGGCAGGCCGAAGGCGCCACCAAGGCCCATGGGATCATGGCCGTCGTCTAGGTTTGGTCCTCCCTTCTCCTCTCGCACCTGAAAGGGGAGCAGGATCTTTCTGCTAAATAAATAAAGCTTGTTCATCATTAGCGACTGGAGAGGTGAGAAAGAATACTGAGGGATTACGAGAAAAAGAGAGACAAATTAAAATGTGAAAGGGAAGGAGGTCACCTGATTGACCATGCGGTCATACATGTCAAGCCCAGCATGAGTGCTTGCCACGCTGCTTGCAGCCATTACAGTAACAAGCGTTTCGGCTGAGTGGGTGGATGAAATGGCCCACGGCTGCAGTGGGACGCTATACGCTATAGTTTTATAGTGCAGCCGTGAATGTCTATCTCGCCCCGAGGTATTCACACGTCTTAACATGGTAAACAAAGAAAGGATAAAATTTGTGACATATACTTTCCTGAAACTTCCGAACAAGAAATAGCAGATCACGCGTACAGTGGGAATCGATTATATGCAAAGCACGAATGAGGAAGTTTGACAGGTCGCTTCCAAATCAGAAGAGCGTTATGAGGCGGACGTAAATTATGTTGTACATGACTTCTATGTCGTGATTATTCTCATTGCGCCAGACATTTGTGTACATCGTTTGTTCACGTCAGATTACACCAAATTTCATGTGTCATTCTCTCGAAACAACTCAAATATGGAGGCGAAAATGCTGTAGATCCGTGTGCTCAGATTTGGTGCATGATAAAGAACCCCAGGTAGTCTAAAATTCCGGAGCCCTTCACTACGGCGTCTTTCAAAATCATATGGTGCTTTCGAGACGTGGAACCCCACATATCTATCATTCAATCGAAAGGACAGAGAGCCCACTATGAGCCTAGCATGCAGCCATGTTTTACTTCACATGCATGTCATGATTATCATGTTTGGAAGAGCCACTTACCTTCGTCGTCCAATCACGTCACGAAACACCAAATTTGGTATATATTAAGCTAGCGAAACGGCCACAAGAGCGCTTTAAGCATAACAAGTAGTCAACTTTTACATAACACGTATATTGTAATTATCATGTTTGGACGTTCATTTACCTTCTTCACCCATTCACGTCAAGGAGTACCAAATTTGGTATAGGTGAAGCTTGCGAAATGGCCACAAGTGCATCATGAGTGTGGTATATAGTGATGGTCTTACATGACATGTATGTCATAGATATTCTTTTCATAAGTCATATACCTTCGACATCCATTCACGCCACGTAACACCAAATTTGGTATATGTGAAGATAGCGAAACGACGGCGATTGTGCCATGAGCGTAACATATATTGATGTTTTACATGACAGTCATCTCATGAGTCCCTTTTTATGAGCTGTCACTTGATTTTGCCACGCAGTCATGTCATACCAAAGCAGTTTTCCAATATGTCATGTGATCGAAGCCACCAGAAGAGAAGCCAAACAATGACACGTACATCACTAGAATCATGACATACATGTCATAATTTTCATCTTGTCCCGTGTCACTTAGGCTGGTCATGCAGTCATCTTAAGCTTTAATCAATTGGGTATAAATCCCATTATCGAAACGGCCAGGAGACGAAAAATTTGTAGGCGGCTAAATAGATAGATACAAAGGTTGATCAAAAGATATGGCCAAAGTCACCAAATTTTCCTAAGCAATGCTTCGCATTTTAAAGCGAATGTCTGACTAACGGGCAATGACTTGATTTCAGCAGCGTCGCTTTGTGTCGAATTTTTCTTTTAAAAGGACCATATTATGAGCAATGTCGTCAAAGATACATCGTTGCAGAATGTATACGAGGCACGCCCGAACACAATTGAAGTCCCCAAGTCTCGTTCGTTTGTGTTGTGTCCAGCCTGCTCTGTAAATCACGTGAGCAAGTCACATCGAAGACTGTAACATTATCGTAAGCAGTCGCGTTGGTTTAAAAATATTCTCCATTGTTCCTGTTGTGCGTGCAACCTTTTCGTCGGGAATAATACTAGACATAAGCATTGCTTGCACAAAGCAGTGGTTATACGTGTAACGGGCTGGCGACATTAAAAGAGACAGAGCAGCCCGCATGGTAATATAAAGTAGTCCAGTCGTATGTAACTGGAGGAATGAAACATATGCACTGTTAGTAATGCCGCTCGTTACTTAACACGTTGCAGGTGGCGTCTTGGATTGAGCAAAACCAGAACATCGCGGAGACCGTTCGTGTTGTCCACCTAGTGCGAGACCCGCGGGCTATCTACTCTTCCAGAAGAGGTCTTCGCTGGTGCACTGAATACGAGTACTGCGGTAGCGCATCCGCTTTGTGCGATCAAATGAGATCGGATCTAAATGCGTTTGTAGAGATAAGCGGCAAATTGCAGAAAGACAGAACGTACCAGATACGTTTCGAAGACCTGACCGCTGATCCGGTAAATGAGACCCTACGCCTATTCGAGTGGTTAGACCTAGATTTTGCGCGATCAGTTACAAAATACCTGGAAGAACACACGTCAGCAACTGCCGCAGACGTCAGGGATGCGCATTCGACACGCAGAAACACACGCCTGGTTGCATACTCCTGGAAGAGCAAGTTGTTGTCGCGAACTATACGTGAGATTGAAGTGGCCTGCAGTGACGTTCTTCAAAGGCTTGGCTACGACGAGTCGTCAACAAGCATGGATGGTGTGAACGCGTAATAAAAGAACGACCACTGAGGCCATTCGAATTATGCCAAGCATTATCGCAGCTACATCTGTATTGTATAAATTTGCACTTCCAAGGAACCACCATAATGTAAGAGACTCGTTATACACACGGACCACTGTTAAAGGCAACACTTGTGTGTGGTGGCTACCTATATTTCACTTTCTTAGAAAAGTATAGTGGCTTGAGGTGGGTCCCAAGCATGCAAACAAGGTTGCTTGGTCTCTAGTGAAAAATGTGTTGCATGTGATTGCTATTTGCACCAAGACACAGGAATATCTAAGAGCGCGGTGTATGGACGAACGCATAGACGTAGCAGCACAGAGCGCAGAAGCTCCAATAAACACGAGCACCCCATTATCTTTAGCTACACATATCATGAATGAAAGACTCTCTCTGACCACAGCGAACAAGGAAGGTTTGCTTGTCATATTGCCGGATGTTCTACACAAGAATAAAACAAAGAAGGCAATTGGCAAAAACTTCACTGGCTTTCAAAATACTATGCTCAAAGCAAAGCGAAGGACTCAGCCACCGCTAACCACCCTAAGGCTAGGCAAAAAAGCAAGTGCGATAAAGAAGACCCAAAGAGTCCCCAGGACATTTACTTTGTGGCAAGCACCCCAAGCTAGAGATGCCATTCAGGAACACCAGCACGAGTAGCGGCTCTTGGCAGCACGGCGTTTTGAGATTCCTACGAGCCTACCTGAACACCATTCACGTTGATGACTCGTACTCACACATCTATAGGCTCAAAATGTTTTGCTTGGTAAAAATCTATGAAACTGTCAAAATATTAGTATAGGCAGGGAGTACGTGTTTTATCTGATATCTCAATGTAGACTTATCATCAGTGTCCGTAGGTGAAATTTTCACCTTGAATATGAATGTGCATTTATGCTAGGTACGGTATTTCTTTTGAGGCGGTCAGCTTATGCTAGTGCATTTTATAACAAAAGTAGTTCCACACAAAATTAGCGTGTGCACACAGAAAACCGGAGTGTGCATCAGTGTGAGCCTTCCTCCGGCTGTACGCGAAATCTTTTTAATTGTGTTGATCAACTGTCGGAAGTGGAGCTGGACGGTCTGATTAGGCATGCGTTCAGGTACGTATAACATCTTATTTTGTTCTTCTGTGGCCCAGACTGCAACCAGCTAAGCCATAAAATACACGAGGCATTTAAAGGATGCAGGCCGGGGCTGTGGCTCACCGGGCAAATGTGGCAAGGAAGAGAAGCACTAAAATTCCAACCTTCACACGTGCGCTGGTTCTACCACTGTAGAACTACAAAGCCAATTTTGACCCATGGTTGCAACCATTCAAAGAGTATAAAGACATAATGCTTCCATGAAATCTTTCCACCTTGAATTTAAAGTGTGTTGATGATCGACAGGTAACTTTGTGGAGCATATGAAATTATTGGGACATGCAGGCTACACAAATCGCATTTCACCAGATGATGTCAGAAACGGGTGAATACTTCGAAGCCCGCTCAATCTGCGTCAGCTGATAAAGAAAATGGTCGCAGAATGAGGTTCACTGTAATGCCTTATGCCATATTTTTCGTGGCTTATAACTGTGGTAAATTGCCACGTTATTGACGTCATCTTTACTGCACCACAAAAGCTGCCTACATTTTATGCACCAGTAAGCAGAAAGAAAAATATCCCAAGAGGTTTATTGCGAAGTTCATATATCACGAGACACGCATGTGCGTCCTTAGAGTGCGCAGTAAGCACCGTCTACCAGATGCCCCTTTCCTGCGCCTGAACACATGTCCGCCAAAGCTGAAGATGCATCAACGTGAGACACAAGTTACACTGGCATTTTCTGAAGAACAAGAAGTCATCCTCTAAATCAGCTCACTATATTAAGAATGTGGGCGCTCTCTGCACTGAAAAAAAAACTAAAATTTTTTCCAAAGTGCTATTGACATCACAGAGTGCTCTTGCTGGTACGCTGTTCCTGACATCCGTAATAACCATGTCACGGACCCGTCACTGTCAGTCGTGATAGCTTCAACCGTTGAGAAAACAATGACGAAGGTATTGGAGAACCTTTTTCGGACACTGACGGAGTCATTTTCTTCAATAGTAAATGCACAAATCACTCGTCCTCATGAATGTTAATAATCCAGATGCAGCCTCTGTGGTTTGTTCAGCTAACGAGGTGAATACAGAATCTCTAGAAACAGGGCCTTCTAAACTCAGCCACACAATAACAACACCTGTTGAAGAGTTGTATTCATCAAGAGCTGGTCCGTCGGACTACGGCCGTAAAATAATCCTCATTGAACGTTTGGATTAGAGCTCTGATTCAGGTTCGCAGAACTCACAAATAGAATTTGACTAAAAAAAATGAAATGGCCAGCGTCGCCACAAAAACATGGATCTCCAGTGAGTCCTAAAGAAAAAAGTGAAAAAAAATATCATAAAGAAATAGGATCAAAAACAATTTTTTGAAAGATGGCTCATTGCAGAACGCAGTGAATGCTGCTGGCATATCCTCAAAATAGGTGGATTAAGAATCTTGCCGTAGAATTGCCGGCCAGTTTTTCCCGCAAGTACTGATTTATTTCGCCTTTCTATTCAGCATTCCCCATATTGTACAGTCTCCCTAAAGAAAAAGTCTTTCATCTTAAAACTACCGAAGATTTTGTTTACACCGCCCCTCTCGAGGTGGGGGTTAAGCAGTGTTTATCTCTTCAAAAATTGCGCATCAGGTAAACGTTACAGGTCAAATAATAAATTCAGAAAGTGAAATTTTTGCATGATATACATCTCTTCCGAGATACATTCTTTTTTGGTTAGAAAACGCTTATTTTTCGTCAGGTGTTAAAAAGCTCGTGTTTTAGATACCGTAATATCGTCTTGCAGAGAAGACATATTAATCGTAGGTGACTTCAATTCTCATCACACTTCGTGGAAATTCAGAACAGATAGGAGTGGAAAGCATTTGTGGTATTTCGTTGCTAAAAATATTATAACACACATTACCAGCGAACCCCCACGTTTGTGTGTAATCAGTCTCAATTCGCGATTGAGCTTACTTTCTGTAGTCCTTGCCTCTGTATTTCTACAAGGCCTACTTTGAACTCGGGTACAAATAGCGACCATTTTCTTTTATTGTTTGAGCTTGTATGTCCCGTGACTTCAGTAATCAGGCAGCCCACTTCTCATAATAATTTAAATAAGTTTAAACAGACACTACGGGTGGCTTCGTCAAAACAAACCAAGAAAATTGAAGAGCGGAATGTTATCAACTTCAATAATGTCTTAAAAACAATCTCTAAATAAAGGTAAATTCACAGGTCTGGTCTCTTAACAACGTTCTTTGAATTATTGGTAAAATTCCGATTGTTCACGTCATTACACGCTAAGAAAAGCGGCGTGGTGAGAACTGCGCTATAATCAGTGCCCTAGAAACTGGAGTGATTATAAATACGCGGCTGCAGTTTTTAAGCGAACAGTTGCCGCTGCAAAAGATAACTATGATAGCCCACTTTCCGAGTTACTTTCAAAGCCTTGTCACACGAAATCACTTTTAAACTTCCTTGAAGCCAAAAAGTAATCCCGCCACCACCAAATCTCGAATCGATAGTCTCAACGCCAAGTGAGTTGCCTACTTTTCTGGAAAATATTGTTCAAGGGCTGGAAAGCCGCTTCACGGCTGCAAACTTTTACCACTCGTGGTGCCCTGTTAAAAGCGATGACTTTGAAAAGGTTATAGCGTCGAAAATAGCACAAGTAGTGGAAATATTTCCCAATTTTGCTCTAGATCTTGATGAAATAACTGCATTGGTAATAAAATTATCCATAAAGTTTCACCTCAAGGTTTATTTTCAATCGTTAACCACTCCATTAGATATTCGTATATTACGCCTGAGTGGAGAATCGCGAAAATAATTCCTTTATCGAAGAAACAGGTAGCTGGGTTGACTTTGGATAACAGTAGACGAAAATTTACTCACAGATAATCTGGTAAAAATAATCGAAAGAATTCCACACATTAGGATATGCAACTGGTTGGATGAAAACACAGTTTTAAGCCCATGCCAAACTGGATTCAGGCGTGGCTGCAGGATACAACTATCTCGCTAAAAAAAAAGTTGCCGCTTTAGTAACTTTAGATATTGCAAAAGCTTATGACAGTGTGGAACACATTAAACTAATAAATTCGCTAACGCATGTCGGTTTACCAAATTACTTCGTGGGATGGGTTTACTTCTTTCTAAATGATAGAAACTTATATTGCGTTTAATCTGGTGTGTCGTCTTCAAAGTGTAAACAAACTGGAGGTCTCCCCCAAGGTTTGGTACTGTCACCATTATTATTTAAAATTTTGTTGTGCCCAATTCCAGTACAACACGGTGTACAGGTGTATGTATACGCTGACAACATTTCATTTTTTGCTACAGCTACAGATATACATACACTATATCAGATGCTACCGTTTTATATGAACGCTTTGGACGCATGGTTAGACAACATTATACAATCATTAAACATCAGAAAAAGTGGAATCGTAGTTCTTTCGATAAGAGTCCCAGTGCAGAATTCCGTACGTTACAGACATGACTTTATCCCGCAGGTGAAATAGAATAGATACTTAGGAAGGAGTTATACTGAAAACCCAAATTGGAGTCCGCATATAGAAAATATGGCAGCTAAAGGAGCGCGGGCGCTTGGAATGCTTCGTAGACTCAGCAATAAACGTTCTGGTTTACGTCGTGATGTGCTGGTCATGACATATTCTATGAATATTTGCTCAATGTTGGAGTTAGGCTGTGTCTTGTTTTCTGAAGCACCCACCTACAAAAACCACCGACACCATTAGAACGCGAAGCGTTACGTTCATGTCTTGGGCTCCCTAAATTTGTCGCAATTAATATTTTATGTCAGGAAGCGCGCCTGCCTCCTCTGCGTGTTAGGCTCCAAATACTAGCAGTTCGTACCTCCCTAAAAATAAATTTATCCCCACAGAGGAGGTCGCAATATGTTTTCAATAATGCGCCGACGTCCTTTTTTACCAACAGTTGTGTAGGTTAAGGCGTCCACAAGTTTTCGTCGTACAGAAGCTCTTGGAAACATCACAAGTCAACATTCATGAAGAAATGGTACTAAGAAGACCTATTCAAACGATGAAAATAGAATTTGACAATATATTTCCTAATAATTGCAAAAAGTTTCACAGTAGATACTTAAATGATATTTTAAAAGACCACCCAGCAAGACTAGAACCGAAGTTTGTAATAGCAACTGATGCTTCAGTGTGGGAAGAGAAGGTAGGAGTCGGAATTGCATCTTCAGTGTTGAATAGGTTTTTTTCAATTCGTTTACCCGATTTACACCTATTTATCAAGCGGAATTACTTGCAATTCTTTTAGCATTACGAAAAATGTCTCGATCAATAGAAGATGCTATATTCTTTCAGACTGCCTGTTTATGTGTAGTTCGTTAACTGCGCCTAATATGCCCACTGCTTTAAATGTATTTTACGCCCTTGCCCCAAGACATTTACGACTGATTCTCTTGGTGTAGATACCAGGCCCTAAAGGTTTAACCTTCAGGGTTAAACCCTAAAGGTTTAACCCTGAGCGCATCTGCATGAATATGCAGACGCACTCGCAGAGGCCCCACATAAAGATTCAGTTTTTATTGGTGTCAAAAAGTGGTATCCTAAACATGTTACTGAAGCTAGATACGAAAAAAAATCACCTGGCCCGAATTACATTTAAACAAATTTTTTAAATGTATGCAGAATGTGCATCAAATTATTTGTACGGTCGATAAATAGTTGCTCAATTGTGAACTGCTACAAGATTCGATAACAGCCAGAGGTAGACCAATGCATAACAAAAGAAACAAGGACCAGGTTGTCAACTACAAGCCAATTTATTATTAGAACTTATAATAAACAATCATATTGTTGAATTTCTCAACAAACACAATTTTATAATAAGACACCAGACCAGCCCATATATAGAAAAGGCTTTTCAACCTACACTCAGCTAGTGTAAACCATGCATGCCTTTTCGAAGTCTAATAATTGCGGCAAACAAACCGATGCGATTCCTATGAACTTTGCCAAAGCGTTCAATAAGGTTTCGAACAATAAATTACTTTTTATGTTATGAGAAATTATTTCAAAACAAAACGCTAATGACTTGGCTCTCTTTTTACTTAACTAAACGAAAACATTGTGTTTCTGTTTACGATTGTTCATTATATATTATAAGAAATTATAATACATAGTTACACTTATAATATATAGGCTCTTATTATAAGAAATTGGGGCTCTACACAACCAATGATCTCTCCTGCAACAAGCACATAACACACACTATGACAAATGTGACTTAGGTACTGTTTTTTATACGTCGTCCTCTCATGCCTTCTGCCCACCTTTCAGTATACAAATCAATTGCTTTACAGTTATTAGATAAGGCTGCTACTATCTTGGATCCCTTCACTAAAACTAACATTAACAAAATAGCAAAAGTTCAAAAAAGAGCTGTGCATTTTAGAACAATTTTTGAAAAACTTCTGTTACGCGACAATTAAACAGGGCTGAATTTTCATCTTTATCTTTAGAATAGCGTAGATGAAGACTGAATTTTTTGTATCAACTAAAATAAGGACAGTATAAAACTAACATAGCGGATATTTTTTCTTTTTCTTCTTTTGATGATGATGATATGTGTGGTTTAACATTCCTAAACCACCATATGATTATGAGATACGCCGTAGAAGAAGGCTACAGAAATTTCGAACACCCGGGGTTCTTCAACGTGCAGAACAATCTGAGCACACGGGCCTACGGCATTTTCGTCTTCATCAAAAATGCTGCCGCCGAAGCCGGTCATTCGATCCCGCGACCTGCGGGTCAGCAGCCGAGTACCTTAACCACTACACCACCATGGCGGGACTCTCTTTCTTCTGGCTACTTTGTCAGGCAGAGCCATGACTTCACCGTACCTGCCTTTCCTACATGCAATATTTGCTTGAAGTATTCATCCTTTCTTCGCAACATAGACGAGTGGAATAAACTAACTGATGCAATGGTTTTAGCACGCTCATTGGCATTGTTTTCATTGGAATTAGATAGTGCTGTGACCAACTGAATCATATCAAATATTCTATAAGATTAGGGCTTTATTTTCTTCTATTTGTATCGTCTTTTCCGTGAAATGTTGCATATGCCCTATACATACTGTATGCCCTGTATGCATTATATGCACATGTACCTGCCGTTTCGCTCATGACTAACTTCATGTACCACCCTGCTAAAATCTCCACATGGGGCTTGTAGTACCTGTAGTTAAAATAATAAAAATATTTGTGTCCTGACAAAATCTCAGATTTGCCCATCTTTATCTAGGGCGGTCACAACAAACAAAATGTGTAGATTAAATTCTCTGTCCTGTCTCCCTCCTTGGCTTCGATTTTTTTGTCAGTAACAATTACATTGTAAGTGTGAAGCATTTCTTTGTGCACTGCAAGCGTTTTTGTTGTCTATCTACGCATCTGTGTAGATAGACAACAAAGACACAACACAGACATCACAGACACAACACAGACAACACAGACACAGACACAATTTGAGAGCCTCAAAATATTCAATGCATCAAAATGAAGTGAATGACGACGAGTGGGAGAAGCTATAGGTCCTAAGATTCGTAATGTCTACGTTGAAGTGGCCGACTTGTATAAACGATGGGCAGATGAACGGATGGATGCTTGGAGAGACGGAAGGATGAAAAGGGGGATGTATGGACGCATGCAAGTTCGGATGGATGGACGGCCAAGCGTACGCGCAGATTGCAGGTGCATGGAAGAACGAACAAATGGACGGCGCAGCAGTCACGTATTGTGCTGTCATAAACTTGATCAACGTACACTTAGAATCGGTTTTCTACACAAGTTTTCGTTTGTCGAAAAGTTTTATTTTGGGGGCTGATCATTAGTAAATTAAAAGTACATGGATGGTTTATGCCTCTACAGACATAAGAGTTTTCATACAATCTAGAGAACGGAACTAGACTGCCAAATTGCGCACGCCCAAAGCAGCGCAGAATAAAAATAATATTTCGGGGAGAGTTTTGCAACCCGTAATCGGCCACCGCATACTAGCTTATGATCTCGTTTGACGTAGTGACAGAGCAGGAAAGAAATAGGTGGGACGTCATGTTGTCTGTGTCCTTTTACCGCTTTAATTGTGTAATTTAACTATATCAATTTTATGATGATGTGCGACGATCACGGAGAAAGCAACGAGCCTGGCTGTCGATAAAAGTATTTTCTCTTGCCTACCAAGAAAAAAAAAAACTTTCATTCGCATGTCGCATTCTACGCTGGATTGTGCGATACATTTCTCTACATATTTCTGTAGGACTGACAGCACTGTATAGTTACTTCACGCAATTGAGATCATTAGCGGCGGCCAGCTCACCGCCATGAAGCAAAGTACTTCATCTAAAGTTTGCGTTAACGTTCGCTGCTCATCAGTCGCGGCAGACCAGTGACGCACCGGCTGTCTCAGCTATACGCGCCGGGAAGGGAACAGGAAAAAATATGTGAAATTTCCACAGTGCCACTGCGCAATCTGAAAGCGGTAGCGCCCCCAACTTTGTGTGCGAAGCGTATACTCTCGGACCACTGAGATGAGCCACTTCCATTTTTTTAGATTGTGGAAGTTCAGTTATTTAAATAAATTATAATGAAGATTTATGCAGTTCATGAAAGAAGGTAATGAAGAATTAGAGGAAGTAAATTTCTACAAATGCTCATCGACTTCTAAAGCCCTGTGTCTGCAAATACTGAGTCGCTAGAACAGGTGTCAGCGTGTTCATCCGATACGGAGTCCTAAAATCTAGGTGCACCCCCCCCCCCTCCTCCCCAAGGAGAAAGAGCAAGGCACCAGGAAATACACCTAGGGAGGGCATAATCGAAGAAGATCGCCAATGAGCTGCATGAGCACACTGCACAAAGTCAATGCACAAGGTGAACGCAACTGGAGTTGCCCAATGATTCTCCCGATGAGGAGGAAGAGCCCTCTAAGGAAGATGGGGTGAGTGTTGTCATCCTCGAGGAAGACAGACTACGCAACACGCGTAAACTTTTATGTCTATAGTGTCGAGAAGAAGAATGCAGTGGTTTTAGCAGGATTCTCGGCAAAGCTACTACGCCGTTCCCCAAATACTACTAATACACGGGCAGTTGACGAATCCCTCACTGCTTGCTCGGAAACAGCCTACGATGGCCTTCCTGATCTACTTGGCCATGCATGTGCTCAATAGCTTCCTCCAGCAACATGCCTTGTTTACCAATTAGTTGGAGGAAGTTAACTGACAGGTTTACTCACAAAATGAGCGTGCTTAGAAACTTATAGCGCTCGCCAAAACCACGTGACACTAGTCCAATGAATTTCAGTTGCTACGTGTGCTCATTTGTCAAATGCGCACTCCGCATTGTTAGCAAAAGGCTGGCCGTGTCGTTATCGTAGTTTTCCATCACTCTAAACATCTGTTCCGCGAAGATGAAATTTCTGTGTTTAAAAACGCATGGCATATTGCCGTTCCAGCTGTTTGATATTTTCGGCACCTTCAATGTAAACGCCAGATACACGAAGAGAGGTTGCATTATCACTTTCTATCTTTTAAGTATGATGTTGATTCGATAGCAAGGAGGCAGGCCAGTTCTCGTGAACAAACCATTTGACTGCACCGTGAATATCACTCACACGTTCATCTTTCCAGGTATTGTACGATTTCAAAAGGGCGTTGTTCCTTTATGCTATAAT
Source organism: Rhipicephalus microplus (assembly GCF_043290135.1). NCBI lineage: Eukaryota > Metazoa > Arthropoda > Arachnida > Ixodida > Ixodidae > Rhipicephalus > Rhipicephalus microplus. Next base: position 138,610,243 of record NC_134700.1, read on the forward strand.
TTTTTTGAAGTAGTAGTAAAAATATTTTGTTCTAGAAATATGAAGCGCTATACTTAATAGGCTAGTTAAAACACTGACAACAGTGTGTCATGATACAGTGTAGTTATTCTAAGTGAGGAGTAAGTTTCCCCCGGTAGTGCTAGTTTCCTGCTAGCGAATGGTGTCCTAGCGGTGAAAGATTGTTCTTGCAAGAGCAGTTACCGGGCTTTCGAGATGAAAATTATTGTAACTGCTACCATCCTAATTACACTGAAATGCCGTGCCGAATGAAAATGCGACAAGAGTTTTGTGCAGATCACGAGAAATTGGGATGGCGATAAGTGCCACTGGCTTGTGCTCAAGGGTGGGGGCTAGAATTTTATAGCGGGGAGATTCCCTGCCGTGCCAACTGTGCATGACTGTATGTCCAGGCAGTGCGATCGTGATGTATATTGCAGATATTGCGCTCTCTGGTGGTCCACGCGGCCTGGTTGTGTGGTAACCGCATGCGGAAGCCAGTACGAGTAGCTGAGATGGTTAGTTGCACTATCTGCTCGCGTGCATATTCACCTAGCACGCTTCATGAAAGTATCCCGGAAAGGCGTTCAATAGGAAATGTACCGGTACCTTCGGGCTACACTGGTCAATGCACCAGCGTTATAACAGAGCCCGTGCTTATTGTGTCAATCATGATCATGCTTGCAGCGCACCGCGGCGATTCGCATATTGTGATGCGCTGGTGTCCACGATGGTGCTTCTTGTTTTCTCTCGCACTGATGGGCATGGAAGGGTAGAACGCGAACGCGCGTGTGTGTTTAAACTTAGGTGCTTGTGCATGGTGCCATTGTGGTTCGTACCAACAGGAAGTTTTGCAGTTTGCTGCCTCTCATAATTGAAAGAACATCTCCGAGTTTAAAAGCACGGGACCTATTGTTTTCTTAATAATAATAATAATAATAATAATAATAATAATAATAATAATAATAATAATAATAATAATAATAATAATAATAATAATAATAATAATAATAATAATAATATTGCGAAGCATTTCTTAGTGAACTTCGGTGACTTTGAGCGTATCTATCTATCTATCTATCTATCTATCTATCTATCTATCTATCTATCTATCTATCTATCTATCTATCTATCTATCTATCTATCTATCTATCTATCTATCTATCTATCTATCTATCTATCTATCTATCTATCTATCTATCTATCTATCTATCTATCTATCTATCTATCTATCTATCTATCTATTTATCTATCTATCTATCTATCTATCTATCTATCTATCTATCTATCTATCTATCTATCTATCTATCTATCTATCTATCTATCTATCTATCTATCTATCTATTTATCTATCTATCTATCTATCTATCTATCTATCTATCTATCTATCTATCTATCTATCTATCTATCTATCTATCTATCTATCTATCTATCTATCTATCTAGCCGCCTAAGATTTTTAGCTCTCCTGGCCGTTTCGATAATGGTATCAATACCAAACTTAGTATGGCCTAATATGACTGTATGGAGAACATATTTGACTAGTCATAACATGAAAATCATGACATGCATGTGATGAATGTTACGATTCATTTTTCGAGGCCCTGCAGCTTTTGCGGTGGTTTTGTACACATGGCATGTTGCAAAACTGGTATGGTACGACACCATCGCATGGCGAACAAAAGCCACAGGCCCTAACATGAAAATCGTGACATGCGTATTATGTAACAACATGACTATATGCCACGCTCATGATGCGCTTGTGGCCGTTTCACTAGCGGCACATATACCAAATTCGGTATTACTGTACGTGAATGGATGACGAAGGTATGTGACTGGTCCAAACATGATAATCATGAGATGCGCGTCATGTAACAACGTGACTACATACCACGCTCTTGATGCGTTCGCGGCCGCTTCACTAGCTTTCTATGTACCAAACTCGGTATTACGCGACGCAAACGAACGATATAGGAAAGTGATACATCCGAACATGATAATCACGACATGCGTGTCATGTAACAACATGACTACATGCTACACTGATGATCCGCTCGCGGCCGTTTCACTAGCTTCACATATGGCAAGTTTGGTATTACGTGACGCCAATGAATGACGAAGGTATGTGACTGGTGCAAACATGATAATCATAAGATGCGTGTCATATGAGAACTGGACTATATGTCACAGTCAAGGCGCCAATACATTTGGCTGTGACGCAGTGCTTGTGCTCGCCGGCGTTCGTTTATTCGCGTCACGCCGGCGTTGGCACACCAGGCCCCGATCCTACCATATACTCGCAGGCACGCGCTTGGATGCGTTGCTTTGACGCTTGCGCGTTTCAGCGCGTCCGGCGTCCCTCCGTCATGAAAAGAGGGATACCCAGTGTTGTCTGGGTAACGCATCGGTGCGTATTGCAACATGTCGCATTTCGCGCCGATTGCCGTCGAGTCGCACCGACGGACTGTGGTCACGCCAGTAGGTCCCCGCGTCGGACCATTGAGTGCTCACGTTTCGCTACCGTAGCGTCGCTCTGCCGAGCGTGCGCATGCGTCAACGCTACATTGGAGTATATTGGGCCCTTCATGGGGCACTCGCGGCCGTTTCGCTAGCTGCACACACACCAAATTTGGTGTTAGGTAACGTCAATGGATGACGAAATATATGACAAGTGCAAACATGATCATTCTGACACGCGTGTCATGTAAGAACATGACAACTTACCATGCTCATAGTGTGCTCGCAGGTGTTTCGCTAGCTCCCCATATACTAAATTTTGTATCACGTGACGCGAATAGATGACGAAGGTAAATGACACATCGTAACAAGATAATCATGACATGGAAGTCATGTACGGCATCATTTACCTCCACCTCGTAACATTGTGCTGAGCTTAAAGTACTATCTCAGCAGTGAGGACTTCTCAGATGACGGTTTCCAACCTGTGCTGAGCCGCAAAGCGAAGTTGAGAAACATGAGGACATCCTCATCCTCAACTATTCAAACTCTAAGTGAAGCGCCAAAATCGAACACTTATACCATCCTGTTTCTGCCGGCACTTCCTACCGTCAGCATGAAACGCCTTAACAGACAGTCTGTGTCGAGGTCTCTGGAAACGCTCGTGCCAAATGAGATCACGGACATAAGAGTGAACGCCAGAAAGAATATACTGGCTTTGGACGTTTTGCACGCAAGTGCGTTGGGCGTTCTGCGCAGTGTAACTGACTTGGACGGCAACCAGGTGCACTGTCATGTTTCCTTGGGATGTGATGTAGTAACCGGCGTGATCTACGACATTGATGTGACTATTTCAAATAATGACTTACAATTTCTTGTCAAGTCAACAACTGATACTCCCATTGTTGATGTCACCCGGCTAGGCAAGTCTCGCTGTGTGAAGATTGCGTTTAGGAGCACATCACTTCCCTCTCATGTGAAGGTGGGGTACTTCAGACATGCTGTGCGGCCTTTCATTCCAAAGCCTCTCCAGTGCCGTAAATGCATGAAACTTGGACATGTTAGCAGCGTCTGCGAGAATTCGGTGGTATGCCACCGCTGCGCCGAGCACTATGAAGCGGATAAGTGCGTCGCAACTGTCAAGAAATGCTCTAATTGCAATGGATCCCATGAAGCCACATCGAAGGACTGCCCGTGGATTCAGAAGGAAATTGCCATCTTGAAGGAGATGGTGCGCGATCACTCATCTCATCGAGAAGTCGCAGCTAAACTCAAAAGGCGTCGTTCACTTCGACGTCGTTCTTCGAGGACGCCCACTACCTCCTCGACACGTTTGCCAACCTCATCAGTACCACCTTCTTTACCTCCCAGACCACATGCCATGGGAAAGGCTGTAAAGGAAAAAGCCAGTGAGCATACCCTAACTGCGACAGAGTGGCCTGGACTTCAAAGGGAAGCAGCATCAAGCGAACTGAAGGAGTTTCATGACGGCCAGTCCGCGATCCCGGTTCGAGATCTTTCCAACCAAGACAGGCAAGTGACTGCAATCGTGCAATCATTAATTGCCACGATTCGCACGCTACTGAGCAGCATACAATCTCCGTCTGCTAAGAGTGCACTGCAAATACTGGATGCACTGAATCCAGTTCTTGCTAACTTCGTATAAGCACAATGGCTCAACAAAATTTCATCTTCCGCACTGAAGTTAAAATTGCGTCGATTTTTCAGCGGAATGCCAGAGGCATGAAGTCCCGTATCTCGGACTTTCGCCAATTTGTTCGGGCCAATCAATTCCCTATACTTGTCATATGTGAACCAAACGTATCAACGCCTTATAGATTGTCCGGTTAGGAAGCTTTTTGTTCAGCCGCTTGCGAAGAACGAAGCAAAGTAATTGTTTACATTCGCACAGACTTGACTTATCTTTCGTACCCAATAAGTTCAAATGACGGCAATCAGTACGTGTGTCTTCGTGTAAAGAAGAATGCAGTTTCGTTCACGCTTATTGGTGGATATATATCTCCGTCATCGCGATTTGACTGCAACAGATTAAAAGACATCCTGATGAGGACCGATGGGCCTTGGATCATCACCGGTGACTTCAACGCCCATCACATGCTTTGGGGGAGCACTAGGATGAATGCCAGGGGCCGGAACATTGTTACATACGCTTCCGATTATGACCTTTCCATCATGAACGATGGTACTCCCACATATCTGCGGGGTCTCACGTATGGCAGTTGCCTTGACATGACATTGGTGTCACGATGCTTCTCTCACAAAGTTAAGTGGTTTTGCGATATTGAGACTCATGGGAGTGATCACATACCCACCTACGTGACGATCGATGGTATCATGAAAAATTTCTCTTCCGGTGTTGCAATTGGCACTGACTGGTCGATGTTTACATCGCGTGTTGAGAACGCTTGCCAAGAAGGCCTCGCCTGCAGCCTGGAAAATACCATAGCGGAAGCTATGCAAGCGTCCAAATGTAAATTACCATTTTCGTCTAAAATAACACAGTTTGACAACGAACTGGAAAAATTACCAGCTATACGAAGGCGTGCTGAACGACGATACAGACGCACAAGATCAATTTACGATCTAAGGGAAGCAAGGCGGCTCCAGAAAAAGATTCAACGACGCATTTACGAGCTTGAGAGCGAACGCCGGAAAGTATTCTGCGAATCTCTAGACCCTCATAAGCCGCTGTCTTATATCTGGAGAACAGTTTGTGGTCTTCGCTCCTCTCCGCAACAACGGCACCCTTTTAAAGCTTTAGCACTCCATCATGGAAAAACAGAACTCGAGGTTGCTGAAGAATTTTGCACGAGAGTTGCCGGGAATATTATAAACAAGAGCATCGACGCCGTGATCGTTCCTGAGACGCGATTACCAGAAATGGACATTCCATTCACCATGGAAGAACTGGAAGGTGCATTAGTCACTTCTAAGCGCATGTCATCGCCAGGTCCGGATGGTATTACCTATAGTGCGTTGGGACACCTTGGACAAAAAGCGAGAACAGAACTTTTAACATGCTTCAACAACTCCTGGCTCAGCGGCAGTGTTCCCCGAGAATGGAAAATAACTCGATTATTACCACTTTTGAAATCGGGAAAATCACCATTGGACTTGACAGCGTATCACCCTATTGCCCTCGCAAGCTGCCTCGGAAAAGTGATGGAAAGAATGGTTCTATTGCGTCTGGAGTGGTACTTGGAACGCTACACCAAATACCCTTCTTGCATGGCATGCTTTCGTCGGGGCCGCTCCTCCATTGACTGTGTCCTTGACTTATCGACATTTGTTCAACAAGAAAAAAAGTCGCAAGCACATATCAGTGGCACTTTTTCTTGACGTGAAGAGTGCATATGATAATTTAGTTCACGATGCCGTCCTCACTTCTCTCGCAGCAATGGGCATTGGTGGACGAATGTTTCAATGGATAAAAGATTATATAACTGGCAGGGGTATTTCTGTACAGACATATGAGGGTACAACTGCTCAACGTTACACCTACTGCGGAGTACCTCAGGGAGGTGTTTTAAGCCCCAAATTGTTCAATGTTGCCCTCATTGGTCTGGTGAAGGTTCTGCCAAAGTCGGTGTGCCTATCCATATACGCCGATGATATTTGCCTCTGGAGTGCTGCAGTTACTCGCCCTCAGGTGCATGCACGAATACAGCGCGCAGCAACCCTCACAACAGCCTACCTTCAGAAACAAGGCCTAAATATATCAACTGTGAAGTGCGCGTTGATGGCGTTTACACACAAACCAATGACGCCATAGCCTGTTTACATCAATGGGCAGAGTGTCAAATATGCACGGACGCATCGTTTCGTGGGCATAATAA